>NC_065452.1:147559107-148934107 GCF_917563875.1 Diabrotica virgifera virgifera | reverse complement strand
AATAAAAATCATTTACCCGTTATATGGAGATACAACAAGAAAGCTTGGAGTTTGTAGATTATTTTTGGTTTTGGAATCTATTATTATTTTATATACCAGTGTATGTGCTTTTTTGTATACATTTTTGATTTAAATAAAATAAACAGATAAAATGCATTTTTAACGACAAACCATGTAACATATTTAACAAATTTTGAACCGATCCCATTAAATTTTTATGAATTTGTATTAGAATAATTGATTCGTTATACGGCATTTCGCTTTGCGGCCATGTTTCGTGGAACGTATCTAGGCCGTAAAGCGAGGTATGGGTGTAGTGAGTTGTAGAAGACATATAAATATGTTTTCTTGTTTCATTCTTTTTTTTTTTTGTATCCATTATATATTTGCTAGCAGTGACTGAGGGACCGTTATGAACAAATAATTATCAAAGGTAATGATGTAAGACGACAATAGTCAAAGAATTTTCTCAGGGAGAAAATTCTCGTTGGTAATTTTCTAAAAATGCTTTAAGCAGTATGGTTTACATCGGAAACAACTGTTATCGAATAAAACAGACTGGGGAATTTGCAATGTGGTTTTTATTTGTTAATATTATCGTTTCATAATGTGCAAGCATCACAACAAGCGATTGACAGTGTAATAATTATTTTCCTTTATTAAATACCGTAAAGTGAGGCTACTTTGTGACACATGTGGTTACTTTGTGACAGTGGCCTCTAAAGTTAAACTTTTTAACTTGGCCGAGCCATTAGAAATGCTGGAATAGTTAAAATGTTTTGTTTCAATAGTAGACTATGTGCGCTATCTAGGGAACAATATCCAAAGTTCTTAGTGCAACTTCGCTCGTCATGCCACAGCTGATTTGATCATCGTCAAAACAGGTGATTTTAGTTTGGCGTGTAAACTTTGACTTTTTTAGAAGATATTTCTACCAAAGTTTTATATTTTAATACAATATGTTGCTTGAATCTAATACTAAAATATTGTATGTGCAAAATGTACGGGTTTTTCTTTGTGCCAGTTAGAATGGCATATAAATATCGCAGAAATTTGACAGTTTCTTGATTTCTATAACATATAGCGCATTATAGTTTTCACTGAACATACGAGGAAAGATTGAGCTTTCAGTTGGTATTTTTAAAATTATAATAAACCTAAAGTGTATGTACATACTACATCATCACAAAACCTAAAAAAGTGTCACAAAGTAGCCTCATTTTACTAGGTAAATTGGCAAAAATAACCAAACCAAAAAGTAATGTGTGAAATCATCTTGATTTGAAAAAAGTTGAAAGGATAGTAGTTTATACTTGTAAATTTTGTGCTAGTAAGTATGCAAACTACAAGAATCATCATAGTACGTCAAAATGAGGCAGGAACGATTCATAGATGGTGCCGGTTGCATCCTTTGTAATTATTTTAATAATTAAACTGAAAGAATGAAAAGATTTGATCCAGTGCTTCTACTCAGGTGCTCTGATCAAAAAAAGTTGAATTCGAAATACGTATAAGCACATCGTAGACGCCCTATTTTGTAATCAAATCTGAAACATTATAATAGTGTTTAAAATGTCCCAATGGTATTAAAACTGCTTTAAACGACTGGAAAGTGGAAATGAGTATAATAAGGTTTACTGTAAAGAGACCGAAATCATTAGACCGAAAGCAGTAGACCGAACTCATTAGACCGAAAAGCACTTTACCGAAACCTTACTAGACCGAACAGCAGAAGACCGAAAAGCAGTTCTTTTTATTTGTCGCAGTAAAAGAGATAAGACTAATGCAATTACAACTAAATGTTATTTGGATGGTTATTATAAATAGTTAAAATGGTGTTAACGTCACTCTGCCCTTAATTTATTTTTACCTTCACTAATTTGTTTAACGGATGAAAATTATTTCATATCAGACTGCACAGAGTAACAATTTACACAGTCTATATATAAAATAATACAAAAAAAATACAATAAACACATATGCAAAATCTTAGCATAATTTACTGCAAACTTTTTAAATTTATTTACCATTTCAGTCTAATGCTATTCGGTGTAGTGAGGTTTCAGTAAAGTGCTTTTCGGTCTAATGAGTTCGGTCTACTGCTTTCGGTCTAATTGTCGTGTACCGTATAATAATACTCATAACAAGTACTGCAGATTCATCCTTTAAGGGTGAAGGATATATTAGAGATAATTAAAAAAATACTAGTTCACCCAAAAATTTGTCGTGTTCGAGGTTGAGGTTGTGTTTTATTGATGGACAGATATTTTACTTAAAAATTGATAGTGAGTTATGATCTATGATATTCAGAACTATAGACGATAATTTGGAAATTATTTTAGAAATTTAGAAAGTTTTATTACTAGGGGAAAGGGATTTTCAGATGCTTTAACAACTTCCAGCACATTAGGTAGCTTTAGCATAGCACGTCAACTGTGAAGAAGACCCATATACTTTGGGCTCATGAGTAATTTTTTATGACTCAAATTAATGTTCATTTTGTTTAAGTTTGTAAGTTTTTATTTTTTGAGAAAATGAGAATATTGTGTTTTTTTATTTGTCCCCAAAGATGAAGCATAAATTATTATTAAGATAGTTTTAATTAATATTCAATAAAATCTTAGATTTTGTGTTGGTTTTTGCACTTTTGGTAGGTCATTCTCAGAAAATACTATCGTCAAAAATATTCCCAATTTTTTTATTCTCTAGAATTTTGATTGGTTTTTTTTTCTTGTCAAAATATACATTTGGTAATTTTCCACTCTGAAAGTATGTAACTTCAAATTATCAGCGCAATAAAACTTTCACTAATTTTGAAATATTAACTTCTCAATTTATTTTTGATGGACAGGCATAAAAAGTTTACATTTTATCGTTTATTTAGATTGTGCATCATCTATCTGTCACCGTTCCACATTACCAGATATTTTATAAACTTAATTTTCTAAAAATGGCAATAAAAAACATGATTGAATTTGGAAAACTCTGGCACTTGGTTGTAAGAGCTTTGTACCGTACCTTGTTTTTTCCATTAAACTCTAATCTAATGGGTCCTGGGGCCTCAATGAAGGCCAACAGTTTCCTTATTTGTAGTTTTAGGATCTCTTTTGGTTCAATCCTCAATTGACCAGGAAATTCTAGCCTGACTTCACATTACAATGTCATACTATGATGTGTATGAGTCTCTTCTTCCATTTCGCATTTTCTGCACCATGGTTCATTGACCTTACCTAATTTGTATAGGTGTGGAGAATTAACATATCGGAAAAAAACGGGAAAAATTGGGAAAAACAGGTTTTTTCCAAACCATTGGAAAAATTGAAAAAAATGGGAAAATTTGAAAATATTTTTTAATTAAGACTTGAGTGTACTTAAACTAAGAGACTTTATTGTAAGTATAAAAACCGAAACTTCAAAGCTAGAAAGCACATTATTTAACCAAATTGCTCAGTGGTACATTTTTATCTGAATCTGAATCTTCAGACCAAGCATCTGATTCAGACTCGATCTCCGCTTCACCATCCTGAACGAATAACACAACATGATTTTTGTCAGTCTCTTTTAAAAGTGGATCTGGTCTAGTATCGTAAATAAATATCTGTTTTTCGTTTATAACCAAATTTAAATGAATAGCAACAACTTATAAATTTTATCCTGTGATAACATATTTTTTTGCTTGTATATGTTACAGTTCAAGTTGATTATCCAGTTGGAGTTGACTCCAACTAGTTGGAGTCGACTCTAACGGCTGGTTTCAGTAAAAGTTGATTATAAATATAAAATGAAGATTTATATTCAACATTTACTAGTAAAAGTAGACTCCAACTAGGAAAAGTATACTCTTCCCAATGCCATTTAGTAAAAGTTGATTCTGATTCACACAAACAGCCGATTCTAGAAATTAAATTAATGTTACTGAATATGTTCAAATTAGTCTAGGCTGTATCGTCGTCCCCGTTAGTGAAATTGCTCCGATTCGAATTTTTTGCACAAACTTACTCAAAAAGAGGTCCTTATAACAAATCTACTGGGTGCCAGGCAGTACCTTGATCGATAAATTGTTTAAACAATTTTTTTTAGACCAATTCACAAAAATAATTTTTTCACTTCGAACAATTTTTTTAGATCATTCTGAGCAAAAAAAGGTATTTTGTGATTTTTCTCTAAAATTGATTGTTGTCGAGTTATACGCGATTTAAAATTTGAAAAATGCAAAAATAGCCATTTTTCAAGGCTTAATAACTCGGTTAAAAGCCATTATTATGAAAGTCAGAAAGTGACCAAATCAAAGTTTATAGCCCCCTGTACAAGATCCAGCAGAAATTTTTGTCACTATTTTATTACTAAGCTTTATCTTTAATTATTAACAATGAGCGCTAAGAGCGTATTAGGCGGCCGTCAATGGTGAGTGCTAAAGAGATGCACCATTTGGGCCGTCCAATGGTGAATCTCACTCGCACTCACATTGACGGCCGCCTCAATACGCGCTTAGCGCTCATTGTTGATAATTAGAAATAATATCTTATTAATGAAATAATGACAAAAATTTCTTCAGGATCTTATAGAGGTAGCTTTAATCTTTGATTTTTTGTAGTTTCTGACTTTCATAATATACAGTGAGCACGTAAAGGTTGGAATAAATTCATTTTCTCGAGAACGGACGATTTTAGAAAAAATCCCGAAACAGGTCAATTTTTATTTTTAAATTACGACTTTTTGGCATATATACCATAGTAGTGATGTCACCCACCTGGGCATGATGACGTCATCGATGATTTTTTAAATGGCAATAGGGGTCTTTTGATAGCTCATTTGAAAGGTAATTCAATTCTCTATTCAATAATATAACTAATAACATAATTTTTTATATAGGGTGCCCAAATTTTTTTATTTTTTTGATTAAATTTACTGACATAAAAAGAAGAATGCAAGTAATTTATTTAATTCAAAATACATTTTACTGCTCTCATAAAACAGAATAAAATGTTTATTTGAAAAATAATCATTGCTTTTAGCTTAAATTAAATGTTCAAACTGTCAAGAGGAAGGTGGGTGGCTGCTTTAATACTGAATTTAAGCAAAAAACAATATTTTTATTTGTCAAATACACATTATTTCCTGTTTTCTGATAGGAGTAAAATGTATTATGAGTTAAATAAATTACACACATTCTTCTTTTTGTCAAAAAATTTAATTCAAAAAAAATATTTTTTGGACACCCTGTATAAATAATAATGTTAATGTTTATATTACTGAATAGAAAATTGAATTACCTTTCAAATGAGCTATCACATGACCCCTATTCTCATTTTAAAAAAACGTAGATGACGTCATCATTCTAGAAATTAAATGTTACTGGAAATAATTATATTCAAATTGTGATATTTATATTCTAGGCTGTATCGTCGCCTCCGATAGGTAAATTATTCCAGTTCGATTTTTTTGCACAAACTTACTCAAAAAGAGGTCCTTATAACGAATCCACAGGGTGTCAGATGGTACTGTGGTCGAAAAATTGTTTAAACAACTTTTTTAAACAAACTCAAAAAAAATTCATTTAGGACAATTTTCTTTACATCATTTGGGTCATTCGGAGCAAGGTCAAAAGAGGTCTTTTGTGATTTTTCTGTAAAATTTATTGTTCATACTTGTTTATTGTTATATTTATTTCAAAATACGAAAATGACCATTTTCAAGGCTTAATAACTCAGTTAAAAATTATACCTATTAGTCACCGAAAGTGACGAGAAAGTCACTGAAAGTCACGAGAAAGTTCGAAAGTCACCAAATAAAATTTTAACGACCCCCCTACAAGATACTAAAGAAATTTTTGTTATTATTTTATTACTAAACTAAGCGGTTACTTTTAATTATTAACAATGAGCGCTAGGAGCATATTGACGCAGCTACCAATGTGAGTGCGAGTGAGATACACCATTGCACCATTTTGACATTTAAAAATTCAAACTTCTGTCAAACCACAAAAACACTTTTTTTGTAATTTATTGCTCACATGTCATCACCATGACAAGGCGAAAGTTCTTCTTCTTGTGGTGCTTTCTCCTTTAGTGGAGGTTAGCGACTACACTGCAGCACAATGCGGCTCTAAACAAAGATGTTGAATCAAGGCTGGTCCAGTCTCTGATATTTCTAAGCCATGAAATCTGGCGCCTACCGGGACCCCGTTTTCCTTCAATTTTACCCTGGATGATCAGTTGCGTGAGGCGGTACTTTTCGTTTCTCGTTATGTGTCCCAGGTAGCTAACTTTTCTGACTTTAATGATTTTTAGCAGTTCCCTACCTGTACCTATTCTCCTCAGAACATATTCGTTGGTGGTGTGGGTTGTCCAAGGTATTTTCAAGTCACTTCTATAAAGCCAGAGTTCAAAGGCGTCCAACTTGTTCATCAGTATTGTGTTGTGTCCAGGCCTCCGTTCCATACAAAAGTATTGACCACACATAGTAATGCAGAAAACGACATCTAAGGCTGATATTAATGCTACTGTTACAAAATAAGCTTTTCATTTTGATAAACCCCTGTCGGGCTACCTGTATTTTCGCTCTTGACTTCTTGTTTATAATCAAGTTGATTGTTGTACCAGCAATCAAGATATTTGTACTGGCTTACGTATTCAAGCTGTTGGTGTTTCACATATTTATTGGAAGAGGTAAATTTTTGTTCCTTGATATTTTTATAACTTTGGTTTTCGCAGTATTGATCTTCATTCCCATTTTTTCACAACTCTCAGTATCCCTGTCCAACAGTATCTGCAGACTATGGTCCGAATCAGTCATTAATACTGTGTCATCTGCATAGCGGATGTTATTTACTCTCTGACCGTTTATCCTGATTCTTTCTGAAGAGTGCGATAAAGAGTTCTCAAATATTACCTAAGAGTAGACGTTAAAAGTATGGGTGATAGCTCACAACCCTGTCTAACACCTCGTTGTATTTCAATTGGCCTTGACGTATTACCATTGGTCTTTATGATTGCTGTCTGATTCCAATAAATAGCCTCTATAATTTTAGAATCTCTTTTGTCGACTCCGATGTTGTTCAATCTTTCTATCAAGGTCTTGTGCGTCACCCTATCGAACGCTTTTTCAAAATCTATGAAACAGATAAAAAGGTCTGCTTGCTTATCTTTGTGCCAGAGTTTGAAGACAGAATATTGCTTCTCGTGTCCCCATACCTTTCCTGAAGCCAAATTGTTCTTGACCGGTGACCTCATCACATTTTTTATAATACAGTAGAATCTCGGTTATCCGCCATAAGCAGGCCGACGGAAGGGCGAATAAGCAAAAATGGCGGATAATAAGGAGCGTTAAATGAAACACAAGTTGAGCCCTTGATGATTTCCAGTCTCCGATAGGAGTGGCACAAGAAAAAGAAGAAGAGAATCAGTTTAATTTTGACTGACATTGGACATTGTAGATAGAATGATTTAGGATGAACGAAAAAAACTAGCGATTTTCATCTGCCTTGCTGATGTATCTCGTTTTGTTGCTGCCAATACTCGCCATCTTGTAGCATCATAATATCGACAGCTCTTTCTTCTTGTTGCTCGGAATGCTCGGCTTATTTTATCTCATCTTAAAAAATTTTTACTCATTCTTTAATATTTTCAAAGTTATAAAAATTTGAAAAAAAAATATTATTTAAATGGAGCGGCGGATAAAACGGAAAGGCGGATAAATGAAGGGCGGATAACCGAGACTCTACTGTATATTCTATTCTGTATGATACGCAAGAAAAGCTTTAGAATGTTATTTAATAGACTTATAAGGCGGAAGTCCTGGCATAATTTGGCTTTCTTCTTTTTAGGTAGTGGTATGAAGACTGATTCAAGCCATATTTTAGGGATAGTCCCTGTATTGTAAACATTATTAAATAGTCCAAGAAGAAGGTCTAAGATTTCTCGTTGATTAACTTCAACAGCTTAGCTGGTTTTTCATCTTTTCCTACAGATTTGTTGTTTTTTAGTTGACGTAGAGCATATTCCAGTTCGAACTTCAGTATTGGAAGAGCTTCGTCGTTAGTCTTCCCACATGTTTATTTGTTCTTCAGGGCTTGAAATCAGTTTGCCTTCTGCGTTGATTAGATTATTTAGTCCTTGTGAATATGTCGTGCTTGTGAATTCCTGAGTTTCTTATAAGGATGGAAGTCATCATGTTTTTTTATATAAGTTTTCGATTTCTTCACATTGTTCTGTTATCCATTTTTCTTTTGCAATTTTTATTTTTTGTTTAATGGTTCTATTTAAAGCTTTGTACATTGCTTTGTGCGGAATATATGTGCGTTGGAGGTATACAGGATCTAGCGTTGGAAAATGAAATAACTATTAATCACTGTCAGGAATATAAATACTTGGGTCTTACAATTACACAAGATGGAACGTTGGACAAGAATATCCAAGAAAGGTGCACACAAGGAAGAAAAGCTATCGCATTATTGAACAAAATCCTATGGGACCAAAGTATCTCCAAAGAAAATAAACGTAACATCTATAACAGCATTGTTAAGACATTATAACATACAGCAGCGAAGTTTGGCCACTTAAAGAAAAATCCGAAAATATGCTCAGAACAACTGAAATGGACTTCTGGAGATCTGCTGGTATATCAAGAATACAAAAAATCAGAAATACAAGAATATTGGAGATAATGGATGTAAAGCATACAATAATGGACGATATAAAAACAAAGCAACTAAGATGGTTTGGCCACGTACAACGTATGGAAGAAGACAGATTACCCAAGCAAGAGCTACGATGGGCACCAAAAGGACGGCGGAAGAGAGGAAGACCTAGGAAAAGCTGGATAGAAGGAAGCTTGAATGAAGACATGTGCTACGATCGAGAGCAATGGCGATTGGGAATCGGAAGACGTCGTAGAACGTTATATATATATATATATATATATATATATATATATATATATATATATATATATATATATGTATATATATATATATATATATATACATTGCTTTGTGCTGTTTGAATTTTCTTCTTTTATCCATTAAATCCAATATTTCCTCTGTCATCTATCTTTGCTTCCGTGGTCGCTGTTTTGTGAGCATTTCAGTTGCCGTTGCAAGGGCGAGTCTGATTTCCTCCCGAAGGCGAAAGTTAAGGATGTTTAATTATATGAAAGTGTGCTAAAAAACAGTGCGAAAAATTAAAAGCCATTTAAAATACATTGTTACTTCAGACACACTTTAAGCCCTTCATGTACTACTATCTATATTTACAATTTTCACACAATAAAACCTTTACTTACATAATATGAGATAAAGTAGATAAAAATTATTTTTTTGAATTTAACAAAAATTGGTTAAACAATTTTTCGACAGCGGTACCGCGTGACACCCTGTGTATTTGTTATAAGGATGTATTTCTTTGAGTAAGTTTATGCAAAAAATCGAATCAGAATAATTAACCTAACGGGGACGACCTTACATACTCTACTAATAAGTAGTTAAAACGGTCAAGACAAAGAAACGCACACTCATCAAAAATGCACTTGAGATTCTCGTATAATCAACATTTACTGAATCGATCCAGGAAGAGTCAACTCCAACTAGTACAAGTTGATTTAAATTTTTAAAATCAACTTGTACTGCTCGTTTCAGTTGGAGTTGACTCCAACTAGTTGGAGTCGACTCTAACTGAGAATCAACTTGAACTGTAACATATATAATATGAGGCCGTGTAAAGACCAGTTTCTTTCTGAAGAGGCGGAAGATGGAGGTCCATTTGAAATTCGGGAGGCAATTGGCATAAGTGGCTGCGATGTACATAAACCTTGCTACCATATAACGGGATTAGTACTACATATTTGCACTATCCAAATAATTTCGACTAAAAAATCCAGTTTTTGTTCTAAATTGGGCTAGATTTACCACTACCTTCCCTACATCTAGGTTTAGGCCCAGTCTTTTCACCTCCGAATAAATAGTTATCGGGAAGTTTATCCGGCAGATTACATATAAATCTGTCAAATAAACTTCCCGATAACTAGTTATTCGGAGGTGAAAAGACCGGACCTTAGTGAACAAGCCATTTCAGAAATGAAGTCTATGGCTTCCATTAGTTGGTCTTCATTCAATTATTCTTCTTTAAAGCGAGCATCAAGAGGCTGCAAAGTGAATCAGCTTAGAACAAAATTCGTAGCGTTTTTCGACATACATATTTTAGCAATAGTAGGGGAGCGAAGTATGCTAAATGTGCAGTCACTCGAGCGCTTTGGGGACCTATTGGGTTGTGAAGAGTAGGTCCTAAAACCAAAAAAAGTTAAGTAAAGTTTTCCATTTTAGTGAGGACTTTCCATTTTTGATTTAATTTTCCATTAAAATTTTAAATTTACCCCTCTCCGTGGGGGTCATGTTTGGTATCATTCGATAGATTTTTGGAAAATATTGAACACATATTTTTTAGTTTTTCGATCTAACGTTCATTTCGCGAATTATTCGCTTTTTTTGTGAAACTTTTTAACTCACCCATTTCCCTACGCCCCGCTCAAGTCGTCAGATTTTTTAAATATACACTAATACACTCTTTTGCATGTACTTAACTTACCTTATCTTAATCTGACAATTTCGAGTATTTTTAAGGATAGATTTTTTTCGGGCCCCCATTAACGAACTCCCCTGTGTTAAGAGCTAATATATGGTAGAGGTACATCTGCAGGGCACCAGGTTTCTCCCCATATGATAATCTGACGCGCTCGAGTAACTGCAAAAATCCCTGCTTGGGCTCCCCTACCACAAGCTTTCGATAAGAGAATAAGTCTGGTTAACTTGTTGGGGAATATTTTTTTATATTGTGTCTTTTATATACCTACTTACAGACAAAAGGCACTTCTGATAATATGGATCTATCGAATTCTACTAAATTTATCGATTTTGATACAGGATGCAGAATTTGTTTAGTACATATATTGTAACAAATAATGTCCAATTTTTCCATATTTTCCATTTTTTCCTGTTTTTTTTTTTTCGGAAAGAACAGGTTTTTTTCCTGCACCCAATTTTTCCGGAAGTTTTAAATCTCTATTAGGTGTTTTCTTAAATGGCAATGTCTAGTCACCATTTTGGTGACCATTTTAATTTCTTGTTTATTGAGGTTCATCAAATTGTTCGAGAGTTTTTTTATCAATATTCTTGATTATTTTTTTAGTCTCGATTTACTCTTGAGTGACTCTTCATTTCTTGTGATGATTTCTTATGAATCTCGTTGTTGCAGCATCTTTAGTGACGCCACAGAATGGTTCTGGGTGTACAAAGGATTCTCTCTAGTCCTGTTTTGTCAACAGATCTGCTCGTTCATCTCCATGCATCCCTTCATGACCTGACACCCATATTAGCCCTTAAACTCCCAAGGGTGGGTAAAAAAAGTCCACCTAATGCGTATTCCCTTGTAACATAATAATATTTATTACGTCTTCCAAAATTTTTCAAAAATAGTTTATTGTTAAAAAGACAGCCCTTTATCGAATGTTAATTTGGTTCTACTGATATTTTTGAAAATAAAAGTAATATCTTTAAATTAAATTTGGGTGGGTACAAAATATCCACCCTTGGTAAAACTTATTACTAAATGTTTCTATATAAATTCTCAATGGCAGAAACATAATCCACATAATTATCGAGGTATATTTACATAATCGACATAATTATTCGCCACTAAGGAGGTTGAAAGGGAGAATGTGGATAAAGTCAACAAATCTGAATTACTGGCTTTTATTTATATTTTAATTTTCATGTACATCCTAATTTTGTTGTAAGGTTTGCACATCGTTTATATTTTAGAAGATACTGTGTTTACTAAGCATAATATTCTTAAGTTTAATCCATTTCTAACATGTGTAACAACTATCAAATATATTAGCCATTTTCGAGGTGGACATTTTTTACCCACCCTTGGGCATACATGGAACCTACATAAGGTTGGGCGTTAAAGGGTTAAAGACGCTTTATTATGTTTTGCCAGCTTTTTGAGAAGATCTTTGCAGTTCCTCACCAGTTTTGATTTGATGAGTGGGTTCTTTACACCCAAAATAGCTGCATGGTTATCTGATTTCATCAATGCAAGCCACCAAAGCAAAAACTTCAGCATGGAACACAGTTGTTGTATATTAACCTTGACTATATAGCCCGATCAGGGGAACACAAAATTTTACGAAAACCTCCAAAAAAAATAAAGGAAGGATGAAAATTTGGGAACAGGTACAGTTCACCAAATATAGCTGAAAGTCTGAAAACGCGTGGCGATCATGATGCGCATTCGTCAAACGACGGACCTCGCACTCGCACTAACGGTCCAGACCGTTTGTATTTTGTATGTGCCTTCTTACTTCATTGTTAGCGCAGGCAATGGGAATTTCACATTTCAGCTATATTTGGTGAACTGTAGTTGAAATTGTCTATTATTATATAAGAAAAAGTTTACAATTCTACACCCCCTTCATTTTACAAAAATTGGAAAATACGGGGTGAAAAATATTTTCTCAGGGATGAAAAAATATACGTTCAAAATAAGTTTGAATTTATATAAAATGACTAATTCTAAGTAAGTAACTTTTGTTCTATAGAGTTTTTTCACTAAGTTAATACTTTTCGAGTTATTTGCGAGTGAATATGTTCATTTTCAACAAAAAACATGTTTTTGGACGGTTTTTCGCAGATAACTCAAAAAGTAAGTATTTTAGCGAAATAAAAATATTCTTAGCAAAAATATTGCTTATAAAAAACTGAAAAAAATGGTGTATGCATAAGGTCTGTAGACCCAGTAGATGCAGAGTTGTAGCTAATGAAAAGTAGGTTCTTCTTCGTCAAATTCCAAATCGAATACAGTCGAACCCGCTTACTAGAATAGCCTTCGTGCCAAGCAAAAATATTCCTATAACCGGGATATTCTAATAACCGATCAGTGGTGGCTAGCAGAAATAAATGTACCGAATATACGTCATAATAGTACAACACACTTTGTACATGTACATACTATGTATGTACATGTAGGTACATTATACCTAGTATGTATGTACATGTACATACATACGTTATGTACATATATTATGTATATGGTTTTATTTCTTTTTATGTCAATAATACAGTACCTAGAGTAACTATTACTTATTTTATTAAAACACCAAACTACATTATCTGTTCATGCATACCTACACAAATAAGTATGAAAAGTATGCAATATGTAGATATAGGTATGGAATACATAATATCTTCTTATTAACATCAATACATACAACAGACTTACTTTTTTCTGGAAAAATAATCGGTAATCTGAGACTATTTGTTTTCTCTAAAATATAATAAATAAAAAATTGACATTGGTTTTACCCTCCAGAAACCTTCTTATAATACATATTATAAAGCGGTTTTTATCTTATAAGCGGTTATGACTTCAAACTGTTTCTAAAAATCTAAACAGACAACGACGTGGATGGTGGGTGAGCAATAAGAATATTTACACAATTTAAAAAGTAGGTACCTACTTTATGATCGGTAAATGTTTGGCGGAAGGTAGAATTGGTGTCCATGATAAAGTAAGTAATAAAATATATTAACGACAGGTCCTATAAACCAGAAAACATAAATTTGTAGGAAATTGTACCTAGAAAGTTTTTGGTAACTTAAAATTATTCGATAAAACGATATTCTTTTACTAAAACGTATTCCTATAAGCATTCCTATAAGCGGTTAAATTTATTAAGGAGTAAATGGGAATGTTTCGGGACCTAAAAATTATATTCCTTAAACCGGGATATTCCTATAAGCGGTACTCTAATAAGCGGGTTCGACTGTATTTCAATTTGAAATAACCCAAAAACGGAGCTCTTTTCGGGGAAAATTCATTACAACTTTTTAAAGTGTTTAAAAAAACGGTTTATTCATGTTTTAAAAAAAAAAAAACTTCTAACATTAAAAGTAAGTGAGTTACGCTCAAAATTTTGTGGCCTTTTTTATTTTTTTCTAAAAAAATCACGAAAATCACCCCCAATTAACTACTCAAATAAAATTAATCGTTACCGCTTCAAAAGTTAAACTTTACTTATGTATTGTTTATATTTTCTATAAGTGTCATTGGTTTAAAGTGCTCATTTTTGAATAAAATTGGGTTTAAAATAAAACATTTTTTTTAATTTTGAAAAAAATGGAATTTTTTATGGAATTAAACTAAAAAATATTAGTAATACCAAAAATCTCAAAGAGTAATAAAATGTTCGTTTTACTTTTCTGAATATTTTTTATTTTTTGTTTTCTTGTTAGAAAAAAATTGGTTATGTTATGGCTGTTCAAACATTGCCTAAACTCGTGATTAGTTACTAGTCTAAGCCATTTTAACTAAAGCTTTTTCAAAAATAAGCACTTTGAACCGATGAAACTTACAGATCATATAAATAATACATAAGCAGAGTAACTTGTCAAGTGGTAATGATAAAATTTATTTGTGATGCTAATTAGGGGATGATTTTCGTGATTTTTTTTTATCAAAAAATAAAAGAGACCAACAATATTTTGAGCGTAACTCACTTACTTTTAATGTTAGAAGTTTTTTTAAAAAACAAAAATAAACCTTTTTAAACACTTTAAAAAAGTTGAAATGAATTTTTCCCGAAAAGTGCTCCGTTTTTGGGTTATTTCACATTGAAATATTCGATTTGGAATTTGACGAAGAAGGACCTACTTTTCATTAGCTACAAATCTGCTTCTACTGGGTGTACAGACCTCATGCATACACCATTTTTTTCAATTTTTTATAGGCTATATTTTTGCTAAGAATATTTTTTCGATAAAATACTTACTTTTTGAGTTATCTCCGAAAAACCGTCCAAAAACATTTTTTTTTGTTAAAAATGAACATATTCACTAGCAAATAACTCGAAAAGTATTGACTTAGCGAAAAAACTCTATAGAACAAAAGTTGTTTAGAATTAGTCATTTTATCTAATTCCGGTCTTATTTTAAATGTATATTCTTCACCTTCGAGAGGGGGTATTCCCCTCCATTTTTGTAAAATGGAGGGGATGTAGAATTGTAAACTTTTCTTATATAGGATAATAGACAATTTCAACTGCCTATTCCCAAATTTTCATCCTTCCTTTATTTTTTTTGGGCGAGATTGATCTTTGATCGGGCTAATAAGATTTATTATAAAACAAAACAGATGTATTTTATCTTCAATAGTCATTAAACTCATGTCAAACATAGTAAATAAACTCATTATAGTCCATTCTTTCACGGTTTTTGCTGTAAATTTTAAAGAACCGCTTGGATTGACATGAAATTTGACATACGCATAGCTAACATGTCATAGAAAAAAAGTGATATGGTGCCGATGTGTGCTTTTGCCCTGGGGGTGAGTTTCACCACATCTCGGGGGTGAAAAAATATGTGTTCAAGATAAGTTCCGAAATGGATAAACTGACTAATTTTAAGCAACTTTTGTTCTATAGGGTTTTTTCACCAAATCAATACTTTTCGAGTTATTTGCAAGTGAATATGTTCATTTTTCAACAAAATAACCACGTTTTTAGACGGTTTTTCGCAAATAACTTAAAACGTAAGCATTTTGTCGAAAAAAATATTATTAGCAAAACTATAGCCTATAAAAAAGTGAAAAAAAAGGTGTATATATTAGGTCTCTATACCTAGCAAAAGCAGAGTTATAGCTAATGAAAAATAGGTTCATATTCGAAAAATTCCAAATGGAATAATTCAATGTGAAATATCCAGATAATGAAGCATTCTTGGGGAAAACACGTTACAACTTTTTTAAAGTGTTTAAAAAAAATCTTTATTTATGTTTTTATAAAAAAAATTTCTAGCATCAAATGTAAGCAGGTTACGCTCAAAATAAAGTTGGTCCCTTTTGTTTTGGCAAAAAAAAATCGGGAAGATCACCCCCCAATTATCAACTTAAATGAAATTAATCGTTACCGCTTCACAAGTTACTTTACTGATGTTGTGTTTATATGATCTGTAAGTTTCATCGATTCAAAGTGCTTATTTTTGAAAAAAAATTGGTTTTAAAGTAAAATTTTTAAAAATTTTAATTTTGAAAAAGTGCTTTTTTTTCTAAATAACTTAAAATTATTAGAGATACCAAAAGTCTTAAACAATAAAAAAAGTCTGCTTTACTTTTCTGAATATTTTGTATTTTTTGTTTTTCTGTAAGACAAGAATTGGTCAAGATTCGGTGTTTCTAAATTTGCATACACTCGTGATAAGTGACTCGTTCAAGCCCTTTTAACTACAAAACTCTTTCAAAAATAAGGACTTTGAACCGATGAAACTTACAGACCGTCTGATCAATACATACGCGAGTAAAAAACTTGTGAAGTGATAACAATTAAGTTCATTTGAAATGCTAATTAGGGGGTGATTTTCCCGATTTCTCACCAAAAAAAGGACCAACTTTATTTTGAGCGTAACTTGTTTACTTTTGATGCTAAATTTTTTTTTAAAAAACAAAAATAAGCATGCTTTTAAACACTTTAAAAAAGTTAAAATGAGTTTTCCCCAAGAAAGTGCTTCGTTTTTTGGTTATGGCACGTTAAAATATACGATTTGGAATTTGACGAATGTGAACCTATTTTTCATTAGCTATAACTCTGCTTCTACTAGATACAGTGACCTAATATATACACCAAGTTTTTCACTTTTTTACGTGCTATATTTTTGATAAGAATTTTTTTTCCACCAAATATTTACTTTTTGAGTTATTTGCGAAAAACCGTTTGAAAACGTAGTTATTTTGTAGAAAAATTAACATATTCACTCACAAATAACTCGAAAAGTATTAACTTGGTGAAAAAATTCTATAGAACAAAAGTTTCTTGGAATTAGGCATTTTGTCCATTTCCGGACCCTTTTCGAACATATATTTTTCACCCCCAAAAGCGGCTGAAACTCACCCCTAGAGCAAAAGCACACATCGGCACAGTATCACTTTTTTTCTTTGACATATTAGCTATGTGTAAGGGAAAGTGGGGGAATGGTGCGCACTTAAGCAGAAATCGATTCTGTTGTAAATTCTTTCAATCTATCATAACATCCAGTACGTTAGAGTAAGCCCTAACTATTCTACTTTGAATATGTAAAATAGGTTTTAGAGAAATACAAAGTGCAAAAGCATAATATTAAAAAAAGAAAAGAAGTGCCTTTGCGCACGATTCCCCACCCATGAGGGTAATCATGCGCACAGATTGGGAAATGGTACGCACTAAATTAATGTTAGAAGAAAAACATTAATTTAAAATTAATGTAATAAAAACACTTCTTTCAAAAGTATAAAAATATTATGAAGAAATAAGAATTTTCTGGGGTATTTACAGCTGTCCTGTACATTCTGCGTGATTCCCCGAGGCACATAACACACATGTATATCATAATCCTTTTTCCCCTCTTTCCCCACAAATAGAGCATGTCTCGTTACGTGCAGCTGGTTTTTCTAATGGTGGTGGAATGATCATTCAACATCATCTAATTCGTCTTCATCGATAATGATAATATCTGACAAATAACCGTTTGTTACATCAGACGACTCAGGTGTTAGCTCTTTCTGCACTGTCTTCTTTTTTGTTTGCCTTTTTTTGTTTTTTCTTTTCTCTGTCTGTCAAGATATCTGGCGATTCTTTATCAAAACCTCTTCAGCAGTTGTCTTTCTTGCTGCTTTCTGTTCCTCCTTTCTCTTAAGATTCTCGTCCATTAATCATTTCTTGTCATGGGCTTCCTCCAATTTTGTCTTCATTGGTGTGCTTGTAATTGTTGTCTTAATGTTATATCAGGACTCCTTTTTGTAAACACATAAAGCGAATCTTTGCTAGCTAACTTCTTCTCTTTATTAAAATTATTTAGAATATTATTTTCTTCAGCATACCTGAATATCAATCATCTAAGTTCTTTATGTTAGCCATAAAATAATTTAGCAAGCGTTAACACAACATTCTCTTAATTATTTTTCTACTTCACCTGAAACACAGCTGTACGGCCTAAGCGGGGTAATCGTGCGCACTCCTGCGCACTATTACCCCTTTGTGCCCTAAATACTAATCATCATCACAAACGGAAAACTACTCAATCATATAAACCAACAGATGCACTAAAATACACGTTAAACAACATGATTTAAATCATAATAAGTCCAAAGAAATTGAATAAAGCCTAAGGACTTACCCTCCTATTTTTTGGAGCAGAAAGACTAGAAGAATTCTTGCAATTTTCAATAATCGGATCTGACTTAGTCCACGTGCAATGGTCGAATGAAGATAATCGCGTAAACTGTTCATGAGATCGGTTGAAAGGTGTAGGACTGTTTGAGTTCGTAAAATCTTCCACGGAATTTAAAATACAATGCAGCGCACGATTACCCGCCGCGCACCATTCCCCCACTTTCCCTTATGCCAAATTTCATGTCAATCCAAGCAGTTCTTTAAAATTTAGAGGTTTTGCAATATTTTACCTTCAAACAACGTACTATAAAGAATTGTTTGTTTACAATCTAATTTTTTCATTCAGGTGCATTATCAAATTTAGTATAGAGGTGCATTCAACTCCTGTGTACATACCACTATGTTGATATTTTTTGTTGTGATTAGTCATTTTGTGGCGGTACTGCCATGGTTTTGTTAGAATGCAGATTGTAACTACATATATATGTTATTGGTTTTATATCAACACTTTCTTCTGTTCACATATATTTTAACAAATATAACTAATTTTCATTAGAACCGTCTTAGTCTGGTGATTTATCATCATTTCTTTATTTATTTAGCGTATGGCTACATTACAGTTGAGTTTTGTGTATAAGTAAAGAGTACATTAAAAGTACATTACAAACAGTAAATAACAATAATTAGCATTATTGCAGCAATATAGCAACAATAATAATTAACAATTATTATCTTCAGTTTAGTTTCTAATTCCAAGCCCAGGCACCCATTTACCCTCCAACAAAAACTTTCATCTCTTGTCCGAGCAGCCTAAGACAACTATCCAAATGAACAACACAGAGTTTATGAAATTCCTTTTCATCAGACTGCCTCCGATCTTACATAGGCCAAACAAACCATAGAATCCAAAATAGGATTTATGAGCATTCCATCTCTGTTCGCAATTCCGATTCAATTTCAGCTCTATCATCATCATCATCATCATCATCCTGTAGGGCTACAACCCTGGGTGGGTCCTGGCTGACTGTACAACTTTCTTCCAATTTCTTCGGTCTTCCATCAACCTAGGGTCAAATAGAATGTTCATTTTCCGGAGATCTGCTTGGATGTTATCTCTCCATCGCATTCTGGGACGTCCAAATGGTCTTTTGCCTGTAGGAATCTCCTCCCATACCAGTTTTACAAGTCTTTCGTTATGAAGTCCGTGCACGTGGCCTGCCCATCTTAGTCGCTGTGATTTAATTTCTTGGACAATATCGGTGTCATTGTAAAGTGCTTTTAATTCGATGTTGGTTCTGATCCTATACTGGTTTGTGTTAATGTCGTGGTGAGGTCCGAAAATTTTTCTATTTTTCGTTCAAAACGTCTGAGCTTTTCTTCGTTTGATTTGGTCATGGTCCACGTTTCGCATCCATATTTTAGTACTGGTCTGACGATGGATTTATACATTTTGATCTTGGAACTTCTTGTAAGATTTTTTGATTTTATAAGCTTATCCAGTGCGAATAGACAGCGATTTGTTGATTGGATTCTGTCTTTTGTTTCTTCAGTAACATCGTTGTCACCTGTGATTACGGCCCCAGATACTTAAAACGTTGTACTCTTTCGAAATTGAAGGTGTTGACCGTCACATTTTGTCCTATCCTGTCTCTTCGTGTCGTTCTATTTATACACATATATTTCGTCTTCTCTTCATTAATCCTCAGCCCTACTTCGCTTGTTGCTCCTTCCACCTTGTTGAAAGTGGATACGTGGATAATATGGAGTCTCCAATGAGATCAATGTCATCTGCATAAGCCAGTAATAACTTGGGACCTTGAACCGATAGCAGTTCTGTTTTTATTTCGGCCGACCTCATGGCTTTCTCTAATAAAAGGTTAAAAAGTAGTGGAGATAATGCACACCCTGTTTGAGTCCACTGTTGATTTCAAATCTGTTAGACAGTTTATTATTTACACGTACTTTTGATATTCCACCCTCCATACATACTTTAGTCATCCGAATGAGTTTCTTTGGTATTGACAACTCCGCCATGGCATTCCATACTTGGCTTCTTTCTACGCTATCATATACCTGTCGAAAGTCTATGAAGAGATTGTGTATGGGTCTGTTATACTCCCATCCCTTTTCTAGAAGCTGTCTAAGCGTGAATAGTTGATCTATTGTGGATCTGTTTGCCCTAAAACCGGCTTGATATTGTCCTAGGACATTTTCAGCATAGGGGGTTAGTCTACTAAGAATGATGTTTGAGAGGATTTTATATGCCGTGTTTAGGAGTGAAATTCCTCTATAATTTGCGCATTTTGTTTTGTCCCCTTTTTTGTAGATGGGCACTATGATGTTTTCCTTCCATCTTGCTGGTATCCTTTCTTCTAACCAAATTTGTGTTATTAAGTGGTGGATTTGGCGATGTAGTGCGTCTCCACCATATTTCAGAAGTTCTGCTGGTATCTCGTCCGTACCCGGCGCTTTGTGATTTTTCAGCTTATTTAACGCCTTTTGGGTTTCTTTCTTGTTTCTTTTCGGCAGTCGTCGTATTCCTTTTTAATTTTGTCTGTTTGTAGTTGTATCCATGTCTTCCTTACGATTTGTCTTTTTTCCAGCTGTTTCCGACATTCCTCGTCATACCATCTTTTTGCCCTCTTCTGCCTACTCCTTCCAAAGATCTTGTCGGCAGTCTTGGTTATTATTTCGGCAGTCGTTTCCCACAGCTCTTCTATATCATTGTAAACTATTTCAGAGTTCAAGGTTTGTTCAAGTTGTTCTATATATTTTTGATGTTTCTCTGTATTCTGCATTTCGATATTTGCGGCGCACATATCTATATTTGAGATTCAATGGATCTCCAATAAGAAAAAATTTATTACATCGATACCTATGAAATATAATACAAGAATAAAATACACAATATAAGTTTGGTTGCATTTTAATAAATTGGAAAAGAACAATCTCGCTGCAATTTTTGTTCGTTTTAAAAAAATCAGTAAATCAGACCACTTAAAAAAGATTTGGGACCATTACATACATACGGTTTGTTTTCTTTTTAGGAATTGCAATTGTAAACATTTTTCTTTTCAGCGCTTCTGGTAGTTCTTCTTCGGACGGTTCCGATACAGGCGAAGAAACTGTAGAAAATGGATCGGCCAATAAAAGTAGTAGTAAAAGTGACGGAGAAGAAGTACTTGAAGAAAGTAACGGGTGTAGCCAAGATTCAAACTCTATACCTCCTGCTAGTCCAGATAGTTCGAGTAAATTCGATACTACCAAAGATTTAAGTGTAAGTCCTTCAATGTTGATAGTAACACAGTATAAAGAGGGATAGTAGAACCACTCTTCGAAAAATTAGAAGTAAAATCTTTAGTCGCGCATGGCGACCGCGCAATGTTGGCAGTCGCTTTTGCCCCACTCTCGCATTGCTAGTCGCGTAAAAACGTACGGGTTTTAACAGGGAAAACCCGCATCCACCACTGGTGAATTATCAATTGCGTACTGCCGGTATTACTTCTTGAAATCAAAGTGCCGGCAGAGAAGTGGTTTTACTATCCCTCTTTATACTGTGATAGTAATATGCAATCAGCGAATCAATTAGCTCTTCGAAACATTAATGCTCTATTCTATATTCGCCCTTGGGCACTTGTTTGCGGATGCTTTATACCAAACCCTATCCTTTCATTAAACCTCACTCCAAAATTGACCCGTGTTGAGCTGCCCCCGCAGCCCCCACTTGCAAAAATCAAAAAACAAATAGCCCTGATTTATGAGCTATTTATGAGCTTTCATATTCCGCAAACTAAAAATTTTGAGCTCGTTCCACTGAGCAGGAATTTAATACTTAAAAATAGGAATATTGAATCGGTTTTTGCGGCAGAATTACGAGCTATTTATGAGCTCTTGAAATTATATAGTTTCGATTTTTGAGCTCATCCCCTTCACCCCCAAACAACCCTTTAATTGATTTAACTTAAGAGAAAAATGCTGAGAAAACTTAAAATATATCGTATTGCGGATATAATTCCTATAGCTTATATACTCTAAGGATATACTATTAAATCACGTGCATTTCGATTATTGAGCTACAACCCCTTCGCAAGAAAACCACCCTATCTTCCCGGCATAAGAGAAAGTTGTACTTAAAATGCACTAAATTAATTATTTGGCGACTACATATCATTTAATAATTTATAAGCTTTCAAATTACGTGCATTTAGATCAGTAAATTGCAATTTATTTTGTATAGTGCCGTCACTGAAGGTAAAAATCAACGATTACCTTCAATGTCGGTGAACCTTCATCGATTTTAACGAAAATTGGTCAGGGGTTAGAGGATACGTCAAGAAACAAAGGTAACATGGTACCACCTTGCGCCTTTACCCTGAGGGTGGATACCGCCCCTTCTCTGGGGTGAAAATTATTTTATAAAAAATAACTGCACAAATCAATAAAAGAACAAATTAAAAGCAAAATTTATTATATAAAGTTATTAAAATAAGTCAATACTTTTTAAGTTATTAAAGATCAAAGATTTTAATTATTCGTGAAAAAAAATGCATGTTTTGAAGCGATTTTTCGTAAATCACTGAAAAACTGTAAGTTTTTACAAAAAAGTTAATAGTATGTAGTTTAATTCGTATAGCTTATATTCTGAGAATAAACTCTTAAATCACGCGCCTTTCGATTATAGAGCTACAACCCCTTCGCAAGAAAACTATCCCATATTCCCGGCTTAAGAGGGAGTTGTACTTAAAATAATTTAAATTAATTATTTGGCGACTACATACCGTTTAATAATTTATGAGCTCGCAAAATATACGCATTTCAATTATTGGATTGCCATTTTCTTTCTATAGTGCAGTCACTGAAGGTAAAAATCAACTATAACCTTCGATTTCGGTAAATCTCCATTCATTTTCACGAATTGACAATAACAACTTGCGGTTTTAGCCTGGGGTATATGTCACCCCTTCTCTTGGGTGAAAATTGCTTTATTAAAAATAACCCCACAAATCGAGAGAGGGACAAATTGTAAGCAAAATTTGTTATATAATGGTTATTAATAAATCAATACTTTTTGAGTTATTAAAGATCCAATTTTTGTGAAAGAAAATGCATGCTTTAAAGCGATTTTTCATAAATAAGTCAAAAACTGTAAGTTTTTACAAAACAGTTTTCATCACTAAAATTGAAGCTAATAAAAAATATAATAAATTGCTTACTTGAAAAACCCTTTAATGTTAATTTAAAGTAAGTTATTGGTAAATAAATGTATATTTTTTTCTGCGACTGTTCAAATCTAAGGATTCAAGCTTAAATAACGGGAAAGAGATGCATTTTATAACACTTAGGTACTAAATACTTCTCAAAGTACTTAGAAATACCTATCAAAAATGAGCTCCAGAAAAAGTTTATAGCATCAAAATCCGCTCACCAATTTTCGTGAAAATGAATGGAGATTTACCGAAATTGAAGGTCATAGTTGATTTTTACCTTCAGTGACTGCACTATAGAAAGAAACTGGCAATTCAATAATTGAGATGCGTATATTTTGCGAGCTCATAAATTATTAAACGATATCTAGTCGCCAAATAATTAATTTAAATTATTTTAAGTACAACTCTCTCTTAAGCCGGGAATATGGGATGGTTTTCTTGCGAAGGGGTTGTATTTATTCTTAGAATTCTTAGAATATAAGCTATACGAATTAAACTACTATTAACTTTTTTGTAAAAACTTAGTTTTTCAGTGATTTACGAAAAACCGCTTCGAAACATGCATTTTTTTCACGAATAATTAAAATTTTTGATCTTTAATAACTTAAAAAGTATTGACCTATTTTAATAACTTTATATAATAAATTTTGCTTATAATTTGTTCTTTTATAGATTTGTGCAGTTATTTTTTATAAAATAATTTTCACCCCCGAGAAGGGGTGGTATCCACCCTCAGGGTAAAGACGCAAGATGGTACCATGTCACCTTTGTTTCTTGAGGTATCCTCTAACCACTGACCAATTTTCGTGAAAATCGATGAAGGTTCACCGAAGTTGATGGTAATAGTTGATATTTACCTTCAGTGACTGCACTATACAAAATAAATTGCAATTTACTGATCTAAATGCGCGTAATTTGGAAGCTTATAAATTATTAAATGATATGTAGTCGCCAAATAATTAATTTAAGCATTTAAGTACAACTTTCTCTTAAGCCGGGAAGATAGGGTGGTTTTCTTGCGAAGGGGTTGTAGCTCAATAATCGAAATGCACGTGATTTAATAGTTTATTCTTAGAGTATATAAGCTATAGGAATTACATCCGCAATACGATATATTTTAAGTTTTCTCAGCATTTTTCTCTTAAGTTAAATCAATAAAGGGTTGTTTGGGGGTGAAGGGGATGAGCTCAAAAATCGAAACTATATAATTTCAAGAGCTCATAAATAGCTCGTAATTCTGCCGCAAAAACCGATTCAATATTCCTATTTTTAAGTAGTGGGGGGAGGGCTGACTCAGCCCCCCCCCCACTAAAGTATTAAATTCCTGCTCAGTGGAACGAGCTCAAAATTTTTAGTTTGCGGAATATGAAAGCTCATAAATCAGGGCTATTTGTTTTAATTTTTGCAAGTGGGAGGGGGGGGGGGCAACTCAACGCGGGTCCAAAATTGATGTGCTCTTCATAAAAGCTTTTTCACAGGGAGTTTAAAATCCATTCATCAGTTCTGTTGTGTCAATCTTCTTAACATAAAGCTCACACCAGGTTGTCGAATAATTATCATCTCTTCTTATTCTTCCCCTAGCACTACAACTCGGGGTGGGTCTTGGCTGACTGCACAACTCGCTTCCATCTCGAACGTACGTCCATGATAGTTGGATCAGTGGGTAGCCTTATTGTTCTTAAATCTGACCATATGCTATCTCTCCACGTCCTAAGGGCCTTCTTTCTATCGGGACTTCCTCCCAGATTAGCATGGCAAGGCGGTTATTAGGGATTCTATGGACATGGCCTGTCCATCTTAGACATTGTGATTTAATCTCTTGAACTACGTCGCTAGCCCTATACATCTGTTTGACCTCAGCATTTATTCTCATTCGGTATTGGTTAGTACTCGGGTCCTGATACAGTCCAAAGATTCTTCTGAGGATTTTTCTCTCAAAATACCAGAGTTTTCTTTCCATTGCCTTTGTCAGCGTCCACGTCACACATCTATACAGGAGCACCGGTCTAATCACTGTCTTATATACCCTGATTTTTTATTTAGTATTAGTCTCTTAGTACATACTTAGGCTCCCTGATCACCAAGGAGAACGTCATGACGGAAGAAATCAAGCGAAGGATAATCCTAGCGAACAAATGCTATTTTGGACTGAGTAGACATGAGAAGCAGAAACTTAAGCCAAAAAACAAAAATAACCATATACAAAACCCTTATACAATCAGTGTTGACATATGGATTGGAGACATGAACCATCTCCAAGGCAGATGAAAACCTTCTGCTTATATTTGAACGAAGGATTCTGAGAGGAATATTCGGTGGCATCTGTGAAAATGGTATTTGGAGGAGGAGGTACAACTACGAGGTATACCACAGATATAAACATATATTTGGTGGTAAAGACGTAGTATCTCTTATAAGAATAGGAGGACTAAGATGGGCAGGACATCTAGCAAGATCACAGCATAACAACCCTCCTAGAAGAATCCTTATGTCACAACCTGTGGGAAGTAGAAATAGGGGTACGCCAAAACTTAGATGGAAGGATGGTGTAGATGAGGATGGGAGAAAAATAGGCGCAGCAAACTGGCAACGGTTGGCAATGGATAGGACTGACTGGCGTAATAGACTTGGGAAGGTCGAGGCTCTTTCATAGGGCTGTAGCACCATTGATGATGATGATTAGTCTCTTATATTTAACAGTGTTGTGAAGGCTACACACTATTATTTGCTGTCTGGATTCTCCCTTTTATCTTTTCCGTGATATCGTTATTTGCAGTGATTGTCGCTCTGAGATATTTAAAACTTTCTACTCTTTCAAAGTTGTATGGGTCTAGTGTAACATTTTGCCCTATTGTTGTATGAGTCTAATGTATAAATATTTGGTTTTTTCTTCATAGACCCTTAGACCAGTTTTTTTGCCTCTACCTTTAATTTATTGAAAGTCTCCTTCACGTAGCCTAGGTGACTGTAGTTTTCCACAATTTCAAATGTCATCCGCGTATGTTAGTAGTAATTTTGATCCATTTGCTGTCAGTAGTTCTTTTCTAGTGTGATGTTCTTACTACTTTCTCCAGGATTATATTAAAAAGGAGATATGACAGCGCATCTCCTTGTTTCAGGCCACTGCTTATTTCAAACCATTCTGAGAGTTTGTTACCTATTCGTACTGTGGATCTACCTGCTATTGCATTCCACGTCTGATCCCTTTTAATGCTGTCGTACGCTTGTCCAAAATCTATGAAGAGATTATGGATAGTTCTATTGAATTACCATCCTTTTTCTAGTAGCTGCCTTAGAGTAAAAATCTGATCTATAGTCTATATGTTTTCCGAATCTGGCTTGGTATTCCCCTATGTAATTTTGTACAAAAGGTGTTAGTCTACTTTCTGTCACAAGTCCTTCTTCTTCGCGCGACTAGGATTACTCCTGTTTGTCTACCTCTTATTCTGTTTCAATTGTTGTTGACTGTACATTGTCTTTCCACCTTTTCGGCGGTCTTCCAACGGGTCTTCTGCTATACGGCTTGTTGTTTTTACAGATGTTCGCTAATCTATCTGGTTCCATTCGGTTTAAATGTTCGTTCCAGTTTTTCTTTCTTGTTTTTATCCACCTGTTAATATTTTGAATTTTGCAACGTTCTCGTGTACTTCTGTTGCTTTGTCTGTCTCTTAATGATATGCCCGCTATTGATCTTAATACTTTCATTTCGATATAGTTGATTTGTTGTTTCGTCTTTCTTGTATCGGTCCTTGTCTCCGCTGCATATGTTAGGATAGGTCTTACTGTTGTTTTGTATACTTTTATTTTGCTTTCCGTGGTCAGATATTTGTTTGTCCATATGGTTTCTCGGAGGCAACCACTTACTCTTGCCGCTTTTGTTGCTTGTGTTGTGGTCTCTGTTCTTATATTCCTGTCACTAGTGATATCTACTCCTAGGTAATTGAATTTCATTACTTGTTCTACAATTTTGCCGTCTATTTCTAACTTGCATCTACGCGGCTCTTTACTTATCACTATACAGGGTGTCCAGAAACTCTACCGACAAACGAAGACAGGAGATTACTCAGATAATTTTAGGACAATTTAATCCAATTCACCTAGTCCGAAAATGCTTCTACGGGAGCTAGAGCTCTTTGAAGATGGCGCCATGTAATTAGTTTTTCTTAAATACATCTAGAACGCTTCTATTTAGAAAAACGAAAATTTGTATACATATTTACTTTCCAGAAATGAGTCGATTCCATACATTGCGAATTTCTAGTACCGGTCATAGGCGTCCGTTTTGGGTAGGGCAACGGTTATTTTATCGCATAACTTTTTTGTCTTTAACTTTTAAGCATTTTTGATACTGGATTATTAAATTGTGAGGTAT
This sequence comes from Diabrotica virgifera virgifera, assembly GCF_917563875.1. Taxonomy (NCBI): domain Eukaryota; kingdom Metazoa; phylum Arthropoda; class Insecta; order Coleoptera; family Chrysomelidae; genus Diabrotica; species Diabrotica virgifera. Next base: position 148,906,336 of record NC_065452.1, on the reverse strand, counting down.
TCTAGTACTAAAAGGTACTCTTACTTTAAGTCGGCAGGACACACCGTTTTCTAGAAAAATCGATTTGAAAGTTTTTGGTTTTGGGAATTTGAAAAAAAAAGTTGAAAAAATTAAAAAAAAACGATGTATTTTACCAACTTAAAGCAAGAGTAACTTTTAGTACTCGAATATCTCATAATTGAATAATCTAGTCTCAAAAATACTTAAAAATTAAAGATAATAAAGTTGTGCTATAAAATGACTGTTGACCTACCCAAAACGGACGCCTATGACCGGAACTAGAAATTCGCCATTAATGAAATCAAATAATCTGTGGAATATAAATAAATGTACCAGTTTTCATCTTTCTAAATAATTTTTTTTGAATCTTCTTTTTTGAAATTCAAAGAACGAAAAATTTTCAAATCGATTTTTCTAGAAAACGGTGTATCCTATCGACTTAAAGCAAGAGTATCTTTTAGTACAGTCGAACCCGCTTATTGGAATAACCTTCGTGCCAATCAAAAGTATTCCTATAACCGGGATATTCTAATAACCGATCATTGGTCGCTAGTAGAAACGTTTCCGGACCGCAAATTTCTATTCCTTAAACCGGGATATCCCTTTAAGAGGTATTCTAATAAGCGGGTTTGACTGTACTAGAATACTTCACAATTTAATAATTCAGAGTCAAAAATGCTTAAAAATTAAAGACAAAAAAGTTAGGCGATAAAATAACCGTTGCCCTACCCAAAAAGGACGCCTATGACCGGTACTTGAAATTCGTAATGGATGGAATCGATTCATTTCTGGAAAGTAAATATGTACACCAATTTTCGTTTTTCTAGATAGAGGCGTTCTGGAGGTATTTAAGAAAAACTAATTACATGACGCCATCTTCAAAGAGCTCTAGTTTCCTTAGGAAGCATTTTCGGACTAGGTGAATTGGGTTAAATTGTCCTAAAATTATCTGAGGAATCTCCTGTCTTCGTTTGTCGGTAGAGTTTCTGGACACCCTGTATATTTAGTTTTTTCTACTGATATTCTCATATTAAGTTTATTTGCTGTGATATTGAAAGTGTGGAGCTGCCTTTGTAGGTCATCCTCGTTATTAGCAATTAGTCCTGCATCATCGGCATAGCATAGTATCGTGATTTTATGCGCTCCCATGTGGTATCCATGCCGTTTTCTTTCTTCGTGAATTATTTGATTCATCACCATATTGAATAACAATGGGCTGAGCGAGTCTCCTTGGCGGATTCCTCCTTTTAGTTCTATGCGTTCTGTTTCTCCTGTTGACATTATAACTCTGGTATTGTTGTAGTCCAGAAACCGAAGCTTTTCACCTCGCAATTTTTACAGAACGGATCGATTTGCTTGAAAATTTGATAATAAGTAGTGCATAGTCCAAGGATCAAAATCTATATGCTGCCGAAAGGCGCTTTTGCTATGGGGGTGGTTGCCACCCCATCTGTGGGGTGGAAATTTTTTATTATATTTTGACCGCAAAAGTTGATAAAAACGTTCATCCTAAGCAAAAAATGTTCTATACATTTTTTTGATAAAATTAACAGTTTTCGATTTATTCGCTATCAAAAGTTTTAGTTTTATATCTAAAAAATCAATGTTGTTCGATGGTATACTCATTTACAATTTACTCAATTTTCGCCGTAGAAAAAATTTTTTGAAACCAAGTTCTTCGAAATTAAATACCCTACAATTTCATATTTAAACATATCTGATGCCAATCTTTCTATTCTGAAGAAAATAGCATTTTTTACCAAACTACAAAAATTCGTTATTCGCTTTTAACTCCAGTTTTTAAAAACTAATCATTCTAAGCCAGTCAGACTTCTAGAATCTACTAATAATACATAAATAAAGAAGAATGAATAAGACCAATGACTAAAAACACCGCTACCTTATATTGTTAATGCTTCCAATGGGATTTTCCCTTTTTTTTTTTCAAAAAAATATATTGATTTTTTAATCGTAACTTTTTTATTTTTAATCTTAAAAAGTCTGATAAAAAAGAATTTTGTAAGTTTTCATAAGATCTATAAGCCAATTAATATTAAGTTTTTTTGAAATCCTCAGCCGCAAAAAGAGGTGACTTTGAAAGAGTTGGTAAAAGTGGTTTTTGCATGTTATTACAAGTTTTAATTGTCAATAGCTCACTCAATTTTTGCCGCACAAAATTTTTTTGCAATACAGCTTCTTGGGAATTAAATAAGGTACAATTTTATAGTTAAACATTTTTTCGTATGTCTGATGGTAATCTTTCTATTCTGAAGAAAAGCCATTTTTTTTTCAAATTACAAAAATTCGTTATTCACTTTTAACTCCATTTTTTTAAAAACTAATTATTCTAAGCCGGTCAGACTTCTAAAACCTATTAGTAATATATATAAATAGAGAAGATCAAATAAGGTCAATAACTAATTTTAATTAGGGTGGTGATTAGGGGGTTGCTCCCGATCACATTTGCGCTGAAAAAAATAGGAACTGAGCTTCTGTTCATTATGTCACTTAATTTTTGAGCTAGAGACTTTTTTTTATTTGTGGAGATAGATATTTTTAAATACTTTAAATTAGTTTAAACAAGTTATCCTCGAAAATGCATAGTTTTCCCGTCTTTTGACTTTGAAACTACAATATTTAGCATTTGACGAAGAAGGCTAACATATAATAAAGTATAGCTCGATTACTATTGGTCTTAAAGAAAATCAAAAAAACGAGTTTGTTTATTTGTTCAAAAGGTACATTTTTGATAAATAAAGTTGTTTTGATAAAACGAAAACTTTTGGAGTTATTAGCAGAAAACTTATTAAAAACATTGATTTTTTCGATATAAAACTAACACTTTCGATAGCGAATAAATCGAAAACTATTAATTTTATCAAAAAAATGTATAGAACGTTTTTTGCTTAGAATGAATGTTTTTACCAACTTTTGCGGTCAAAATATAATAAAAAATTTCCACCCCCGAGATGGGGTGGCTACCACTCCCCTGGTAAAAGCGCCTTTCGGCATGATATAGATTTTGATCCTTGGACTATCCTCTACTTATTCATCAATTTTCAAGCAAATCGATCCATTCTGTAAAAATTGCGAGGTTTTGTCCTATTTTAAGCTTCATTACTTGAACTATTGTTCTTGTCATTAATTAGCCTTATTATCTGGTGGTCTATTTGTTCAGCTTGTAATAAATTTGAGATATCATTTCGCCTCACCCTGTCAAAAGCACTTTTTAAATCTACAAAGCACATGCATGCTGGTTTTCCATATTCAATAGACTTTTCTACTATTTGCCTGATAATAAAAATTGCATCTATTGTGTTGCGGTTCTTCCGGAAGCCTTGTTGTTCATCTGCCTTGTTCGCTTTTTCCTCGATTTTATCTTTTATGACTGCCGTCAACAATTTTAATGTGCTGTTCATCAGACTAATGCCTCTATAATTTTCAGGATTTTTCGAGTCTCCCTTTTTGAGTTACGGTAGCAGGAGACTTTCCTTCCATTCCGCATTCCGCTGGTACTACTCCGATATTTATTATACCTATCGACAAATAATTTTAGGAGCCATTTGAGTAGTGTTCTTCCTCCATATTTTAGCAGTTCATTATTTATCTTATCAGGACCAGGTGCTTTTCTATTTTTTAATTTTTTTTATTCGTTCTTGTAGCTCTTTACTCTACCGTGTGTTTCATTAATGTTTATTTCTCTGTTCTCTTCTTCTCCTTCTCCATATAATTTCGTAAAATGCTCAGTTCATTGTGTCTCTGTAACGTTATCTATCCGTACAAATTCATTCATTTCTGTTTTTTGTCTCCTTATCATCTTCCACACTTTTTTCTGGGATCCATAGAGGTCGTATTCCATATCTTTGGTAAATTTCTCCCAGTGTTCTTTTTTGATGTTATCTATTTCTTGGTTTACTCTATTCCTGATTGTCACGTAGTCGTCTCGTGCCTCCGGTGTCTTCACTCTTTTGTAGGTTAGGAAAGCTTGTTTCTTTTGATTTGCTAGTAGTGCTTTCACCCTTTCGTCGTACCATGGAGTTTTGTATTCCCGTTTATTTCTGTTGACTTTTCTTTTACCTAAAGCTTCTTCTGCTGCTTGTAGAATACTTTTTCTAATAATTTTCCAGGTTTCTTCTATATCCTTTTTAGTCTCTAGGTTATGTCTGTTTAGCTTTTCTGTTAGTCTGTTTCTATACAAGTTTTGTGTCCCTTCGTCTTCTAAGCTTTTTATGTTTAACTTTTCTTCGACTTTTGTATTTCGCTTGCGTTGTGTGTTGATTTCTATATTTATTTTCCCTAGTACCAGGCCATGATCGGATCCTACATTGGCGGACGATAGAGTGCGCACATCTATTATATCCCTGGGGTGTATTTGTCTGTTTGTTATAATGTAGTCAATCATAGAGTTACGTCCTCTTGTATCTGACCAGGTGATCTTATGCTGTATTGGATGGTCAAAGTATGTGTTGTTAATTCGGAGGTTATTCAATAAACAAAGTTCTAGGAGTCTTTCTCCGTTGTCGTTGAGCGTTTCTTCGTTAAATCTTTGTGTAACTCCAGCCACAGGTATGTTGCCGACTCTGGCGTTTCAGTCGCCGAGAATTATTGTTTTACTACCGGATATTGTGGTGTCCAGTAGATCTTGGAGCTGTCCATAAAAATCATCTTTTTCTTCCTTGTTTTTGTTCTTATCTGGGGCATATACGGGGATAATATTAAGTGTCGTGTGGTGAAGTTTAAGGCAAACCAGCATCATGTGTTCGTTGATGTATCTTATTTCTTGAATGGTGCTGCTATATTTATTATGCATTAAGAGGCCTACTCCTGCATGTGCTCGTTTGTTTTTATCTACTCCGCTGTACAGGAACATAAATTTGTTCTTATTGACATTTCCTTTCCCTTTCTTTTTTGTTTCATTCAGGGCACATATATCAATGTTATGGAGCTCCAATTCCTGCACGACTTCATGTTCCCTTTTGTTCCACGATGCGATGTTCCAAGTGCCAATTCGTAGTTTAATTTAGTCACAAGTCCTAGACAGAAAATCGATGACAAAATATTTGTAATGTGTCCTTTTTATTTCAGTCTGATAGGAGTTCGGATCCCTCTAGCATCAGACGATCAGTTAGGTCGCGAAGAGAGCCGGAAAGACTTCAGAGTAAAGACAGTGATAGGGCTTCGAGTGATAAAAGCAACAAAAGTGCTGAAGATTGGAAATACAATGACGCTAGTTCGTCAGAGTCTGAACCAGAAGTAAAAGAACGCCCCCCACCTAGTAAACGCGTAGGTGCCAGAGCGCGAACGACTGTGATAAAAAAGAAAAAGTCCAAGAAAAGAAGCCAATACAGTTCAGAAGATGAGGAAACGAGCGACGAAAGCGATGAGGATAGTAGGAGAGCTGTGTCCAGAAGGAAGGCTACTACAGTTAGTTACAAGGAAGAAAGTGAGGATGAGAAAACGGATTCCGAGGATTTGCTAGAAGTTGATAATAATGAACCGGTAGAACCTGTCCCGGAAGAAAAATGTGAAACAATAGAAAGAATTTTGGCAACGAGAAGAGGAAAAATTGGAGGTAGGAAATATTTACATTTGTTCCAACAGATCTTTGCACTTGCATGAAATTATTCACGAATTACTTTTTATACTATATAGATCTCTTTCTTACTCACAGAAATTAGTATTGTAAAATTAAGCCGCTTGTCCATATTATAAATCACAATAAATTAAACGAAGATAAGCGATACGGCATGTCTTTGATACATTATTTACTAATAATGTTGACGTTGATTATTTACAGTAACATTAACGCATTTGTTGTGTTTAAAACTGTAACTTTTCTTATTTAATCTTTTAGTCTTTATCTTAACAGATATTATCTGAAAATCAATATGGATTTAGAGAGGGACGGGCTACAGAAGAGGCAATAATTGGTAAATTGACCAAAAATGTTCATAATTCTTTAGACAACAAAAAAGCTTCCTTATGTATATTTGTAGATATTTCTAAAGCATTTGACACTGTAAACCACAAGATATTGTTCTTCTTATACTTCTTCTACCGATTGGTGATTTATCTCGTGCTATTTTGACCACACGTGTCTCCCCCATTCTACTTATGTGGTTATTCCATTGTTTTTTTCTATTTAGTGTCCATTGGTTTAGTTTATACACTGTACGTTACATTGTCTTCTAATATCTTCGCTCCTCTTTCGATCTCTCAGTGTATTTCCTGTAATTATTCTCAGTACTCTCATCTCTGCCGTTTCCAGTAGTCTTTGTGTTGTGGCTGTAGGCTGTATCGGGTCTTGTTACTGATGCATATGTCATTATTGGTCTTACACTGGCTTAATAAATTCTTGACTTCATCTCAGTGTTAATATGTCGGTTTCGCCATATAGTGTTATTAAGGCATCCTACCAATCTATTTGCTTTTTGTACTTGATTTTTCACTTCTTTGTCTAGGTCTCCGTAACTTGACAATGTAATTCCAAGGTATTTTACTTCCATTACTTGTTCAATACTAATACCATCAATCTCTATTTTGCATCTGATTGGTTCTTTACTGATTACTATTGTTTTGGTTTTCTGAGATGAAATTGTCATATTGAATTCGTTTGCTCTTATGTTAAATCTGTGGACTAATCTTTGCAGACTATCTTCATCTTGGGCTATCAATATTGCGTCGTCTGCGTAGCAGAGTATTTTTACTTCTTTGTTTCCCATTCTATATCCTCTTCCTTTGTTGACGGTTTTGATGATTTCATCCATGATTAAATTGAAAAGCATAGGACTCAATGAGTCTCCCTGTCTTATTCCGCTGCCTATATCTATAGGTTCTGTAAGTTGTCCATCTATTCTGACTTCCATTTTGTTGTTTTGGTAGATGTTTTCAATAGTTTTTATTATATGCAGTATTTATGATATTATACAGAAGATGGATTACATCTCTGAGTCTTACTCTGTCAAATGCTTTCTTTAAGTCAATCAGACATAGAAATGCTGGTCTATTATACTCTAGTGATTTCTCAGTAATTTGCTTTATGACGAATATTGCATCTGTACACGATCTTCCAGCACGAAAACCCTGCTGTTCATCTGCCAAACTTATCCTCTGATTCATTATGTCTTGTAAGATTTTAGTTGTAAGTTTTAGGGTAGTATTTAACAAGTTGATACCTCTGTAGTTTTCTGGTTGCTTTTTATCTCCTTTTTTGAATAGTAGAATTAGTTCGCTCGTTCTCCATTCTTCCGGTATTTTATTGTGTTTTATGATTTTGTTAATTAATGTTGTTAATTGTTCTGTCATTGCTGCTCCACAATATTTCAGTAATTCGTTTGGTATTCCATCCTTACCTGCAGCTTTTCTGTTCTTCAGCTTTTCGAGTGTTTTTCGTACTTCCTGTGCACTTATATTAACATCTTCATTTGTGGTAATTTCTGGTATTTCCGGTTCTAGCATCATTTGTTCTTCCTCTGCATAGAGTTTTTTTAGATAGTCAATCCATGTATCCTTTTCTATCTATGTGTTTTGGTTCTATTAGTTCCTTTACCTCCGTTCTTTGACCTCTTATAAAGCGCCATATTTCCTTTTGGAGACCATAAAAATCATGTTCCATTTCTTTCGAAAAACGTTCCCAGTGATCATTTTTTATTCTTCTTACTACTGAAGATATTGTTAAACAAACTAAATAATCACGGCATAAGAGGTGTGGCATTAAATTTGTTAGAGAACTACTTAAGTGACAGACAGCAACAGGTAACTGTGGACGGTAAAATGAGCGGGACCAGATCTGTGACTTACGGAGTCCCTCAGGGAACGGTTTTGGGGCCGCTTCTGTTCACTGTCTACATAAACACCTTACTTGCATTACAGACCTTAGGCCAAATCGTAAGTTTCGCTGATGATACAGCAGTAACAACTGGGGAAATTTGAAGAGAAATGTCGAAATAGACTTTGTAAAAATAAAAAAAAGGTTTCAACATAACCAGTTAACTTTTGAAAAAACTAAATATTTGCCATGCTTCAACCAACTGGAAATTGACAACCATACAAAAATTCCAGATGCAGAAAGCATTAAGTACCTTGGCATTATAATAGTGTTACGCGATTGACTCTACTATTTTATTTATTTATATCTTTAGACACTAAGTTTAATTTAAATAAAGGAAGACTTACTTATATTATTTTATTTACATCACTTATTTATTTTAATACTTACAAAAATAACACCAACTAACACATCTAATTTATTTACAAACTCAAATTTATGATTTAATTAACTAAACATAATAATAACTAATAAATACATTTCAAACCCGTTCACAAAAACGTAACAATATAATATCGCGTCGAAATTAGTAACTGACTGCCTGCTGCTTAAAAATCATCCGCTTATATAGATACGGCTCTGCTTCGAGAACATTTGTAACGCCGGAGGCAGGTCTCCGCCTATCATCGGGAAAATTCTGGATTAGCGGAGACATTACTCGTCGATGACGTGTCGCCGTTGTTTGTTGACTGCTAAGGGCAGGGCCGGCCTCAGTTAGAAATTCGTCACAATAGATAGGCACCTAAAATGGGATCAATATATAAAATATGTAGTCCAAAAATACGAGGATTATTATCAAAAATTTAAATATCTTCGCCACTTCCTGGATGTTCACCACTTGAAGACTTTATACTTATCTCTAGTACAATCACAATTGGCCTATGGGATTATTGGTTGGGGTGGAGCCTACAATGCTCACCTTAAAAATCTAAACATTATACAAAATTGGATTATTAGAGTAATATATAGAATATTAGGTCTTCCGTGGACCAATTATTTACAGACAGTCATTTCATGGATCTGAACCAGTTGTATTCCTACAAATCTTTGTTGTATTTACACAGCGAGAAATCATTTCTGGATTGTACCCACTATACATACCAAACCAGAAATAGAAATTTAACGACATTAGTACCAAAAAAAGAAAAAACAATCGGCCAACGTTGCGTTGATTTTTTGGGACCAAAAATTTTCAATAACCTACCTTCTACCATTAAAGTAATACACAATTATAAAGAATTTTAAAAAAAGAGTTAAAAAGTGGATCCATGGTAACAGACATACATTACATGAATTAATGAATAGGTAGTAATGAGCTGAAATGATAAATAATTTTGTGTTTTACTAGTTTTAATCTGTCAAAAGATTCCATATTTTTATTTTAAAGTTGTAAAATTGTTGAAATTTGCAATTGTTGTATGTTGTAAAAAGTAAAAAAAAAGTAAGGAACTGAAATGTTAGATAAAATTCTTTTTTTCTACTAATTTTAATTTTAATTTGTCAAAAGTTTCCATCTTTGTATTTTAAAGTTGTAAATTGTTGTAAAAAGTGTTGCAATTTGTACTTTTCTATAAAAAAAACAGTGTTAAAAAGAACAAAAAAAATCCAAACCTCACGTACAAGTTGTAGTCCATGCTCACAACTTTGAGAAACTGGGTTTATTTATATTTTATATATTTTTATTATTATTATAGTCTTGGGTTGTACATTTCATTGTAATTTTTATTTTCAAACATAAATTGTTAGAACGAATAACTGTTGCTCTCTTAGTTTGATTACTTCCGGTAGTTATTTATTTTTAAGCTAACGAGACAAGTAATATTTTCGAGATTACTGTTTATGTATATTTTTTAATTCATTTATTACCGTTCTATATTTATCCTTATATTAGCAGTGGCGTCGGGCCGGGGGGGCACGGGGGGGCACGTGCCCCCCCAACATTATGCAAAAAAAGAAAAAAATAATATAAATTATCTTTAAATTACGTATATGTATACACTAAAAGTTACGAATGAATAACTAATATAGATCCCCCGTTAGTCTATTTTTCTGTATGCATCTAATTTGATTCTGTGTGTGTAAAGTATGCGCGTGTTACAACTAAATTTACAAGTGCGGTTGCGCCCGAGCTGGAGCAGCCGATCGAATGCACCCGAGCCCAGCCGACGCCTGGCGGAGGGATATCATACCAGCTCAGTGCGCGTGTGTTGTGTTGTGTAGGTGGTCGCCACGTTTTATTCGTTCAATAAGCTTATTGTTACTAGCTGAGCTGCTATTGTTTGTGTAATTTTTGCGGATGTTCGTTTGTTATCATGTCTAAGAAACAGTCCTCTGTACTAACATTCTTTAAAAAACTTGGAAATTCAAGTGAAAGTGTAAATGAAGATAGACATTTAGCGGGAAGTAGCACTGGAGGTAGTGTTGGTGATGAATCGCCATCTTGTTTACGCCCAGATCGTGATGCTACATTCCAGGGCGAAAGTAGAGATCCTTCATTGGGAGTACAAAGTGCAGATATTGCAAAAGGAGCATTTCAGCCTGTTGATTGTTTTAAGGTAAGCAAGATTCAATCCAAATCGAGGCAGTTCAAAGAATCCTGGTACAGTGAATTTAATTGGGTCGAATATAGCCCCATTACAGACGCTGCATTTTGTTACCCATGCCGACTATTTTGTCAACATAAGTCTGGTCGCGGGGAGGAGTCATTCACTAAACTGGGCATGAACAATTGGAAGAAAGCTTTGGAAAAATTCAGGAAACATGAGAAGAGTGAAATGCATCAAAAATCTAAACAGTTTCTCAATGAGTATAGAAAAGCAGGAAGCACGGTAGCAGATTCGTTGTCCTCGGCACATACTAAAATGGTTGAGATGAATAGGAGGTATTTAAAATTCATAATTGAAAACATCCTATTCCTTGGAAAACAGAATCTTGCCTTAAGAGGACATGATGAGAGTACTGCTTCATTTAACAGGGGGAACTTTATAGAACTGCTAGAACTGAGATCTACTGAAATGGAGGAAGGAATCCAAACATTAATGAAATCCCCAGTCCATTCATACAAAAGTGCCCAGGTACAAAATGAGATAATAGATTGCATAAAAAGTGAAATGCTTCAACAAATTGTCCAAGAGGTGAGTGAGGCTTTGGCCTACTCAATTATTTGTGATGAAACTACGGATATTTCAACCCGTGAACAGCTTAGCATTTGCATTCGATACATTACTAAAATAGATGGACACATTAAAATGAATGAAAGGTTTTTGGGCTTCGTTGATGTGTCAGACACTACTGGTGAAAATTTACATCACACTATTAAACAGTATCTGCAGCAGTTGGGTATAAGCTTAAATAAAATGCACGGCCAGGCATATGATGGAGCTAGTAACATGAGCGGCAAATTCAAAGGTGTTGCCTCAAGGTTCCAAGAAGAAGAGCCTAAAGCTTTGTACACACACTGCCATGCCCACTTGCTTGATCTGGCTGTTCAGAGATTTTGTGAAGAAATAAGACAGCTTCGGAATTGCTTATCCATAGTAAATAACCTGTATAACTTAATTAATGCATCAGCTAACAGGTTTTCAATATTTGAATCAATATGTAAGCAAAGCGGAGAAACAAAAATGAAAAGACTGGTGAGCTTGTCTCGAACTAGATGGACAGTTCGACACAAAGCAATCCATGTAATTCTAGAGCAGCTCCCTGAAGTGTACGAAACTTTGGAAGTTATTGCAAACGATGTATCAAATCGTAAAATTGCAGCCGAAGCTGATGGTCTAGCCAAACAAATCAGCACATTTGAATTTGTATTCAGTTTAAAACTATTGCACAGCGTTTTGAGTCAGACTGATATACTCTCCAAAGAACTGCAGAGTGAATCTCTTGACATTTCTAAGGTTTTTGCAAAAGTTGAATCAGTCATTGACTGTTTAAAACTGGACAGAAATTATGATGGCTTTATTCAGATGTGGAATGAGTCAGAAGAACAGTGTAACAAATATGGTATGAAAGGTTTGTCAGTTGAAAGGCCTTCACTACCACGCAAACGGAAGATTCCGAAAAAACTTGAAGCTAGTAGTAGCTTTTCAGATGCTGCATTTCATCAATCACCTGAACAGATGTTCAAGACTGACATTTACTTTGCTGCTTTAGACACAGTAATTGTAAACTTGCAATCTCGTTTTTCCAAGAACGATTATGATAAAATCAACTGCATTGCCCAGTTACTATTTAATTGGACCGAAATTGACAACAACGCTGTTATGGCAATCCAAAAGTTTTATAACTTGTCTTTAAGTTTCTCTGCACATCTTAAGTTTTTTCACTGTTATGCAAAGAACAATTTTGTCAAAACAGACAAAGCAACCACAAGAGTAACGTTCCAAGAGTTGGCTGATTTTTTTATTGAGAATGATCTTTAAGCCAGTGCACCAGATGTTTGGCAGCTACTAGAAATATCACTTTCGTGGCCTATCACAACAGCAAGCGCAGAAAGATCGTTTTCTACACTACGAAGGCTAAAGACATTTCTTCGAAGCACCATGACAGAAGACCGCTTAAGTGGGCTTGCCCTGATGTCTATTGAGCAAGAATTGACGTCTGAATACATGAAAGATAAAAAACTAGATCTGTTAGTTGACAGATTTTCAAATCTAGCCGATAGGAGGCTAATGCTTCATTAGAACTAACGAAAATTGGTTCGTTGAAAACCATTACTGTAGTTCTGTTCACCTTAAAACTTTGTCTTGTACACAAATTTGTTTTTGTGTTATAAATGTCCATGCAGTTATGTCTAGAATAGAATAAACTTGTATATTTTGAAATTGAGTCTTTTTACAATCCATCAATATAGTAAAAATTGATTAAAACCAATGTTTAACAAAAATACACATATACTTTACTTTAGTTCTTAAGTGGTAGTTTTCAAAAAAGTTTCCACGGGACCACCACTCCCCCCCCGTAGACCCCGTGCCCCCCCAAATTATTAGGTCACGCTACGCCTATGTATATTAGTAATAGCCGGAATGATGTTCAAGCTGTTTAATGTTGAGTCCATCAATCTCCTCAATAGTGAAAAAAGATCAAACACTTCAATGAAATAACTTATAAAATACGCCCACCGGAATAATAGCCATTTTCTAATAATGACATTGATAGTACATGTCGACATACGCTTCACTTAATGTTTTGATTATTTTTTAACTTGTTTGCAAATCAATCATTACGTTTGTGCAAAGATTCGTTGTAGTAACAGTACATCTTATTTTTAAGTACAATACCTGTAACATGATTTTTTAGTTACCGGAAACATTACTACAGTCTACTATGTAGAAGAAAATGGTGATCCGAATGAAGGAGTTGATGAAAAGGATTTAGATAGTACAGAAGATCAGTATCTAATCAAATGGAAAGATTGGGCTCATATTCACAACACATGGGAATCAGACAAAAGTTTACGAGAACAGAAAGTAAAGGGGATGAAAAAATTGGAAAATTATATCAAAAAAGAAGTCGAAATTCAACAGTGGCTTAAATATTCTACTCCTGAGGATGTGGAATATTATGAATGTCAAATGGAGTTATCTCAGGATCTTTTGAAGAGTTTCAACGAGGTCGAGAGGATAATAGGTAAGTCACTAATAAAATCATAAAATAGAACTATGTATTTAAACCATAATTTCACTCTAACCTATTTTTGCCGTTCTTTCAAACTCTTTTTGTGGCTATTTACAGACTGAAATAACTGACTGCTATTTCTCTTCGACCATGACGGTTGGGTGATACACCCACGCCGTGAAAAACGTTTTAATCTGTTTGTAACGTTTGTGTGGCCGTTTTTTCCCTGTTTTTTCTGTTTGGGGGTTGTACGGAGGACATAGTGCATACGCTTACATGATAATACAGTAATAACCTACTGTATAATAAGATTATACAGTAACTAATACCCGGCAAAATAACGCAAAAGATCAAAAACATAATACATTGTGGAATAAAAAGAGATGAAACTAGTAGAGGTGGAAATTATCGATATAAACGTATAAATTAACATTACATTACATAGTTTCCCACCTTTAGACGTCTGTGACAGGAATATTTTATAAAATTCTCCTGTTACAGTGACAGTTGTCATACTCCTCCGATACTTCTAAAGGTGGGAAACTATGTAATGTAATGTTAATTTATACGTTTCTATCGGTAATTCCCACTTCTACTAGTTTCATCTCTTTTTACTTGCCAATGTTATTATGTTTTCCATCTTTTGCGTTATTTTGCCGATTATTAGCGCGCTCATCACTGTACAGTCCAGGGTAATAAGGATTTTCTCGGGACACTCAAAGATCCTACTTTTTTAGTTATTGTAGACCTATTGGAAGAAAACCTACCTGTTTCCTGCCTAGAGTTCGCGTCCGTTTTTTAATTATTAACAATTTAGTGATACCTACACCCGAGAGGGTAGAAGGTCTAAAGATTATATATATAACAATTTAGTGCAAAAATCGCGATTTTTTCGATTTTTTTCATTCCATTCAAAAGCTACATAGTTGACATAAAATTACAAAATTCAATTTTTTAGAACATTAAAAATCTTCAAAATGTCGATTTTTGAAAGTTAAAAAGTTAATTTGTTGCTACGCAAACTGCAAAATAAGTGAAAATCGTTATTTGTTAATAACTTTTACTAAAACTATCTTAGAACTTTAGTGTTTCACCCAAAGTTGGGTATTGGGGTACTTAACAAACCCTCAAAATTTGAGACCGATCCATTAATGAGTTAAGAGTTATTCTATTTGTTTATCACAGAGACCTTTATTTTGCAATAAGATAAGACAGAAAATAATGAAAATAGAGCAATTCTGAGTATGCCAAATGAAAGTAGAAGAGTGATAGTATCAAAATGTATTAAAAAAAAGATAAAATAATAATTAATATAGTCAAAAATCCTAATTCCAAATTTTTAAAATTTTGTAGTTTATAAACATTTAGAATAACTTTAAAAATGTTGTCCGTAGAAACAATATTTTTATATATTCGAAAAGATGGCATTTTAACACGAATTTTCTATTAAAACAATTTAGCCTGGGCTCATTTGCGACAAAGTTAGCCATATGTTTTTTTTTAATTCACAGCTAATTTGTTTATAATAATTAAGGAATCTCATTAATGCCATTTTAAAGAATGGGATTTGTATTTCCTTCTTAAAAAATTTGCACAAACATTATACGTGCAAACGATTTCTAGGGGGAACATACAAATCCAGCGAGTTAATACCGAAAAAGCAATTTCAAACTAATATAATTTTCTATATCTCCGGGTCAACTCAATGGATTTTGATCTTTCTTTTTTTAATTTGTAGGTAATTTCTACGTACGTTACAAATATGCAATCTGTTTATAAATTTATTAATTAATAAACAGTCTAATTTGTTTAAACAATTCTTGAAAAAATATTTTTTTTACAAAAATCTATTTTTTTAATCATAGTATCATTAATGATCATAGAAAAAGTTAAAGTACACTTTAATAAATAAATGCTTTTTATTAGATAATTATTTATTGAAGATAATTTATTTATTAAAGTATACCTTAACTTTTTCTATGATTAATAGGGATAGTATGATTAAAATCATGGATTTTTGGGAAAAAATGATTTTTTCAAAAATTGTTTAAACAAGTTAGACCGTTTATTAATTATTAATAAGTGTCTAGACAAATTGCATATTTGTAATGTACAGAAAAATTACATAGAAATTAAAAAAAGAACGATCAAAATATATTAAATAGATCCCAAGATATGGAAAATGATAGTAGTTTTAAGTTGCCTTTTTTAGTTTTTGAACTCGTGCATTTGTCGGCTCCCAGCTCCCCCTTCACTTACCACGACTAGTCACCAATTGAACTACATTTTTAAAAATTCGAGTAAAATACCAGCTTTTCTAATATGGAAAATGATTTTTTCTACGGACAATATTTTTAAAGTTATTCTAAATGTTAAACTACAAAATTTCACAAATTTTTCATAAGGATATTTGACTATATTAGATCATTTTTTATCGTTTTTTAGTACATTTTGATAGTAACAGTTTTCTACTTTTATTTGGCATACGCAGAATTTTCCTTTATTATCTTTATTATATAATATTATCTTTATTATTTTCTGTCTTATGTTATTGTAAAATAAAGGTGTCTGGGATAAACAATTAGAATAACTCTTAAACTAATTAATTAATCGGTCTAAAATTCTGAGGGTTTGTTAAGTACCCCAATAACCAACTTAAGGTGAAATACTAAAGCTCTAAAGTAGTTTTAGTAAAAGCTATTAACAAATAACGATTTTCACTTATTTTGCAGTTTGCGTAGCAACAAATTAACTTTTTAACTTTCAAAAATCGGCATTTTGAAGGTTTTTTAATGTTCTAAAAATTAAATTTTGTAATTTTATGTCAACTATTTAGCTTTTGAATGGGGTGTAAAAAATCGAAAAAACGCGATTTTTGCACTAAATTATTAATAATTAAAAAACGGACGCGAACTCTGTGCAGGAAACAGGTAGGTTTTCTTCCTATAGGTCTACAATAACTAAAAAAGTATTCAGCTACCTGGATCTTTGAGTGTCCCGAACATGGTCTGTTTCTAGCTTATTACCCTGGAGTAGTATATAAATGCTGATGCACATGACGTCAAGTAGAGGTACTTTTTTATCTGGTATTGACCATAAGCGCTTAGCTGCTTTTTACAGTTACTATTTTTTCACTTCCTTGATTCATTCAAGTCTCCACAAATTTATCAGTCTTTCAACTAGTCCCTTTTATGTTTAATATGTCCTCATATAATTCATTTGAACAGAAAACTTGTTTGAAAGTCTCTTATTTTTCATAATTTATATTTGAAAATATTTCAGCAAAGTACAATAAGCCTGATGGGGGTAAAGATTATTATATTAAATGGCAAAGTCTTCCATATGCTGAATCGACTTGGGAAGATTCAGTTCTAATTCAACGAAAATGGCCTGACCAAATAAATGAATTCGAAGCTAGGGAGCAATCAAGTATGACCCCAACGAGACACTGTAAAGTACTCAAACATAGACCCAAATTCCACGAAGTCAAGACCCAGCCTGAATATATGATGGGCAAAGAACAGGTAACGAATACAACTATCATTTACAGTTTTAAATATTTGTTAGGTATTTTATTATTCAATGTATCTAATATTTATACTCTAGGAACCAGCCTAGATCACAATGGCCTTTACAATTCTGATGTAAAATTGGTGCAATATGGTTGCATAATACACTTGCGAGCAAAAAAATTGGGTCATTCGATGAATGACCGACGTTCCATTGAGTGTCCCTTGTCCCATTTTAGTGATTTTTTAGTATGTTATAGCCTTATTATTTAAGAAAGTCGATGTAACAATATTGTTGCTAGACAGATAAATGTCATTTTATACCGGGTGTAACAATCATACTGTGTTGTTTCTTTAAAGTTCGGAACACTCTATGGAATATTGGGACCGTTCAAGTATTACATAACGCGATTTTTGAAGATTTTTGACCCCTCCCTCTCCCCTACGTAACGCACTCTAATGGGCGTTTAACTATTGCGTAACTCAATTTTTGAAGATTTTTGACCCCCCCTCGCCTGCGTTACGTAATACTTTAACGGCCCCATTCTAGCATATATAACAGGGGTGGCCAAGCTCCATGATAGCCCGAGCCATTTTTCAAAATTTGAAATTTCTCGCGAGCCGCAATTAAACAATTATTTAAAAAGTGTAAGAAAAGTATTCAATTTTTCTCAGTTTTTGGATTTCACGAATTTTAAAGTAAATAAAATGGTTCACATGTCATTTCAAATATGTAAATAATTCTACAAGCAGCCTTTACTATTTCAGAATATTTCGATTCTTCATCATCCTTCCATTTTTTTCTAGGACGGCCTACTGATCTTCTACCGTCTCTCAAAAAACGTTGTCTTTATCACTTTGCTGTCATTGCTAAACGTTGTCACTTTATCTTCCTCTAATCTTACCACACAACCTGCCCATCTTATCTTAGCTTTTATATGTCTAAAAATGTTTTCAGTACCATCCACAGTCACCAATTCAGCTTTGCGGCGCCTTCTCCACTCTCCTGCCAATTCATCTCTTTGGGGGCTTTTCAATATGATTCTGAGAACTTTCCTTTTAAAAACCAGTAGCATATTTATTTCCCGCTGATGTTGAAACCATATTTCACTTCCATATGTGTAACCATGGGGCGAATAATTGGCTTGTACAGTCTTAATTTAGATTTTCTTGTTAGTAACTTAAATCTTAATAATGATGATAGGGAGTATAATGCTCTTTTCCCCGCAGCTATCCTTACGGAGACCTCTTTTTATATGCGGTTGTCATCTGCGATTATCGCCCGTAGATATTTAAACTCTTTTACTTCTTCGAAGTTGTGGTCATTGATAGTTATGTTCTGCCTAACTTTTGGTCTTGGATTTTTGGTTACTAGCATGTATTTCGTCTTCTCTTCATTTATTCGAAGGCCCGGACTACCTGTATCTTCCTGTGAAAACACCTCTCTCGCGTCTCTTGTAGAATGAGCGACTGCACCTAGATCATCAGCAAACGCAAACAATAGTTTTAATCAGCGATTCGCAAATCCCTTTGTCAAATCAGATGATATTTTACTTGTTACATATTCTAAGGACAAATTGACTAGCAACGGTGATAAGGGGTCTCCTTGTCAAAGTCCACACTTAGTCATTGTACATTTATTGAGAGCCACAAATAATCCTTCAAAGAGCCACATGTGACTCGCGAGCCACAGTTTGGCCACCCCTGATATATAAAATATTTAAATTAAAATTCAATTGTAGTCTTAGGCTTTCTTAACATTTTTTTTAATTCATTCGCTTATGTTCGATAATAAAAGAGATACCTATGTACCTATTTTATATTACAAATGAGGTATGCTATTTGGTTTTGATCAATATCATTCCAAATCTCGAGAGCTACTGTTTCTACCTCTTGTAAGGTTCTAGGACGTGGCAATCGCTGTCGTAGTCTTCTGCCAATTATGTCACACAAATGTTTGATGGGGTTAAGATCTGGACTATGCGATGGCCAATTCAAAGCTCAAAGATGTACCTGTTGCAGTGGCGTAGCGTGAGTGTCGGCCGCCCGGGGCGGAAGACAATTATGCCGCCCTCTTATTTAGGTATTTTAATTTATTGTATACTATACATTACATACATTAATTATAGAGAACTTTTTGGCGAGAACAGTCATCATTATTTTGCATTATACAGGTTGGATTTTAAATTAAAAAGTCTATCTAGGTTTTACAATCACGTTTATTAATACAAAAATTCTTTACTTTAACCAATTAGATAGATTGGTATAACTTAGGTACTTATCACTTAAGATTAAGTACACCTTGACGATCGACACAATTAAATAAAATCAATTTTTAATTAAAACTAGAACGATACTATAATGTTATATTTTTATCTTTATTGAGAAGTAATATTAGTATTTGTTAGAATTAAAAACAAAACTTCCGTCTTCAATTAAAAATTTATACGTCTCCTTTTTTTTAAGAGCAAAGGTCAAGTCAAGTCTTGCACCGTCAATGTCTATCGCATCACACACCTCTTGCTAAATAGACAAAATAGCCAAATTAGTTAGTACTCATTGTCGATCTTAAATAATTTTTAATCAATTTCAATTTTGAAAACCCCTCTCACAGCTGGCATTGCTTATAGCAACTGTGAAAAATATTCGGAATATTATTAAAATATTGGGCAGAGTATCGTCCAGCTTGGATTTAACAATAAATTTAAATAATTCAAGTGAGTCTGCATTCATCAATTTCGTTGCCTGTAGCAGCAACGAAAGTCCGCAGTCGAAGTTTTTATAACTTGAAACCCTGCTCGTTAATTTCGTCAGATGCGTAGTCTACATTTCTACATTCAGTGTTGCCTGGATCTAATAATATAGCCGCCGTTAGATAAACAAACTTATCCGTTAAATTCTGTTGCTATTGAAAACGCTCACGAATTTCTACAATAACTCTATCTAACGAAGAAAACAGCTTTCGTCCCAACTCATTTTAACGAGACAATTTAGCGCCTCTAGTTTCTTCATCAAAAATATGCTTTCTTGTTATGCGCCTCCGAAGTTTTATGGAAATTCCAAGTTCTTCACACATATTTTTGCATAACCTACAGCGCCATTTGTCCATTCCTTTCTTTTATCTGTCAATATCATCTGCAAAGCACTTACTTTCTGAGCGCACAATCTTATGTCAAGTCCCCTTGTTTGTAAATATTTTTGTGCATCATTCACTTCACGTAGCACCGGTTGCCACAGGCCCAAAAAACAAAGAAAGGAAAATGACTGCATCGAAACTAGTAAAGCACCTGCATATGTCCTAGTGTTTAAGCTTTCACCTGCCTCTGTCAGTTTTTCCAAAGTGACTAGAATGTTTTTGTAATGATGCCATGTCACATTTACGGCATCGCCTCTGGCACTCCACCGCGTGTCTTGAATTCTTCTTTTGCCTGTAGTTGCTATCAGAACTTCCCAACGATGTGTCCATGAGAAAAAAAAAAGAATAGCAGCGTTCTAAAGTGCCGAAAAAAGTTGTGCTGATTGTTGGTCATAAACGGGGAAATCCCAAAAATCAGTACCTATAGACGTTGTTGCCAGTCGCTACAAAATATCATTCAAAGAAAAGGAATTCCCCTAATTCGTCATAAAATAAATAATGAAAAATTACGTGCTCCTTTCAATCGGTCCGAATTTGTAGTTGCGATAAAAATATAAAATGGTTCAAATATTTACAAAATATTTTTATTATTTATTGTTAAATTTTGCCGCCCCCTAAAAAGGGCCGCCCCCACTACGCTACGCCACTGACCTGTTGTAAATATTCGGTTACAGTTCGTGAACGTGAGGTTTTGCATTATCGTGCATTAGCAAAAAAACAATATAAGGAGCCGATATAATCGTAGTTAAGTCCTTCGCTATGTAAGATCACTGCTTGAACACACTCATCGCGGGTCAAATAGGGAACTTGCATAAATTTTTAAATATTAAAATGATATTAAAAAACATAAGGTAACATGATCTTAAAACGCTTGCATGCGAAAAAACATATTTTTAACCCATACGCTAATTATGACGCTTTGAAAATGCTATAAAATTCGAATATCTTAGGAGGCTCTTGAACGTCCTTCTATTGGTTCGACGTCACGGGCCACGGTCAATCGGGCTAGCTAGTCGGAAACAACGCGATTAGGGTAGGTATCACGGGTATATTACATTTTAATCGTCTTTAATGGAAAATTCCTAGGTATTATTTATGTTCATCTTATATATTGTAATAAGTAGTTCCCCAATCAGCTTAGTTTTAAACTGAAATTGATAAAGTTGAGTGCTACTTTGTAAAGAGTTTAAAACGCATAATATGACGGACAAGGGTTTTTCAAAAGGTCAATCTGACTAACTTACCTACCGTTGATGTCTTCGTCTTGGCAACTTTTATAAAAAGTAGTGAAAGCTATTCTATTGGAGAAATGCGAGGTGTCAAGGCAAATCAGTAAGAGTTATTAATAAGCATGTTTAAACCGTTTATAACAATAGTTTGGTACCATTATATTATAGTATACGGTTTACCCCGTGGGTTTGATCTACCTACCTCTAATCGAAGGATTTCGTATATCCTGGAAAAGATTACGGTGTAATTGGCATTATAATAAAGATTATATTTTATTGTAATGTTTATTAGTACCTACTGGAGCCTTTCATTATTGCGTTCAAAGCCTTCTGAGAAAAGATTATGGTGATTAGCAGACGTACCGATAGAACGTGTACATAGCCAACAAAATCCTTCTTTACAAAGTTAATAATACGCATAAATAAGAAGAATCATTATTGTAATTTTACAAGTTAATATCTTTATCATCTCAGCTTATACTTACACCGCATCCCTCGGTAGACCGCAAGCTATAGTAGAAACCCGACGGTAGACCGCATACTATAGTAGCACCAATACTTTTTAGTTACTCTTACTTTTATTACTAAAAGTTTTGTTTATTTTTAAGTTACTTGTTTCTTCTTTGTTCTTCAACACAAGAAACGACAAAAGTAATTTCATAAAAAAGAACTTTTTGATACATGTCAACAGAAATAAAATGTTAATATTTTGCCTGTCACAGAAAAAATCATTTTTGCCACAGAGTAAAACAAGATATTTCAACTATATTATTTATCTATGGACAAACTGCATTAAATACAATAGCCCACCCCAAACGGCCAAACGATACGAGTGGCATGTGACCTGTGACGTCAGACCCCAGGTCTCGCTTTTGAAGTTGTTTAAAACGGAAATTTTAGGTGCGGAACTTTGATTAGATGTACGTACACTATTCATTGTTAAGACGTAATATTTTGAATATAACATTTTAAAACATAAATTAACAGTTTTATGCAAAAAAAATTTTTAGTGCAAGTTCCCTATTCCTTGTAGCGTATTCCATTTCCACCAAACGACAAAAAAAACGGGCTTAACTGAAACTTTAAATAATAAATCTGCTGGTTTTCACAACAAACCCGAGTCTTTCTGACTGTTAACAATTTGACATCCATTAAATTGTTAATGTCTCATAGCCTACTTTAGGCTTGGTTATTAAACTAAGCAGAAAATGAGGATTTATTGATGAAAAACATGGGTAGTTGTTAACGTACCTAACTTTTTTATTATCCAACATAAGCAAATGAATCAAAAAAGAAAATGTTAATAAAGCCCAAGGCTACAATTCAGTTTTAATTTCAATATTTTTTATTTGCTAGAATATTCCACAAGGTGTTCCGAACTTTAAGAAAAAAACAGTATGATTGTTATACCCATTATAAAATGACATTTACCTGTCTAGCAACAATATTATTACATCGATTTTCTTAAATAATAAGACTATAACATACTAAAAAATCACTCAAATCGGAAAACAGGTTTAGGAAATTCGAGACATCTAACGTGTATTCATCGCGTGACCCGATTTTTTTGCTAGTAAGTGTAAGTATTCGCCTTTTCGATCGTAACTCGACTTCTACGCATTCAAATGAGCTGTACAAAGTTTCATTTTAAAGCTGAATTTATGTACTTTCCAACATTTGTTAAATTACTTTTTCTTTATTTGTGTTAAAGTTATACCCGTTTGAAGTTGTAATTTTCTTTTAAAAAATTAATTTGTTTATAAGGGTTTTAAGCAAAGTACCCCGCACAAACCTTATGGAAATTAGGTCCCAGTGGATTTCGTTCATACTTTGGGGAAGCATCCTGATAAAAAGTTCTCATTGGCACAACTCAATCGTATGAAGGATTTTCGAGAGATAGAGGAACAAACTCGGAAAATTATAAGATTTACTGGGTATTAAAATTCCCTGAGTTACTGGTTATCTGGCAAGTTTTTGCCTCTATATCTTGAAAATCCTTCATACGATTGAGTTGTGTCCATGAGAACTTTTTATCAGGATGCTTCAAAGAGTATTTTCCCAAAGTATAAACGAAATCCACTGGGACCTAATTTCCATAAGGTTTGTGCGGGGTACTTTGAGCAATAACCATTTTTACTTGAACTAACAGTAATGATAGAAGAACTTAAAAGGAACACTTTGAGATTGGAAAAATGTTCGTAGGTTTATTTTTGACCAAGATATCGATGTTTTAATAGCGCGCCCTGGGGCGCAACATCGGCTCGCAGCGTAAAGGTACGCACGCGAACCTCTCGATGCAAATTATAGTTAATAATATGTATATATGCTAGCTGGTACCTAGACTATTAGTTCTTTTTAGTGTTCAATATACCTGATAAGTTATAATGATTTTTATTTATAGACTTTGATACTGCGTGATTACCAAATACATGGTCTCAACTGGATGATACATTCCTGGTCAAAAGAAAACTCTGTTATATTAGCAGACGAGATGGGGCTCGGTAAAACGATTCAGGTAAAATGATTAAGCTATATACAAGTTGCGTGTTTTAGATTTTCTAATGGGTATACTTTTTTGTTCAGACAATTTGCTTTCTATACTATCTCTTCAATACGCACCACCTCCACGGACCATTTTTGTGTGTTGTGCCCCTTTCTACAATGACGTCGTGGCAGAGGGAAATGACACAGTGGGCACCCGACTTGAACTTTGTCACATACTTGGGAGATGTTCAGTCCAGAGATACGGTAAGATTTCTCCATTTTTTTAAAACTATTAATTTTCAAAATTATGCAGACCCAACAAAAAAATATAAAAAAAAAGAATATGTGTACTTTGTACGCACGTAAGAATTTGTACTTCTATTATATGATTTCTTATATTATTTTATTTCTTGTATTATATTACTTTAAACAGTTTATTTAGATTTTATTTAGACATTAAAGTAATTTTAATACTTACTACTTTCCACAAATTTTTATTAAAACAATACCAAAAATTAAAAAAATAAAAGAATAAAACACACACAAACACATTGAAAAATGCCACAGAGAATGGTTTCTGAACAATAATTGTTGGCAAAAATTTGTATAATAAAAAATTATACAGGGTGTCCCGAAAAGATTGGTCATAAATTATATCACACATTCTGGGGTCAAAAATAGTTCGATTGAACCTAACTTACCTTAGTACAAATGTGCTCATAAAAAAAGTTACAGCCCTTTGAAGTTACAAAATGAAAATAGATTTTTTTCAATATATCGAAAACTATTAGAGATTTTTTATTGAAAATGGACATGTATAATTCTTGTGGCAGGAACATCTTAAAACAAAATTATAGTGAAATTTGTCCACCCCATAAAAATTTATGGGGATTTTGTTCCCTTAACCCCCCCCCCCCAAACTTTTGTGTGCGTTCCAATTAATTCATTATTGTGGTACCATTAGTTAAATACAACATTTTTAAAACTTTTTTGCCTCCTTGTATTTTTTCGATAAGCAAGTTTTTATCGAGATGCGGCTTCTTTTTCAATATATTTACGTGAAAATTTTGTGGGGGTTTTGTACCTTTAAACCCCCCAAATGTTTGTGTACGTTCCAATTAAAATATTATTGTGGTACCATTAGTTAAGCACAGTGTTTTTAAAACTTCTGCCTCTTAGTTTTTTTTCATAAGTCACCTTTTATCGAGATGTAGCTTCTTTTTTTTCCAAAATATACCTAAAAATGTAAATTATAAATAAATTTTTAGATTATTAACAGGTCTCTATAATCGTACTTAACCATATACAAATATGTGGTGGATTCGACAAATATTCAAAATATCTCGATAAACACTGGCTTTTCGAGAAAGTACTAGAAGGCAAAAAAGTTTTAAAAACAGTATGTTTAACTAATGGTAGCACAATAATTTAACTGGAACGTACATAAAAGTTTGGGGGGGTTTAAGGGAACAAAACCCTCATAAAATTTTTATGGGGTGCACAAATTTCACTATAATTTTTTTTAAGATATTCTTGCTATAATAATGCCACATGCCCATTTTTAATAAGAAATCTCTAACAGTTTTCGATATATGGGAAAAAATTTATTTTCATTTTGTAACTTCAAAGGGCTGTAACTTTTTTTATGTGCACATTTGTACTAAGGTAAGTTAGGTTAAATCAACCTATTTTTGACCCCAGAATCTGTGATATGATTTATGACCAATCTTTTCGGGACACCCTGTATAATAAGTATACTTACAATCATAAAATGTATAAATAAAAATAAAAATTTGCATTGGGGATCGAACCTGCGTATATTAGGGTTGTATGGTTTAAAATCAGCACCTTAGAATTTAGCCACTTAGACCACTTGTCATGTGGGAATATGGACCAACTGAACGTTTTAAACTTTTTGACAGTTTTGAATTTAATCAAATTAGTTTGATTTTTGTGGAATTAAAATATTAAAATACAACAAAACATAGAGTAAGAAAACAATATATTAGATGAAGAAGGTAGAAATTTTGTTGGTAATCAAATTATGTAATTCAAAGCATTACTTACTAAATAGGTACATTCTACAATTTATTACAATACTGAAACATTTACAATTACGTACCTGTTGCTTTTAAAAACTATTTAAAAAGTCACTACAAATATAAACTTTCTTTTGTCTCTGTCCTCACAACAATAAAAACTAATACATATACACAACATTTCTTTACCCATAACCGACATATTTAACAATTATTGACAGGTCATTGTA
The DNA here is from genome assembly GCF_917563875.1 of Diabrotica virgifera virgifera. Classification (NCBI taxonomy): domain Eukaryota; kingdom Metazoa; phylum Arthropoda; class Insecta; order Coleoptera; family Chrysomelidae; genus Diabrotica; species Diabrotica virgifera. The sequence goes on along the minus strand of NC_065452.1, from coordinate 148,880,265 downwards.
ATACCCAATCGAAGCATGTATAACGTTTCAGCTGCGCCTATGTTATAATGTGGTTTCTAATGTTATTTAAATGAAACCAACATTATTGTACTTTATTAATTATTTATTAATTTACCATTATAATCCGTTATCTAAATACCAGTTGCCGGCCTCCAGACAGCTGAAGTCGACAATTCCTCTCATGAGGTATGCTCCGCTACACACATATTACTACATCTCCCTTTCTAAAAGCATTAAATATAACATTACAAAAACTTAAACTTACTTAAAACTATTCAAATTTGGAGGAGGACTTGACATGCGACCAGAAGTCGTAACATTGACTTTCTTTATAATTTTTCTCTCCAAGTCTGAATCTGAATCAGATGAGTTGTTTTTATTAACAACTATGGTAATACACTCGTCATATTCACTTTCATCACTGTCCTGTTCTGGATCCGAATTTACACTAATATTCTCACTTTCCAGAAGAGTTTCATTTTTACGATTTGAGGTTGTTGCTTGTGGCCTATTACATTCAATAATATCATCTGTTACACAGTTTTCACTAGAATGTTCAACCTCAATTGGCATTTCAATATATTTGATCTCATTACTACTACAACTAGGTGTTTCTTTTGGCAAAAAAATGACTCTCAAATTTATCTAATAAAGGTTGTAATTTTTTTTTTCATCTTCAAACACAAATGTTGTGTATATTCGAAAGGCTTCCTCACCAATGTAGTGCAGAACCTGGGCACATTGTATAGCCTCATCTTTCTTGCTCATTTCACTAGCAATAAGGTAGTTTTCAAACCTGGACCTCCAAATCTTCCAATTTTCAGCAACATTGCCACTCATGTCCATTGGAGCAACGCCCCTATCATCACTCATAATTACTTAATTTGCCGCTTATTTAATAACTGATTACTTATTTGCCAGCGACTAGTCTGACTGCGCCATGTTATAATGTGGTTTCTAATGTTATTTAAATGAAACCAACATTATTGTACTTTATTAATTATTTATTAATTTACCATTATAATCCATTATCTAAATACCAGTTGCCGGCCTCCAGACAAGTGACAGCTGAAGTCGACAATTCCTCTCATGAGGTGTGTTCCGCTACACACATATTAGCCCAGGAGCAAGACTTTTGATGAATTGGCGCACATATAAATCTACTCCCAACGCGCCTAAAGAATTATAACTTCAAAAAGTGATGGTTTTGCTAATAAACAAATAGAATAACTTTTTAATTGTTTATGGTACATTCTGCTAATCAGGCGGACCGAAAAACTGGTTGAAAACTCACATTTCTCAAAAAAAGAACCATTTACATAGAAGCAAGTTAAAGTTGTCTCTTTTGTTTATAAATATTAATAGTTGAAATTTTCGTAGATTTTTTAAATGAATACCTATGATTTATGACGCAGAATATTTTTCGGAACCGGAGATACTACACATTTTTCAGCGCGCTCAAATTTTAAGTTCCAACGTCAAAACCTGGCGGGCTCAAAACTTATTCTACCACCACTCACCCTTGGCAGAGTCGCGCAAGAACCCTCACTTCAAAGGGATACTAAACTTACGTGCATAGAAATCGGCCCACTTAAAAATTTGGTAATTTTTGATGTCTCATATTTTCTAAACCTGTTGGCCGATTTAAGTCATTTTTTGAACATGTTATAGCCTGATTCTTTAGCAATACCACTGTAATAATATTGTTGCCAACCAGTTAAATTTTCATTGTATAATACCGGGTGTACCAATCAAACTGTTTTTTCTCAAAGTTCATATCACCCTGTGGAATATTCTAGCACTTATTAAATACTGAAATTAAAACCCAACTATAGCCTCAGGTTTTTTTAACATTCTGTTTTTTGATTCATTCGTTTATGTTGGATAATAAAAAGGTTAAGTACTTTAACAACTACCCCTGTTTTTCGTCAATACAGGGTGTTTTTAAATAAGTACGGCAAACTTCAAGGGGTAATTCTGCATGATAAAATAATGACAGTTTGCTTTATAAACGTATGCACGCAAATGCTTGCATTTATTGCAAAAAGTAGTTGAGATATGCAAATGAAATTTGGTAGGTTTTAAGAGATAGTTATTGCGGATTTTTTGACATAAAATTAAGAATTTAATATTCACCATTGGCGTACATGCGGGTAATATGATCGGTCATATTACCCGTATGCGCGCCAATGGTGAATATTGAATTCTTAATTTTATGCCAAAAAATCCGCAATAAATATCTCTTAAAACCTATCAAATTTCATTTGCATATCTCAACTGGTTTTAAAGCAATAAATAAATCGTCAGTTTGTAAGAAAAAATTCAACATCCCCTATCTCGGAAACGAAACATTTGCGGACAAACGTTTATCAAACCAACTGTCATTATTTTTTTCATGCAGAATTACCCCTTAAAGTTTGTCGCACTTATTTAGAAACACCGCCTATTGATGAAGAACATGTCTAGTTGTTAAAGTACCTAACTTTTTTATTATCCAACATAAACGAATGAATAAAAAAACAGAATGTTAAGAAAACCTGAGGCTATAGTTTGGTTTTAATTTCAGTGTTCTATATATGCTAGAATATTCCACAGGGTGATGCGAACTTTGAGAAAAAAAAACACAGTTTGATTGGTACACCCGGTCTACAATGAAAATTTATCTGTTTAGTAACAATATTATTACAGTGGTATTGTTAAAGAACCAGGCTATAACATGTTCAAGAAATCACTTAAATCGGCCAACAGGTTTAGGAAATACGAGTCATCAAAAATGACCAAATTTTTAAGTGGGCCGATTTCTATGCACGTAAGTTTACTTATTTCAAATTAAATAAATTGCATACTTATCAATTATTGCGTCATAAAATATAGAAATTAATTGAGAATATTCGAAGATTTTGAAACGATATTCTGACAATCCTATTGAATTTCGAGGATAATGGTTTTATTATAATATTTAATATATGGTATATTTGTCGTAGATTCGCCAATATGAATGGTGCTTTGAAGGGTCAAAAAGGCTAAAGTTCAATGCAATTCTCACAACGTATGAAATTGTTTTGAAGGATAAAGCATTTTTAGGAAGTCTCAGCTGGGCTGTGTTACTAGTAGATGAAGCTCACAGGTAAATATATCATATTATAACACGATTTTGATTTTGATAAACCCATTGAAATATAGTATATTTTACACATATGGCGCGTCCAAAACAACAATTTGATGCCAAAAATTTACTTTTTACACAAATTGAAACTTGCTCTACATTATCTTAAGAGCAATGAATACGTGTGAACGTTTGTTTCTTTATTCCTGCATTTTTTCATGAATTGCTTCATAAATAATGAAAATTGCATCTGTTGTTATCTGCCTTCCATAAAGTCAAACTGATTATCAGATATTTCAATTTCTTCATGTTTCCATCTATTCTCACCCATATTTTTATGGTGTGACTAAGTTCAATCCGACAAGTGTATTTATCGTTGTGTATTTTCGCTCAAGGTCACCAGCCAGCTAGCTATCGTTTGTCGGATTGTACGTAGTTTTGTGACCGTGTAGTTTGAACATTGTTGTATATCTACCTTGTTTTTGGAAACAGGTACTAATATACGCTTCTCCATTCGTCTGACATGTCCCAATTCCATATTTATATTAAATAAACCTGTAAGCAAACTTGTTCCTGCCACTACAATCACTACATACTATCCACAAATATCATCTGATCCAACTGTTTTGCTTTCCTGATTTTTTGAAGTGTTTAACCACTTCATCGTTTGTTATTTTGGTGACTATTGCTATTACTGTCTCCCTTAACTTGGTTTTCTGTCATCAAATTTGTTTTTTTTGCAACCTTAGGTTACAACTGATGCTCTTTTTGCTTCCGGAAAATTTAAATAAGGGGATGCCATCGTTTCAGTATAACTTTTATTACATTGGAGATTTTTTCATTATTATGACCTGAAAAGCTTTTTTTTAAAAACAATATATTTATTTTTAATATTTTACAGGTTGAAAAACGATGATTCTTTGTTGTACAAAGCTTTAATGGAATTTGACACTAACCACAGGCTTCTTATTACTGGTACTCCTTTACAAAATAGTTTAAAAGAACTTTGGGCGCTGCTACATTTTATCATGCCCGCTAAGTAAGTGCTTTTATTTGGATATTGTTACAGTATTACCATCTATCTAAGAGACTCATTAATATTCAGTTCACCGTGATGCTATTGTTTGAGGTGTGAAATTATATAAGCAAGGGATCATTTCATAAAACTGGTAGATCGCTTGTTTATGGAATTTCACACCTCGAAACAATAGCACCCCGCTCAATAGGATCTTAGAAAGTTGGTAGTACTATACAAGAGACTGAAATTTATCGAATTTAACTTTATTGGCATTTTTGAATTGTAGGTTTGAAACATGGGACGAATTCAAAAGAGAACACGAAAACACCACAAACTCCACAAACTATACCAAACTCCACAAACAACTTGAACCGTTTATTTTAAGACGGGTAAAGAAAGATGTAGAAAAATCTCTCCCCGCTAAAGTAGAACAAATTCTTAGGGTAGAGATGACGTCTATCCAGAAACAATACTATAAGTGGATATTAACAAAAAATTATAATGCCTTGAGAAGAGGAGTCAAAGGATCCACAACAACCTTCTTAAATATTGTGATAGAACTGAAGAAATGTTGTAACCATTCGTCTTTGATCAAGCCCCCAGATATTGAAACACAATACAATCAACACGACGTTCTGCAGCAACTTCTCAGAGGTTCGGGAAAATTAGTGCTTCTGGATAAATTGCTTATCCGTTTGCGCAATACTGGCCATAGAGTACTAATCTTCTCGCAGATGGTCCGGATGTTGGACATTCTTGCCGAATATTTGCAGCTTCGACATTTCCCGTTTCAGAGGCTAGATGGTGGCATCAAGGGAGAGCTGCGACGTCAAGCCTTAGATCATTTCAATGCTGAAGGGTCTCAAGATTTTTGCTTCCTTCTTTCAACTCGCGCAGGGGGCTTGGGCATTAATTTAGCTACTGCTGATACTGTGATAATTTTTGATTCGGACTGGAATCCTCAAAACGATCTTCAAGCGCAGGCAAGAGCTCATAGGATCGGTCAAAAGAACCAAGTCAACATTTATAGGTAAGCGTAAAATGCATTCCTCATTCTTTTTTCAAATTTGAACAATTATTATACACTCACCGGCACAAAATTCCGCCACCCAAAAATTTTGATTAAGTTTGACAATCTATAACTTTCTTATTTGTACTCCGATTTTCAAGATTTTTGTAGGTACATGTATTTGTATTGTTTACTATTCCGGTAACAACATTTTTTTGCTTAGATGGCATTATACGGGGGCGAATGGAAGCGTTGTATTTTCTCCAACTTTAAAAATTCTGTGGAAAAATTGGAGGGCTGATTTTGATTCATACTCATTTTGTATTATCCTGGAGATATCACTAAGGTTTTCGTTTTTGAATTATCCGAATATCTCTTTTCTTGTAAGATCTGTAAATAAAAACACTGCTTTGAAGGTTCTTTTAACAAAAAAAAAACAAAACAATTCAATAGTTGGTAGGTATGTCCACCTCTGGCAGCAACGACTGCTCGCAATCTGTTTGGCATCGAATAAATATGTGTTATCCTAGCCTGGGGAATAGCCCGATATTCCTCTACCAAGCCCATAGCTGTACCAAATTTTCTGGATGCCTGGGATGACCTTTTAAGTAATTCCATAAATTCTCAATAGGATTGAGATCTGGGCTGCATGCGGGCCATTCCACTCTTATCAGTCCAACCTCTATTTTATGAGTCCATCAGTGTTTTTATTTACAAAAATACGATGACCTTTTAAGTAATTCCATAAATTCTCAATAGGATTGAGATCTGGGCTGCATGCGGGCCATTCCAATCTTATCAGTCCAACCTCTATTTTATGAGTCCATCAGTGTTTTTATTTACAAAAAATGGTACAGCTCTTACAAGAAAAGAGATATTGGGATAATTCTTCTTCTTCTCGTTGTCCTTATGCCCTATAAGAGCGTCGGACTTCGTTATCACCTATCCATCTTTTACCCATTTCTTCCACGCCTTTCGGTCTCCTGCCATTTCCTTCATCTGTTGCACTGTTTTACCTCTCTTTGTCCCGATTTCCTCGATTTGTTCCATCCACCGCTTTCTAGGTCTGTCCCTTCTTCTTTTCCCATGTCTTTTGGCATCTGTCACCTTCTTTACTAGTCCGTTCTCGTTCATCCTAGTTATATGTCCAAACCTATTCAGTTTTCTTTTTTCAATTTTTTTCTTGGTTCCTGACTTAGCACGTTGCTGACGTTTTCGTTCCTTTCCCTGCAATTATTAATTAGGCATTTCCACCCATTTTTCTCCTGTAGACTTTTTTCCAGACGTCAGTCTAATCCTAAATACATACAATGCAAAAAATTGCAAGTCTCTAGGTACCTAGTATAATATTTAAAAATAGATTTATTCCTGTGTTATTAGTGTTAAATGCCGTGGTCTAATAAAAACAATGCCATACCTACATGTAAAATTAAAGTTGATGATCATAGTCTAGAAATATTATCATTTCTACATTTTTTCCGGTCAATCTAAGCTAGGTATTTTTTTTCTAGGCCTGGTAAGAATAGTGTGTATTTATTATTAAAATCTAATGTGTTGCATGTTTATTTTCAAAGGAACAAACCTCTGTGAATTATCTACCTCGACAAATCGTATTTTTATGATTTACCTACCTCTGTTGTTTCAGCTACTTCTCAGCGCCCTGTAATCCTGTAAAACTCTTCATAGCCTTCGCTCTTCATAGATAAAATTTTAGTTAACTGTACTGATACCGAACACTCGTGGAATACCGGTCCGATTCCGATATCAACCGATTGTAGATACAATACTCAAATAGGTACTCGCTCTGATACGATTGGTACGAAGTAATCAAAGTAACGATTTGCCTCTCTGTATAGTAATCGTTACTTTAGGTATTCGTAAGTAACGAGTACTTTGTAACGAATAGTTACTTTATCAACATCACTAGTATGATGATGAGATTGCTAGTCCCACGCATCCATCAACGAAATATAATGTGGTCTCGTCATTGAGAGGGATTCCCATGCCATTACATTTTCTTTTCCACAGCTTGAGTGCTTGTTCCAGATAAATTTTGAAAAGGGTAGGCGATATACAGCAACCCTGCTTCAGTCCTTTCGTGACCTTAAATCTCTCAGACATCTTTGATCAAGTTTTAATTTTTGCAATTGTTCCATTATACAGACTTTGGATTGCTTTGATAAGATCATGATGGTTTGCTGTAGGGTTGACCATAGCACAGAATAACTAACCATACAGAAGCGAAACTGACTGTCGTTTCCATTGATTGTGTGGGAACCGAAATATTTGACCTTGGGCCCTAGTTACAGAACGGAACTTGATGTTCTAAGGAATAGACCAATTCAAATGATGTGATATTTTTGACAAGTAGTTATTAATTAATTTTGAAATATAAAATTTAACTATAAAATATAAATAAACTATAAAATAAAACATATATCAATATAAAATTTAACTAAAAACAACTGTCACTGTCAGTCTAAAAGTGAGGTTATACCAGTTACGTTGACACATGAGCATGAAAATTATGTTACCATTTTGGGCCTGAGTTTCGCTTCTGTATGGTTAGTTATTCTGTGACCATAGTTTGCCGAGGGAAGACTGTCATATATGCTTTTTGTAAGTAAACTTTATGAGAAACTAAAATACGTATCTTTTACTTTAGGTTAGTTACTGCTAGATCTGTAGAGGAAGAAATTGTAGAAAGGGCAAAACAAAAAATGGTACTGGATCATCTTGTAATTCAGAGAATGGACACGACGGGAAGAACCGTTTTGGACAAAAAGGGGTCTTCTAATAATAATCCGTTTAACAAAGAAGATCTGACGGCGATTTTGAAATTTGGAGCTGAGGAATTATTTAAAGATGAAGATGACGATGAGGAACCAAACGTAAGTTTTTTTTATTTTAGTTTTTAAAAAGGACTACCTCGTGGCCTCTCCATACGAGTGAAGGAATACAGTGAGAACTGTGGAAATCTTAGTACCTATATATTTATACAGGGTGTCCCCGAAAATAGTGCGTTCCTTAAAGGTAAAGGTAGAAGGCACAATGTAGAATAAAAAAGTCTTATAACATTTTTTTCTAAATTGATCCGTTTGACCAAAAAAACGAAAATACATTTTGGTCTGCAAATTGAAGTCTGGCAACAACGTGCAACTCAATAAAGATTAAAGAAGTAGGTTTGTATTTCAGTTGCATCTGGTAGGTTAAATTATGTAAATATCAACCAAACCCATATCCATTATTTTGCAGGTAGGTACCTACGATGTCAACAACCCCAAAAATCACACCTCAAAGTAAATAAACAAGGGGTTACTAGGTTAAATTTCCACAGTCACAGCAAGTTCTTCTAGGCTACGTTGTCATGTCATTCAAATTTATGAAAATAAAAATTCACTTATATGGATAACAATGTAATTTTTTTCTTGGAAACGGTTAACTTAGAAAAAAATGTTATAGGACTTTTTTGTTCTAAATTGTGTATTATATCCATACCTTAAAGGAACGCACTATTTTCGGGGACATATTGTATATGTAATAATTTGGTAGTAAATATTTTTTTTATTATAGTGTGATATTGACGAAATTCTTCGACGAGCTGAGACCAGAGATGAAGCTCCTTCATTGGTTGGAGATGAACTACTTTCGGCATTTAAAGTAGCAAGTTTCGCCGCTTTTGACGAAGATGCCGAGCCCTCACCAGTCAACAATGTTGTTAACGACGATGAAAGTAAAGACTGGGATGAAATTATTCCAGAAAAACTTCGTATCAAGGCAGAGGAAGAGGAAAAGAACAAGGAAATGGAAGATCTTTATCTTCCTCCGCGAAGTCGAAAAACTCTTCAACAGATTAATCAATCTGAAAGTGACGGGGAAGAAGGCAAAGGTAGGAAGAAAACGAAGAAAGATGGAGATGAATCGGGAGGTTCCAGTGGCGATGATGACACTGACGAGGAAAAACCTAAAAAACGAGGAAGGCCACCAGCAAACCCCAGAGAAAAGTTCAAGAACTTCACTGATGCTGAGGTAGGTTGATTTATATTTTACTAATATATCACTAAATGAATTTTACTCATCTCACGAGAATCATAAATAATTGACAAAATTCGCGCACCGTTTATTTATTAAACAGCTTTATAGAAAGTAAATTCATTTACGACAAAATGCAAAAATGCATACGAAACTGTACTCTTCACCTTCTCAAAAACGCATTTTGATTTTTGTCGATAGGACACTCCGATCAAAAGATATCGAAGTTTTACCAAACGATTCCCTAAGGTTCTTCAGCCATGTGTCCTTTCTATGGATCTTTTCCCCTGGATTTTTCCTTGCCTAATGACCGGTATTAGATGTTTATCTCTTTACCCCAGGCTGTGGGTGAAAAACGTGATATAATTCAGGAATTTTTGAAACCTATTAGGTGTTGTAAAGGACGATGCCAGGAATAACTTCTACTAAAATGTAACCAAAAATATTGTGCGCTTTTTTTTATTGCGATTTTCATTTGTTAAATTTGCAATTTTTAATGATTTTTAATTTTGTAGCTTAGGATATTGATTTTAGAGAAAAACTTTTTAATAGAAAGTTGTAGTAAATTAAAAAACCTACAATTTGAGCTATGGTAAGTTTAATTTCGTTAATTGGTTATTGCAAAACGGCCTGCGAAAGGTCCAAAATGGCCGTTTATTACAATTGCATTATTTATTGTACAAATAATTTGTTTTATTTTTTAAAGCTTTAAAATGAAGATCTGTCAATTCCAAACATAAACAAAAATTGTAAAGCCAGATTAACGAATTTGCTGCTTAGATATTATAAATTGTTTATCCCAAGAGGTCAAATGTCGAAGGCTATAACTTTTTGAAAAAAAAAATCGTAGAGAGTTGGTGAAACATCCAATCTCCTTCTAAAGAGTTATATTTTCATATTCTGATGTAAATAAATGCGTAAAACATTTTTAAACCTCTAATTTTTGGGTCTGAAAATAAGGGGGCAAATTTCGTTATAAACATTTAGAGCTGAAGCGGCCCTGTACATCCTATGAGTTTTTAACTTACAGATTATTGTTGCTGAAGATGAAATGAAGATTTATAAAAAAATAAAAAATTTCTACGACCAACTGAAGCCGAGATAATTTTTGGGTTTGAAAGTAAGGGGGCAAATTTAGTTATAAACATTTAGAGCTGAAGCGGCCCTGTATATCCTATGAGTTTCTAACTTACAGATTATTGTTGCTGAAGACGAAACGAAGATTTATAAAAAATTAAAATTTTCTATAACCAACTGAAGCCGAGATAATTGTTTTTTTTTTCTTAAATCGTAGTGCCTTTATTTATAACAATTAAGAAATTATTTTACAGTCATTGACTAAAGAAGGACTTATATTATCTTAAAATAAAAATTATTATAAAATATAATTACATTTAATTATCAAAAATTATTTTTACAATCGGTGCTTTTGCGAGCGGCCGCATTTTGCAAATCACCCGGCTGGCTTCAAATCCGCGCGCTCGGAAAATTTTTACGTAACTTGTATTAAATTTTGACAGAAAACAATTTAATAATATTACCATTATAATATACAGTCTATTTACCACTGTATTTGTTTTTCTTGATAAACTTTTATATGTGAAATCCAAAAAGAATAGTCACTACAAGAAGAAAAAGTTTTATATTGTATATTATAGTAAGAAGTAACATTATTATTATTATATTTATATAACAATGAAAAAATTAAAAATATAGTTATATATTTCATATATATGTATCATTTTTATAATATTATTTCTTCAGAAATGAAATTTCACATATAAAAGTTTATCAAGAAAAACAAATACAGTGATAAATAGACTGTATATTATAATGGTAATATTATTAAATTGTTTTCTGTCATAATTTAATACAAGTTACGTAAAAATTTTCCGACGGCGCGGATTTGAAGCGAGCCGGGCGATTTGCAAAATTTGGTCGCTCGCAAAAGCACCGATTTTAAAAATAATTTTTAATAATTAAATGTAATTATATTTTATAATAATTTTTATTTTACGATAATATAAGTCTTTCTTTAGTCAAGGACTGTAAAATAATTTCTTAATTGTTATAAATAAAGGCACTACGACTTAAGAAAAAAAAAACAATTATCTCGGCTTCAGTTGGTTGTAGAAAATTTTTATTTTTTTATAAATCTTCGTTTTGTCTTCAGCAACAATAATCTGTAAGTTAGAAACTCATAGGATGTACAGGGCCGCTTCAGCTCTAAATGTTTATAATGAAATTTGCCCCCTTATTTTCAAACCCAAAAATTATCTCGGCTTCAGTTGGTCGTAGAAATTTTTTATTTTTTTTATAAATCTTCTGTTTATCTTCAGCAACAATAATCTAAGTTAAAAACTCACAGGATGTACAGGGCCGCTTCAGCTCTAAATGTTTATCACGAAATTTGCCCCCTTATTTTCAAACCCAAAACTTAGAGGTTTAAAAATGTTTTACGCATTTATTTACATCAGAATATGAAAATATAACTCTTTAGAAGGAGATTAGATGTTTCACCAACTCTCTACGATTTTTTTTTCAAAAAGTTATAGCCTTCGACATTTGACCTCTTGGGATAAACAATTTATAATATCTAAGCAACATATTCGTTAATCTGGCTTTACAATTTTTTTTTTATGTTTGGAATTGAAAGATCTTCATTTTAAAGCTTTAAAAAATAAAAAAAATTATTTGTACAATAAATAATGCAATTTTAAAAGACGGCCATTTTGGACTTTTCGCAGGCTGTTTTGCAATAACCAATTAACCAAATTAAACTTACCGTACCTCAAATTGTAGGTTTTTTAATTTACTACAACTTTCTGTTAAAAAGTTTTTCTCTAAAATCAATATCCTAAGCTGCAAAATTAAAAATCATTAAAAATTGCAAATTTAACAAATGAAAATCGCAATAAAAAAAAGCGCACAATATTTTTGGTTACATTTTAGTAGAAGTTATTCCTGGCATCGTCCTTTACAACACCTGATAGGTTTCAAAAATTCCTGAATTATATCCTGAAATCGACCTATTTTTCACCCACAGCCTGGGGTACTTCTCATCACATGTCCCATATATCTGTTTTCTTCTCCTAATTGTTTGAAATACAGAAACACTTCTCTTTCCTTATGTATACGTCTCATTACCCCTACGTTGATTATTCATTCTATCAGTATATCCATGAGATCTTCAGCATTCTTCGGTACATCCACATCTCGAATGCCTCCAGTCTCCTTACGTCAATTTTCTTCAGTGTCCACGCTAGCATCCCTTTGTATAGTACGGATAGCACATAACACCTCAGCAGTCGTATTTTTAACTCAAGATGTAAGTCTCGACAGCGCAGAGAAGCCTCTTCATTCGAGTAAATGTGCTTCTGGCCTGTTCGATTCCGATTTGTATTTCTTGAGAGCTGTCATTGCTTCCATTAACGGTTCTACCTAGATATTTGAATTCTCTTACTCTTTCAATCAGAAACCAAATAGATTACATACCTAATTGTGACAAAAAGATACCGTAATGCTGTGAAATCTACTAAAACTTACCCTGGAACTGATATCGGTTCGGATCCTAATCCAATAGTATCTGTGTTAGAAGCTAGACCAAAGAAAATGAGAAAAACCATCATCCCAGCGTTAGACTTAAGTCATCTTAAAAGTGAACACCTACGACAAACATTGCGAGAAGAAATAAACACCAGCCTCAGTGTAGCAGAAAGTCAAATCCGCAGAACAGACAACATAGATGAAAAACTTAAGTATGATAAACACTATAATAAGAACTGCGGAAAAGAAACACCTAACCAAATCTGCAAAGAAACAGAAGGTGTGGATTACACCAGACATACTAGAACTAATGTATGAAAGACGTAAAATGAAGAATAATGCAGAAAAATACAGAGAGGTTGATAAGAGCATAAAGCAAAGAGTAAAGAAGGCCAAAGAATCATGGATTAAAGAACAATGTGTAGAAATGGGAGACTATGAAAGAAAGTATGACACATTTAATATACACAAAAAAGTAAAAGAAATTACATGAACCCAAAGAAGACATCAAATAAGTTTGCTTAAGAACAAAGACGGAAATATTATTATAGATTTAACAGAGAAAATTAATAGATGGAGTGAATACATAAGAGAATTGTTTGAGGACAACAGAAATGACATTGTCCAGGTAAATGATGAAACGGGACCTGAAATCCTAAAATGTGAAGTAGAAATGGCACTTAGAAATTGCAAAACTGGAAAGGCAAATGGACCTTATGAGCTTCCTACTGAATTCCTAAAGCTCTTGAATGATGAATCAATAGGTATAATATTGCACTTATTTAACACAGTATACAATACTGGTATTGTAAGAGTGGCTGTTGTCTACATTCGTTACACTACCAAAGAAATTCATTGCAAAAGAATGTTCAGAACCTCGAACAATATCTTTAATGAGCCATCTACTAAAGATAAGATAAAAGGACTAGGTACTCGAGAAGCTCTCATCGGTTTGAATGTTCTTACACAAAGATGCCTAGACGTTAATCAAGAAGTACTTGCATGTTTTATCGATTTTGAAAAAGCGTTTAACAGAGTACGCCACGATAAGCTAAGAGACATTCTTGAAAGAAAAGACATAGATAATAAAGATCTGACAATAATTCTCAATTTATATTGGAATCAGAAAGCTAACATCAAAATAGAAAATGAGACATCACAAGCAATAGAAATACGTAGAGGAGTACGACAGGGATCCATTTTGTCACCACTGCTATTTAATGTATATAGTGAAAGCATCTGCCAGGAAGCCCTTCTGCAAGCAAACGAAGGAATCGTAATCAATGGAGAGGTTGTAAATAATATTCGATATGCGGACGACACTGTACTAGTTTCAAGAACAGTAGAAGAATTACAACGATTTCTTACAAACATAAATATTGCTTGCAACAATTATGGCATAAACATCAATATAAAAAAAACCAAGTATATGGTCTTCAGTAAAAACATGACACAACCAGTACATATTAGCATAAACGGCATTCAAATTGAAAAAGTATCAAATTACAAATACTTGGGAACTTTATTAAACGAAACTGGAGACCAAAACAATGAAATAAAAAAATGGATCGAAATTGCCAGGGCCACCTTCATAAAGATGAGAAAATTCTTCTGCAACAGAGATATAAGCATCCCTCTACGATTAAAGGTCGCATCATTTTATAATGCACGTCACGTTTTCGGCACGTAGCGTTTCGTTTGCGAAAAATATAATTTAATGGTTTTTAAATTGAACCATTCATATTGTGCGTATAAGACACGTAACGTAGCGTATAAGACACGTTACGTCTGCGTTCGGTTCATTCGAAAACAATATTTTTCGGATGTTGACAGCTACGGGTCGTTTTCCCCTCGTTGTTTATTTAGGTATTTCTTTGAATTTGATACAGAGTATTTAGACCGGTCAGTATCGTCGCCCTCGCTAGCGAAATTATTCCTATTCGATTTTTTGCACAAATTTACTCAAAGAGAGGTTCTTATAACACATCCACAGGGTGCCAGACGGTGCCGTGGTCGAAAAATTGTTTAAACAATCTTTTTTAAACAAATTCACAAAAATATTTTTTCGTTCGAGCAATATTTTTTTTTAGATAATTTGGGTAATTCTGAGCAAAAAAGGTTTCTTGTAATTTTTCTCTAAAATTGCGAAAATGGCTATTTTCAAGGCTTAATAACTCGATTAAAAATTATTATTATGAATTTCAATAAGTGACCAAATCAAGTTTCAAACAACTTCTTCAAGGTCCTGAAGAGATTTTTGTCATTATTTTATTACAAAGCTGTTTAACTATTAACAATTACCGCTATAGTCCAACTGTATCGTCGCCCTCGTTAGCGAAATTAGATTTTTTTGCACAAACTTACTCAAAAAGAGGTCCTTATAACACATCAACAGGGTTCCGGGCGGTGCCGTGGTCTAAAAATTGTTTAAACAATTTTTGTTAAACAAATTCACAAAAATAATTTTTTATTAATAATTTAATTAAACCCAAATTAATAATAATTTGAGTTATTCTGGGCAAAAAACGTCTCTTGTGATTTTTCTCTAAAATTGATTGTTGTCGAGTTATATGGCCATTTCCGCATTTTTGCAAGATACGTTTTTTGCTAAGAATAACCCAAATTATCTAAAAAAAAAATCGTTCGTAATGAAAAAATTATTTTTGTGAATTTGTTTAATAAGAATTGTTAAAACAATTTTTTGACAAGGGCACCGCCCGGCACCCTGTGGATGTGTTTGTTATAAGGACTCTGTTTGAGTAAGTTTGTGCAAAAAAATCTAATCGAAATAGTTTCGCTAACGGGGGCGACGATACAGTTGGACTATAGCGCTAATTGTTAATAACTAAAAATAACAGCTTTGTAGTAAGATAATGACAAAAATCTCTTTGGGACCTTCAAGAAGGGGTTTGAAACTTGATTTGGTCACTTATTGAAATTCATAATAATACTTTTAACCGAGTTATTAAGCCTTGAAAATGGCCTTTTCGCATTTTTCAAATTTTTAATCGCATGTAACTCGACAACAATCAATTTTAGAGAAAAATGACAAGATACCTTTTTTGCCCAGAATGACCCAGTTTATCTAAAAAAATATTGCTCGAAATGAAAAAAATATTTTTGTGAATTTGTTTAAAAAAAATGTTTAAACAATTTTTCGACCACGGTACCGCCCGGCACCCTGTGGATATGTTATAAGGACTTCTTTTTGAGTAAGTTTGTTTAAAAATATCGAATCGGAATAATTTCGCTAGCCGGGGCGACGATACTGCCCGGTCTAATTTAAAAAGTAGTTTTCGAGGCAATTTGTCATGTAAACATGTGTTGTGACAATAAACACATCTGCACCGCACCAAACTGAAACCAGCGTAAACGTTCTATGTATGATAATGTGAATGGGCAGTCCGATTGCCGGTCTGCAAACGCTACGTGCCGAAAACGCGACGTGCATTATAATATGACGCGACCTTAAGAATGCTAAGAGGCTACGTATTTAACACGCTATTATATGGTGTATAGGCATGGACTCTCAAACAGAACAACATAAAAAATATTGAAAGTTTCGAGATGTGGTGCTACGTCAAATGCTGAAGATAAGTTGGGTTGAAAGAGTCACAAACCTTGAAGTATTACGAAGGATAGGAAAAGACCCAGAAATTTTGTTAACGATAAAACGAAGAAAACTCGAATGTCTGGGTCACCTGATGATGAGGACATAAATACGCATTACTTCAAAATATATTGCAAGGAAAAATAGAAGGAAAACGGAATCCAGGCCGTAGAAGAATGTCATGGTTGCGGAATTTGAGAGAGTGGTTTGGCTGCACCACTAATGAACTTTTTAGGTCAGCTGTAAACAAGGTCAGGATAGCCTTGATGATTTCCAATCTCCGATAGGAGTGGCACAAGAAGAAGAAGACTCTTTCAATAGGCTGATTCTGTACATATATCTCACGAATGTCCCGAGTTGTCTTTGTTATTAGAGAGATTTTGCACCTCTTATAATAACCGCTGATTTTGGCTCCGCTATTGTTAACTTTATTAAGCATAACGATTACGGCAACGTTAAAAAGCAGAGTTTTTGCAGCCTGTCAAGTAGGTTTTTCGTGTCATCGTTATCGTTATTTAAACATATCGTAATCAAAATTAGAATCTATGTAAATGTAATTTTACTGATTTTTTTACATTCTGGCAACAAAGCAATTTAACCATTACTATAACGATAACAATAAGCACTACTTTAAACCTCCGTAAATTACGGAATCCCTTATGTTTAATAACGATAACGGATCATATATTCGCTACTGCGCAGACGTAGTATAACGATAACCATAACGGAATTGCAAAATAAGAGGTGCAAAATCTCTCTAATATCATATACATATTTCGTTTTGCTTATGTTACGCGATCGTCCATATTCTTCACTTACTGCGTTCACTTTGTTAAGCAGTATCTGCAGGTCTTTATATGATTCGTCAGTCTAAAAGAACTACGAATCAGCGTATTTTAGGGTGGTGTTCCAGCCTATTTATGATCATGCCATTAATTCTAAGCCTACGTTTTGTTCATCCATTGCCTTACTTAATATGTGTCTGAATATACAGGGTGTCCCGAAAAGATTGGTCATAAATTATACCACACATTCTGGGGTCAAAAATAGTTCGATTGAACCTAACTTATCTTAGTACAAATGTGATCATAAAAAAGTTACAGCCCTTTGAAGTTACAAAATGAAAATCGATTTTTTTCAATATATCGAAAACTGTTATTAGAAATTATTTATTGAAAATGGACATGTATCATTCTTATGGCAGGAACATTTTAAAACAAAATTATAGTGAAATTTGACCACCCCATAAAAATTTTATGGGGGTTTTGTTTCTTTAACCCCCCCCCCCCCTCCCAAACTTTTGTGTACGTTAGAAATAAATTCATTACTGTGGTATCATTAGAGCGTTTTTAAAACTTTTTTGCCTCTTAGGCAAAACCTTCTTTTTTAATATATTTACATAACAATTTTATGGGAGTTTTGTTCCTTTGACCCCCCAAATGTATGTGTATGTTCCAAATAAACTATTATTGTGGTACCATTAGTTAAACACAGTGTTTTTAAAACTTTTTTGCCTCTTAGTCTTTTTTTGATAAGTCACCTTTTATCGAGATGTGGCTTCTTTTTCAAAATACATACACATAAAATGTAAATTATAAATACATTTTCAGATTATTAACAGGTGTCTATAATCGTACTTAACCATATACAAATATTGGATTCGAAAAATATTCAAAATACATATCTCGATAAACACTGACTTATCGAAAAAGTACTAAGAGGCAGAAAAGTTTTAAAAACATTATGTTTAACTAATAATAATTTAATTGGAATGTACACAATAGTTTGGGGGGTTTTAAGGGAACAAAACCCCCATAAAATTTTTATGGGGTGCACAAATTTCACTTTAATTTTTTTTTAAGATGTTGCTGCCATGAGAATGCCACATGTCCATTTTCAATAAAAAAATCTCTAGTTTTCGATATATGAAAAAAAAATAGATTTTCATTTTGTAACTTCAAAGGGCTGTAACTTTTTTTGTGTGTAGTATTGTATATAGGTAAGTGAGGTTCAATCAACCTATTTTTGACCCCAGAATCTGTGGTAGAATTTATGACCAATCTTTTCGGGACTGTATAAATAATATTGGTGACGGTATACACCCTTGTCAAACACCTCTTTGTATTTCTATTTCTTCTGATGTTATGTCTTCTATTCTCACTACTGCTTCTTGGCGATAGTATAAGTTTGAAATTATTCTTATATCTCTGAGGTATAATCTTCTTTTTTCTAATACTTTAATCAGTTGGTCATGTCTTACCCTATCAAAAGCGTTATTATAGTCTATAAAACACACGTACAGTTCTTGATTCATATCTCGACATCTTTGCGATAGGACGTTAAGTACGAATAGTGTCTTGTTCCTAGGCCTTTGCAGAATCCAAATTGTGAATCGCTGATGTATATATCTAGTTTCCTGCATATTCTATTATGAATTTATGAATCACTTTTAGCAGGATTTCCAGTGCGCGACTCATCAAACTTATTGTACAATAATAGTCAGAGCGATCAATCTATAAACGATAAAAGCAAATGTTTTGTCTTCATTAAGCGAGTTATATTGAGTTTATAAGTTAATAACGAAATATTTCTTTGCTTTTCAGATTAGAAGGTTTATAAAAAGTTATAAGAAATTTAGTGGACCCTTAAAGCGATTAGAGGCAGTTGCTTGTGATGCTGAATTGCAAGAAAAACCATTAGCTGAGTTACGGAAATTGGGAGAACTTCTTCATGAGAGGTGCAGGGCATTTATGAATGAACAAGCTAAAGAAAATACAGAGTCTAACACTCAAGACGAACCCAAAGGTCGCAAAAGAGGACCATCGTTTAAAATTGGAGGAGTGTCTGTAAATGCCAAAACGATGATGGCTTGTGAGGAAGAGTTAGAACCATTAGATGAAGTCATTCCAGCTGATCCAAATGAACGATTACGTTGGGTTTTTGATGTAAAAACGAAGTCGTCTCACTTTGATGTGGACTGGGGTATGGAAGAGGACACTAAGTTATTGAAAGGAATTTATCACTATGGTCTTGGCTCATGGGAGCAAATAAAATTGGATCCATTATTAGGCATTGGTGATAAAATTTTCCTTAATAATGAAGATAAAAAGCCGCAGGCTAAACATCTTTTATCAAGAGCAGAATACTTATTAAAGATTATGAAAAAGCAATTAGATCTAAAGAAGGGGGTTCAAAAACCAAAAAGACAGAGGAAAAAAGAACAAAAAGTTCTTACTAAGGAAATTATTGATGACGATGAAAGCTCAAATGATGTTTCATCATTACCAAGTTCCGCTCCAGTTACAGTATCAGTAGCTCCGGTTGTTAAAAAGGTAAAGAAAGAAGTGAAAAAAGAAAAGGAGGATAAAGAAGAATCCTCGCCCGAGAAAAAGGAAAAAAAGAAGGATAAGAAAAAAGAGAAAAAGACGTCTGGTCCAATGCATTTCTCTACAAATGAACCTGTTGCCTTAAACGTTTTGGGTGATCTAGACCCTTTGATATTTAATGAATGTAAAGAAAAAATGAGACCAGTCAAAAAAGCTTTGAAAGCGTTGGACAATCCTGACGAATCTTTGCCCGAGGCGGAACAAGTCCAGCATACACGAGACTGTTTACTTCAAATTGGCGAGCAGATTAACACCTGCCTTTTAAAATACACCGATCCAGAGAAGATCAAGGAGTGGAGAAGGTAAGAATATTTTATTTGTTTTAACGAAGACTTACAAACTTATTGTCACATTAATTTAAAATATATACTGTTGTGGTTTGCTCAAATGTAAGAAATTAAATAAAATTAAAATTAATATGATATCTCAGGGCTCTTTTACTCATCAAAAAACAAACGTGGCTTCAAAGTATTTTTTGCTAGTTGCCTTTGAGGAAAAGGGATAGACAATAAGAAAATAAATGTACAACAAATTTATGAAATTATAAAGCAAAAGTTATATTTTTAAATAAATCAAATATTAAAAGTAAAAATTTTGGATAAGCATGTACCATATACAATGATTAGCATAATAAAATTTCAAACATCCATCAAATCATACATCCAAAATTATCAATTCAAATTAATTAAACTTATATCCAAATTAAATATATGTTAATTTTAGTGCTTCACAATAAATTATCATTTATTTTAATTCTCCATAAAACCAACAAAATGAATAACTCTAATTTAATCTAAATAGGTGGTCGTGATTGATAGTCTCTGTTTACTAAAATGACGAAACTAACCTTTGTCTCCAAAATTGATGACTTCCTCTCACTCTCCTTTGATTGTGTCCTGTCCACCTTGCTCGTACTTTTCAGTTTCTCCGAATACTTCTGCCAATTCCTCTGCTCCAAATCTTGACTACATGAATAAAACCCTTTCTCTCCAGACACAAGGATACCTTAACTAATCGACTAGGTCCAGTATAAAACGATACATCTGCTTATTACTTACAGCATGTCCGTTATTTCTTCTATCTGCTACCACAGTTGGAACTCCTTCCACCACACACAAATACAACTTTTTACAACATATACTTTTTTCTAAAACTTGGCAAGTTAGCACCATCGTCTCCGCAGACCCTGTAGTGTCCTCTTCCGGTATTCAGTTCACAATAAATCTTTTCTCTCATGGCAAAACTCGTATCAACCTCAAATCTCCCACCTCGTTCTGTCTCATCCCATCAGCAGGTATCTCTATCCACACCAATTTTACTGTCCTCTCAAAGAACCCAGCTTTCTACCATCAAATAATTCGTAAGAAATTCTTAATTAAGACAAATTAACATTTTTAATTTCTACGGAAAAAAGGATAATTACGTATTCTCCAACGACCATTTCCTAAAACTATTCTTTTGTATAATCTTTTCATCGTTTCGTGTTATGCCGTACAATAGAAAGTTTAACGTTGAATGTTTACAAATGTCTATTTAACTAAGCGGTAGAAAAACCAATATATTGTTTTATTCTCTTCGGGGAATGTCTTTAAACCGAATACGATTCACTAATTCCGAAAAACACTTCCTAAATCTAATGCTTAAATAGTATAATATAGAGGGTGTTGCGATTTCTGTTGGTCGGTGATTTGATTTTTGTCTTAATATTTTCTGTTTTATTTTTGAAAAATATGGAAACCTCAACAATACATAGAGCGATTACTGTCTAATTAGATATACCACAGTGAAGGAAGCGCTAAAATCGGCAACATTGCTCTGTTGAAAATCAATTTTTCATCATTTCAAGGATCCTCCAACGGATCCTCTGTTGAAAATATTTGTTCTATTAGTTTTGTGCTGCATGCTATATGTGTGCTTCTCAGATGCCTTTTTCAGTGCGTCACAAACCACGAAAAAAAAAACAACTAGAATAAATGTTATAAATGAGTATAATCACGGACGTACCTTTTTTTCGTCACTTCCAATTTAATGAGTTAGACAAGAAATGTTAAAGAAATCGAAAAACTGTGATGCACTGAAAGAAGCCTCTGAGAAAAAGTATGGGTGTCCCCGAAAATAGTGCGTTCCTTAAAGGTATAGGTAGAAGGCACAATGTAGAGCAAAAAAGTCTTATACTAAATTCTGCCGTTTGACCAAAAAACGAAAATACATTTTGATATGCAAATTAAGTCTGGCAACAACGCGCAACTCAAAAATCTAAAGATTAAAAAATTAGGTTTGTAGGTCAGTTGCATCTGGTCGGTAAAATAATGTAAATATCAACCAAACCCATATCCATTATTTTGCAGGTAGGTACTGTGATGTAATTGTCTTTTTTGACGCGGTGGACTCTACTATTTTATTTATTTATATTTTTAGGCACTAATTTAAATAAAGGAAGACTTACTTATATTATTTTATTTACATCGCTTATTTATTTAATAATTACAAATAACACCAACTAACACATCTAATTTATTTACAAACTCAAATTTATGATTTAATTAACTAAACATAATAATTCCGATAACTAATAAATACATTTCATATCTTCGATTCGAATACATTAAATTACACGACGCGCTTCGATGAATGAATGACTGGCCTGTGCTCGAATCTCGGTTCTATATATACTTCGGCAGCGGTCGTCTCCGAACGCCGTGGATAGGAATGGTATTGTCTCGTAACGCCGAGAAGCTTCGGGAAGAAATAGGCCAATTCGTGAGCGGACTAAATAGTGTCACAGTACCTACGATGTCAACAACCCCAAAAATCACACCTCAAAGTAAATAAACAAGGGGTTACTAGGTTAAATTTCCACAGTCACAGCAAGTTCTTCTAGGCTACGTTGTCATGTCATTAAAATTTATGAAAATAAAAATTCACTTATATGGAGAACAATGTAATTTTTTTCTTGGAAACGATTAACTTTAGAAAAAAATGTTATAGGGCTTTTTTTTTCTAAATTGTGTATTATATCAATACCTTAAAGGAACGCACTATTTTCGGGGACTATTATCTAAATTGTAGGTTTATATATGAACATTGTTTTAATATTGAAATGTATTTTTTTTTCAGCAACCTGTGGTATTTTGTATCAAAGTTCACGGAGTACGATGCTAAAAAACTGTACAAATTATACAAGAAAGCTTGTAAGAAAACGGACAAAATAGAGACTAAAAAGGAGAAAAAGGCGGAGAAAAGAGCAGAGCATTTAGAAAAGGAAAGAGAAGTAAGTTTGAGAATATATAGATTTAAAAACATACGATAATTATTGTTAATTCATATTTTTAGGAGACTGCATCTACTAGCGCTGATAAAGTTAAAAAAATTAAAATACCAAGGACGGAAAAGAAAGACGCAAAAGAACACAAAAGAAAACATGATAGTGATAGTGAAGAATCGCCGAAAAAACATCGTTCTGAAAAGTAAGTATCATTTATATTTTATAGATTTTTTCATGTTGCTGTAACTTCATCTTCTGTAGTTTATTTTATAGTATTATCATCTATCTAAGATACTCATTAATATTCAGTTCAACAGGATGCTATTGTTGGAGGTGTGAAATTATATAAACAAGGGATCCTTCCATAACACAGGTAGATCCCATGTTTATGGAATTTCACATCTACAACAATAGCACCCCTCTCAGCTAAATAATAGTAATGTGTCTCTTAGATAGCTTATTAGAGTATACGTATATGTCATTATGCCATAATATCATCTTTTCTATTGCCAATTAGTCCAGGGCGCATCTGTTTTGAGATGGACGTTGAGAGGTGACTCATATTTTTTTGTAAAAACTGATTGGAATTAACTCATTTAATAATAATTGAGTTATCCTCCCACTCAAAAAGGTCCGGAACATTGTTTAAATAATCAAAATGTCAAAAATTAAGGAAAAATTCGATTTTTTCTTCGTTTTTTGATTATAACTTTAAATGTATTCACTTCAGAGAAAAGTTGCACTGACATAAAAGTTGCGTAATTCAATTTCCCACAATATAGGATTGGTTAAATTTTTTAAAAATTCTTAACCTTGTGGCAAATTAGAAATAATTGCGAAAAAACCATAAAATAATAAGTATTCGCATTTTACGGTTTTCAACCATTTATGCTATACTTAGGACCTTCATATTTTACCTAGAAAAACTTTATGATATAATAAAACAATACTGTAAATTTCATTAAGATCGGTTTAACATATTTTGCAAAATAAATTTTGCAATCCAGCTTTCGCAAAAAAAATCATTTTTTCAAAATGTTGCAGGACTGAAAATAAACCAGATAGCAAGTTAAAATTATTTTACATATCGACGGTCTAATTCTAATAGACCGTATCTGACAAAAGAGGTTTTTTACAGTAGGAGGTTTTTTCTGTTTTTGGCAATACCCCGTATCTTTAAAAATATTCGTAAAAAATTACAGCAATTTCCCGTATCGGGATATTGCTGTAATAATATCCCGTATCGACTTAAACAAATTATTATGATACGGGGAATTTCTTATCAATTTTATAGATATTCAGTTACGGGGTATTAGAAGACCTATATTAGAGGTTCTTAGAATTTTTTGTTTAGATTGAGGTATTGTGTATAGATGGATAACTGTTTCAGATTTTTTGCAGATACGGGGTATTAGAATTAGACCGTCGATATAGAAGAATACTGTACTTTTCATTTTCAATTTGCAAAATTAAAATCGGTTAACTACTACGGCGTCAGGAATTTTGTTAAATAAACATTAATTTTTGGTGCTACGCGCAGGACAGCCGTGTTCGATTCACACAAGTTGATTTCCACCAAAATTCCTTCCAATCTTTATCTAATATATTATTTTCTTACTCTATATTTTGTTGTATTTTAATACATATTTTAATTCCACAAAAATCAAACTAATTTGATTATTGTTTGTGAAATATTGTTTAAACAATTGCATATGTTTAAAAATAATAAACTTTTATTCTCTTAAGTTAAAATATACGAACAAAGAAAGTTTTTGCTTAAAAAAAGTGTTATTTCAAAGGACAGAGTATGTGTTTTTATTTTGCAATAAATAAATTTATTTATTTATATCGAAATGTACTAAAAATTAAAATTTATTAATTATTATCAAAGGTCATTGGAATGTCCAATCAGAGCAAACGTATCCGCTGTCCTGCGCGTAGCACCAAAAATGAATGTTTATTTAAAAAAATTCCTGACGCCGGCGCCGTGGTAGTTAACCCATTTTAAATTTGTAAATTGCAAATAAAAGGTACAGTATTCTTCTATGTACATGTAAAAAAAAATTCAACTTGCTGTCTGCTTTATTTTCAGTCCTGCAACATTTTGAAAAAATGAATTTTTTTTGCGAAAGCTGGATTGCAAAATCTATTAATCTGATCCTACCGAAATTTATAGTATTGTTTTACTATATCATGAAGTCTTTCTGGGTGAAATATGAAGGTCCTAAGTGTAGCATAAATGGTTGAAAAACTTAAAATGCAAATACTTGTTTTTTTATAGTTTTTTTTTAGCAATTATTGCTATTTTGCAACAAGGGTGACAATTTTTAAAAATTTTAACTAATCCTATATTGTAGGAAATTTAATTAAGCAACTTTTATGTCAGTGCAACTTTTCTCGGAAATGAATACTTTTAAAGTTATAATCAAAAAACGAAGAAAAAATCGAATTTTTCGTTCATTTTTTGACATTTTAATTATTTATAAACAATGTTCCGGGCGTTTTTGAGTGGAAGGATAACGAAAATATTATTATATGAGTTATTTTCAAACAATTTCTGCAAAAAAATATGAGTCACCTCTCCACATCCAAATGTACTAATATTTTTACACATGCGCCCTGGTCTAAATAAAATTAATTTGATTAGCATCTGAGATCATTTGGATCTTTTCAAAAGTATTCATGATATAGATATAATTAATTCATCGTCATACTTGATTTTAATTGATGCATTTTTTAGGAAAGAACGACGGGCAAAGGAGAAAAAAAGAAGTAGAGATGAAACGAGCGAGGATGATCAAGAATACCGTTTTAATAGACATAGAAAACCTGGAAATTATAGGCATGATCAACACGCCCCACAGGATAGATGGAGTGGTGGTCAACAAGAAAGGTTTTCTGGTGACCATAAGAGGCAACAAGACTATCATAGAGGTGCAGGGTTTCATAGAGACCGGGATTATCAACGATATGATAAAGGGTAAGATGAAGACAATTTCTTAGTATGAACTTGTGATGGATTTAAGATGTAAAGAGGGATAGGAAATAAAGTCTGTGGCTTCAACGAAGACCAACAGTTTCCTTATTGGTAGTTTATGATCTCTTCTGGTCCAGTCCTCAATTAACCAGTACATTCCTGCCTCATATCATTTCACACATTGAAATTGCATAGGATGTATATGGCAGTCTCTCCTTCCATTTTGCATTTTTCATATTACCTATTTTGTATGTATTTTCTTAAACGACAATATCCAGTCACTATTTCGGTGAACCATTTTATTGTTTGCCGAGGTTCATCATATTGTCCTAGAGTTTTTTTATCAATATTCTTGATTATTTTCTTAGTCTGTTTCTTGTTTCGTGTACTTCGTAAAGACTCAGAACTGAATGTTTCCCTTTATTTACAAGCATTCTAAGTATTTCTGTTGGTACTTCATCTTGTCCCGCAGCTTTTCTGTTTTTGGATATTTTTATTGTATTCTCTAATTCTTCATTGTTATTGTGATGCCTGTAGTACAATTTTATATTTCTTTTACTTGTCGTTCATCGCTAAATAGTTCTTCAATTTACTCTTCCTATGTTTTTAGATTATCGATATGGTTTGTGATCAAGGTTAACTTCTTTATCGACGAGGATGTATATTTTGTTAAGGTACTAGTACACTTTAGAAGACCAAAAATAATTTTTTTTTCAAGAATTTTATTAACAACGTTTATTAAAAATGAACATAACACTTTTTACATATTAATATCTAACTCTTAGAGAGTACAAAAAATATATCCTTTTTCATTTATGCACGTACACTAATATTGTAGAGGGCGCAAAAGTCGAGGCCTCGAAAAATGATGGCAGACAGTTAATCTCAGGATTGGGATATCTGAAACAACAAAATCGTACTGCATTTGAAAGAGGAAGGTTTCTTACGTGACAATTTACCACAATTTGACCAAAAAATAAAAAATAAATATTTAACAATGAAAAACTGAAGAAAACGGGCGATTTTTTCACAAAAAAGTTTTAAAATTTTCATAAAATCTTTTTTTTGCGGAATTTTTCACTAACGGTGGTAAATTGTCACGTAAGAAACCTTCTATTTTCAAATGCCGTAAGATTTTTTTGTTTCAGATATCCCAATCCTGAAATTAACTGTCCGCCATCGGAAAGATATATTTTTTGTATTCTCTAAGAGTTAGATATTAATTTGTAAAAAGTGTTATGTTCATTTTTAATAAAGGTTCTGACAAAAAAATTCTTGAAAGAATGCTTATTTTTGGTCTTCTAAAGTGTGCTAGTACCTTAAGGGGGGTATGGTTTGAAATAAACATTTCAAGCACACTTTTGTGATTTTTTTATGGCACAATTGTTTTATTTTTAAATTAAATAAGAATATGAAGTACAATTCAAAGTATATTAAAAAAATCGAGGAAATTGAAAAATAGGCCAAAGTGGTAAATTTTTACACAGTTCCAAAAAAAATGGATTATTCGTCACTGGATTATGCGAAACAAAAAATTCAAAAAGATTTTATTAGATTATGAGTTTTTCGAGGTAACCCTGTCGAGTTTTTTTGAAGTGAAAACTTCTTTAGGGACGTTGTGCGATTTTTGGATAGGGGAGAAAGCATTGAATTCGCGACCGTCATCGCTTATGCTATATATTATTTGTATGTATATATAAATTGTACAGAAGTATTTAAATTTAAAATAAATGTAAAACCTATTTTTGGATGGAGAAAAAGGATTTATTTTGCGACCGTCATCGCGACCGTCATCTCTTCCGCGAAATAAATTTTGTACGTATATGTATTGAAGTGAAAACTACTTTAGGGGCATTGTGCACTTTTTGGATGGGAAAAAGTATTAAATTGGCGACCGTCATTGCGACCGTCATCGCTTCGAAAAAATAATTTTTTGAAGTGAAAACTTCTTGAGGGTCGCTGTGCACTTTTTGGATGGGGAAAAAGTATTAAATTAGCAACCGTCATCGCTTCAACGAAATAAATTTTTGAAGTGAAAATTTCTTTAGGGACGTTGTGCACTTTTTCGATGGAAAAAAGTATTAAATTAGCGACCGTCATCGCTTCGATGAAATACATTTTTGAAGTGAAAACTTCTTGAGGGACGTTGTGCACTTTTTGGATGAGGAAAAATTATTAAATTAGCGAGCGTTATCGCTTCGACGAAATAAATTTTTGAAGTGAAAATTCCTTTAGGGACGTTGTGCACTTTTTGGATGGGGAAAAGTATTGAATAAGGGACTGTCATCGCGACCGTCATCGCTTCGACGAAATAAATTTTTGAAGTGAAAACTTCTTTAGGGACGTTGTGCACTTTTTGGATGGGAAATAGCTATTTGTATAACAAAGGAAGAAAGTGCTACTTTTCCTCCCGAGAATGAAGTTTACGTTTAAGTAATCGAAAAGGGAGGCAAAGGCACTTTATTCCCATGTTATACATATGGTTTTTCCACCTTCCTCAAATTAATAACAAATTATTTTTCATTTTTATTTAATTTATTTATGTAACTAACCAACAAAATTTATTAAAACTAACAAGTAGGTACAATATAACTGTCAACTGTCAAATATAAGTCAAATTATTAATGTAAACATTGTTAAATCAAAATAACAATTACTGTTTTTTACCATTCTGCAAAATACAGGGTGTATTATAAATAAACGTTAAAATGTATAGATACTTACGTAATAGAAAATAGATATTGTACAGGGCGTCAATAAGTTATATTTCATGAATCAAATACCATGACGTCACTTCTACTTTTTCTCCCTAGGGAGGAAAAGTACAACTTTGCTCCCTACAATCAGGTCCGGAAAAGTATACTTTCGGTAGAGGTAGGTGGAAAAAGTATTAAATTAGCGACTGTCATCGCGACCATCATCGCTTCGACGAAATAAATATTTAAAGTGAAAACTTCTTGAGGGACGTTGTGCACTTTTTGGATGGGGAAAAGTATTAAATTAGCGACCGTCATCGCTTCGACTAAATAAATTTTTGAAATGAAAATTTCTTTAGGGACGTTGTGCACTTCTTGGATGGGGAAAAATATTGAATTTGACCGTCATCACTTCGCTGAAATAAATTTTTTACGTATATAAATTATGTGTATGTATACATAAATAGCATAGGGCATATGCATCGCGTATATGATATAGGTATAGCACTTCTTTTTGGATGGGGAAAAAGCATTGAGCTCGTAATTTATATAGTATGAAAAGTTTTCACTTCTGTCGGCACTCCCACGAGTGCTTTCAATTTTTTTTTATTTTTAATGATTTTTTTAGTTCATGGGTATCACTCGGGGAGTCAAAAAAATGAAATTCTTCGTAACAAAAGGGGTGAAAATCAACATTATTTATTATTGCTAAACAAAAAATAAGCATAAAAACAAATAGCGTTACCTGGCGAAATGTCTAAAGAATATCTGTACACAATTTCAGGTGGATCGGTTGAGTAGTTTTTGAGTTCCAATTTCCACCGCCTTGGAAAAAATAGTTTTGTACAAAAACGCGTTTAAAGTTTTGACAACGTCGTCTTCGTGTACTGATTTGTCTGTCAAATCGTAAAATGATGCACACCGGAATATGTTTTTGAATCGCGGAGTAATCCACAAAAGAGAAGGGGAACAGTTATTGAATGTTTCTCACTACGCTCGTGTGCTAGCGCGAAGCCGCGGCAAAGCGAGTCGGAGATAGGGATATTTAACATGCTGTATGTTAAATAATTATTATGTTATTAATTTTACTTCGATCTATCTGAAATTTTCAGAGAGTATTCATGAAGTTATGCACTTTCATTTAAAACAACAAAAAAGTTAATTTCAAACCATACCCCCTGTAAATGTTTTTACTTATAAATAATTTAAAATTAGGTGACATTGTAAGTGATATTAATTTTTTTATTGATTTCAGCTCCCCAGAAAAGAATAATGATTGGAGACAATATCCTCGTGGCAGAGAAATAATGCCTCCAATGCCCGGAGGGCAACCTATGGGAATGGGGGGTGGTTATTATCCTCCAAATTATAATCAAGGACAGGGCTATGCACCTGAGCAGCCCTTTCCTCCTAGGGATCGATTTCCATTGGGCGATTGGCGACCACCCGATCGTGGGGGATATAGATACGACAGACGCCAGCAATAGTTTTACTTAAGTTGTAGTGCCATTTCATGTAAACTCACTATAATTATCTATTAATTTCTATTAATTGCTCTGCAATGAAAATTGTACCATTTTTGTTGATTTTATTTTAAGAATGTTCTTCGGCAGATATGAATAGAAAAGGCTACTAAATACGTGGTGCTTGCTATTTATAGTTATAAACACAAATGTGATAATGAAACGTAGAAAATACAATATAATCGAGAAAATTATAAATTAATCGGTTTTGCAAAATAATGTGTTAAAATGCGAGCTCAGATGTCCTAGTTCTGAATTTATTGAAATTAATTTAATCTTATTTAATTACTCAAATATGTGGTACACACAAGTGGGAAAGTCTGGGCGATATGCACAATGTTCAAATAGTTTTCAGTCCAGGGATTCTAATTTTTCTGCAATAAAATGTGACTATCTAGCGTTAGTAAACGAATATTAATTGATAATAATATAGTCTTTCTTCTTTTTGACATATTAACGGCATTTTTTAAGGAAGAATCTTAAGGCATGTAGCAACTATGTTCGCGCTCCTGCAACTGATGCGGTGGCGGTTTATATGTAGAGGAGCGCGTGCCGTATCCATTGGAGCAGTTGCAGGGAGCGCGAAGCGCGTATATCCATTTCTGTGGACAATACTAGTTTTTCTCCATTCAAATACGATCCAAATGCTTTTGACTCCATTCTAGATGAGTGAGTAAATGTTAAGAATTCACATTGCCGATAATTTTCAGTAAGCACACATATATCAAGTATAGAGGTTTTTCAATTGTAATGCACAATCAGCTTCAACTGTGCTAATTTTATGAATTTTTCCTATACAGGGTGTTTGGTAAGGAATGATAGCTTAACCTCAGATTTCTGAGGTTAAAATAAGTCGATTTAAGCTAACTTACCTTAGTACAAAAGTTGATAATAACCGAAATACAGGGTGTCAAAGTTAAACTTTCATTTTATTTATTTTTGAATGTTGCCTGACAGGCATGGGACAACAACACGAAATTTGTTAAGTGGTGCTGGTACTGTACACCCTACTAAATTATGTTAAACAAACGTTTCTGGCTACTATCAGAGGCGTACGACGGGGGAACGTGAATGGTTGACCCTTCCCAAATTCTACGCCACTGGCGAAATTTCTATTTTAGTGCAATTTTTTTATTATACTTTCTATGTAAATAACCTACTACTCTTCATTCGTAACGATAAAGCCATTAGTTTTCGAGATATTTGAAGCTCAAAACGAAGGAGCATAATACATTAATCAAATTAAGTGTGTCTTTTCATTTTTAACTTCAAATATCTCGAAAACTAATGACTTTATCGTTACGAATAAAGAGTATATTATTTGCATAGAAAGTATTGGAAAATCTAAAAATTATGCTCAAACAGCAGTTTCATCAGTGGCGTAGAATTTGGTAAGGGTCAACCATTCATTTTCCTCTGTCGTACGCCTCTGGTATTAACCACAAACGATTATTTAACATAATTTAGTAGGGTGTACAGTACCTACACTTTCTGCCAAGTACCATAAGGATATGTCAAATAGTTTTATGGTACCGGCCACACATAATTCTTAAAGTTTTAAATGAAGAATAAATAAAAAAAAAGAATACTTTAAAATAATTTAACATATCCGTGTGATACTTGGCAGAAAGTGTAGGCACTGTACACCCTACTAAATTATGTTTAATAATCGTTTCTGGCTACTACCAGAGGCGTACGACAGGGGAAAAAGGATTGTTGACCCTTCCCAAATTGTACGCCCCTGATGAAACTGCTATTTTAGCATAATTTTTAGGTTCTCCAATATTTTCTATGCAAATAATATACTCTTCATTCCTAACGATAAAATCATTAGTTTTCGAGATATTTGAAGTTAAAAATGAAAAGGCACACTTATTTTGATTAATGTATTATGCTCCTTCGTTTTTAGCTTCAAATATCTCGAAAA
This sequence comes from Diabrotica virgifera virgifera, assembly GCF_917563875.1. NCBI lineage: Eukaryota > Metazoa > Arthropoda > Insecta > Coleoptera > Chrysomelidae > Diabrotica > Diabrotica virgifera. Next base: position 148,848,170 of record NC_065452.1, on the reverse strand, counting down.
CTAATGGCTTTATCCTTACGAATGAGAAGTATGTTTTTTTACATAGAAAGTATTGGACAATCAAAAAATTGCACTAAAATAGCAATTCCGCCAGTACCGTAGAATTTGGGAAGGGTCAACCATTGCCGTTCCCCCGTCGTACGCCTCTGGTAATAGCCAGAAACGTTTGTTTAACATAATTTAGTAGATTGTACAATACAAGCACCACTTACCAAATTTCGTGTTGTTGTCCCATGCCTGTCAGGAAATATTCAAAAATAAATAAAATAAAAGTTAAACTTTGACACCCTGTATTTCGGTTATTATCAACTTTTGTACTAAGGTAAGTTAGCTTAAATCGACCTATTTTAACCTCAGGAATCTAAGGTTAAGCTATGGCCCATTCTTTACCAAACACCCTGTATAGATATTTTATTTATAGTATACCTATACAGGTTGTCCCCGAAAATAGTGCGTTCCTTAAAGGTATAGGTAGAAGGCACAATGTAGAGCAAAAAAGTCTTATAAATTTTTTTTCTAAATTCATCATCCGTTTGACCAAAAAACGAAAATACATTCTGATATCGTCGGCTTACTGCCAAAACCAACCAACTCCATTTTTAAAAGTTTTGAGAAACCTACCTTTAAACTTTAATTTAAAATGAAAAATCGTCTGAATTTAAATAATGATTTAACAATTGAAAAGTATGACAAACATATTTTTCAGTTATTAAATAATTTTTTTAAATTCAGTCGATTTTCAATTTCAAATTAAAGTTTAAAAGGTAGATTTCCCAAAACTTTTAAAGTGGAGTTGGTTGGTTTTGGCAGTAAGCCGACGATATGCAAATTGAAGTATGGCAACAAAGCGCAACTCAAAAATCTACAGATTAAAAAAGTAGGTTTGTAGGTCAGTTGCATATGGTAGGTAAAATAATGTAAATATCAACCAAACCCATATCCATTATTTTACAGGTAGGTACCTACCCTGTGAACAACCCCAAGAATCACACCTCAAATAGTAAATAAACAAGGGGTTTTTAGGTTAAATTTCCACAGTCACAACAAGTTCTTCTAGACTACGTTGCCATGTCATTAAAATTTATGAAAATAAAAATTCACTTATATGGAGAACAATGTAATTTTTTTCTTGGAAACGGTTAACTTTAGAAAAAAATGTTATAGGACTTTTTTGTTATAAATTGTGTATTATATTCATACCTTAAAGGAACGCACTATTTTCGGGGACACCCGGTATTTGTACTTATAACTAAGAATCTTGAATCTTTCAGTGCGTGCTACATTCCCCTTGATACTTGACATTGTTGCTATTGTATAAATTTCAGCATTCCAGCGAGAATCTTCACTCAATTTATTAGATCACAAGGATTGCTATAATCTATAAAGATGCTATGTCGATATTTTGTATGTATCCCAGAATTCTTAGAATCAAATCTGTTCTCTCTTCCTTAATTTAATAAATAATGGCATTATATTCACCGTTATTATTTTTCAAAACTTATTCTTGTGTTGTGAAATTCCTCGCATTCTCTCCTGTCATCTACGTAGAATTAATTGATCATATTTGTTAATGATATATTTTTGAGTTTGAGTTAGTGTATTAAAATGGTTTTAAAAAGTTCTAAAATCACAGCATTGGAATTAAGAGGTTTATCAAGGGAAACGCTTGGCGTTTCTACGGCGCATGCGCTACACAGAAGGGTTGTTTTGATTAATTGGACTTATCACACCAAACATACACATGCAGATCTCAATATTTTACTTGGAATATTTGTGTAAAATTAATATAGCCAGATGTGACTGAGTTCGAAAAGACATTCGTGTATCATGAATTTTTATCCCTAGAATGATAGGATATAGTTTATTTATATGGATGTGAATTAATTTAAATTGTTTAAATTATATTTTATTATTGATTAAAACATATATTTTAAAAAGTTGAGTGAGTGAACATGGAATCGCTAATAACCTCATTGTTGAAAAATTATTGAGACTATTTTATTTGAATGTATTAATTTTAGATGTAACTGTGTTCGTTCAATAATTTTTCAAAGTAATTGCATTTTGAATTACCAAATGTTTTATAAGTTAATTGTATATTTTTAATTATTGAGGAGGCCCTATTTATATTGTAAAATATAGTGAGTGGCCGTTATCTCACTTGTATAAAGTAATGTACATACAAATAGATAAATATGTTTTGATATTTACTTTGTCTATTATTTGCAAAACCTTGTGGCAATCTATAACCGTCTTTATAGTCCGATCAAAGAACACAAAACTTTACGAAAACCTCAAAAACAAAGAATGTGTGTACTTTGTACGCACGTAAGAAGTTATACTTCTATTATATGATTCCATGTACTTTAAACAGTTTATTTATATTTTATTTAAATATTAAATTAATTTTAATACTTACTACTTTCCAAACATTTTTATTAAAACAATACCAAAAATTAAAAGAATAAAACACACACAAACACATTGAAAAATGCCACAAAGAAATGATTTCTGAACAATAATTGTTGGCAAAAATTTTAACTAAATATACATTTTCTGAAAAAAATTATATAACAAATATATTCACAATCATAAAATGTATAACAAAATAAAAACTTGCATTGGGATTCGAACCCGCGTGCTTAGATTTGAAATCCACTTACACACCCGTCACCCGACTTTTTTTTTGTTATGGCATAGACGTGGGTGTCAATTAGCCAGTCACAACTTTTTTGTTTTCTATTCATACATAAAGAAGCCAATGACTTATACGTTCATGTGGGAAGATAGGCTAACTGAACGTTTTACTGTTTGACAGTTCTGAATTTAATCAAATTAGTTTTATTTGTGTGTGTGTATTCACAAAGCGAATTAAAATATTAAAATAAAACAAAACATAGAGTAAGAAAACATTAGGTATATTAGATGAAGAGTGGTAGAAATTTTGTTGGTAATCAAATTATGTAAAGCAAAGCATTACCTACTAGATAGGTACATACATTTTCCAAATAGGTAAGTACCTATGTAATTTTTTATTACAATACTGAAACATTTACAATTAAGTACGTACCTGTTGCTTTTAAAAACTATTTAAAAAGTTATTACAATTATAAACTTGCTTTTGTCTGTGTCCTCACAACAATAAAAACTAATATACCTATACAATATTTGTTTATCCATAACCTCCATATTGAACAATTATTGTCATGTCATTTGAACACCCAATCAGAGCAAAGGTATAATGCGTCGGGGATCAAGGTTTTTGATGAATTCGCGCATATTAAATTTCACTGCCCATCGCGCCTAAAGAATAACGTAAAGTATAACTTCAAAAATAAAGAATGAAAATTGGGGAATAGGTAGTTGAAATTATCTATTATTATATAAGAAAAAGTTACAATTCTACATCCCCTCCATTTTACAAAAATTGGGGGTGAAAAAATATACATTCAAAATAAGTCCGGAATTGGATAAAATGACTAATCCTAAGCTAGTTTTGTTCTATAGAGTTTTCTCACTAAGTCGATACTTTTCGAGTTATTTGCGAATGAATATGTTCATTTTTAACAAAAAAAAAAAATATGTTTTTGGACCGTTTTTCGCAAATAACTCAAAAAGTAAGTATTTTATCGAAAAAAATATTGTTAGTAAATATCTTATAAAAAAGTGAAAAAAATCGTGTATTCATGAAGTCTGTATAGCTAGTAGAAGCAGACTTGTAGCTAATGAAAAGTAGGTTCTTCTTCGTCAAATTTCAAATCGAATATTTCATTTCTAGCTAAGGAAAAAAAATACATATAATAATAGACAATTGCATCTATCTATTCCCAAATTTTCATCCTTCCTTTATTTTATTTGGGTCAAGATTGTTCTTTGATCGGGCTAATAAACAACTCCAAAAACTGTGACTTGTAACAGTCAATAGTTCGGCAGAAGTGATTTATAAGTTAAATGGCAACAGTGATAAAAAGAGACAAAATAAATTAGAAAATTATTGAACTCCATTATCAAAGAAGGTTAGTATCGAAATAAAATCGATAGCTAACATCTCCGATCCAGGACATCGAACTGTGTCAAACCTGTTTGCGACGTTGCCTATGTGTACAGATATTTGGATAAAATAGAAAGATTCTGACTGAACTGAATAAAACTGAATACCAGAATTACAATTTATACATGAAAAAAGAAGATGGAGCACCTACGAGTGAAAAAGAAGCAGTGATGGGTATAGGGCTTTTCATCGATTGTCATTTGTTTCGAGCTTCTGTCTTATGTCGTCTAATATCATACGTTATTGGTATATACCAATGATACAAACCAAAGACATATGACGTAGATATATTAATATTAGACGACACATGACAGAAGCTCGAAACAAATGACTGTGAATGAAAAGCCCTATATGTGAGAGATATTTTAGTGACCTACTGAATAGGCAAATTACAGGTGAGAATAAAAATTTCTTTATAGAGGATGATGGCATAATAATATAACTGTCTGTAGTTTATTTTTTAACCAGGAGGAGTAAACTAAAAAGACAGATTCACACCCAAGAAAGTCACTAGAATAATAACCAAGTACATCTTTTTTGGTTGATCTAGTCGGCCCTCAACGGTAATCCATAAATATTATATTAAATTAATACGTCGCTAAAGAGTTCCAAAAACAACTGCTTTTTATATAAAAAGCAGACTAACAATACAAAAATTAAAGGAATAACACAGAAAACACAAAAATCGCCGATATACCTTAATTAACCTATGAAATGTCACTAGTGTCAAAATTTGATAAATGTCATTAGTGTCAAAATGTTATAACAGTGGAGTAAACTTGCCGGCGGTTTGACCAATTACAAACAAGCAATACAGCGCGGTAAATTTGAATCACTTCTCTTTGTTAAAAAAACAAACTAGTGAAGGAGAGATTAAAAGTATAATCAGTGGGCTAAAAAATAACAAAAGACCAGGAGAAATAGCTGCGGAAATGAGAAAGAATTGAGGGGAAGAACTACAAAAAAGGATGTACATCCTGAGATAGATTGGCATGTGAAAATTACAGAGGTCTTGCTCTGTTGGATACTAGTTACAAGGGTTTAGCCAGGATGCTAAGAGAGAGAGAGACTGAACAGATTTGCTGAAGATAAACTAGGTGAATATCAGGCCGGTTTTAGAGTTAATAGATCAGTGACCGATCAGATTTTTACACTAAAAGAAATCCAGACTACGTGCTATGAACAGAGGGTACTCCTTCATGCTTTGTTCCTAGATTTTAAACAAGCGTATGATATAATAAGGAATAAAATGTATGAAGCACTGAGCTCATTGGACCAGTGCCGGTTTAACCTAATTTCGGGCCCTGGGCACTAGAGATTTAGGGGCCCCCTTCATTGCTATTCTTGGTGAATTTTTTTAACAAAAAAACACATGTATTAACTATAAACGTTTATTGTAAAACCCATACATTTTTTAAAATTTTAAAAAAGATTTTTAAAACAAACGAGAAAAATAGCAAACGTAAAAAATATTCCAAAAAATACATTTAAAGATATAAAAAAACAGAAAGTTCTACAGGACAACACATGACAAACAAAAAACATTCTAAAAAATATATAAGACAAAAATTAGCTCACCTTTTTTCTTGACCCTTTGACCTTGAATAATATATGTATCTTTTTAAAGCCAAAAAAGACCGCTCGCCTGACGCATTAGATATTGGTATCGTCAAATAAACTTGAAGTAAAGATAAAAATTGGCAAAAGTTGTTGGATATCCTGTTGTGACATCCTGGATGACACCAAATTTTCAAATGTTTATTCAAATTTTGGCATAACGTTATAAAATGAATAATTTCAATCTTTGGTTTCATCAACAGTTTGGTCAGAGTCTGAGCTCAGGGCCCCCGTAACCGGGCGTGCAACGCGTGCGGCGCACGCGGGCGTAACCCCAAAGGGGCGCCAAACCGAAGGTTTGTTAAATAAGAAATATTTATTTTAAATGAGATAATCATTTTTTATATACAATTTTAATTATTTCATGAGCAGCTAGAGAAATCTCAAAAATCAAATATTGTGTTCTTACTGAAAAACTAATTATTCCCGTCCTGAAATTTTGAACTTACTCCGTCAAAAATATATTACATTTTGTTGTTCCTTCCTATTTTTTTCTTTGAAGTAGATTGAATTACGCTTGGCATACCATCCAATCGGTTTTATGTTGTAAACTAAAGCGACACACGAAATAGTGAAATAAACATCAAATCACACTCCTTGACGAGTAGAAACATAAATTAACACCCATAAAACCCAACTTAGCAGTTTTGCTCCAACAAAAACACAACTTGCTGGATCAAACAGTTTTACTCGTATAAAGTGAATCTTTTACTCGAATTTATGATAATTACCTTTAAGTAAACAAATACTCTATGAATTATGATTATGTATTTGACTTGAGTATCTTTTCCCTTCTCGTCTATGCGTTTATTAGGCACAAATATTATTTACTGTTACTGGTGAACGGGTGGTTTCCTGCAGTGAAAGGTTTACCTACGACTATTATTGCAATATCCGTTGGGTTTGTTCTGCCCTGCTTTTAAACTTTTGTTTTCGTGTAAAAAATATTGGACAATCTTTTTTATTTGTTGTTGTTTTAAGTGGCGTGGAAATTAAATTAATTGTGAAAATGGTAAGTATCATAATCATTGCATAGAATAATAATTTATTCTAAATAGTTATAATCGGGTTTCCTCTAATAAAATCCACAATTTACAATTTATTTTGAAAAAAAAAGAAAATAATTAAGAAATTGTGTCTTCGTAACTTGGAACCATATGGGAAACTTTTTTATTATTAATTTTACGGAAAAAATTTATTCTTCATCAAATGTTTTGCATAGGTAGTCTAAAAACTAAAATGCAACCAAATATAAAATTGTGTTAATCTTATCAGTATCAAAAATATGAATTTCGATCAAGAGTAGGTACCTTATAGTCCAGAAAGCCACTGCGCATCCGCTAGGAAAAATATTCTAATTCGGATTTTTTGCACAATCTTACTCAAAAAGGACTCCTTTTAACAAATTTGCATGTTGCCAGGACCAAAAGGTGGTCAAAAATTTTTTCAACGTTTTTTTTTTGTTTTTTTCCTAAAATTATTTTTTTTGCATGGAAAAAAGTTTTTTTTGGTTTTTTGGATCATTCCAAACAGAAAAGGTCTTTAGGGACTTTTCTCTAAAAATGATAGTTTTTGACATATAAGCGATTAAAAATTGCGAAATCGGCCATTTTTAACCCTCAAAAACTATGTGAAAAACTGAAAACTTAAATGTTGCCAAAGTAGGTAGATACTCTTTAAACATCGATTGATGAAATCCCAAAGAGTTTTTTGCAATACAATATTCAAAACTCCTTTGTTTTTAAATTGCTAATCAAGCGTGCGCGACACTATTTTCCATCGACAGTATGGTGCAAATGAAAGGAATAAATTCGTTATTTCGTAAACCGGCGACTTTAGGGAAACATCCCGAAACAGGTCGATTTTTATTTTTAAGTTACGATATTGTGGCATATATGGTATACTAATGACGTCATCCATCTGGGCGTGATGACGTAATCGATGATTTTTTTAAATGAGAATAGGGGTCGTGTGCTAGCTCATTTGAAAGGGTCTTCAATTTTCTATTCGGTAATATAAACGTTTATATAATTATTTATACAGGGTGTCCCTCTACTTCTTTTTTTGTCAAATAATTTAATTTAATAAAAATTTTTTGAATACCCTGTATAAATAATTATATAAATGTTTACACTACTGAATAGAGAATTGAAGAACCTTTCAGATGAGCTACCACACGACCCCTATTCTCATTTAAAAAAATCATCGATTACGTCATCACGCCCAGACGAATGACGTCACTAGTATACCATACATGCCACAATATCATAACTTAAAAATAAAAATCGACCTGTTTCGGGTTTTTTACTTAAAGTCGCCGGTTTACAAAATAACGAATTTAATCCTTTCATTTGCACCATACTGTATACACATGTAACGGTGTCGCGCACGCGTGATTAGAAATTAAAAAACAAAGGAGTTCTGAATATTGTATTGCAAAAAACTCTTCGGGATTTTATCAATCGATGTTTAAAGAGTATCTACCTACTTTGGCAACATTTAAATTTTCAGTTTTTCACATAGTTTTTGAGGGTTAAAAATGGCCGATTTCGCAATTTTTCAATTTTTAATCGCTTATATGTCAAAAACTATCATTTTTAGGGAAAAGTCACTAAAGCCCTTTTCTGTTTGGAATGATCCAAAAAACCAAAAAAAACTTTTTTCCATGCAAAAAAAAATAATTTTAGGAAAAAAACAAAAAAAAACGTTTAAAAATTTTTTGACCACCTTTTGGTCCTGGCAACATGCAAATTTGTTAAAAGGAGTCCTTTTTGAGTAAGATTGTGCAAAAAATCCGAATTAGAATATTTTTCCTAGCGGATGCGCAGTGGCTTTCTGGACTATTATATTTTACAATATCGAAAATTATTATTATGAAAAGTTGTTCGGAATTAATTAAAAACTATGTTTTAATAAATATGCAATTACATCCTTTTAATTGAAATTTTTTTTCTCAAACTACAGGATACCCAACGCCCTTTTCATTTATTACGAATAATGCCGATAACTCTTTTATTGTTATTGATTAATTATTTAATAATAATAAAAGAGTTATCACATTATTTGTAATAACTGAAAAGGGCTAATTATTAATAATAAAAGACTCATGACATTATTTCTAATAAATGAAAAGGGCGTTGTTGAAAAGTACAATGAATGTAAGATAAAAAGTTTTTTCTAAAAAGGTTTGCATGGTCTAAAATCTAAGATGCAACCATCAAATCCTATCAATTTTTTTCAATTTTATATGAGATATAATATGTAAAAAAATATGAGTTTCGATCAAAAGTAAAGTGCCTTTCTAGATCACAATACATTTCAATTAGAATGATGTAATTGCATATAGAAACATAGTTTTTAATGCTGAACAAATTTTCATCACTTTTCAATATTGTGAAAACTAAACGTACTTTGCTCTTGACCGAAATTCATATTTTTTGACATACCTCGTATAAGATTCATAAGATTTGATATTTTTGATGGTTGCATTCTGAGTTTTAGTCAATACAGAACTTTTTATGAAGAATAACTTTTTCTCGTAAAAATAATAATAAAACAGTTTCCCATATGGTTCCTAGTTATGTAGACACCCTGTATAAAATTTGTTTGGAAACTTTGAAATGACAAAATATTATTGTTTATTTACTTAAATGTATATTTTTAATTTAATATGTGGGGTGCTTCATTAATGTTGCAAAAAATTTAAGGGGAATGGCGCAAAATGTCAGCTGTCAAAATTTTCAATGTGTTTTAAATGTATTCATTTTTTTTCGAATCCTGAGAAAACTAATAAGTATTTTAAAAAAGTTTAAACGCAGAATGAACGATAACGTTATTGCCGATGGCCGACAGTCCCTTAAAATAAATAAAAAGTTTCTTTTGAATTAAATGTTTGCAATTATTAAAAATCACGCTAAATTTTCTCTTTTATTTTCATCCCTGTAACTTATTAAAACAAACATTATAGAAGTTTGCAGGGACTTTCGGCCTCAGTAATAATGTAGTCTTTCATTCTGGGTTTAAATCTTTTAAAAATATTTATTAGTTTTATACATATAGTAGATTTAAAGGGCGCTAAAATATGTCCCACACGCTGGCGCCAATCAGGCTTGCGGGGGCCCTGGCTGAGCTAAGAAGTTGTCAAAAGCAAAGTATACAAGACAATTTAAGTAATTTCCCTTATGACGACTCGTTAAATTCTCATGGGATCAACGAAAAGCTAGTCCTTGAGAAGCAAGTAATTTAATGGTGACAACAACTCTTCTTAGGACCTTTACTCAATAGTCAGCTTCGCGTTTTACTTGCTCTTTCAAGCCAGCGTCTATAACTCCAATTTAACTGATGATCTGAACATAGAGTTCAGATGAAATTTACTTTCTTCGTGAGATTTGAGTAAACTATTCAAATATTTCCAGTGGGTAAAATATATCCAAACTCAGTTAAACTATTTTTTTCAATTGAAAATAATTTGCACGGATAACAATAAACAGCTTTAACACTTCTCTTTGCCTCCATTGTGTTTTACTCAAAAGTTGCTTTCATTTAATCTTCTATAATAAGCTTTGTCTCCAGCTTCATACATTTTTTACAATTTTCTAAGGAATCGCTCTTTGGTTTAAAAGCTAAAACATCTTTGTCACAGTTATTATTTATCACTCTTAAAATCAGACCATATCGAAATCGCAGGTATTTCGTAGTCTCTTTCTCTATTTAAAAAAATATGGTCCTCGATTATTTAGCGGACTTTAATTTGTTAATAAAAGGAAGGGTCCCAACGGGCCCCTGGGTGCTCGGCCCAATGGATAAAACGGCACTGCCTTGGGCACACTCGCAAAATTGATTAGGTTAATAAGAACGACTTTGAATAGCACACGAAATCATGTAGTGTGGAGAGGATTCTCATGGGATGAATTGAAGTGAACAAAGGTCTTAGGCAAGGAGATCCGTTATCCACGGTGCTTTTTAACTTCGTGTTAGAAACAATAACCAGAAAAAGCCAAGTTAAAATGACCGGATCCATCTTCAACAATGAGCATCAATGTCTGGCCTTCGCTGGTGATCTTAAGGCCGCGTCTCACCATCAAATAATTTGATCAAGCAGTTTGAGCAAACTCCGGAAGTACGTCAAAGTAACGTCACAATTGCAGTTTTTTGAAATTCTAAAAATCTGTGCTCTCACTATCAGTCTAGTTTGATCAAATTTTTTGTATTGAGTTGTCTAACTTGTTTGTACTTTATTTAAAATTAAAATTTTTTATTATTATCCACAATGAACACTCAGGATGTGACGTCACTAACTGTCACTTTCAGTTTCCTCAAACCAGTTTGATCAAATTATTTGATGGTGGGACGCGGCCTTTATTGTTCTAGCGAAAACAAGACTTAAGAAATGTTATGAAAAGATTAGAAAAAGGTAAAATAAAGGGTGATTCAGTGAAGCGGTACGATTTGGCAACGCTGCTGACGATAAAATAGAGGAGCCGCGGGCTTGCGACGTAAACGTTGTGAATCTAGAAAGTGGAAAGTTTAGTTATCATGGATAAGTGGTCGGGTGAACAACGTCCATTTGCTGTGAAAGCTTATTACAAAAATGGTGAAAGTTTGGTACGTGTACAACGAGCGTTTAGTTTACGCTTCTATTTTCCGCCCCGTGCTGCAGTTCCGTCTAACATGGCTATTGACAGTGGCGGCTTGTCAGGGTCGGCAGTGCCGACCCACACATTTATGGACACATTATAGATTTTTTTAAATATTTAATTTAATCAGAATTGATGATATTCGTTTCTGTGAGATAATACAGACTAAATTTTATTCATTGTTTTTAAAAGAATTCGATCGATCCCATACGTTAAGTGATTTCTGTGCACCCGATTGCGATTGTGTGTTTTCGGCAAGCCGTCCCCAGATTGAAGATTTTCTTGTAATAAGAAGCTATGGAATATTAGCCGATAGGCAACCAAAACTCCTACCAACAAAAACCAAAAATCTATGAAATCGAAGCCTTTTAATTAGATGGCATACCTATCTGAGGAGACAAAACCTTGCCGACCCTGTCCCTAAAGCCACGAGCCGCCACTGGCTATTGAGACTTGGATTAGGAACTTTGAAAGTAGTGGTTCAACCAACATCACAAAAAAAGTGCAGTGTCAGAACTGCTCGCACACCACAGAATATTGAAGCGGTGCGAAATTTATTTCACGTGAGTTGTCGCAGGGATCTTCGTACAAAACTTTCACCACTTTTGTAATAAGCTGTCACAGCAAATGAGCGTTATTCACCCGACCAGTTAATAGTTATCCATGATAACTAAACAACTAAACTTCCCACTTTCGAGATTCACAACGTTTACGTCGGTCGCAAGCCCGCGGCTCCTCTATTTTATTGTCAGCAGCGTTGCCAAATCGTACCATTTCACTGAATGACCCTTTATTTTGATCTAGAAACAAACCATGAAAAGTCAAAGTCATACTCGGAAATACAGAGCATAAAGAAGAGGGACAGTTTACTTTCATATTTAATGAAGCAAGGGAATATTATTTCGAGAGAGTGGACCATTTTACGTATCTGGGGGTTATAGATGAGTGAGGTTAGGAAGAATGGGAACTGAGTGCTAGATTGGCAAGAAATACAAAGATGGGAAGCCTAAGAAGACCACTGATAAAATCCAAATATGTATCGAGAAAAACAAAGCTAAAGATATACAGGGTAGCGACAAAGTATGGAAACACGGTAATTTATCGAAAACCGCTAAAACGATTTTTATAGATTTTGGTGCTTAAGGGTCTTCTAATGCGGCCGATATTATAGTGATAATTACATTGTTGTCAAATCTTCCGTTTTTCTGGAAATCTAATGAACTTTCTTATTTCAAATGGAACACCCTGTATATTTTTTGCGTTTTGAAGTTCATGAGAAATAGTGATTATTTTTCATGTTATATTCTCTATACCTAAATGCCATAGTTTCGGAGTTATTGCTACATTTATTAAAAAAATTTTTTGAACAAATTATAAAAATTAATTTTTTCGGCCCGGATAGACATTCTTTTAGGTTTTTTTGGATCATTGGGAATAAAACAGGTCTTTTGTAATTTTTCTCTAAAGTTAACAGTTTCCGAGTTAAAAACAATGGAAAACTGAAAAAAATCGAAAAATGACGATTTTCAAAGTTCAAAAACAAGTAAAAAATAATAATTTTGTGAAATTACGAAACACCTAAATTCAACATCAAACCTTCTACCAGTTCCTCATAAGAATTTTTGACACTTTTTATTTTAAAACATTGTTTTTTTAATTGTTAATGAAGAGCATATGAGAGGACAAGCGATCGGGCTCCATTAACAACTTAAAAACAATGTTTCAAAATGAAACAAAACCAAATTACTTACCGGTAGTAATTAAAATAAGGTTTGAGCTTGAATGTAGGCACTTCGCAGTTTCAAAAATAATATTGCTTACTTGTGTTTTTGAACCTAGAAAATCGTCATTTTTCGAATTTTTTCAGTTTTAAATTGTTGATAACTCGGAAACGATTAACTTTAGAGGAAAATTAAAAATTATTTTTTTTGTTCCCAATGATTCAAAGAACCTAAAATAATGTCTACCCGGGCCGAAAAAATTGATTTTTATAATTTAATCAAACATATTTTTAATAAATGTAGCAATAACTCCGAAATTATGACATTTAGGTATATGGAATATACAGGGTGATTGATTAGTATGAGGAAACTCAGTATATCTGTTATAGTAAAAATTACAAAAAAAAGTTATTGACAAAAATTGTAGGCAGCTTTAAACTCCACATTTTAAAATTAGCTACAACCTTACAGGGTGTTCCATAAGATGGTGACAGACCAAACTTATGTTTTTTTAAATGGAACACCCTGTATTTTATTTTAAATTTAAAATCTGCTTCACTTTACCATCACAACAATGTAAAGTTTTATTATGTTATACCGGGTACTTAAAAAGTTATAGCCAATATTACCTGAAAATCGTATCAAGTTTAACTCCATGTATAATTAAAAAGGAGTATAGGAACATTGATCTATTGCAACCATAGTTTTTTAATAATTGTTAAAAATTATAAAACATATTCGTTTTCATACTGTAGCGGTTATTTACTGTGTAATTACTTCTAATTACAATAAAACCAGCGGTTCGTTATTTATATACGACTTTATTTTTATTTATACAAGTTTACTTTACAAACTTTAGCTTAAGACTAAACTCTATTTACAAATATGTCCTATTTATATATGCGATACAGATATTCCAGAAATATCTATATATCTCCAGCTATGTCCATGTGACCGCTTGCACGTCATCGGCGCTGCATCGGCGTATCTCGAAACATCGATAGTGTTCTGTCTGTCCCGAGACGGGAGCTGGTATACGAGGGTAGGTCAATAATTATTTTGTTACACTGCTCCCCTCTTAAGATCTGAGCGTCCCGATCAGCAACTCTAGATGGCCCAGGATGGCGGAATCTACAGGATTCTCCAGCTCTGCATACACCCCTAGAAAAGAAGTAACAGTCTACTGTCTTTGAAGGGTATGACATCTTCGGGTTCATGCAACACACAGTAATCCGTACGCCAGTTTCTCTGAAGATCACTTCCAGCATGCTTCTCACAATCTTCCAATCCAGATTTTCTACTGCATGGCCAATTTTTGGTAAAGCCAAATCTTTGATGTCATAATTACAGACCATTTTCTTCAAATTAGTTAGAGCACGCCATATGTTCTCGTAGCTTGGCGTGTCCGTATAAGACTTCCTGGTCACTATATACAGCAAAGATCGAGGACCATCTTCCAATCGCAATACTCTTCCAATTTTAGGTTGTTGATTCCTTAACTCGTCCAGGCGGCCGAACTTTCTATTGAATACGGACGATATTCCTTTAGTCATCTCGAGGTCTTGGGCAACACAGTGGGCCAGAGAGACGTTTTCTGGAACACCAAACAGATCTTGCTGAACTTCTGTGGTCACGCCGAATCTAGCACTCTTTCTTTCTGCGTAATTTGACATAAATTCCTTAAAACTTGGCTGTGGTCCATCTTTCATCTCCTGTTGGAGGACTCGGGCTTCCTCTGTTTCATTGGAGCCAGCATATGGTGCAAGACGATTTATGTGAATAACTTTTGGTTTACCGTTTGGTAACTTCTTAATTCTGTATATTACGTCATTTATTTTCTTCTTAACTTCATACGGACCTTCCCATTGTCTTTGCAGTTTAGGACACAGGCCTCGACGACGTTGTGGATTATAAAGCCAGACAAGATCACCTACTTCGAAGCTTTCATTCTTGCAGCGAGAATCATATTGATCTTTCATTCTGTCACTGGCTATCTGGATGTGTTGTCGGGCAAGTTCATGAATGTTGTTCATTCGTAACTTCAGGCGGTCTACGTATTCTTCGCCTGCAACATATTCCTCGGAAGGTCTGCAGCCAAACTCTAGGTCGCAGGGCAAACGAACTTCACGACCCAACATCAGGCAGGTTGGTGTTTGACCTGTAGTTTCATTCACGGCCGAGCGGTAGGCCATCAGGAATAAATGAATGTGTTGGTCCCAATCTCGCTGATGTTCAGATACAACTTTGGACAAGTGTTTACCCATCGTTCGGTTCATCCTCTCGACCATCCCATCTGATTGAGGATGCAGGGGTGTTGTTCTGGTCTTATTGACACCAATCAATTTACAAACGTTTTGTAAAAGAGCTGACTCAAAGTTTCGCCCTTGGTCGGAGTGGATCTCCAAGGCAACACCAAATCGGCTGAAGAATTCTTTAACAAGTACCTCTGCAACGGTAGCAGCTTCTTGATTTGGTAATGCATAGGCCTCGGTCCATTTCGTAAAATAATCCATGGCTACCAGGATGTATTTATTTCCAGCATCAGTTTCTGGAAATGGACCTGCAATGTCGATTGCTACTCTTTCCATAGGACTGCCAACATTGTACTGTCTCATGGGTGCTCTCTTTTTACCAACTGGACCATTACCGGATGCACACAGTTCACATTTCTGGCACCATCTTCTTACATCATCTTTACAGTTCACCCAATAGAACCGTTCTCGAACCTTTTGCAGAGTCTTCGTAATACCAAAGTGTCCACCTGATGTACCGTCATGCAACTGACGCAATACTTCTGACACTTTACTTTTAGGTACAATCAACTGAAGCTTAGATTCTGTACCATCATCGTTCTCAAAGGTTCTGTACAGAAGATCATCTTTTAGTATCAGGCAATTCCATTGGCTCCAGTAGGCCTTGACTTCCGGACTACATGCACTAATGTTTTGCCAACTAGGTCTCTCACCTCGACGCATCCAATCCAATACTCTTTTTATACATGGATCGTCTTCTTGGGCTTCTTGTAACTGTTGTGGCTGCCATTGCTCATTAACGACGGTAGTTCGTCTCACAGGGCAAAGCTGTTCATCTACTTTAAGCCGGTGATTACAACTTTCACTGCATGGCCGTATCGAGGAAGCATCTGTATTTGAACCAACTCTTCCAGCCCTCTTCATGCGTCTCTTCGGCATCGTGTCACGAATCACCCTCCGTACCATTTCCACCAAACGTTCATCTTTTCTCTTTTCGCCTTTTTCCACGGTTATTACTCGATTGTTTCGTGAAGCTTGGCTAGCTGCTTCGTGTTCCAAGGCAATAGCAAGTGCTTCATCTAAAACTTTCGGCCTTGCTATCGAATTTCTCGTCGCTTTTTCTACTAACTTCTTCAAGTTTCTCGTTGTTCTTTATAGAAGTTTCATCGATCTTTTGAGAAATGGTTTCGAACTTCTCATTGTTTTGACTACATACGTCTTTAATTATTTGAGAAGTCTCATCGAATCTTTTAGCAACATTTTCGAATTTATCGTCGCTTTTTCTAGAAGTTTCATTGATCGTTTCAGAAACAGTTTTTAATTTCGATAAGATTACTTGTTCTGTTGACTGGAAGTGGAACGTCTCTGGGTCATCTCCGTTCTTCGTGAGGACATCCTTGAGTCGTGCTTGTAGGACTATCTTGCACCCACTGCTGTCTAATTCGTACTCTTCTAATTGTTCACGGAGCTGTTTTATGGTCAGTTCTTGTAGCAACATCTTTGGTCGGCACACACGTACTTTTCAAAATGTCTAAGTCTTTCCGAATACCGAACAATCAACGCACTTCAATTATTCCCGACGAATAAAGTTCAAAAGTCTTTCCGAATACCGAACAATTAACGCACTCCGATTATTCCCGACGAATAAAGTTCAAAAGTCTTTTTTTCACTTTTCATTTATTTACACCCCACACCTGACACCACTGTAGCGGTTATTTACTGTGTAATTACTTCTAATTACAATAAAACCAGCGGTTCGTAATTTATATACGACTTTATTTTTATTTATACAAGTTTACTTTACAAACTTTAGCTTAAGACTAAACTCTATTTACAAATATGTCCTATTTATATATGCGATACAGATATTCCAGAAATATCTATATATCTCCAGCTATGTCCATGTGACCGCTTGCACGTCATCGGCGCTGCATCGGCGTATCTCGAAACATCGATAGTGTTCTGTCTGTCCCGAGACGGGAGCTGGTATACGAGGGTAGGTCAATAATTATTTTGTTACAATACTATTCGTTAAATCAAATACAGGGTAAGTCAAAATGCAAGTACATTATTTTCTTGGTAATTTTAAATAGAACACCCTGTATTTTATATCACTATCGAAAAGTACTAATATAGTACTTCAAATTTTATAAAGTACTCCCTATACCTAAAGTTATCAGTTTTCTAGATATTTTTATTTTTCCATCAAAGTATTAATTTGGTAGATATTTTAACGTTTACCAATAATTATTGTGAGTTGGCCATGATTGATTTGTCAGAAACTGACAGTTTGACATTATTGTTTATTAATTCAGTATTGGGGTACACCGTAAATTAGCAACAATTATTACTTATAATTCAGTAATTAATTCAATTTAACTTAGCAATAATGAATTTTACTACTGATGAAATGGTAGATAAGATCTGGATTTTGGGGGAATACAATAAAAATTTATTACTATCAGCTAGAATTTATCAATAACGGTTTCCATATAAGACGGCAACCTAGACAAGATACATTTGAAAAATTGAAAGATCAATTGAACCGCACTGGTTCAGTGAATTATGAAAAACATGAACGAACAAAAACTAGTGTGACAGAGGAAAACGAAATTAGTGTGTTGATGGCAGTTACAGAAAACCCACACACAAGTATAAGGAGTATTTCCAATGAACAAGAACTTAGTTACTACTCCGTTCAAAACATTCTATCTAAAAACAAGATGCACCCTTATCACATTCAAAAGCACCAAGAATTAAATGATGATTTTCAGAAGCGAATAGTATTTTGAGAATGGGCCTTAGAAAAAATTAATGAGCAGAGAGATTTTTTTGATTATGTCTTATTTGGTGATGAAACTACATTCCATCGAAACGGTTCTGTTAATAGGCATAACTTTCACTACTATTCAACAAGTAATCCATACCACATAGTAACACATAGTCAAACAAGATAGTCTCTAAATGTGTGGGGAGGTATCGTCGGTAACCATGTAGTAGGACCATATTTTTTTGAAGATAATTTAAATGGTGAGATTTATTTAGATTTTATCGTAAATCAGTTACCGATATTATTAGAAGAGGTTCCACTTAATATACGTGAACAAATTTGGTTTCTACATGACGGTGCTCCTGGGCACCACAACGAATTAGTATGTGGTGAAATTAATGATCAGTTTGGTGAAAGATGGATCGGAATGGATGGACCGGTAAGGTGGCCCCCAAGATCACCAGAGTTCAATAAAGTGGACTCATTTTTTTTGGGGTTACATTAAGAACGAAGTATATAAAATACCTCCAACAACAAGAGATGATATGAAAAATAGAATCCGAATTGTATTTCAAAATATTTCTTTACAAATGCTTAGCAATGTAAGCAACTCTTTCAATGACCGCTTTCAAGTATGCATAGATGTTTTGGGAGGTCATTTTGAACACCTTACTTAAGTAAGATAAGTTAAAATTACTGTTGTTTTTTATTTTTTTGTGATGTTATTTTTTTTTTATTTTCCGTCGGTTATTTATTATAAATTTTATTTAAAATAAATTGTTTGCTTTTCTGTGTCGTTATTTCTTTACTGAATTAATAAACAATAATGTCAAACTGTCAGTTTCTGACAAATCAATCATGGCCAACTCACAATAATTATTGGTACATGTTAAAATATCTACTAAATTAATACTTTGATGGAAAAATAAAAATATCTAGAAAACTGATAACTTTAGGTATAGGGAGTACATTATAAAATTTGAAGTATGATATTAGTACTTTTCGATAGTGATATAAAATACAGGGTATTCTATTTAAAATTACCAAGAAAATAATGTACTTGCATTTTGACTTACCCTGTATTTGATTTAACGAATATTATGAAAACGAATATGTTTTATAATTTTTAACAATTATTAAAAAACTATGGTTGCAATAGATCAATGTTCCTATACTCCTTTTTAATTATACAGGGAGTTAAACTTGATACGATTTTCAGGTAATATGGCTATAACTTTTTAAGTACCCGGTATAACATAATAAAACTTTACATTGTTGTGATGTGAAAGTGAAGCAGATTTCAAATTTAAAATAAAATACAGGGTGTTCCATTTAAAAAAAACATAAGTTTGGTCTGCCACAACACCCTGTAAGATTGTAACTAATTTTAAAATGTGGAGTTTAAAGCTGCCTACAATTTTTGTTAATAACTTTTTTTTGTAATTTTTACTATAACAGATCTACTGAGCTTCCTCACACTAATCAATCACCCTGTATATAAAAATTAATCAGCATTTCATAAAGACTTAGAAAACAAGAGTAAGAAAACAATAAGATCCCCTACTAGTCGAAAGAGAAAAGAATCTGAGAGTGATGGAAAGACGTAGGAGATGCATACTTGCTATGAGAAAAGAAAATAGATAATATAATTAACAAAGTCAGAGCTGAAAATAAAGAGAAATTAGAAAAAGCAAAGCAACGTCTAAATGAGGTAGAAAATAGATTCGAAAGGCTCGAAAAGGAATCGAACAGAAACAATACTTTAGTGACTGGATTAAAGATTGATACACATCAAGAGAAAATAAAAAAAGATACGGCAAAGGCTATAGCGGGATAAGTTGGTCAAAAATGCCCCCGCACCTATCAGCCCCGCTACTTATGTTTTCGATAAAGGATATAAAATTATGCCCTCATGCAAATTTTTAGCTTCCCAGAGGTCCTAAAACGTCTTAAATCGAGAAAAGAAGAATTTTTAGGTTTTATTTTTTTGTGAGCGCAATTTTACTTTAAAAATTCTGAAAAAATTCAAGAGGTTGTATCTTTTGAATACAAAACAACCTAATTTTTTTAAGATTTTTATAATGAAAAATGAGCCCAGGAAAATTTTTTGAAATTTAAAAAAAATTTTTAGGTTATGATAATATGATTTGGCCAACTTTTAAATAGTATTTTTTTGTGTACTTTTTGCCGTTCTTTTAAATGGCAGATGTCGAATTTTTAATATCTGAGCAGAAAGAACGAAAAAATCGAAAAAACAGTTTTTGGCTGTCTCGAGATGCATCTCGGGACAGCCAATTTTAGGATTTAGGATCCTGACTACAACAACTGAAAAAAAACTAAAATTGTGAATTTTGTCATAAAATTTGGTATGTGGGGTTATAATAATATGTGGAACAACTTTTCCAAATAACCTTTATCGATATCTGTAACGCGAAGCAAATCGAATCGCATATCGAAAATTCACCCTGTTTGTAGTAGGCCGCGTTTAAAATTTAAAGTTCAGTTGACTATTTTAAAAATTGTGAACCATCACTCTGTATGACTGTGCAAAATTTCAAATATGTATATATTTTTATAGCCGAAACATAGGAGTGTCTTCATCTTAAATGCGACACAATGTATCTTATCAATTTGATAATTTATTGCAACTAATATAGTCTTATTTTTTATAGATTCAATTCACTAATTTTATAATAAAAAGTTCAAATTGATTGCATTGAAGTATGGAACCAATTATTAATGTGTACTAATAATTAATGTGTATTAATAATGTGTATATAATTATGTGTAATAATATAATATAATATACAGAGTGAGTTTTATGTACGGAAACCCTCAATTATCTCGGAAATGGCTTGCACGATTTTTATGGATTGTGATGGGTTGGGGTTTTCTAATGTGGCCGATATTATAGTAATACTTACATTGTGGTCAAATCTTCCGTTTTTCTGAAAATCTAATTAACTTTCTTATTTCAAATAGAACACCCTGTATATTTTTGCGTTTTGAAGTCCTTAAGAAATACTGATTATTTTCCATGTTATATTCCCTATACCTAAAGGCCATAATTTCGGAGTTATTGCTACATTTATTTAAAAAAACTTTTTAAACAAATTATAAAAATCAATTTTTTCGGCCTGCGTAGACATTATTTTACGTTCTTTGGACCATTGGGAACAAAAAAGTTCTCTTGTAATTTTTCTTTAAAGTTAATCGTTTTCGAGTTATAAATAATTTAAAACTGAAAAGAAATCGAATAATTACGATTTTCAAGGTTAAAATGTTTTAGAATAAAACGTGCCAAAAAATTTTATAGCGAGCCCCTGGAAGAAGGGTTTTGGGTACTCCGCTGTTTCAAATATAATGTTTTTTATTTTTGTTTTTGAACCTTGAAAATCGTCATTATTCGATTTTTTTCAGTTTTAAATTGTTTATAACTCGAAAACGATTAACTTTAGAGAAAAGTTACAAAATACCTTTTTTTGTTCCCAATGATCCAAAAAACGTAAAACAATGTCTACACGGGCCGAAAAAATTGATTTTTATAATTTCTTTAAATTTGTTTTTAAATAAATGTAGCAATAACTCCGAAACTATGGCATTTAGGTATAGAGAATATAACACAAAAAATAATCAGTATATCTTAAAGACTTCGAAACGCAAAAAATATACAGGGTGTTCTATTTGAAATAAGAAAGTTCATTAAATTTCCAGAAAAAAGGAAAATCTGACAACAATGTAATTATCAATGTAATATCGGCTGCATTAGAAAACCCCTACCCACCAAAACCTATGAAAAACGTGCAAGTCGTTTCCGAGATACTTGAGGGTTTTTATACATAAAATTCACTTTTATTATAATAATTATAATAATATTATTATTAAGACGCATTAATTGGTTCAATATTTCAATGCAATCAATTTGAACTTTTTATGATTAAATTAGTGAATTGTCAGTATTCTCATTGTATATTTTGAATCTATAAAAAATACGACTATATTAGTTGCAATAAATTATCGAATTGATAAGATACAGTGTGTTGCATTTAAGATGAAGACACCCCTATGTTTCGGCTATCAAAATATACAGGGTGCGCCAAACCTCTGGTTTTCTTTGATTACGGCTAAATTATGGGATATACAAAAAAAATGTTTTTAACAAAATTAATGTATATCGAAACCGTCTATAATTTAAAATTATTTTCGATTATACAGGGTGGGTCAGAACGACGGTACGAACCAAAGTTGTGTTTTTTTTTAATGGAACACCCTATATATTAAATAATTTTTGAATATATTCTTTAAAAATATTAAGAATTTGTATAAGGTATTATAGGCCTAAATAAGTTAACAATTTTCGAAATATTTCCACTTTTATTGAGAAAATGGTAATATTCAAAGGGCTGTGAATTAGGCTTTCAAGGTAATAAAAATTTAAATGATATCCCAAAGTTTTTTTAGTATACTGTTATTTTTAAATAAATTAACATATTTGACATATAGCCATAGAGTATACAGTGTGATCACTCTTTGCAAATACAAAATTTTCTCATTTTTTTTAAATGGGACGCCCTGTATATGAGTATTGCCTTTTGTAGTAAATATTACAACCTTTCTTTTGGTATGAGGTTGTATGTACCTAGCATTTTTCGTTTTGTAGATATTTAAAAAAACTATATATTTTACGTTTTACGTTAAAATTTTTTTGCAAAAAAAATAATTATAATCTGGTTTTAGAAACATACATTAAAATATCAAATATGAAAATAAAAACGTAATTAAAGATTAAAATAAATCGCATACTAGTACAATTCAATTGAATTTAATAACTTTATTTTTAATTATATACTTTATTAATTATTTTACAAAAAATATTTTACCATACTAATGAATGCATAAATTAGTTACTAAATTAAATAAACAACCAAATTTGATATCTACCCTAGAAATTTTTCTACCACAGAAACTTTCCTGTACCAAATTAATTGTTAATTAGTATATTGTATTTACGAGTAAGATCAGTTAAACTTTTAATTTACCTACCTCATAAATTTACTTACATCTTGAGAACATAATTGTAGGCTTTGAAACAAATGAATGTTAAATGTATCAACCAAATTATTTATTAATATAAATAGTATTAACTGGTGTCACAAAATCTGGTAATACTTTTGTAGTTGAAATTTTTGTAACAATTTTTTATATTTTAAATTTCAATTTTTCAACCGAACAATAATTGGTGGATATGACATTTGTTTTGGGCGGAACCATTAGAAATTATTACCAGCTTTTGTGACACAACTACATAATATATGTAGATACTATTTACGTCATAATATACTTCTATAACGTTCATTTGTTTCAAAACATACTTTATACGTGCTCAAGATGTAGGTAAATTAAAAAGTTAAAAACTGATATACAATTTAACTAACAAATTTGGGTACAATAAAGTTATTAGGGTAGAAAAATTTCTAGGGTAGATATCAAATTTGGTTGTTTATTTAATTTAGTAACTAATTTATGCATTCATTAGTATGGTAAAATATTTTTTGTAAAATAATTTTAAGTTATTAAATTCAATTGAATCGTACTAGTATACAAATTATTTTAATCTTTAATTACGTTTTTATTTTCATATTTGATATTTTAATGTATGTTTCTAAAACAAGATTATAATTATTTTTTTTTGCAAAAAAATGTTTTAATAAAAAATCAGCAAAAACGTAAAATCTATAGTTTTTTAAAAATATCTACAAAATAAAACATTCTAGATGCATACAACCTTATACCAAAAGAAAGGTTGTAATATTTACTACAAAAGGCAATACTCATATACAGGGTGTCCCATTTAAAAAAAATGAGAAAATTTTGTATTTGCAAATAGTGATCACACTGTATACTCTATGGCTATATGTCAAATATGTTAATTTATTTAAAAATAACAGTATACTAAAAAAACTTTGGCGTATCATTTAAATTTTTATTATCTTGAGAGCCTAATTCACAGCCCTTTGAATATTACCATTTTTCTCAATAAAAGTGTACATATTTCGAAAATTGTTAACTTTAGGCCTATAATACCTTATATAAATTCTTAATATTTAAAAAAAATAAATTTAAAAATGATTTAATATATAGGGTGTTCCATTTAAAAAACACAACTTTGGTTCGTACCGTCGTTCTGACTCACCCTGTATATTCGAAAATAATTTTAAATTATAGACGGCTTCGATATACATTAATTTTGTTAAAAACATTTTTTTGTATATCCCATAATTTAGCCGTAATCAAAGAAAACCAGAGGTTTGGCGCACCCTGTATACAGATTTGAAATTTTGCACCGTCATACAGGTTGATGGTTCACAATTTTTAAAATAGTCAACTGAACTTTAAATTTTAAACGCGGCCTACTGCGAATCCACAGAGTGAATTTTCGATATGCGATTCGATTTGCTTCGCGTTACAGATATCGATAAAAGTTATTTGGAAAAGTTGTTCCAAATATTATTATAACCCCACATACCAAATTTTATGACAAAATTCACAATTTTAGTTTTTTCTTTTCAATTGTTGTAGTCAGGATCCTAAATCCTAAAATTGGCTGTCCCGAGATGCATCTCAAGACAGCCAAAAACGGTTTTTTCGATTTTTTCGTTCTTTCCGCTCAGATATTAAAAATTCTGCCTTTGCCATTTAAAAGAACGGCAAAAAGTACACAAAAAATACTATTTAAAAGTTGGCCAAATCATATTATCATAACCTAAAAATTTTTCGAAAACTTCAAAAATTTTTCCTGGGCTCATTTTTTTTTACAAAAATCTGAAAAAAATTAGGTTGTTTTGTATTCAAAAGATACAACCTCTTGAATTTTTTCAGATTTTTTAAAGTAACATGGCGCTCACAAAAACATAAGACCTAAAAATTCTTATTTTCTTGATTTAAGACGTTTTAGGACCTCTGGGAAGCTAAAAATTTGCGTGAGGGCATAATTTTATATCCTTTATCGAAAACATAAGTAGCGGGGCTGATCGGTGCGGGGGCATTTTTGACCATCTTATCCCGCTATAGCCTTTTATAAGAATAAACCTAAACGGGGAAGTAAATGTAGAAAGAGCAATACAACTATAGGGTACAAAATTATTGACTCAAAATACACTTGCGATCATAAAAAGCGGGTCACTCGATGAATTATTCAAGTTAGATGTCTCGAATTTTCTAAACCTGTTGTCCGATTTGGGTGATTTTTTTAGTATGTTATAGCCTTATTCTTTAACAATATCGCCATAATAATATTGTTGCTAGATAGGTAAATTGTCATTGTATACAGGGTGTAACAATCATACTGTTTTTATTCCTCAAAGTGTGGAACACCCCGTTTAATGTTTTAGCATAGATAAGATATTGAAATTAAAACTCGATTGTAGCCTTAGGCTTTCTTAACATTTTATTTTTTGATTTATTTGTTTACGTTGGATAATAAAAAAGTTAGGCACCTTAACAACTAACCATGTTCTTCATCAATACAGGGTGTTTCTAAATAAGTGCGACAAATTTTAAGGGGCAATTCTGCATGAAAAAATAATGACCGTTTGCTTTATAAACGTATGACTGCAAATTCTTCAGTTTCGAGATACGGGATGTTCAATTTTTTCTTACAAACTGACGATTTATTTATTGCTCTAAAACCGGTTGAAATATGCAAATGAAAGTTGGTAGATGTTAAGAGGTAGTTATGGCGCATTTTTTGACATACAATTAAGAATTTTATATTCACCATTGACGTGCATACGGGATGTATCTAAAGTGCTTATACCCGTATGCACGCCAATGGTAAATACAGAATTATTAATTGTATGTCAAAAAATCCACAATAACTGCCTCTTAAAACCTACCAAATTTCATTTGCATATCTCTATTGGTTTTAGAGCAATAAATAAATCGTCAGTTTGTAAAAAAAATTTCAACATCCCGTATCTCGGAAACGAAGCATTTGCGGACATATGTTTATAAAGCAAACTGTCATTATTTTTTCATACAGAATTACCCCTTAAAGTTTGTCGCACTTATTTAGAAACACCCTGTATTGATGAAGAACATGGCTAGTTATTAACGTGCATAACTCTTTTATTATCCAACATAAACAAATAAATCAAAAAAGAAAATGTTAAGAGAGCCTAAGGCTACAATTGAGTTTTAATTTCAATATTTTATCTATGCTAAAACATTTTACAGGGTGTTCCGAACTTTTAGGAATAAACACAGTATGATTGTTACACCCGGTATACAATGATAATTTACCGGTCTAGCAACAATATTATTATAGCGATATTGCTAAAGAATAAGGCTATAACATGCTAAAAAAATCACTCAAATACTCAAATCGGACAACAGGTTTAGAAAATTGGAGACATATAACTTGAATAACTCATCGAGTGACCCGCTTTTTATGATCGCGAGTGTAATTAAAAAAAAAAATAAATTGTATTCAACTCATTATTAATATAGTACACTTGCATGCTTTGTAGTTACATATACACACAAGAGAGAATCTACTTCTAATTTAATTAGGTAGTAGTCATACTACGTTCACAATATATTTAGTTGCAATTACAACGATTTCTGTAACTCTGCAATATCTCCTACGTTTTTTAAAGATCGAATGAAATAAATAGTCATTAAAAGTCCAAACGTTTTTTTTTTACAAATACATAAATTAATATATTTTCAATCATTGCTACTTTCCGAGTCCATTTCAACGAGTAAAGAGAATTAATGTAAATGTAGTATTCTCAGTGACGTCATTAACGCCATTAGATTCTCGACTCTCATTGGTGTAAGTTACCAGACAACCTGTATATTTACTAACCTTGAGTTATGCCAACAGCGGTAATAAATGTACGGCAAAACTTTGTCTATTTGTCAACAGGAGGCGTTAGTTATCGAATGTTCGAGCTATTTGTTGAAAAACCGGTTTGTTAAATTGTGACAAATCGGACATATTTAACCCAACAACAATTGTTGTTGGGTTCCAAGATGCAGTTAGATTGTTTGTTTGCTCTACAGTTGGAGATGCAGTCCGTCCATGGTCTTTTCGTGACGGTTTGGATTATTTTTGAAAATCACCAAATCCAGCCCAGCCTACAAATTTATCACCAAATAAATTTGTAGGATGGAGATGGAGTTGGTGATACTCGAAACTAATCCAAACCTCCACGAAAACACATGGATGTAATACGTCTTCAACTGTGGGGGAACAAATGGTCTACCTAAAATAATTAAACAAAATTACCTTTTTTTAATAAAATCCTATGTGAGATTTTAAGAATTGTTTCTAGAGGTTATTATAAAACTAAACAATTTTTTATAGTTTGTAGGGTGTACTACTTAGTTGAAATTAGTTTTATGGTCAAATAAATAACAACAAAACTATTATAACTATTCCGAAGCTATCACTTCTTTATAGACCTTAAGTTCGAAATAAATCTGTGCATTTTTAGAACACTGAAGGTGTAGAAAGTCTGTTAACGCTTGAACAGGACTATCTTTACTAATTTTGTTGTTAAATATTTACACAACTAGTATTTCATTGTTTTACTTTAATTTTAACTTGTTCATTTCATTCTATTTTTAATACTAAAACTCCATTTTACTTTATATATTATTTTTTCATTAAAATTGACAGGTGTACGATATACTGCTTCCAGAGAAAAAATTATTATATATTTTTTATTTTTATTTTAAATTACTCTACGTGTGTGTTTTAATACCCCCCAATCAATACGGATCTACGCCTATGTTAATAAAATGATTAGTGTAAACATTGTCTGCTAACTTCACACCATGATACTAACTTCACACTTCACACCAACTAGTGACAGTGACACAGTGACAGTGACAGCTAAATCAAATAAACACAGAGAATCTTTCATTCAAGTAATTTTTAATTTCAATTGTTGTGAATTTTGCTTATCTTACGATCTTATCTTACGATCTTATCTTACGATTTAATTTGAATAACTATTTAAATTTTAATATCTTCCTTCTGTATGAAACTGAGAAGTTTCAGATGTTGAAGTATTCCGATATGGAATCTCTGGAAATTGATGACTTCCTGGAAGAACTTTAATTAATTAATTGAGTTTAAGTGCTTATCAATTATGATTCACAAGATTTAACAAAATATGAAATTGTACCAAATCATAAACAATACAAAAGATGTCTGCATTTAATATAAAACCATCTGGTGGCTGGATTCATTCTGAAAAGCTTCTTGCAACTGAAGGGGCTACTTATACTGTCAAGGTAATTTTCAATATTTATTTCTAAATTTGATGTATTATCATCATTATCACCATCAAGGCTTTTCATTCCCGATGGGATGTTTGATGCTCTTACTTAGGCAAGCCGCACACCAAAGAAATATGAAACGAAAAACATGAAACATAAAGCGTGAAACATGTTTCATGAAAATAAAACACTGCTAAACAAATCTCAAAGTCCTCCTACCAATGAAATGAGTGTGATTCATGCTCATGATACATTTTTATTTTCTGAGAGTTTCATAAATGGCCAGACATATATTTTTTTAGCAGTGTTCTATTTCCATGAAACGTAATTTACGTTTCATGTTTCTTTGATGTCTGCCTTAGCCAAGCCGCACACCAAAGAAACATGAAACGAAAAACATGAAACATGAAACGAAAAACATGTTTCATGAAAAGAAAACACTGCTAAACAAATCTCAAAGTCCGCCTACTAATGAAACGAGTGTGATTCATGCTCATGACACATTTTTATTTTCGGAGAGTTTCATAAATGGCCGGACATATATTTGTTTAGCAGTGGTTTATTTCCATGAAACGTAATTTACATTTCATGTTTCTTTGATGTGCGGCCTGCCTAAGAGCTCTCTGTTTCACTTATTGTGGTAAATCACTCCATTCTTCTTGTGTAGTATTGTCAAAGTTTGTTGTATGACTTGGCTTTTGTTACAATTTTCTTTCACTTATTTCGATATGTGCATAGTTCCCTCCAGTTTCTCACTTTCAGGATTTTGATGTTACTCATGATCTGGTACTCCCATCTCTCTCTAGGTCTTTTCCTTGGTCTTGCAGTTTCTGGCTTCCATCTCTTGACCTTCTTAATCAGTAGGTCGTTTTTCCTTCTCTCTATGTGTCCTAGCCATCTCAGTCTCCATTTTTCTCCCTTCATCACGTCTCTTAGTTTATGGTTCATTCTTCTTCTCATTTCTCTGTTTACCATTCTTATAGGAACCATAATTCTGAGGATTTTCCGTTCATATAATATTAATTTTTCGTCATCTTTATCTGTGAGGTACATTGTCTCAGCTGCGTAAGTAACTACTGGTCTGATTGCAACTCTGTATATTTTCAGTTTCGTATTTCTGGATGAGTTCTTGTCCTTCATTAGCCTATGATATCTCCAGTATGTTTTGTTGCCTGCTAGTATTTGCTACTTTACTTCTTCACTTTTCTTATTTTTGCCATTTACAATTATTATTCCCAAATATTTAAATTGTTGAACTCTTTCAAAACTGTAGTTTTCTATCTTGATTTGTTTTGTTTTGTTATCTTCTCTTCTAGAGCAGAGTACATATTTTGTTTTTCCTTCGTTAATTTCTAGACCTCTTTTCCATGCTTCTTTTGCCAGGATTGTTACTGCTTCTTTTAATCTTTCCTTGTCTCTTCCCATAAGAACTAAATCATCTGAATATGCAATTATTTGCAGGGCCGGCGATAACGGGCCTGCAAGGGATGCACTGCAGGCGGGCGCCCCTGTTTGGGGGGTGCCAAAATGAGCATTTTTTCTGCTGGTGCTATACAAAATACTAATTTAAAAGAAACGGAAGGGCGCCTATGCTAGTTTGGCAGGCGGGCGCCTTATACCCTAGCGCCGGTACTGATTATTTGTGTTGAGGAGGGGGCTATAGTTCCTGTAATTCCGCTGGCCTTGACTGTTCCTTCTACTTGTATGTTAAATAGACTGACGTCATTTGACAGTGGTTGAGGGGCAAACATATTGTAAACAAAGTACATTTAAATACGAGATAAAAGTAAACAAAGTACGAGATAAGTGAATTTGTTTAGAATACCGGCCGCATTTCAAGATCGAGTCATTTTAAATGCACTGTCAACAGAACGACAGGAATTGTGGGTCAAGAATATTTTTTCTGATTATGCCGGGTTTTTGCATACCCTGTGAAGGTGTTATAATATCCAATTGACATTTTTGTAGTTAAAACCACAGAATTTTTATAATAAAACGAGAAAATAGCACTGAAAACACAATATTTGCCCCTCAGCGACGCTGTCAAAGTCATGTGACCTGGAATGGTCAATAGTGTGGCTGACAGGGAATTGCCTTGACACACTCCTGGTTTTCTATTGCAATTGATTTTGCACTAACTTCTTCTCTTGTTACTTTAGCTCGAGATCCATCCATAGTCATTTTTATTAATCTGATGAGAGTTCAATTCAAGTTCAATTTCAGTTCAATAATTTAAGATTTTAATCAATAAGTTGAGAGATCTGGGTATCCAGGGTGAACTTTTAGAATGGTTATTATCCTACCTATCTGAAAGAATACAAATAAGATTTGTTCCAACACGACCAAGAACCGTCAGATTACCGTTTCGTTACTAGATAATTAACGTTCTATGGGAACGAAATAATGCGTTTCATGGTACTGCACACGACGGTGATCATTGTGACGGTTTCTGGACCGTACAAAAGTTCACGTTAGAACAAACCTATAGTACATGTTCAGGGTTTTCAATCATTTGAAATTAAGGTACCTTCAGGAGTGCCACAAGGGTCACATCTGGGACCCCTTCTATTCAATATCTATGTTAATGATATTACCTCCTGTTTCCACTTTGCTTTTTTCCTAATGTTTGTTGACAATTTAAAATTATATTTGAAAATCGAGAATGATGGTGACTATCAAAAATTACAATCTTACTTGGATCGGTTGAGCTATTGGTGTGATAGCAACGGAATGGAACTTAATGTTAAAACTTTAAAATGTTAAAATCACTTCAACTTTTAGGGTTTATCAAACGTTGTGCTAAAGACTTTCTAAATATCCCATCCATAAAAATATTGTATTGTTCACTTGTGAGACCTCACCTAGATTACTGTTCATGTGTTTGGTCTCCACACTATAAAACCCATATTCTAGCTATCGATAGAGTTCAGCACAAGTTATTAAGATTTGTTGCATTTAAACAAAACCAGAGGGTTGATGAAATTAACTATTCTAATATAGAAAAGTCTGTCAACAAAACCTCTCTCCATATCCGATGCATGTATAAGGATCTCACAATGTTTTACAATATACTATGTTCCAATAATTTTGGTCCTCAACTATTGGAGAAAATTAGCCTCCATGTTCCCAGTAGACAAACAAGGCTAAATCAACCTTTTTACATTAGACCCCATCGCACTAACTACGGACACAACTCCTTCATGTCCAGAACACCTAGGTTTCAGAAGGTTTAGATTGTTATAGTTTTCCAAATGAATTTAAAGCTCAGCTTAAAAACTGTGTGTGATAACTTGATATCCTTGTGTTTTGTACATTTTTTTTAATGTTTGTTATTTAATGTTCCTAGTTTGTATGATTAAAATTTTATTTATATAGTTCTGTAGACGAGTAGACGAGAAAAACTGGAAGAATGGTTATAACAGAAATAAAAATATGAACTGCTCCTATACCCCTGAAAGAAAAAGGAGTTTTTAGAAAGACAAATACTTTTTATTTTAGCATTTTCCCTTAATTTTATTATCATATGGTATTTTGTTGTCAACCTATTGGGAACATGATTAGAATATTCCAAGTTACTTTCAATAATTTATAAAATGCAATATCATTATTTTATCTGATTTTTGAGTAAAATATATTTACTGATAGTAGATTTCTGCTTTAGTATGTGGGGTGTTTGGAGGTTAAAGTTTCCATGAAGAAATTGAATTTCAAAACAAGATCTGGTGTTGCAAAGTAAGTATTTTTTAAATATTTGTTTGTCCCATACTGGTAGGTCTTGGTATGGAAAACAACTTAACACATTAAGCCCTCCATGAGACAGCATCTGTCTCACAGCGCTGTGATCTTGGCGGACTGCGTGACCTTACTGTGTCTCTCACAGCACTATTAAAATTAATTGCCAGTCCACAGATCTCACAAAAAAAATTCATGCCGGGGCTTAACGTGTTAATATTCAAAGTTTTTTTCTTCATACAAATATACAGGACTTAACAATACAATTTAAAAATAATGTGAATTATAAAGGGTGCTCCTAAAAAGAGTGGTATATCAAAGTTATATTTTTATAAAATAAGATATACTTATAAGTAAATACAGGATGTTTTGATTTATTTTGATTTTTCTAAAAATGTAAGATTAAAAAAAAATCTACCATTCTAAGAATTAGTGACAACTTTGTTTTTGGGCCTTAATGAAATACTATTTGTCCCATTAAATAAGATATTTATTATACCAAAAGTTTTTACAGAAGGTCAAAATATTAGATTGTTCTATTAGCACGTTAAAGCTGTAATAACATACTTATTTTAAATGGAACACCCTGTATTTTATGAATCTGTCGTTTGAGAAATTTACTTAGCTTTCAAACTATAGAGTATTAGAGTTTTCTATACCTATCTGGTAATTTGTAAGCTTTAACAATAATTACAGTCAAGTATGTCCTTATTATCTATAATCTATAACACATCAACACTGGCTATATACCTAGCCAAGATACTAAGCCAACAATAATATTTAAATTTTGATCATTTTATTACACAGGGTGTTTTATTATTTTAGTTGAATTTGGCCTACATGTGATATTGAATAATACTCTTATTTTAATGGTACACCCTATATTCTATACCTTATACTTTATACTGAAAGACATTTAAATTATCTTTCATTCCTTATAAGTTTTCGCTATATCTAAACCCAACGGTTAATAAGTAAATTTAAAAACACCATTCTTCTGTTTGAGTGTTTGTCCCTTTTTGTTCTGTCATTCTGAAATATACAGGGTGCTCCAAAATAGGGGCATACTCCGTTTGCTCAACCGAGACGCGTTTTGACATATTCAGAGTAGGAAACATACAACACAAAATTCCTACCTCACACGATTTACAGTCAAATAAACTTACTCTTTCATTAAAAAAGAATTATTGTAAATAGTGGTATTTGACATGTTATCTTAACTTTTTTTGATTGACATATTGTGTAATTTTGCGGAATTTATTTTCTTAAAATATTTTTATTTTGTACAATAAATAATTTTCTTATTTGTTATGAATACATTATATTATGGTGTAAATAAATAATTATTGATTGGCGGAAGTTTTATATTTTATTTTATTATTTATTATCTATGAACTTGTGTGCTTGGTTGTATAGTAATTCCCAGGTATGTCTAGTCTGTCAAAATGTAACTAACTTCACAAAAAATAATTACTAATATTGCTAGACAGTTGTGCCTGAGATTAGCGAACCAACTATATATATTTTTTCTTATATTACCTGTACACCAATCTTTTTGGAGCACTCTGTATAATTCACATTATTTTTTAATTGTAGTGTTAGTGGCTTTGTATAATTCTAGGAAGAAAAAAGAATATGTGTGTGTACTTTGTACGCACATAAGAAGTTATTCTTCTATTATATAATTTCAACGAAGTAAATATACTAAGTAAAACTAAGTAAAAAACAACTAAGTAAAAATAACAGGTTATTTGTATTTTATTTAAATATTAAACTAACTTTCTTATCTACCACTTTCAAAAATTTTTTATTAAAACAACCAAAAATTAAAAAAAATATGAATCGTTCAGGATTGGAACCCGCGACCTTCCGATCTCTGATCCAACGCTCTACCAACTACGCCAGCGGGCTTCTTGTAAGTGACACGTAAGTTTCGGATATAATTACACAACACAGTGACATAAAAATGTTATACCTACATAATATTTTATTATTTTACTACAGAGGAAGACAAATCCAAAAATTATAATAAATAATACATTTACTAAAAACACTAATATAAATTCTTTTAATGACTTATTTGCGCTGATACAGATACATACATACCTATCTTGGAAGATTAGCAATGAACTACATACTGTCTGTGTGCGCATGCGCGCAGATTTATGAAATTTTACTTTCAATCGCACCTAAAGAAGAATAACTTCAAAAATCTTTGGATAATAAGTTGTTTTCCGTACAGACACTGACACATATATGATAGGCCACACTGTATTTCATATATACAGGGTGTCCAGAAATTCTCCTGATAAATGAAGACCGGAGATTCCTCAGATAATTCTAAGACAATTTAACCTAATTCAGCTCGTCCGAAAATGGTTCCTAAGGGAGCTAGAGCTCTTTGAAGATGGCTTGTTATTTTTTTTTTAATTCCTAAAGAATGCGATTTATTTATCTTCCAGAGATGAATCGATTCCATCAAATGCGAATTTCTAGTACCAGTCATAGGCGTCCATTTTGGGTAGGTCTTCTTCTTCTTCTTAACTCAGGCGAGACTCGTTAGTCTCTGGCACTTGTACCAAACCCTGTTCTTCTCCTTAAACTTTAATAAGTCCTGTGGCCTCAACGAAGGCCAACAGTTTTCTTATTGATAGTTTTAGGATCTCTTCTGGTTCAGACCTCATTTGACCAGTGAAGTCCTGCCTTACATCACCTAGCACACTGCAATAGCATAGTATGTATATGGCAGTTTCTTCTTCCATTTCGCACTTTCTGCACCATGGTTCATTCACCTTACCTAGTTTGTATAGGTGATTTCTTAAACGGCAATGTCCAGTCACCATTTCAGTGACCGTTTTGATCTCTCGTTTATTGAGGTTCATCAAACTGTTCGAGAGTTTTTATTAATATTCTTGATTATTTTTTTAGTCTGGATTTGCCCTTGAGTGGTTCTCCATTTATTTTGATAATTCTTTATCAGCCATTTCTGAACCTCGTTTTTCTAGGTTTCTTGGGTAGGTCTATCTATATAAGGATTTTTTACAGCTCTCGCTGCCTTCCTTCTTTCAGCCAAAGTCTTCAGTCCTTTCTGTTCTGCCATCCTCCGTCTCTAAGGCCTCGTTTTTTCATGGCCTCGTCCACTTCATCCTCCATGATCTTCGGGGTCTACCTCTTCTTCTCTTTCCTATTGGGCTCCAATAGGAAAGCTGCATAGGTCAACAGTTATTTTATCGCATAACCTTTTTATCAACTTTTATTAACTTTCGAATATTAAAAGGCACTCTTGCTTAAAGTCGGTAAAATACATCGTTTTTTTTAATATTGTCAAATTCAAAAAACAAAATTTTTTTAATTAAAACGACTTAAAGCAAGAGTACCATTTAGTACTAAAATACCTCACAATTTAAAAAGCTAGTATCAAAAATACTTAAAAGTTAAAGACAAAAAAGTTATGCGATAAAATAACCGTTGCCCTACCCAAAACGGACGCCTATGACCTGTACTAGAAATTAACAATTGATGGAATCGATTTATCTCTGGAAGATAAATATGTGTACTTGTTTTCGTTTTTCTAAATAGAAGCGTTCTGGAGATATTTAAAAAAAAAACTAATTAAAAGGCGCCATCTTCAAAGAGCTTTAGCTCCGTTAGGAAGCATTTTCGGACTAGGTGAATTGGGTTAAATTGTCTTAAAATTATCTGAGGAATCTCCGGTCTGCGTATTTCCGTTTGCGTGTTAATTTCACGACATCTCGGTTTTGAAATAGACACGGAAACGGCAAGACATATTTGGGTCCAAACAAGTGTTGATTTGAAAGAGCTAACCCCAGAACTACGCACGGGTTTGTACCGAAACATACGGCGTTGGGATGCTACATACCACCATACCAGTGCGCAGTTGGTACTACCTCTATTCGTTTCATGTGTTTATTATCAATTTGCATTTGTAAAAAAAGCACTTTCAAATAAATATATTTGAAATTGAAAATGTTTATACATTTTTAAACATATTTGCGTTTTATACTACATACTTCAAAATTTAAAAAATGTTACGCCATTATTTACAAATCCACTCTTTACTACCAAAATCTCCTATACAGGGTGTTTCATTAATAATTGTCCATATAATAACTGGAGAAACTTTAGCACAAAATACGAAGATTTAACCTAAAACACTTAAATAAAATGTGGTTCCTTACTGAGTTACAGGGTGTTTTATCTAAAAATTTAAAAACTATTTTTGTTCAGCATTTTAAAACTATTCGACGTATCCTTTTCATACTTGATAGGTAGTATAGATACTGTACAAGCTACTAAATTATGTTAAACAAAAGTTTCTGCCTATTACCAGAGGCGTACGACGGGGGAAAGTGAATGGTTGACCCTTTCCAAATTCTACGCCACTGGCAAAATTGCTATTTTAGTTTAATTTTTGTATTCTCCAATACTTTCTATGCAAATAATATACTCTTCATTCGTAACGATTAAGTCATTAGTTTTCGAGATTTTTGAAGTTAAAAATGAAACGACACGGTTATTTTGATTAATGTATTGTGTCGCTTCACTTTTAATTTCAAATATCTCGAAAACTAATCATTTTATCGTTACGAATGAAGTGTAAATTATTTTCATAAAAAGTATTGCAAAATAAAAAAATTACACTAAAATAGCAATTTCGTCAGTGGCGTAGAATTTGGGAAGGGTCAACCAGCCACTATCCCTTGTCGTACGCCTCTGGTA
This sequence comes from Diabrotica virgifera virgifera, assembly GCF_917563875.1. Taxonomy (NCBI): domain Eukaryota; kingdom Metazoa; phylum Arthropoda; class Insecta; order Coleoptera; family Chrysomelidae; genus Diabrotica; species Diabrotica virgifera. The sequence goes on along the minus strand of NC_065452.1, from coordinate 148,811,361 downwards.
GTAGCTAGAAACGGTAATTTATCTTAATTTAGTACGATTCACAGTACCTGTATTTTCTGCCAAGTTTGGATACGCCAAATAGTTTTAAAGTACTGGGTACAAATAATTTTTAAATTTCAATCATATGAATCATATCATAAAATAATCAAAATAACTGTGTTGTTTCATATTTAACTTCAAATATCTCGAAAACTAATGACTTTATCGTTACCACTAAAGAGTATATTATTTACGTAGAAAGTATTGGAAAATCTAAAAATGGTACTAAAATAGTAATTCCTCCAGTGGCGTACAATTTGAGAAGGGTCAACCATTCACCATCCCCTGTCGTACGCCTCTGGTAGTAGCTAGAAAAGTTTGTTTATCATAATCTAGTAGGGTGTCTAGTAGTTGCACTTTCTGCCAAGTATTGTAGTGATACGTCGAATAGTTTCAAAATGCTGAGCAAAAATAATTTTTAAATTTTTAGATAAAACACCCTGTAACTCGGTAAGGAACCACATTTTATTTAAGTGATTTAGGTTAAATCTTCGTATTTTGTGCTAAGGTTTCTCCAGTTACTATATGGACAATTATTAATGAAACACCCTGTATACCAATGTTATGCAAAATGACATATTTAACCAAAACATTTTCATTCGTTGGATCTGGGGAACTAAAACATAATTTCGTAATATCAAAGTTTCCTTCCTTTTTCTTTATAAATTTTCAAAAAACTCAAAGTAGTACCAAAATACTATCTCTAAAACCTATTATGATACGTATACATTTTTTTTTCCAATGCACAATAATACTTTAACGTTCTATTAAAAACATCTTTTAGTTTTAGTTGAACAATTTGTGATTCTGCAGATAGGAATTATTTGTGGTAAACAGTCGAAATAGGATAAAAAACGTGACAGTGTAACACCCGTTGTGTCAGAATGACAAGGTTCTATCTGCAATTTTTGTCTAAACTGAAATTTTTGAAGTTATACTTCTTTAGGCGCGATTGAGAATAAAATTTCGTAATACTGCGCGCATGCGCACACAGACAGTATGGCGTTTAGTTGCTAAATCTTTCTAGTTATGTATAAATATATCAGACAGTGTTGCCAATCGGCGGATAATTATCCGATTTGCGTACCTTTTTGAGAGTTGTCGTATCTTCTTCGTATCTTTAAATAAATCGGATATTTGCGGATATTTTTCAGTGTATCTACCATCGACTAAAACTTTCTCATCCATATATTACTAAAACCAACAACACATTAATTTTGTTTGGTTACAGCCAAATTTTTATAAATAGTCTATACTGGATGAATGTTAGTGACATCCGATACTTTTCATCTTTTAACAAAAGGGACATGTGCCGATTCTTTTGTTTAGAATTTAAATGCACAAGTGCATCTACTTAAGGCATACTAATCCAATTCACATTTCAAAAACCGTCTGCCGTCCGATGTTATTTATGAGTTTTTAGTTTTTAGTCTTTAAACTTATGAAAGCTAATTCACGCACGATTTAGTTTTATTTGTATTTTATGTAGTGCAGTGCTTAAGTAAACGTTTCCAGATTTCTCGGACATGAGATGTAGTTAAATCTAGTTCTTTTTTGTAAAGTTCTATCAAATCTAATATCTTAAACAAAACCATTTCATCAAAACATATACTTACCTAATTATATTTATGATTTTTTTGGGGAATGTAATGGTACTCTGCAGAAAAGAACTTTCCGGCACAGAAACGTCACTTTTCTGCACACTACTGTCAGTTATTCTGTGAGAAAATATTAAGTTTGTTAACATAAAATTGTGCAGAAAAATGCATTTGGAATAGTGGTTGTAGAAAAATCTACTTATTTGAAACTAGTAATATCTAGCCAATTCAAGACAGAAAGAGCCATGGAAAGACAAATGCTGAACATTAAATTATCAGACAGGAAAAGAAACGAATGGATCCGTAACAAAACAAAAGTGAAAGACGTCTCTACTCAAGTAGCAAAGCTTAAATGGAAGTTCGCCGGACACACCCTACGGCAGAAGGATGAAAGATGGACTAAGATGGTAATACATTGGAGACCATGGAACCACAAACGAAAAAGGGGAAGGCCACAAATGCGATGGTCAGATGACCTGAAGAAACACACTGGGTCAAAATGGATGCAAATTGCCCAAGATAGAGAGGCATGGAAGAAGGAAGAGGAGGCCTATATCCAAGGATGGATGTTTAGGGCTGATTAGATAGAATATCTAGATATCTACTAATTAACTCAAAAATCCTTCAAATTTTTTGCCTATAAGAATTATTTAGTCGGGCATTAAGAGTTGAACGCACCACGGGTATTATGGATACTAACTTTGTTACCTTAATAACTACAAGACTGTCAAATACATTTCTATTGTTTTAGTTGTAATAAATATTTAGTTGTTAAAAGAGCGTAGGCACAAAATTTCGGACTAATAATCTTTAAACGTATTAATTTTTTTCGAATCCTGAGAAAACTAATAAATATTTTTGAAAAATTTGAACGCAGAATGAAAGATTAGATTATTACCGAGGGCTGAAAGTCCCTTAGAATAAACAAAATGTTTCTTTTGAATGAGATATTGAAATTGAAAATCACACTTAATATTCTCTTTTCCTTTTACCCCTGTAACATATTAGAATAAAAATTATAGAAGTCTTCAGGGACTTTTGGCCCTCGGTAATAATGTAATCTTTCATTCTGCGTTTAAATTTTTAAATAATACTTATTAGTTTTCTCAGGACTCGAAAAAATAATGCATTTTAAAAGCATTGACCAGAAATTTTGCGCCTATGCTATTAATGTACCTGTAGTTTATTTTGTATTGATTTATTTATTATTTATTTTTCCAATACCTAGTTTTAGGTAGTTTTACGTACGTTTTAATAAAATAATATTTAAAAGTGTTTTTTTTACTTAAATAATTATAACAAATTAATATAACGATCCAAATAATGAAATATTTAGATTTATTTATTTATTTAGAATTTAACACTTACGATAATACAAAATACGAATAATATAATAATAGTAAGTAAATAGTATTTAAATACATGAATTAGGTAATAATCAGCTAGGATACGAGATTTTCATCTATAAACGAAAATGTTTAAACTGTGAAATAGAGAATCCAGTAGATTAAAGGGCCGGTTGTTCGAACGCTAATCAGAAATGGAATCAACTGATCATTATCAAATATTTAATTACTGTCAATGTCAACTTTGATTGGGTTGCTGAAAACATAATTGATTACAATTATGAGATTAATTGATTAATTAATCAATTATCAATTATGTTAATTATCATAATGATAATTGATTACAATCAACTGATTGGCGTACGAACAACGGATTTTTTTATTTGATGGTTGTTAAGGGGACTAAAAGAATAACATTGGCAACATTGATTTTAATAACAGAATAATTTTTGACCTAGCGTACCTTTTCGTGACAAATCGGATATTTTTCGAGCGATCATCGGATAATCTAGAGAAATCCGATTGGCAACACTGATATCAGAGCAAGAAAAGGTGTGAAAAGAATATATTAGTGTTTTTAGTAAATATATTTATTATAATTTTTGTGTCTTTGGATTTGTCTTCCTCAGGAGTAAGATGAGTATTATTAAAACATTTTATTGTATATTTATTATACTTATACCTTGTCTGTTTGTTACCGTGAATTGTCATTAGGTACGTCCGAACGGATACAGACACAGTCGTCGTAGCGTATTTGGTATAGCATTCGGCCAGAGATCGAGAGGTCTTGAGTTCGAATCCAGTGCAATCCTATACTTTTTTTTTTTATTTTTTTGAAAGCGGTAAGCACAAAATTAGTTTGGTGTTTAAAAAATTAAAACAATCTGTTTAAAGTATATTTATTTTTAAGAAATCATATAATAGAAGTATAACTTCTTACGTGCGTACAGAGTACACACACATTCATTTTTATGTAACTTGGTTGTATTTTATGTTGTTCACCTTAATATGATACTAGCACCAACATATATTAACAGGTGGCTGAAATACGTAAGTTACAGGGTTCTATCTGAGAGAATTTTAAATGTTGATAAGTTAACAAGGTTCTAACTGAAATAAAAAAAAACAGTCAACTAAGTACACAAGGCCCTATCTACAAGAACTAAAAGTGTTTATAAGTTGACAATAAGACTATTAAATAACTTGACGTTGTTTTATTATATACTAATTGTTAAACAAGGGTATATGTGGAAGTAAGTAACAACTTGATTAAATAAGTTTAATTCATTTCTCAAATCAGAACTCCTTTGTATTAACTATTGAAGTAACCTTTTTCTGTTAATAAAAATATATTAATTTTTAAAAAAATTTAAATTGTTAACACATACAAGTGGCGACAATAGTAAAATAAATACATAACATAGAAACTTTAAACAGTCATAACTAAAAATGGCACTGTAGGCAGTTAGAACTTTGCTATTCCGATGCAACGGACCTATTTGTGATTTTATGTGCGTGTTTTTAATATAACATTAAAGTACCATTAATTGTGCATTGCAAAAAAATGTATACGTATCATAATAGTTTTTTAAGTTAGGATATTTTAGTACTAGGTAATTTCGAGTTTTTTGAAAATTTATAAACAAAAAGAAAGGAAACTTTGATCTTACGAAATTATGTTTTATTTCCCCAGATCCAACGAATGAATTTTTTTTGGTTAAATATGTAATTTTGCATAAAATTGGTATATAGGAGATAATGGTAGTAAAGAGTGAATTTGTAAACAATGGCGTAAATTTTTTTAAATTTTGAAGTAGGTAGTATAAAACACAAATACATTTATTTGAAATTACAAATGCAAATTAATAAACAACACGTGAAACGAATATACTTAGTACTGCGCACTGGTCTGTAGCATCCCAACGCCGCATGTTACGGTACAAACTCGTACGTAGTTCGAGGGTTAGCTGTTTTAAGTCAACACTTGTTCGGAATCAAATAGATCTTGCCGTTTCCGTGTCTATTTGAAAACTGCGTTGTCGTGAAATGAACACGCAAACGGAAATACGCCTCCGGTCTTCGTTTGGTAAAGAATGGGCCATAGGTTAACCTTAGATTCCTGAGATTAAAATAGGTCGATTTAAGCTAACTTACCTTAGTACAAAAGTTGATAATAATCTAAATACAGGGTGTGAAAGTTAAACTTTTATTTTATTTATTTTTGAATATTTCCTGACAGGCATGGGCCAACAACACGAAATTTGGTAAGTGGTGCTGGTATTGTACACTCTACTAAATTATGTTAAACAAACGTTTCTGGCTACTACCAGAGGCGTACGACGGGGGAACATGAATGTTTGACCTTTCCCAAATTCTACGCCACTGGCGGAATTGCTATTTTAGTGCAATTTTTTGATTGTCCAATACTTTTTATGTAAAAAACATACTCTTCATTCGTAACGATAAAGCCATTAGTTTTCGAGATATTTGAAGCTAAAAACGAAGGAGCATAATACATTAATCAAACTAAGAAGTGTTCCTTTTCATTTTTAACTTTAAATATCTCGAAAACTCATGATTTTATCGTTAAGAATGACGATTATATTATTTGCATAAAACGTATTGGAGAATCTAAAAATTATGCTCAAGTAGCAGTTTCATCAGTGGCGTAGAATGTGGGAAGGGTCAACCATTCACTTTCCCCTGTCGTACGCCTCTGGTATTAACCACAAACGATTATTTAACATAATTTAGTAGGATGTACAGTACCTACACTTTCTGCCAAGTACCATAATGATATGTCAAATTGTTTTATAGTATCGGGCACACATAGTTCTTAAAGTTTTAAATAAAGAATAAATTATTAAAAAAAAAGAATACTTTAAAATATTTTGACATATCCGTGTGATACTTGGCAGAAAGTGTAGGCACTGTACACCCTACTAAATTATGTTGAATAATCGTTTCTGGCTACTACCAGAGGCGTACCACAGGGAAAGTGAATGGTTGATCCTTGGGACCGTTCAAGTATTACGTAACGCAGGTTGGGGGGGGGTCAAAAATTTTCGAAAATTGCGTTACGTAATAGTTAAACGTCCATTACAGTGCGTTACGTAGGGGGGGAGGGGTGGTCAAAAATTTTAAAAAATCGCGTTACGTAATACTTGAACGCTCCCCTTCCCAAATTCTACGCCACTGATAAAACTGCTATTTTAGCATAATTTTTAGATTCTCCAATACTTTTTATGCAAATAATATACTCCTCATTCGTAACGATAAAGTCATGAGTTTTCGACATATTTGAAGTTAAAAATGAAAAGGCACACTTATTTTGGTTAATGTACACTGCGATGCAGAAAAATCGATCCACTAAAAATTTGGTCATTTTTGATGTTTTGAATTTCCTAAACCTGTTGTCCGACTTAAGTGATTTTTTACCACATTATAGCCTTACCCATTGACAATATCGATGTAATAATATTGTTGCTAGACAGTTAATCTGTCATTGTATACCGGGTGTACGAATCAAACTGTGTTTTTTTTCTCAAAATTCGCATCACCCTGTGGACTATTCTAGCATTTATAAAATACTGAAATTAAAATCTAACTATATATATATAATATATATATATATATATATATATATATATATATATATATATGTATTTTCTTTTGTTATTGTTAGTCTGTTGTTTTGTTTGTTAGTTTGTAAGTTGCCATCACCTGTGATTACCATTGTAACATTTTTTTTTGTTTATGACTGGTGTTTGTGATGTGTACCAATAAATAAATAAAAAAAAAATAAAAATTTTGTCTTTCGATTCATTCGCTTATGTTGAATAATAAAAAAGTTAGGTACTTTAACAACTGGCCATGTTCGTCATCAGTACAGGGTGTTTCTAAATAAGTGTGACAAACTTTAAGGGGTAATTTTACATGAGAAAATAATGACAATTTGCTTTACAATCATATGTCCGCACACGCTTCGTTTCCGAGATACGGGACGTTCAAATTTTTTTTACAAACTGACGATTTATTTATTGCTTTAAAACCAGTTGAGATATGCAGATCAAATTCGGTGGGTTTTAAAACGTAGTTATTGCACATTTTTTGACATACAATTAAGAATTTTATATTCACCATTGGCGTGCTTACGTGTAATATTATAGGTCATAATTCCCGTTTGCGCGCCACTGGTGAATATTAAATTTTTAATTGTATGTCAAAAAGTGTGCAATAACTACGTCTTAAAACCCACCGAATTTGAGTTGCACATCTCAACTGGTTTTAAAGCAATAAGTAAATCATCAGTTTATAAAAAACAATTGAAAACGAAGTGTTTGCGGACATATGATTATAAAGCAAATTGTCATTATTTTCTCATGTACAATAACCCCTTAAAGTTTTGCGCAAATATTTTAGAAACACCCTGTACTGATGATGAACATGGCCAGTTGTTAAAGTACCTAACTTTTTTATTATCCAACATAAGCGAATGAATCGAAAGACAAAATGTTAAGAAAACCTGAGGCTATAGTTGGGTCACAGTTACTGTTGCCAGGTCCGATTTGTTTTTAATCGGTACATAAGCAAAAACAAATTGGGATTTAGGGTTGTAGATCGGGACAAATAAACAACAATAGCCCAGTAAATGACCGTTTTGGAGTGTAATTTTCAGACTCAACTCCGAACTGCATGAAAATCTGGTTTTAGGTTCTACTCACTGTCTACTTCAAAGTTAAACTTGTACCGTTGGTTGCTTTTACTTGGGGGGTGACAGTTACAGTTACCTCTTCTCGGCGGTAAAAAACGCGCGTTTAAACTAAGTCCCAAAATGGATCAACTGACTAACTTTAGAAAAACTTTTATTCTATATAATTTTTAAACTAAGTCAATACTTTTCGAGTAATTTTATCGAAAAAAATATTCTTAGCAAAAATGAATCTTTTAAAAAAACAAAAAAAATTGTATGTTAGAAAGTCTATAAAACCAGTAAAAGCAAAGTTGTACCTAGCTCATCAAAAATACGTTCTTATTCGTCAAATTCCAAATCGAATTTTTCAACTTGAGATAACTAAAAAATTAAGTAATTTTCGGACAAAACCTATTAAAATTTTTTAAAGTATTTAAAAAAATCTTTAATTTTGTTTTATATAAAAGTCTCTAGCATTAAAACTAAGCGAGTTACGCTCAAAATAAAGTTGGCTCCTCTTTTTAGTAAAAAAAAATCGTGAAAATCTCCCCCTATTTAGGCAACGTAAATAAAATTAATCATTACCGCTTTACCATTTACTTTATATGTGTATTGTTTATACGATTTGTAAGGTTTACCGGTTAGGAGTGCTTAGTTTTGAAAAAAATTGGATTTATAGTAAAAAAAAATTTTCCTAAAATATTGGAAAATGCCCTTTTTTCAAAATAACTTAAAAAGTATTAGGGATACTAAAAATCTCAAGGAGTAAAAAGTAGGTAGGTTTTGCTTTTATAAATATGATAGATTCATTCTGTTTTTCTGTAAGACAAAAATTGGTTAAAATATGGCTGTTCGTATTTTGCATACACTCGTGATGTGAGTTTTAGTTAGGCCGTTTCAATCATGCAAAAAATACATAAGTAAAGTAAATTGTTTGTAAAGCGGTAACGATTAATTTCATTTGGGGTGCTAAGTAGGGGAGATTTTTACGATTTTTTTATCAAAAAAAAAAAGGAGTCAACTTGATTTTGAGCATAACTCGCTTAGTTTTGATGCTAGAAACTTTTTTAAAACATAAAAATAAAGAGAAAAAGAAAATAATCGTTTTCGTTTTGATTCAATTCGAGTCTCTTGCCATCCTCTGACACGGTGTTTCTGGATCTTTATCCTTTATCAAAGAGGCTATTGCAAGTAGACTGAATTGAATCAACTCGAGACGAAGAAGAACTGCATCTATTAAAATATCTGCAGTATATTGTGGTTAGACTGTCCTCTAACGGGGAATGACAAAATAAATAAAATAAATTTCGACCACGAGTCAGGATTCTGTTAACCGAGATACTATAGTTTCAAGCGGCGCCGCTAGGAGGAACTTCTCCAACAATGCGTCTCAGAATACTTTAAGAACACTTGGTCATTTTGTACTCTAAACCGAGTAAAGCATGAAAAAGAAAATAATCGTTTTCGTTTTGATTCAATTCGAGTCTCTTGCCATCCTCTGACACGGTGTTTCTGGATCTTTATCCTTTATCAAAGAGGCTATTGCAAGTAGACTGAATTGAATCAACTCGAGACGAAGAAGAACTGCATCTATTAAAATATCTGCAGTATATTGTGGTTAGACTGTCCTCTAACGGGGAATGACAAAATAAATAAAATAAATTTCGACCACGAGTCAGGATTCTGTTAACCGAGATACTATAGTATCAAGCGGCGCCGCTAGGAGGAGCTTCTCCAACAATGCGTCTCAGAATACTTTAAGAACACTTGGTCATTTTGTACTCTAAACCGAGTAAAGCATGAAAAAGAAAAAGAAAATAATCGTTTTCGTTTTGATTCAATTCGAGTCTCTTGCCATCCTCTGACACGGTGTTTCTGGATCTTTATCCTTTATCAAAGAGGCTATTGCAAGTAGACTGAATTGAATCAACTCGAGACGAAGAAGAACTGCGTCTATTAAAATATCTGCAGTATATTGTGGTTAGACTGTCCTCTAACGGGGAATGACAAAATAAATAAAATAAATTTCGACCACGAGTCAGGATTCTGTTAACCGAGATACTATAGTATCAAGCGGCGCCGCTAGGAGGAGCTTCTCCAACAATGCGTCTCAGAATACTTTAAGAACACTTGGTCATTTTGTACTCTAAACCGAGTAAAGCATGAAAAAGAAAAAGAAAATAATTGTTTTCGTTTTGATTCAATTCGAGTCTCTTGCCATCCTCTGACACGGTGTTTCTGGATCTTTATCCTTTATCAAAGAGGCTATTGCAAGTAGACTGAATTGAATCAACTCGAGACGAAGAAGAACTGCATCTATTAAAATATCTGCAGTATATTGTGGTTAGACTGTCCTCTAACGGGGAATGACAAAATAAATAAAATAAATTTCGACCACGAGTCAGGATTCTGTTAACCGAGATACTATAGTATCAAGCGGCGCCGCTAGGAGGAGCTTCTCCAACAATGCGTCTCAGAATACTTTAAGAACATTTGGTCATTTTGTACTCTAAACCGAGTAAAGCATGAAAAAGAAAATGATCGTTTTCGTTTTGATTCAATTCGAGTCTCTTGCCATCCTCTGACACGGTGTTTCTGGATCTTTATCCTTTATCAAAGAGGCTATTGCAAGTAGACTGAATTGAATCAACTCGAGACGAAGAAGAACTGCATCTATTAAAATATCTGCAGTATATTGTGGTTAGACTGTCCTCTAACGGGGAATGACAAAATAAATAAAATAAATTTCGACCACGAGTCAGGATTCTGTTAACCGAGATACTATAGTATCAAGCGGAGCCGCTAGGAGGAGCTTCTCCAACAATGCGTTTCAGAATACTTTAAGAACACTTGGTCATTTTGTACTCTAAACCGAGTCTAACCACAATATACTGCAGATATTTTAATAGATGCAGTTCTTCTTCGTCTCGAGTTGATTCAATTCAGTCTACTTGCAATAGCCTCTTTGATAAAGGATAAAGATCCAGAAACACCGTGTCAGAGGATGGCAAGAGACTCGAATTGAATCAAAACGAAAACGATTATTTTCTTTTTCATGCTTTACTCGGTTTAGAGTACAAAATGACCAAGTGTTCTTAAAGTATTCTGAGACGCATTGTTGGAGAAGCTCCTCCTAGCGGCGCCGCTTGATACTATAGTATCTCGGTTAACAGAATCCTGACTCGTGGTCGAAATTTATTTTATTTATTTTGTCATTCCCCGTTAGAGGACAGTCTAACCACAATATACTGCAGATATTTTAATAGATGCAGTTCTTCTTCGTCTCGAGTTGATTCAATTCAGTCTACTTGCAATAGCCTCTTTGATAAAGGATAAAGATCCAGAAACACCGTGTCAGAGGATGGCAAGAGACTCGAATTGAATCAAAACGAAAACGATTATTTTCTTTTTCTTTTTCATGCTTTACTCGGTTTAGAGTACAAAATGACCAAGTGTTCTTAAAGTATTCTGAGACGCATTGTTGGAGAAGCTCCTCCTAGCGGCGCCGCTTGATACTATAGTATCTCGGTTAACAGAATCCTGACTCGTGGTCGAAATTTATTTTATTTATAAAAATAAAGCTTTATTAAAAAAGTTTTAATTGGTTTTTCCCGAAAAGTGCTTCATTTCTTGGTTATTTCACGTTGAAATATTTGATTTGGAATTTGACGAATAAGAACGTATTTTTCATGAGCTACAACTTTGCTTTTGCTGGGTCTGGGTCTATAGACTTTACGAGTTCACAATTTTTTTTCATTTTTTTATATTACGTTAAATTTTTGCTAAGAATATTTTTTTCGATCAAATATTTACTTTTTGAGCTATTTGTGAAAATCGCCTAAAAACGTGATATTTTTGTCGAAAAATAAACATTTTCAATCGTAAATAACTCGAAAAGTATTAACTAAGTTAAAATTCTATAGAACTAAAATTGCTTAGAATTAGTAAATTTATCCATCTCCGGACTTATTTTAAACGTGCGGTTTTTCACCCCCAACTAGGGGTGACTGTCATCCCCCAAGTAAAAGCAACCAACGGCACAACCCGCCCAAATTTTCATGCAATTCGGAGTTGATCCCGAAAATTACACGGTATCGCCGTATTTTCCGTTCATTTACTGGACTACAAGGTGTTTCTATAATCTGTATTTAATCCTACATAATAATAATAATCAGACGAAATTACAAACAAAAATCGTACATTAAGTAAATTATTTATTTTTTATTAAAATTATATTTTCATTCGATTTTGCCTTGTTTTTATAACATACATACTTATAAAATTCACTGCAAGTCCTTCTGAAATTGGTTTTCGTGGGTGAAAATCGGGACATTTAGTGTCCCGAGCAGGTACAAATCGGTACGCGTCCGTAGACCCCTGAAAATCGGGACGTCCCGCTCAAATCGGGACACCTGGTAATGCTAGCACAGTATAAAGAGGGACAGTAGAACCACTCTTCGAAAAATTGGAAGTAAAATCTTCAGTCGCGCATGGCGACCGCGCAATGTTCTCGCATTGCTAGTCGCATAGAAACGTACGGATTTTAACAGGGAAAACCCGCATCCATCACTGGTGAATTACCAATTGCGTACTGCCGGTATTACTTCTTGAGATCAAAGCGCCGACAAAGAAGTGGTTTTACTGTGGAACCTCTATATACTGTGGTTGGGTTTTGATTTCAGTATTTTATAAATGCCAGAATAGTCCACAGGGTGATGCGAACTTTGAGAAAAAAACACAGTTTGATTCGTACACAGGGCCCCAGTAACCGGGCGTGCATCGCGTGCGGCGCACGCGGGAGTAACCCCAAAGGGGCGCCAAACCGAAGGTTTGGTAAATAAGAAATATTTATTTTAAATGAGATAATCATTTTTTATATACAATTTTAATTATTTCATGAACAGCTAGAGAAATCCCAAAAATCAAATATTGTGTTATTACTGAAAAAAATATTATTCCCGTCCTGAAATGTTGAACTTACTCCGTCAAAAATACATATATTACATTTTGTTGTTCCTTCCTAATTTTTTTCTTTGAAGTAGATTGAATTACGCTTGGGATACCATCCAATCGATTGTATGTTGTAAACTAAAGTGACACTCAAAATAGTGAAATAAACATCAAATCATACTCCTTGACGAGTAGAAACATAAATTAACACCCATAAAACGCAACTTAGCAGTTTTACTACAACAAAAACACAACTTGCTGGATCAAGCAGTTTTACTCGTATAAAGTGAATATTTTACTCGAATCTAGGATAATTACCCTTAAGTAAACAATAAATACCCTATGAATTATGATTATGTATTTGACTTGAGTATCTTTTCCCTTCTAGTCTATCCGTTTATTAGGCACAAACATTATTTACTGTTACTGGTGAACGGGTGGTTTCCTGCAGTGAAACGTTTAAAATTTTATTTTATATTGGTGTTAATAATTACCTACGACTATTATTGCAATATCCGTTGGGTTTGTTCTGCCCTGATTTTAAACTTTTGTTTTCGTGTAAAATATATTGGACAATCTTTTTTATTTGTTGTTGTTTTAAGTGGCGTGGAAATTAAATTAATTGTGAAAATGGTAAGTAACATAATCATTGCATAGAATAATAATAATTCATTTTAAATCGTTATAATCGGGTTTCCTCTAATAAAATCCACAATTTACAATTTATTTTGAAAAAAAAAAGAAAATTATTAAGACATTGTGTCTGCGTAACTTGGAACCATATGGGAAACTTTTTTATTATTAGTTTTAGGGAAAAAATGTATTCTTCATAAAATGCTTTGCATAGTCAAAAAACTAAAATGCAACCAAATATAAAATTGTGTCAATCTTATGAGTATCAAAAATATGAATTTCGATCAAGAGTACCTTATATTTCACAATATCGAAAATTATTATTATGAAAAGTTGTTTGGAATTAATTAAAAGCTATGTTTTGATATGCAATTACATCCTTTTAATTTAATTTTTTTTTCTCAAATTACAGATACCCAACGCCCTTTTCATTTATTACGAATAATGCGATAACTCTTTTATTGTTATTGATTAATTAATTAATAATAATAAAAGAGTTATCACATTATTTGGAATAACTGAAAAGGGCTAATTATTAATAATAAAAGACTTATCATATTATTTCTAATAAATGAAAAGGGCGTTGTTGAAAAGTACAATTAATGTACGATAAAAAGTTTTTTCTAAAAAGCTTTGCATGGTCTAAAATCTAAGATACAACAATCAAATCCTATTAATTTTTTTTTCAATTTTATATGAGATATATGTAAAAAAATATGAGTTTTGATCAAAAGTAAAGTGCCTTTCTGGATCACAATATATTTCAATTAGAAGGATGTAATTGCATATAGAAACATAGTTTTTAATGCTAAACAACTTTTCATAATAACTTTTCAATATTGTGAAAACTAAACGTACTTTGCTCTTGACCGAAATTCATATTTTTTGACATACCTCGTATAAATAAGATTCATCACATTTGTTATTTGATAGTTGCATTCTGAGTTCTAGACAATGCAGAACTTTTTATGAAGAATAACTTTTTTCTCGTAAAATTAATAATAAAACAGTTTCCCATATGGTTCCTAGTTATGTAGACATCCTGTATAAAATTTGTTTGGAGACTTTGAAGTGACAAAATATTATTGTTTATTTAGTTAAATGAATATTTTAATTTAATATGCAAGGTGCTTCATTAATGTTGCAAAAAATTTAAGGGAAGGCGCAAAATGTCGCCTGTTAAAATTTTCAATGTATTCATTTTTTTCGAATCCTGAGAAAACTAATAAGTATTTTTTAAAAATTTAAACGCAGAATGAACGATAATGTTATTGCCGAGGACCGACAGTCCCTTAAAAGAAATAAAAAGTTTCTTTTGAATTAAATGTTTGCAGTTATTAAAAATCACACTAAATATTCTCTTTTATTTTCACCCCTGTAACTTATTAAAACAAACAGTATAGAAGTTTTCAGGACTTTCGGCCTCAGTAATAACGTATTCTTTCATTCTGGGTTTAAATTTTTCAAAAATATTTATTAGTTTTATACAGGGTGAGTGGAGAGGAACGCACCAAACTCTAAGACTGTATAATATACGTAAAAATAATAAAAAATAACTCTTATGTTGTTATTCGATTTTCATTCGTTTCCGAGATACGGGGTGTTAAAATTTGTCTACAAACTGACGATTTGTGGGTTTTAAGACATAGTTATTGAGCATGTTTTGACATACAATTAAGAATTTTATATTCACCATTTGCCCGCATACGGGTAATAGTCTGAAATTTTTTAAAGATAAAAATGGTACGCCACTGAAATATTTCAAATTAAAAATCTTTTTGAATTCCTCGTTCAATTTGTGACAAAAAATCTATTTTCCCTTTTTTTCATGCGACGCTTCGTTTTCATGCAAAAAATAAAACATCTTAACGCTTACAAAGTTTTCGAAGAAGTTTCTATATAAATGAAGAATGAAGATATTTTATTTTTTGCACGAAAACGAAGCGTCGCGTCGTATGAACAAACATGAAGATGGATTGTTTGCAGAAATTGAACAGGGAATTAAAAAATAATTTTTAATTTGAAATGTCTCAGTGGCGTACTATTTTTTTTTTGTTTCAAAAATTTTAGACTATTACCCGTACGCGCGCCAATGGTGAATATAAAATTCTTAATTGTGTGTCAAAACATGTGCACCAACTATGTCTTAAAACCCACCAAATTTCATTTGCACACCTCAACCGGTTTTAGAGCAATAAATAGATCGTCAGTTTGTAAGAAAAATTTTAACACCCCGTATCTCGGAAACAAATGAAAATCGAATAACAACATATGAGTTATTTTTTATTATTTCTACGTATATTATACAGTCTTAAAGTTTGGTGCGTTCCTCCCCACTCACCCTGTATAGTAGATTTAAGGGCGCTAAAATATGTCCCGCACGCGGGCGCCAATCAGCCTTGCGGGGGCCCTGTTCGTACACCCAGTATACAATGATAGTTTGACTGTCTAGCAACAATATTATTACAGAGATATTGTCAATGAATAAGGCTATAACGTGGTAAAAAATCACTTAAATCGGACAACAGGTTTAGGAAATTCGAAACAATCAAAATTGACCAAATTTTTAGTGGATCGATTTTTTTGCACCGCAGTGTATTATGCTCCTTCGTTTTTAGCTTCAAATATCTCGAAAACTAATGGCTTTATCGTTACGAATGAAGAGTATGTTTTTTACATATAAAGTATTGGAGAATAAAAAATTGCACTAAAATAGCAATTTCGCCAGTGGCGTAGAATTTGGGAAGGGTGAACCATTCACGTTCCCCCGTCGTACGCCTCTGGTAGTAGCCAGAAACGTTTGTTTAACATAATTTAGTAGATTTTACAATACCAGCACCACTTACCAAATTTTGTGTTGTTGTCCCATGCCTGTCAGGAAATATTCAAAAATAAATAAAATAAATGTTTAACTTTGACACCCTGTATTTCGGTTATTATCAACTTTTGTACTAAGGTAAGTTAGCTTAAATCGACCTATTTTAAGCTCAGGAATCTAAGGTTAAGCTATGGCCCATTCTTTACCAAACACCCTGTATATTAATTAATTATTTTCCAATTTCAGGGAATGTATCAACAGAGTTTGTGAATACTCAAAGTTAAAGAATATAGATAAGAAACGAAAAGTGGATAAAAAGGTTTTAAAAGCAATAGTAGAAGTGCCTAATTTGAATTATGCTGGCATGTATGTTAACTTAAACGTGTCTAGTATAAAGTTAACACTTACATGTATAGAAACTAATCAAATAATAGCTTGTCATGAAATGCCTAGAATATCATTTGCATCTGGAGGAGAAAAAGTGAGTACTTTTTTTATTGAAATTGATGCTTATACAAATGCATAAAAAAGCAGTCTCTACTTCAATTACACTTCTATTTTTTCTTCTAGTAGTTTGAACAATTATGTTACTTTCAAGTGCTTCCACTCATCATCATCATCATCATCATCATCAACAGATATTCCATCCATCTTCGGATGTAACCCATTTAGGTGTGCCCATTCATCCATTCGTGGCCAGTTATTCGCTTGATGTCATCAGTCCATCTGGTATGAGGTCTGCCTCTACTTCTCTCACTTCTTCTTGGTCGCTTCATCCAACGGTGGTCTAAATTCTTCCGATGTGTCGTTCCCAGTTCCATTTTAACATTTTTTTTTGTAAGCATTTATTAACAATCAGAATTACATATTCTATGAGTTAATTTGATAACAAGTACAATAACTTATATCAATGTAGTATTGTACACTAAAATGGCGTTATGAGGTACATCACCCAGCGGTTTCACCTCAGTTTCAGCGAAGATCTATGGGCCATAATCTTCGCAATCTTCTGTTATTTAGTGGGTGCAGTAATGGTAATATTAATTGGTTGGGGTGGCCTTCCAATTTCTCGTGGTGTCTGTTGGCTCGTTCTTGAATTACTGTTCTGACTAACGGAGTGTTTAGGTCTGTATGAAGGGTTTGGTTGGAAATGTACCACGGGGCATTTGCGATGGTGCGTAGAATTTTTGATTGAGTTCTTTGGATAATTTTTGTGTTTGATTTGCTGGCACAACTCCATAGTTCTATACCGTACGTCATATACATTTTAACATGGCAATCTTTTGGATCACATCTGTTACTTTTGATCGTCTTCTAACCTCTTCATTGGAATTTGCGATCACTGAGCTTAATATTGAGTATTCTGCGTTCTATAGCTCTCTGAGTCACCTGAAGTTTGTGTACTACGCTGATGTTAGAGTCTATGTTTCAGTTCCATGTGTCAGAACTGGCAATACGTTATACTGATTAGTACTAAAGTATTTGGCAAGTTTGATTTGAATACTATTTTTGTAATCGACCAAATACTGCCCATATCAAAGAACATCTTCTATTTAAGCCTTTAGGTTAAGCTTTCACAGTTCGATTGTTTGTCCTAAGTATACAGGGTGTCCAGAAACGCTACCGACAAACGAAGACAGGAGATTCTTCAGATAATTTTAAGACAATTTAGCTCACTAGTCCGAAAATGCTTCCTAAAGGAGCTAGAGCTCTTTGAAGATGGCGTCTTGTAATTAGTTTTTCTTAAATTCCTCCAGAACGCTTCAATTTAGAAAAACGAAAATTGGTCCGTATATTTATCTTCCAGAGATAAATCGATTCCATCTATTGCCAATTTCTAGTACCGATCATAGGCGTCCGTTTTGGGTAGGGCAACGGTAATTTTATCACATAACTTTTTTGTATTTAAATTTTGGGCATTTTTGACACTGGATTATTACATTGTGAGGTATTCTAGTACTAAAAGGTACTCTTGGTTTAAGTCGGTAGGACACACGGTTTTCTAGAAAAATCGATTTGAAAATTTTTCGTTTTTTGAATTTGAATAAAAATTGAAAAAAAATTTCAAAAAAAAAAACGGTGTATTTTACCAACTCAAAGCAAGAGTAACTTTTAGTACTAGAATACTTCATAACTTAATAATCTGGAGTCAAAAATGCTTAAAAATTAAAGACAATAATGTTATGCGATAAAATACCGCATAAATGTTATGCGACCTACCCAAAACGGATGCATGTGACCCATACTAGAAATTCGCAGTTAATGAAATCGATTTATCTCTGAAATATAAATAAACGTATAGTACCCTCGGAGATCCGTGGAAAAAATTTACACCCAAAATAACAAAATTCAGTTTGGCAACACTGTGTAAATGTTGATAGTAACAAAAAAAACATAACTGTAATTTAGTCCAGACAAATTAATATATTTTTTTTGCCAACAAAAATGAGATTTTTCAACCAAATAATATTTCAAATATGATGTGCAAAATAATTTTTAATTGGGTTCTGCTAATGGGCTTGCTTTTTTTGTCATTAAAATAAAAAAAAACTAAATTTTACTCATTAAATCAATGTTGTCCGGTTATCGTCTTAATTATTTTAACTGTAGTAATATCCGTTGAGTAATTATGAATGATTAATATGTCGTTAAAACATTTTATCTATAGCGGCTTCTGGAATATGTTAAAAATATCGAATTTCATTGATAAAATGCGCATATTCCACCGATCTTCGCTTCGACAATACCAGTTTTCGGATTTCTAAATAGTTTTTATTTTTGAATTTTTTTTGGAAATTCAAAAAGAGAAAAATTTTCAAATCGATTTTTCTAGAAAACGGTGTATCCTATCGACCTAAAACAAGAGTACCTTTTAGTTGTAGAATACTTCACAATTTAATAATCCAGAGTCAAAAATGCTTAAAAATTAAAGATAAAAAAGTTATGCGATAAACTGACTGTTGCCCTACCCAAAATGGACGCCTATGACCGGTACTAGAAATTCGCAATGTATGGAGTCAATTTACCTCTGGAAGATAAATATGTGTACCAATTTTCGTTTTTCTTAATAGAAGAGTTCTGGAGTTATTTAAGAAAAACTAATTACAAGACGCCATCTTCAAAGAGCTCTAGCTCCCTTAGGAAGCATTTTCGGAATAAGTGAATTAGGTTAAAATATCATAAAATTATCTGAGGAATTTTCTGTCTTCGTTTGTCGGTAGAGTTTCTGGACACCCTGTATATACCACTCAACCTTTTCTATATCATTATTGTTTAAGAGTTATATCCTCAGTTACATCTAGAGGTTCGTTGGTTAGATATTTAGTTTTTGCTAGATTTATTTTTAATCTTATTTCTTTTGATTTTGTATTTAGGTATAATAGCATTTCCTGTAATTCTTCTGTCTTTTCCTATTAGCGCAACATCATCGGCAAACCTCAGATGGTTCAGGTTTTCGCCGTCTATTGTCACTCCTTTATTTGCCCATTCCAAAGTTCGAAACATACCTTCTAGAGCTAAAGTAAATAGTTTGAGTGAGATAGAATCTCCTTGTGTAACCCCTCTCTGTAGTTTTATCTTTTCTGTTTTCCCTTCTGTTTTTATTTGCGGTGTTGTATTGTCATATATATATACTTAATGATTTTTGTATACAGTCATCAATTCTATTGTTGCTCAAGGGATTAAGGATTACCCAAATTTCTATGGAGTCACTCATTTAGAATGTTGATATTTATCAAGTAATTTTCTTTAATAAACCATTCGAAAATTACACAGTACAAACCATTGAATGATTCCATCTTCTTTTGATCTCTGTCTTCAGTTTTATATTTTCTATTTTAGGATGCGCTAGACTTTGTAGGATATATAGCCAAAGATCCAAATGAGGTGAGAGCTTGTTATGTATTGGAATGTGGAGGAGGTCTAGCAAAAGATGTTATATCAACTATTGGTGAAGCTTTTGAGTTGAGGTTCCAACAATTTGCGAATAAAACTCCTTTAGGGTAAGAATAGCTGTAGTAATAAGTATATAATAATAATATATTTACAGCTACGGTCACTGAATGGTTTACACCTTGATTTTTACATTGTATTACTGTAAAATCGCAGTGTCGTACAGATTTGCTGATATTGTCAAAAATTTCTTGATTGAAAAATAAAATAAAAAGCTACATATTAAATGCGTCAAAAATGCCTAGATGCATTCGAATGACGTGCAAAAAAACAAGAGAAATTGCCATACTCGAATATGGTTGGTCACTAAGGCTAGTAGGTGCAGACTTGAACGTGAACAATATGTACATATGGAAAACAAACAGAGATGGGATCATTTTCACTCTATAGCACCGTTGGGTGGTTCAAGAGAGCAGATCTCCATAGACCAATAAGATGAGGTGTTAGTAAATTAACTGAGAGAAGATCCTTTTGTCACAGCTTGAAAAGCTAGCGAAGAGACAGCTTTTCCAGACAGCTTTCACAATGCACGAAGATGGATTAAAGCAAGTTTTTCACAGAGGATCACAAGAGAAGACGAGTTGCATTTTGTAATACATTCATAAACCGTGAAGACAACTTGGTCTAACGTTGGATTTTTGTTGGATATAGCAATGGTCAAATAAGAGTTTATAGGCCGAGGAATTATAGATTTGATGAACAGTATACTTTTCATTTAAAAAATAGTGGAGGATTCTCGGTCAACGTATGGGGATGGATAAGTGCTGGAGGCTCAGTCGTTTGTTCTCATATAGAAGAAAAATTGACAGGAATATAGTACAAACATATTCTTGAGAAAATAATATTGGCATCAGTGATCCACAGATTCCTCAATAACAACTTCATCTTCCAACATGACAATTGCCCGGTGCATATGAGTAGAATTGTTCGAGAATGGTTGGAAGAAACTCATGTTAATGTTCTTCCGTGGCCTTTCCAGAGTCCAGAACTTTCTCCCATCGAAACTGTGTGGGAGAGTTGACAAAAAAATTAAATGACATAAACCATAGGTGACGGAATAGAATTGAACTATGGGAAGCAATTGAGTAGGCATGGGAGGAACTTGCTTAATATAACATGAGATTGGTGCTATTTATAAACAGAAGATTGCAAAGTTATATTGACAATAATGGGATTGCACCATATATTAATTGTGTTACTGTTATTTATTCCACCAAATATTAATTGTGATACTTCCTTATTCTTCATACAGATTTCCTTATTTTCGTTATTAATATAGTATAGTTATGTAGTACTTATTTTCCATTTGACGAAGGCCTCCATTTTGATCTTACACTTAATTCTCTATGGATGTACTTTATTGCACACTTCTTGGAAGTTTTTCTATTATTCACATATCACTTGTATGTGAATACATATTGATTCGACTTGTATTTATATTATATTTTGCTTTAGTTTAGGTGCTACAATGGGCCACTACTCAGGTTCTACAGGTGGAGATGCCGACAAAGATTATTACAACGATTTACCCGGAAAGGTTCCTCCAGATGTGTGTGAACCTCCACCAGTTCCCCCTTTACCCTCTCTGGTACCGCCGTTCACAACACTACCACCGGTTCAGAGTCCAAATCTCATAGATTTAAATGCTGACATCATTCCAGAGGGATCCCACCATGATTATGTCAATGATAGTGTCATGGTTGTTAGAGAAAGGGATGTTTTTGATATGCGTAAGTATTTGAATAAAAAAAAAGAATACAAATTGTATTCACATGGTTTAAGCTTTACTTTATTTAGGTATTTGGACACTTGGTTATCTCAGTTGTTAACAGAAGTTAACAAGTTGTTTAACCAAACAACTTGTGTTAACAATTGAGTTACAAAAACTTGGTTAACAAGTTGGTTAAAAGTTAACACAAGTTGATTGGTTAAACAACTTGTTAACTTGTGTTAACAATTGAGTTAACCAAGTGTCCAAATATCTTGAAAAGATCTTGAATTAGAGATGTATAAACACAGGTGCAGGATCGTAAATAGAAGAACTCTTGCTTTAATATTGAAATATTAATATTGTGCCTCAAAAGAAAAACTGTAGATGGCAAAGGTACTAATAAGAAAAATGAGCTGACATATAATTCCACTAAAGCTAAAGATAAATTAAAAAGAACGTATAACTAGGACAATTGTATATTGTAAATAAGAAAAAAAAACTAATTAACAATATTATTTATAATTTAAAATAACACATATAAAGTCAGAATTTGGTGTTAGTTTTGAGAGTAAATTAAATGTAAGACCTAATACTTACAATGTCGGGATAATATCACGAAGTTTTTTCCTGATTTTTTCTCGTGATTTACTATGGAATCACTAATACGAAAATTTTACTGTCACCGTTGCATGTTACTGTCTTTTTAAAGACAGATCATATGTTATGATTTTTTTGTGACGGATATTCTTGAGTTAAAGTTGATTTCATGTTATCGAATGAACTATCTTTCAATAAAGTCGTCCCAGGAATGCAACTCATAAAAATTGGCAATATCATTTTAAACTGTTCTACTTTAAAATGTACAATATATGTCTGAATTGCCGATATAAATCAGTCAGATTAAATTAAATTATTAGAAGGATGTTTTACTAAGCAACAACATTTTTGTTTAATTTATTAATATTTTGTATTTTGACAACGACGTCCGAAGTGGAAGTCAAAACGTTAATAAAATTATTTTTTCAAGTTAAATTGTGGCTCATTAGCCACATTATTAGTTATTCCCAATTAGAATAATTAATTACAAAATACCACAAATAAATAGCTTCAGAATAATATAAAATTTTAAATCGCTGGCCCATCTAATATACATAACCAACATTTTGTTACTATATCTTACGGGCTGTCAAAGATGTCTTGATGTTTCCATAATTTACGCGCATAATTATTAACTAAAATGTGTTTTTTAGAACCATTTACCCATACATCGAGTTCAGCCTACGAAAAAAGCCAAGATCAATTTAGTCAACTAGAAAATGAAATATGGTTTCACGGACAAATTAACCGAGCAGAAGCAGAAACTTTACTTCAAAAAGATGGCGATTTTCTCGTCAGAGAATCAACGAATACCTTAGAAAGGCAGTTTGTTCTTTCAGGAATGCAAGATAACAATAAAAAACATCTGCTTTTGATAGATCCACAGGGAATAGTAAGTATACTGTTCGATTACTGTAAAAAACATACATCACCATTCAATATTCGCTTGTCCAATGGTGGACATACGAGGGATATTCAGAAATTTCGTTACGTTTTGATCTGTAGCCGCTAGGGGCGGGGCTAGCGCGGCTCCGTTCAGTAGCTGTCCAGCGCGAAGTCACTGTCTCTTCTCGTTATTTTACAACAGCTGTTTCAAATATGCGCTGCGATCGAAAACCCCGCCAGTTGTGAGGTGCTTGGTTCTTGTTGGCTAATAGTCCAGGGCAATAAAGATTTTCTCGGGACACTCAAAGATCCAGGTAGCTGACTACTTTTTTAGTTATGGTAGACCTATAATAGGATGAAAACCTACCTGTTTTCTGCCTAGAGTTCACGTCCGTTTATAATTATTAACAATTTAGTGCAAAAATCGCGATTTTTTCGATTTTTTGCACCCCATTCAAAAACTAAATAGTTGACATAAAATTACAAAATTTAATTTTTTAGAACATTGAAAACCCTTTAAAATGCCGATTTTTGAAAGTTAAAAAGTTAATTTGTTGCTACGGAAACTGCAAAATAAGTGAAACTCGTTATTTGTTAATAACTTTTACTAAAACTACATTAGAACTTTAGTGTTTCACTTAAAGTTGGGCATTGGGGAAAAAACCCTCAAAATTTGAGACCGATCCATTAATTAGTTTAAGAGTTATTCTATTTGTTTATCCCAGAGACTTTTATTTTGCAATAATATGACAGAAAATAATGAATATAGTGCAATTCTGAGTATGCCAAATAAAAGTAGAAGAGTGATTGTGTCAAAATGTATTAAAAAAGGATAAAAAATTAATATAGCCAAAAATCCTAATGCCAAATTTTTGAAATTTTGTAGTTTATAAACATTTAGAATAACTTTAAAAATGTTGTCCGTAGAAACAATCTTTTTATATATTCGAAAACATTTTACCGAAATTTTCAACGAAAATTTTAACACGAATTTTCACATAAAAAAATTTGCCTGGGTTCATTTGGGACAAAGTAAGCCATGTGTTTTTGTTAATTCACAGCTATTTTGTTTATAATAATTAAGGAATCTCATTAATGATATTTTAAATAATGGGGTTTGTATTTTTTCTTAAAAAATTTGCACCACATCAAACATTGTACCTTCACAGCACCCTCCACGATTTTTTAAAAATGTAGTTCAAACGATTACTAGGGGGAACATACAAATCTACCGAGTTAAAATACCGAAAAAGCGATTTCAAACTATGTAATACAATTTTCTGTATCTCCGGATCAACTCGATGGATTTTGATCTTTCTTTTTTTAATTTGTTTGTAATTTCTACGCACATTACAAAAATGCAATTTGTTTATAAATTGATTAATTAATAAACAGTCTAATTTGTTTAACAATTCTTGAAAAGATATATGTTTTTTTCCAAAATCTATTTTTTTAATCATAGTATCATTAATGATCATAAAAAAGTTAAAGCACACTTTAATAAATAAATTATTTTTACTATATAGATAATTATTTATTGAAAATAATTTATTTATTAAAGTATACCTTAACTTTTTCTATGATTAGTTTACCTAAAGTATACCTTAAAAATAAAAAAGTGGAGAAAAAAAGCACGAAACAGATCAGAGTGGAGAAGAATCCTGGAACAGGCCAAGACCCAGAAAGGGCTGTCGATCCAATGATGATGATGCTGATACATATGAGAAGTAGAAACTTAACCCAAATAACAAAAATAACCATATACAAAACCTTTATACAACCAGTGTTGACATATGGATCGGAGACATGGACCATCTCTAAGGCAGATGAAAACCTTTGGCTTATATTTGAACGAAGGACCCTGAGAGGAATATTCGGTGGCATCTGTGAACATGGTGTACAACTACGAGATATACCACATATATAAACATATATTTGGTGGTAAATACGTAATATTTCTTATAAAAATAGGAAGACTAAGATGGGCAGGACATCTAGCAAGATCACAGCAGAACAACCCTCCTAGAAGAATCCTTATGTCACAACATGTGGGAAGTAGAAATAGGGGTAGGCCAAAACTCAGATGGAAGGGTGGGTAGATGAGGATGGTTAAAAAAATAGGTGCAGCAAACTGGCAACAGTTGACAATGGATAGAAATGACTGGCGTAATAGACTTTGGAAGGTCGAGCTCTTTTATAGAGCTGTAGCACCATTGATTATGATAGTATTCGTTTAATTTTGCGGGGCAGTGTAAATAATTTTAATAATTAATTTTTTTTGTTTTCAGGTAAGGACGAAAGATAGAATATTCAACAGCATCAGTCATCTCATCGATTTCCATTATGAAAATGCTTTGCCTATTATTTCAGCAGAGAGCGCTTTAGTTCTCAGAAATAAAATACCAAGAGCTATGTACACTTAAAGTTTTATAAATGATTGCATATTTCGGTGTAGTATTTATCCAATTTATATTATTTTATAAAATTTAATACACATTTATTAGTCTTAGAGCATATATACCTAGTATATTTTATTAAGGATGAATATAAATAAACACATCTGCATATATTTTTAATGCTATGCTTTTATTACTTATCCATCTTCTTCTCCTTGTTTAGGTACCATGTACGTATTCAAACGTTGGTCGTCTTCATGTCTACAATTTCCTGAATCCTTACTCTATCGGCTGCTGCGTGAAATAATTCTTCTACTGTTTAACCACACCATTGTCCAATATTACGCAGCCATGAAAGTTTCTTTCAACCAATCCATCTCTTTCCCTCCACCCTTCCTTGTATTATAAGCCAAATTCATAATTTGAAGAACATCTTCATTGGAAGTGTGCGGAACCCACGATATCTTTATAGACGGAGAGGCAGCGCCAGAAAATCTCTCTGAATTTACTAAAGCTAGTTTTTTCACAGTTGATTACCGTGATTGTGTAGAGAAACATACTGCGGTCGGTCAAGCGAAACATAGAACAGATGGTACTGACAGCTTGTCAAAGTTGCTTACCTGCGGAGGTAATTAAATCCATTTACTAAGGCTGAAAATCAGTACACACAATCTAAATTGAATATAAATAAAAGTTATTATAGTCGGTCAGCTGTATGACGGGACAGAGCCGGTCGGTCGGCCCCAGTGAATGTACAGGGTTATTCACTATATTTTGACCCCCTTGTAAACTGCTTTATTTACAGAATTAGAAAAAAAATGTAAAATACAAAACTTATTCAATTTTTAAATTATGATTTTTTGACATTTATATCGCACTAGTGACGTCATCCATCTGAGAATAGGGGTCGTGTGCTAGCTCATTTGAAGGGTTATTCAATTCTCTATGCAGTAATATAAACATTAAGATCATTATTTATACAGGGCGTCCAAAAATGTTTTTTTAATTATTAATTAAACAATTAATTTAATTAAAAAAATTTCTTTGGACACCCTGTATAAACAATCATGTTAATGTTTATATTACTGAATAGGGAATTGAATAACCTTTCAAATGGGCTAGCACACGACCCCTATTCTCATTTAAAAAAATAGTTGATTATGTCATCACACCCAGATAGTTGACGTCACTAGTACGATATACAGTATGTCCCTGTAAGTTGTATCCATATGGAAAACTTTTTTATTATTAATTTTACGAAAAAAAGTTATTCTTTATAAAAAGCTCTGCATGTTCCAAAACCTAAGATTTAACCATCAAATATCAAATTTTTTGAATATTATACGAGGTATGTCAAAAAGTTTGAATTTCACTCAAGAGTAAAGTAGCTTTATTTTTCGTAATATTGGAAATTGCTATTACGAAAAGTTGTTTGGAATTAAAAACTATATTCTAATATGCAATTACATCCTTCTAATTGAATTTTTTTTTTTGAGAAATTATGGATAACTATCATTATTTTTTCAGTTATTTCAATTCTGATAACTCTTTTATGATTAATTTTACGAAAAAAAGTGATTCTTAATAAAAAGTTCTGGATGGTCTAAAACTTAAAATACAACCATCTTATATCAAATTTTATCAATTTTATACGAGGTATGTGAAAAAAGATAAATTTAGATCAAAAGTAAAGTACCTTTATAGTTAAGAATATTTCAATTAGAAGGATGTAATTACATACTGAAACATAGTTTTTAATTCTAAATAACTTTTCTTTTCGATATTGTGAAAAATAAACGTATTTTACTCTTGAGCGAAATTCATATTGTTTGACATACCTCGTATAAAATTGATAAAATTTGACAAAAAATGGTTGTATTTTAGATTTTAGACCATGCAGAAATTTTTATTAGGAATCACTTTTTTCGTAAAATTAAAAATAAAAGAGTTATCTGAATTAAAATAACTGAAAATAATGATAGTTATTCATAATTTTTCAAAAAAAAAATTCAATTAGAAGGATGTAATTGCATACTAGAATACAGTTTTTAATTCCAAACAACTTTTCATAATAGCAATTTTCAATATTGTGAAAAATAAAGCTACTTTACTCTTGAGTGAAATTCAAACTTTTTGACATACCTCGTATAATATTCAAAAAATTTGATATTTGATGGTTAAATCTTAGGTTTTGGACCATGCAGAGCTTTTTATAATGAATAACTTTTTTCGTAAAATTAATAATAAAAACGTTTTCCATATGGATACAACTTACAGGGCCATACTGTATATATCAAAAAATCATAATGTTGAATGGGTTGCATATGTGAGTTCATTTTAAATGAAATAAAGAAACACAGACTTACTCAATCATTTAATTTACTTCGACGACCGGTTTCGATCTCTACAATATACAGATCATCTTCAAGTCGGCGTTACAAGTGATTAAATGCTACAATTAAAGAAAGCCAAAGTTAGAGCATTGTCTGGTTGTATCAAAATGCAAATAGAAAGCCAAAAATTTTGAGAGGTATGTAAATGTTGACACTTCAGAACAACAAACTGATACATACGTATGCACACATATAAGAACTCATATAAGGTACTCATAAGAACGCATACGCACATAGATGTATGCGGTTTATGACTATTTGTTAAATTAAATTAAATTTAAAAAAAATATTAAAATCCCTTATAATTTTGATCTACTTACATGCCGTTACAAGGGATGCTTTGTAAGTTCATCGATAACATGTTTAAACGTTCAGATTATGCTAATAGGATAGCTAGGTGAGGGACTGGGTAAGCGGACATGCTTCGTAGGTCAAAACACAGTGAATTGGAATGGATCCTGAAGGCAGATGTGTGATGTGAAACAGAGACAGATGTATTAGTTATGAGAAAGACAACGTTCGGATGGGAATGTTCATAAATGCAGCTAAGGTGTAAATTTACTTATTGTAAGCACTTGTACGATTGTAAAGGTCTTTGCTCTTAGATGTTTTTGAGCTATGGGCAAAGGTCGAAGTAAGGAAAAAGACAAATAAGAATAAGTTGCAAGTTTTTGTTGTTCCCAGTCAAAGGACTAAGGGATGTCAGTTTGTATCTTTGTAGGTGCCTAACACTAGGACATCTATGAAATGTAGAGAAATATAAGAAAATTAATTAGATAAAGAGAATGTCAAATCAAAATATTGGTTGAAAAATTGGAGATTATTAAAGGTGATCTGAGAAAGGATGGGGTTTGTTTAAGCTATTGTATGATAGTGTATGTTCAGAAAATAATAAATTAATAATTACAGGGTGTAGGCACTTACATTGAGAAATTTAAAATAAATAAATAAATAAAAACAAAACACATACGATTATCATTACACAGACAAGACAACAAGTGGTTTAAAATTTGATAGGGAGTAGCACTACATTTGTAAAATTCACATAACCGATTTTTATTTTTAAAAAATCTCAAACTTGGTTTTTGTGTTTGATCTTTGAGAGGGAACTTTGACAGTGTTTAGACAGATGGAGGATTGTAACGCCGACCTGAAGATGATCTGTATATTGTATAGATTGAAACCGGTCGTCGAAGTACATTAAATGATTGTAAGTAAGTCTGTGTTTCTTTACTTCATTCAAAAAATCATAATTTGAAAATTGAATAAGTTTTGTATTTTACATTTTTTTCTAATTCTGTAAATAAAGCAGTTTAGAGGGGGTCAAAATATAGTGAATAACCCTGTACATTCACTGGGGCCGACCGACTGGCTCTGTCCCGTCATACCGCTGACCGACTATAATAACTTTTAGTTATATTCAATTTAGATTGTGCGTACTGATATTCAGCCTTAGTAAATGGATTTAATTACCTCCGCAGGTAAGCAACTTTAACAAGCTGTCAGTACCACCTGTTCTACGTTTCGCTTGCCCGACCGCAGTATGTTTCTCTACACCAGCACAGTAATCAACTGTGAAATAACTAGCTTTAGTAAATTCAGAGAAATTTTTCAGCGCTGCCTCTTGGACTATTAGGAGTAATCGATAGCATCACAATTCGAATGCTTAAACGTCCGTGTCTCACAACCATACAATGGAATATACCACTCATAACATTTCATGGACCTTCATGCGAATATTCATCGACATGTTTCTGTTACGTAAAACTAATTTCCAGGTCATAAAAGCCTTATGTAAATGATCCTACTTATTATCTCTTCATCAGAGTTACAATTTACATTTAAGGTATGATTCCGAAAGTGGCTGCAGACTGCAGACCGCAAACCGCAGACTGCAGCGACAGTGTCGTCTGCGGTCAGACAAATTCCGAGCAGAACTGCACTGCATCTACATAATAGCGACACAGCATTGCACGATGGGAATCTATAATAGTATAATATTAAAAGTCGTATAAGTAGAATGTCAGACGCAATGAACAACGATGAATTAATGTTATATCTTTTGATAAAAGAAGAAGAAGACGACGATCTTTTACTTTTGCGTTATAAAAGAAAAAGGAAGTCAACTAGGTCTCTATTTAAAAGTAGACAATTTTAAGGAAGCTTGCGTCGGAAATAACTGAATATTTTGCTACAAAATTAATTAAATGCTCTTCTTCTTCATTTAAAATACTCATTTTCAAAAGAAATTCAATTCTTTTCACTTTTCAGTCAATTTGGAAACAGCGAAAATATGTGTTGTCGCTCTGCGGTCGGCGACACTACTGGTTCTGGTTCTGGTGCAGTACTGCGGTCTGCGGTGGCGACGTTTTGCGTGCGGCGGCGACAGTGCCGCTCTACTCGACATACAGCTCATAAGAAAGCATATGAACCAGTAGGTCTGTCGCTGCGGTCTGCGGTTTGCAGTTTGCGGTCTTGTTCGGAATCGTCCCTTTAACCAGCTGTCAAGGTACATTAAAATAGTTAACCCGCTATATCTCCTTTCCATGAAGAAAAAGCAGACCTTGATCTATGTATATTAACCTTTTCAACTGCCATCCACTTTGTCTTTGTAATATTGATTTTAAGGCCTCTCCGATAACTTGTTCACTAACTAGATTTACTAATCCATACTGCCACTTATCCATACTTTACTTATCTATAAAATCTGCCAATATTATTGGTAAAACATGCTTTTATACACTTCGGTTGCAGAGAAGGATTGGGAACAAGGGAAGCTTTGTTCTCAATGCTAATATTACTTCAAATATCGATGGAAGTTCAGAAACCAATTTACGTCTGGTTTATAGGTTTTGAGAAGGCATTTGATAGGGTCCAACATGATAGGCTCTTCGAGTATCTAGAAACAATCGTAATATATGATAAAGATCTGTGACTTTTACAACGTCTATATTAGAATCAAGAAGCTTCTATTCTGGTAGACGACAAAGGAACAGACAAAATTTTCATTCAAAGAGGTAACAGACATAAAACACTAGGAATTTGAGATGGCATACTGGAAAATTACATCACGCTTAAATTAATTGCCTACATTATGCTTAAATTAAAAACGTCTTTAAAAGTTATACAGGTAGGTATACACACCAACAAGCATCTATAATGATGAAGACGTTGAAAACTTCTAATTTAACGTTAAAAAATCGACGCTAATAATTGGAGACTTCAACGCTAAATTAAGGAGAAGAAGAAGCAAGTAGAACACAGAATGGGAGAATATGGATACGACGAAAGAAATAATAGGGTACATACACTAATGAACTACCCGGAGGAGAGACAACTTTTTGCTATGAACTCGTTTTTTAACAAAAAACCACAAAGAAGATGGACATGGATAAGCCCCAATGGAAATACTAAAAACGAAATTGATTACATATTTACAACGCAAAAAAACATCACTAAAGATGTTAGAGTACTGAACCGCTTCTCAACTTGTAGTGATCATGGTTTACTGTAAAGAGGCCGAAATTAAACCGAAAATCAGTTTACCGAAACTTCACTAGACCGAAAAGTATTAGGTACATAATACAGGGTGCTCAAACAGAATTGTAATCTGAGCAAGGGTAACATCAACCTGCCTTTATCCATGCTTAGGACTGGCAGCACAAAGTACTGACAAGTTTAGAGGTTATTTTTTGCTTTGTTTTTTGTTTATTTTTTGTTTTTATTTGTTTTTGGTTTATTTTTTTATTTATTATGTATAACACTAAAAATTAAAATTATGTGCCATCCCCCTTAAGTAATTAAGTATGTTACCATGAACATCAAAGTTACCGACGAGGCGTTTTAATCTGTCAGCGGAATCTCTTTATTTTTTCTGGCTTGTGGGCCTTCTGCATATAAATCTTAGCATAATTTACTGCAATATTTTTAATTTATGTACCATTTCGGTCTAGTGAGGTTTCGGTAAGTGCTTTTCGGTCCAATGAGTTCGGTCTAATTGTCGTGTACCAGCGATCATAGACTTGTCAGAACCAAATTGAGCATTAATGGCCGATTTGAAACAAAAAAAGAATGTGTGTACTTTGTACGCACGTAAGAAGTTATACTTCTATTATATGATTTCAACGAAATAAATATACTTAAATGTTTATTTGTATTTTATTTAATTAATAAACTAATTTTGATATTACCACTTTCAAAAATGTTTCATTAATACGACACCAAAAATTAAAAAAAAAGGATAACAATCGTCCGTGTCAGGATTTGAACCCGGGACCTTCGCGTTATGTAGTCGAATGCTCTACCAATAACCCATCAGGGTTTTGTTTTTACGGCTTCTGGGACGTAATTACAAACGACGGTGACAAATAGATCAAGTGAAGTATTAAATATAAAAATGTTTAAAATACTTATTATCTTACTCTCAAGGAAGACAAATCCAAAGACACAAAAATTGTAATAAATATATTTACTAAAAACACTAATATATTATTTTCAAACCGTAGTTGCGCTGATACATATATAAATTGGATGATTTAGCAACTAACAACATACTGTCGGTGTGCGCATGCGCCAGGTAATGTGAAAATTCACCCTCGTGTCTAAAGAAAAATAACTTCAAAAAAATGGAAAGTAGATCGAAACTAGATCTATTTGATAACGCATACATTGTAGTGACTAGTGAGTGTAGTGTATGGAGCCTCAGGAGACTGAGACTTCGGAAGCCCTGAAAATGATGTCAGAAAGGAGGCTGAAAGCTCGGCCCTGTAAATATCGATGCAGTTCAATCCGGAAGCCTGGTGAGTTTAATTTTAATATTAATTCTTTTATCGATATTGATTTAAGCTTTAAGTTTCATATCTTAGGTATCCCAAAATAGTAGAACGGTTGAATATTTCGCGAAATGAACATCGGATCGAAAAACTGAAAAATACCTGTTCAATAATTTTCAAAAATCTATCGAATGACACCAAACATGACCCCCACTCCATTCCCTGGAGGTAGAGTAACTTTAAAATCTTAAATGGAAATCCCCAGTTTTTATTGCAGATTTGGATTCCTTACGTAAAAGTAATCAACTGTTATTGGAGATATTTTTTCGAATTGTGAATAGATTGAGCTATGACCCTTACGTAAAACTAAGCAACTGTTATTCAAGATATTTTTTCGAATTGTGGATAGATGGAGCTATAATCCTTACCTAAAAGTAAGCAACTTTTATTCAAGATATTTTTTTGAATTGTGGATAGATGGAGCTATAATCTGAAAAAGCGATTTATTGTGATACCGTAGGTAAATTATAGAAATGGTCTGACATCTCGAGAAATACACTTCCAAATTAAAAACCAAAAAACACTTGTTTAATATCTTTCAAAAACCTATCAAATGACACCACACATGACCCTCCACTTTACACCCTGGAGGTGGGGTGGAGGGTCATGTTTGGTTTCGTTCGATAGGTTTTTGAAAAATATTAAACACGCGTTTTTTGGTTTTTCATTTGGAAGTGGTTTCTAGAGATATCAGACCGTTTCTATAATTTACCGACGGTATCACAATAAATCGCTTTTTCCGATTATAGCTCCATCTATCCACAATTCAAAAAAATGTCTCGAATAAAAGTTGCTTACTTTTACGTAAGAAATCCAAATCTACTATAAAACTGGGGGTTTCCATTTAAGATTTTTAAGTTACACCCCACCCCACCTCCAGGGAATGGAGTGGGGGGGGTCGTGCTGGGTGTCATACGATAGATTTTTTAGGCCCGGTCTTTTCATCTCCGAATAAAAGTTATTCGGAGGTTTATTTGACAGATTTACATGTAATCTGCCGGATGGATAAACTTCCTAATAAATATTTATTCGGAGATGAAAAGACCGGGCCTTAAAATTATTGAAAACGTATTTTTCAGTTTTTCGATCCGATGTTCATTTCGCGAAATATTCGACCGTTCCGCTACTTTTGTGACACCCTGTATACAGTGTTTCTGCGTAACTTGGAACCATATGGGAAAATTTTTTAATATCAACTTTACGAAAAAAAGTTATTCTTCATAAAGTGCTCTGCATAGTCTAAAACCTAAGATGCAATCATCAGATATCAAATTTTATCAATAATATACGAGGTACTATGTCTAAAAATATGAATTTCGCTCAAGAGTAAAGTGCCTTTATATTTCACAATATCAAAAATTGTTGTTAAAAAAAGGTTTTTGTAATTAAAAATTATGTTATAATATGTATATACACTCTTCTAATTGAAAGAAAAAATTTAAAAATTTTCCTCAAATTACGGATACCCGTACTAACATCATTTCTATTTAAGATAACTCCGATATTATTAATTTTGCGAAAAAAGTTATTCTCTATAAAAAGTCTGAATAGTCAAAAAACTAAGATGCAATCATAAGATATCAATTTTTTTCAATTTTATACGAAGTATGTCATAAAAATATGAATTTCGCTTAAGAGTAAAATACCCTTATAGTTCACAATATTTCAACTAGAAGTATGCAATTGCATATTGAAACATAGTTTTTAATTCTGAACAACTTTTTATCATAACAAATTTCAATATTGTGAAAAATAAAGGTACTTTACTCTTCAGCGAAATTAATATTTCTTGACATACCTCGTATAAAATTGACAAAATTCAATATCTTATAATTTTATCTTAGTTGTTAGTTAGACTATGCAGAACGTTTTATAAAGAATAACTTTTTTTTCGTAAATTTAATAATAACTGTCATTAATAAAAACGATGTTGAGTGTCCGTGATTTGAGCAAAATTTTCAAAAAAAAAATTTTCAATTAGAAGAGTGTAAATGCAGATTATAACATAATTTTTAATTACAAACAACTTTTCTCAGTGACACTTTTCGAT
Source organism: Diabrotica virgifera virgifera (assembly GCF_917563875.1). NCBI lineage: Eukaryota > Metazoa > Arthropoda > Insecta > Coleoptera > Chrysomelidae > Diabrotica > Diabrotica virgifera. Next base: position 148,776,469 of record NC_065452.1, on the reverse strand, counting down.
ATTGTGAAATATAAAGGCACTTTACTCCCGAGCGAAATTCATATTTTTTGACATACCTCGTATACTATTGATAAAATTTGATATATGATGATTGCGTCTTAGGTTTTAGACTATGCAGAGCACTTTATCAGAAATAACTTTTTTTCGTAGAATTGATATTAAAAAAGTTTCCCAGATGGTTCCAAGTTACGCAGACACACTGTATAATATAATGTATATATAAAATAAAGTTCTGCAATATTTGTATTTTAAAATATACAAAAAATGGCCTGATTACAATTTTGTTAGGTCGGCACACATAAGAAATGAATTTAAAACATTCTCTTTAGGACAAAGAAAGGACTTAAGAGCGTAGGCGCAAACTTTCGGGCCAATTCTTTTTAAATGCATTCATTTTTTTCGAAGCCTGAGAAAACTAATAAGTATCTTTGAAAAATTTAAACGCAGAATGAAAGATTACATCATTACCGTGGGCCGAAAGTCCCTGAAAACTTCTATAATGTTTATTTTAATAAGTTACAGGGGTGAAAAAAAGAAAAAATTTGAGTGGGATTTTTAATTTCAAATATCTCATTCAACAAAAACTCTGTTTATTCTAAAGGACTTTCGGCCCTTGGTAATAAATGTAATCTTTCATTCTGCTTTTAAATTTTTAAAAAATGTATTAGTTTTTTCAGGATTCGAAAAAAAATGAATGCATTTAAAAAGCCTTGGCTCAAAATTTTGCGCCTACGCTATGGTCATATGTTTATATACAAAGTATTTAATAATAAGATTAACAGTCCACATAATATACTTTCACTCATTACATTCAATATTGCTCCTCGTCGGACACGATCTTCGTTAATGTTCAATATATCTATAGTCGATTTGCTAATCTGAGACAAAATAACTGTATACACTACAATCACAATAAAAATGCACTACATATATAGAAATAAATAAACAACATTTCAAATTTTGATTGGGGGGGGGCATGCAAGCATTATCTGCAGGGTGTAACAAAAATACAGGTCATAAATTAAATCACATATTCTGGGAATAAAAATAGTTCGAATGAACCTAACTTATCTTAGTACTAATATGCACATAAAAAAAGTTACAGCCCTTTGAAGTTACAAAATGAAAATCGATTTTTTCAAATATATCGAAAACTATTAGAGATTTTTTAACGAAAATGGACAAGTGGCAATCTTATGGCAGGAACATTTTAAAGAAAAATTATAGTGAAATTTGTGCACCCCATAAACATTTTATGGGGGTTTTGTTCCCTTAAACCCCCCCAAACTTTTGTGTACGTTCCAATTAAATTATTATTGTGGTATCATTAGTTAAATTCAATATTTTTAAAACTTTTTTGGCTCTTAGTATTTTTTTGATCAGGCAGTTTTTATCGAGTTGTGGCTTCTTTTTTAATAGGTTTACATAAACATTTTATGGGGGTTTTGTTCCTTTAAACCCCCCAAATGTTTGTGTACGTTCCAATTAAACTATTACTGCGATACCATTAGTTAAACACAGTGTTTTTAAAACTTTTTTGCCTCTTTGTATTTTTACGATAAGGCACCTTTTATCGAGATGTGGCTTCTTTTTTAATATGGTTCAAAATATACCTAAAAATGTAAATCGTAAATAAATTTTCATATTATTACCAAGTCTCCATAATCGTACTTAAACATATACAAATATGTGGTGGATTTGAAAAATATTCAAAATATCTCGATAAAAACTCGACTTTTCGAAAAAGTACTAAGAGGCAAAAAAGTTTTTAAAACATTGTGTTTAACTGATAGTACTACAATAATAATTAAATTGGAACGTACACAAAAGTTTGGGGGGGTTTAAAGGAACAAAACCCCCATAAAACTTTTATGGGGTGTCTAAAATTCACTATAATTTTTTCTTAAGATACTACTGCCATAAAAATACCACATGTCCATTTTCAATAAAATATCTCAAATAGTTTTCGATATATTGGAAAAAATCGATTTTTATTTTGTAACTTCAAAGGGCTGTAACTTTTTTTATGTGCACATTTGTACTAAGGTAAGTTAGGTTCAATCGAACTATTTTTGGTCCCAGAATATGTGATTAAATTTATGACCTGTATTTTTGTTACACCCTGTATACATTATATTATATAGGTATGATGTAATGATGAAATTGATGTATTTTTTGTAAATTTCAGTCATTTTCAGGGTCAGGAGGGGGGGGGGCAAATGACGCCCCTGTTCTAGGAGCACTCCCGAATCATGATTTAGTAGTGCTCCTCGTGTTTGTTTATTTCTAGTGCATCTTTATTGTGATTGTAGTGTAGACAGTTGTGTCTCAGATTAGCGAATCAACTATACCTCACAATCTTGTTGCAACAAGATATCCCCTTGTCAATGCACTTAAGCTGTTAAATAATTTAAACGATGTAAATTGGTCCTTGTATCAAACAAAGTTTTATAAATTGATACTAAGTCAAATTTACTTGAAGGTTCATTCGAAATAATAAGTGATAAACAGAAATAATACAAATATTTAAATTATCGATTTAAAGAAGTGGAAAACCCGCTACAAAGAAGAACTTCAAGAAAAGACAGGAATACATAAATAAATCACCTAAGCACTACAATTTAAATTGGCAAGAGTTAGAATTAAATGACGAATTCGTTGAGAGAATGATAAAATCACCAAAAAATAAAAAAGCGTGTGATCCTGAGGGAAGCCCAGAGGAACTTATAAAAAATGGAACTGCAAAATTGACTAAATCAATAACCTTAATTTTCAATAACTAAGCAAACTAAAACATACCAAAAAATTAGAAAAAAGGGTTGATAACCGTTATACATAAAAAGGATAACAAGGAAGACTGCAAATAACTATCGCTGTATTACTGCAACCAGCACCTTTAGCAGATTATATGGATAAACTTTGAAAACTCTAATAGAAAATGAATCTGCAGCTCTAGAGATCGAACAACAAGCAGGATTCCGAGCAGGAAGATCCTGCATCGACCATATTTTCACGCTCAACCAACTCCACGAAAAGAAAGCAGCCAGAGGCAGAGAAATACATCTACTATTCGTCGATCTAACCTAAGACATATGATACCGTGCCACTATGTAAATTATGGCAACTCCTGGAAAAATCCCCTATATTTAACTTTAATAAATGCAGTGCAAAAATTCTATTACAACACCCAATCAAACGTAAAAAATCAACAACAGATTATCCGATAGCTTCATGGTGAATAAGAGACTACGACAGGGATGCATCTTATCACCAACACTGTTTAAAATCTATGAAAATGAATACTTGAATAAATGGCGGGAATCATGTTCTGGCATGGAGGTACAGCTAAACGAAGACTCAACACTGTACACACTACATTTTGCTCAGTGGCGTAACAAACTCCGCCGGGCCTCCCCGCAGAATTGGAAATGGGGCCCCCTTTAGGGGTTATGTTTATTTTAAATGCGACTTTATTTAAATTTATTTTAAAAAGTTACTAAATGCGACTTGTATAACAAAACTTATATGTGTTATAGCCCAGTAAATGAACGTGAAATACGGCGATACCGTGTAATTTTAAGTGTAACCACGGAAGTGGTCAAGTCAATACCTACTTTTCGAGCTATTTGAGAGTGAAAATGTTTATTATTCAACAAAAAAAAAACACTTTTTTAGGCGGTTTTTGACAAATACCTCAACAAGTAAGTATTTGATCGAAAAAATATGCTTAGCAAAAATGTAGCTTATAAAAAAAATGAAAAAACTTAAGTCTATCGACCCAGTAGAAGCAAAGTTGTAGCTCAGGAAAAATTGTTCTTATAGTCCATGTTCAATAGTCCAATTTAAAATACCTCTATATAAAAAACTATTCAAACCTCTACAATGCTGGAAATGATAATAATAAAATAATTTGTAATTTTTTATGTCCTTGAGAAAGTCATCTGTTTAACAATATACAGGGTGTTCCATTAACAATTGTCCATACCGTAACTGGAGAAACCTTAACACAAAATACGAAGATTTAACCCAAAACACTTAAATAAAATATTCTTCCTTACCGAGATACAGAGGGTTTTATTGCAAATGTTCTAAAAGGATTTTAGCCCATTGTTAAAGCACCATTTAATATTTTTGTTCAAACTTGACACACAATTTACACATGTGAGGATACTTTAACTAGTGTTAAAAGATAGTTTTCCGCTGTTACCAGAGGCATGCTGTAGGTATACTTCCTTTTCGCCCCTTTCTCCCCTTACAATCTACGCTACTGTCGTAATAGTCATTTCAGCATGTTTTTTGATTATACGTTACTTTTTATGTAAATATCATCCTTTTGTCGCAATGCGATAGAGTAAGTAGTTTTCAAGTTATTTGCGTTTTAATGTAATGGGTTGAATAAAATTATGTATTTTAGACACATAATTTTATTGAATGTAGTTTAAAATACATAGTCTTATGGAATCCATTATCTTCAAACGCAAATAACTTGAAAACTACTTACTTTATCGCAATGAGACAAAAGGATGATATTTATGTAAAAAGTAACAAGGAATTAAAAAAACATAGATTGTGAGGGGGGAAAAGGGGCGAAAATGAAGTATATTATCCCTACGACACGCCTCTGGTAACAGTGGAAAACTATCTTTTAACACTAGTTAAAGTATCCTAGCATGTGTAGACTGTGTATCAAGTTTGAACAAAAAATATTAAAAGGTGCTTTAACAATGGGCTAAAATCATTTTAGAACATTTGTAATAAAACACTCTGTATCTCGGTAAGGAAGAATATTTTATTTAAGTTTTTTGGGTTAAATCTTCGTATTTAGTGCTAAGGTTTCTCCAGTTACGATATGGACAATTATTAATGAAACACCCTGTATAGATAATTATAGATTTATATTTTTAAACATGTAATAAGACATACACTCTGTGTGGTTAATAAACTAATAAATAAAAAAAAAGATTAGAGAAAAGTTAAGATGGCCATATCCTTAGCTTATTCCCTACTTACCGACGAATTTGTACCATTTATACTGAAAAAAAAAGTATTTTATCTTTTATTGAATATGGGTCGCTTAACTAAATAATAAAATAAATCAGAGTCAAAGATAAAAAAAATTAAAACAAAATCAATGGGAAAATATCCAGTAGCTGGCTGTATACCATAATTAAAAAATCATACAGAAGTAAAAACTTTGTTTGTACAATGGTATAAAAAAAGTTTATTAAAAACTATTAAAAGTCATCCAAAAGGATTTGCAAAACGTTTTCAATCTATATCAGATTATCTTCAGTGCGTTCTGCTAGTACATGGAACTAGCAACCTTATGAAATTGGTAACATCGAGAAATATGGTTTACATGATAACTATATAATATTTATAGCGACTCCAAATCGATGTTAAAGGATTAAATGTGTTAGGAGTGCTCAAAGGGCAACATGGTTCCCTGCTCGATAAAAAATCGTGGTTCTTGCCAGTTCAATGGACACAGACCAACAAACAAACTTGTCTTGGTCAGTGAAACAAAAAAAAAGAAGAACTTCTGTTGGAGTGAAAGTAAAGAGAGTGATAAACTCCAACAGAAGTAAGGAAAAAGAAAGTAACTGTAAGCTAGATATATATAAATAGTGATAAGATAGTGTAGTGGAAGAAAGGGGAAGTAAAATGAAAATAAACAGAAAATAGCTTCTCGCTGGAGAGGCTGAAGTAGGAAAAATACTACTTTACAGTAGTACTGAAGAAAGGGGGATTAAAAGGGATAGACGTAGAAGTGGGAAGAGACAGAGGCAAACTAAATAGAATTGGCTAGCAAGAGATGCAAGAGAACAACTTGACACTCAAGGATGGATACGGCTCGTTTGCATGCCTGTCGAAGAACAGTAGCTCAAAGTAGATAGCAATGATGACTGAAAGGTGAAATAATAAAATAAGAATAATGTACTGAAAATATATAAAGGAGAATAATTGCTAAAGAAGAACAAATTAAATAAAACTAACAAATCATGGGCGCCAAGAAAATGATCTTCGATCACTCTCTCAGGTATCTTACACTGCTGTCAAATATTAAATATATTAAATCAGTAATAATGAACATAAAGGAATAATAAAAATAAATGATATACAACATAAGTAAATATTTATTAAAAATAACTACTACATTTTTGACAATCTGTGAGTTTAACCAAATTTAATATTATGTGACTCTAAAATGACATACGTTATACTTTAACATGTTATATTCAAGATAACAACAATAATGGTACCTGTTACAAAATTATATAAGTACCTCTTACTTACATATAGGGTACAACTCACATGAGATTTCTACCAAATTGTTATAGTACGCCCGCTACGTACAACTAAATTAAAACCGACAAATATTAAAAGTAATATAAATAAATAGGCACAAGCCTGACGAAGAGAAAATACAATGATGAATTAAGCAAAATTAATTAATAAAAGTTATAGAAATGAAGCTAAGATAAATACCGAAACGATGACCTAAATTAACCGAACAAATGGAATAAAGCGAATAAATAATCAAATATTTGGGAAACAAGCAAGTAATATTACAAAATAAATATCAAACCAATAATAAAATATAAAACCCTAATTTTCTAGGCCTGCTTACCTTGTGCACGCAAATAACTTACCATAGATACAACAGCATAGATACAACAGTTTGGGGAACCTAATACTCTAATATACAAATATGTCAAATAACAAACAAAGGTAACTCGATCTGAAACCAAATAATTAATAACATAATACGTCAACCAAATGTCTGAAATATAAGCACAATATATACTCAGTTTGGTCTGATTTTGAGACCAACAAACAGTCTTGGGTAACTAGTTTGTTGGTCTGTGTCCGTCCATTGAACTGGCAAGAACCACGATTTTTTATCGAGCAGGGAACCATGTTGCCCTTTGATCACTCCTAAAACATTTAATCCTTTAACATCGACTTGGAGTCGCTATAAATATTATATAGTTATCATGTAAACCATATTTCTCGATGTTACCAATTATTTCATAAGGTTGCTAGTTCCATGTACTAGGCAGAACGCACTGAAGATGATCTGATATAGATTGAAAACGTTTTGCAAATCGTTTTGGATGACTTTTAATAGTTTTTAATAAACTTTTTTTTTATACCATTGTACAAACGAAGTTTTTACTTCTGTATGATTTTATAAAAAAAATTGTTTCACAGAAAATCTTTTTGATGTGCCTATCCGCGACGAATGTTGGCGATTATCATGGCAATCTTTATTTTATCTGCAGCAACCGGAAAAGCTGCACAGGTGTTGTGTTAAACCAGGTTCTGAGGTTCTTTAACCAGGATGTTCTTCTTCTTCATGGTTTCATGCTTTCCAAATAAATTTTTTCCTTGTAGGAGGGAATATCTGGATTCATTTCGCATAATGTGTCCAAAGTATTCCAGCTTTCGAGAATTGATGGTGGTTAGTACCTCTCGGTTCTTCCCCATTCTTCTAAGGACCTCTTCATTTGTGACCCGGTCAGTCCGGGATTTTAAGAATTCTCCGATATAGCCACATCTCAAATGCTTCCAATTTTCGGCACATATTTGTCCCGGAAAATAATAGGGAAATAGCAGAAGAAGAACAACTATTTTTCATGTATAAATCTAACACCATGGTCTACCAAATTACAAAATGCTATAGATATAAATCCTAAGACTATATTTCTATATTATATAAAAAGGGATCAAATCTTAAAAAATACTGCTCAGTAATGATCTACCATTTTAAACTTTTGGAGCAACTCATAGATCTAACCAGTTTATTATAACGGAGGACACGTTGATCAAAAGATATCTAATTTTTACCGTCGAGTTGTTACAAATTGTATTTAAAAAATTATAGTAAGGGGTGTGTAAAAATGACTTTTTATAAATAAAAAAAATTGGACCCGGCAGATAATATTTCAGATTTTTTGGATCATTCTAAACAAAAAAGGTCATTTGTAATTTTTCTCGTAACTTGATGGTTTTCGAGTTATAAACAGTTTAAAACTGAAAAAAGAACTAAAGATGACGATTTTCAAGGCTCAAAGGCATAAATAAAAAATTCAATAAAAAAAATCTATGTTTTCAATTTAATAGCACATAAAACAACATCCAAAAATGCTACTTAACTCTACATCCTACCAGACTGAAAACAATGGAACCTTCTCTGGTAACACCTCCGAGGCTTCTACAATTTGCAAGCCATAACGGATGCCGAGACTAAGGAAGATGATGAAAAATTCAATTTTTGAAATTACGCGAAGTACCTAAATTCAAGCTCAGACCTTATTTTATCAGTTTTTGATAAGTATTTTGGATTTATTTCATTTTAAAACATTGTTTTTTAGTTGTTACTGCAGCTCGATCGCCCGTCTTCCCATAAGGAATCTTCCTCATTAACAATAATAAAAATATATTTTAGAATAAAACATGTAAAAATTCTTATCGGAACCTGATAGAAGAATGTTTGAACTGGAATTTAGGTACTCGATGATTACAAAAATAATGTTTTTTACTTGTATTTTTGAGTCTTGAAAATCGTCATTTTTCGTTCTATGTTCTTTGTGATTGTAGTATAAAAGTCAGAAATTTGTATCAGACAAATTCTTTTTTGACAGAAATTTGTATTCGTCATAATTGTTGAACGGTCAGATCGATGTGTCTCTTATTTTGGTCAATCGTTACACTATTACCACCTAATCAACTGATTTATTCAAACTGGAAAGAAATCAAGTCCGGCTTCAAAAAAATTAGTTCGTTTGGGTCTTAAAAAAAATTTCACCCTGTATACGCTTTTGGAAAACTATAATATGAATTTTACAAATTAGACAAATAAGCAATTAAAATGACATATTTATTTTTTCCCCACACGATTACTTAATTTTTTATAAAAAAATCAAATTTGACTATGAATTAAAAGTTTGGTAAAGTGAACCATAGATTTAAAAAAAAAACTTTTATTACAAAAATTAATTTTTTTTAACAAATTTTTAATTTATGTTACCACCTAATCAACTGATTTATTCAAACTAGAAAAAAATCAGGTCCGGATTTAAAAAATTAATTCGTTTTGATCTTAGAAAAAATTTCACCCTGTATACGCTTTCTGAAATTTCTAATATGAATTTTAGAAATTAGACAAATAGGCAATTAAAATGGCATATTTCTTTGTTCCCCACACGATTACTTAATTTTTTACTAAAAAATCAAATTTGTCAAAATCGGAATTTTAACCTAAAAATGAAAAAAAAAATGAAATCACGGTTTAACTCGCTACAACTCTGTTCCAGTTTAATATTTTTTTTTCTGAAATGTTTACAGCACATATCTCTTACCATTGTGAAGACTATGAAAATTGTTGCAGACTTTCAGTCTTCTTCTCATAAAAGTTAGAATTTATCTATCTAAGTCTCATTTTAGAATTTATCTATTTGATCACGTCTATGTTAAACTATAGAGTCCAAAGAAAAGTGTTATGGGTTTTAGATCTAGACGTGGTATAGAAAAAAAATGGTGAAGATTTTAATTTTAAGAAAAACGTTGTTTAAATTTTTTTTATTTTTATGGTAAAATTCCGATTTTAACAAATTTGATTTTTTAATAAAAAAATAAGTAATCGTGTGGGGAAAAAATAAATACGCCATTTAATTGCCTATTTGTCTAGTTTGTAAAATTCATACTAGAGTTTTCAAAAAGCGTATACAGGGTGAAATTTTTTCTAAGACCAAAACGAACTAATTTTTTAAATCCGGGTCTGACTTTTTTTCTAGTTTGAATAAATCAGGTGATTGGGTGGTAACATAAATTAAATATTTGTTCACAAAAAAATTAATTTTTTTAATAAAAGTTATTTTTTTTAAATCTGGTTTCTAGTAAATATGGTTCACTTTACCAAACTTTTAATTATTCATAGTCAAATTTGATTTTTTTATAAAAAATTAAGTAATCATGTGGGGAAAAAATAAATACGCCATTTTAATTGCCTACTTATCTAATTTGTAAAATTCATATTAGAGTTTTCAAAAAGCGTATACAGGGTGAAATTTTTTCTAAGACTAAAATGAACTAATTTTTTAAATCCGGGCCTGATTTTTTTCTAGTTTGTATAAATCAGTTGATTGGGTGGTAACATAAATTAAATATTTGTTCAAAAAAAAATTAATTTTTGTAATAAAAGTTATTTTTTTAAATCTATGGTTCACTTTACCAACCTTTTAATTCATAGTCAAATTTGATTTTTTTTATAAAAAATTAAGTAATCATGTTGGGAAAAAATAAATATGTCAATGTAATTGCTTATTTGTCTAATTTATACAATTCATATTATAGTTTTCAAAAAGCGTATACAGGGTGAATTTTTTTTTAAGACCCAAACGAACTAATTTTTTTGAAGCCGGACCTGATTTTTTTCTAGTTTGAATAAATCAGTTGATAAGGTGATAATAGTGTAACGATTGACCAAAATAAGAGACACATCGATCTGACCGTTCAAAAATTATGGCGAATACAAATTTCTGTCAAAATGCGAAACTCGCCCTGTATATTATTAAACAATGGGAGCAGACACTTTTTAATGGTCATTTGTTATTCCCCATAGGAGCCTCTATACGAGGTAGGAGTATGTACAGTTCCTCATGACTCACCCTGTATACAATCACAACAAAATAATGGTTTTATATTTTTGTGCAAACTTACCAATTCGTCTGAAGAATATTCTGCATCACCATTGCACAATTAACCAATTACAAATGCCAGAGTTCCTCGTTTAGAATCCGTAGTAACTTCTGTATACATTCCTAAACAAATAACTCTTACTGCACAAAGAGAAGGAAACAAAGCGAGGCTTACGAAGGAAAAAATATCGAAGAAGAGGACTAAACAAAGTATTGAAAAAGACTTTAAAAAAGCAAAAATATTCATTAATCAAAGTTTAGAGCAAAATTTTAGAAAACAAAAATGCCAGAACTTTAAATATAACTTAAAAAAGTTTTTAACATTTACTAAACCTGTAAAATATTAATAGACAATATACCATGAAATAACTACTATAGAAAACGATGTATAAGAACCACTAACCGAACACCCCGTATACATTTTTTGATTTCAACCGCCGCGCGAAGCGCACCGCGCCTTTGGGTAAGTTAAACTGAACTAAACTATTTCTTATTTTTGCTTAAAGTACCTTACTGATAATTTCTATAATGAGACAAGGGTGATTCATTAAAAGAACTAGTATTTTAGTCATCTATTCTGCAAGTAAATAAAAATCATCTTATTCTTTTGTTAAACCGGGTCATTTGGCTCTAAAAGCACCGAAATAAATCCATTTTTAAATGTAGCACCTAGAGACTTGCAACATTTTGCATTGTGTTCTGGATGATGTCAGGAAAAAAATCTACTATAGAAAAATGGGTGGAAATGCATAATTGCATTTTAAAATGCATCCAAAAGTGCATAAACATGTCAAAATAAGTATATTAAGGGCCAGATTTTATTACTCGGGAGGTTTTTGGGGTCGCTGGATACGAATACGCCATCAGATCCGACCCCCGGTCCCCCGGACCACCTGGTTCCCAAGGTCACTGCTAAGGCATGCTATCTTCTGGAGTTTGGAGTGTTTTTGGGCACCAGGTGTACCGGGCGGTCGGTTCTGATTGCGTTTTCTTGTTTAGCGACCCCAAAAATCCCCGAGTAATCTATGTGCATCAATTTAGTGCCGAAAACACTCAAAACTTCAGATGACGTACCTTAGCAGTGGCCCTGGGTACCAGGTGCTCAGGTAGTCGGTTCTGATGGCGTATTCATCTTCAGCGACCCCAAAAACCCGAGTAACAAAATCTGGCCCTTAATACACTTACTTTGACATTACAAATATACGAAAAAATACTTAACAAAAAAATAATCGGAAAAATTGACAGCACACTAGAGGAATCACAAAGCGGTTTCAGAAAAGTCAGAAGCACCCAGGATAATATATTTACAATCAAGCAAATAATAGAAAAATATCATCAACAGGAGAAAAAAATGTATATGGCTTACATAGATCTTGAAAATGCTTTTGACACGGTATTATGGGAAATATTAGAGAAGAGAGGTATAAGTAACAAAATGATAAGGGTAGGTAACATAAGGGTAGGAACATTTACAACAACAATGTGAATTATATCATCAGCCAAAACAGAACATCAAAACCATTTACTACGAACGAGGGACTGAGACAAGGAGGAGGATTAAGTCCAACACTGTTTATAATTTACATGGATGAGATAATTAAAGAATGTAAAGTAAAAGTGAAAAAATGCATGTTGGTTATAGAAATTTAAGAAGAGTAGACATTTCAGAAGGAGCATTCGCCGATGACGTTATCATATTGGCCGAAAATGAGAAATAACTTCAAAGAAATATAGAAATATGGAATGAAACACTAAAAAAATATGGAATGAAAATTAATAAAAATAAAACAAAAGTTATGGTCATGGGGGAAAAAGAAGAAGAAGAAGAAAAGATAAACATAAAAGTAGAAGAAGTAAATATAGAACAAGCACGAACATTCCAATACTTAGGAGTAGAATTAGAAGACAACGGAAGACAGGAAACAGAAATTAATAATTACATTCAAAAAACAATGAACCCATACCATGTAATGAGCAATAAATTCATAAATAAAAAAAATAACACGAAAAACAAAAATTAATGTGTTCCAAGTCAATATATAGACCTGTATTAACCTTTGGTTGCGAGTCATGGGTACTAACAGAACGACAAAAGAGTAAAATACAGGCAGTAGAAATGAAATACGTTAGACGAGTTCGAGGAGTTACCAAAAGAGATAGACTACGGAACACTCAAATAAGAGAAGATTTGAAATCGAGTCAACGTTAGAATTTATAGAGAGAAGGCAACTCAGTTGGTGGGGTCATCTTCAGAGAATGGATCAGACAAAACCGGTAAGACATTTGGCAGGCAAAAACGCAAAGAAGAACGAAGAAAGGTAGACCACGACAAACATGGAATAGAGCACTAGGCAAAATAATCGAGAAAAGGGGAACAACGTGAATAGAAGCAAGGACGCTTGCTCGAAATAAGAAGGAATGGGTCAAATTTGTACATAATATAAATGTACAGTTATTAGTTAAATTTAAGATTAAGTTGTTTTTGTATTGTATTATAATGTAACATAATGTAATGTATTGTCGCCTTACACCACTATGTGGTAAAAAGGTTTTCTTTTTGAAAATACATTCGGGTGCAAAAAAATCGATCCACTGAAAATTTTGTCATTTTTGATGTCTCGAATTTCCTAAACCTGTTTGCCGATTTAAGTGATTTTTTTACCATGTTATATCCTTATTCATTAACAATATCGCTATAATAATATTGTTACTAGACAGGTAAACTGCCATTGTATACCGGGTGTACGAATCAAACTGTGTTTTTTCTCAAAGTTAGCATCACCCAGTAGACTATTCTAGCGTTTATAAAATACTGAAATTAAAAACCAACTATAGCCTCAGGTTTTCTTAACATTCTGTTTTTAGATTCATTCGCTTATGTTGGATAATAAAAAAATTAGGTACTTTAACAACTGGCCATGTTCGTCATCAGTACAGAGTGTTTCGAAATAAGTGCGACAAACTTTAAGGGGTAATTTTACACATGAAAATAATGACAGTTTGCTTTATAATCATATGGCCGGAAAAGCTTTGTTTCCGAGATATGGGATGTTCAATTTTTTTTACAAACTGATTTATTTATTGCTTTAAAACCAGTTGAGATATGGAAATCAAATTTGGTGGGTTTTATGACGTAGTTATTGCACATTATTTGACATACAATTAAGAATTTAATATTCACCAGTAGCGCGCAAACGGGTATTATGACAAATCATATTACCCGTATACACGCAATATTACAGCGATATTGTTAATGAATAAGGCTAAAAATCACTTAAATCGGGCAACAGGTTTAGAAAATTCGAGACATCAAAAATGACCAAATTTTCAGTGGATCGATTTTTTTGCACCTGAGTGTATATATATTGACATGTCTATGCACTTTTAGATGCATTTGATGCACTTTAAAATGCAACTATGCATTTTCACCTATTATTGTATAGTAAACTTTTTTCCTGGCATCATCCTAAACACAAAGCAAAAAGTTGCAAGTCTCTCGGTGCTGTATTTAAAAATTTATTTGTTTTGTGCTAAATGTCCTGGTCTGTGTAAGTATGTAATTTCAAAAAAGGAATTTAACGTCAAAAAGTGTAAGATATTTATTATCTCTCTCTTCAATCCTCACCACCCGGAGGGAGTGTAGTGGTCGACGTGATGGCGTGTATTGTCCTTGTCCGTCTCCAAAGATCTCTGTCTCTGGTCATTTCTTTTAACTCATGCATAGGTCTTTTGCATATTCCTGTAATTTGATTGATCCATCTTGTTGGGGATCTTCCTCGTGATCTTCGGCCTTCCACCTTTCCTTGTATAATGAGTCTTTCCATGCTTTCTGTGTTTGCCCTCATAACGTGTCCAAAGTATTTTAATTGTTGGAGATGGACTTTACTGGAGAGTCGTTGGTCAACTTTTAGCTCTCTTAAAATTGAATTATTTGTCCTATGGTCGGTCCAAGGAATTCGTAGCATTCGTCTCCAAGAGAACATTTCAGTGGCGTCTATCTTTCTTCTTTCCGAATTTCTTAGGGTCCAAGATTCACATCCGTAGGTCACTATTGGGAATATTAAGCAGTTGATCAACCTCATCTTTAACGCTCTTGAGATTTGACAGTCCTTCCATATTGTGGTCATTTTCGCTGTGGCGACTTTTGCTAGATCACATCTACGTTTTATTTCTTCCTGTAGTGGCCCTGTGTTTGTGATTAATGATCCCAGATATAAGTATGAGCTCACAACCTCAAAACGATCAATTGCGGTTATGTGTGGATGATTGTTATGTAGTCTATCCACTATCATGATCTTTGTCTTTGATATGTTTAATTGCAGACCAAATATTTGACTTTCGTTTTCAACCAGTCGTATAAGATCAATCAGCTCTGCTTGACTATTTGCAAGAAACTGTGTCATCTGCGAAACGTAGGTTGTTTATTTTATGACCATTTATTGACATGCCTTTTTCCCATCCTTCAAGTGCTCTTCTCATAATATGCTCCACATACATATTGAATTATTGTGGAGATAGTATACATCCCTGCCTGACACCCCGTTCTGGATGAAATTCATTTGAAAGTGTGTCAAGCTCTTTAACTGATCCAGTAGTGTGTTCGTATAGTTCAGTTATAAGCGAAATAAGGTGTTGTGGTACGCCTACTTCTTTTAGTATTCGCCATAAGTGTCAAGAAGTTAACATCGAACCGAATACCAAAAGCCATAAGTACCTATAATCTACAAATTGTTAGTTTTTGGCAAGAATTTGAATATATTTGTTAATGCAATTAATAAGTCATATTTTTATGAACAATAAACATGATTGGTTAAAATATTGTTTTGTTTGCTTTCATTCTGAATCTTCATAGTTCATATCTAAGATTAGAACAAGACGAACACACACCTGAGATACTGAGCTAAGCAAGGGTGTAGCGATGGCTATCTTGGATGATTGAGGTAATATTTTCGAATATTATTTCAATTAGCTGGGGTAGTCCGCCTTCTTATTTCGTTTCACTGTCGAACGCCTTACGATAATCTATAAAGCATATGTACAGTGGAATATTGAATTCCCTAGATTTTTCGATTATCTGTCTTATATTCAACAGGTGTTCCCGAGTCCCTCTACCTTTGGTAAATCCAGTTTGCTCTTGTGGAATTTCTCTTTGAAGGAATGTTTTTAGTCTCTCATTGATTATAGTAGCATTATTTTACTAGCATGTGATATAAGAGAAATATTTCTATAATTGTCGCATTTATGGAAGCTGCCTTTTTTTATGAATTGTCGTTATTGTATCTTTTGTCCAGTCTTCAGGCCATTGTTTAGAATGCCATATTTGGTTACAGAGTAGATGAAGTAATTTTACGCCAGTTTCCTCTGTGGTTTTAAGCATTTCTGCTGTTATTATAATATCTGAACCACGTGCTTTATTGTATTTGAGCTTACTGATCGCCAGTCTTACTTCATTTTCAAGTATATCAGGTTCTTCTTCCACTTTGTTAAGGATTTGGAACAGCTTCTTGGCGTTGATCATCTTTATATAGGTCTCTGCAATATGATCACTATGTCTCTGCTATATCTTCTCTGTTTGTTCTCAGAGTTCCAGTGTTGTCTTCAATGGCCCAAGTTCTGGTTTTGAAGTCTCTTGTTAAGTAGCGTATTTTTCTAAATCTCGGCTGATTATTCTGATCATGTATCTATTTCTTTGCGTATGCTTTGATAGTACTGTTTTTATCTGCCTTGCATCTTCGTTTTATTTCTTTATTGAGGTTTCTTAAACTAGCTTTTTCCCTTTCACTATGCACACCACTTTGACAAAGATTAAGTACCGGTAAAAAGTACCGTAGAAAAAGATTAAGTACCGGAAAAAGTACCGGAATAAATCAGTTTTCAGCACCTATCGACTTGCAACTATTTGCATTACGTTCAGGATGACGGCAGGAAAAAAGTCTACAATAGAAAAATTCATCCAAAAGTGCATAAACATGTCAAAATAACTATATTAAGGGCCAAGTTTTATAATTCGGGCTTCATTTAGATTTCGAGCGCTAATCGCTTTCCTAACTCCCAGATTCCAGCTCTGTGGTGGTCTTCGTCGTTTTTTCTTCTCTGGGGGTTGCCACATCATAGTTTTTTTAGGCAATCTTTCGTCCCCCATGCCCATATCATATGAGCTGTTTTCTCTCAATATCCTCAACTATAGTGCTCTTTACAGCCATTTGTTGTTTTATTACTTCATTCCTTATTCTTTCGTCTCTTGATATTCCCATCGATCTTCTGATGGCATCCATTTCCGTGGCTTGGATCTTTTTCTTATATTTCTCGGTTATTCTCCATGTCTCGGCTCCATAAAGTACTAGTTTTAACGATTGTCTCATATGTTCCATTTTCTTTTCTTTGATATTTCTTGACTCCATAGAACTCCGTTTAGACATGCTATAGCTCTTCGTGCTTGTATGATGCGATGTTCTATTTCTCGTTCGTCTTTTCCACTACGGTCGAAGATGATGGCCAGGTATTTATATTCGTCACATGGATTTATTTTTTGATTGTCTTCGATATCGAGTTGTTCTGCTTCAGCGCCAATTGAGAGGTATTTTGTCTTTTCTAAATTGATATTTAATCCCCATTATTATGGTACTCTTCAATCAGTTTTCTAAGCATATATTCCATGTCGTCTTTGTTATTTGAGATCACCACCTGATCATCTGCAAACTGTAAAGTATATATGCAATCCTGATCGTTCAATTGTATACCCATTCCTTTGACTTTCCTTTTCCATTGTTTCAGAGCCGCAGAGATATAAATCTTAAACAGAGTCGGAGAGATACAACATCCCTGTCTAAGACCCTTAGTAACTGCAAATTTTTCAGCTAAGAGGTTTCCGAATTTCATTTGGGAGTTTGAACCGTAATATAGATCTTTGAGAGCACTAACCAATGTTTGATGTATGTTTGATGTGCCCAGGACTTCCCATAGTTTATTTAGCGGGACTGTGTCATATGCCTTCTCAAGATCTACAAAAGTCAAATACATACTATTATGTTACCCTCTTATAATCAAACGCAGCAGATTATAACGAAGACCTCTTATATGGCTGAAATATGTCTTAAGCATTATTGACACTGTTTTTAAATTGTGAGGTATCTAGTACTAAAATTTACTCTTAAAAGTCGGTAAAATACACCATTTTTTAATTTTATTTCAAATTCAAAAAACAAAAAAATTTCAAATCGATTTTTCTAGAAAACTGTGTATCCTGCCGACTTAAAATAAGAGTAGGTACCATTTAGTGAATGAATGAAAACTCTTCGTTTATACCCCGTTTAGGCTTAAGCCTCTTCAGGGTGAAGGATCCTTTTTTTCAGGAGTGTGGGGAGATTGAGTAAGCTTTTGAATGTTAGGTGATGTGTGGAGAGGCAAAGTTGCCAGTGGATGGGGTTAGAAGGTGGTTTTAGCACAGAAGCTGTACAAGCGAAAGATAGAAGTTGCCGTAGCCCAGTAAAGCGACCAGTCAGTCAAGGAGGTTCCAAATCTGTCACCATAGAGGAACGGCTCTTAGATCAGCGTGTGGGGATGCAGCTTAGTTATCTGCGATACATTAAGGGAGTTTGTTCTAGAATTTCGTAGTACTCATCGGGTAGTTCGTTTCTGGCCAATTGTAGAAGATTGGCCGGAGGGAATGGAACTTTGTTTTTGGGGATCCCGGTGAGTATGTGACCTTGCCGATTGCAAGGGGGTAGTTAGGACATATTTTGCTCTGTGTTTGTTACCATTAATCGTACGAATGACGTATTTGTTGCTGAGAGAACGTATTCTCTCGTTGATAGGGGGCATTTTTGCGAGTGGGTGTACCAATACCGACGGATATCTCCAGTGCCTCCTGAGGCACTTTCTAAGAATTCTACGTTCGCATCCGAGGATTTTATTGGTATATATTTGATTTAGCGAGGCATAGAGGAGCGCCCTGTAGTCGATAATGGGCCTTATGTAGGTTTTATAGGTGTGTAGGAGAGTCTTGCTAGATGTGCCTCCAAACGTTCCAGATAATGCTCCAAGGAGTTGAGCTCTGTTTCTTACCTTGTTTAAGGTGTGTTGAATGTCAGTGTTCCAGTTGAGCGTCCTGCTAAAATGGACTCCCAAGTAGACCACCGACGGGCGATATTCAAGAGCCTCTCCTTGGAGGGTTATTCTGGCGCTTTCGTTTCTAGAACTATGAGGGTGTCTGAAGGCTATCATTTGAGTTTTGGCTGGGTTGAGGGTGACTCTCCATTTATTGCACCATTTAACGACCTTGTTTAGTAGTGTTTGGGCCCTATCGAAGACAGAGGGGTGCCTCAGCGTGCCTCGTGCAGTACCTGCAGTGAGCAGTGCAGTATCGTCGGCGTAAAGTAAGATTGACTCGGTTCGAACCACCATTTAGTACTAGAATACCTCACAATTTAATAATGCACTATCAAAAATGCTTAAAAATCGGTTCATTTCTGGAAGATAAATAGGCATATCAGTTTTCGTTTTTCTAAACAGAAGCGTTTTGGAGGTGTTTAAAAAAAACTAATATAGGTACAAGGCGCCATCTTTAAAGAGCTATAGCTCCTTTAGGAACAGTGATGTACATCACTGGTTAATAACCACTAGGTAAATTGGGGTAAACTGTCTTAAAATTATCTGAAAAATCTCAGACAGAGAGTTTCTGGACACCCTGTATAAGTTTTTTGAAAGGCACAGATATATTCAGCATATTTATAAGTTTCCAGGGGAAAGTGAATATATTTAAAAAAAATCAGTTGTCCAACTTATGCTCCACTTTAGGCGTTTCGTGAGGTAGCTGTGTTATGAATTAAAACAGCACATATAACGGAAGGACGTGTATAGTATATAGACCAGGGCGCATCTGTAAAAATATTAGTACATTTGGACGTTGAGAGGTGACTCAAATTTTTTTGCAGAAATTGCTTGAAAATAAATCAAATAATGATATTTGAGTTATCCTCCCTCTCAAAAAGGTCCGGAACATTGTTTAAATAATCAAAATGTCAAAAAATTAAGGAAAAATTCGATTTTTTTCTTGGTTTTTTGATTATAACTTTAAAAGTATTCATTTCCGAGAAAAGTTGTACTGACATAAAAGTTGCGTAATTAAATTTCCTACAATGTAGAATTGGCTAAAAATTTAAGAAATAGTCACCCTTGTTGCAAAATAGCAATAATTGTGAAAAAAACCTGCAAAAACAAGTATTCGCATTTTACGTTTTTCAACCATTTATGCTACACTTAGGACCTTCATATTTCACCCTGAAAAATTTTATGATACAGTAAAACAATACTGTAAATTTTATTAAGATCGGTTGAATAGATTTTGCAAAATAAATTTTGCAATCCAGCTTTCGTAAAAAAAATTCATTTTTTCAAAATGTTACAGGACTGAAAATAAAGCAGATAGCAAGTTGAAAATTTTTTTACAAATAGAAGTGTACTGTACCTTTCATTTGCAATTTTGTAAAATTAAAATCGTTTAACACCACGGCCTCAGGAATTTTTTTAAATAAACATTAATTATTGGTGCTACGCGCAGGACAGCGGATAGGTTGCTCTGATTGGGCATTCCAATGACCTTTGATAATAATTGATCCATTTTAATTTTTATGACATTTCGATATAAATAAATAAATTTGTTTATTGCAAAATAAAAACACATACTCTATCCTTTGAAATAACACTTTTATTAGCAAAAACTTTCTTTGTTCATATATTTTAACTTAAATAATAAAAGTTTATTATTTTTAAACATATCCAATTGTTTAAACAATATTTCACAAACAATAATAAAATTAGTTTGATTTTTGTGGAATTAAAAAATTAAAATACAACAAAATATAGAGTAAGAAAATAATATATTAGATAAAGATTGGAAGAAATTTTGGTGGAAATCAACCTGTGTGAATCGAACACCGCTGTCCTGCGCGTAGCACCAAAAATTATTGTTTATTTCAAAAATTTTCTGACGCCGTGGTAATTAATTGATTTTAATTTTGAAAATTGCAAATGAAAGGTACAGTACACTTCTATAAGCAAAAAAAAATTCAACTTGCTGTATGCTTTATTTTCAGTCCTGTAATATTTTGAAAAAATGAATTTTTTTTGCGAAAGCTTTATTGCAAAATTTATTTTGCAAAATCTATTGAACCGATCTTAATGAAATTTACAGTATTATTTTACTGTATCATGAAGTTTTTCTGGGTAAAATATGAAGGTCCTAAGTGTAGCATAAATGGTTGAAAAACGTAAAATGCGAATACTTGTTTTTGTATGTTTTTTTCGCAATTATTGCTATTTTGCAACTAGGATAACTATTTTTTAAATTTTTAACCAATTCTATATTGTAGTAAATTGAATTACGCAACTTTTATGTCAGTACAACTTTTCTCGGAAATGAATACTTTTAAAGTTATAATCAAAAAACGAAGAAAAAAATCGAATTTTTCCTTCAATTCTTGACATTTTGATTATTTAAACAATGTTCCGGACCTTTTTGAGAGGGAGGATAACTCAAATATTATTATTTGATTTATTTTCAAGCAATTTCTGCAAAAAAATTTGAGTCACCTCTCAACGTCCATCTCAAAACAGATCCGCCCTGGACTAAAAGAGCTATAGCTCCTTTAGGGACAGTGATGTACATCACTGGTTAATAAGCACTAGGTAAATTGGGGTAAACTGTCTTAAAATTATCTGAAAAATCTCAGACAGAGAGTTTCTGGACACCCTGTATAAGTTTTTTGAAAGGCACAGATATATTCAGCATATTTATAAGTTTCCAGGGGAAAGTGAATATATTTAAAAAAAATCAGTTGTCCAACTTATGCTCCACTTTAGGCGTTTCGTGAGGTAGCTGTGTTATGAATTAAAACAGCACATATAACGGAAGGACGTGTATAGTATAAGTTTATACGAATAGCCTACCCAATGACCGACATTTGGTCCCCCTCCGATCTCCAAGAACTCTTCAATATTTTCACGGTTATTGAACAGTCTTGTGGTGTAGTTTTACTAAGAAGTGCGATTTCACTGGAATACTGACTGGAGTTCTTAACTTTTTAGTAAGTAAACCATTTAAAATACGCTGTTTTACAAGCTAACAGTTTATATTTTTATTATTTATTATTTGTACTAGCTCACAGCAAAATAACTGTAAGTGATGCTAATTAATTCCATTGAGAAAAATTTTGTCTGTTTATTTTTGTGTTGCGTATTTTTTTTAAAATTATTCTAGTTTGTTTTATAAAGAAATTTTTGTCGTTCTGAATTTTTACGGATATTTCTGCTGTTTTTTCGGACTTCAATCTGGGATATTTCTTCTTTAATTCCCTTCTTTCCTCTTCAATTCATTCCTTAATAGCCCTGGTGTAGCTCCGGGGTCACAACAGTGTAATCTGTTGTTCCTACTATGCACAAAGAAAACGGGTAGGTATGTGCTATAGTTTAACATTTAACCGTCTATTAAATTTCTGGTTTAATCCAAGGTACGACTATATTAATTAATAGACCTACCTACCGGTTAAATTACCATCATTTAATATAAACTATTTCCATAAAATGAAAAAATAGATCTGAAAAGTAAAATAAAAAGACCACCACTACAACCAAAACTGCCAACAAACCATAAAAATGTAGACAAGTTTCTTCTCTATGAAAATAATCAGATTTTTTCGTGGAATTGTCTCTGAGCTACATAACTAAAATACGTATAGCTTTCTAATACTTCCGGTCAAACCGGAAGTTGCTATCTACTGCATTTATTTGGTCCTGGTATACCTAGGGCTCTTGTATCAAGACAGCATCGAACCTGATTGGGGTCATTGAACTTATTTGGGGCAGAGACAGAGTCCCTCACCGGGATCACATCTATATGCGCGTTCCAAGATTCTTCACTCCTAAGTGGAGTATAGAGGCAGTCTAGTTTGGAAAGAACATCTACAGCTATGTTAAAAAGAAACGGAGAAGGCACGCATCCCTGTCTGACTCCAGTAAGTATGTTGAATTCGTTACTATTGTGTGTCATGCTACATTTCGCCTCGGTATACAGTGACTTTATGATGGAAATTATTTTTTGCGGGATATTTTTTAGCTTTAAATTTTTCCAAATAGCAGCATGAGATAAGTTATATAAGTTATAAGTTATACTTAAACCATACTTTTCACTTTCGGCGATTATATTTTTCATCATATTAATATAGCACCTTAGGAACCTTTCGATCACAGACTTTAATCATACAGGTTATTTTATCCCTTTTTACGTAGATTTTCTTCTTCTTTCAGTACTCTGTCCGATTATCGAACATTGGCGATCATATTAGCAATAATAACTGTCTTCACCAGCTCAAGCAGGAGTTTTCTGAGCAAGGATGTTCTTCTTCGGCCTGGGCCACTTCTTCCGGTGATCTTGACCTGTATTATGAGATGTAGAAGGTTATATATCTCTGGAGGTCTCATTACATGGCCGAAATATTGTAACTTTCGAATTTTTATTGTTTCTGTTATTTCTGTGCTCTTTTTCATTCGATGTAAAACTATTTCGTCGATATATTCACATTCCAAAGGCCTCCAATTAGTGTCTCTGTAAGGGTCCATCTCTCCATGCCATACAGCAATGTGGAGAATATGTAACAGCGTCTTAATCTGATTTTAAGGTTTAGGGTAATATTTTTATTAGATAGATACGATAGGTAATAGTATTGTGTATTTCCATCAACAAATAGACAAAAATATTTTAACCGATATTAACTAACCGATAATTAGGTAAATTTCTATGATGTGGGCTTTAAAAATTTGAGATTACTTGGCCGTGTCCGTATTAAAAAAGTGGCCGTTAATACCAGGATTACCAGGTCAAAAATAAGGGAATATCATTGGTTTGGTAAATTTTGAAACTGGCCGTTAGTACAGGTGGCTGCTTTTGACAGGTAGCCGTCGACACAGGTTTACTATATATAAATATGTGTATATTATCTACACAGCACGTTGTCCGTTGTACACATTTTTCTAAAGAGTGGACTTTCTTAACAACACTCACTTTCTCTGACCCAAAATCCTTGACCATCCTGACGTATAAACGAAGGCCACGATTACATATATTATTATAATAAAATTCGTAATCTTAGGTAAAATTCTTGTTTAAAAGTCGTTTTTAAAGTAAATAATATTTTTTGTTTAAAAAACTAGCTCAGTTGCATCTTTATTGAATGTCTGCGATCAAAATATAAGTATAAAACATAAGTTAGGGATATAGAAAATTATGCCCATTTTCATAGTTGATTTTTTCATGAACAGATTAACTGATTCCGCTAATTCTTTTATATTATTTTAGATTTTTCTTTAGTATTTGCACAGTTGTGCAAAGGTTTACTCAAACCTCTTTTTTATACTTATAGACCAGGGCGGATCTGTAAAAATATTAGTACATTTGGACGTTGAGAGGTGACTCAAATTTTTTTGCAGAAATTGCTTGAAAATAACTCAAATAATAATATTTGAGTTATCCTCCCTCTCAAAAAGGTCCGGAACATTGTTTAAATAATCAAAATGTCAAAAAATGAAGGAAAAATTCGATTTTTTTCTTGGTTTTTTGATTATAACTTTAAAAGTATTCATTTCCGAGAAAAGTTGTACTGACATAAAAGTTGCATAATTAAATTTCCTACAAAATAGAATTGGTTATGAATTTAAAAAATAGTCACCCTTGTTGAAAAATAGCAATAATTGCGAAAAAACTATACAAAAACAAGTATTCGCATTTTACGTTTTTTCAACCATTTATGCTAAACTTAGGACCTTCATATTTCACTCAGAAAAACTTTATGATACACTAAAACAATACTGTAAATTTCATTAAGATCAGTTCAATAAATTTTGCAAAATAAATTTTGCAATCCAGCTTTCGCAAAAAAAACTCGTTTTTTCAAAATGTTACAGGACTGAAAATAAAGCAGATAGCAAGTTGAATTTTTTTTTGCTTATAGAAGTGTACTGTACCTTTTATTTACAATTTGCAAAATTAAAATCGACTAACTGCCACGGCGTCAGGAATTCTTTTAAATAAACATTAATTATTGGTGCTACGCGCAGGACAGCGGATAGTTTGCTCTGATTGGGCATTTCAATGACCTTTAATAATGATTGATACATTTTAATTTTTATTACATTTCGATATAAATAAATAGATTTGTTAATTGCAAAATAAAAACACATACTTTATCCTTTAAAATAACACTTTTTTTAGCAAAAACTTTCTTTGTTCGTATATTTTAACTTAGAGAATAAAAGTTTATTATTTTTAAACATATGCAATTGTTTAAACAATATTTCCAAACAATAATAAAATTAGTTTGATTTTTTTGGAATTAAAATATTAAAATACAACAAAATATAGAGTAAGAAAATAATATATTAGATAAAGATTAGAAGAAATTTTGGTGGAAATCAACTTGTGTGATTCGAACACCGCTGTCCTGCGCGTAGCACCAAAAATTAATGTTTATTTAAAAAATTTCCTGACGCCGTGGTAATTATTCGATTTTAATTTTGCAAATTGCAAATGAAAAGTACAGTACACCTCTATAAGCAAAAACAAATTCAACTTACTATCTGCTGTATTTTCAGTCCTGCAACATTTTTAAAAAATGAACTTTTTTTGCGAAAGCTGGATTGCAAAATTTATTTTGCAAAATCTATTAAACCGATATTAATGAAATTTACAGTGTTGTTTTATGATATCATAAAGTTTTATTGGGTAAAATATGAAGGTCCTAAGTGTAGCATAAATGGTTGAAAAACGTAAAATGCGAATACTTGTTTTGGTATGGTTTTTTCGCAAGTATTGCTATTTTGCAACAAGGGTGACTATTTTTTAAATTTTTAACCAATTCTATATTGTAGGAAATTTAATTACGCAACTTTTATGTTAGTAAAACTTTTCTCAGAAATGAACAGTTTTAAAGTTAGAATAAAAAAACCAATAAAAAAATCGAATTTTTCCTTCATATTTTGACATTCTGATTATTTAAACAATGTTCCGGACCATTTTGAGTGGGAGGATAACTCACATATTATTATTTAAGTTATTTTCAAGCAATTTCTGCAAAAAAATTTGAGTCACCTCTCAACGTCCATCTCAAAACAGATGAGCCCTGGACTATTATGCCGGGCCGGGTGGAAGAACAAAATTGTTTTTTCTTATGTTAAGTTTGAGACATCCTGTAGGGAGGACGAGGTACAAATGTGAGTATAGGTACATCGGAATCGTATTGTAGTCTTATGTTTTGTGAACATTTTGTTTTTTGAATGTCCCTGATATCTTTAGAAACAAAGATAATATGTGGTTTTACTCTTTAACATGTGTTTTAACTGAAACAAAACTAAATTAACAATAAACAGTTAACAAAACTTTAAAAACAAAAAGGCATATAACGTAAACAGTTCTTATCGATACATGTAAGAGTTATTTGTCGACCAGATAAGCGGTATGCACAGCGCAACATAAGAGAGACGAGATTGTTTAATGGAGGCTCTGTGTTGTTTTGGGGTGGAATTTTCTTGAGAGTAAGTACGTATTTGGTGTCTACGTGTGGGTTCTTTAAATATCGAGAGGTACATTATTCAGATTTTTTTGAACACTCTGTTTCTTTCGCACTATATATAGGAAATAATTTCATCTTAATGGTATGATAAGACATGGCCTTCTCACGTATCGCATGTCGTCAGTTAAAACACATATTAAAGAGTAAAACCTTTTACTTTCTTTGTTATTAAAGATATCAGAGAAATTAAAAAAATAAAATGTTCACAAAATATGAGACTACAACTTAATATCGATGTATGTATAAAATCTTTGTATCTTTTTCTGCCTACAGGGTGTCTCAGACTCTTGTTTCGGTTAAAATACATGTTAAACTACAAAACCGTCTATTTTCTTTGTTTTTAAAGATAGCATTGACATTAAAAAAGCAAAATATTCACAAAGCATAAAACTACAATACGATTCTAATGTATACTCACATTTCTACCTCGTCCTCCCTACAGGCTGCCCAAACTTGACATAAGAAAAACATTTCTTTTCTTCCAGTCGGTATAAGTACAAAAAAGAACTTTACCCAACTGTGTACATACTAAAGAAAAATGTAAAATAATAAAAAAATAGCGCAATTCTTTAATCTGTTTACGAAAAAATCAACTATGAAAATGAGCATCATTTTCTATATCCCCTAACGCCCTAACTTATGCCTCGCAGTATGTATATAGAAATGTGTATTAATTCTTATATAACAAATCTAATCTTTTTATAGGTATTTCATTCAAAAATATATAAACGATGAAGCTATCGTTTATATTCGAATTGTTGCTGATATTTATATTGGTAGCATTTGCTGCATCTGCAGCAGTAGGTAAAGAGTTTTTATATTATTTATTTTATGTTTAACTAATATTTCTTCTTTATTTCTTTGGTAATTTATATAACACTCTTAAGCTACGCATATTTACTGCTCTTATTTTATTATTCTATCTTGATCTATTTTATTTCCACTTCTTCTTTCCACTGCAACTTTTTGTTTCATTGTTTTTTTCGATGTAACATTTTATAGGAATTTTAATAATATTTTCTAAATAATTGTTTATTCTTCTATATGTTTATTATTTATCTATTTGTTCTTTTAAACTGTTCTCTGTTCATTCAGATTACTTTGACATGTCTGCCACTGAATCTCTAAAAATCATACGAGCAAGCTGACTTTGCTGAGAATGTTAATTTTGGGATCTTAAAAAAGAAACAAACACAGGAATCAGGCTAGGAGATTCACTAAGCCCTCCACTGTTTAACATAATGTTGGATGCAATAATAAAACAAGTGAAAAAAAAGAGGGTACAAAATGGGCAATAGAGAGATAAAAATACTCTGTTACGCTGATGACACTGTGTTAGTACCAGAGTGCGAGGACGACCTACAAAGATTACTGCACGAGTTCAACATTAACGCAAAAGAAATGAATATGTATAAAAATATTAGCCCAAAAAACAAACAATAAGATGCAAATTGGAGTTAGACAATCAAATTATACAAGTGACTTTCAAATACCTGGGAATTAATTAGCCGACAAAAATATCGAAGAAGAGGTAAAAAACCAAATAATTAAAGCCCATAGAATAGCCGAATGCCTAAATGACACAATTTGAAAAAACAAACACCTAATAATGGAAACAAAGGCCCGAATATACAGTGATGAGCGCGCTAATAACCGGCAAAATAGCGCAAAAGATGGAAAACATAATACATTGCAAAACAAAAAGAAATGAAACTAGTGGAGACGGAAATGATCTTTATAAACGTATAAATTAACATTACATTACATAGTTTCCCACCTTTAGACGTATCAAAGGAGTATGAGAACTGTCACTCTGATAGTAGAATTTTATAAAATACTACTGTCACAGACGTCCAAAGGTGGGAAGCTATGTAATGTAATGTTAATTTCTACGTTTATAACGATCATTTCCACCTCCACTAGTTTCATCTCTCTTTGTTTCGCAATGTAATATCTTTTCCATCTTTTGCGCTATTTTGCCGGTTATTAGCGCGCTCATCACTGTTTAAGTCAGTTATTAGTCCAGTTATGACTTACACGGCCGAAACAAGACCAGATACAAGCAAAACACGAAGACATCTGGAAACCAACGAAATGAAGATCTTAAGAAGGATTGCTGGAAAAGGACTACAGGATAGGGTAAGAAGTGAGGAAATCAGACGCATATGTGGGGTAGACAATATAAATACCTGGGTAAAGAACAGAAAAGAAGAGTGGAATGAGCACATAAGCAGGATGTCTGAATCAAGGATAGTAAGAATAGCCAGGGATAAGTCACCGTTAGGCAGGAGAAGTATAGGACGCCCAAGGAAAATATGGAATGACAATTTAGGGGCAGAATGAAAGGCACCGTTGAAGAAAAACAGGCAGTACTGCCTATATAAAAGAAGAAGAAGAAGAAAAAAGATGCAAAAAGTTTGCCACCGGGCTTCCCCTAAAACCACCTCTCGTACGGGGGGACACGAAAACAACAATTTACTAAGAATCTGAATGTCGTAAATTGACATTTTCAGCAAAATTCAGCTGTTTCGTCGCGTTGTTAGAGGTCATATCTCTGACGAATGGATTACTTACATAATGTTTTTGTTTCTCTATATGTATATTCATATGTACTAAAGATTTTTGAGAACTCATTCTTCTTATTCACAAAGTCCGATGTCGATCGGATAGCTCAGTGCGACTAGCGGCTGGCCCACACTTCACTTCGCCGTGAGGTATGTGCGTTCAAGCCCAGCCCAGGCCATCGGAAAAACAAAAAGGCTAACGCGTCAGTATAAAATTCTAAATGTGAATCTGGCGCTTAGATTGGAATATGCGGGCATCTGATCGACCTATGAGGGAGCAGTACGGCAGGGTACAAGGTTCTTCTTTAGGTGACATCTCCGCGACGGAGGTGGGCAATCATCATAGCTATTCGGACTTTAGAGACGGCTGCTCTGAAAAGTTAATTTGATGTACATCTGTACCATTCTCTCAGGTTGCGCAGCCACGATATTCTGCGTCTCCCTATGCTTCTTTTTCCTTGAGTCTTTCCCTGCATAATCAATTGGAGCAAGTCTTATCTCTCTCCACGTGTAATATGTCCGAGATATCTACATAGGCGTAACCAGGGGGGTTTTGGGGGTTATAACTCCTATTTGGATGTACTTTGAGCTCTATACGCTTAACACCATTACTAATTTCATACCCCCCAGAGACCATCAAGTAGTTGTAACCCCCCTTAGGATCATCCTGGTTACACCTCTGGATACCTATTTTAATTTTTTTGTTTTGACGGTATTAAATAAATTAATCTTAATTTTTAAGATTTCCATTTCTTTATTCATCTTTGTCAAAACCTCTTTGTTTGTGACGTGTTCCACGATATTTTCAGAATTATTCAGCACACCCACAGCTCGAATGATTCTAGTTTTTTCATTAATGTCGCATTCAAGGTCCAAGCTTCCATTCCATAAAACAAAGTCGAGAAAACGTAGCACCTAGCCAACTAAACTCTTAGCTCTAACTTCAAATCTCTTGTGCAGAGCACTTTTCTCTCATTTTGTTAAAATTTGCTCTAGCCTTTTCTGTTCTGATTTTGGTTTCCTGGAAGTAATCACCTGTGGAGTTGATCATTGTTCCAAGATATGCATATTGATCTACTCGTTCGACATTGGTTCCATTTATGAAGAGATTCTCGTTATTTCTTTGAGGTTGCGATATTCTCATAAATTTTGTCTTCTTCAAGTTCATTGTTAGACCGTATTTTTGTCCAAACTCCGCATTCTGGTCAGCAGCTTCTGACGATCCCTAATATTTTCGGCTAAGATTACAGTGTCATCCGCATATCTAATATTGTTCATGAAAACTCCATTTACCTTTATTTTAGCTGTTTCACCTTCAAGAGAAGTTTTAAGATCTCTTCCGAGTAGGCATTAAAAAGAATTGGCGACAACACGCATCCCTGTCTCAACCCACGTTTCATTTCAATTTCCTCTGACAGCTGTTCGTTAACACGCTGTTCGAGAACTCATTAAGATTATTCCATTGATTTTCTTCTCTTCTTGAATCTTACCACTTATCATACTTATATATTCAAATCATTCAAAGTTTTTAATGTTAACGCAATATCTTTCTGCTGTAGTTATCAATACGTCATTGCTTTCACCTGACACTTCGGCACGTATATCCAAACACTTTTTTCTCAAAATTTCTACTTTCTTGTTACCCTTATTTTCTTGATTTAGATTTCTTTTATTCATCTGATCATATTTTATTATTATATTATTACAGTTATTGAAGAATCATTATATTTTTAGATAATAAATCCATAAAAGCAAAAAAGAAAGTGGTCCATTATACAGGGTGATCAACTTCTGTGACAAAGTCCAATATATCTGTTATTATAAAATATATGAAAAAAGTTGTTAATAAAAGTTATAGACACCTTTAATGTACACATTTTAAAATTAGTGAGAAATATGCAGGGTCCTCCATAACACGGTGCCAAACTAAAGTTATGTTTTTTTAAATGAAACACTTTATTCAAAATCTGGTTTTTCTACATTTTTCTGATTAAAAAGATATGACACCTGTATAGGATTATACTTGTTTTAAAGTTATGAGCACTTTTATCAAAAAATCATACTGATTTGATCGCCCTGTATGATTCTAACAGTATAATATAAACTTATTTTTTTACTGTTGTTGACTGTCAGTATTAAAGTAGTTTTGCAACAACGTACAATTTTTTTATCACTACACAAATTGTATACAGGGTAAGTCAAAATGCAAATAAAATATTTTCTTCACATTTTTAAATGGAACACCCTGTATTTTATATTACCATCGAAAAGTTCTTTCATTATACTTGCATATCTTTTAAATATTCCCTATACCTAAAGTTATTAGTTTTCGAGATATTTTAGTTTTATTGTTGTTAACTCATAGATACGTTTATTACACTAAATTAATTACCCTTAATATTAGAAACCTCCAATGAGTTTGTTAATGATAATTAAAATTAGACTGCATTTCATTTTTTCTCCAATTTTATGGTAAATTCTATACAATAACGACAATTTTATATTTACTAACAAAATGATATTAATTTTCCGCGAAGAAATGGGAACTATAAATTGCTGCAAGTTCTTGTTTAAGGTGGCTTTGAAGTAATTGACACAAGAACTGTCAGATGTAAGGTTTTAATTATCTGTACGTTTTTACTTTTGTTATTGATTATAATTGTTTGCCATATTGTTATAATTGTTACCTAACAATGCATTTTAGTCGTGAAGAAATGACAGACATGATACGGATTTTAGGAGAGTGTTTCAAAAACTCATTAGTTGCCACAATAATTTATAAGGAACGGTGTCCATAGCGTCAACAACCAAATAAGAGAGCATTTGACAACTTATTAGACAGGTTTAATCGTACTGGTTCTGTTTATGAAGCAAAAGAAAAAACAAAAATCATTATTACGGATGAAAATGAATTAAATATTTTACTGCCTGTTACAGAAAATCCTCATACAAGTATTCAAAATATTACAAGAGAGCAAGATATAAGTTATGCATCTATCTAAAACATACTTAAGAAAAACAACATGCACCCATATCATATACAATTACATCAGGAACTTGTTGGGGATGATTTCGAACGAAGAGTACAATTTTGTCAATGGTCACAAAAACAAATATTTATACTAAGAGATTTTTTTGACTTTGTCCTTTTTTTTTGGAGACGAGGCAACATTCCACAAAAATGGTAGTGTAAACAGACACAATTTTCATTATTATTCCACAACCAATCCGCACTGTGCTCAGACACATAGTCAAATGAGATGGTCCTTAAATGTTTGGGGTGGAAGCATAGGCAATTACGTTATAGTTCCTTTTTTCTTTGAGGAATCGGTAAATGGTGAGGTTTATTTAAATTTTCTAGTGAATCATTTACCTATTCTAACTTGAAAATGTACCATTAAACATCCGCCAACATATGTGGTACCTTCACGACGGAGCCCCTTCTCACCAAAACGCACTTGTCAACGGTGAACTCGATGAATTATTTCCTGAAAGATGGATAGGAAGAGATGGGCCAGTTCACTGGCCACCCAGATCACCAGAATTAAACGAAGGTGACTTCTTTTTTTGGGGTTATATTAAAGACGTAGTGTATAGGGCACCTCCAACAATAGTTGACGATATGAAAATAAGGATTCAAAACGCCTTTTAAAGTGTCACACAACAAATTCTTAAAAACATCAGTAGGTTTTTCTAAACTCGTCTCCAGGCTTGTGTAGACGTTATGGGAGGTCATTTTGAACACCTTTTATAACATAAGAAGTACGTTGAACATTTTTTTATTTAATTTAGTTTTTTAATAAATTTTAATAAATTAAAGTATTGTTATTAATAACTAAGTAATACATGTTGTTATCATCAATAAAACTAAAATATCTCGAAAACTAATAACTTTAGGTATAGGGAATATTTAAAAGATATGTAAGTATAGTGATAGAACTTTTCGATAATAATATAAAATACAGGGTGTTCCATTTAAAATTATGAAGAAAATCTTGTATTTACATTTTGACTTACCCTGTATACAATTTGTGTAGTTATAAAAAAAATTGTACATTGTTGCAAAACTACTTTAATATTTACAGTCAAAAGCGTTAAAAAAATAAGTTTATATTACACTGTCAGAAACATACAGGGCGATCAAATCAGTATGATTTTTTAATAAAAGTGCTCGTAACTTTGAAACACTCAGTATAACCCTAGACAAGTGTTATATTTCTAGAATCAGAAAAATGTAGAGAAACCAGATTTTAAATAAAATACAGGGTGTTCTATTTAAAAAAACATAACTTTGGTTTGGCACCGTGTTATGGAGGACCCTGTATATTTCTCACTAATTTTAAAATGTGTACATTAAAGGTGTCTATAACTTTTATTGACAACTTTTTTTCATATATTGTATAATAACAGATATATTGGACTTTGTCACAGAAGTTGATCACCCTGTATATAGGTATGGACTGTTCCCTCTTGTTAGAGTATAGGTCGCTCAAATACTATGAGCTCTTTTAATCCATTTCACGCGGTGGATTAGTCCACAATTTTCTTTAGGTCGTCGTTCATAGGTTGTGATGTTTTTTTACCTTCTTTACTATCTTCTTCCACTCACTCCGGTCCTGAATATTTTCTCTCCAGTTTGCAATTTCCATCTTTGATATATCGTCTAGCAGTTGATCTTCCCATCTTATTTTTGGTCTTCCTCTTGGTCTATTTGTTACTGGTCTCCAGTTCATTATCTTCCTGATCAGTTCTTCTACCCCTCTACTTTGTGTTTGCCCAAACCATCTAAGCCTTTGTGCTTTAATGAATTTTACTATAAATATCTTCTCCTTCAGTTATATTTATTATTTCATGGTTCATCAGCTTTCTATATTCCCCTGTTTCTGTCTTCACTGGGCCATGTATTCTTCTCATAATTTTTCTCTCAATTATTCTTAACTTTTTTTCGTCTTTTTTTGTAAGGTACTTCTGCTCCATAGGCTATCACTAGTCTAATTGCTGCTGTATTTATTTTTGATTTTGTTTTTTTGCTCAGGTTTTTGTCCTTGAGTAGTCGGTGATATTTCCAATATACTCTATTACCTGCTTTAATCCTTTCGTTTATCTCTATACTCCTTCCGTTTTTGCCGTCCACCATCACCCCCAGGTATTTGAAGCAATCTACTCTCTGGAATGTATTTTCACCTATCTTTATTTCTGTAAAGGTATTTTGTTTTATTCTGATTGATTTGCTATCTGATCGTCTTTGCTTCTCTTACCAGGGTTAAAAGTGCCTCTTCTAGTCTTTTTTATCTCGTGCTACCAGTCCTAGGTCATCCGCATATCCTATGATCTGTGTTGAGCTTTGAATATGTCTTTTTCAGGCCTGTGTCCCTAATTACTCCTTCTAGAGCGATATTAAATAGTGTCGTTGACAGACTGTCTCCTTGTCTTACCACAAATTCTATTTTGATGTCGTTTGTATCTCCCTCCCTCATTTGTTTTAACTTTTGCTGTTGAGTATTTCATTGCCATTCTAGTTAGTCTTATTAATTTTGCCGGTATCTCAATTTTTTTCATTTCCTTTAATAATTGTTGTCTGTATATGCTGTCGAAGGCCTGTTGGAAGTCGATGAATAGTATGTGTAATTCTATGTCATGTTCATAGCTTTTTCAATTGTTTGTGTTAGTACGTGTATTGCATCTATTGTTGATCTTCCTTTTCTAAAGTCCTGTTGGTATGGTCCTACAATTTTTTCTGTGTATTGATTTAGTCGGGTTCTTATAATTGTGGTCAATATCTTATACGTTGTATTTAGTAGCATAATTGCTCTGTAGTTGCAGCACTTAGTTGGATCTCCTTTCTTAAAGATTGGTGCGATATGTCCGTTTTTCCATTCTATGGGCATGCTTTCGTCCTTCCAAATTATTGTAACCATTAATTTGTGCATTCGCTTCGTGAGCTCCTCTCCTCCGTTGATGATCAGTTCGTTGTTCATTTCATCTGGCCCTGGCGTTTTGTTTACTTTTAGTTGTTTTAGTACCTCCATGAATTCCTGATAAGTAGGTGCGCCTTCCTCTTCATCTCTGTTATTTCTTATATCCTCATCCTCTGAATCTGCCTTGTTGTTGTTTTTGTATAGGTCCGTGAAATGATTTTCCTAATCATTTTTGGTTATTTTTGTGACAGTTTTTGGTGCTGTATTGTTGTTTTATGTATTCGAACAATTTCTTGTTATCTTTATTATTCGTTTCTAATTCTTGCATTTGTTCAGAGATCCATGTGTTCTTTTTTCTTCTATAGAGTATCAATGCTTCTTGTTTTTCTTTTCTATATTGGTCCAGTTGTTCCTGTTCGGCACTCTGTAGCCATTTGTTTCTTGGAAGGTGCTTCAGTTGACTTTTTTGGTGACATTCCTCATCAAACCGAAACTACGCAATATCTTTCTGCTGTAGTTATCAATACGTCATTGCTTTCACCTGACACACGTATATCCAAACACTTTTTTCTCCAATCTCTACTTTCTTGTTACTCTTATTTTCTTGATTTAGATTTCTTTTATTCATCTAATCATATTATGTATTACAGTTATTGAAGAATCATTATATTTTTAGATAATAAATCCATAAAAGCAAAAAAGAAAGTGGTCCATTATGGAACAAAAATAACCCGAACTAGACAAAACCAAAATGTATCTCAAACTGTTGTAGCCCAGGCTCAACAGCCGGTACAACAAAATCCACCAAACAGATTTTGTACATGTGCCAAACAAATGTGTAACTGTTGCAGAGATTTTAATCTCAAATTGCTCAATCTTAAAGGTCCAGGATGTGCAGTACTTCAGTACTTACAAGGCGATCAACTCGCAATTTCTATGAGCTTTAATGATCGAGTTTTAACCAATACGACCATCAAAGGTAAGTGACAGTATTTAAAACATGATGTTGTTCTGAAGCTATTTTCTTGTGGCATTTTTATAATCAACTATTTTTAATGGGAATAAGCCACAATTTTACCAAAAAATTATTTTATTAACGTTTCGAAGCCCAAATCGGGTTTCGTTTTCAAAATACAAAATACTACTAAAATAAACAAAAATGTTGTTGCTAAGTAAAAAAATTCTTCTAATAATTTATTTAATCTGACTCATTTATATTGGCAATTCAGACGTATATTATACAATCGCCAATATTTATGAGTTGCGTTCCTGGGACGGCTTTACTAAAAGATAGTTCATTCGATTACATGAAATCAATCCCAACTCAAGAATATCCGTCACAAAAAAATCATAGCATGTGATCTGTCTTTAAAAAGACAACCAAATTCAACGATGACAGTAAAATTCTCGCGTTAGAGATTCCATAGTAAATCACGAGGGAAAACCAGGAAAAAACCTCGTGATACTATCCCGACATCGTAAGTATTTGGTCTTACATTTAATTTACTTTCAAAAAACTAATACCAAATTCTGATTTTAATATGTTTAAATTATAAATAATATTAATAATACATAGATATACAATAAGTAATACTAAAATATAAAATTTGTACTAACTCGATATGTTATTGACTTACTAATCGTGGTATTTTCTTTCTATTGACTTCCTCTTTCAGTATGGGTAACCACATCCTACTGCATTCTACCGAGGAATTTGCGACACAATTGGTTTCATTTAGCATAATTAGAGCCGCTTCTTTGATTTTTCTCTTTTTACTATCTGATTTTTTCAGGACTATACTTGAATCTCTCCACTGAACTCTATGTTCATTATCCCATGCGTGTTGACATATTTAAGACAACTTAGAACGGGATCCTACAACATTCACAAGAAATAATACGAGGAAAATATCAATACCATTTATAAAAGGACTATCCGAGAAACTTAAAACAATTGGAAATAAATTCAACATTTCAACAACATTCAAAGCAACAAACACATTGAGATCTATTCTATCTAAAACTAAACCTAACAATGAACAAGAAAGAACAAAGAATTTCATTTATACAATACCTTGTGAATGCGAACAATTTTATTTAGGTGAAACATCAAGACCATTAAACGTTAGAATAAGTGAACATCAGTCTTACATTAAAAATAGAGAATTTGATAGATCTCAAATATGTCAAAACGCGTGAGATAATGAACAAAGAGTTCAGTGGAGAGATTCAAGTATAGTCCTGAAAGAATCAGATAGTAAAAAGAGAAAAATCAAAGAAGCGGCTTTAATTATGCTAAATGAAACCAATTGTGTCGCAAATTCCTCGGTAGAATGCAGTAGGATGTGGTTACCCATACTGAAAGAGGAAGTCAATAGAAAGAAAATACCACGATTAGTAAGTCAATAACTTATCGAGTTAGTACAAATTTTATATTTTAGTATTACTTATTTTATATCTATTTATTATTAATATTATTTATAATTTAAACATATTAAAATCAGAATTTGGTATTAGTTTTTTGAAAGTAAATTAAATGTAAGACCAAATACTTACGATGTCGGGATAGTATCACGAGGTTTTTTCCTGGTTTTCCCTCGTGATTTACTATGGAATCTCTAACGCGAGAATTTTACTGTCATCGTTGCATTTGGTTGTCTTTTTAAAGACAGATCACATGCTATGATTTTTTTGTGACGGATATTCTTGAGTTGGGATTGATTTCATGTAATCGAATGAACTATCTTTTAGTAAAGTCGTCCCAGCAAAGGAACTCATAAATATTGGCGATATCATTTTAAAGTCTACTACTTTAAAATGTATAATATACGTTTGAATTGGCAATATAAATGAGTCAGATTAAATAAATTATTAGAAAAATTTTTTTACTTAGCAACAACATTTTTGTTTATTTTAATAGTATTTTGTATTTGAACAACGAACCCCGATTTGGGCTTCGAAACGTTAATAAAATCATTTTTTTGGTAAAATTGTGGCTTATTCCCATTAAAAATAGTTGATTAAAACATGATTCCATGACATCTCGTAACGCGAGTGTTCGTAACCCGACAAATGGTAACGGACAATTCGTAACGGCGTCAGTTCTTACGGCGACACTTCGTAACTATACATATTCGTAACGCCACAATTCGTAACGGTACAATTCGAAACGCCAACATTTAATTTTTTTTAGCAAATTTAGTATTACTAAATTTATACAAAAATGAATTTTGCATACATTTCTATACTAAAAGTAATGTGCATTTTTTAACACTACTTCTTTTTATTAAATATAAATATGGTACATTCCTCAAATATAACTTTTTTTGATACCATGTTTATTTAGCTGATTGACCTCTGAAAAATTTACATAAAGAGGATTCACCAGAGTTTTTATGCGTTAATTGACTTTCCCATTTTTTGTCTTGCATCTTCATCTTCAACTTAAGTTCAAAGAAGATCGTGTGGGTTAACAAGGTGAAGGTCATTTCTTCAACTTGTTTTGTGGTTTAATTCTCGAGTGCATCCACCTGTTATATCTGTGCTATGGTAATGAACGTGAATCTGTGTTTATCTCCCAGTACTTTATCAG
Organism: Diabrotica virgifera virgifera; assembly: GCF_917563875.1. Lineage (NCBI taxonomy): Eukaryota > Metazoa > Arthropoda > Insecta > Coleoptera > Chrysomelidae > Diabrotica > Diabrotica virgifera. Next base: position 148,738,072 of record NC_065452.1, on the reverse strand, counting down.
TACCGAGGCCAGAGGCGTATCTACATCGAAATCGACAGAATCCTTGTTTTTCTTAATCTTAAAACTTTACAATGATGTTTTTAAATAATAGTTTTGTTCTAGTATCTTTTCATTTTTAATACTGTATATAGGGTGAGGCAGATAAAGGGCCTATTAGGAATATCTCGAGAACTAAAGGTAAGAGAATCATGAAAATTGGAGTACAAGGGTTTTGAGATATGAACTATTTAATGGAAATATTTTGGTTTCTTTGCTACTTCCGGTTATACCGGAAGTTGATTATAACGTCGTTTTTTTTAATAGGATACCCTGTATATTTTTACATTTTTGGATTCTGCTCGATGTCTTCTTGCTTAAAATATGAGGTTTTGTAATATTATACAGGGTAGCTTAAAAGATAATGACGGTTTTTTTTATAAATTTTGTAGCAAACTTCACACCCTGCAGAATTGTACTGATTTGATATCAAAAACTCCATTTATGTTCAAGTGATTTTTAATATAGTCTATTATTATTAAAAATTAATAATATAGCGAAATGTTTAATTTTAATATACAGGGTTGGTCAAAACTCGGAATGAGTATTTTCTGAGTTTTCTTAAATGGAACACTCTATATTTTAGTATTGTAATGAAATGATATTTTATAGTACTTTTTTATTTATTTCTTAAGCATTCCGTATACCTAACTGCTTTAATTTGTAAGTTATTCGTAGTTCTTTAACACATTGAGTGCCACCATGGTAACACAAAAATAGGGTTCCACAGGCCGAAGTTGTCAAAATGAAGAAAACAAATATAAAACATGGTCTTAGTATGCTTTTTAAGAAAGTTTTAAGAAAAACCTGTAAAAACATGATTTAATTGTTATATGACGTCATTTTTAGTATGTATCCTCATTGGATACACACGGCCACATGTATCCGGCCACATGTTTTTATGTATCTAGAAACAGTTTCATTTCGTTCATTTTATCGAAAAATACTATCTTTAAATTTGTTTTTTAACCCACAAATGTTTTATTATATATATATTTTTTCTGTATAAAATAAATAAATTGTTTCATTTCCCTTTATTTTGTTTAAAAATATGTCTAGGCAAAAATCATCGCAGTACCTGCAGGCCAACCAGGATTTTGGATTTCGTAGGCCACTACTTACAAGCACCCATAAAGATATTTAGACGGTGTGTAGTGTGTATCTGGTGCGGATGTACACGGCTCAAAATACAAAAATACATGTGCATCCACATTGGATACCCGCGTCCACTAAATCAGTGTGACGCGTGTATCCATGTTGGATACATGTGGCACTGAACGTGTTAAGCCAAACATTAACTGCAACAAAAATTACGTGAAATTTTATTAGGTTTGCGATGAAAATAATCAATCATAAATAATTTTTTGAAAATAAATACATGTTAATCTAGAATGATCCTTAATTTATTAATATTTAATGAGATACCAAAATGCCTACGTTTTTAAGATTGTTGGTGCATAAAATATTAATAAAAACAAACCATATTCTACCTAGTTGGCTATGGCTTTGACACTAAACTTGATTAAATATTAGACATTGTATTATTTTTATAGTTCCAGTTGCTTTGTTACCATTACTAATATAAATTTTTGTAATGGGGAACTGACTAGTAAAGTTTTTGTTCTAGAAGAGTATAACAAAAATGTACTACTAGCAACAAGAATTTATCATCTGCAACTGCAACTCTCTGATAGACGACAACAAAGAAGAGAAACGTTTCAAAGTTTACTAGAATAGTTTCAACGTACTAGATACTTAGATTACGAGAACGTCCATACTAATATTTAATTCATTTTAAATTTTAATCATTTACAATAGTTTTTGTTCGATCAGATTTCTCGTAATCTAAATGTCCAGTTCGTTGAAACCGCTCTAGTACATTTTAAAAAGTTTTTCTTTTTGGTTGTCATCTATCATTTAATTGCTGATGATAAATTCTTATTGCTAGTAGCACATTTTTATTTGTTCTACTCTCCTAGAACAAAAAACATCGGAATCAGTTCCTCATTAGAAAAATTCATATTAGTAATGGTAGCAAAGCAAATGGAACTTCAAAAATAGTAGAATGTTTAAGCAAAGCAAATGTTTAAGAATATTTAGTGTAAAAATCATAGGCAACTAGAGAGAATATTGTATGTTTTTATTAATATTAAACACACCAACAATCTTAACTACGTAGGTATTTTGATATATCAACCAGTATTAATAACTTAAGGGTCACTCGAGATTAATATGTGTTTATTTTCGAAAAATTATTTATGATTGAATATTTTCACGGCAAACCTAATATTTCACGTAATTTTTGTTGCAATTAATGTTGGGCTTAAAGAACTACAAATAACTTACAAATTAAAGCAGTTAGGTATAGAGAATGCTTAAGAAATATAAAAACGTACTATAAAATATGATTTCATTACAGTACAAAAATACAGGGTGTTCTATTTAAGAAAACTCAGAAAATACTCATTCCGAGTTTCGACCAACCCTGTATACTAAAATTAAACATTTCGAAAATATTATTAATTTTTAATAATAGACTATATTAAAAATCACTTGAACATAAATGGAGTTTTTGATATCAAATCAGTACAATTTTGCAGGGTGTGAAGTTTGCTACAAAATTTATAAAAAACCGTAATTATCTTTTAAACTACCTTTTGTTAATATTACAAAACCTCATATTTTAAGAAAGAAGACATGGAGCAGAATCCAAAAATGTAAAAATATACAGGGTGTCCCATTTAAAAAAACGAAGTTACAATCAACTTCCGGTATAACCGGAAGTAGCAAAGAGACCAAAATATTTTCATTAAATAGTTCATACCTCAAAACCCCTGTATTCCAATTTTCATGATTCTCTTACCTTTAGTTCTCGAGATATTTCTAATAGGCCCTTTATCTGCCTCATCTTGTATGATATACAGGGTGTTTTAAAAAAGCTAGCACCGTCTCTAGGATAGGTAAAAAACTGAAAAATAATTGGGGTTTGCTCAGTAAAAAATTTTTGTAACGCCGTCCGGTTTCTTCAAGATACAGGGCGTTGAAAAAAATACACATTTTTTACGATTTTTCTGAAACTATTGGCAACTAGAAACTGCAAAAATTGCATTGTAATGCAATTTTGTGGGTTTTAAGAGGTAGTTATTATGCATTTTTTTACAACAGTTATATGTGACCAACTAGTCCGAAAAATCCGGGACATGGCCCGAAATACAAAGTCGTGTCCCGGCGTCCCGGACAACCGGACATGTCTTCCGGTTCATCCGAATTTTCAACGTTTTGGCAAAATTCTATTTTGAAATTTTGAATACGTTATTCTTCTAAGAATTCACATCTAATTGAATCGGTGGGACAAAAAAAAGTCGACAATTTCTAGAGTGTAATACTAATACCACATCCAAAACGCATGCATTTTATATCGTGGTATTATAGTTCTACAAAAACTAAAACGGTTGACTTTTTTTCGTTTCTGTATTTTAATTTAATTTTAATTTTTATCGAAAGACGGAAAGCTAGACGTAGAAATTGCAAATAGGACAAAGAAAGCTGCGAAAATATATTATGCGATTAATAATACGATACTGGGAAAAAGGGAAATCAAAAATAAATGTATATAATACAATCACAGTATGTACCAACTCTTCTATATGCAAGCGAGACATGGGTTACAACTAAAAGACATGAAAGTGCCATAAATGCAGTAGAAATGAAGCAGCTGAGAAAAATAGCTGGAAAGACGAAGATGGACAGGGAAAGGAACGAAAATATCAGAAACGTGCTAAGACAGGAACCAATACAAAATAAAAATTGAAAAAAGAAAACTGAATTGATTTGGACATATAACTAGAATGAACGAGAACAGACTAGTAAAGAAGGTGACAGATGCGAAAAGACAAGGGAAAAGAAAAAGGGGCAGACCTACAAAGGGGTGGATGGAACAAATCTAAGAAATCGGGACCAAGAGAGGGAAAACAGCGCAACAGATGAAGGAAATGACAGGAGACCGGAAGGCGTGGAAAAAATGGGTAAAAGATAGGTGATAGCAAAGTCCGACGCTCTTATTGGGCATAAGGACAATGAGAATAAGAAGAAGAAGTATTTGAATTATCGTCTCCTGAAAAAAACAATGGCCCGATTTCCATTGAAAAGTCCCGGTTTTCAGGTATTTTTTTCAGCCTTGTCCCGGATTCGACTGAGTTGGAGTTGGTCACACTAAAAGTATCATCATCATCCTTGGCTCTACAACCCATGGTTGTAGAGCCAAGATTCTGTTCCAGAATCAGCTTCACGTAAGTCGTCTTCCACCTGGTCCTTAAATCGTGCTCTCGGCCTGCCTCTTCTCCTCACTCCTTCTGGCCTTTGCTTATAAATGTGTTTTGACGACTCCATCTCATTCATTCTCTTTAAGTGGCCCAGCCACAGCAGCCTGTTTATTTGGGTAAACCTACCAACACATACGCTCACGATAAAGGCGGTACCCAAGTACCACAATAAAAACATTTTATTTTTATTTAAGGTTTATAAAGGTTTTATTGCGGTAAATAAGAAGATAATGGTTTTAAAGTTACCTTGTAGATATACTGCCAGAACTTTAAAACTGTTAAGCATTTGTCACTAGTTTTAAAGTATATAATAAGAATATCAAATAAGACTAATTAATCTTAATAGATAATTTGTTTATTGTAGTTTTAAAATGGTTTATTCTCAGTTCACTTTAAAACTAATCAGTTTTATGAAGAACTTTCGGACTGTGTGGTTTTATTAGATTATAATTTGTGACCTTTTAGTTTTATTGCAGTTTCAAAGATTCTCCTACTATGGCTAATAAAAGCTATTATTAATACTACTTGATCTCAATACTATTATGTCAGTAAATCATATGCCTTAAAACTATTTTTTTTAGTTTTCTTTAAAGTTACTTTCTTAAAAGCAATTATTAGGCTATATTAAAACCAAACGCTATTAACTGAATCAATTTGGTTATCGTAAAGATTAAACTATGCTTCTTATTAGAAACAATAAAACTAATATCATCCCCTCTTCCTTACCTTCATGTCCAAAATGGTCGACCATTTGTTTTAGAGCGAAACAGTGGTGTAGTGTGTTGTAAAAAAGTACAGTTAGTATGGCAGAAATAAGTCGCAAGTATTTAAAATATAAACGAACTGGTCATTACGGCTTATTTTTCAAAGAATACAACACACACAGCACAACGACGCCTCGATTTTAAGGTTAGATTCACATTAAAACCGAGTGGCATTATTGACAGCAGCATTAAAACTAAACGGTTTTAATTCCAAGGCAACCTTGCTTTTTTGTAGGAAATATTCTCTAGGAAAGGTATAAAATAAAACCATTTGATCTTAACAATTCTCTGTCGATAGACTAAATAGTTTTATTTGGTTTTCGGCCATATTGCTTTCTGAAGATGCTAAAAGCCATGATAGATTACAATATAAGGCTTACATAAAAATGATAAATAAGCGACTTACGGACATAAATTCAATTTATTTTAACATTAAAACATTAAAATTGTAGATAAAATTATTTTTCTTTAAAATTAATATTTTTCGAATGTAAATTGTTTTATTATTATTATTTTTTAATCGCCCAAAGTCAGAAATTTTAGGGCGCGTGAGTTATTTAGACCTATTTTTGTTAACATTATCAATAAAGTTGGGTGCGCAAGTGTTTTTCTACCTTGACAGTCCGAAATAACCAAGTACTTTTTATTATTTTATGGTTGTAAAATAATACACATGTAAAAATTTGTTGGCCTATATGGAGTACATGGGTTTAAAAAATCATTTAATATGGTAAATTGTCTTTAAAAGTCTCCATTTAAGAAACCTTTTTAAGTTTGCTATAAAACTGCCTGCACTTAAAGTGTCTTTTACCATTGTGTTGAAAAGCACCTTCGTAGCAGCTTTAAAACCAGTTGCTTAAAAAAACAAAGTTTTAAGAAGGTTTTTATTTTTGGTTTTATTGACCTCATTCAGTGTGGGCCCTTTTATGCTGAAAGCGGTTTTATTGCAACCTTAAGGTTTACTTAAAAACTAATCGGTTTTAATTTTAGTTTTATTCTACAGTTTTAAAGCATCCTTAAAAGACTTAATACACCCTGTTCCGTGCTATTTGGGTAAAGCTCAAAATTATAGCGTCTACGCCACAATCCGTTTTCCTGTACGCCTTTGTAAATTTTTTAAAAATGTATGTTCAAAACAGCCTAAAGGCGGGTTGACATTACTAGTGAATAACGAACGTGGCTCACGCTTAGGTATTTTGCCCGTGCTATTGTTAGATATTTTATTATATATTTTCAAACTCAAGCAGTACATTTGTATCTATGCATTGCATAAATACAAATTTACTTGTTTAATTTATTAATATTTTGTATTTCGATAAAGGAAAAACGACGGAAGAAGAACGACGTTTCAACGGAAGTGGAAACGTCAATAAACTTAATTTCCACTTAAATTGTGGCTTATTTCACAATTAATATAGTAAATTAGAAAAATTTTCAGACCGGAATTGTTACAGTTCAGAGAGAAATCCTATTTCCTAGAGCTATACAGGTTCACAATAATTGCATTCGGAAAAACTCTTTAGACGCTAAAAAAGTTTAGGGTCTTCGATTTATCTTTTAGCTCTTTCGGTTAGCGTTAATTACTCTTGTAAATTCATATATTTTTCTTGATTTAAGCATAGGTAATAGAAATACTCTTTACTTTTTAGGAAGAAAACCTCCTCCTATTTGCATGCCTTTGCCAGGCGGCATTTCAAAATTCTGTGGTCGGGTTTACAACATCGGTCGTCAAGGAGAGGAATTCAATGCTTGCTTAGGCCTGGAACTTCGAGCCCTTAATGACGTCGAAGCAGCAATCCGAGTTTCTTGCTTTCGATTTGGACCAAACGGTTTAAGGTTGGAACCACCTCAACCACTACCTCCAGTTGACAATGACAATGATGACGATGATGACGACGACGACGATGACGATGATGACGACGATGACGACGACGATGATGACTTTGGATTTGACGGAGATGACGATGATGACAGTGATGGTGATTCCGTAGATTACAGTGTTTTTGATGATGATTTTATTGGCGAATACTTCCAAGGGGAAGATGATTCATCAAGTTCCAGTAATAAAAATAAAGTTTCCACCACCACCACGCCAAAGCCCTTAAGAAGGAATACAAGAAAACCTATACATAAACCAGTTGAAAAGAAACCGATACGCAGAAAATCAAAACCTCAGCTACAACAAACCGTCACAACACCCAAAACTGTAATTACGAAAAAACCTGTGGGACCTGTTAAAAAAGCTACAAAAATCCCACATCATAGAAGAACAACCAAACCTGTTACCGAATCTTCTAAACCGACTACGAACGCACCGATGCCACAAAACCAACCCTCCACAGAAATTACTTCTGATACAAATGTAAATGTTTCTGTAAATCCAATCATATCTACCAGTCTACCACCAGATACACCTATTCCAACGACAGAAGAACAAAAAACTGAAGCTACTAGTCCAAAAATCAGAACTGGCATTACTGATAGTATTAAAACGTCCCAGACAATTGTTCCAGTTACTAAAGTTCAGGAATTGTCTTCGGAAGAAAGTGAAGATCCTATTGCTGATATGGTCGAAGATGCTATAGAAGATGAAATATCTGACTCAACAGAAAACACAACCACTCAAACAAAGAAAGTTACGGTTATGACTTCACCACAACCTAAAGAATCAACGGAAGTGTTTGATGAAGTGGTGGATGGTGTTGTTGATACCTTTGCAGGCGAAGAATCGGAAGAAGCAAGACTTTCTTAAGGCGCCAATAACAGAAAACGATACATATCAATTTATTATTTAATTATTGTTGGACTAAGCCAGGTGTTGTCCATTAAATGTGAGCTGATTCCAGCTCCTTTAGTAATTGGATACATAATTCTATTTACCTCTTCCTTATTTACACTTTTTTGTTTATGTTGTATTTGTTTCATTAAGCTTTGAAGTATTTATTATAGGTATTCTTAATATTCTTAAATATACCGGGTGTCCACTTATATTTTCCCCCATTTTAACTGCCTATAACTTCTAAACGGGGCAAGATAGAAATATGGAGTTCTCGCTGAAATGTTTTATTTTAGTAAAAGTTTTGTCTGAATTGATTGAATTTTTTATATCGCTTTCAAATACGAAAAAAAAATGGCGGATTTTTGAAAAAAAAACGTTGTTGACTTTTTTTAAATAGAACACCCAGTATATTTTTTTTGTAAATTGAAAGAAAGGTCATTCGCCTATCCAGCGATATAAAGTTTTTCAAAATCGGTTGTCAAATCACTGAGTAATTAATTTTTAAAATGAGAGGTGTAGCGTGGATATCACATACCTAAATAATATTATAAGCAAATTGATATTATGTTATGTGATTTCCACATTGCATCTCTCATTTTAAAAATTAATTGCTCAGCCATTTGATAACCGATTTTAAAAAATTTTATATTGCTGGATAGGTAAATGACCGTTTTTTCAAGTTACAAAAAAATATACTGGGTGTTTTAATAAAAAAAGTCAACAACGTTTTTTTTTTAAATTCCGCCATTTTGTATTTAAAAGCGATATAAAAAATGATCATTTACCTAAAAACTTGAAAAAAATGTTCATTTACCTATTCAGCGATATAAAATTTTTTAAAATCGGTTGTCAAATGACTGAGCAATTCATTTTTAAAATGAGAGATGCAATGTGGAAATCACATAATTAATATTATGTTATGTGATATATCCATGTTGCACCTCTCAATTTAAAAATTAATTACTCAGTGATTTGACAACCGATTTTGAAAAACTTTATTTCGCTGGATAGGTGAATGACCTTTCTATCAATTTACAAAAAAATATACTGGGTGTTCCATTAAAAAAAAGTCAACAACGTTTTTTTCAATCCTCCATTTTGTTTTACGTATTTGAAAGCGATATAAAAATTCAATCAATTCAGACAAAACTTTTACTAAAATAAAACATTTCAGCGAAAACCGCATATTTCTATCTTGAGCCGTTTAGAAGTTATAGGCAGTTAAAATGGGGGAAAATATAAGTGGACACCCGGTATATTATAAAATATGATGTACAAAGTCAAAATAAGAAGACTGTCAAATTATATTCTTTTTTATTCTAATGCCTAATATATTTATATTAGATCATCTCTTTTAGTTTTAAATAATTTATTTCACATATTTATTTATTTATTTATTTGTATTTATTTTTATTTATGTTAATTTATTTTTTTAATAAATATTTTTATATAATATAAACAAATACCTATATATTATTTATTCCTGTCCTCTTCCTCATCCCTTGAGCTTTTGTCAGGGAGTGGTGATACGTGATAGATACTCTATTTCAACTGGCTCTATTTCTCCATTGGCTGCGATTCTGTGTGAGGGAGATGGCTTCATATGACTTTCATGGCGGTTAGCAAGTTGCTCCAGTTCTTACCCCTGTTGAGCTGGCCCCCACTTGCCAAAATTAAATAAAAAATATCACTGATTTATGAGTTATTTATGAGCTTTCATATTCTGCACATTAAGAATTTTGAGCTCGTTACACTGGGCAGGAATTTAATATTTTAGTAGGGGGCTGAGTCAGCCCCCCACTACTTAAAAATAGGGATATTGAATCGATCTTTGCGGCAGAATTACGAGCTATTTATGGGCTTTCGAAGTGATTTAGTTTTGATTTTTGAGCCCATCCCCTTCACCCCCAACAACCCTTTAATTGGTTAATCTTGAAAAAATGCTGAGAAAAATTAAAATATATCGTATCGCGGATATAAGTTGAATAGGGTATATACTCTAAGAATAAACTCTTGAATCACGCGCATTTCGATTATTGAGCTACAACCCCTTCGCAAGAAAACCACTCCATCTTCCCGGCTTAAGAGAGATAAATTAATTATTTGGCGACTACATATCGTTTAATAATCTATGAGCTCGCAAAATACGCGCATTTAGATCATTAAATTTCAATTTCTTTTGTATAGTGCAGTCACTGAAGGTAAAAATCAACTATTACCTTCGATTTCGGTGAAGGTTATCCCCCAGTGTAACGAGCTCAACATTTTTAATGTGCGGAATATGAAAAATCAGCGCTATTTGTTTAATTATTTTTTCAAGTGGGGGGGAGCTCAACGGGGGTCCAGTTCTTTACATACGTTATTTATATTGTTGTTTTTATCTTTGATGCACATACATTTGATTTTCCCGCTTATCTCCGCTATTTCTTGAGTGTTGTTTCCTGTTTTTGTGGTATATTGTATCATAACTCTTCTTCTTTTCACTAATTCTAAAGTTTCCCCTTTCCCCTGATATCCACTGTTTGTTCTTTTGAGTTTTACGCAGTAGACATTCTTTTTCCGCTGAATGTATCCAGCTTTTTATTCCTTTCCATGTTTTATTTATGTCTTCTAATATTTCTGGTTTTTTCTTGTGTATCAATTTCTTCTGAAAATCTTTTGAATTATTTACCCCTAGCTGCTTTGTCTGATGTTTTATTGATAGTGCATGTCATATACTTTTATTCTTATAGAGGGTAGCGATAAAGTATGGAAACACGGTAATTTCTCGCCTGAACGATTCTTATAGATTTTGGTGGGTAAAGGTCTTCTAATGAGACCGATATTACAGTGGTAATTACATTGTTGTCAAATCTTCCGTTTTTCTGGAAATCTAATGAACTTTCTTATTTTAAATAGAACATCCTGTATATTTTTGCGTTTTGAAGTCCCTAAGAAATACAAATTATTTTTCATGTTATATTCCCTATACCTAAATGCCATAATTTTGGAGTTATTGCTACATTTATTATAAAAAAATTTTAAGCAAATTTTAAAAATAAATTTTTTTCGGCCCAGCAGATATTATTTTAGGTTATTTGGATCATTGGGGACAAAAAAGGTATTTTGTCATTTTCCTCTATAGTTAATTTTTTCCGAGTTATAAACAATTTAAAACTGAAAAAAAAATCAAAAAATGACATTTTTAATGTTCAAAAACACAAGTAAAAAAAATAATTTTCAAAAATTACGAAGTACCTAAATTCAAGCTCAAACCTTCTTCTATCAGATCCCAATAAGAATTTTTGGTACGTTTTATTCTAAAACATTGTTTTTTTAATTGTTAATGAAGCGCATATAAGGGAACGGCCGATCGGGTTGCATTAACAACTAAAAAACGATATTTTAAAATGAAATAAGACCAAATCACTTATCGCTAGCTGATACAACAAGCTTTCAACTTTAATTTAGGCATTTTATAGTTTCAAAAATAATATTTTTTACTTGTGTTTTTTAACCAAGAAAATCGTCATTTTTTGATTTTTTTTCAGTTTTAAATTGTTTATAACTCGGAAACGATTAACTTTACAAGAGCAGAGGACTTTCGGACCGAAATCGATCATATTTACAGATTGCGAAACAGCCATGGGGTTCTTATAAGGCTGGTATGGGAAAGTCGAGACGAACTTGACAGACTGACGAAACATAACAGTAGCTCACTAATAGGGGTTCCAGGTTGACCGGAAAATAAACGGAGATTTATTTATTTAGCGTATAGCTTAAGTACATCACAGAATATATTTAGATTTATACATTATACAATGCATCACAAACAGATGTCCAGTTTTTTATATATTCGATTGACCCTTCGGTTGCCATTACACAGTCTATAGGATCGCCTGTGTATGCTCTGCGTGGGCAGCCCTGAACAATGTGACTGATCGTCTGTCTTGCAGTGCCGCAGTCACAAGAAGGCGAGGGGAGTTTACCCCATCTGTAGAGGGAGTCGGCGCATCTTCCACAGTTTGTTCGAATTCGATTAAGGGTTGCCCAAATCTTATGGGGACGTTCAAATTCGCCAGGTTTTCCTATGATGTCCGGTAGACTATGGTTATGCGGATCTGTCCTACTTTCCCAATCTTCTCTTCATCGGGTATTTAAGTCAAAGTTGGATTGCTGCAGCGCTTGAGCAGATTGTAGAGGGGGTAACATGGATCGGAGACGGTTTCCAAGAATATCGGGGATGTCGTTGTGGACTAGAAGCTGGCGACTGTCCATGATTTTGTTATATTCTTTAACCAATGCATGTTCGCGACGTAGGTTGGGTGGTGCTATATTACTAAGGGTAGGTAGCCACATTGTAGGGGTGGGCTTAATTGTGCCTGTTGTCATACGCATAGCACGGTTTAGTTGGGTGTCGACCAGGTGGGTATGCCTGCTATTTAGCCACACTGGTGCACAGTATTCTGCCATCGGATATATCAGGCCAAGAGCAGAGGATCTTAAAGTTGATGCTGTGGACCCCCATGTAGTGCCGCAGAGTTTCTGTATTATATTGTTGCGTGTTTTCAATTTTGCTGCTGTTTTCGTCAGGTGTTCTCTGAATGTGAGCGTTCTGTCTAGAGTAACCCCAATTTATTTCGGGTATTTATTGTGTTTTAACAGCTTGTTATTAAAATACACTCGCAATTCTCTGTTTGCCAGCTTGTTGTTGAGATGAAAAGCTGATACTTAAGTTTTTGTAGTACTTGGTTGTAGTCTCCATTTCTTAAGGTATTCGCTGAGGATGGATAAGTCATTCGTGAGAGTGATTTCTGTAGTTTCTAAAGATTGGTGGCTTGTTGCAATTGCAAGGGTCCAGTCGTCAGCATATTCAAACTTCCGAGATTCGGTTTCAGGCATGTCAGCAATATAGAGGCTGAAAAGTAAAGGGGAAAGGACAAAACCCTGTGGAAGACTATTGTTAAGTTTCATCTGTCTACTCGTCTCCTTTCTCTTTATAACCTGGAAGGCTCTGTTTGTCAGCATGTTGTCAATGAGGTTAATTATCTTTCTGCAGGGGATAATACGGGCCAGTTTATATATTAATCCCTGTCTCCAAACAGTATCATATGCTGCTGTTAGATCTATAAATACTGTTGCTGTCTTTTGTTTCTTTTGAAAACTAGCTTCTATAAAAGTTGTTAATGACAGCACTTGGTCCGTACAGCTTCGATGAGGGCGGAAGTCAGTTTGTTCAATGGGGACATTTTCTAGTATCTTGTGACTAATTCGGTTGAGGAGAAGCTTTTCTAAAAGCATTATTCCGTATAATAAACAGAGAGAGCATCAGCTACAAAATTCTTCGGTCCAGAGACGAACATATTGTTCTTGATGTTGAATGATGTCTCCGTGACGAATGTTGGCGATCATCATGGCAATCTTTATCTTATCTGCAGTAGCGAAAACTACACAGATGCTGTGTTGAACCAGGTTCTGAGGCTCTTCAGCCAGGATGTTCTTCTTTTTCCTGGACTACGCTTTCCAAATATTTTTCCTTGCAGGATAGCATATCTGGATTCATTTTGCTTAATATGTCCGAAGTATTGTAACTTTCGAGATTTGATGGTGGTCAGTACCTCTCGGTTTTTCTTCATTCTTCTGGGGACCTCCACATTTGTGACTCGGTCAGTCCATGGGATTTTAAGTACATATTCTCCGATATAGCACATCTCAAATGCTTCCAATTTTCTGCACATATCTTCGTTCAAGGTCCACAATTCTAATTCAACACCATAAAAAAGGATAGAGAAGACGTAGCATCGCAAAATTCTTACTTTTATACCAAGAAAGAGGTTGTGGTTCTTGAAGAAAGCCCCATTCGGTTGAGGGTGGATCTAGGTTTTCTGATGCGCGCTCTTATCTCTTGGTTTTTGGTAATTTTTTTATTTATTATGTTGGCGAGCTAGTTGTAGTGCTTCATTCTTTCTACAGGGGTTTGGTTGACGTTAGAGACGAACATGGGAGTGCCAACATACAATTTTTTCTGTTTATTTTACGGGTGTGTTCTCAGAGACATGTTAAGGATAGACTTGGCTAGACTCTAGAGATATGCCACTCAATGCATCGAGGTGTAACATCGACATTGGATTGAGTGGTCTAGCCATCTTTGTCAGCCACATGCGCGGTATCGCTTGGTTAAAAGAGATAGATAGACCACCGATCGACTGTTTTCATGCTGTTTCCAAGTTACGCTTTTTTGGTGAGTATGCCGAGTCTACGCTTAATATGTCAATGTGTGTACTGTCCCCTAAATATAGGCAACAAGCAGAACGTCACATCAATTTATTCTTGAAATAATAAATAATGTAATCGTCTCGTTTACTACAATTAGTAATCAAACATTTGATTAAATTCTCTTTTTTAATATTATGATTTTCTCATTATATATTATTATTCAGTGGCAAATTCAACTAATGACGTAATACATAGAATCTCGGTATCGAAAAAATCTATCATCGAAATATGACACATAATTCCGTGTTCTGTGTTTCATGTCACCTTCGATTAACGTCAAACGTCAGTCAAAATGTTTGTTATTGATGTCTAATTTTGTTTGAAAAGCTGAAGTTTTGTTTTTAAAATGAAACAATTGGAACCATTCAAACCCGGTACTAATTAACAAATTTGATTAAACAACCCATTTTTTAACACGTTTCTAAATTTGGAACAGAATAATTCAAATCTTCATTAAAGAAAATCATTAAAACATCCAAGAGAATAATACCTACTAATCCTACTATCATAGTTGTTTACTTAAAATTCAAGAAACATCTGAGTATTATCTGGTTCTTATGAAAAAATGGTACATTAAATACGTTCAGAGACATTATTTGGATGTGATTAACTACATATTTATTGAAATCAAGATGAGTTTTCCTAAAGACAATGATATTGCCCCAGGTAGCAGTTGTCAAAGTGAAGATGAGGTTAGGAGTTGTAGATTTAAAAAAAGACTAAATTACCCCACTTACTGTCCTGTCTGCAGTGTGACTATACGAGATTCAGAAGCCAATTTACACTTAAATTCCGAAATTGAAAAACTAAACAAACTACAGGGAACCAAAGTTAAACTAAATGGAAAAAACACCCCCAGTTCTTCAAATGATTCCTCAGAAAAGAATTCTGATAAAAATTGGGATACATTCCAAAAAATACGATTAAATAGACAAAGTAGGCAAAGAACGAAAACCAGGAAAAGAAAACATGAAGAAACTTGTCCTGTGTGCAACCAAGACGTACAAGAAGATTTAACATTACATGTTGAAATGTGTCTTAGAAGATCCGAAGCAAGTAGTGAAAGTGATGAAAATATCGATGTGGAAGCCTTTGAAGAATATGATTGGGCTGGACAGTCTCGTATCCGTGCAACCAGTTTATTAGAAGGAGGCGTTTCGAGTTTAGGAACAACAATTAATATGGTCGATGATGATGAAGAATTAAATGTTGATGTTGATGACCACCAAATGTACGGATCTCCTGAGTATTCTGAAACAGATGTGATACTTCCATGTGAAAATTCCGAAAACCAAGCTCTGCGTACTGCTGTGACTGGGGTCGAACCTAAAAAGTGTGCCCCACATAGAACCCATCCAGAAATCGTAGAAGCCAATGGAGATCCTATTTTAGAAGTTTTGAAAAATAGAATCGCAGAATTGGAGAGTAGAGTGTCAAATAAAGAAGAAGTGTTTAAGTGTTTAATATGTATGGAAAGGTATAGAACACCAGTGATTTCGGTTTGTTGCTGGCATGTACATTGTGAGGAATGTTGGTTACAAACTTTAGGAGTCAAAAAATTGTGCCCTCAGTGTAATATGATAACTTCTCCAACAGATTTAAGAAAAATTTACATGTAAAGAAGTAATGTACATTTTTTATTGATTTTTATACACTAAGATTCAGGATAGGTAAAATTTGCTAATCATTTTAGGCACCATAAGAGTCTATAACTTAAAAAGTAGAACCAAAAAGAAAACATATGAGCACTATGCCATCACTTTTTAGTGACACATACATCGACAGTGGCACATCAAACTTTTCACTTATGGATGGGATAAATAAATTAAAGGATAACCTCACTCATTCTCAGAATTCAATTTTTTTAATTTTTTTAAGTTCTATGTGATTTTACTAGTACACTTTAGAAAACCAAAAATAATCATTTTTTTCAAGAATATTTTTCTCAGAACCTCTATTTTCTATCGTTTCCATATTCAGTAAAATAATAGAAAAAATTCTGAAACAACGCATAATATCGTACTTTGAAACCAATAACTTGCTTACCAGTTCACAATATGGGTTTAGAAAGGATCGTTCGACAACTCATGCACTCTTAGATGTGATGAGTGGCATAGTGGATGGCCTGGAGAAGCATAACCAAACTGCTGTAACGTTGTGTGATCTTTCAAAGGCCTTCGACTGTGTTTCTCATGAAATTTTACTAAAAAAACTGCACTTTTACGGCATCAGAGGTACTCCTCTAGAACAAATTAAATCTTATCTAAGTGATAGATACCAAGCAGTCAGATACGGAAATTGTCTCTCTGAATTTAAGCATGGAGTTCCACAAGGTTCTGTTTTGGGCCCTCTATTATTTATTATATATGTTAATGACTTGCCCAATTTTATGGCTCCATGTAAAACAGTACTATTTGCAGATGACACTACTTTTATTTTTTCTGGCAGAAATCGTTCTCTTTTAGAAACCAATTCTAGGAACATAAATTCAAATGCTCAATCATGGTTCGCAGCAAATAAACTTAGACTAAATGACACCAAAACTCAAAATTTATTCATTTCAACTAATCCATTCGATGCTCATGTGGAAAAAAATACTG
Source organism: Diabrotica virgifera virgifera (assembly GCF_917563875.1). Lineage (NCBI taxonomy): Eukaryota > Metazoa > Arthropoda > Insecta > Coleoptera > Chrysomelidae > Diabrotica > Diabrotica virgifera. The sequence goes on along the minus strand of NC_065452.1, from coordinate 148,721,316 downwards.
TAAAATTGCTGGGCATGACAATTGACAACACACTGACTTGGTATAACCATATTGACCATCTCGAAAGGCAAACTTTCCAGTACTTTATTTTTACTTAGACAACTAAAACTTGTTACAAGTGTTGATACCTTAAGAACAATTTATTTTTCTCTCTTCCATTCGTTTTTAAGCTATGGCGTTATTTTGTGGGGAAACTCTTGCAATGCACTAACAATATTTAAATTGCAAAAAAAAGCAATTAGAATAATTGCAAAAGTTGGTTACTTGGAATCTTGCAAACCATTATTTATTAAATATAAAATAATGCCCTTGCCAACACTATGGCTATACAATGTTCTCGTGGAAACACACAAAACTGCAGATACTTTAGTTAAACAGTCTGACTTTCATAATTACAGCACAAGAGGTGCAAATAATATCAGAACAGTCAAATATCGTTTGAGTAAATCACAAAAAAACTCAATTGATTTTAACATATATAATGTCCTACCTATAGATTTTAAAAACCTTACAATCAATAAATTTAAAGTCATTCTGAAAAAATATCTAGTGAGATTTGCTTTTTACTCTGTTAGTGAATATTTCGATCATTTTAAAGCAGTATCATGGACATGAATATTACTCACTATGTTTTCCGATGTCATATTTTGTAAATGTGCGTGAATGTATTTATATTTCTATATGTTATATTGTATATATGTACACATTATCTCATGTATTTTATATATATCAAATTGACTTGCTACAATTCAAAAAATTTTTTTTTGTAAACGTAGTCAATAAATTTTTGAATCTTTGAATCTTATTAACTCTCGTAAGGCTGTGCTTAGATTCTTACATAAGCAACGGTGCGGGGTGCATGTGCACCCCATCTGTATATCCATTTTTTATATGTGAACGTCGTGGAAATTAATTTGAAAGATAATTAGGACTTATTTATTATCGTACAAAACATAATTTTACAAAAAAAGTACTCATTTTTTCGTAAAAAAAAATATTATCGTCGCAAGACAAACACATGAAATTTTTCACAGAATGAGTAACACAAAGTTTTTACACACAATACAGTAATTATGCCGGGACTTTCCGTCTTTTTTTTCTGACATAAGTAACACCGACCTTGTCCCGTAGCTCTGTTAGCTCCAGGTGGAACATCAGAAACATCCAATTCAGGATACGATGTTTTCATCATTTGCACACAAAAGTCATTTTTTCAAAAAAGCACGTAAACACATAAACACAAAGGGTTTTAAATGCTGTAATGGGTGGAATACGTTTAGAATTGAATTTAATACGAATAAAAAAATTGACAAAAATCAAAAAAAATTATTAAAAAAGATAGGTGAGAAAAACGAGGTCTGGGGTGCACGTGCACCCCGCACCGCGTTACGAGGGTTAAAAATGAACATAAAACTTTTTACATATTATTATCCAACTCTTAGAGTTTAGAGAGTACAAAAAATATATCTTTTTTCATTTATGCACGTACACTAATATTGTAGAGGGCGCAAAAGTCGAAGCCTCGAAAAATGATGGCGGACAGTTAATCTCAGGATTGGGATATCAAACAAAAAAATCGTACTGCATTTGAAAGAGATAATGTTTCTTACGTGACAATTTACCACAATTTGAACAAATAATAAATATTTTTTAACCATGAGAAACTGAAGAAAAACAGGCGATTTTTTCACAAAAATTTTTCACTAATGGTGGTAAATTGTCACGTAAGAAACCTTTCTTTTTCAAATGCAATACAATTTTTTTGTTTTAGAGATCCCAATCCTGAGATTAACTGTCTGCCATCGGAACTACTTTTTTTCTAGGCCTTGATTTTGGCACCTTCTACAATATTAGTGTACATGCTTAAATGAAAAAAGATATATTTTTTGTATTCTCTAAGAGTTAGATATTAATATGTGAAAAGTTTTATATTCATTTTTAATAAAGGTTCTGAGAAAAAAAATCTTGAAAAAATGCTTATTTTTGGTCTTCTAAAGTGTACTAGTACTTTAAATGATAATACTATGCGCAAATTTAAACCACCACCCCTTCCCCCTCCGACCCTCATCAAAAACATAATTTTTCGTTTTTATTTTTTTTTTAGGTGGGATGCAATCAATTTTAAAATTTCAAAAAATTACATATAAATTTTTTTTTTTTGGAAATAAAAACACTACATTTCTAGTTTTTTTTTCAGATTTTTGCACAAGGTTTGCTATCTGATAAACTGTTTTTAGGGGGTTATTGGGGATTTTCCCTATTTTATAGACTCCAAATAGATCAAATCAAGGTTTTTTTATAAGTTATAATATGTAAATTGAAGTAACTGAGATTTTTAGAGCATTCAAAAATGGAAGATACAATGTTCAAACCCCCTAAAAACAGTTTTTTGGATTTTTGAAGGTAGCACCTTCCGTAAAAATCTGAAAAATTAGAAATATAGTGTTAATAAAATACACAAAGTAAAAAAATTAGACCTGCAGAGCCATCTTAACCCTCCGTTACTCGCACACGGTGTATGAGACCGGGCCTCTAAATAACTGCCTGTAACTCTGATTTTAGTGCATATTTTCAATTGCTGCTGCATATTATACCTCTTCAGTCATCAGTCAACTGTGTGTGAAGTCCACGTGCAGTGTAAAAAAGTGTATTGTACTTTTATTATTAGGCAAGACCTATTAATTAGTCAAGTAATTAAAAGTAGTAAGTTTTAATTAGTCAGGTAATTTAAGGTTTTTTTCTTATTTTTAATGTTTATATATTTGTTTATTTATATTTAGATATGGATTACGAGAAGGAGAAGCAAAGATTATTAAAATTATTTGAGGAAGTATCGACTGACGAGGAAACGTATGAAAATGATGATTAACAAAGTTACTTTTTGTTAAAGTAATATAATGTTGATACAAACGCATATTTACACAATTATATGATCATATATTCATTAAATAATATAATTGTACAAAACTTTGCAAAAAAATTTTTTTTCAAATATTGCTGACCCATATTTTTGGACCCGGTCTTCTGCACCGTGCGCGAGTATTCGATCACAAAAAGTTGGCGCGAGTAACGGAAGGTTAAAAAAAATATATGGTTTTTTCCAAAAAAAAATTTGGGTTTGTGTACACTCAACCTATGGATCCATAAAAAATAGACATGTTTTGTAAAAGATTGTATGCATGTAAATTTTTGAAATTTTAATACTGATTGCATCCCATCGAAAAAAAAATTAAAACGAAAAATTACATTTTTGATGAGGGTCAGAGGGGGAAGAGGGTGGTGGGTTTAATTTGTGCTGAGTATTATCTTTTAATCACATATGTTTTCTTTTAGGTTCTACTATTTAAGCTTTAGACTCTTAGCCTGGCCGCACATCAAAGAAACATGAAACGTAAATTACGTTTCATGGAAATAAACCACTGCTAAACAAATATACGTCCGGCCATTTATGAAACTCTCCGAAAATAAAAATGTGTCATGAGCATGAATCACACTCGTTTCATTAGTAGGCGGACTTTGAGATTTTTTTAGCAGTGTTTTCTTTTCATGAAACATGTTTTTCGTTTCATGTTTTTCGTTTCATGTTTCTTTGGTGTGCGGCTTGGCTTATGGTGCCTAAAATGATAAGCAAATTTCACCTATCTCAGCTCTTAGTCTATTATCTGGTAATGTTTACTTAGATATTAGAAAGTACCTACTTTGTTAAATTGATTCATAAAATAAATATTTTTTATATAAAAAATGTTCTGAAAAGTTTCGTCTACACACATAAAGTTTTGCTAAACGCAGTTGAAACATATTAAATTACAACATAAAAATGTTTAAAAGCATAGTATTAAGTAAGAGTGACATCATGCTATTTATTGAATTTAAAACATGCCTGAAAAATTTGTATTTGGTTATTTTTCATGAAATAATTGATGCACTTAAATTATTATTTAAACAAATACACCAGTTACATCGTACTATTTATAAAATTTAAAGCATGCCTGAAAATTTTGTATTTGGTTATTCTTTATGAAATAATTGATCCAATTAAATCATTTAAACAAATACATCAGCATTGGACAAAATCCACTCGTAATTACATTACATTTATTTGTTTACATCATTTAACTGTGTCAAAATTAGAACAAATCAATTTTTTTTACAATTGTACCTAATTATATTTATTATTTATATACAGTATGTCCCTGTAAGTTGTATCCATATGGAAAACTTTTTTATTATTAATTTTACGAAAAAAAGTAATTCTTTATAAAAAGCTCTGCATGGTCCAAAACCTAAGATTTAACCATCAAATATCAAATTTTTTGAATATTATACGAGGTATGTCAAAAAGTTTGAATTTCACTCAAGAGTAAAGTAGCTTTATTTTTCACAATATTGAAAATTGCTATTATGAAAAGTTGTTTGGAATTAAAAACTGTATTCTAGTATGCAATTACATCCTTCTAATTGAAAATTTTTTTTTTTGAAAAATTATGGATAACTGACATTATTTTCAGTTATTTTAATTCAAATAACTCTTTTATTAATAATTTTACGAAAAAAGTGATTCTTAATAAAAAATTCTGCATGGTGTAAAATCTAAAATACAACCATCTTTTGTCAAATAAACTTTATCAATTTTATACGAGGTATGTCAAAAAATATGAATTTCACTCAAGAGTAAAATACGTTTATTTTTCACAATATCGAAAATTGTTATTATGAAAAGTTATTTAGAAATTATAGTGAATTAGTGATGGGATAATTCGAATGAAAAATAATCGACCATTCGATTATTGAAATAACTCGAGATATCTCGAGAACTTGAACAAGATCACTCGAATTATTAGATCACTCAAACTACTCGAACATTGTATTCAGAAAATCAGCTTATTCGAATATCCGATTTGACTTTTGAATGGGAAGAGAGGGGAGATGCCAGAGGAGTGATGAGTAATTCATTCGAATGAAAATAAAACATTCGAATATTTGTATTCACATGTTCTGCATGTTCATCATGTAACGATGACCTTGAGTTCTCAAGTTTCGAGTTCAGAAAATGACCGTCAGATATTAATAGTATACGAGTGATGCATAATTCGAATGATAACTCGATTATTAGAATCACTCGAGTAGCCGTCTTTCGATTATTAGATTAATTCGATTATTCCCATCACTATTTAGAATTAAAAATTACGTTTCAGTATGTAATTACATCCTTCCAATTGAAATATTCTGAACTATAAAGGTACTTTACTTTTGATCTAAATTTATCTTTTTTTACATACCTCGTATAAAATTGATAAAATTTGATATAAGATGGTTGTATTTTAAGTTTTACCATCCAGAACTTTTTATTAAGAATCAGTTTTTTTCGTAAAATTAATAATAAAAGAGTTATCAGAATTGAAATAACTGAAAAAATAGATGTAATTGCATATTAGAATATAGTTTTTAATTCCAAACAACTTTTCATAATAGCAATTTCCAATATTACGAAAAATAAAGCTACTTTACTCTTGAGTGAAATTCATACTTTTTGACATACCTCGTATAAAATTGATAAAGTTTATTTGACAAAAGATGGTTGTATTTTAGATTTTACACCATGCAGAATTTTTTATTAAGAATCACTTTTTTCGTAAAATTATTAATAAAAGAGTTATTTGAATTAAAATAACTGAAAATAATGTCAGTTATCCATAATTTTTCAAAAAAAAAATTTTCAATTAGAAGGATGTAATTGCATACTAGAATACAGTTTTTAATTCCAAACAACTTTTCATAATAGCAATTTTCAATATTGTGAAAAATAAAGCTACTTTACTCTTGAGTGAAATTCAAACTTTTTGACATACCTCGTATAATATTCAAAAAATTTGATATTTGATGGTTAAATCTTAGGTTTTGGACTATGCAGAGCTTTTTATAAAGAATAACTTTTTTTCGTAAAATTAATAATAAAAAAGTTTTCCATATGGATACAACTTACAGGGACATACTGTATAAGTACAGTAAAACTTCGATATAACGGACTAATTGGGGGAAGGGGTGACCATTATAGCCGAAAGTCCATTGTATAAAAATAGGTTTAAAATAAATAAAAAAAAAACGTTTATTTTAAGTTTTGTATGCACTTTTGAAGTTTACGTTTTTTTTATAATTAGAAATATGTCCGCATTATGCTACAATACAAATTTTATTGAAATTCTTTGGCGACGTTTTGGGAAATACAGGGACTTTTTTTCATATTTGGCAGGATTTTTTTGTCTGTTATATCTGAAGTCCGTTAAATAGAGGTCCGTTATATTGAGGTTTTACTGTATTAAAATATGTGTTATTGATTATCTCGTTCTAATAAAAATGTTTGAAGACTATTTCTATAACAAAATCGAATTTGCTGCAAAGTCACATCTTGTCCCGAATCTTTAACAATAATTTTCATCATCATCATCATTGGCTCAACAATCCATTGTGGTCCATGTTCTTGTAAGATTTATTTGTCTTTTAATTTTTTTGCTTGTTGTGGTGGTAGTAGTCACCAGCGAGCCAAGGTATGTGAAGCTGTCAACACTTCACACTAAAGACTGTTTTCAGCTCATTAATTGGCATAGAATCCTTAGTAAAAACATGTATCTGGTTTTACCTTTGTTGATGGCTAGACTGACATGTTTTGCTACCATTCTTAAGTCTGTGAGGATCCTATTTGTAAGGTTTATTGTTCTTTTAATTTCGATACTTGTTTAAACAATTGGTTGATAGTAGACTGTTTTCTGTTTCTTTTTTGCTAAAGGATCTTTAAAATCCAACATGTACCTATTTGCTTTTGTCTTTGTTGATGACTAAATTGACTTGTTTCAAATATTGCTCAACATCTTGCTTGTTATGCCCAATTATAATGTCAATATCATCAATGTATGCTACGATTTGTATTGATCTATTGTCAATAGTACTGTTGTCTCTAATTTACATGTCTTGGACTGCCTTTTCGTAGGAAATATTAAATAGGAAGCACGTCATCATAATAATATGTCCCCTTGTATAAGTCCATCCTTTTTGTCTCAAAAATTCTAGAATTGTTTCCCTGCGTCCTTACACTTGCTTTTAAATTAGACATTATCGTTCCTGAATAAGTTCTTCTGCTATATCAAACTTACGCATTGATTGGTATAGTAGGTATTGTTCCCTTGAAGCTGCCATTGCTGCTTCTCAGTCAACAAATAGGTGAAGGGTTTCAATGATAAATTCTAATGTCTTCCGGAGGATCTGTCTTATTGAATGAATGTGGTAAATTCTTGATTTTCCTGGAGTGAATCTGTCCTGGTATTTGCCAATTATGGCCACTGTGTAAATGGCAGCCTTTTGTGTATATAAATCTTGTTTCTCCTACCATCATGTTAACAATTTTACTGTCCCCAAATTGATGTTTTTATTTTTAAATGCATGTTTATTAGTTTTCCTTCTCCTTGTCTTTGGCAGTTAAATTGTGCATGTTGCATACAGCATAGGTACATAAGTACCACGTGTATTCAACAAGTTAGTATTTTTGAAAAATATTTTAAATTTTCTATGGTGAATTTTTTGGGCAATAATTTGAGACTGACCAGATCCTCTCAAGTCAAATTGTAAGTATTCAACTTATTATAATATACAGTAGCTCGTCGATAATCCGAACCCTAATAACCCGAACGCAAAAAAAATTATAAAATTAAAAAATATGATCGCGGACCGAATTTTGGATATAATATGACAATATGGGCAAAATATGACTGCGGATTTTTGTTTTGTTTATGCAGAAATACATACAATATATTTGTTTATTATGCAGGTGTTTTATTTCTTGTAACTAAAACGTATATACAATGTACAATATGTACTGTGTTTATGAGCTTTGTACGTATTTTGAACATAAATATGTTCGATAATCCGAACTACCCCTGTACCAATTAGTTCGTATTATCGACGCTCTACTGTACCTCATAAAATTTGAAATATCGTTTGCACTATGATGAGTGTATTAGAACTAAAACTTGAAAGATTAAACAGTCTGGAGCTACATTTGACTAAGGTACACTTAAGTGATACAAAAACACAAAGTTTATATTATAGATGCTTATGATATAAAAACAAATTTGAATAGATATTAAAAAACAAAACAATTAATTTTCTAAGAAACCCATTTTAAAAGAGACCATACACACACTGGGATAGACAATGGATAAAGAAAAATGTGGTATGATAATGTTTTGTTTTTGTAAATAAATGAATTATTATTGTTTATCTTAAAAACATACATATATGAGAGAATATTACTTTTGTAAAATAATTTCATAGCTATATACTTCATAATTTTTCATCGGAGACAAATAATTAAGTATGAGCTAGCACCCTCTACAGGGTGTATCATTAAGAATGTCCAATCTCTGAGTTGTAGATTCTAGACCTCAAAATATTAAGATTTAACCCAAAACACTTAAATAAAATATGGCTCCTTACTGAGTTACAGGGTGTTTTATTTAAAAACTATTTTTACCCAGTACTTTAAAACTATTTGATGTATCCTTATCATACTTGCGGAAAGTGTGGCTGCTATACACCCTATTAAATTGTGATAAATAAACGTTTCTAGCTACTACCAGAGGCGTACCACAGGGGATAGTGAATGGTTGACCCTTCCCAAATTCTACGCCACTGGAGGAATTACTATTTTAACGCAATTTTTCGATTCTCCAATACTTTCTATGTAAATTGTATTCTCCTGATTGGTAGCGATAAAGTCATTAGTTTTCGAGATATTTGAGGTTAATTATGAAACAGCACAGTTATTTTGATTAATGTATTGTGTATCGTTTCATTAACTTCAAATGTCTCGAAAACTAATGATTTTATCGTTACAAATGAAGAGTATAGAGTATATTATTTACATAAAAAGTATTGGTAAATGTAAATCGAAAACCCTCGAAACTCTAGAAGATGACGTCCGTTGAAGGTCAAGGTCAAAGTAAAGGTCGCCATTCCTAGACTACTATTACTTTTCCTGGATTCAAACTTCTACATGTTGGCAGATAACCAATAACTCAGGGAATTGGAATACTCAGTAATTCTTATAATTTTCCGAGTTTGTTTGTTTTTCCGATTGAGTTGTGCCGATCAGAACTTTTTATCAGGATGCTTCAAAGAGAATTTTCCCAAAGTATGAACAAAATCCACTGGGACCTAATTTCTATAAGATTTGTGCGGGGTACTTTACCGTACAAATAATCCCTAAAATTTATAAAGGCTTCCGAAAAATACACATCAATAACATTTTGATTTTTGAACTAGGCAAAACCTGCAATTTTTTGTTATAAATTTCTATTCATACTAATGGAATATTAAAAAAAATGCTTGAATTCTTGTATCACTAAAAGTGCATCCATTATAATTATTTAAAAATTTTTTCATTGTAATTATTTAAAAATTTTATTATTTAAAGAAACTGATTAGTTTAGTAGATTTAGTTATAAAAAAGTGTTCAGTAATTTTGTTGTTAAAGAAAGTGTTTACCATTAATGATCTTATGTTCAGAATTAATTTTACTTAAATAAACTCAGTCTATTCTCAGGATTAAATAAAAATTAAAGCTTTCTGATATGTTAATTGGGTATTATTATTAAAATTTTATAAAATATTGTAAATGCGAATTGTGAAACAACAATAGTAATGGAGTCTGCAGAGGAAACTGTCGGAAGAGACAATAGGCAAAGAAATGCGGAATTGTATGATGATGAATGCAGAACTGCAGTAGAGTAGAGGATAAGGGGCAAGCTAGGCTCAAAAACTTAAAGAAACACAAGAAATAGCAGGGAGATTTATAACGAAAAGAGAATACAGGCAACTAGAATATTCAGAAGAAAAAAAAGAGAGGCTTTGAAAAAACAAGTACAAGAAATTCTAGAGCATAACAACAGACGAGAAAGTAGAAAGTTCTATAAAAGAAAGCACACAGCCATTTAGACCAAAATTGACAATATGCTAAGACAATGACGGAAAACTCCCAACAGAGAAGCAAAAAATTATAATGAGATTGAAAGAATACTTAGAAAACCTAAATGCAGACAACTAAAATGATCAAACCGAGACAATATATTATACGGCGAAGCAGTACATTGAAAATCCGAGTTATGAAGAACTCGTTTAAATAATAAAGAAACTAAAAAAAAATAAAGCGCCAGGAATGGACGGAATTTCAGCAAAATTACTAATGCATGGAGGATCTGAATTCTGGGGAAGAATTCATTGTCTATAATAACATTAATAAGGAGTAAGGAGCAAATGCCGGAGGAATGGACAGTGTTGGTCTTATATAGCCAATATATAAAAAAGAAGATAAGAGGGAATGCCAGATTTATAGGCCAATTACATTGCTAAATGTAATATACAAAATTATTTTTTGGTATAATCTACAATCGATTGTTGGAATACTCGGAGAATATAATTGGTGATTATTAAAATGGATTCAGACCAAATAGAGCCACTATAGTAATATGTTCATACTTAGAACATGATGATTTTTGATCATTTTAATTAACATAAGACTAACAACTTATAAGTTAGCCTTTAGTTCCATGCTACATCCCTGAGTAGGTAAATTACGGGATTTTTAACAAAAACTGTAAGACTTCTTTTGCTCGTTAAATTAGTCATATTGTAGCAGAATCCTTAACAGTAGGGAAGAGTTAGATAAAACCGGGTAGGTTGATAAAACCGCGGGTACCCCTTAATTCTTCTAACTGACTGCTGATATCTATCAGACAATGTTAAAATTAGTGTCCCTAAACCGTCAACAGTTGCGTGTATTCATTTCTACTTCATTTGAGTAATCTGTGCCGGAGCAGTAAGACCTCACCTGCACCTGTTTTTTGATGCAGCAAACTCGATTTTTAGGGTAAGTTTATAGTTGTTTTTCCCCTACTGAATAACTAATGGCCATTTCAAAATTTAATACATATAACCTAGTATATATTACCTTTAATTTGGCCAAGAATTTTGAATATTATTTGAAGGGCTTAATTTGAAACAATGATACAATCCTCAAAAAGGTAAAAGGGAGATATTTGACTTTGAATTTTAAAAATAATATTAAAAAATCCAGTAACAACTTTTATTGTTTTAGTTTAGATATTTCGATGCATCATGCCCTATGGGACTATAGTTGACAACAATATTAATCAAATTACTTGAAACTCGAGAAAAAACAGCCTTTATTTAAAAAAATGTGGCTTGTTACATTATTCAATTAACAATTTAAATACCCAAATGTTAGATATATGTAGATTCAGAATTTTCTATTATTGACTGAGTTCGGGATGGTGTTAAAATAGTGTTTATTTCTTTGTCTCCATCAACTTGTTGGAATTTTTGACGGGTGTGTTTGGTTTTTATTGACGGACTTTGTTCATTATCCTACAACCAAATGCAATAATATAACAAGCCACTACATTAATCTTGAATGGTAATTATGTGACAAGCCACATTTAGGAAAAAATTACATATCGCTGGATCGCTACCTGTGTCACTTCTAGATTGTACATAGTCAGGGTCACGGTCACTGTTATCGAATGTCAAGTCAACTTTGCTATTTTTCTTTCTAGAATCGTCAGAACTCAATAATTATCCGAAACGCTTCCGCCCATGTTCGCCATTTTGATGTGGCTTGACATTATGTCGAGTAGATACTAGAACAAACTAGGCCTATGCAATAGGTGTGACCATAGATTTATCGGGCCATCTATTAACGAAGGGCTGAGATAATTTGTTAGTGGCTTGTTATACTATTATACTTTAACCAAGAATCATGACTCTTTTTGAACTCATGTGTGTCTTGTCATTGTTTCACATTAAGCCCTTCATTTCATAACTTAAAAATTTAAATAATATTTAATGCCTAACAAAACCAGGTAGTCCGAAAATCGACAAAACCGGGTATCTGATTTTATCAGACCTGTTGATACTTCCAGTTTCTGCAGTGGTTCTTTTGCTTTTAGTTAATACAACATGGTGTAACAATAGAAAAGAAAAACTACTCGTCAGTCATGAGATCAAGAAAGCATGCAAAATGCAATAGTTAAAGTGCTATAGAACATAGGATGGTATACAAAAAAGCCTCTCAAAGTTGGAGTAAACAAACTGGTAAAAAAAGTGTCCTCTCAAACTGGACAAAAAAAGGAAAAAACGTAGTAAAAAGGCACCAAAAACAAAATTGGTTCCAAAATTGCCGATTGCAGATTCTGAGACTTTGGAGGAAGAAGATAATAATGACGATGCGTGTATATATTACAATAAACTATTTTCAAAATTCTAAGGTGAATGAAGGCTGGATAAAATGTATGTCTTGCACCAAATGGGCTTATGAAGCCTGTATATAGTGTCTATGATGATGTTAGATGAAGTTTTTCTTTGTGACTTCTGTTCATAGATTTTCGATTTTTGTTCACATATTTATATTTTACTGTCATACTTTCAATAAATATTTTATTTTCTGCCCATTAGTCTTTTTATATGGTAATTAAGTTACTACCCGGTTTTATCATACCGGTTGGACAAAACCGGGTATTTTGCAATATTTTCATAAGAATAAAAAAAAACTAAAAATTTAAGAATATTTATAAAAGTTGACATTGGTATATCCAACTTAAAGTCATTTGAGAATACATATTTCAATCTGCAGCAAAAGTTTGATACTCTAACATAGCACAAAATACAGACGGTTTTTGGACTGGCACCCAGTTTTGTCCAACTCTCCCCTACACTTGCTGACTTGCGAGAAAAAAATCGGGTCACTAGATGAATTGTAGACTTTAGATGTCTCGAATTTCCTCAACTTGTCCGATTTACGTGATTTTTTTAGGATGTTATACTAAATCACAGTATGTCATATTGTGATTTTTTCTTAAAGTTCGGAACACCCTATGTGAAGTATTCTAGCATATATAAAATATTTAAATTAAAACTCAATTGTAGTCTTAGGCTTTATTAACATTTTGTTTTTTGATTCATGCGCTTATGTTTGATAATGAAAGAGATAATGGTACTTTTATATTACAAATGAGGTATATTTGCAATTTGGTTTTGATCAATATCATTCCAAATCTCGAGAGCTACTGTTTCTACCTCTTGTAAGGTTCTAGGACGTGGCAATCGCTGTCGTAGTCTTCTGCCAATTATGTCACACAAATGTTTGATGGGGTTAAGATCTGGACTATGCGATTGCCAATTCAAAGTCCGAAGATTTACCTGTTATAAATATTCGGTTACAGTTCGTGACCGTGAGGTCTTGAATTATCGTGAATTAGCAAAAAATTGTTACCAATATGAGGAGCCTATATAGCATGGTAGCTATAAGTTCTTCGCTATGTAAGATCACTGCTTGAACACACTCATCGCGGTCAAATTCCTTGTAGCGCGTTCCATTTCCACCAAACAACAAAAAAAACGGATTTAATTGAAACTTTTTTCTTTTGATTGAAATTGAAACTAATTTTCACAACAAACCAGACACTTTTTGACTTGTTAACAATTTGACATCCATTAAATTGTTAATTTCTCATAGCCTACTTTAGGCTTGTTTATTAAACTAAGCAGAAAATGAGGATTTATTGATGAAGATCATGGCTGATGTTAACGTACCTAACTTTTTTATTATCCAACAAAAGCAAATTAATCAAAAAAAAAATGTTAATAAAGCCTAAGGCTACAATTGAGTTTTAATTCCAATATTTTACATAATATGCTAGAATATTCCACAGGGTGTTCCGAACTTTAAGGAAAAAACACAGTATGATTGTTACACCCGGTATAAAATGACATTTATAATACCTGTCTAGCAGAAATATTATTACGTCGATTTTCTTCAATAATAAGGCTATAACGCACTAACAAATCACTCAAATCGGACAACAGGCTTAGGAACTTCGAAACATCTAACGTGTATAATTCATCGAGTGACCCGATTTTTTTTGCTCGCAAGTGTACTTAAAAAGAAACGCAAACTGGAATACTTCGACCACACTATTTTCAGGACACCCTGAAAAATATGATTTTTACATCTGATCATTCGGGGAAAGATGCAAGGTAAACGTGGTCCTGCTAGAAGAAGAACATCATGTCTGAAAACTCCAAGGCAAAGGTAAGGAAAATCGACTACATCATCATTATCATCGTATATTCGCTATAGCTATGCTATAACTATAATGCTATAATTTAATATTTATTTAGATATTATTGTATTCTTAAATTCGGTAGGTAACATGTTAGACAATGTATATACCCACACATTGTTGCTAAATACAATATTACAGACATTTAATGTGGCCTTATTTGGCGTCCTTACTTTAGTATAAAAATCTGATTCATAACTGACCCCTATCTCTAAACCAAATTAAAATTTACCTATCTCATCGTCTGCAAATTTATTTATAGTATCTATTAGTACCAATGATGTCCGTCATTGCATAGTACCTTCGAGAGTACCAGTGATATGGGAGTGTCCATATCACTGGACAGTACCTACCTAAAGTTTAAAACAGGTATCCAACTCTGTAGTTTTCACCATGACAATTAAGGGTGGTATTCCCTTTTTGTACGGTTGTCCCCTGTGTTGTAAAAAACTTTTTTTTACAACAGAGGCCGCCTTCACTGCATTTAGATGAGCGAATAGATCATCATGATTCTCTTTGCCTTATCCCTATGCGGGGTCGGCTTCCCTAATTGCATTTCTCCACACAATTCTATCTTGGATCATAAATATCAATGTCAATCCCCTTTACCAACATGTCCTGCCTTATCGTCTCCCCCCAGGTTTTCTTTGGTCTTCCTTTCCTACTCCTTCCAGGAATCTGCACTTCAACTATTCTTCGTATTGGGTGATTAACGTCTCGACGTTGAACATGACCAAACCATCTTAACATATGCTCTCTCATTTTGGCATCAATTGGTGCCACACCTAGACTTCCCCTAATATACATATTTCTAATTTTATCCTTCTTTGTCACTCCACTCATCCATCTAAGCATTCTCATTTCCGCCACATGCATTCGTTGTTCCTCTTTCTTCTTCACTGTCCAATCAGTTCCGTACATATCATAGCCGGTCTTATGGCTGTTTTACAGAATTTTCCCTTCAGCTTCATTGGAATTTTTCTGTCACACAACACACCACTCGCTTCTTTCCACTTCATCCATCCAGCCCTAATTCTACTGCATGCATCTCCATCTATTTCTCCATTGCTCTGTAATACCGATCCCAGGTATTTAAAACTATTGCTTTTTACAATCAGTTTACCATCCAAAGATAGAGCGAATAGATGAGTACTTTAATAAGGGTATTAAAAATGGGTGGTAACTGGTACCCATTCATAATAATGGGTACGACCATCGAGTAATAAAAATAACTTTTTTATTACATACTCGATGGGTACGACCCAAATATGAAAAAATGTCTTTCAATGAGTTGGGATTCGATGAGTTACGCCGCACCCATTAAAAAGAAGTACTTCTGAACATTGTGCAGATTCCTTTATAAAATAGGTGCTGACCTCTTGTAATGGAATGGTACACGCAATAGCCGAGACGTGTATCCTAAACTACACTAAAAATGCAATAGGTTGTAGTAATCGTACTTCACAAAATATTTGTGGTAGTACCAATAATAAATGGTAGTACCTAACTTAAGTTAAGTGTATACTGTGACAATAACAAAAGAAAACATGCCATAAGGATCATTTATTACTGAGTTACAATGGATTAATGAAGAACTATTTATGCTGAAACATCTGTATTGAAGACATTTTAGGTTAAGGTATGTCGACGACCTTTCACTATTACATTATTTGCCAATCTAGGTACATATAATACATATTATGTATGTGTGTATATATACATATTATATATTATATATGTGTATTACATATATATTTAGGCCTATATAATTTAAGGTGTGGACACCTTTTAATTACAGTAAAATAGTATGAAATTTCTCACAAAATGTACAAAGAAAACATGTACCTACAATGTCGTATGACCTGTTTTACCTTAACTATTGTTTGATTCGATGGGATAAATCATAAATCAACTTCTAGATTTTCATATTTAGTCAAAAGCATTTCAAAAATCATTTTATTTAATTATATATATTTTGAGACAGATTTTTGTGCGTAAATTTATTTGCATTTAACATTTTATTTAGGAAGGGAAGAAGAATTCACTTACAATCGTTTAATATGAATATTATTAGTCGTGATAGATTGTAAAGTAGTACCAGCAATCTAAAATCTAAGAGACTCATTAATATTCAGCTTAGCAGGGTGCTGTTGTTCGAAGTGTGGAGTTCCATAAACAAGGGATCTACCTGTTTTGTAAAATGATCCCTTGTTTATGTAATTTCACACCTCCAACAATAGCAACCCGCTGTGCTGAATATTAATGAGTCTCTTAGATACCTGGTACGCGTGTATATTGTAATATGTATGAAATTTCTAACTAAGCATCAATGCACCACCTTAAAAATGGGACATTTTTGATGTCTCGTGTTTCCTAAACCTGTTGTCCGATTTTAGTGATTTTTTTAATATGTTATAGCTTTATTCTTCAAGTATATCGATGTAATAATATTGTTGCTAAACAGATAAATGTCATTGTATACCGGGTGTAAGAATGATAGTGTGTTTTTTGTTTTTTCCTCAAAGTTTGGAACACCCTGTGGAATATTCTAGCGTATATAAAATATTGAAATTAAAACTCAACTATAGCCTTAGGCTTTCTTAACATTTTGCTTTTTGATTCATTCACTTATGTTGGATAATAAAAAAGTTAGGTACTTTAACAACTAGCAACGTTCTTCATCAATACAGGCTGTTTCTAAATAAGTGCGACAAACTTTAAGAGGTAATTCTGCATTAAAAATAATGACCATTTGCTTCATAAACATATGTCTGCAAATGCTTCGTTTCCGAGATACGGGATGTTGAATTTTTTCTTACAAACTGATGATTTATTTATTGCTCTAAACCCGGTTGAGATATGCAATTGAAATTTGGTAGGTTTTAAGAGGTAGTTATTGCGCATTGTTTGGCTTACAATAAGAATTTTATATTCACCATTGGCGTGCATACGGGTAATATGAACGTATGCGCGCCAATGGTGAATATAAAATTCTTAATTGTATGTCAAAAAATGCGCAATAACTACCTGTTAAAACCTACTAAATTTCATTTGCATATCTCAACCGGTTTTAGAGCAATAAATAAATCGTCAGTGGTTTGTAAGAAAAAATTCAACATCCCGTATCTCGGAAACGAAGCATTTGCGAACGTATGTTTATAAAGCAAACGGTCATTATTTTTTCATGCAGAATTACCCCTTAAAGTTTGTCGCACTTATTTAGAAACACCCTGTATTGATGAAAAACGTTGCTAGTTGTTAAAGTACCTAACTTTTTTATTATCCAACGTAAGCGAATGAATCAAAAAGCAAAATGTTAAGAAAGCCTAAGGATACAGTTGAGTTTTAATTTCAACATTTTATATACGCTAGAATATTCCACAGGGTGTTCCAAACTTTGAGGAAAAAACACACAATGACACTTATCTGTTTAACAACAATATTATTACATCGATATACTTGAAGAATAAAGCTATAACATATTAAAAAAATCACTAAAATCGGACAACAGGTTTAGGAAATACGAGACATAAAAAATGTCCCATTTTTAAGGTGGTGCGTTAATTTTGATGCTTAGTGTATTATTAAAACTCCTAGTCCAAACAAAGACTAGTAGTACTACTAGTACTTATACTAGTAGAACTACTAGTACAAGACCAAAAATATTAATTACTCTGTCACAATGTCATTATAGTAAAAACACGATAAGTACCGAATACTCAATAGTGACCTATTATTCAAGTAATCCACAAGTTATGTGCTGTTTTTATCAAAATCACATTAAATCTTGAGGTTTTGTTGTTTTCAGTATTCCTCAGTTCCAGCTCTAAAATGTTGTTATGCAGATATAAACTGTATATTGCTCGTATTTCATACTTTGTGCTGCATAATATAATTACTAAAACAGACACCAAGTCTTCTAGAGTTTTTACTATAAGGTTCTTTATTCCATGCTGCGATTTTCTTCTTCTTCTTATAGACGGAGAGCTAGAACCGAAAAATCATCGTCATAAGTAATATGGAGTTTTTCCTGTGAAATGTGTCAATTGTATATTGACAATTATGACCCCTTTCAGGCTGACACCTCAGTGGATATAGGAAGTAGCAATAAGGGATGAAAGGGGAAAGTTAGTGCAGTCATTAAAGGTTTTCACCTCCTATTTTGTTAAACCTTCATCGGTTTCAATGAAAATTGGTGACTAGTTAGAGTTAGAGCATACCTCAAGAAACAAAACTGATTTGGTACCAACTTGCACTTTTACCCTGGGGGTTGATATCACCCCTTCTCGGGGGTGAAAACTATTTTATTAAAAATAACCCAACAAATCGATAGAGGGACAAATTTTAAGTAAAATTTGTTGATATCATGTTATTAAAATAAATCAATACTTTTTGAGTTATTAAAGATCAAAGATTTGTCTATTTAAGAGCACATGCGTGAAGTTACGGGTGATAAAAAGAACATATTAATTAATTGTATGTTAGTAAAATATTATTGAAGTTATACTTCTTTAGGCGCGATTTCATTGAGGGTGAAATTGTATTGATCTGCGCGCATGCGCACACCGACAGTATGGTATTAGTCGTTATACGGGCTCTGATTGGGTGTTGAAATGATCTGTCAATAATTGTTCAATATGGAAGTTATCGGTAAACAAAAATATTGTATATATTAGTTTTTATTGTTGTGAGGACAGAAATAAAATCAAATTTATAATTATAGTGACTTTTTAAATAGTTTTGAAAAGCCGCAGGTACGTAATTCTAAATGTTTCAGTTGTATTCCAATAAAAAATTATCTTCATACCTATCTATTTGGAAAATGTAAAAAAAAAATAATGTAGTTGCCTATTAGTAGGCAATGCTTTAATTTACATAATCTGATTACGAACAAACTTTCTACAAATCTTCATCTAATATATCGTTTTCTTACTCTATATTTTGTTGTATTTTAATTCGACAAAAATCAAACTAATAATTTGATTCATATAAATAAACAAAATGTCAAAAAGTTTATGGTGTAAACATTTAGGTTGTGTATATTCCCACATGACGTATACGCGAATGTGGTGTAGTGGGAAATCGCTTCAACTCTCGTACGGCGCGGTAGACGTGAAGTGGGTTCAAGCCCCAAGCAAGTTGTTATTTTTTTATTTTTTTTTTATAGATTTTATGATTGTAAGTATATTATTATATAATTTTTTTCAGAAAATACGTATTTAATTAAAATTTTTGCCAACAATTATTGTTCAGAAATCATTTGTGGCATTTTTCAATGTGTTTGTGTGTGTGTGTTTTTTTTTTAATTTTTGGTATTGTTTTAATAAAAATTTTTGAAAAGTAGTAGAGAAACTGTTTAAGTATATTGATTTCGTTGAAATCATATAATAGAAGTATAACTTCTTACGTGCGTACAAAGTACACACACATTCTTTTTTTTTTTTATATTATTTCAATATTTCATTGAATTTTTTCTATCAATATAAACTGAATATGTCCATAAACTGGGGGTGTCCAATAATGGGTACATTTGACATATTCGAATACATTTTTGCTAAATTTATAATATCGAAATAATATAAAAATAATATTTTACTAACATACAATTAATTAATATGTTCTTTTTATCATCCGTAACTTCACGCATTTGCTCTTAAATAGAGAAATCTTTGATCTTTAATAACTCAAAAAGTATTGTTTTATTTTAATAACATGATATAACAAATTTTACTTAAAATTTGTCCCTCTATCGATTTGTGGGGTTATTTTTAATAAGATAGTTTTCACCTCCGAGAAGGGGTGGTATCCGCCCTTAGGGTAAAAGTGCATGTTGTCACCTAATCAGTTTTATTTCTTTAGGTATGCTCTAACTAGTCACCAATTTTCATGCAAATCGGGTTTAACAAAATAGGAGGTGAAAACCTTTAATGACTACACTGACTTTTCCCTTTCATCCCTTATTGCTACTTCCTGTATCCACTGAGGTGTCAGCCTGAAAGGGTTCACAATTATCAATATACAATAGACACATTTCACATGCCAAACTCCATATTACTTATGACGATGATTTTTCGGCTCTAGCTCTTAGACTATTAAGGAGCCGTGCATTTCTGCGTAGGCGTCCATCGTACAAATAATTTTGTTTTTGGCAGCATTGCGAAGCATTTCATAGCTGTGGATTCCTGTCCATTCCCAAATATTACGCAGCCATGACATCTTTTTACGTCCCAGACCTCTCTTACCCTCTATCTTTCCTTCGAGTATCAGCTACTGAAAAGTGTATGGTTCTTTTCGTAATATATTACATAATTAAAAAGTTCCCTATACTGAAAGCCTGCTCTTCTTAGTACTTACTTCCTCATTTCTGACTCTGTCCGCCCATGAGATTCTATAAGCATTCGTCGCAGACACCACATTTCAAAGGCTTCAAGTTTGTTATTGGAGCTGGCCTTTAACGTCTATGCTTCCATTCCGTACAAGAGAACAGGCCAAACGTAACACTTTAGCATCTTGTATCGGAGATTGAAGTTCAACTTGTGATCAGTGAGAAATTTACGAAGCCTCGAAAAAGCATTTCTGGCTTGTTCTACTCTGCTCTTTATTTCATTCTCAAGGCCCCAACCCTTGTTCAGCAGACAACCAAGTATTTAAATTGCCTGACTTGCTCGATTTCTTCTCCAGAGACATATATCTTTGTGTTGGGGTAATTATTTCTGCTTATAATGATTGTTTTTATATTGATATTTATTTTCAAAGCCCGAGCTTCACTTGCAAGAGTTGGATCATTTAAAAGGCATTGAAGATCTTCGATGTTATCTACCACTATAGCTGTGTCATCGGCATACCTGATGTTTTAATAAATATGCCGTTAACTTTAATACCCTTATTAGAGTCTGCCACTGCTTCTGCGAAGACTTTTTCGCCTTATAAATTGAACAACATTGGAGACAGTATACAACCTTGCCTTACTCCTTTTTTAATTGAGAAATCTTCTGTTTCGTTTAAATTTTGAAGACGTACTCTTGCTATCTGGTTCCAATACAGATTGGCGATAATTTGTATGTCCTTACCTGCTTTTTAATGTCAGAATTCTTAAAAAATTCAGTATAATTTCAAAATTAAAGTCAAAAAATTGTCTGGCCGAAAAAATGAAGCGAACCAATAAACTTAATTTTTTGTGCTCTTTTCAAATATGCAAACAGATTTTCAAAATTTCAATATACAGGGTGTTGTTTTAAGGTCACAATTACTTTTTAACTTTTTATTAATCCAGACGTGGATTTTTCCAGTGATTAGTATGTCGGTCGTTTGGGTTTTGAATGAGACATATGTGCACCAAATATCAAAAAAATATACAGGGTGGTTCTAAAGTTATGGCTTAGAAAAGAAATGAGCAAAATCGATAAAACACCCTGTAACTCGGTTATAAAAGTTGGTAGGGCAAAATATGTAGTATATCTAGAACCGCCTCGGTGACCTCTATTCACCATTAAAGTATTTCCGTTTCCCAATGAAACACCCTGTATAGATATTATTATTTATATTTTATATATTGTTAATAATATTTATATTAAATTTATGTAAACAATATAAATATATATTATTAAAGTGTTTTCTATTATTTTCTCAATGGATTATCGAAACTCTTGACACTATAACGCTTAAAAAAGGCAAGTGTTGATTCGCTTATGGCATAGGCATAGATGTTAAATCTTTGAATGCTTGTTTCTCAAAATACACTTTTGGCAGATAGGCCCTTCTTCTAGCTACCGCCTCAATTGCTATGCGTTAGAGCAGGGGTCACCAATTGGCGGACCGCGGTCCGCATCCGGACCGTACACTAGTTTTGTGCGGACCGCACTTAAATTTAAAATATAGTGTTTTGCAATTTTGAAAATGTTTGGCCATGAAATTGTATACTACGTTTGGCTCAACTTATGTGTACGGAGCCACTTTTTCAAGACTGAACTTTATTAAAAATTGGTACAGATCTCAGCTAACAGATGAATATCTCAACTCTCTAATGAAAATGAGTTGCACTAAACTCATTCCAAACTTCAGACAGGTTGTACATTTTTTTACATAGGAAATAATTTTTTTAAACAAATTCAAAATTACCTTTTTGCCCCTAAAAATGTATTTTTTAGGTAATGTAAAATAATCTGGGTAATTTTAACAAAAAAAGGTCTCCTGTCATTTTTCTTAAAAGTCGATAGTTTTCTAGTTATAAGCGATTTAAAATCTGAAAAATGCGAAAACACGCATATGTATTTTCGAGGCTTGAAAGCTCATATGTAAATTATTTTTTCTATGGATGCTAAACAATGTGCAACTTCTCTCACTACTTACATACATTCAAAATGAACAATTTCTCAGGCAGTGAGAAAAGTCGGCCATTGCAGTGAGAAATATTTTTTCTCACGGGTTCACCGCCGGTTTACATACATATGATCGCCATTTCCATGGTAACATGCACAATACAAACACAATTATTTTTGTCAAATAAAATGTGTTCAAACTTGTCAAAACTTATCAAAAATTACCTTTTAAGACTGTTCAACTGTGAATTATAATTTTAAATAAATAAAGTATATAAATATTAAGAATATTAAATACCTACATGTATATATGTATTTTATTTCAATTTAGGCATATAATATACCTAAAAGCACTTAAATTATTTAAAAAACCAATACAGAAGTAAAAACTTCGAGATGTATTCTGGTATAAAATCGTTTATTTAAAACTATAAAATGCCATGGATTGCAAAACGTTTTCGTTCTAAACAGAACATCTTCAGTGCATCCTGCCGAGTATTTTGAAACTAGCACACTGTAAATAGTGTTAACATCATCGTATATGGTTTACATAATGTAATATATTAAAATGTTATGACTACAAGTCGATGTTGATAGATAAAGTGGAACACATGCTAAAAGGGCGCCATGGTTCCCTGCTCGAAGATGCTAGGTACTTGCCAATTCAATGGGCACAGACCAACACACTGAAGATGTTCTGTTTAGAACGAAAACGTTTTGCAATACATGACATTTTATAGTTTTAAATAAACGATTTTATACCAGAATACATCTCGAAGTTTTTACTTCTGTATTGGTTTTTTAAACTATGGTATACAGCCAACTATTGGGATTTTCCCATTGATTTTTTTTTAATTATTTAATTTTTGAAGTTTGAACCAGTGGCGGCTCGTCAGAGGAGGCAAGGGAGGCTCAGCCTCCCCATAAATTTTTTACACACGCTACACTGTTTTGTTTATCTTGAATCGCGAAAAACAACAAGCACTCTCACTATTATACAACGTGTAAATTCCACATTATCACTAAATATCCATACGCACGGAGCATTAGCATTAGAACGCATGATTGCGTCCAGTTTCTTTATTATTATTGTAGGCAGGACCCTGGGTTATCCCGAGATGCATGAACGGAGCCGAGAAGCCGGCCAGCCTCCGTTGTAATGCTCCAGGCAGCGCAGCAGGCGTTTAAGGAGACCCGTAAACAGTGGCATCTACGGTGTCATCACACGCTGCCCGGAGATTTACCAACGGAGGCTAACTAGCTTCTCGGCTCCGTTGCCGTTGCGTGCATCTCGGGACAACGAATTTTAGGGTCCTGAATAAAAATAATGAAAAAACTAAAAGTGCGAATTTTGTTATGAAATTTGGTATTTGGGGTTAGAATACTATTTGGAACAACTTGTTTAAATAACTTTTTCCGATATTTGTAACTCAAAGCAAAACATCGGTAATTTATCATGTTTTTGGATTTGCAGTAGGCCGCGTTTAGAATTAAAAAAATTCAGTTGACTATCTTAAAAAATGTGAACCGTCAACCTGTATGGACTGCAAAACTTCAAATCTGTGGGTATTTATTTTGATATGCATATCTACTTACAAATATGGAATTGTTAACAAATAAACGACACAAACTTCGGTATTAAACTTTTACAATTAGACTAATTATTTTTAAAATGATGTGATATTATGAAATTATGAATTATGATGATATTATGAAATGTAAATAAAAAATGTTTTAAAAATGGGGCCTTACATTACATTTTTTGGCGCATTTTTTTGTTAGTGCAAATTTGTCTAGATATTTTAGAGTTAGGTATAGCCTCCCCTATTATAAAAATCACGAGCCGCCACTGGTTTGAACTCTTGACAAAAACGCATCCATAGAAAAAGTACAGTGTACAACACGAGATAAAATAACATATTTCTCTCTCGCTTGATTTGCGGCACTCGCTTCGTGCCTCGGCTTGTGCCAACAAACTTCTGCGCTCGTGAGAAATATGTCTTTTTTCTCTCTTGTTGTACAATATACTATAGTGTTAAGGTTGACAAGTGAAGCTTATATGTACATTAAATTTCAAGATTCCAACGAGTAATCGAGGCTTATTTCAATATGAACCATTGTTTTTTAATTGTTAATTGTCGCCCGTCACACTTTATGGTGCGTCTCTGTCGCACGTATACATATTATACGTACTTAGGCGAAAAATTCACAACAAATACTTGACATTATTTATTAAAATTTTATAATATATTATTATCATAGTTTTTTTAATAATTTATTTATTTATTAAATTAACTATTGCCAATCTTCTTCTTCTTTTGGCATCATAACCCTGGATGGGTCTTTGCCTCTCTGGCTATGTCCTTCTATTCAGATCTCTCTTGGGCCCTTCTCCTCCATTGTCTTATTTTCATGTTTGCTCATGTTCATTATTGCCAATGTACTAATTAAATACGCCAATAATATAGAGCGATACGCACCCTATAGTGCGACGCGCCGCTGCGGCGGCTTAAGGGTCTTGAGCCGCTTGAATATTTAAACTTTAATTTAGTCACTGATCAACCTCAGAAATAATAATTTTCACATGAGTTTTAAAGCTTCAAAAATGCTTATTTTGTCATTTTTCAGATTTAAACTCGCTTAAAACTTAAAATATATCAACCTTTGCGAAAAATGATAGATCTTTTGTGTTTAAGATGATCCAAAAATGCTAAAAACATATTTTCGAGGGCAAAAACGTGATGTTTTGAATTTGTTAAAATAAATTGTTAAACAATTTCTGCCCAAAAATGTCTCCCGGCACCCGTCTGATTTGTTTATAGGGGATATGTTTTAACAAGAATCCTCAAAGAAACCGAATCAGAACAATCAGAAACAGGTAGCATTAACTCTGGACCCCGGTTTTCGAAACGGACCCTCGGGCAACATAATTGGAGACCCCTGCGTTAGAGGACCAATTTATATTTAATTGTGTCGTTTTAGGGTCTTATGAGAAATGAATCTGTGTCCAGAAAGTATAGAAATATTATCTATACGTCCCGTCGTTTGTCCTTTGGTGAGATTAGGTCAGAAAACTAGTGCGGCTAGTACAGAAAAGTCGTCAGAAAATCAACATTTTGCTGCAAAAGATACTAGTTTACAACCTTTATATATCGACACGTATAGACAGAGCACAAGTCCAAGTTACCAATACAAGCAGCCTCCGGTCAATCCATCTCAGAAATTAGATTATTTGGTAAGTTAATATAATTATTTGCTTATTAGTTAATAGCATTCTTTATCAATTTACTATCAACAACATGCAGATTGAAAATGTGGAAAACTTTTCGTTTTTGGTGTCATAATATAGCGGAGGTACAGAAGCCGATATTCGTATATGTCATGTCTGTTCTACTCTACGGTTGTGAAACCCGGAAGTGATGAATACCCTTACATAAAAACTGCAGGTCTTTGTTAATATATATAAATTCGGGTTCAAAACGTCCTCCGACGTTGTCCGTTGTCCAATATCTTCTATAATTGCAGTTTTCATCTTCTAATCCTCGTACACTCATTGATCGTCTTACTCCTT
The DNA here is from genome assembly GCF_917563875.1 of Diabrotica virgifera virgifera. NCBI lineage: Eukaryota > Metazoa > Arthropoda > Insecta > Coleoptera > Chrysomelidae > Diabrotica > Diabrotica virgifera. The sequence continues at coordinate 148,695,238 of NC_065452.1, read as the reverse complement.
GTATCCACGTCGTTCTTGGCTTTCCTCTTTTCCTGTTGTCTGTAGGTATCCATTTCATAATTTTCTTTGGCAGTCTCTCCTCCCCCATTCTTTGAACATGTCCGTACCACGTTAATTGTTTCTTCTAAATGTAAATTCATTTTTCGCTTTACTTCCTCATTTCTAACCCGGTCCAATCTCGATGTTCTACTTGCTCTTCTTAGGGCGTCCATCTCAGTAGCTTCTATTTTTCTTTTTTGGTGTTCCTTTATTCTCCATGTTTCGGATCCGTATACCAATGTGCTCTTAATCATGGTGTTGTATATTCTCATTTTTCTTTGTTTCCCTATCTCGGTACTCCACAAAACTCCGTTCAATGATTTAATTATTGTTCTTGCTTTATTTATTCTGCTCTTAATTTCTGCATCGTCCGTACCTTCCTTGTTGAAATTAATTCCCAAATACTTATATTCATCACAGCTAGTTATTGTCTGATTATTGTCCAATATCATATCAGTTGAATCCTCACCTAGGCATAAATATTGTGTTTTTTCTACATTCACCTTTGTTAATAAATGTCTAAATACAAATAATTGAAGACACAAGTGCGTGAAGGGTCTATGTGACAATTTTTTCAAAATATGTTTTTTTATGTTAAAAGTACGTTTTTCGAACCTAACAATCTTTCAAACAAGTCAAACATGTTTTAACATTAATATTTTCTAAGTTACTAGAGCGTAAAGGATCTATGTACACAGTAAATTTTAAAATATAATTGCATAAAGGATCTATGTACACAATATGTTACTTATATCCCTTATCCACTAAGATTTCTATGGATTTGTTGTACATGGATCCTTTATGCCTGAATACACTGATTTTCTCCTTCCGTAATATATCACTTAGATCCTAAAAGTAGGGTTATTTAGTTATTATTTACATCTAGACGGTATGCAGTGTTCATGTTTCTCTTGATAATTTTATTGAAAAAATGTCGTTAAGAAGTAAATACATTGTTAGATTAGTTCAAAAACAATGAGGTTACGGAAAATGAATCTAACCAGTATGTAGAACTGAAAGATGCAGATCAGGAAAAGGGGGTTGAGAAAGGAGGACTTGAGATATATCCGATAAAGAAATAAGCCAATATATGGAGTTAACAGATGGAGATGATGAAAGATGGCCAGAAGGTAAGATTAGCTTAACATTTTTGTAGATAAAATTATATTAATTTTGTATTTTATTCTAGATATTGCTGCAATTTTCACTGAGAAAGAGAAAACTCCAAATCTTTCCTCGGATGACGACATAATTTCTACATCTGGTATCTCTGATGAATATAATCCAGAAAAGTCTGAACTGGAGGAGTCAGATGAGTCTTTTAAGAACATTACGAGTTTAGATAATGGAAATTACTCCACGAAAGCAGACGTCACCGCAGAAGAAACCTTCATGTATCCTGCAGATGTATCTATTATAGCGTCAACCTCTCAGAGTTTTAGGATTAACAAGGTAAAGAAAAATATATTTGATTTATCCGAACAAGAATGTAAAAAACAAAAAACACATGTCACCGCAGAAGACAGCTTCATGCTTTCATCAAGTAATGGCATATTTTCTACAGCGGACAACTCTGATGAATATAACCCGCAAAACTCTGAAGTGGGTAAGTCAAATATGAGTCTTTTGAGGACATATCTATTGTAGCCTCAACCTCTCAAAATTATGGGATTATTAACAAGATCAAGAAAAAAATATTTAATTTACCAGAAAAAAAATGTAAAAAACGAAAGCGGTGCCCTGAGACATGGAAGAAAAATAAGTCTGCTATTGCTAGACAACGAGGTGAGGCTTATATATCTTTAAAAGCCAAAAAAAAATTCAAAAAAAAATGCTGAGCTTGGGTCTCTATGTAAAAAGAATAACTGCCAAAAGAATTGTGACCAACAATTTGACCAAGGTGAGAGAGACAATATTTCGCAAATTTTATGCTTTGGAACAAAATGCTAAAAATGCTATACTCTTTAACTCTATTTCAATAGAGCCAGTTCACCGTCATAGAAAAAATGCAACAAAGAATAAATCTGCCACATTTACTTATTCAATAACCTGTCAGAAAACCATACGATCTGTTTGTAAAACTGCCTTCGTGTCATTGTATCAAATTTCAAACAAAAAGGTTCAACTAATTCAACAAAAACTAAACTCTGGGGCAACAGCACCATCTCCTGATAGAAGAGGGCATCACAATTCGAGACCTAACAAAATTCCCCAAGAAGTGATTGATGTAATCAAACAGCGCATTTTATCTTTTCCTGCTGACATGTCTCACTATTCCAGAAACAAAAATGCTAACAAAATTTATTTATCTTCCTTACTAAATATGTCAAAAATGCATGAACTATATGAACAATATATCAAAGAAAATGAACTGGATAAAAGGTTTGCAGTAACAAAGAGTTTCTACTGTAACATTTGCGTTACAGAATTTAATTTGTCATTTGGACAGCCCAAGAGTGACACTTGTTCTACCTGTGATGCAGGTTTGGGAAATGATGAGCATAAAGAAAATTTCCATTTTGCTTTTGACCAACAGAAAACAGACAGGCAATATGTCTGATTGACCTGCAACAGACTATGCCACTACCAAGATTTAAAACTTCAAAAGCTTTTTATCTAAGGCAGATGTGGATCTACAATCTTGGAATTCACAGCATAACAGACGAAGGTGATAAGGCCTACTTTTTTAATTGGACTGAAAATGTAGCCACAAAGGGTAGCTTAGAAGTAGGTAGTTCTCTGCACACATTTGTGCAACTTTTATCCAGTAGATACAAGAAAATAGATCATCTTATCATGTGGTCTGATTCTTGTGCTGGTCAGAACAAAAACTTTAATCTGATATGTCTATATCAATACCTTATTTTAAAAAATATGTTAAGGTTATAGACCATAAGTTTCCGGAAGTGGGACATTCCTTCCTAGATTCTGATAGAGATTTTGGAGTAATAGAGAAAAAGCTAAGAAAAATTGAGAATTTGTTCAGTTCAGATCAGAATATAGACGTTATTCGGGAATCGAGTAAGAAAGGATCGATTATTATCAACATGGAAAACCACTTTAAAAATATTAAAGAAATTGCAAACAATTTAAATTTATTTAACAGAAAAAAAGATACTGACAAAGAAAACATAAATATGAGGGATGAGGTAAAATGGATTCGTGTTGAAAAATATGGTGAATATATGTACAAAAAAAAACACTAGATCCATTCACACCTTTCCTAAAAGTAGATATCCGTAAGAATGCAAGAGTAGTTACAGAACCAGAATTTAATTTACCAGTAATGGCTAACAAAATAAACATTTTGACCGAAGAAAAAATTAACAATTTAAAACAACAGTTAATTTTTATTGATGAGCCTTATAGACATTTTTACACCAATATTTGTGAAAAACAGCAAGATGCAGATATAGGCAAAACACCAAGTACTAGGCGAAGAAAATGTTAAGGTTTCTTTTTAGTGAAAGTGTAGTTTTTTTAATTTGATTTACTATCTTTGTACAAATTAAACCAACAATTAGTTATTGTATATGTAATTAATAAACAAGAACAGTATATTGTGTTATTTTTGTTATTACATATATCCTTTATGCATTTAAACAATTTGGTACTTCTGCTACTTACTCAGTGGACCAAGGATCTAAGTACGTTTAAAATCTAATATCTTTTTCTAATAATAAATGTTTTTTGTTTAATTATTGTTACTAAATACATTAGCTTTAGGACTACTTATCCTATAAATTTAGTCAATTTAGCTCTTATAGTAAAAAAGTTCTAGTATAAAAACTTTAACTTCATTTTTCTCAATAACTTGAAAATGCCACATAGACCCTTCATGCACTTGTGTCTTCAATTGTCCGTATTTTCTGGCCTAACATCGTCAGAAACGAAGATCTACTACATCTGACCGAACAAAAGAGGGTAGAAAATGAAATTAAGTCCAGAAAGTGGGGTTTGATCGGTCACACACTCCGAAAAAATAGTTCCAGTATTGCAAAGGCTGCCCTAGAGTGGAATCCCCAAGGAAAAAGAAAAGGAAGTCGCCCAGCACAAACTTGGAGAAGAGAAGATCCATCATGGATGAGATAAGAGGTCAAGGAAAGTATTGGAATTAGGAGTGGTTCAACACAACATCTGTGCAGCTTTTCCGCGTTGCTGCAGATAAAATAAAGATTGCCATGATGATCGCAAACATTCGTCACGGATAGGCACATTAAGAACATACTCTTTGGAATATTTTGGTATTACCTTCCTGCTCTGAGGTGGGATCATGGCCACTTATCATCGGGATCAATACCATCCATGTCTCTTTATAAACAATTCTGCTTGTTCATTGGCGGATTGATACCCCTATGGAAGGTTGTCACTCCATCTTTTGCGCGGTCTGACGATATTCTACCCAGTGCTGTTTTTGTGACGGTACGCGCCGGTACCTCTTGGGACAAAAAAAACAACAAAATATTTCGTAACTTTTGGGTGAGCCATTATGAGATTGAAGCGATGTAGAACTAGCAACTGTGTCTACTTGGCAACTATACAAGTTTTAAAAAATAGACTTTTTGCTTGCGCATGTGATGGAGCAGCGATGATGCTTGGAGGAAGGTTTGGAGTTGGTGCACTGTTGAAAGAGAAGTTTCCATCTGTTGTTATTTGGCATTGCTGTAATCATAGGCTTGAGTTTTGTGTGAGTGACGTGGTAAAGGAAATGGCAAATATAAGCCGGTTCAAGGGATTCATAGACAACCTTTATGTACTGTATCACGCCTCGCCCAAGAACAGCCGGGAGCTGCACGTGTGTGTCGATGAACTTGGTGTACAACTGTTAAAAATCGGTAGAGTGTTGGACACGCGGTGGGTCGCATTAAGTTTTCGCGCAGTTTCGACCGTTTGGGAAAATTATGAGGTTTTAGCCAACCATTTTGTAGCAGCCAAAGTAGACCAGACGCGGATCCTTTGGAAAGATGCAAATACGAACGCCTGCACAGTAAGCTAACATCAACGTGTTTTGTTTTGGATTTGGGACTGATGTGCGAGGCACTGCAAAAACTGTCTGATGTTAGTGAGGAGTTACAACATCGAGACCTTGACCTATTTCGAGCTAACAAGAAACTTCAGATTTTGATGAACACGTTTGTTTCTCGAAAAGACTGTCCTGGAATGTTTTATGCGCAAGCTGAGACAGCTGTCAACAATACAAGTTTTAGGGGAATTGAACTGTATTTGAAACCTAAAGAAAACTCAATCAATGTTGTTATGTTTTATGACCACCTTGCTCAATCTATCGAAAAGAGGATGCTCAATGGGGAAGATATAATGTTGGCCAATTCTGCCCGCATAGTTGACAAAAGCACTTGACCCAAAAACATTAAAGACAATACTTTTGGGGAAAAGACATTGAATCGCTCGCAGTTCGCCTACAAGTGAACAAACGACAGGCAATTAAATCCTTCAGAGAATATGTTTTTGACAATATTGTACAAATTTGGGGGGAAATTGTGAGAACAATCCCTACCCAGAAAATTTGCTTCCTTTGAAAATAGCCTTAAAGACAATTCCAATATCTTCCAGGGAGTCTGAAAGGGATTTTCCCAAATGAACCTGATCATTACTGATGGCAGAGGTTCCCTACTCACAAAAACTGTTTCTTCATTGGACACAGACAGTAAGGAAAGAGACAGAGAGGATACGTACGACAAAAACTTCTCCAAGCTTTGGACAGTTTTAGGAACTGTATGTTTTCAAATTTATTGATTTTTCTTGTAAAATTTGGAAAATTTGCAAAATTATGCATTTATTTGGAAAATTACGCAATAAAACATGTAAACTAGGATTTTATGTAAAGGATTTTGTCCCCCGGAACATTGCGTACCGTAACCTATATTGTTACAAAAACAGCACTGCTTCTACCGATTGGTGATTTATCTCTTACTATTTTGACCACACGTCTCTCCCCCATTCTGATTATGTAGTCATTCGATTTTTTTTCTATTTAGTGTCCATTCGTGTTCGTGTATACACTGTACGTGACATTGTCGTCTAATGTCTTCACTCCTCTTTCGATCTCTCAGCGTATTTCCTGTAATTCTCCTCAGTACTCTCATCTCTGCCATTTCCAGTAGTCTTTGTGTTGTGGCTGTATCGGGCCTTGTTTCTGATGCATATGTCATTATTGGTCTTACACTGGCTTTATAAATTCTTGACTTCATCTCAGTGTTAATATGTCGGTTTCGCCATAAAAGACATCCTGCCAGTTTATTTGATTTTTGTACTTAATTTCCCACTTCTTTGTCCAGGTTTCCGTAACTTGACAATGTAATTGCAATGTATTTTACTCCCATTACTTGTTCAATATTTGACATACTACCTGAAATTTTTGAATATACATGTACCATACAAATATTTTTTTTTAATATTTTTTAGCAAAACTACTACGATGAAGACTGCTACACTGATCAACGAAACAATAATTTATCATATTCAAATAAAAACACACTTCAACTATCGTCTTTCTCACAAGAGCAAAACTATTGGGAATACAATAAAATCAACAACACCGACACAGAAAATCAAAATGTTTTCGGTAATCACGAAACACAGCAAAGCAACTGCCTCCTTGACAACTTCACCAGGCTAGGAAAATCCAGTCCTAGCCTTGACCAAGGCTATCACACCTTAGTAACGCATAACCCAAGTTTGATCACTCCTAATTTTTGGGATACAAACTTGTACAAGGGCAAAAAGTATCAGACGAAGAACAATTCTTTCGATAAACTACCCGATGAGTTAGTTGTGAAAATATTTTCCTACTTGACTAGTGTAGACATAAGCTTTTGTGCTCAGGTATGTAGAAGATTTGATATTCTAGCCTGGACACCATCGTTATGGAGGGTTATAGTAATCGAGGATGATAATATAAGTGGTGATAAGGCTATCAAAGGTGTTTTGAGGCAATTGTGTGGACAAGGAAAGACAGGGGCGTGTCCTAGTGTAGAAAGAATCCATATTACTAATGGTGCTAAAATATCGGATAAGAGTTTGTTGCTGCTAGCTAGACGGTGTCCAGAATTAACTCATTTACAGTTACAAGGATGCAGTAATCTAACTAATAGTGTAGTATTTGAAATTGCTACTAAATGCAATAACTTACAGCATCTAGATATTACAGGTTAGTGTAATATTTATTTTAATTTATTTAATCTTCTCTTCATCAATAATCTTATTATTATTGCTATCTGATCATTACTACGAGCAAGTTCATCATCATCATCATCATCCAGCCTTCTGCATCCAAAGTTGAACATAGGCCTCCCCTAATTTCTTCCAATTTTGTCGGTCTTGGGCTTTCTGCAACCAATTCCCAGCAATCCTTTTGACGTCGTCTGTCCATCGTGTAGGTGGTCTACCTCTACTTCTTCTGTCTTCTCTTGGTCTCCACACTGTAATTTTTTGGGTCCACCTCCCGTCCTTCATTCTGGCTACATGGCCCGCACAATTCCACTTCAGCCATGCTAGTCGCTCTATGACATCTGTGACGCCTGTCCTTCTTCTGATTTCTTCGTTTCTGACCCTGTCTCTGAGAGTCAGTCCAAGTAGTGACCATTCCATTCTTCTTTGTACCACTCTAAGTTTCGTTGCTGTGGCCTGGGTTAACGATAATGTTTCGGCGCCGTAAGTCATGACTGGCACACATTGGTCGAACGTCTTCCTTTTCAAATAATTTGGCAAGTTGCTCTTGAAGATATCTGATAGAGCTCCGTATGCGGCCCATGTTAAGGTGATCCTTCTCTGTAATTCAGTAGTTTGATTGTCCCTGGCAATTTGGATTTCATGCCCTAAGTATTTATATTTATGGACCAATGCTATTTCGTTGACGTCGACTTTTGAATTTTCGCTTGGTACCAGGTTTGTCTTGTATTGTGTCTTTCCAAAATTTATGTTTAAACCAGCTTTTTTACAGGCGGCATCTAACTCATTAAGCATAGTTCTAATCTCTTTTAAGTTGTTTGTTATAAGAACTATGTCGTCTGCGAATCGTAGGTGGGAGAGCCTTTCACCGTCGACATTTATTCCTTTGGCGTCCCACTCCAATTGTTTGAAAGCATGTTCAAGTACTGCCGTAAAGAGTTTGGGAGATAACGTGTCTCCCTGTCTAATTCCTCTTTTGATTTTTATAGATTTGGTATCTTTGTGTAGTCGGACGGTCATGGTTCCATTATTGTATATGTTCGCTATCAGTTTGGTGTACCGATAATCTATACGACTTTCCTCCAATGCTCTCATTATGCTGTTAATTTCTATCGTATCAAATGCTTTGCGAAAGTCTACGAAAGCCAGGACCAATGGTCGGTTGTATTCGATATATTTTTCTATAATTCCTTTTATGCAGTGTAGGTAGTCGTTAGTGCCAAAGTTTTTCCTAAAACCCGCCTGTTCTCTAGGTTGGTAAAAATCCAATTTTGTTTCCAGTCTATTTGTTATTATTCTTGTGAATAACTTGTAGAGTTGGTCTAATGGGCTTATGGGCCGGTAATTCTCGAGGTCTGTTGGATCGCCCTTTTTGTGTAATAAGATGGTAAGTGCACTGTGCCATCTTGTAGGTGCTTCACTTTGGTGCAGACATAAGTTGAACAATTCCTTTATGTTGTTTAAAAGTCTTTCTCCTCCAATCTTTACGGCTTCTATAACGATATTGTCTTCTCTCGAAGCTTTATTTCTTTTCATTTTTCTCAATGCATTCCTGATTTCGTCTGTTGATATATCAGGCATCAATTCCGATCCTTGGTTGACTAATATTTTTCCTGAATCTTCTAGTGGCTCATCATGGTTTTGTTGGCTGTTGTATAGTTCTGTATAGAAGTCTTCTATTACCCTTAATAATTCATCTCTGTTGATGATGATATTTCCATCTCTATCCTTTGATTTCGTTATTTCTTTTTTCCAATTTGTTAATTGTCTTCTTAGAACTTTGAGGCTCTTGTTATCTTCAATTGTTTGTTGAATTTGTTCGTTTTTATATTTTCGGTTGTTAGTTCTATCTTAATTTTTAATTTAATACTACAGGATACTTATCTGAGGTCATGTTCACCAATAATTCTTAGGCTCTGATTCATAATAGCACCACTAACTTACGAGTATACTTTAGCCACACTTTGTTCTGCTTTGGAACGGCTTCGTTCTCTTAAGTCTTCTTATCTGATTAGCATTGTCTAGGAGTTTCATGGTTGGAGAGCCTTTGTTCATGAGTCGTAGCAAACTTACTTATTGTCTGGTTAACTGTATCCATCTGGAGGTCTCGATGAAGATCACAGTTTCTGAAGTACCAGGGAGCGTTTACGATGCTCCTTAACACTTTATTCTGATGTACTGATGCTTTTGTACAGCCCCATAGCTGTATCCCAGTACCTCGTTCTGAACTTAATTTCTAATTCTTCATTTTTTTTAATATGCGATTTCCAGCGTAGCTTTGAATCTAATGACATACCCAAATATTTTGCCGTCTTTCCATAAGGTCTTTTATATTTATACTGACTGGAATATGTTGTTTCTTTTGTTAGTAAAATTGACATGAATAGATTTTGTTTTATTTCATGTGATACGCAATCGTCTGGTATAGATGTTAATTTGTTCAACAGAATTTTGTAACATGGTTGCTGTTTCCCCGTGGTTTTTTCTGACTGCTAAAATACATGTGTCGTCTGCAAATGTCACAATTGTGTTAGGTTCTAATGATGGGATATCGCTGGTATAAAGCAGATATAGCACTGACCCCAGGACACTTCCTTGTGGAACTCCAGCTTTAACTTGTCTTAATTTCTGTATATGCTTCGTCATTTTTAACTCCAAAGTATCTGTCCGATATATGTGAGGCGCTCAAAGCAACAGTGGCTTAACCCACAAATTGAACATTTTTAGATTAATATATCAATAAAAGCAGCAACATTAAATCTCCCGATTAAAAAGGGTCTACACAACCTACCCCTATATTTGGCTAAATTAACTACATAATTTGTAGGACCATCCCAAAGGCATAATGGAAATACGAATGCAAAGATAGCATTTATCTCGAAACTTCGTTTTTGGGGTTGGGTCACTGTTGCTATGAGCGCCTCATATGATTCCAGTAGTTGCCACACTTTGTCAAAAGCCTGCGCTACATCGAGATTACAATCTTTTACACTTATTTTTATTTATTTAGTTTATTTATAGTTTTAGAAATATGAGATTTAATTTGATTTTGACATTGTTTCAGGTTGCTCTAAAATATCGTGTATAAATGTAAATAATGGGTTAGAACCGCCAAGAAAATTGCAACTTCAATATTTAGATTTAAGTGATTGTATCGCTGTGCAAGACAGTGGATTGTTAATAATTGTAAGGAATGCTCCACAGTTAGCTTATTTATATTTACGAAGATGTGTTCAAATTACTGGTGAGTATGCTGAGTATAATCAACAGTATCCACTTAGTTCGACCATAAATCTCCTTCTCATAGGCATCTTTCAGTGCGTCACAGTTTTCGATTTCTTTTTAACGCATTAAGTTGGAATTGACAGCAAAAGAGGTAAGTACGTCCGTGATTAAAATCATTTACAACATTTATTCTAGTTGTTTATAGATCGCGCTATAATCGAACAAAAAATTATTTATGTATTATCCATACGACTATAATCTGTACAATTTATAAAACTATGCAAATCAAAGAACATACCTTTTTATAAATGAAATAAACACAATTGATTTGTTTTTATACCAAATTACGATTACGATTCTGACAACTGTCAGTTTTAATTAAAATGTCATGCTATGATATGATTCTCTTTATTAAAATCATATATTACATCATTCATGACATACTGAAAGACTGAGAAGAACTTTAAATTATAGTCGTATAGGTAGATATGTAATAGGTAAATAATCAGTAAATCGGTAAACCTAAATCGTTTTTTTTTTTTCGATTATAGCGCCATCTATCAACAACTGGAATAACTGTTATACATGTGTATGTATCACGGACGTGCCTTTTTTTCTGTCACTTGCGTCACACTGAAAAAAGCCTCTGAGAAGAACCATAGCTCTCTTTTTGCAAGGGTCAGGCGAGATCGCAACTGAGCGCCCTTGTCTCTAAAATATTTTCCATATTCCTTCTTTCTATGGTTTTAGCAAGATTTTTACTACCGGATGTCCTTCCTGACGTAAACCCTCCTCCTTTATCCGGGCTTGGGACCGGCACTGATAGTTACTGAGTTCCCCAATTCACCCATCAACTGATCAACTACCAGAGGCGGAATACCCTCTGGTATTCCGCCTTACTCAACGGTTAATTAAGCATTTTTTTCATGATTATGGACATATTATTAACGACTTTATCCTTCGATTTCACCCTTCATAATCAGCTGCAACAACTCGTACTTATCACTTTTAAGTATATGCCCCAAATATGTTGTCTTTCGCCTTTTAATCGTGGTCAAAAGTTCTTTGTCTTTTTCCATTCTGTGCAACATCATTTAGCCACATCTCCAACCTCCTAAAAAGCCACATCTCGAAAATTTACAGCTTTCTCATTAAGTCAACATTAACAGTCCAAGCTTCGACACCATAAAGAAGAATAGAGCGGATATAATATTTTACCATCCGATATCGGATTTGCAGATTGAGTCTTTGGTTACTCAGAAATTTCCTCATCTTCAAAAAGGCTGCTCTTGATTGCTCTATTCTTGATCGAATTTCTGATTTCGGATTTAGATCTTCCCTAATCCAGACTCCTAAGTATTTCATTTTGTCCACTTGTTCAGTATCTTCATTTTTTATCTGGATCCTTCAGACTTATAAATTCAGGTTTACTGTTTTATTTGTTTCAGATGCTGGTCTGAAGTACATTCCAAGCTTTTGCTCTGGATTGAGAGAGCTCAGCGTTAGTGATTGTTCAAACATAACCGATTTCGGTTTGTATGAACTGGCAAAATTGGGTGCTACTCTAAGATACCTATCGGTGGCCAAATGTGATCAAGTTAGCGACGCAGGATTGAAAGTTATAGCGAAAAAATGCTACAAACTGAGATACTTAAATGCAAGGGGCTGTGAAGCTGTTTCCGACGATGCTATCAATGTTTTGGCCAGATCGTGCATGAGGCTTAGAGCTCTTGATATCGGAAAATGTGATGTGAGTGATGCAGGTTTGAGAGCACTTGCAGAGAGCTGTCCAAATTTAAAGAAACTCAGTCTTCGGAATTGTGATTTGGTTACTGACAGAGGAGTTCAATGCGTGGCGTATTATTGCAGAGGACTGCAACAGTTGAACATTCAAGATTGTCAGATATCCTTGGAGGGATATAGAGCTGTTAAAAAGTATTGTAAAAGATGCGTGATAGAACATACTAATCCCGGATTTTTTTAATCTGATATATTCTAAAATATTGTGTTTTGTATTTATATATAATCTAATAAATATTTTATGTGTTACATTCCTAATTAATATTTTTATATGGTTGATTTACTAAAATATATCTAAAATATACTAGGGTTTTATTCATTTTTATTATCCCGTTATGATAAATTGAAGAAAAACCTTGGTAGTAGAAAATAATGTGGATAGGATAATGCAATGGCGCACCCAGGGGGGTCTTGGGAACCCCTCCCAGGGCATATAAAAAATGTATAAAGAATAGTAGGAAAATGTAACGTGTCTTTCACAAACAATTTAGTTGCCCAACCCCCCCCCCCCCGAGAGGAAAATTCTGGGTGCGCCACTGGGATAATGAATGAGTTCTAAATCAATAATTGACAGATCCCTTTCAGATAATTAAAGGACTAAAACAGAGAGATGGGCTGGCACCGACTCTGCTTAAAATGTGTATGGAACGTTATAAGAAAAATGTCCTTAAACTTAAAAAAATATATCATTTTTTAAGTCCAAGTAGATTGTAATGTACGCAGGTGATGTAAACTTGATGGAATGAACCGCAAGAGACATAGAACTTTATGTGGAGCTTGAAGAAAATTAATCTATTTAATTTGGTAATATTATTGGCAATATTATTTAATAATAGGGCTAGGCATCAACTTATACTCCATCTAATTTACTTACCGCTGCACGTCATCCGCGTCATAGCCCGTGACGTCACATGATACCAACACGAAATATTTAGGCGGTAGGTATGTTCTTTTTTAGAATCCTTTTGCCGAGTACACTGGAATTACAGCCACTAGACATATTTTATTATATAGGCGTAGAAATAATATTTGAAGATTTCTATTAATGTTAACTTACGCTCGGTTTCATAATCAGTTAAAGTGGACTTTAAATTTTAAGTTGGTGCCTTTATCAATGCAATTCATATGGATAAATGTCAACTTTAAAGTGAACTTTAGTTAATGTTCACTTTTTGATTATGAAACCGGGCGATATTAGTTGCGTTCGCGGGTACAGTGGACAAATTGTCGCCGACAATTTCTAACCTCACTTAATATAAATAATACCATTAATAGATAAATATGCAAGGTATATTTACTTTTAATTAATATTAATAACTAATTATTAAATTATACTAGGTAAATATAGCTTGTATATTTATCTATTAACGATATTATTTATATCATTTTAAAGTGCGCATCCGTTTTGCTGCTAATTTGTCGCCGACAGGCACCCGCGAACGCACTTATTAAAGAAATACAACATAATATGTTTCGTTTAATTTGTATAAATGGATTATAAAGCGTTTTTATGAAGCACATTTGTTCGGAACTCACTGTAATAGGTCTGGATCCCGCGTATGAAAAAAAAGTTGATTAATAGCAAGCTGAAAATTTGTTAATAGCTTAAGGGTGTCTAGTCGGACAAACTTTGATATATGGGAACACGAACAGGGGAAGTTTTAATTGTGGAACAGGTTAAAAATTTGGAACGGCCAGACTACGAAAACGGCACATGTATTTTGTCCGACAGAACAGACTTAAACTCTCCGAACAGAGATTAAACTCTCATGCAAAAATCAGACTGCTATTTATCACCAAATGGGCGTTTTAATGAGTGGAACATGTAGAATATGTCAAATGACAGGAATTATGACAGGTGATAAATAGCAGTCTGAGTTTTGCATGAGAGTTTAATCTCTGTTCGGAGAGTTTAAGTTTGTTCTGTCGGACAAAATAAATGTGCCGTTTTCGTGGTCTGACCGTTCCAAATTTTTAACCTGTTCCACAATTAAAACTGCCCCTGTTCCAGTGTTCCCATATATCAAAGTTTATCCGACTAGACACCCTTAAGCTATTAACAAATTTTCAGCTTGCTATTAATCAACGTTTTTTTCATACGCGGGATCCAGACCTATAACTGTAATCGAACGAAGGTGATGACATTTTGGCATAAATTGGTAACATTTATTTGACAGTTGCTGTATTAACACTTTAGATTTGTTTTTATTCTTTACTCTAAGTATTTGTTTTATTATATTTATTGTTTTTATTATTTACTTTAAGGTAAGATTATAACTTAATTCTAGTTTTCTATTTCTAATGTTTTTAATTATTTAAATTAATTATTAATTTGTTTTGTTGTATAATCCAAGGTTGCAAAAATTATGTGATCTATTTGATTTAAAATAGATTCAGGATTTTTTTATACTTTGGCAACAATGTCAACTTAGATCTCTGACATAGATAATGACGTGGAACGGTAAGTAAATTAGACAAACTATATAAAAATAAAGCCCTAACACAAACAAGGAAACAACGTAACTTGCTTATAATAATGCTTGCTAACAAAGCAAACTTCTCTCTGTTGCAGGTATTTGGATCGAGATCGAAGATCCAAAGACATCCATAGGGCAGTAAAGTTTAAAGTATATACAACCAACAGAGACCCCCGTATCATGAAGCTTGCGGGGGGGGGCAGTATGTCAGGGGCCCCATCTTGTCGTCTATTACATGTAAAAATATGTCATTTTTATATTATTATACGCATACATTCGCAACGTTTTTTAAGCAGTAGATATAGTCTTGAAAATGAAGTCGTCCATCAAATAGATATGTATTAATAAAATTGTAGATATATTCGCTGATAGTAGTGCACGAAGAAAGTTGTTCCTCTCATCAATATCATCAACATATCCTCATCAATAAAACAGTGCATGAATACACTAAGGCCTATTTCATACTTTACGACTTCGGTCGTAACGACAGTTTGTCGTACATTCCATTAGTCCAATACAGCAATGTACGGAGTGTTTTACACAGAACGACCACGACTAACTGTCGTGCCGTTGCTCTTCGGCTGTCGTCCAATGTCACTGCAATGGACGACGGTCGTGTCGTGCCGTGCTATCAGTGAACCACACGCATAAATCAGTGCTTCCATACTTAACGACAGTCGTGTAGTACCAGTGAATCCAGTGGCACGTTCCTACATAATGGCAGACAATATAGATGGGGAATTTTTACCTACATAGATACAATACATAGGTAAGCATCTGGTTGGTATTATTTTATTGCGAGGACAAAAATTTCAGATTTAATAATATTTATGACTTTTTCAAAGTGCCGACGAATAGACCCTATTATAAAATGCATTATTATCAATGTACCCTATTATAAAAATTAAATCATAAATGTTTCATCGGGAATATCTAAAACTTCTTGTTAATATTTTAAAAATTCTTTTATAGCACAGTTTAGTGTCCAATGACATAAACGTAGGTATATATTCGTGTTTTATTAATGATTATTTAAATATGTATAGATATTAATATAATCGGTATATTAAATAATCTAAAATCAGCTTTTTAGATTAGACGGATCTTTTAAATATTGAAAGATGAAAATTGAGTCCTATAACAATAATTATTGTTCACTAATTGAATTGTATTTATTAACAGAATAGGTATATATTTTTTTATACAACAATATTTTACTACTGAACTGGGACAACAATCCTTAAAGCAAGCATTTAATTTAATAAGCTGGGATTACCAAAGATGATCAGGGCGAACAAAAACAAAATTTATTTAATTGAATGTTTTGAATTTTGATAACTTGTGTGAAAAAAAATTTGGAAGTACACCGCAAGAAAGGCTGAGAGAAATAAATGACATGGGGGAACAATTAAGAGGGATTTCAAGAGACGAACTGGTAGAAGCGATACGAAAATTAAAGGTAGGTAAAACTCCAGGGGAGGATGAAATTGCACCAGAAATGATCAAATATTTAAGAGAGAAAGGGAAAGACTGGCTGTGGACAATATGCAAAGATGCATCGAAGGGAGAAAAGGATCCCAAAAGATTGGGAAAACAATTTAATACTACCAATATGTAAGAAGGGCGAGGAAACTCTTTGTCACTGACATGCGAAAATAATTAAAAAATTTATTTTGGTCATTTCTTAAATCTCCAAAAAGTTTATGATATAAACTTACTTCTTCCCTTCTTCCATTGATTGGATGCACCCAATGTAGGCGATTACGTCGCTGTTATTTTTTACGGCGATAAATTAACTATAAAGAAAAAATTTTTGCCCGATTCATTCTACGCCTTGTGCTCTCTACGACAATAAGATAAATACTGTCGTAAAGTGTGAAAGTCCGATGAGCACGACAAACGGTCATACGACCGTTTGTCGTGACGACCAAAATCGTAAAGTATGAAAGAGATCGATGATCCAAAGACATCCATAGGGCAGTAAAGTTTAAAGTATCTATATACAACCATCAGAGGCGTAACAGAGGCCCCCGTAGCATGAAGCTTGCGGGGGGCCCCATCCTGTCGTCTAATACATGTAAAAATGTGTCGTTTTTATATTATTTTACGCATACACTCGCAACGTTTTTTTAAGCAGTAAGTTGGATTTATAGTTTGACGTAGCGTAGACGTATATAGACGCAACGGAGACGCACTGGAAAAAAACAACACCGAATTTTGTGTACTCGTGTTTATAAATGAACGCAAGCGCCTGACGGAACGTAAGAGAAACGTAACGGAATGGAAGCGTTCACCAACTTTCATCTTTTACAGTGCGTTTCTTACGTCTGGCCGCGTCTGGCCAATCAAAAGGAAAAATTTGTTTCTGTCACCCAAGACCCAAAGTGGACACGCCCCCCAAGCAGCAAGAGTCAGTCGAAGAGACGTCGAATGTATGTCACTACTCGACGTCGAAATACGTCGAAACAACGGTCGGTTCAACGTGAATTCGACGGCACAATGTCATAGTTGAAACGACGTCGACTTATGACGTCTAATCGACGACGAGATATACCTCACTGATAACGTTATATAGACGTACAATAGACGTTGGAAGTTATTTATCGCAGGTATAGTTTCTTTGAATGGCAGCTTTCAGTCGTCAATTGGATGTACATGCACTTCATTTTTAGCATTTTCAAGTTAAAAAATAAACAGGGCATGTGTCTTCCGATTAGCAACTGCTGCTCTAACAAACGTAACCTGTGTCAAATAGTAAAGAAATCAAAAACTCTGTCAAAACTTTTATTATATAAAATACAAAAAACTTTGTAAAATGACATATGGATATAAAATACAAGAAACTTTGTAAAGCAAATGGCAGGTAGGGTGGCTAAGATATACCTGGTGACGAGATCAGGTAACAGTGAATAACTTTTTTGTTTATAAACCGATTATTTTGAAATCACATAAATATTCAGCTTTTGGCGGTGCTTCAATTATTACTTCCGGTTTAACCGGAAATGAGATAATTTTTTTGTGACAATTTTGTTCTTCACAAAATTTCAAATCTAGTGATGTATCATACTTGACAATGTATCTTTTTGAAAATCTTGAATCGCATCCCCATGGCTATTTAAAAATATGTAATATTTGAATGGTCATAAATAAGTATTTTTTTTTTTAATAAATATAACTTTTTAATAATAATCTTTTTCATAAAATTTGCAAAATATTGATGTGTAAAACATACTTTTTTAAATAGTCAAAAAATTTAATTCATTAAAAATTTGAACATAATCGAGAATATTTTTATTTTTAAATTTTTTGACTATTTTTAAATAAAGATGTTACATTTTATACATCAACATCTTGCAAATTTTATACTTATCCTTAAAAACTTGTGTTTATATTAAAAAAAAATACTTACGACCATTCGAATATTGGAATTTTTATTTTTGTTTTGTTTTTCAAATATTTTTTTATCGAAATAAAATTTTAAAACAAATATTCGGCAGAACACAAGATAATTATTAATTTTTTTATATGCAAGCTAATTTTTCAAAATAATATGTTTAAATAGTCATGGCGGGATGTGATTCAAAGGAAATGACAACTTTAACAATTAGTCATCAATAATTTAAGGATGCGTTTACGTTAAAAATGGGATGAAAACGAAAAATGCAAACCATTTAAATTCCTTTCATAAATTCTTAACCAAAATACTTCATAGAATACCTATCTTACTTAGTCCATGTTGCAATAAAATATCGTTCTTAAAAATTACTTTGTAAAGATAGTTATTGCGCTTCAGTGAAATATCACCAAATTTCATCAAAGTATTTTTTGACAATGATATTTTAATTCAACATGGAAAAATATGCGAGGTAGGTATTCTATGAAGTATTTTGGTTAAGAATTTATGAAAGTAATTTAACAGTTTACAATTTTGATTTTCCCACCATTTTAAATTTAAATGCACCCTTAAAAACCATATGTTGCCACTTTACAATTTTGACAATATCTGATAGAAGACTTTAATTTATTACTATTTATTTAATTTATTTTAGATTCGAAAAAATAAAAATATACTTTTACATTGCTCATTTCTAAATGTTTGAAAGAATTTAATTTTTTTTCATAAATGGCCAAATGTCCCTCTCAAAAGTATACCCTCCTCCATTAAAAGTAAAATTTATTTTTGTAAAAGTCTGCTGAAGTTTGTTTTTTTCCATAATAATGCTAAAATATTTACTTTATAATAAAGGAAATGATAACCATTTACTGTTGTTGGGTGGATCAAGAGGGAATAACATACATTTTGTAATTATACTGTCGAGATTAAAAAGTTCCATATTTTGAAGTAGTTTACTTACGATGCAAATATTAAGTGATTTTGATTCAAAAGGGTAATTATAGAAAGATTCGTAAGATGTAAACTTTTGACCTATTAAAAAATATTCATTTTTAGCATTAACTATGTTATTAATTTTTATTACACAATATTGGTTGTTTAGACAATAACAGTTGACATTGGAATGTGCTTCTACAGTATACACAATATTATTATATTTAAGCTTATTATACTGTTTAGTAGAATTAAAAGATAAATGTAACAGTGGACCATTAAAATGTTGAATTTCACATTTCTCTGTGACACTATCATTAATTATGATATAGTATTAGCTTCTGTCAGGCGACAAAACAATTGTTCTAATGGTTTATTAGGTGATTTCACTGACTTTTTTATTTCATTTAAATAGTTTTCAAAAGGAAAAGCAGAAATCTGGTCCAATGGACCAAACAACCGAGCTTCTTCACTCAAGTGACACAATACATGAACATTATAAATTAAAAACTCTAATCCATACAGGTCTTTGGAATGGGTTATAAAGCAGTCCAGTAATTTTCTAGGAATATCACAACCAAAATTTGCTAAGTGCCTTTTAGATAACAGGATAGTAACAGAAGAATGCAATAGAAGAAAGTGTTCATACATAGCCTTATCAATATTTTTTAAAACTAGGACTCCTAAATAAAGCAAAAGAGTTCTAAATTCTGTTGCTTTAAAACGAGCTACCTCTGAAAGACTTCGAGGTTTTCTATTGAACTCTGAGACAACAAATTTTCCATAAAAAACTAAGTTTTCTGATATGTTTGTAACATCCCTACCACATAACCGAACACGCAAGTCACCACATATCCATGTGAGAAGAAGTTTTTTCATAACACCTAAGTATAAACAATGCATAGAGTCAATTGGAAATTTTGAAACCAATCCTATATTTAAGACTTCCAAAGGTGAAATTCCAGTATGATGATTCTGATCAGATTTTAGCAAAAATTACTGATCCGATCTCCTTGGTGCCAAAATGTTATTAAAAATCATCCTATGTTTAAAGTAGTCTCCTTCTTCAGTACATTTATCACACCCTGAATAACCGTTGTGCGATTTTATACATTTTATAAAGGCTCGAGCTGGAGCATCACAAATGAAACTATGAACATGTATCCTATATTCTTTATCTTTAAAGGTTAGACCATTCTCCAGTAAAAATTTAAGATCATTAATAAAGTCATTCAAATAATCAGCCAGTGGGCTAGGTTTAGAATTTCCACAAAAAACACCTATAGCGAATGTTTTCACTTTTATACTGCTATTTACAATTAAACCCAAGATAGGCCAAAACTGCACTGAAGAGCTTTTAAAAAGAGGTAAACCATCAATATTAAAAGATATTAGAATATCGTTTGAAATTATTGAATCATTTGTAGAAATATAGAATTTAAGATAATTTTCCAATCCAAAATGAACATAACTGCCTGAAGTTAGTTCTTTTTTTAAGGTAATAGTAGTTGGTGTGTTCAAAAGAGTCTTAGAACTCAGAGGTAATTCTGGATGAACTGGAACTAACACATGAAGAAGATCAGTTACTGTACTATGAGTGACTTTGTTACGAATTGCCCATCTCTTTAGTTCACCATGTAAGTCGTAAGAGTTTTTTTGAAATTTATTGGAGTTACTTGCATTATCTAAACAACTTATTAACTCTAAATCCATTTCAAAGTCAGATTCTATGCTCCTGTCATTTTCAATTTCACTAATATTATTACTATTAATTAAATTTTCAGAACTAACTTTAGAGTTGGTGACATCAGTACTAGAAATTATATTAACGGAATCACTATCTACTACTGTTTTACTAACAAGTGAAGAAGTCTGATTTAAATTACTTCTAGTGACATCAGTACTAGAAATTATATTAACGGTATCACTATGTACTACTGTTTTACTAACAAGGGAAGAAGCCTGATTTAAATTACTATTAAGACCTTCAATCGTATTTTTAAGTTCCTTAGCCACCCTCCTACACATTTGGCGTTCACCTACAGATTCTTTATAAAACCTTTGCATGTTTAATCAAATAAAAAACTAAAATTAAAACAATTCCAAATTAGTAATTTTTCTTGTTACGGTTAGGAGCATGTTTTAACCAGCGCTTAATAGCGTTCTCAACTTCATGAGTTGTAAAGTCAGTTCCTTGTTTTACTGCATCTATAATAAAAATAAAATTCAGTGTATCAAAAAATATACAATATATGGGTTGTTTCATTCAGAAACATAATTACACAATACGGACTAAAACTGTTTGTACTAAAAATGAGTTTTTTCACTCTGCAAATAATATTACAACCCATTCACATAAAATATAATTTCTTAACTTTTCTTTTAAATCTGGGTTTGGAAATTTAAAAAGATTAAGACCAAAAAAGATTAAAAAACAATATACAAGGCAGTTGGAAAGAAAAAACTGGGCAAAATAGATAAAATGCCCTATACCTCAAGTTATTAAAGGAGTACAACCCATTAAATATGAACCTTCTGCAAAACACCTAGGCATGCCCTATCTGTAGTTAAAGTATGTCTATTTTAGAATGAAACACCCCGTATAAACACCTTTCCTTATTTTCTTCACAATCCGTGTTTACAATCGAAGCAAGTTAATAAAAAACAAAAAAATTGAAACCACAAGACTCACCTAGAACCACTTTGTTTAAGCGCAGTTAATTAAATGGTCGCTTATTTGATACTCTGTCATGCCGCCAGTTGTTACCGAAGTAATTAAAATGCTTCGCAATATTATCTGTCAAAAGAGATCTTAATATCCTATTATTCTTCTGGGTAACATCTTTCAGGTTTGAAATTGAGGCGCAGTTTGATTTCTAAAAAAATATAAATTAAAAAAAAGTTATTTTACATTTAGGTGCAACTAATTTCTTTTAATTTATACAAAGAAAGTTTAATAAGGGAATAGGGTAGACTACCCAGTGATTGGCCGGTCACATTTCTATTAAGGGATTAAATCATAGAATTATGTAATAAATGTTTATCATTAGGAATATTACGTTCCTCCCTATAAAAAATCAGTTGTAGGTTATACAAAACCAAACATTTCTAGTCTAGATTCAAATTTAAGTTCCAAAAAATCTTGTGTAATACCTTTCTGTCAAAAACTAGTTATTGGCATGGCTTCTCCAGTAATTAGCCACTAATTTGTCAGTTATTGGCCAGGACGGATTATGAAACTTCTAGTGATTAGCCACCACCAATCAGTTATTGGCCGAAAAAGATAATCAAAAAAGAAACAGGTTTAGGTACTAATTAAAATATGTAGTATTTATTCACAGTAAAAAATAGTACACAAAATCAAAATAATTCCCTATTAATATAACTCCCTTTTAATATAAAAGTAAAAAATGATACATAAGTATAAGACTTAATTAATTTTATGTTGGTTTTTTAGACATATATTGCAGCTAAATGTTTGTGAATTTGATTTATGCATATTAAGTCTATTTATGCAAGAAATGTGGTAGGCCCTTCGGCAAAAGTTACATTTAATTCCAAGATTTTGCTCTTTAAAATTATAAGTACACGAGAAGCAAAGACCCTCAGTCAGCTTAGGATTTTTAAATAACGAATTATTCTTGTAGGTTTCCATTACCTCATCGGTAAATAAACTCTTTTTTACCTTCTCTATTGCAATATTTTTCAAATCACATTTTTTGTTATCTTGAAAAGACGAGGAAGATGGTATATCTGACAAAAATTTATCAAGAAGCCAATTGTCTTCACATGTATTAAAAGAATCCTTCTCTGGTAAGATAGGTTGCTCGGTAAGTTTGTTCAACATTTTAGGCTTATCATCATCTTTTATTTCTCGGTTTATACTTTTCTCTGTTTTTTTACTTTGTGTTTTTTCTTTCTTGGCAGTTTTTAAACTTTTAACCTTCTTGGAAATTTTGCTTACTGTAACAGCCTTCTTTTCCAAACGTTGTCTTTTTCTCTCCTCCTTTTCTGCAGCAATCTTTTTTTTAGATTCCTCCTCCTCAGCTTTTCTTTTAATCCACTGGGTAGATGTAATTGCATATGTTATTTTTTCGGTGTTTCTGTTTCCTTTTCGTTTAGGTGTCTTTGCAAACTGCAAAGTCTCATTCAGATTTGGAGGTCTTTGTTCGTTTGTGTTTTCATTATTATTAGGCCTTGATAGTTCAATTTGCTCCGTGCCTGTATGTTCAGGGGGCATATCTTGGACATTAATAATTTGAATATTTTCATCCAGCAGCCCATCTAATATTTGATCGTGACTTACAATTAATACAGGAATCTCATTAATGTTGAAATCGGAAGGTTCAGGCTCTTCTGTATGGACAGTGCTATCGGTAGGCATATTTAAAGTTTGCTGTTCCACCGGAATCACTTCTATGGCCTGAGGAATGTGTTTAAAACTTTTCCATAACTTAAACAACAGTGGTTGTTCATTTTCTGTGACATCCTTATAATCATTGTTAAATTCTTGAATAATGCGATTTCCTACTATGCGAGAGAAATCTTTGTAACTTAAAAATGTGTTACTTAGATTTTCTGACTTTGTTTCGGATTCAACTGTCAATATTTTTTGTCCTCCAAGACACTTGGAATAATCTAAAGCGTTTGGATTCCAAGGGTATAGTCCGCAAGCCTTGAATCCACTTTTTATTGTTTCTGACTTTCCAGTTTGTTCCACGGCAATTTTCAGAACATTTGCAAAATGCTCTTTTGATAATGTCTCTGAATGATGATCTCGTCTCCATTGTATAACAGCCTTTTTCCATCCACTTTTGATAGGCTTGAAAGCTGACACATCTGCCGGTTGAAGAAGTCTCGTAGAGTTAGGATATAGACATATTAAAACAATATTTAGTTTTTTACATAAGATACTAAGGTTGTACGTCATGTGTGTTCGATGACCGTCTAAAAACAAAATGACCGGAAAAGACGTATTCACCTTTTTTAAATGCGGATAAAGTATGTTTTCAATATAATCACACATTAATTCTGCTTTCATCCAGCCCGTATCAGAAAGGCCAATGCCCCATTCACCAGGAACAGACTTGGCGATATTCGCAGGAAGCCGTTTATATGGATACACGACCATCGGTGGTGTTATTCCTCCAGATGCTGTAAAAGTAAACATCACAGTGATGTTAGATTTAGACGATGCATGTTCTACTTCATAAACATTTGATGCCCCCCTAGGCGCTAGAACTTTACTGTTTTTCGGGCACAGATTAAAACATGTCTCATCTGCATTCAGAATACGATCGGGGTACTGTAACACTTCCGTAAGTCCTTTTTCTATGAAAAAACTTTCAACTTCAAAAAACCATTTTCGTATGTCACTTTCCGAAACATTTGCGCTAGCCGCGGTTACAGCTTCTGTTGTACGCAAAGAAATCTCGGGATTTCTTCGTAGGAAAGCTTTGTACCAAGTTTCGCCAGGACGATTGTTAATAAAAGGATTATCTCTGGGATTACTATCAAGAAACTGCTTAACTGATTCCTGCACATCTTCCTTTCGACGTGGAAACCCTTTCCTATGATTTTCGAAAATCCAGTTCACCAAAATTTTTTCTTCTTCTGGTAGAAGAACTGGATTAGGTCCTAAATTTGGTTTCGTAAATTTTTTACTTTTTCGAAATTGTAGGGTTGCCCTTGGAATTTTATAGCGCCTTGAAACTTCTCGTAATGAAAACCCGTTGTTTATTTCATCTAGGGCAGTTTGAAGCTCTTCTTCTGTATACTTTTTTTGATATTTCTCTCCGTCAATAATTTTAGGCATTGTTCCAAAAAAGTTCAGTTCAATATTACCTGCAAATTTGTAAAAATCAGTTATTGGCCCTGTGTAACATCAGTTATTGGCCCCCGGCCAATAACTGATTTTAATGATTTGTTTGTAGCATATAGACTAGCAATAGAGTTAATACGCCAAAAGAGTTCAAAATCATTTATAGAAAATATAATTTCGTCGAGATATTTAAAATTCAGTTATTGGCCATCAGGCCAATCACTAATGTAGTATGTGTTTTATAATCTAGAGATTGGCCGTCATTTATTTTCTTAAATTTACTAGTTATAACATAAAAAAATTATTTAATTAGCCACCAATTACGTAACTAACACAATCAAAGTAAGAAAATCAGGGTTTTAAAGAAAATAAACTGCACAAACACTTACCAAAATGTAGTCGCCCTTAGCAAATACTTTAGAAATCTAACTAATACTACACATGACTGAGAGACCTGTTAACAACGAGTTGTAGCACGCAAATGGCAGACTGTTTAACAACGAAATTTTATGGAAGTGGCCTTGAATGTTGGAAGACGAATTTGATACTGGTATTTAGTATTAGTTGTACAGTGGTGCCTTGTTTTTAAAAGTTTTTTAATGGGGGCCAATGACTAACACAAATATTAAATATGGCCAATCACTGGGTATTCTACCCTAATTTTCTATTATAAACAAATCAGCAAAAAATTTAAATTTTCTTAATTTCTACAATTGGGTACAAGATGTATACAACTTACAAAAGTGTTGAAGTTCTCTTCTTCTGCCAAACATATTTCTAGTTCTTCCAGGTCTTGTAAGGATTCTATTGGCAATTTTATTTTGAAGTCATCAGGTAAATCTGAATTTTTAAATGGTTTTGATTTCTCCAAAATATTTAGAATTTTTCTGTTCTGTTCCTTAATTGTTAATATATGTTTAAGTAGAACCTTCAATCCTAGAAACAAAACATATTTACAACACATTGAATAAAGTACAGAAGGTTTTCCATTAGTTTTTTGCAATTATTCATTGATACTTATAAGGAATGCATGCTAACATTGTGTACCTATATCGTTGGTTGTACCTATGCCCATAAAAAATTGTAAGTTTGGGTAAAACACAATTTGACCATTTACATTAATAGTATCAGTAATAACTATAAAAATTAGATGATTTGTTACACTATTGGAAGCTTTTTCAAGTCAATTTTTACTGTGTGCTTTAAACCAACAATATTTTTGGCAAATCAATAAGGTAGTGTTGTGCAAAATTACTCCCATAAATAAAAGAACTTACCATTTGTATCCTGAAGACTATTATCAAAATTTAGAGACTCGTTCAGAGTCGGTGTTTGTATTTCAGTTGCTTCTTGCCTACCAAAAGACGATGAAATAAGAAA
This sequence comes from Diabrotica virgifera virgifera, assembly GCF_917563875.1. Taxonomy (NCBI): domain Eukaryota; kingdom Metazoa; phylum Arthropoda; class Insecta; order Coleoptera; family Chrysomelidae; genus Diabrotica; species Diabrotica virgifera. Next base: position 148,668,981 of record NC_065452.1, on the reverse strand, counting down.
TAATCCAAATATAAACTAATTTAATAAACGAGGAGCCAATGGATGGAAAAAAGCGAACTCCTTGAACACGATGGAAAAACAGGAAAACGTAAACTAACAGAAGACGGCATACACCACCATAACCAACAAAGCCATTTTGTTTGATTTGACATTTGACTGTCAAAAACGTCAATTGTCATCCAAAATACACAGATAGCGGCAAGACTTTTTTTAGCCAATCACTACATAGTATTTCAAAGTAATAATAATTTGATTGGTTAAAAAAATGAACTCGATATTTTGTGGACAGGACCTTTTTCGCCATTATGACAACTCAATGAGAAAGTTTCGCGCAAAATTTGAATTTATTTAATGATAAGTTTTTTGAAGATCGATGAGTGAAATCATTGTTATAGGTACTAATATTAAATTTATAGGTCTAACGATTAAAATAATGTTGTTTTGCTTTGTACCTCTGATGTTTTACTGTGTTTTTACTTTGAACTAAACTTTAGAATTGACGCGCGAAGTATTGGTACATTATAGAGTACCTACGCATTCGTTTGTCTAATGTCTATTTTCAGTTTGATTTATAGATATTTCTATATCAAATAACTATAATATTGATGGTTACTTTCATAACGTCTTTTCAACGTTCATTTTTGGTCGATAAATTCTACCGCCCTACAATCGACGTTAAATCAACGTCTATATTATGATGTCGAAAAGACGTCTACAAATCGACACCTAATCGATGTCGTTTTAAGGTCAATCGACGTCAAGGTCTACAAATGACTTAGTATCGACGTATATTCGACTAACTCTTGCTGCTTGGGCCTCATCAAATTTTGTAAAGAAGTTGTTTATCAATCAACATATTCGAATTTTGTTCATTATTTGTTAATACAATGGATTTTAAGTTATTAATTTAATAAAAATATATCATAGTCATTTTAATATTTCAGATAAATATGAGTTGTTTATTAGCCTAATTCGGGGTTATCCACACATATTATACGATAGGCAAATCCAATAAACATTTTAAAGACCAGGAAATGAAACAAAATAGTTGGAAATCCCACGGCATGCGGCACCAAAGGAGCATACCTTCGTTTATTTCCTAATCCATGTAACACACAAAACAGATAAATATTATAATAAATAATAGTATATAAGTATAAATAAATAAACACAAAGTTTGTTTACTGTCTATAATTTATAGGCTATGTTGTTGAATTAAAATTAAGTCATGGTTTACTCTTTCTACTCATGCGCAAAAATTCCGCTACGTCGATTTATAAATTGGCATATTATTTTCTTACGTCTCCAGTCCGTTTCTTCCGTCTCCGTTGCGTCTACGTCTACGCTACGTCAAACTATAAATCCAACTGTAGATATAATATTGAAACTGAAGTCGTCCATCAGATATATTAATATGTATGAATAAAATTGTAGATATATTCGCTGATAGTAGTGCACTAATAAAGTTGTTCCTCTCATCAATAATACTATCAACATATCCTCATCAATAAAACAGTGCATGAATACACTAATAGCACAGTAAAGACCAGGGCCGGATTTAAGGCAGTGGGGGCCCCTGTAGTGCAGAATTGGTGTGGGGGCCCTACCTCCTACCATTAAAAAATGTTGATCTACTTTTATAAATATAATTTTAAATCATAAAAAGTACACGAGCTGTAACTTGTTACAGTAATATGTTCAAAATAATAGTAAGATGTATGGTTAAAGTCCGGGAACTTTTCGAGATATTTTAATTGAAAATTTCTTGATTATGTGGGACATATCTAGTTGCATTAAGACATCGTGACCAATGCTCATTGTAGAGAAATGATTCAGACACTCTTGGCGCATCATAGACCGAAGTCGATTTTTAATTAACTTAATGATCTCTAACCACTGCAGTTATTTCGCATCAGAACTAAATATAAACAAAGTGTCACCTCAACATTTGGAAAAGCATCATTCATATTCTTTTCTTTTAGCAATTGGTACATTTGAAGTTCTTGGCTTATATTTCAGTTAATACGTTTTGATCCATCGGATGTACAATTTCCTCACATATGGTTGATTAAAGATAGTTAACATGCCCGCTTCCAGGATTTGAATATTTTTTAAAATATGGTGCTTCAAAAATTGATCATATTCAGCTAATAACTGGAGTATTTCCAATTAATTTTCATTTTGTGATGAACTCGACAACTTATTTTCGCTGCGAAATGCTAAATCTCGTTCACAAATAAACTTTATAACACTAAAATTAGTCTTTGAGTATTTTAAAATAATTCTTTATTGCTTCGACCTGTTTTGCTATTTCAGTATCAATACGCCGAATTCTTTCGTGTGCTTTAGACATTTCGTGATCCATAAGCCTACTATCTGCATGTTTCCAATCACAAAATCCTCTGTGACTAAAATGTGTACGAACACTAGATAACAATTTACAAACGAAGCAATACACTCACCCGCCCTAATAACACAAAACATTCCATGAATGTTCCTAGAATGTACTCACAGGACATTCCAAACATTCCTGGAATGTCCCCAAATGCACACGAATGTCCCTGGAAAGTCCCTGGAATGTGCTGTGTCAGCATTTTAAATATTCTTAGAATGTTCTGTTGGAACATTCCATGAATGTCTACGAATGTTCTTTGGACATTCACAGTATATGTTTTAGACTGAATGTCTTGTTGGAACATTCCATGAATGTTCTTTGGACATTCACAGTATATTTTTTAGACTGAATGTCTTGTTGGGACATTCCATGAATGTTGGAACATTCCATGAATGTTCTTTGGACATTCACAGTATATTTTTTAGACTAAATGTCTTGTTGGAACATTCCATGAATGTCTACGAACGTTCTTTGAACATTCACAGTATATTTTTTAGACATTCTCTGAAATATATCGTCAGTGCTGTGACAATACCTCCTATATCTTTTTTCATGAGGTTTGCAGGAGACGAAAAACATTTTTTAAGGTCACCTCCTGTTTGCATACGTAAGTTCTGGCTTGTTTTGTAGTAAATAGATAGTTAAATTTACTGCAAAACAAGTCAAAAAATATATGAAAACAGGAGGTGGCCCAAACAAGTTTTTAGTCTATCTTACAAATCTCATGAAAAAACAGATAGGAGGTATTGTCACATCACTGACGATATGTGGCCATACCAAATAATGCATCCTTGATAAATATAAACATTTTTATTGCAAAAAATCTTTTCATACATTTTTTTAATGTAATTTACTGATATTCCTATAAAAAAATGTGTCACATTTGCTTTGTAAACCTTTCTTTTGCCTTTCATAGCCACATATTCCATGTCCTTCCTGGTTTTTTGTAGACCACTTCTCTCAGCTGATTCTAAAAGAAAATAAAATAAATGGTAATTTTTCTATCCTTTACAATTAACAATCAGAAGAAATATTTACAGGTAATAATATGCATATAATAATAATAATAAAATAAATAATAAATTAAATAATATTTAAATAAATAATAAATAATATTTAATAAAGAAAATAATAAAACATTTTGTATTTTGACAACGACGTCCGATGTGGAAGTAGAAACCATAATAAAGTTATTTTTTCAAGTAAATTCTGGCTTATTTCCCCATTAAAATAGTTATCATAATTACAAAAATGCCACAAAGAAATAGCTTTTTCACAAACTAATAAGTATTTTGTTTTATTATATTTATTGTTTTTATTATTTACTTTAACTTAAGATTATAACTTAATTCTTGTTTTCTATTTCTGATGTTTTTATTTATTTGCATTCAATATTAATCTGTTTTCTTGTATAATCTACTTCGCAATAATTATGTGATATATTGGACTTAAAATGAATTCAAAAATTTTTTGTAATTGGGCAACAATGTCAACTTAGATCTCTGATGTAGATAATGAAGAACAACGGTATCTACAGTTGGAAAAATGAAAGAATAGGGCTTTTCATCAATTGTCATTTGTTTCGAGCTTCTGTCATGTGTCACATAATATTAATATATCTACGTCATATGTCTTTGGTTTGTATCTATTATTGTATATACCAATAACGTATGTCGTAGATATATTAATATTATGTGACACATGACAAAAGCTCGAAACAAATGACTGTGAATGAAAAGCCCTATACCCATGAACGATCACATCAATCACTTATTTTGTATTTGCTATCTTTTTCTATTTTAGAACAAATAGAAAATGATATAAAAACATTAAAAATAAAAAACTGGAGAAAAAAAGCACGAAACAGATCAGAGTGGAGAAGAATCCTGGAACAGGCCAAGACCCAGAAAGGGCTGTCGAGCCAATGATGATGATGATCTTTTTCTATAGGTAACAAACGTTTGTGATTTATAGAAAAAGACAGCAAATAGGGCTTTTCATCAACTGTCATTTGTTTCGAGCTTCTGTCATGTGTCACATAATATTAATATATCTACGTCATATGTCTTTGGTTTGTATCATTGGTATATGCCAATAACTTATGACGTAGATATAGTAATATTGTGTGACACATGACAGAAGCTCGAAACAAATGACTGTGAATGAAAAGCCCTATACAAAATAAGTGATTGATGTGATCGTTCATGGTTATAGGGTTTTTCATTCAGTCATTTGTTTCGAGCTTCTGTCATGTGTCACATAATATTAATATATCTACGTCATATGTTATTGATATAATCAATGATACAAACCAAAGATGTATGACGTAGATATATTAATATATGTGACACATGACAGAAGCTCGAAACAAATGACAATGAACAAAGCCCTATATTGCTTTTCATCGATTGTCATTTGTTTCGAGCTTCTGTCATATGTTATATAATCTGTGTATAATATTAATATAACAAGGATTATACGACATATGACAGTAGCTCGAAACAAATGACTGTAAATGAAAAGCCCTATTCTTTAATTTTTCCAACTGTATATTATTAATTGGGTTAAGCATATTACCTGTGTGATATAAGCTATTGGAACAGCACAGTCTCTCAAACGGTTGAAAGTGAAGTTCTGTCAATATCTTTTTCTAAAAAATTTTTTGAACATACTGCTCTATTAACAAATCTGATCAATACTTCATGCCTTCTTCGCAGGATCTTCTGGAAAGCTAAAAATACAAAATATATGCATTACTGAGCATTATTAACAAATTTTAGTTTTAAATAAAAAATATGATTAATGAACTCACAAAATATTATAAAAAGCAGCTTAGAAATTGTTTATTAGTATAGTCGTTTCCCTAGCCACAACTGGCTAGTGATTTTAGTAGGTAATTTTTTTGTTTTTGGCCATTTTTGCCAAAATTACTAACTATTTAGTTATTTTTTTGCCAATTTTACCAAATTGTCAAAATTATTTACTAAAATCACTAGCCAGTTGTGTCTGAGACTAAGTTTAGCGAACCGACTGTACTATTCATACTGTGTATTCATTAGTTGGTACTATTATAGTGTGTGGTCTACCATCCTGTTTATAAACGCATACATTAGCAAAAACGCAAAAAAAATTTTAATTTTACAAATAATCCGTTTGTTATTATCTCTATTTATTTACTATTTTAGTTAGGAATAAGCAAGTTTGTGGCTTATTCGCAATTATTAAAATAATAAATGGATATTTTCTGAAATAGGGGCATGCCTTTGTTTACATATTTGCATATACTAACCTTTGAAACATTATTCCTGCAGATTTTTTATCTACATTGCTTCTGCTACTCCAACTGATTTTATGCACTATATTAATAATACTATTAAAGTTATTATAAAAGTATCCGAATTAAAAAATATTCTTAAAAAGCACAAATAAAAACAAACAACGATCACGCACGGCAAGGTGGCCATAGATCATAGATTAATAATATAGTATTACCGGATAGATAGGCAACTCACTGTAAAAATTTGGTTCCTTTCGCCACTTGCGACCGTAGTGTTAACTAATCACCATTTGGCGGGAAATTTAAATGGACAAGCATTAATTTCATCCGTTCAGCGCCTCTTGCGGGCCCTTTCGTTACTAATTAAAATATCTTCTTATAATCTCACCTATATTATTAAAATAAAATACCAGAACTTACTAAGCTTGTTAAAGTATTTTATTTAAATAATATCTAAGTAATACTCATAAATTATTCGGAATTCCCAAGTTACAAAAATATGTTATTTTTGCTGTCAAATTTAGTAAGGAAAAGGGATATAAAAAAAGTTATGACAATGTTTTTCTAAATATAGGTACGTGTATTTATTTGTTGTTTCAGATAAAACAGTTATAAACTAATTACTATTTACCTATCTATGCATTTTTCTAACTTTTCTATGATTTGTACACAACGGTACACAACAATAATAAATCATGTTCAGTTTTTTTATTAACACAACACAAAAGTTCTTTCGTTTCGTAACTAAAAGAAAACTACACTTTATCAACGAAGGATAAGGAACCAACTTAAATTGAAATTACTAAGAACAAATCGTTAAAGGTAATACAATAAAAAATAAAAACTGTAAACTAATGGAAAATTTTTTCCACTAACTGTCATTACTTTTGACAGAATTGACATTGCCGAGTTAAGCCTCGTTTGATTATTTTATTTATGACATTCAGATATGGCGTTAACATAAATGATTGGTTAAAGTCTTCGTGAGCGAGATAGACTGTCATTTCTCTTTATTAGCTGACGGTAGTGAAAGTGATGGGGGAAATTCCCCAGTTTGTTCATATAAGATTCCGGGGCATGGCCATAGATTAATAATATAGTATTACCGGATAGATAGGCAACTCACTGTAAAAATTTGGTTCCTTTCGCCACTTGCGACCGTAGTGTTAACTAATCACCATTTGGCGGGAAATTTAAATGGACAAGCATTAATTTCATCCGTTCAGCGCCTCTTGCGGGCCCTTTCGTTACTAATTAAAATATCTTCTTATAATCTCACCTATATTATTAAAATAAAATACCAGAACTTACTAAGCTTGTTAAAGTATTTTATTTAAATAATATCTAAGTAATACTCATAAATTATTCGGAATTCCCAAGTTACAAAAATATGTTATTTTTGCTGTAAAATTTAGTAAGGAAAAGGGATATAAAAAAAGTTATGACAATGTTTTTCTAAATATAGGTACGTGTATTTATTTGTTGTTTCAGATAAAACAGTTATAAACTAATTACTATTTACCTATCTATGCATTTTTCTAACTTTTCTATGATTTGTACACAACGGTACACAACAATAATAAACTATGTTCAGTTTTTTTATTAACACAACACAAAAGTTCTTTCGTTTCGTAACTAAAACAAAACTACACTTTATCAACGAAGGATAAGGAACCAACTTAAAAGGTTCGTTCCAAGACGACACATTTGTACGATCCCTTGAACCGCCACGAAATCAATTGGACTGTTTTAATGCGCAGAATCGCCCTTGAACGGTTTTCTTTCGATCTCGATCCGATTACCGGTACGGGCGGTACGTAACCCTCTTGGAACGAATTGGTGTACCATTTCAAGTTCGAGTTGCGCCTGAACCATTTTCAGTACGAGTACCACTGTACCACTAGTAGTTTGCTAGATGGTTAGAAATTAATATTTCTAATGTCCACTTTACATCAACAATAAATTGACAAAGTTATTCAATACCAAATTTGACGAGTACAAAATGTATGGTTTGTAAAAGAAAGTGAAATAATTTGATGAAATAGAACAATTGGATATGTTTTATTTTGTCAATTTTCTTTTTATTCACGGCAAGATTGGATGTAGAATTGTGTTTTGTATAAGCCAAATTTGACCGTGAATAACTTTGTCAATTTCTTGTTCAATTTATTGTTGATGTAAAGTGGACTTAATATGTTCATTAAACATCACTTCAGCTTCAAAACCTTCCCCAGAATCGATATCTGACATTAAATCGTTGTCTTCTATGAAAAAAGAAAATAATAAATTATCCATTTTTATAAGATTAATTTGAAAAAAAAAGAATTAATAATTATTTAAACGGAAATCAAGATTCACAGGTACTAATAGCGTAAATTGTGGATTATTCTATTATTGAATCATCAGCTGATCTCCTAGCAGTGACCAGTGACCAGTAAAAATGAAAACAATCCTAACTGCGCAAGTCAGTACAAATAGTTTCTGCTTGAAGGCATGTATCAAAAGGGCCGTTCAGTTACCGATTTCGAAGCGGTACATGGATCGCTTGGAACAACACGGTGTACGATACCAATCATCGTTCATGTTCGCTTGGAACGCATTTTTTATAATGCGCATGACGAGGGCAGTACGAAGGACGGTTTTCATGTCACTTGGAACGCGCCTTTTATCAACGAAGGATAAGGAACCAACTTAAATTGAAATTACTAAGAACAAATCGTTAAAGGTAATACAATAAAAAATAAAAACTGTAAACTAATGGAAAATTTTTTCCACTAACTGTCATTACTTTTGACAGAATTGACATTGCCGAGTTAAGCCTCGTTTGATTATTTTATTTATGACATTCAGATATGGCGTTAACATAAATGATTGGTTAAAGTCTTCGTGAGCGAGATAGGCTGTCATTTCTCTTTATTAGCTGACGGTAGTGAAAGTGATGGGGGAAATTCCCCAGTTTGTTCATATAAGATTCCGGGGCATGAAGGTGGCCATGTGGCCAAGGCCAAGATGCATGTCAAGATGGCCGAAGCACCGAAGTCTGAAGTGAGGTCATTGGTCGTTTTTAGTCACGTGATGCCCTCTCTAAGCACCATGCACAAATACATGCGCCGTGAATTTGAAAATGAACATATAGGAACATTGGTAGTATGTTCACAGAATGTCTTATGGTAACATTCCACGAATAATTTAATCAGATGTTCACCGAATGTTCCCTAAATGTCCAGGACATTCAAATATTGATAGAACTTTGGTAGTACATTCCTGGAATGTTGTGTGTTGTTAGGGCGGTGGAAGGTTAAAACCATGAACATTTATATTATCACTCCTACCCTCCTTAATTTTATACTTGTCATACATTGTCGAGTTCCTTTATCTCCTGTCAATATCTATTTAAATGAACCTCTTATGTTTGGGACTGCCCCCCCTTAAATCCGGCTCTGTAAATGACCGTTTTGGAGGCGCGTCACGACGCGCGACGGATTTGCTTGACAATTTGGATTTGGGTTCCACTTACCCTCCACTTGGGGGGTGAACTACTTGTAGGTGAAAAACATACGTTTAAAATAAGTCCGGAAATGGATAAATTGACTGACTAATGCAACTTTTGTTCAATATTTTTCGAGTTTAATAATACGCATAATAGAGATACTAAATTGGAAATACATACATGAAAATATAAAAAACGAAAGATGTGACAGTAGTCGCAGAAACCGTGTTATTTCTAATTCTTTGGCAGTTGTTTATCTCAGATAACAAAATTATATGTGTACGATGTGTAGTATAACTCGTGGGTACTAATAATTATCATTGTGTGTTCTATGAAGTTCTATGCCGTACCATAGCCACCTTTACTTAACAAGCCATGAAGTTGAAACTTGGCAACATCTATTGGTAGACCGATTAATTCTGACAGTTCTCTTTGTTTTTAAATAATTTTCACTGTATTTACAGAGAAACTGAAATATTTTACAATATTTCGTGCTCCAAATTATAAAGAACATTAAAAGGTATGTTATTAAGATGATTTTAGTTTAATATAATATATTTTTATATAAACTTGCGGACATATAGAAATCCGTCCACTTAAAAATTTTGTCATTTTTAATGTCTTATGTTTCCTAAACCTGTTGGCAGATTTAAGTGATTTTTTTAATATGTTACAGCCTAATTCTTTAACAATACCGCTGTAATAATATTGTTGCTAACCAGTTAAATTTTTATGGTGTACAGGGCATTTATAAAATACTGAAATTAAAACCCAACTAATAGCCTCCGGTTTCCTTAACATTCTGTTTTTTTGATTAATTCGCTTATGTTTAACAACTAGATTGGTTCTTTATCAATTCAGGATGTTTCTAAATAAGTGCGACAAAACTTTAAGGGAAAAGGAACAAAATGCAAAATTTTGACGCCTGTATTTTAAATGTAATAATTTTTTTCGAATTCCGAGAAAACTAATAAGTATTTTTGAAAAATTTAAACGCAAAATAAAAGACTACTTTATTACCGAGGGCCAAAAGTCCCTTAGAATGAATAAAAAGGTTTTTTTAATGACATATTTGAAACTAAAAATCATACCAAATTTTCTTAGTTTTTCACCCCTGTAACTTATTAAAATAAACATAGAAGTTTTCAGGGACTTTGGGCCCTCGGTCCTAACGTAATCTTTCACTCTGCGTTTATATTTTTGAAAAATACTTATTAGTTTTCTTAGGATTCGAAAAAAAAATAATCGCGTTTATATTCTTGTTATTGGTTTTTTTTGTATAATAAACGTTACTTACAAGGAATTACTTTTAATATTATTTTGTACAAACTTCTAATTAATAATATTTTCTTGTTCGACTCAAAAAATACTATAAATTTTACCAGAATTTGTACTTTAAAATCGTAGTTTCGAAAGCGGTAGTCCGAAAGTCAGACTACCGACGTCATCAATTGCGACGTTGCCTTTTTCTCTTCATGGCTTGTAAAGTAAAGGTGGCTATGGCCGTACTCACTGCTGTCATGTCTCTTGTCTGGCCTGAGAGAGTAGGTCAAGGTCCACGAAGCGTTAAATACCGCTATGAATTCCAAGATTTCATTGGTTAGAACTACTCACGTGATATATGTGTTCGTATTGGTCAAATGATTAAGAATGACAGAGCGGGATATTTAAATACCAATATTGTATGCAAAGTGTCGTTTCAAGAAAACAAGTCAGCTGACTGAGGATGATGGATAAATATTAATTTCTTGTTTATCTTTGACAATTTTTATGATAGAAATAAAAGTGTGGTAGAAAATCAATATGTATATTGAAAAACGGTATTGATTAAAAAACACTATTTATTCGTTTCTACTAGTCTTCTTTCTAGACTCTACCTAGTCTCATAAAATATTTCTTTTTATCTCATAAAAAATATAAACAATTATTGTATAGTTATAATATTCTTTTAATTTATTTCAGTTGTTCAATACAAACACGGCAGTACTAGAATATATCTTATAAATTAAATTATAAATGCATGAAAATTAAAAAGAGATAATTTACATAAAAGTTAATATAGGTACTGGATATGGGGAAAAGTAATTTAGGGGATATTATATAATAATTATGATTTTCTTCGGCATTTTGTGAAGTATAGGGCATGTTGTGTCTAGTGTCCTTTTAAAAAGTCTGAAATTTCATTTACATTTGGATTTTTAAACGTATCACTTATTAATATGTTGCTAAGATTTTTGTTCCTTTGTGGAGAAAAACCGTTTCTGTGGTTCAATGTTTTTACATATTGAAACCTTTAAAACACTTCAATTTTTTTATGCAAATTTTTATTAAATTTTTTGTTGCATGTGTATATTTGACAAAACAATCTAAACATTGCTGTCACTTAAATTATCTAAATCGGGTGTATGTATTTACAAGCATCGTCAAATCTTCATGATCTTTTTTATTGCAAATTAAATTGATGTTACTTAAATCCTTAAAGTCGTGGTTTCACTATCAAATAATTTGATCAAACAGTTTGAGCAAACTCAGGAAGTGACGTCACAACTGCAGTTTGTTCAAATTATAAAAATCTAGTCGTCACACTATCAGTTTGATCAAAGTTTGTATTGAGAGTTGTGGTAGTAGGTACATATATCAAAACCCACAAGCATTCCAACACTTTAGCGAATAATAAGCCCCAAACTCTCTATTGTAGAAGGGAGTTAGTAACAAACCAAAAAGAAATCAAGTCCTGATTAGGAAAAATCTAGAAAACAAACAAGAGTAACTATTGGCTACAAAAGCTGCTGTACAAAAATCAGTGTGCATGCTGAAGAAAGCAACGCAGGAAAGGATAACGAAACAATTTTAACGTGTAGCTAGGCCATGACTGATAAACATATACAGGGGCTCACAGCTTAAATGATGCAGTCACTACTCAATAAAGCTAGCTTGTGTCAGTCGCTCAATATTTATTAGAAAAAACTTACATACTGAAGGTAGGTAAGTTAGTATGAGTCTTCTAAAATAGCATAAGCTATGTTTTGGGTTTCAAATATGCAATAATTAACACCCTCAGCGCCAGTGTATCCTTTTAGATATACACTGTCCTCAACACTGTGTACTAAAAAAGATACACATGGCTCGTTGTGTTCGATCTATTGTGTCACCTAAAAGGACACACTTTCCTAAGTTTTTATATGTAGAGAATAATGCTATGGCCTGAGCCAATTTCCTGGTATAACTGGGTTTGGCCTTATGACATAAAAAGATAGATTGTATGTAACTAGAAATTCGTATGAAAAATGTTGCCATGTATGGGCCAAAACAACTTGCTCCAACTCATTATGCAGGGAAAGATTCAAGGAAAAGGAAGCATAGGGAGATGCAGAATATCTTGGCTGCGCAACTTGAGAGAATGGTACGGATGAACATCAAATGAACTTTTCAGAGCAGTCGTCTGCAAAGTCCTAATAGCTAAGATGTATTGTCAGAGAAATAGCAAATAATCCCAAAAAAGTGCACCAAAATTGAGAGATGAGGTGGAAACACAGTTTGGAAAAATAGGTAACCCTAAAACAATTAAACGGATATTACAAAAGAATAATCTACCTACATAGCTGAACTGCAAGAAATAAATCTTTTATCAGCCAAAGAAATAAGCAACAAGGAGTTTTGTTTTCTTTATTAATATTCTCCTTTAAAAGTTTACATCATTTTAGCTGATATCAAAATCGTACACAAAATAATTAAAGAACTATTGTTATTTAAGTATGGTATATTTGAAACCCAAAACATAGCTTTGCTATTTTAGAGGACTTTAGTTAGTAACTTACTGTCAGTATGTAATTTTTTTTTTCTTATATTGGGTCACTGACACAAGCTAGTTTTATTGAGTAACGACTGTATCATTTCAGAATTGAAGCTGTGAGTCACTGTAGGTGCAGTACAATAATTTTGCTTATACAAATTATCAGTAATAATATTTATTTACATCAAAATAAAAATTCCATCACATAATGATGTCTAACAGCTGAATGTCATTTGTCTTTATTGCTTAATTCTCTGACCAATACGAACACAGATATCACGTGGGTAGTTCTAACCAATAAAATCGTGGAATTCATAGCGGTATTTAACGGCTCGTTCAAGGTCCAAAGTCCAAATTCCAATTTTGCCAACATCAAAAACTAAAGACCAAAGTACACATAAAAACCTATTTGTTGAGTGTAAAATAATTGTTTATATTGTACACATTATTTTTTAGAAATTTATTTTTATTATAGTCATAATTCAAAGATGTTGCGAACGGTTATTAAAACTGGTATCAAGGAGCAAAAAATTGTACAAAGTATTTTATTGCCAAGGTAATTTTAATACATTTTAAAATTATTTTTAAAAATAAATATTGCATTTTTTTTCAGATGTATATCTACCTCTACAACACATAATAAGACTGTTCAAACTTCTGAAAAAGCTCAACCAACTCATAGTAATGAAAGTGCTTCTTTTGTGATGAATATATTCCGTGGGCAGTTGGAGCCCAAGCAAATGTTTCCTTATCCAAATGTTTTAAATGAAGAACAGAGGGAGACACTTCAAATGATGATTGAACCAACACTACAGTTTTTCGAGGTACATTCTTAAAAATTACTTTTGCCTGTAAAAGTTTATGCTTACGATAACTTTATTTTAAACTATGGTTAGTATAAATGAACATACCCCTGGATGGATATTTGCCTGTCTGGCTTGTCCATCCATTCAGATCTCTCTTGTGTCTTCCTCCTTCATTGTCTTATATTCTTGGCTTTCAGACTGTCTTCTATGTCATCCAACCATCTTGTTCTGGCCCTTCCTTTTTTTGCCTTCATAGGGGCTTCCATTGTAATATTTTCTTTCTTGTTTTTCTATCACCTTTTCTCTGGACATGTCCCAATCATGACAGTCTTTGATGTTTCACAAATCTTAAATTATTTATTTTTATTTATTATTTATTAATATTACGGGAAAACCCCATTAACAGTTACAATTAACAAATAGTAAAATGTAAGATGTATGTAATAGATTGAGAAAAAAATATAACTAAAAAACAACAAAAATATTTCAACCTGCAACAATGTTCAAAAAACCAACAATTAACATTACAACCCTAAATTTATAATTAAAGTTTTACCCTAAACTAAAGTATTAATTATTCTATGAAATTGATTCTATTAAATTGAGCCCTGAACCCACTCTCAGAAATATCAAATATTTCCAAATGAAGTTGGTTAACATATCTCGAGTATCTTTCTATAGGCAAATTCATACCATAATTTGTTCGATGATAGGGTATATGAAAAGAAGAGTAGTTATGTCTCCTATTTCATGTGACAATCTCAATGTTAACCGACTCCAACAATTCAGCACTATCAATTTTCCCTGTAACAATTTTATGCAAAAAATTTAATCCAGCACAGATTCTCCTTTCTGAAAGTGTTTTCAAATTCAGTTGTTTTTCCAAAATTGAATAATTATGATCAGAGATCCCAATATATAATTTGAATCCACAAAATCGTAGAGACTTATGCTGAACCTTTTCTACAGTATATTTATGGACAGCTTGGTAAGGAGACCACACCACTGATCCATACTCAAGTTTAGATCTGACTAATGAAGAGTAAAGGCTTCTGACAGTGTCAACAGAAAAATGTCTACAATTTCTCACAATGAAACCCAACATTTTGGATGACTGTATTGTGACAGAGTTAATATGATCGACAAATGTTAAATTTTTGTCGAAAATTACTCCCAAGTCTTTTATTTTTGATACAGTTTTTAATGGTTGCCCACACAGTTCGTAAGAAGTGTCATATTTTCTGGAAACCTTAAAAAAACTAATTAGACAACATTTTGATATATTTAGGTTTAATTTATTAATGTGACACCACTGCGTTAATCTGTCAAGATCGTCCTGCAGCAGTTGTTGATCAGTTTGGCAATTCATTATTCTGTAGGCTTTGAAATCATCAGCAAAAGCGAGACCTTCACTGTTTTCAAAACAATCAAAAATTGAGTCCACAAACAGATTGAAAAACATTGGGGAACAGTGCCCCCCTTGGGAACACCAGAAGTTACACATATTGCATCTGATTTAAAAGCACCTATTTTGACCATCTGTCTACGCTCTGACAATAAACTTTTGATCCAACCTACAGCCGAAACATCAAACCCTATATCAAATAATCTCCTGAGAAAAATATTATGGTCTACTTGATCGAAAACCTTTGAAAAATCTGTGTAAACTGCATCAACTTGCTTGAATTCTTCCAAAGCTTTAATTATTTTTGATTGATAAGGTAACAGATTAGTTAGAGTTGAACGACCTGAACAGAAGCCATGCTGATTCTTATTTATTAACCCACGACACATCCAGTTTAATTGGTCGCTGATAATACTGTCAAACAATTTTGGAAGTGATGATTGAATGCATACACTCCTGTAGTTCGTAACATCGTTTTTGTTCCCACTTTTAAAGATGGGCGTGATAAAACTATCCTTCCATTTTTCAGGAAAAATTGAGGATCTTAAAGACTTATTAAGTAATAAACTTAGTGGAACCACAAGACCACAAGGGTACATACACAATATTTTAACAGGCTACTTGGAACACCGTCGGGACCAAGGGTAATTTTACTAGGTAAAAGAGATATTTTTTCGTATATTTCTTTTGTAGAAATATCCGAAAACTTATAGTTTTGGTAAATATTTGTGGGTGTACCAAGGTCTAGTTTGTTCTCTGGGTTAATTGGGGTGTACACTGTTTGGAAGTACTTTTTGAACAAATCAACAATCTCTTGCCCATCATTTGCTTTATCCTCGCCGTATATTATTGTTTGGGGAAGAGAATGGTTGGTTTTTAAGTCCTTTATGTACCTCCAAAAGTATCTAGGATTTGATTTGAGTTCAATATCCATCAATGAGATATACTGAGACCAACAAACCTCCCGAACTTTTTTGCATTCTGAACGCAGTGTAGTAAAAATATTGAGGTCAGCCTGAGATCTGGACTGAGTAAATACCTAATATGTACAAAATAAATTCTAGTGATGTGCTGATTTCGTGCGAAAAGTCCAAACATCTACATTGGATGAGCAATAATATGTGGGCGGTAATTCTATTTCAACGATAATCGAGCGATTGTGTGGCGCTCAAATGACTAATTAACAAGATTTAAAAATCGTGTAACTCTGGGTTCGCGTAAGTCGGGTAGCGTAAGTCGAGGTATTACTGTATCTTTCTCTGCTACACTAAATATGCTAGCAGCATACTAATTCACATTTTTTATTTTTGTATGAAATATATTTTAAATTAAGAAAACACTATAGATCAGGGGTGGGCAAAAGCCGGCCCGCAGGCCGGATCTGGTCCTTTTGCTTACTTTATCCGGCCCATTGAGAAATCCCGCAGCAATTTTTTTTAAGAGCGTAGGCGCAATGCTTTTTAAATGCATTAACTTTTTTTCGAATCCTGAGAAAACTAATAAGTATTTTTGAAAAATTTAAATGCAGAATGAAATATTACATTATTACTGAGGGTCGAAAGTCACTCAAAACTTCTATAATGTTTATTACGGAGGTGAAAAGAAAAAGAGAAAATTTAGTATGATTTTTAATTTCAAATATATCATTCAAAGAAACTTTTTGTTTATTTTAAGGGACTTTGGGCCCTCAGTAATAATGTAATTTTTCAAAAATATTTATTAGTTTTCTCAGGATTTGAAAAAAATGAATGCATTTAAAAAGCATTGGCCCGAGATTTTGCGCCTATGCTCTTAATCTCTTTTATGCGATTTTGCTGAAATCAACAGTATTAGTGTTCGTATAAATAATGAATATCTATCTTCTGCTTTTCTTAAAAGCGTCTGTGTTAACTCTGTCCAGTTGTGAATATTTTTCGGCCAGGGTATTTGTCGTCTTCCAGGACCCCTTTTCTTCGATTTTACCCTTTATAATCGGCTGCTGCAACAACTTACAACAACTTACTTGCGTTATCATTTCTAAGTATGTGCCCTTTCTCCTTGCTGTCTTTCTCCTTTTAATGATGGTCAAAAGTTCTCTGTTCCTTTTCCATTCTGTGCAACACCATTTCGTTCGTAATATGATCGGTCCATGGTATTTTAAAATTCCCCTAAAAAGCCACATCTCAAAAGCTTGCAGCTTTTTCATTAAGTCAGCATTAACAATCCAATAAACAAGAATAGAGTGGACATAACATTTTTATTATTATCCCAGATTTTTATAGTGTTCTCTGCCTTTCAGTTGTCAGTTTTCAGCTTCGTCTGTCATTGCATTCGTCAGGGTGAAGGTTCCTTTTCGACATTGCCTTCTGAATGCCGCCTAGCCAGGATTGTTTTGGCTTTCCTTTCTTCCTTCTTTTCCTTGGCATCCATTTTAAAATTTGTTTTGGCAGCCTGTCGTCGTACATGACAATACCAGATCAGTTGCCTCCTTTGAATTTCATCTATGATGGTTGACTTGACATAACATTTTATCATCCGATATCAGATTTACAGATTGAATCTTTGGTTACTCAAAAATTTTCTCATCTTCAAAACAGCTGCTCTTGATTACTCTATTCTTGATCGAATTTCTGAAATTCATTTTTTATCTGGATCCTTGTTATGGCTTAATGTAATGGACCATATTAAAAATTTCGTAATTTTACTGGGAACAAATTGTTCGCATGTACACACCAGAAAGACAATTTATTATTATTAACAGTCAAATGTTTTCTCCAAATGCTTTAAAATGATACTTATAGTATTTTTGTCAAAAGAATTTCTTGGGCAGAGAAAAACCTCCACCAAAAACATTAGCGTACATACTGGGTATAGTCCTCCGGCCGGGAGACATTTTGAAAATTTCATTTTGGCCCGTGCTTAAAAGTATTTGCCCACCCCTACTATAGATATTCTTTTTCTTTTTAATCTTTATATCAAATTCTGCTTGTTAATTGGCAGATTAATACATCTATGGAAGATGTCACTCTTATCTTTTGCATGGTCATCAGATTCTTCTGCCAATTGGTGATTTATCTCTTGCTATTTTCGCCACATGAGCCTCCCCCATTCTACTTATGTGGCTATTCAGTTCTTTTTTTTTCTGCTTACTCAATTATTAGACGCGATCTAGAAATTGCAACAGTAAAAGAAGAAATTACTAACTTCGTACAGAAATACGAAGACAGACTGACACAACATCCAAATGTACTAGCCAAAAACCTGATGAGACAACCAGTCAGACGAAATACACCTAGTGATTTACCATCGCGAGTTTAGTTATATGTGTCGTAATTCCCAGAGACAAACAATTTTATATCTATGTAAAATATTTGTAAAGAAAATGATTAATGAATCATTTTCTCCAAGTCACCTACCCTAGTGGTCATAACATTTACTCATTGTACCTAACTTGTTTTACAGATTGTAAATAAATTGGGAGGTTAAATAAAAAAAAAACTCAATGTCCATTTGTTTTTTTATACACTTTATGTTACATTTTCTTCTATGTCCACTCCACTCCTCTTTCAATCTCTCAAATATTTCCTGTAATTCTTCTCAGTACTCATCTCTGCTGTTTCCAGTAGTCTTTGTGTTGTTGCTGTGTGGGGTCTTGTTTCCGATACATATGTTATTATTGGTCTTACTCTGGCTTAATAAATTCTTGACTTAATCTCAGTGTTAATATGTAGGTTTCGCCATAAATATAGTGTTATTAAGGTATCCTGCCAGTCTATTTGCTTTTTGTACTTTTGTATGTTTTGTATTGGACAGTGTAATTCCAATTTATTTTATTTGTATTACTTGTTCAATACTGATTAGCCCGATTAGGGAACGCAAAATTTTACGAAAACGTCCAAAAAAATAAAGGAAGGATGAAAATTTGGGAATAGGTAGTTGAAATTGTCTATTATTATATAAGAAAACATTTACAATTCTACATCCCCTCCATTTTACAAAAATTGGAAAATACGGGGTCAAAAATTTTTTCTCAGGGGTGAAAAAATATACGTTCAAAATAAGTCCAGAATTGGATAAAATGAGTAATTTTATTTTATTTTATTTATTTATTTACGGGAAACTCCCATTAACAGTACAAAAACATAAGTTTAATATTTAAGACAGGTTAGATCTTATAACTAGGTATATCCAAGTTAAAAAAATTCAAAGTAATTATAATTTTATCAGACTTAATGAATCTAGATCATTGAGATAATTCTAAGTAACTTTTGTTCTATAGAGTTTTTTTACTAAGTCAATACTTTTCGAGTTATTTGCGAGTGAATGTGTTCATTTTTAACCAAAAAAAAAGTTTTTGGACGGTTTTTTCGGAGATAACTCAAGAAGTAAGTATTTTAGCGAAAAAAATATTCTTAGTAAAAATATAGCCTATAAAAAATTAAAAAAGATGGTGTATGCGTGAGGTCTGCAGACCCAGTAGAAGCAGAGTTGCAGCTAATGAAATGTAGGTTCTTCTTTGTCAAATTGCAAATTGAATATTTCCATGTGAAATAACCAAAAAACGGAGCACTTTTCGGGAAATATTAATTACAATTTTTTTAAATTGTTTAAAAAAAGGTTTATTTTTGTTTTTTAAAAAAACTTCTAACATTAAAAAGTAAGTGAGTTACGCTCAAAATATTGTTGGTCCCTTTTATTTTTTGGTAAAAAAATGGCGAAAATCACCTCTAAATTAGCTTCTCAAATAAAATTAATCGTTGCTGCTTTACAAGTTACTTTACTTATGTATTGTTTATATTATTTATGTTTCATTGGTTCAAAGTGCTCAGTTTTGAAAACAATTGAGTTTAAAATAAAACATTTTTGTTTTATTTTGAAAAAAATCGTAATTGTTTATGGAATTAACTTAAAAACAATTAGGAATACCAAAAATCTCAAAGAGTAATAAAATGTACGTTTTGCTTTGCTGAATATTTTTGATTTTTTGTTTTCTTGTTAGACAAAAATTGGTTTTGCTATGGCTGTTAAAAATTTGCCTAAACTCGTGATTAGTTACTCGTTCAAGCCATTTTAACTACAGCTTTTTCAAAACGAAACACTTTGAACCGGTGAAACTTACAGATCATATAAATAATACATAGACAAAGTAACTTGTGAAGTGGTAATGTTAAAATTTATACAGTAGGAAAAATAAACCATGGACGAACATATAAAACACGCTGTATTTTCCTGTCACAAAGAAAATTGTCCAATTTTTTGTGTGACACGGTGAGAGGAAAATACAGCGTGTTTTATATGTTCGTTCATGGGTATTCTTTCATTTTTCCTACTAAATAAAAGGGACCAACAATATTTTGAGCATAATTCACTTACTTTTAATATTACAAGTTTTTTTAAAAAACAAAAATAAACCTTTTTTTAAACACTTCAAAAAAGTTAAAATGAATTTTCCCCTAAAAGTGCTCCGTTTTTTGGGTTATTTCACATTGAAATATTCGATTTGGAATTTGACAAAGAACCTACTTTTCATTAGCTGCAACTCTGCTTCTACTGGATCTACAGACCTCATGTATACACCATTTTTTATGGGCTATATTTTTGCTAAGAATATTATTTTCGCTAAAATACTTACTTTTTGAGTTATCTCCGAAAAACCGTCCAAAAACATGTTTTATTTTGTTAAACATCAACATATTTACTGCAAATAACTCGAAAAGTATTGATTTAGTGAAAAAACTCTGTAGAAGAAAAGTTGTTTAGAATTAGTCATTTTATCCAATTCCGGTTTTATTTTTAATGTATTTTTTTCATCTTCGAGAGGGGGGTATTTCCCTCCGTTTTTGTAAAATGGAGGGGATGTAGAATTGTAAACTTTTTCTTATATAATAATAGACAATTTCAACTACCTATTCCCAAATTTTCATCCTTCCTTTATTTTTTTTTGGGATCAGATTGTTCTTTGATCGGGCTAGATGCCATCAATTTCTATTTTACATCTGATGATTCTTTGCTGATTACTATTTTAGTTTTTTGAGATGAGATTATCATATTAAACTATTTTACTCTTAAGTTCAATCTGACGACTAGTCTTTGTAGACCTTCATCTTGGGTTATCAATATTGCTTTGTCTGGGTAACAGAGTATTTTGACTTCTTTGTTTCCAATTCTGTATCCTCTTCCTTTGTTGATACTTTGGATGATTTCATCCATGATTAAATTGAAGAGCATAAGGTTCAATGAGTCCCCCTGTTCTAATCCTGTCATTTCTACACGATTATTTACTTTTTAGTGTTTGTTTCTTTTACGGGTTTACTGCCAATATCTTCTGAGAAGTATAAGGATATATAGAGCCTCAAGTTCATATACAGGGTGTTTCATTAATAATTGTCCATATAGTAACTGGAGAAACCTTAGGACAAAATACGAAGATTTAACCTAAAACACTTAAATAAAATGTAGTTCCTTACTGAGTTACAGGGTGTTTTATCTAAAAATTTAAAAACTATTTTTGCTTAGAATTTTCAAACTATTTAACGTATCCTTTTCATACTTGGCAGGAAGTGTAGGTACTGCAGAAGGTACTAAATTATGTTAAACAAACGTTTATGGCTATTACCAGAGGCGTACGACGGGGGAAAGTGAATGGTTGACCCTTTCCAAATTCTACGCTACTGGCGAAATTGCTATTTTAGTTCAATTTTTGGATTCTCCAATACTTTCCATAAAAATAATATACTTTTCATTCGTAACGATAAAGTCATTAGTTTTCGAGATATTTGAAGTTAAAAATGAAACGACACGGTTATTTTAATCAGTGTATTGTGTCGCTTCATTTTTAATTTCAAATATCTCGAAAACTAATCATTTTATCGCTAAGAATGAAAAGTATATTATTTACATAAAACTATTGCAAAATCAAAAAATTACACTAAAATAACAATTTCGTCAGTGGCGTAGAATTTGGGAAGGGTCAACCAGCCACTATCCCCTGTCGTACGCCTCTGGTAGTAGATAGAAACGTTTATTTATCTTAATTTAGTAGGGTGTACAGTACATGCACTTTCTGCCAAGTATGATAAGGATACGCCAAATAGTTTTAAAGTACTGGGTACAAATAATTTTTAAATTTTAATCATATGAATCATATCATAAATTAATCAAAATAACTGTACCGTTTCATATTTAACTTCAAATATCTCGAAAACTAATGACTTAATCGTTACCAATGAAGAGTATATTATTTACGTAGAAAGTATTGTAGAATCTAAAAATGGCACCAGAATAGTAATTCCTCCAGTGACGCAGAATTTGAAAAGGGTCAACCATCCACCATCTCCTTTCGTACGCCTCTGGTAGTAGCTAGAAACGTTTGTTTATCATAATTTAGTAGAGTGTCTAGTAGTCGCACTTTTTGCCAAGTATGAAAAGCATACGTCGAATAGTTTTAAAATGCTGAGCAAAATTAATTTTTAAATTTTTAGATAAAACACCCTGTAACTCAGTAAGGAACCCCATTTTATTTAAGTGTTTTAGGTTAAATCTTCGTATTTTGTAATAAGCTTTCTCCAGTTACCATATGGACAATTATTAATGAAACACCCTGTATATACAGGGTGTTAGTAAATAAGTATGACAAACTTTACTGGGTAATTCTACATGAAAAAATAATGACAGTTTGCTCTATAAACGTGTGTCCGCAAATGCTTCGTTTCCGAGATACGGGGTGTTGAAATTTTTATCTCAAACTGCCAATTTTTTTATTGCTCTAAGACTATTTGAGCTATGGAAATGAAATTTGGTGGGTTTTAAGAGGTAGTTATGGCGCATTTTTGACATACAAATAACAATTTTGTATTTATCATTGGCGCACCTACGGGTAATGATCTGAATTTTTTTAAAGAAAAAAATAGTATGCAACTGAAGCATTTCAAATTAAAAATTATATTTGTATTCCACATTTAATTTATGGTAAAGAACCTTTCTTGTGTTTTTTTCATATCGTGCATCGTTTTTATGCAAAAAATTAAAACACCTTCGCACATATTTTTGATTTCTTAATACATTATCAAGAACTCTAAAATATGATAATACCAAATTAGAACAAATAGGCCGCACATCAAAGAAACATGAAACGTAAATCACGTTTCATGGAAATAAAACACTGCTAAATTAATAAACGTAAGGCCATTTATGAAACTATCCAAAAATAAAAATGTTTTATGAGCATGAATCACACTCGTTTCATTGGTAGGCGGACTTCAAGATTTGTTTAGCCGTGTTTTATTTTCATGAAACGTGTTTTACGTTTCATGTTTTACGTTTCATGTTTCGTTGGTGTGCGGCTTGCCTAACAGAACATATTACTAAAAAAAGATTAACTAGCTGCAAAGCTAAAACAAATGTTCAAAATTACCTCCTTTAAAGGTGGCAGAATTTTATATTCACCATTGGCTCGCGTACAGGTAATGGTCTAAATTTTTTAAAGAAAAAAATATTACGCCACTGAGATATGTCAAATTATAAGTAAATCATTTTTGAACTCCTCGTTCAATTTACAACGAAAAATCTTTCTTGCGTTTTTTTTTTCATGAGGCGCCGTACAAAAAAATAAAACATCTTAACGCTTACAAATTATTCGAGGTAGATTCCATATGCATAGAAACTTATTTCAAATACTTTGTAAGCGTTAAGACCGGTTAAGATGTTTTATTTTTTTGTATAAAAACCGAGCCTCATATAAAAAAAAAGACAAGAAAGATTTTTTGTCGTAAATTGAACGAAGAATTAAAAAATGATTGTTAATTTGACGTATCCCGGCATACTATTTTTTTCTTTAAGAAAATTCAGACCATTACCCATAAGCGCGCCAATGGTGAATATAAAATTACTCTGTCACTTTTAAATGAGGTAATTTTGAACATTTGTTGTAGCTTTGCACCTAGTTAAAATTTTTTTAGTGATATTTTCTGTTATTGTTCTAGTTTGTTACTTTCATTTTTTTGCATAAAAACGATGCACCATATGAAAAAAATACAAGAAAGGTTATTTACCATAAATTAAACGTGGAATACAAATATAATTTTTAATTTGAAATGCCTCAGTGGCGATGGCATACTATTTTTTTCTTTAAAAAAATTCAGAGCATTACCCGTAGGTGCGCCAATGATGAATTCAAAATTGTTATTTGTATGTCAAAAAATGCGCAATAACTACCTCTTAAAACCCACCAAATTCAATTTCCATAGCTCAAACGGTCTTAGAGCAATAAAAAAATTGGCAGTTTGGGATAAAATTTTCAACACCTCGTATCTCGGAATCGAAGCATTTGCAGACATACATTTATCGAGCAAACTGTCATTATTTTTCATGTAGAATTATCCCCTTAAAGTTTGTCATACTTATTTACTAACACCCTGTATATAGGTACCTACTCATATTCAAATATTTATGGTTTCCAAAGTTTAGTATCTATATATATCATTTCCTATTACCAAGATTAGTAAACCTAGAAACCATGATTATTACAAATTAGTACCCCAGTTTTCATATTAATTAGTTTTGAAGCATTTTTTTGCTCTCCTGTAAAATTAGCAAAATATCGCTTATCATGTTTTCCCCTGGACCCTTCAATTACAAAAAAGAAGCTTTTATACTTCTCTTTTATTTTTTTCTTATGGTATTTTTGTTTATGGAGGCTATATGCTTATGGAACATCTTACATCTGAAAATGCCATCATTTCAATATATTTTTTTGTTATATTGGAAGTCTTTTTATTATTATGGCCAGAAAAGATTTTCAGACATTTCATGCCTTTTCAGCATCATGTCCAGCACAATTTGGCCAATGCAATCAAAGTGCAGAATTAGTGTTTTTGGAATCTTAAAAAGCTCCATGCTTTTTTTGAAAAACCCAAAGCATAAATGGCTTATTAAATTTCAAGACTAAATATATATACAGTTTATTAGAATAAGAAATTTTTGGTGAACTTTTAACATTGTTTATCATTCTAAAGAGCAAAATTTGTCTTATGTAATTTATTTTCTAATATGTATTTTTAACTAGAGTGTTATCTCAATACTGGCTATTTAAAGTATAATTTGTTGTTATTGATCACGTTTTAGAATATTTATATCTTTATATTTAAATATAGATACATACAGTCTGGGAGTAATACTTTTTAAACCAAAATTTGATCTTACTGCTGATAAATAAGTTTTTAAGTAATATTTTGCATACAATAAAAGAATAGATGTCTATTTTTTTGTTATCAGTTGTACGGGGCTATTCACTATATTTTGACCCCCCAGTAAACTGCTTTATTTACAGAATTAGAAAAAAATGTTAAATACAAAAGTAATTCGATTTTTAAATTATGATTTTTTGACATATATATATCGTACTAGTGACTTCATCCATTTGGGCGTGATGACGTAATTGACTATTTTTTTAAATGGGAATAGGGGTCGAGTGCTAGCTCATTTGAAAGGTTATTCAATTCCCTATTCAGTAATATAAACATTAACATGATTAATTATACAGGGTGTCCAAAAAACTTTTTTTTAATTAAATTAATTGATCAAGTATATTTAAATGGGAAATAAGCCACAATTTTACCTAAAAATGATTTTATTAACGTTTCGACGCCCAAGTCGGGTGTCGTTGTCAAAATACAAAATAATACTAAATAAATAAAAATGTTGTTGCTTAGTAAAAAATTCTTCTAATAATTTATTTAATCTGACTCATTTATATCGGCAATTCAGACACATAAGGGCTGAAATGATTAAATTTGGAGGAAATCAGTTAGTAGAGAAAATCCATAAACTAATTAATAATATATGGGAACAAGAAATACTACCTGAGGAATGGACAGAAGCAATATATATTGAATATATTGAATATATTGAATATATTGAATATATTGAACAAGACATTGTAAGTATTGAAGATTTGCTTTACGGAATGATATCAAATTCTGATTTTGATCGAATTATTTTTAGTTTACACATAATTTATCAAAATTCATATCAGAAACAAAGAAATATACATTTAAATAAATTTAATATTCTTTTAGAACAAAATAGTATACATAATTTTGATAACTTAAATAGAAATAATGACATATTAGCGACAGTTGTCAATCTATCAAATAGACATTTAAATGCAACGGAAAATTTGGTATTGTCAAAAGGTTTAAACTATGCTGTCACTCATCCATCTATTCCAAAATTAGACATAATTAGCGCAGTAGAAAAAATATCCCAGTGTTTACCAACTCATGAAAAAGAACAATATGGGGTACTATGCAAACTTGAATTGGAAAAATCTAATAAAATTGAACAGAACATCAGCAAAGAGGAAATGAAAGCTTTAAAAACTTTAAAAAATGATGACTCCATAACAATCCTACCAGCGGATAAAGGAAATGCAACTGTAATAATGGATAAAGTACAATATGAGGACAAAATTACAGATCTAATTACAAATGGACCTTATACCAAATTAACGAAGGATCCAACGAAGACACTGGAAAACAAAATCTATAGAACTTTATTCAAATTTAAAAATGACCTAACGTACTATCAAAGAAAATTAATGACACCTCATTACAGTAAGACACCACATTTTTATGGAGTACCGAAAATTCACAAAGCAAATATTCCACTTAGACCTATTTGTAGTACCATCAGTTCTCCTTGTAGTGAACTATCAAAATTTTTATTAAATATTATAAAACCATTTGCAAATAATAATGACACATTTATAAAAAATACACAACATTTTTTAAACAAATTATCAAATATTGAATTTAATCTAAATAATGTTTTAGTAAGTTTTGACATAAACAGTTTGTTTACAAATGTGCCATTAGATAAAACTTTAAACTTAATCAAAACGAAATTAGAAAATGATAATACATTAACAACTAGGACAAGATTAAATGTATCAGCTATAATGGAGTTATTGACATTATGTACTAATAATACCTATTTTCAACTAAATAATGAATTCTATAAACAAAATTTTGGTCTCGCAATGGGCTCTTCTTTATCTCCATTATTGGCTAATATATTTATGGAGGATTTCGAAACTAATATCATTCCTAAACAAAATTTAAAACCCACAGTATGGTGGAGATATGTAGATGATGTGTTTTCCATATGGCCTCATAGATCGGAATTGTTGGATACGTTCCTGAATATTATAAACGATCAAGAAGAGACAATAAAGTTTACAATGGAAAAGGAATACAATAACACCCTACCTTTCCTCGATGTTTTGGTCTCAAAGAAGGATACTGGATATGAGACTCAAGTGTATAGAAAACCAACACACACCAACAGATATCTAAATTACAAATCAAATCATAACATCAACGTTAAAAAGGGAATCATTAAATCCTTATATGATAGAGCCAAAATTACTTGTTCTAACGAAAATTCATTTTTAGAAGAAAAACAATTGTTAACATCTGTTTTATTAAAAAATGATTATCCCATATCGTTTATAAATAAGGAATTGTCAAGATTGGATCGAATGGAACAGAACAACTTAGAACGGGATCCTACAACATTCACAAGAAATAATACGAGGAAAATATCAATACCATATGTAAAAGGACTATCCGAGAAACTTAAAACAATAGGAAATAAATTCAACATATCAACAACATTCAAAACAACAAACACTTTGAGATCTATTCTATCTAAAACTAAACCTAACAGTGAACAAGAAAGAACAAAGAATTGTATTTATAAAATACCTTGTGAATGCGAACAATTTTATATAGGTGAAACGTCAAGACCAATAGACGTTAGAGTAAATGAACATCAGTCTTATATAAAAAATAGAGAATTTGATAGATCTCAAATATGTCAACACGCATGGGATAATGAACATAGAGTTCAGTGGAAAGATTCAAGTATAGTCCTAAAAGAAGCAGATAGTAAAAAGAGAAAAATCAAAGAAGCGGCTCTAATTATGCTAAATGAAACCAATTGTGTCGCAAATTCCTCGGTAGAATGCAGTAGGATGTGGTTACCCATATTAAAGGAGGAAGTCAATAGAAAGAAAATACCACAATTAGTAAATCAGTAACATATCGAGTTAGTACATATTTAGTATTTTAGTATTATTTAAAATTTAAAATATCAAGTCAGAATTTGGTATTAGTTTTGAGAGTAAACTAAATGTAAACCCAAATACTTACGATGTCGGGATAGTATCACGAGGTTTTTCCTGGTTTTCCTTCGTGATTTACTATGAAATCTCTAACGCGAGAATTTCAGTGCCACCGTTGCATTTGGTTGTCTTTTTAAAGACAGATTACATGCTATGATTTTTTGTGGCGGATATTCTTGAGTTGGGATTGATTTCATGTAATCGAATGAACTATCTTTTAGTAAAGTCGTCCCAGGAACGCAACTGATCAATATTGGCAATATCATTTTAAAGTCGTCTACTTTAAAATGTATAATACGTGTCTGAATTGCCGATATAAATGAGTCAGATTAAATAAATTATTAGAAGAATTTTTTACTAAGTAACAACATTTTTATTTATTTAGTATTATTTTGTATTTTGACAACGACACCCGACTTGGGCGTCGAAACGTTAATAAAATCATTTTTAGGTAAAATTGTGGCTTATTTCCCATTTAAATATACTTGATTATAAAAATGCCACAAGAAAATAGCTTCAGAACAACATTAAATTAATTGACACAAAAAGAAGAATGTATGTAATTTAGTTAATTCAAAATACATTCTATTGCTGTCAGAAAACAGAAATAAATGTTTATTGAACAAATAAACATTACTTTTCACTTAAATTCAATGTTCAAGCTGCCACCTATCTGCCACTTGGCAGTTTGAACATTGAATTTAAGCAAAAATCAATGTTTATTTGTGCAATAAACTTTAATTTCTGTTTTCCAACAGCATTAAAATGTATTTTAAATTAAATAAATTACATAAATTCTTCTTTTTGTGTCAATTAATTTAATTTAAAATTTTTTTTACACCCTGTATAAATATTTATCTTAATGTTTATATTACTGAATAGAAAATTGAATTACCTTTCAAATGAGCTAGCACACGAACCCTATTCTCATTTAAAAAAAATAGTCGATTACGTCATCATGCCCGGATGGATGACGTCACTAGTATGTTATATATGTCAAAAAATCATATTTTAAAAATCGAATAACTTTTGTATTTTACATTTTTTTCTAATTCTGTAAATAAAGCAGTTTACAGGGGGTCAAAATATAGTGAATAACCCTGTACACCAGTCATAATACAACCAATTGACTTATTGTTATTCTACATCTTAAACTGCTTAATTAAACTGCTTTGCTATGCAAAAGATTCACCTAAGGGCTTTATTGAGATCATTGAAACCTATTTGGGGCAGAGTCTCATTTTTGTTTGTAGATCTAGATGAGTCACTATTCATTTCGAAGTCTATTTCTTTTTGTCTCCATGTCCATTTTGTTTCCACAAGTCAAAACGAAATTCAAACATAACAGAGCATGGTCTAGATATGCATGCATGTATGGTATGTATCTTTTGTGTTTGTGTCTATGTTCAATAAAAAATCTACAGTTAGTGACATAGCTGCTACGTAAGCTTGTTGTTCTGCTTTTGTTTATTTGGTTATACCCAGTGGCGGCTCGTGGTAATTTAAAATGGGTGTTTAATTAAGGAATGTACTTATAGAAACGGTGAATTGCGGCGGGCAACTGCGGCACAGGCGAAAAATTTTTGGGGCCACAGTGGGGCATTATTTGCGCGAAGAATGTAAGCCAATAAATGAAACTTTCATTATTTAAATATCCCAGTAACGTCTCTGCTTGATTTATTGTGGTAAAATCATTCCCGCTGCTCTCTAATATACTCTTTAGACAACTTTTTAAAAGCTCTTTGTTTTCAAAAATTGTTCTGACAGTGCGTGTGTTAAAATTCCATCTTGTCGCTGGTGCTGTCGGAATCCTTTTTTTTTTTTAACTATGTCATCTAGCATGCTAGTTCTTTTTGTTGATCTTGAAAAAACGGCGGAAATGCATGTAAATTGGCAAAAAAGTTGGCTACATTTGCATGAAAACAAACACATTTCTGCAATATTAAATTAAATTGATGTGCATAACAATGTACATAAAATGCGTAAGGAAAATCTTTTTCCACCTACCTCTACCGAAAGTATACTTTTTCGGACCTGATTGTAGGGAGCAAAGTTGTACTTTTCCTCCCTAGGGAGGAAAAGTAAAAGTGACGTCATGGTATTTCATTCATGAAATATAACTTATTGACGCCCTGTATAATATCTATTTTCTATTACGTAAGTATCTATACATTTTAACGTTTATTTATAAAACACACTATATTTTGCAGAATGGTAAAAAACAGTAAATTTTTATTTTGATTTAACAATGTTTACATTAATAATTTGACTTATATTTGACAGTTGAAGTTATATTGTACCTACTTCTTAGTTTTAGTTCTAATAAATTTTGTTGGTTAGTTGCATAAAATAAATTAAGTAAAAATGAAAAAATGACTTGTTATTTGAGAAAGGTGGAAAAACCATATGTATAACATGGGAGTAAAGTGCCTTTTCCTCCCTTGAATGATTACTGCCCTCCGCTACGCGTCGGGCAGTAAACTTCATTCTCGGGAGGAAAAGTAGCACTTTCCTCCCTTGTTATACAAATAGCTATTCTTATAATACTTTGAACGCCACCTTCCCTTCCTGACATTACAGCCGCTCCATCATAGCTTTGACCTACTATACTTGAGCCGTTTAAAAGATGGAATTCAAGGTCGCGTGATCACTCAATGCAAGCATCGACCGGTCGTTTGCAGCCAGACCTTCTAAGAGCTGTTTACATTGTCATTATGTGTACTTTGCACTTCCGCTGGTGAATTTTGTCAGGCAGTGCTTAAAATTCGTTTGTGTTGAGCGGTGTAAATGTGGGAAAAGAGATGACATCTGGAGAGGAACGTTTAAGAATGCGTGCCGTTCACGTGATCATTCCAGCTTTTCAGCGGCTAGACTATAGCTGATTTACGGAAATATTTAGCAGTTCCAACTCTTTTTTAATGTCTGTGGCTATGTCACTGGCACTATGTGAAACAGGTTTTAAAATTTCCAAAATAGTTCATAAATTTGGCCATTCCGCTCATATCTTAAAATAACAAGTTGCTGATGGGTAGAAACATCAGTAGTTTCATCACACTGGATGGATACAAACCGTGCCTCTGAAACCTGTTTTTTAATCTCTTCCTGGCAAACAGAATTGCATCTAATATGCCATTTTGAACTGACTTTGACGTACCTTTAAAAACAGTATTTCCCTCCAAATGTTGTTTCATAGCCATATCGATTTCTGATACAAAATCATGAGATCCCTGTATATTCCTGGATTTAGGCTTTTTGATGACTCGTCATGTCCCCTCAAAGCTATTTCGAAGACGCCACAAAATTTTACACAATCGATAAGACGGGATAAAATGTAACGATTTTTTTAACTTGGTCGTTAAAGTCTATTTTATATTGATTTCCTATACCCAGAATCTAATAATTGGCGAACATCAATATTGCCAATATCTGAGAGTTGCTGAGAGTCTGAGAGTTAATAAATGAGATAAATCCCAAACGCCCGTTTTTATCCACTCTGAAGAAATATTTTCATTTTTCGAAAATACTAAACATGGAAAACAAAACAAATAATTTATTTTCAAACCATCCCAAACGCCCATTTTTATCCACTCTGAAGAAATATTTTCATTTTTCGAAAATACTAAACATGGAAAACAAAACAAAGAATGTAGTTTATCACACCCGCACCCATGAAGTTTTTTTATATTGTTCAACTTTAAAGCAACGTTTAAACTTTTTGTTTTTTATAGCACATTCTTGTACCAAGTTTATCTCCGGCCGAGGTGGACCATTATTTTTTATAAGAAGTCGATTTTCAAAACTATTTGCATTTTCTTTTATAAAATCCACTAAATAAGGCCTCATCATAAAACTATTAATATTGTATTTAAGATTTAACCGTATTTAACTAGAACCCACAACAGAATTCCAAACTGTGAACCGAAACGCTCCACTGGTCTCTGGGTGCACTGCACAAATCCTCACTGTTTTAGATAGGCGAAATGCTTTGTCACCGATTTTAAGATTTATCTTTCTAACTACAGGGGTAGGTTAGTATTGGCTGGTTCAATTTGAGTTCTGTACCAGAGAATAAGTATCTGCACTTGCCACGTGCATCCAGCGGCGTAGAGCAAATAAATATGATTAATAAATAAAGTTATATTTTAATGATTCTATGAGATTAAAAAAATATTTTAATGATACTTTATTATTTATGAGATTTTAAAAAACTATTTTAATGAAATTTTATTGGGTGCTCACTGCACAAGTGAACCAATGGAGAAACCGCCCCTGGTTATACCTTATTCACACTTGTCTTATGGTCCTATATACCCTTATGACATATGACGTTCCCTATTTGGCATTGGGAGGCACTGCGTTGTAGTTGAAAACTTTCACATTCAGGCAAATTTAGAGGTATTCCTTCATTAAAGGAAACCAGTAGCACGTCGTTAATTCTTCTTCTTCTTTGAGCCCATATTTTAGGCATGGGTAGCTTCCATGACAATTTGATGATATTGTTCTCAATCTTATCTAAGTTTCATAAATGCTCCTCTTGCGCTGTCTATATGAGTTTTAATTTCTTCATCAGGATTTAGTGTCTCATTTATCCAATATCTTAGGTATTTAAAATGGTCATTAATTCAGATTTAGAATACTACTAAAGTGTTTATTAGATCCACAGAGTTTCCTACATCATTATTAAATATTCATTTGAAGATAAAAAAGTTTTTTTCCCATTATTCTAGGCTGTGGCACACTGTGGCGGATCTAGGCATTTGCCTGGGAGGGGACTTCCAATGAAACGTTAACCAAATGACATAATTTTTTATAATACCTTAACTATATAAAAGACATATAGTAACTTACATACATTAAGTTCCCTTAATTTTCCTAACTAGCGTGTTGTTAATATATTGTTATGTTTCAACAATTGTTTTCTTTAATTTTGGACCTTGTTAGAGGGGATATTTCCCCTTTTTCCCTCCCCGTAGATCCGCCACTGGTGGCACAAGCTGTCAGTTCAATGTGGCATCATAGTTTGACTCTTAATATTTGATTATAATTTGCAGAAAGTCAACAATCCTACTAAGAATGATGAACTTGAAAAAGTTGAAGAGAATACTCTTAAAGGGCTATGGGAGCTTGGAGCATTTGCTTTACAAGTTCCCCAGGAATTAGGAGGCTCAGAATTGTCTAATACACAATATGCAAGGCTAGTTGAAATTGTAGGAGCAAATGATTTAGGTATGTATTGATTAGTATTTAAATCTACACTCACCGGCACAAAAAACGGGCACCCCAAAAAATGGGTCATTTTTAATGACTTGTATTCCCTGAAACCGATTTAAGTAATTTTTTTAATATGTTATAGCCTTATTCTTTATCAATATTTTTTTTATTAAACACAAGCTGTGTTTAGACTACTGAAATCTGGTCATCAGTTGACCAATTATCAGTTCTTCTTTAACTTATATTACTAAATGATACATAATCTAAGATCTTAACCCTATGGTGTCCTCTTATTTTTTTAACAAGTATGAAATTTTAATACTAAAACTAACACACAATACAACGCTATGCTCTGCTTTTACACTAACACTTTACACTAACTCAAATGGTTTTCTTCGTTTGAGTCTTCTTTCTAGCCCAGTATTATCGAGGAGCTGGATGGCCTCGATGTTTACATGACTATGGAGCCGTTGTTCGTGACTACCTGCCATCTTCTTGATAACTTTGTCTACATCTTCCATCTCAAGATCCTTGTGGAGGTCGACATTTCGGATATACCAAGGAGCATCAACGATGTTCCGTAATACTTTATTCTGGAATCTCTGGATAATCTGAATATTACTTGAATTGGCACAGCCCCAGAGTTGGCAACCATACATCCATACTGGTCTAAGTATTTGTTTGTATAAAAGTATTTTGTTATATGTGGACAATGCAGAGTTTCTTCCCATCAGCCAATACATTTTTTTGTAACGGATACCTAATTCTTCCCTTTTCTTTTTAATGTGGACTTTCCAGCGAAGCCTTGCATCAAGTGTGATACCTAAATATTTTGCAGAAGATGCATATGGTATTTGGGCATCATTTATTCTAATTGGAATGTTTTCGATTTTTTTATTTGTAAAATTGATATGAATAGATTTAGATTCATTTAATTTGATTTTCCATTTTTTAGTCCAGTTGTGTACTTTATTGATTGCCAACTGTAATTTTTCTGCTGCTTCTTCGCTGGTATCACCTACTGCTAAGATAGCGGTGTCATCTGCAAATGTGGCTATAGTATCATTTTCCATTTCAGGTATATCGTATGTGTATAACAGGTAGAGAACAGGACCTAATACGCTTCCTTGAGGGACTCCTGCTCTGATTTCTTTTAGATCAGTGTACACGTCTTCTTGCTTAATTCTGAAATATCTGTCAGATATATATGATTGTAAAATTTCTGAATATTGTTTAGGCATAAGAATTTTGAGTTTGTAGACTAAACCTTCATGCCAAACTTTGTCGAAGGCCTTAGCTACGTCTAAAAAGATTGTAGAACAGACTTTCTTTTCTTCTAATGATTTCTCAATTATGTTAGTCATTCTGTGTACCTGATCAATCGTAGAATGTTTATTTCTGAAGCCAAATTGGTGGTTTGGAATCATTTTTTTCTCTTCTATTATTGGTTTTATTCTTTTTAGCAGAAGTTTCTCAAAAAGCTTCGACATCACTGGTAAAAGTGATAATGGTCTATATGAAGACACTTCATTTGGTGATTTTCCTGGTTTTGGTATCATTATAACCTCAGCTATTTTCCATAAATTTGGAACATATCTCAATCTAAATGCAGCATTGATGATGTTGGTCAATTTGACTATGGCTTTACGAGGCAGGTTTTTTAGTAATTCTCCAGTAATTAGATCATATCCTGGTGCCTTCTTAGGATTTATATTGTCTTTTATTTCATCAGCTACTTCCTTCGGGGATGTTGGTCTGATTCTCTCCTCTGTCTGATTAGGCTCTATCGATATTTGATCATTATTTTGGTCATCATGCGGTTTAAATGTATTTTCTAAATATGTGGCAAATCTCTCTGCCTTTTGCTCATTACTTCTAGCCCAGCTACCATCTTCTAGTTTAATGGGTGGAGAATGGGTTACTGGTCTTTTTAGCCTTTTTGTAGCTTTCCATAGAGAGTACTCTGTGCTACTATTATCCGTCAACTCTCTCAGGTAATAACTGATTGACTCATTTTTTATATTTTGAATCTCTCTTTTAAGTTTTTGACTAGCATTGTTTAAATTTGTTTTATCTTGGGGTGCTCTGGTTTGTTGCCACTTCCTTCTAAGTTTTCTTTTCTCTTTAATTAACTTTTTAATTTCTTTCGGATAGTTGTTTCCTTTGACGTTTGATCTTATAGTAGGAGTACTTTCCCATGCTGATTTTTGTATATTTTGTACAAGCAACTCAACTTCCTCATCTAGTTGTTCAGGTTTTTTTAATGGTACTGCTAGTTCAATTCTATCTTCAAGGATTGATCTAAAACTTTCCCAGTCTGTTAGTTTATTTGTTAGTATTGGGTTACAATCCTTTCTGATAATCGTGTCACTCACAGTGAGTATTATGGGTGAATGATCTGAATTCATATCCCAACCTTCATTAATATCTACATAGTTGGATGAAATATTTTTAATAACAAAGAAATCAATTAAGTCCGGTATTTTGTTTGTATCTGTTGGCCAATAAGTCGGTCTACCTGTTGATATTACTTCACATTTCTGTTCTTTTATGGCTGCCAGTAACTCTTTTCCTTTAGTTGTTGTTAATCTTGATCCCCATTGGGTGTGCTTTGCATTAAAGTCACCTCCAATGATATATCTTTTTCGCAAACTTTTCAAGTATTCTACATACTGTTCTTTTTTAATGGAATGCCTAGGGGGGCTATAAATTGAGCTTACATTAACTTCGCAATTAGTTTTGAGTTTGACACATACCGTAGTTGCTTGTATGTGTTCTGTTTCATATTTTAGCTCCTCATAATGTTCAATGTTATCTTTTATTATTAGTGCGCTGCCTCCTTTGGCTGCATTGTCAGGATGTATAGTGTGGTATACCCTGTATCCTCTAAGCTTTATAAAAGATTGTTTCGTGAAATGTGTTTCAGCTATGAGACATAAATCAACTTCTTCTGTATCTAGGATAGTTTGCAGTTCATTTTTATGTTGTAGAAGCCCATTGGCATTCCATTCCATGATTCGTAGTTGCTTAGCCATTTCGAATTTTCGGTATAGCTCCTTTAGCGCTATGTTCCAACCTAGTAACGCGTATATCTATTTGTGTTATTTTGTCATCTATCTTGATGAGTTTTTCTAATATTATTTTCAATGTATTCTCGGTTTCCAATTCTTGGTCCGTTTGTTTTACATTATTAACTACATCACTGTATTTTCTATTTGAAGTGACGTTTTGTGCTTTTGGCTTTTCCTTCTCATTGACCCTTTGTGGTGGTTTTGGTAGACTGGCCTTATTTGTTCTCTGATTTCTCAGCTTTTGTATTTTTTTGGCTACATAGCATCCTCGGTAGCTTGCAGGATGATTTTCACCACAATGGATACACTTTGGTTCCTCTTTTAGTGGTTTCTGACAATCTTTGGTAAGGTGCTTACCGATGCATTTAACACATCTTGGTTCCTTATTACAATATTTCCAGGTATGACCATAGGCCTGGCATCTTTTGCACTGTGGTACCAGCTTCAAGCTCCTTAGTGGTTCAATTTCTACTCTCATGCTCAAAATTTATCAATATCGCTGTAATAATATTGTTGCTAGACAGGTACATTGTCATGGTATACAGGGTGTACGAATCAAACTGTGTTTTTTTCTCAAACTTTGGAACACCCTGTGGAATGTTCTAGCTTTTATAAAATACTGAAATTAAAACCCAACTATAGCCTCAGGTTTTCTTAACATTCTGTTTTTTAATTCATTCGCTTATGTTGGATAATAAAAATGTACTTTAACAACTACCCCTGTTTTTCGTCAATATAGCGTGTTTTTAAATAAGTACGGCAAACTTTAAGGGGTAATTCTGCATGATAAAATAATGACAGTTTGCTTTATAAACGTATGCACGCAAATGCTTCGTTTCCGATATAGGGGGTGTTGAAATTGTTCTTACAAACTGACGATTTATTTATTGCTCTAAAACGGTTTGTGATATGCAAATGAAATTTGGTAGATTTTAAGAGGTAGTTATTGCGCATTTTTTGGCATACAATTAAGAATTTTATATTCACCATTGGCGTGCATACGGGATATATCTAAAATGTTTATACTCGTATGCACGACAATGGTGAATATAAAATTCTTAATTATATGCCAAAAAATGCGCAATAACTACCTCTTAAAATCTACCAAATTTCATTTGCATATCACAAACCGTTTTAGAGCAATAAATAAATCGTCAGTTTGAAAGAACAATTTCAACACCACCTATCTCGGAAACGAAGCATTTGCGGGCATACGTTATTTTATAAAGCAAACTGTCATTATTTTATCATGCAGAATTACCCCTTAAAGCTTGCCGTACTTATTGAAAAACACCCTGTATTGACGAAAAATAGGGGTAGTTGTTAAAGTGCCTAACTTTATTATTATCCAACATAAGCGAATGAATCAAAAAACAGAATGTTAAGAAAACCTGAGGCTACAGTTGGGTTTTAATTTCAGTATTTTATAAAAGCTAGAACATTCCACAGGGTGTTCCAAAGTTTGAGAAAAAAACACAGTTTGATTCGTACACCCTGTATATAATGACAATGTACCTGTCTAGCAACAATATTATTACAGCGATATTGTTAAAGAATAAGGCTATAACATATTAAAGAAATTACTTAAATCGGATATCAGGTTTAGGAAATACAAGTCATTAAAAATGGCCCATTTTTAGGGTGCCCGTTTTTTGTGCCGGTGAGTGTAGATTAGATCTTTACAAGAGATTAAATCTAGATAAGATCTAGATTAGATCTACATTAACAATACTATGTTTTTTAAATACGTAACACATGATTTTTTATTTACTTATGATAACGATCTCATTTTTTTAATTTCAGGTGTTGGAATTACTTTGGGAGCTCATCAGTCCATTGGATTTAAAGGAATTCTTCTTTTTGGAAATCCTGAACAAAAGGCCAAGTATTTAACCATGTGTTCTAGTGGTAAAGTGGCTGCTTTTTGTTTAACTGAGCCAAGTTCAGGTTCAGATGCTGCATCTATTCAGTAAGTACACTTTTTATTATATTTATATTAATAATAACACATTGATGGACAGTGCATCAAATGTATAAGCAAGTGTTGGGGCACAATATGTATTTTGCAAAGTGGAATAGGGAAATTGCTTAATTTCTTTTAGCACTTGTAGTTTATGGAAACAATGAGTTTTTTAAGATTTTTTGTAAACATGTGGACGACGACCAAGAAACCCTGAAACCTCAGTCATTGAAACCTCAGTTTTTGAAGATATACTACCCTCTATAATATATCCTTCAGCAACTGACATAATTTTCCATCCACCGTTGTCATACTGGCTCCAGCGTCTGCCAGAAGAGTTGCTGATGTTCGTCATGTCACATTTCATATCCATCTGTAAATGTAATGGGAGATTTTTTGACACCGATTTTTTGTCACAACTCGTTATTTGAAAAATGTGGTCTATAGACGTTGTGTCACATTACATCAATGGAAATTAGATGTCTATAGACATTATGACCATCAACATATTAAGAAAACATGGTACATTTCATAAAAACGTCATCAAGACAGTCTTCTGGCCAGACTCGTTTCAGTATTCTTCCTTCTCTTGAACGAATAGGTATTCTTCTGATGATGTGGCATGCTGTGGTGGGCTGTACACATCTGCAATAATCAGAGGCCAGTCAAATGTTCTTAGTTTTAAAATGGTACCTTGTATTTATCAGACATATCAGCCTGTTCCATCATGTTTAATTGATGACTTGACAGTAATTGTTGAACCTGCATGGAGTGTCCTGCACTTTATGGCCCGCACAGGCATAAAGATAAAAAACTTTGATAACTTCTTAATAACATTTGTTATTAAAGTAAAAAAATATGGAATCAAATTATTATAACTACATAACATTATTTAGTGTGGCATTCACATAAAACTGGCAATTCTTTAAAGGTCCGGTGATAGATAGATTGCCAGCAGCAAATGTTAATTCATGTTTCATTGTCTGAGTATTAAGTTTAGTAAGGAAAAGCCAGATCCAGAAGTTATGCCTGCCAGCATCCCTGAAACCTCAGTTTTTGAAGATATACTACCCTCTATAATATATCCTTCAGCAACTGACATAATTTTCCATCCACCGTTGTCATACTGGCTCCAGCGTCTGCCAGAAGAGTTGCTGATGTTCGACACATACAGTGTGTATACCTGTCAGGATCGCTTAAACCCAGATATTTTGCAATGATGAAGGGGATTTTTCCAAAAGTATTTTTTTCCAACTAGTTGTACAGTACAGTGACCTTGTATATAGGCCAGAAAAATATTTTTGTGGCTGCAAAGACACGTAATCTCTTATTATCTTCAAACCATTCATTTTGTCGCCTTCGTCAATAATGATAAAAACACATCTTTTGTCGGTTTTTGTCTCTGGTATGTTTACCACAAAAACTGATTTTCTATCTTCTACGTGAGCAATTATCATAATCACCAGTTCTTGCTGTCTACATCCACCAAATACGCCCAGTATTAATGCAACTTTGTCCATTACAAACCTCTCATTCGGAGTTTCATGGATAAATTTTAAAACATCTTCTCCAGACGAACTTTAGCCTGTTTTGGCCGGTATCCTTTTTGCCCTTGTTTCAAATATTCGCTTAACTCAAGGTAATTTGCGATGTTAATATTCTTATTTACATTAAAGTCTTCTTTACCAATGAATATTTGGACCATAAGGAACTCAGAGAAAACGTTTCAACGAGATCGCCGAATAGTCCAGGGCGCATCTGTTTTGAGATGGACGTTGAGAGGTGACTCATATTTTTTTGCAGAAATTGCTTGGAATTAACTCACATACAGTAGAGCGTCGATTATCCGAACTAATTGGGGGACATGGGTGTTCGGAAAACCGATTTGTTCGGATAATCGAACTATATTGATATAGTCATACATATTTATCCACAAGTGAATAAAAGGCATATTTACATACCTTCATATTTATTTATATCTTGATAATGACAAATAGGAATTCAACAAAAAAGTGCAGTCTTTGCAACAACATATTTTTGGATACAATATTGAAGAAAATTGAAGATATTGTAAGCGTTAATTACTAACGCTTGCTTGGTACTCGATTGTGGGGCGCGGGAGTCGGGAGTTCGGATAACCGGTCGTTCGGTTGATCGACGTTCGGATAATCGACGCTCTACTGTACTAATAATTGAGTTATCCTCCCACTCAAAAAGGTCCGGAACATTGTTTAAATAATCAAAATGTAAAAAAATTAAGGAAAAATTCGATTTTTTTCTTCGTTTTTGATTATAACTTTAAAAGTATCTACTTCCAAGAAAAGTTGCACTAACATAAAAGCTGCGTAATTAAATTTCCTACAATATAGGATTGGTTATAAATTTTAAAAATTGTCACCCTTGTTGCAAAATAGCAGTATTTGCGAAAAAACCATAAAAAAAAAGTATTTGCATTTTACGTTTTCCAACCATTTATGCTACACTTAGGACCTTCATATTTTACCCAGAAAAGCTTAAGGATATAATAAGACAATACTGTAAATTTAATTAAAATCGGTTCAATAGATTTTGCAAAATAAATTTTGCAATCCAGCTTTCGCAAAAAAATTCATTTTTTCAAAATGTTGCGGGACTGAAAATAAAGCAGATAGGAAGTTGAAATTTTTTTTACGTATTGAAGAATACTGTATCTTTCATTTGCAATTTGCAAAATTAAAATCGGTTAACTACCACGGTGTCAGGAATTTTTTTAAATTAACCTTAATTTTTGGTGTTACGCGCAGGACAGCGGTGTTCGATTCACACAAGTTGATTTCCACCAAAATTTCTTCCAAACTTTATCTAATATATTATTTTCTTGCTCTATATTTTGTTGTATTTTAATATTTTAATTCCACAAAAATCAAACTAATTTGATTATTGTTTGTGAAATATTGTTTAAACAATTGCATATTATGTTTAAAAATATTAAACTTATTCTCTAAGTTAAAATATACGAACAAAGTTTTTGCTAAAAAAAGTGTTATTTCAAAGGACAGAGTATGTATGTGTTTTTATTTTGCAATAAACAAATTTATTTATTTATATCGAAATGTACTAAAAAGTAAAATTTATCAATCATTATCAAAGGTCATTGGAATGCCCAATCAGAGCAAACGTATCCGCTGTCCTTGCGCGTAGCACCAAAAATGAATGTTTATTTAAAAAAATTCTTGGCGTCGTGGTAGTTAACCGATTTTAATTTTGCAAATTGCAAATGAAAGGTACGATATTCTACTACATGTTAAAAAAAATTCAACTTACTCTCTGCTTTATTTTCAGTCCTGCAACATTTCGAAAGAATGAATTTTTTTGCGAAAGCTGAATTGCAAAATTTATTTTGCAAAATCTATTCAACCGATCTTAATGAAATTTACGATATGGTTTTATTATATCAATAGTTTTTCTGAATGAAATATGAAGGTCGTAACTGTAGCATAACTGGTTGAAAAACGTAAAATGCAGATACTTTTTTTGTATGGTTTTTTCGCAATTATTGCTATTTTGCAACAAGGGTGACAATTTTTAAAATTATAAACTAATCCTATATTGTAGAAGATTTAATTACGCAACTTTTATGTCAGTGCAACTTTTCTCGGAAATGAATACTTTTAAAGTTATAATCAAAAAACCAAGAAAAAAATAGAATTTTTCCTTAATTTTTTGATATTTTGATTATTTAAACAATGTTCCGGGCCTTATTTAGTGAGAGGATAACTCAAATATTATTATATGAGTTATTTTCAAGCATTTTTTGCAAAAAAACTATGAGTCACCTCTCAACATCCAAATGTACTAATATTTTTCTGGTCTAGAAGTATCAGTTTCATTAATATGTTCTATTCTACACAGTTTTCTGCCATTCAGTTTAGTAAGTTGTCGTATGTGTCTCTTGATTGCTTCGGTAGCAAGTTTTGTGTTGCTTTTTCCGCTTTTTGTATGGTTTCGTCGGGGATTTCAAAACTTTTCTGCATATTGCCTACTCTACTATGATAAATTTTCTAAATTCTTAAAAATACTTATAGTGCATATGATAACAAAATAGTATGACATAAAAGTTTGTATACAGCATAGATTTGTATACCCTCGGGCGACTTACAAACACTTGGGCCAGTCACCCTCAGGCATAAACATCTACTATCTACTTAATGCCCTTGGTACAAAAATAACTATTATAGTAGACTATTTTTATAAGAGTTTATTTGTTTACATAAATTTCAGAGATAAGTAGAGTGTTCTTGAACTCATATTTATATTTAATTTTAGAACAAGAGCAGAATTATCTCCAGATGGAAAACACTATATCCTCAATGGTTCCAAAATTTGGATCAGTAATGGAGGAACTGCCGATGTTATGACAGTATTTGCGAGGACGAAGGTGACTAATCCAAAAACAGGAAAAGTCGATGATAAAGTTAGTGCATTTATCGTTGAAAGAGGGTTTGGAGGAGTAACTAGTGGGCCACCAGAGAAAAAACTAGGAATCAAGTGTTCAAATACAACAGCAGTAAGTTTCTTGCTTTTATTTAAAAATTTATTTGTATAGTGATCATTGAGTTGGCAGTCAAGAGATGAGGGAGATTAGGGAGAAATTAAAAAATGACGTCATTTTGCAAGTGAATATTCATTTATATGTAAAAACATGGAAAATAAATAATTATGCGCTTTTAAAAGCATCGTATTTGACTCACGGGGTCCCATTTAACACATTCACGGTCGTGACTGCATATGAAGTCACTTACTCCATAAGAAGACGTGTATACATGTGAAGCGTGTCCGTGAATGTGTTAAAAAAATTATCAAAATTGGTCCACTAGAAACTGAGATATAGTCGGTTCGCTAAACTCAGACACAACTGGCTAGTGATTTTAGTAAGCAATTTTGCAAATTTGTTAAAATTGGCAAAAAATAATTACTAAATAGTTAATAATTACTAAATAGTTAGTAATTTTGCCAATTTTGGCAAAATTGGCCGAAAACAAAAAAATTACCTACTAAAATCACTAGCCAGTTGTGTCTGAGTTTAGCGAACCGACTATAATTGTGATTTTTAAGCGCGTCACTGTTTTGAACGCGTGATTTAATTTTTAAGACTACTGAAATTGCTATCCTTATCACCGCCTCTCGTCGATTTTTCTGTATTTTTAAATTTTTTAATCGACATTTTAATCAGGCGGTACAAAAGAAAAATGTATTCGTTACTTTGTGGTGTTAAGTGATGGCCTCGTATCCAGGAAGAGCTCTTTTATATAGTTAGTCCATTCTTCCTTTTTTTTTTCATCCAAGTTGAGAATTATTTTACCTTTGGAGTTTCTCATAAAGTGAGGAGTTCTTTTTCTCTGAGTGTAGGTAATTTCTTTAAGCTTTTTGTGTATATTAAACTCGTCATGTTTTCTTTGTAGTTCTTCCATTTCACGACATCTTTGTTCCATCCAGTCCTCTTTTGCTCGCTTAACCTCGTATCTTATTTGTTGATATATCTCTCTATACCGAATCTCGTCTTTGTTTTTCCAATTTCTTCTTTGTTGAATAAGGTCTAGTATTTTATCGGTCATCCAATCCTTTTTCTTTATTGGGTCTTTTTCTGGTTTCAAAACTTCGTTTGCTATGGTGACCATGGCGGAATTCATGATGTCTAGATTTTGACCGATATTTTCTTGTTCAGATCTTTTTAACTGTTTTTTAATCTCATGATTTATCTTATTTCCGAACTCATCTGATATTACGGCATTTCTTAGGAGTCGAGTATTAGGTTTCTTCTGCGTTGTGGGGGCTTTTATTCTTTTTAGTTTTAGTTTGAATCCAGCACAGAGCAGAT
Organism: Diabrotica virgifera virgifera; assembly: GCF_917563875.1. NCBI lineage: Eukaryota > Metazoa > Arthropoda > Insecta > Coleoptera > Chrysomelidae > Diabrotica > Diabrotica virgifera. The sequence continues at coordinate 148,624,554 of NC_065452.1, read as the reverse complement.
TATGGTTAGTTGCTGCGTCTGCACTTGGGTATGTTTTTGCAGATGTAATACTGTTTTTAAACTAAACTAAACTCAAATAAACTAATGAACAACAAATGCGGTAATATCACTGTCACTGAAATGATATAACGTCAAAATTTATTTACAAGGTATCAAAGACATGCCGTACCGTTTATTCTTGTTTAACTTATGGTGGTTTCTATGGATAAGCGGCTTAATTTTGCGATACTAGTTCCTGTGAGTAAAAAAGAGACCCAGTATAAAATTAATTCGTGAATAATTTCATGCATGGGCAAAGATAGAGTGGAAGAAATACAGGGTGATTCATTAAGAATGTCCAATCTCTGAGTTGTAGATTCTAGACCTCAAAATATTACGGTTTAACCCAAATCACTTAAATCAAATGTGTCTCGTTACTGAGTTACAGGGTGTTTTATTTAAAAATCTAATAACGATTTTTACCCAGTACTTTAAAACTATTTGACATATCCTTCTCATATTTTACAGAAAGTGTGCATACTCTACACCCTACTAAATTACGATAAACAAACGTTTCTGGCTACTACCATAGGCGTACGACAGGGACAGTGAATGGTTTACCCTTCCCAAATTCTACGCCACTGGCAGAATTGCTATTTTAGCCCAATATTTCGATTCTCCAATACTTTTTATGTAAACAATATACTCTTTATTCGTAACGTTAAAGTCATTAGTTTTCGAGATATTTGAAGTTGAAAATGAAACGGCAGAGCTATTGTGATAAATGCATTGCGCTCTTTCATTTTTAATTTTAAATATCTCGAAAACTAATGATTTTATCGTTACGAATGAAGAGTAAATTATTTACATATAAAGTATTGGAGAATCTAAAAATTATGCTAAAATAGCAATTCCATCAGTGGCGTAGAATTTAGAAAGGGTCGACCATTTACTTTCCCCTGTCGTACGCCTCTGGTAGTAGCCAGAAACGATTATTTAACGTACAGTACCTACGCTTTTTGTCAAGGCTTTTTGTCTTACGATAAGGATATTTCAATTACTTTTGACGTACTGGGTATAAATAATTTTTAAATATTTAAATCAAACATCCCTATTACATAAATATTAACTATTTGTATCCAGCACAAAAGTATTTGACATGTCCTTATCATATTTGGCAGAAAGTGTAGGTACTGTACACCCTACTAAAAAATGGCAAATAAACCTTTCTGGCTACTACCGGAGGCGTACGACAAGGGAAAGTGACTGTTTGATCCTTCCTATATTCTACGCCACTGGCGGAATTACTATTTTAGTGCAGTTTTTCGATTCTCCAATACTTTCTATGCAAATAAGATCTAATAATCTCTTTATCCGTACCGATAAAATCATTAGTTTTTGAGATATTTGAATCTAAAAATGAAGGGGCATAATACATCAATCAAAATAGCTGCGCCATTTCATTTTCAACTTCAAATATCTCGAAAACTAATGACTTTAACGTGTAATATTTACGTAGAAAATATTGGAGAATCGAAATATTGTGCTAAAATAGCAATTCTGCCAGTGGCGTAGAATTTGGGAAGGGTAAACCATTCACTGTTCCCTGTCGTACGCCTCTGGCAGTAGCCAGAAACGTTTTATCATAATTTAGTAAGGTGTAGAGTATGCACACTTTCTGTAAAATATGAGAAGGATATGTCAAATAGTTTTAAAGTACTGGGTAAAAATCGTAAAAAAAAATATGTCGGAACTATAGAGGAATATCGTTAATTAATACAACATACAAGATTATATCCATAATACTGTTTAGAAGATTAACTCCATACGCAGAGGAAATAATAGGCGACTACCAAAGCGGATTCAGACCGGGAAGGTCGACTATAGACCAGATCTTCGTCCTACGCCAGGTGTTGGAAAAAAACTGGGAATTCAACCGCGATGTACACCAAATCTTCGTGGACTTCAAACAAGCTTACGATTCTGTTAGCAGAGAAGCATTGTGGGAGACTATGGTAGAAATGGGAGTACCTGGAAAACTGGTACGATTAGCAAAGGTGAGCACGGAGAACGCTTCCGCACGAATCAGAGTTGGCAGCAACACGTCGGAGGAATTCCTCATTGACACCGGACTTAGACAAGGAGATCCTCTCGCCCCCCTGCTGTTTAACTTCGCACTGGAACATGCAGTAAGGAAAGCTCAGCCACAACTGACAAACGGATTTGCCGCCCAAGGATCAAAAATACTATTAGCCTTTGCGGATGACGTGGACACAATTGCACAATCCACCAGAGATGCAAAAGAAGTTTTCACCCTATTCGAGAACGGAGCCAAGGAAGTTGGTCTTAAGGTCAACGAGGACAAGACCAAGTACATGGTGGTTACGAAGAACCCAAGACCAAGGGTTAGACAAAACGTAACAATTAATGAATACAATTTTGAAGTCGTCAAAGAATTTAAGTACTTGGGAGCGATCATAACATCTGAAAATAACTATGAAAAGGACGTGGCAGCCAGGATTATTGCAGGAAACAGGGCATATTACTCGTTAAGGACCCTACTTAAATCAAAAATACTCTCAAGACCAGCAAAAATAAGAGTATATAAGACAATAATTCGTCCCACAATAACGTATGGAAGCGAAACCTGGACTCTGAATCAGCGGGAAACAACAAAATTACTGGTACTTGAAAGAAAGATACTGCGGACTATCTATGGGCCTTGCAGAGAAGAGACAACAGGAGAATGGAGAAGAAGACACAATGATGAACTCCAGACAATATACGGAGATGAAAACATAGATACACATACAAAACATACTACATTAAATCAAACAGAATACGATGGGCGGGTCACGTACTAAGATCAAGTGACAAAAGACTTCTAAACGCCACATTCTGGGAAGGGCCCGATGGAAAAAGGTCAGTTGGTCGCCCAAGAAAGAGATGGAAGGACGCAGTAGCCAGCGATCTACGCAAAATGGGAGTACAGCAATGGGAAATAGCTGCTCAGGACCGACAACAATGGAGGGAAATAGTAAACGCGGCCAAGACTCACATAGAGTTGTAGAGCCAAATGATGATGATGTAAAAATCGTTATTAAATTTTTCAATAAAACACCCTGTAACTCAGTAACGAGACACATTTGATTTAAGTGATTTGGGTTAAACCGTAATATTTTGAGGTCTAGAATCTACAACTCAGATATTGGACATTCTTAATGAATCACCCTGTATACATACATGCCTGGCCTTATGTAGTTTACATCTTAGAAACCGTCATGTTTTAGAAATGTAATCATTTGTAAATTTTTAGTTATTTTTTGATAACACCAAAATCCCCGCTGAAAACCTTTTGGGTGGTCTAGGAAATGGTTTCAAAGTAGCAATGAATATTTTGAACAATGGACGTTTTGGTATGGCAGCTGCTCTTTCCGGTACAATGAGGACATGTATAAAGAAAGCTGTTGAATTTGCTACTCAACGAAAACAGTTCGGTCACAAATTAGAGAGTTATGGAGGTATACAAGAGAAATTAGCTCGTATGGCTATGTATCATTATGTAACTGAGTCTATGGCGTATATGATTTCTGGAAATATGGATAGTGGGTGCACGGATTATCAGTTAGAAGCGGCTATATCCAAGGTAACAACATTTTTAATTATTTTTTCATTTTTTATGGATTTTTAGGGGACTTTTACTTTATAAATTGAATTTGAATTGAATTTTTAAATACAAAACTATTATATTTGTGGTTATATTTTTTTATACTGTGTTAAGAAGTATATGTATACCCACAATAACGTATGCATTATTGGTCTGGTGGCCAAAGGTGCAGCAGATAAATGCTATAGAGAAGTTAGGCAAGATACAAAGGCTTGTCTGTCTCAGCATAACAGGAGCAATGAGAGGCACACCAACTGCAGCAATGGAAGCCTTACTAGACCTTCCTCCCTTACACCTCACAGTGAAGGGCGAGGCAAGGATGGGGTTACATAGACTGCAGGGAAATCAAAGCAAAATTGCAGTGGGTAAAGGACACTGCAGCATCAAAGACATACGCGGGGATCCGATATGGGAGATGATAACAGACCATTCTATCCCCAAATATAAAATGGAAATACCTTTCCAGGTGTAAATACACTCCAGTGAGGTATGGGAAGATCCTGGCAGACATCTGAAGTATGAGGGCCACACCTGATACACAGATGGGTCCAAGACAGAAGATGGTTCTGGATCAGGAGTATATAGTGAGGATAGGAACTATAACCGTTCCATCCCACTAGGAGAATATACCTCTGTATTTCAGGCGGAGGTATATGCAATCCTGCACTGTGCACGGATAAATAGATTGAGGACTTATACTAATAAGAGAATAAATATCTGTTCAGACAGCCAAGCGGCCTTGAGGGCTTTAAAGAACCCAAGGATAACCTCAAGGCTTGTATGGGAATGCCGAGAAGAACTTGACACCCTGGCGGAGCATAATGAGGTACAACTCATTTGGGTGCCTGGACATCAAGGGATCGCTGGTAATGAAAAAGCTGACGAACTTGCTAGACCAGGATCAGCAACAAGATACTTCGGTCCAGAACCGGCACTGGGAGTGCCCAAAAGCACAATCAGAGACAGATTAAGAGGCTGGATACGAAGACAGCACAAAGAATACTGGGAATAAATTCTCATGCAAAAGCATGCGAAGAGATTTATACCTCAGACATGCGCAAAAAGAGCTGAACAACTGTTCAAAATGAACAGGAATCAGCTCAAAATCACTACAGGTTTCTTAACTGGACACTTTCCAGTAAAAGGACACCTACACGCGATAGGACTATATAACGGATATCTCAGCTGCAGACTATGCAATAGAGAGACCGAGACAGTCAGACATTTATTGTGCGATTGCGAGGCGCTGGATCGTAAGAGACAAGCAATATATGGAGACTGCAAACCAAGTCCGACAGTGTATGGCACTAACCCAGTGGACCTTTACAGGCTAGTGAAGGGCACTGCTATATTGGATTGGGTGTCATGAGAACAAATGGAAGAAAGCACAATAAGCTAAAAAGCTGCAGTGCCACCGGGGTGCATGCACGGACGGCTTCCAGGAAAAAAAAGCTAGAACTTGTTGCGTATAACTAAAACAGCGTCAGTGTAGCCAAAACAACGCGATAAGTGATGGAATAGCTCCTTTGATGTGTCGAAAGAAACCGACACTCGAGCTATCGTCTAACGTTTAACGTGATTAATAATCGCAATAACAAATTAGCGCACTAAGTCGTGGCTACACCTCTGTTTAATGTCAAATAATGCGATAATTAACGACATTAGACGTTAGTGTGGCCCCAGCATTAGTATCATAGAAATACTGTCCTAAATTTTTTTTTTTAAATTTGAAATAGAAACTACGTTATAGCTGTATTTATAACGGTACACTGAGCTAAAACTCGTTTATATACAACAACGTGCGCGACGCCTGGCCTGTGCAGCTGAAACTCGACAGTTGGGTTCTAAAACTTATAAAGCGAGCACGTATTTTATATTATTGAAATTTATCGATAATTATTGTTTCGAAAATCGGTAAAAATGCTTGGATCTAGTTGTCATTTAAAGTCAGTCGAAGTAAGGGGACGCAACAAAATAAGCACTCGTGATAAAAAAAATCTATTATCTGTTTTTATACGACGCGCCGTTTACATGCAAAAAAATAAAACATCTTAATGCTTGCAAAGTGTTCGACATAGTTTCTATATTATTATAAATGTATAGAAATTTATTTCGAATACCTGTAAGCGTTCACATGTTTTATTTTTTTTTTTCATAAAAACGGATTTGAATTGAACGGAATTCAAAAATTATTTTTAATTTAAAATATGTCGGCGGCGTACTTTTTTTTTTTTCTTTAAACTAATGCAAATCATTGCCCATATGCGCGTCAATGGTGAATATAAAATTGTTAGTTGTATGTCAAAAAATGCGCACTAGTTACCTGTCAAAACACACCAAATTTGATTCGCATATCCCAACCGGTTTTAGAGCAATAAATAAATCGTTAGTTTGTAAGAAAAATTTCAACACCCCATATCTCGGAAACGAAGCATTTGCAGACATACGTTTATCGAGCAAACTGTCATTATTTATTATTTTTCATCATTTTTATTATTCCAGTCTTTCTAGCGTATTTGTGCCAATGAAACCAATTGAGGCATTGCATTTGCCAAAAGCTGCTATGTCCATTTTTGCTACTTTTCAGGAGAGCAAATTCAAATTATGACGTCTATAAAATCACAGTTTCAGAAATATCATGTTTGGTTTTGAGTTCAATTTTGTTACAGCTATCCATATGATTTTACATATAACCTAGCTACAAATAATGTTGTAAAAATTATATGGTAATTTTGCAAAATGCAATGCCTCAATTGGTTTCATTGGCACAAATACGCTAGAAAGACTGGAATAATAAAAATGATGAAAAATAATAAATAATGACAGTTTGCTCGATAAACGTATGTCTGCAAATGCTTCGTTTCCGAGATATGGGGTGTTGAAATTTTTCTTACAAACTAACGATTTATTTATTGCTCTAAAACCGGTTGGGATATGCGAATCAAATTTGGTGTGTTTTGACAGGTAACTAGTGCGCATTTTTTGACATACAACTAACAATTTTATATTCACCATTGACGCGCATATGGGCAATGATTTGCATTAGTTTAAAGAAAAAAAAAGTACGCCGCCGACATATTTTAAATTAAAAATAATTTTTGAATTCCGTTCAATTCAAATCCGTTTTTATGAAAAAAAAAATAAAACATGTGAACGCTTACAGGTATTCGAAATAAATTTCTATACATTTATAATAATATAGAAACTATGTCGAACACTTTGCAAGCATTAAGATGTTTTATTTTTTGCATGTAAACGGCGCGTCGTATAAAAACAGATAATAGATTTTTTTTTTATCACGAATGCTTATTTTGTTGCGTCCCCTTACTTCGACTGACTTTTAAATGACAACTAGATCCAAGCATTTTTACCGATTTTCGAAACAATAATTATCGATAAATTTCAATAATATAAAATACGTGCTCGCTTTATAAGTTTTAGAACCCAACTGTCGAGTTTCAGCTGCACAGGCCAGGCGTCGCGCACGTTGTTGTATATAAACGAGTTTTAGCTCAGTGTACCGTTATAAATACAGCTATAACGTAGTTTCTCTTTCAAATTTTTTAATAAAAATTTAGGACAGTATTTCTATGATACTAATGCTGGGGCCACACTAACGTCTAATGTCGTTAATTATCGCATTATTTGACATTAAGCAGAGGTGTAGCCACGACTTAGTGCGCTAATTTGTTATTGCGATTATTAATCACGTTAAACGTTAGACGATAGCTCGAGTGTCGGTTTCTTTCGACACATCAAAGGAGCCATTCCATCACTTATCGCGTTGTTTTGGCTACACTGACGCTGTTTTAGTTATACGCAACAAGTTCTAGCTTTTTTTCCTGGAAGCCGTCCGTGCATGCACCCCGGTGGCACTGCAGCTTTTTAGCTTATTGTGCTTTCTTCCATTTGTTCTCATGACCCCCAATCCAATATAGCAGTGCCCTTCACTAGCCTGTAAAGGTCCATTGGGTTAGTGCCACACACTGTCGGACTTGGTTTGCAGTCTCCATATATTGCTTGTCTCTTACGATCCAGCGCCTCACAATCGCACAAGAAATGTCTGACTGTCTCGGTCTCTCTATTGCATAGTCTGCAGCTGAGATATCCGTTATATAGTCCTATCGCGTGTAGGTGTCCTTTTACTGGAAAGTGTCCAGTTAAGAAACCTATAGTGATTTTGAGCTGATTCCTGTTCATTTTGAACAGTTGTTCAGCTCTTTTTGCGCATGTCTGAGGTATAAATCTCTTCGCATGCTTTTGCATGGGAATTTCTGCCCAGTATTCTTTGTGCTGTCTTCGTATCCAGCCTCTTAATCTGTCTCTGATTGTGCTTTTGGGCACTCCCAGTGCCGGTTCTGGACTGAAGTATCTTGTTGCTGATCCTCGTCTAGCAAGTTCGTCAGCTTTTTCATTACCAGCGATCCCTGATGTCCAGGCACCCAAATGAGTTGTACCTCATTATGTTCCGCCAGGGTGTCAAGTTCTTCGCGGCATTCCCATACAAGCCTTGAGGTTATCCTTGGATTCTTTAAAGGCCTCAAGGCCGCTTGGCTGTCTGAACAGATATTGATTCTCTTATTAGTATAAGTCCTCAATCTATTTATCCGTGCACAGTGCAGGATTGCATATACCTCCGCCTGAAATACAGAGGTATATTCTCCTAGTGGGATGGAACCGTTATAGTTCCTATCCTCACTATATACTCCTGATCCCGAACCATCTTCTGTCTTGGACCCATCTGTATACCAGGTGTGGCCCTCATACTTCAGATGTCTGCCAGGATCTTCCTATACCTCTCTGGAGTGTATTTCCACCTGAAAAGGTATTTCCATTTTATATTTGGGGATAGAATGGTCTGTTATCATCTCCCATATCGGATCCCCGCATATATCTTTGATGCTGCAGTAACCCCATCCTTCCCTCGCCCTTCACTGTGATGTGTAAGGGAGGAAGGTCTAGTAAGGCTTCCATTGCTGCAGTTGGTGTGCCTCTCATTGCTCCTGTTATGCTGAGACAGACAAGCCTTTGTATCTTGCCTAACTTCTCTATAGCATTTCTCTGCTGCACCTTTGGCCACCAGACCAATACTGCATACGTTATTGTGGACTTTACCATCATGTTGTATATCCAATACATCATGTCCGGTTTAAGTCCTCATGTTCTGCCATGTGTGCGTCTGGTCACCATTACAGTGGCCATCGCTCTTTTGGTTATTCGTTCCAGGTGTTGATTCCAGGTAAGCCTTGAGTCTATTATGACTCCGAGATATTCTACCTCCCTCTCCACCTTTAGGGAAATCCCCATGAGATTCACAGGTTCTATTCCCTCTAATTTTGTCCTTCTGGTGAAGGCTACTATTTTGGATTTGTGAGGACTTACGGACAATCCTACCTCACTTGTCCATTTTGATACTACATTCAGGGCCTGTTGCATGTTATCCCTGACAGTTGTATTGAACTTACCCTGTGCCAGAATGACAAAATCATCTGCATAGCCCAGGACATTATATTTTTTCCTGTTGAGCGTTCCAATCAGTCCGTCCATAACCATCAGTCCATCCACACTAACGGAGATAATACACCTCCCTGTGGGCATCCTCTGGCAACCCGTGCTGACATGGTCTCGCCCATCAGTGTCGAATATACCACACGGCTTTTAAGCATGCATTCTATCCACCTGCAGCTTATTTCATCCACTCCTTTCAGCCGGATGGCCTTTGTGATTACATCGAATGAGGTGTTGTTGAAGGCTCCCTCTATGTCGAGAAAGGCTCCCAACATCATCTCTTTGTTTTCCAGAACATACTCCACCCTCCGTACTAGATGGTGCAGTGCTGTTTCTGTTGATAAACCTGGCCTATATGCATATTGGTCTTGTTCTATTGGTCTTTCAACCAATATTCCATCCCTAATATGTCTATCTACCAGTTTTTCCAATGTCTTTAGTACAAAGGACATCAACTTATTGGTCTAAGGGACTTTGCAGTCATACGTCCACCCTTACCAGGCTTAGGTATGAATGCTACCCTTGTCGACCTCCAAGCAACTGGTACATACCCCAGCGCAATACCTGCACGAAGTATTGTACACATTTGCTTGTACATTGCTTCTGCACCTTTTTGCAAAAGTACAGGATAAATCCCGTCCGCTCCCGGTGATTTATATGGTTTAAATGAACTTACTGCCCATTTTATTTTGTCTGGTGTCACCATCTCTTTTGCAGCCTCTAGCTTCCCCTATTTCCATATTTCATGGTAACTGGACCTTCTTGCTGTAGAACTTCTGGTTCCAGAAGTTCTAGCTTGCAGTGCAGCAGTGTAATTTGTTTTGTGAAATACATAAAATAAGTACATACTATTCTAAGAAAATGGAGTGGTGCAATGAAAAAATTATTGAAATTTTAACAGTGTTTGAAACAGAATCTTGTTTATGGGATCCCGACAAAAATCACACCAAAATCGAGGTGTACATGGTGACGCTTGGCGTCGAATTGTGCAGTCATTATCTTTTCCAGTGACGGTAGAAGATTTAAAAAAGAGAAAAGACACTCTTATGGGGTACTATACGACTCATTTAAATAAATGTAAAAAATCGTTTTCTGTGCATTTTGATCATCCACCATCTTCTTTTAAGTCTTGGTTTTTGCTTGCTCCATTTATAAAATAATAATTAGCAGTCATAAAATATAACAGCATAGCAGCTTCGACTTCCATCTTGAAATTATTTGATTAAAAAACGCGTTTGCTACTGAATATACGCGCTAAAATAAGTGTGGCCAGTCACTTTAATGCGCAGTTTAATTCATCATTTTTGGTGTAAAAATTAATACAACAATGAACGTTAAACGTTAACGTTAGTGTGGCCCCAGAATAAGGAATATTTTTACATAAAAAAAGTAAAAGTCCCGTTAATTAAAATTGTGGTATATTCCCATTAAATCATGTTAATATTTTAATAAGTTACATCAGATGACATTTTTTTGTTTGTTTAATTTTAGTGTTTTGCTTCTGAAGCCGCGTGGTATGTTTGTGACGAAGCTATCCAAATTTTAGGCGGTATGGGCTTTATGAAAGAAACCGGTTTGGAAAGGATTTTAAGAGACTTAAGAATTTTCAGGATATTTGAAGGAACCAATGACATTTTACGGTTGTTTGTAGCCTTAACTGGAATTCAATATTCAGGAGCACATTTAAGAGAATTGCAAAGTGCTTTCAAGAATCCAACAGCCAATTTAGGTCTTATATTTGAAGAAGCGTCCAAAAGAGTGGGTAGAAAAGTTGGTTTGAGTTCGCCTCCCTCCATGGATCATTTGGTTCACAGAGAGTTAATTCCGTCATCACAAGTAGTTGCAAGAGTAAGTTCTTCATCAGTTTAGTATGTTAGTCTTCCTCGTCTTTACCAGAAAGTTCTGTATGAAGAGCTAAAAATAGCAAAACATGTGTCACAGAATGGCAGGTTAGACGAGGTTTTATAATATTCTTTTTGGCTGGTATTTAACCGAACACCAATGTAAAATCGATATAGTCTCCAAACGTTTGTCTTTTGGCACCAAATATCATAATTGAGCACCAAAATTTTAATACCAAATTATTTATTTTTGAGCGCCAAAGTATTAAGTTGTGAAGTTTATTTATCTATTTCAGCAGTAACTTATTATTGTTAACACCACAAATCTTACTTAAACACTAAATATTTGAACACCAAAATAACCAAGAATCGACATCAAAATAATATATTTAAGCCCCAACAACGGTTCCATGACATCTCGTAACGCGACAATTCGTAACTATACAAATTCGTAACGGACAATTCGTAACGTTCAAATTGAATTATTCTGTTTATTTTTGTTAGCGTGGAAAATAACTGTTATTACAGTTATAAATGAAATTCTGTTTATCAATTTAACGAATCAATATCAGGATTTTTTTAATGCATTTCATATTTCGTTGATTGAATAACCCAACGCTATAATTAATCATAAGGTTTATTATAATAACAGGTAATTATAATCTTTCCTTTACAAAATGTTTACTTAGAAAGTTGGGAATGTCTAAAGACGGTTGTCGGCTTAAAGATTTCACGAATTACTTCATTATTCCTTTCCTATAAACTTAAAAATATTGTTAAAAGTTTTTTTTTTTATTTAAACACAAAACCACATCAACCGCGCAGGGTTATTAGTGGATATAACAATACAAAGTATTACATTAAATAGAGTTATACAATTTGATGTCTTTTAAATATTTAACACTGATGAAACTTTTTTGGTGAGGATTGTCTTGAGGTCATCGTCTGTGATTCTATGAGATCTTCTTTGGCTTAGCTTCTAGGTCTGTTCTTACAAAGATGGCTACTCCGCCACTTGCTTGTTGTGCTATTTTGTTTTTTGGAAAACATTGGTAGTTTTGAAAATTAATATTGGATTGCTTAAAATGAGTTTCTTGAAGACATAAGATCTTAGGGCATGTTTCATTTATTAGAAGTTTTAATTGTTCTAAATGGGTATAGAACCCATTGATATTCCACTGTAATATATAGGGGTTAGACATTTTCGAGTTCTGACTGAGAATGTGTTTCATCGGTCTCTTCTGTGGAAGAGAAATTATTGGGGCTTAGTTTCTTTCTTAATCGAGTTATATTATTTTTTAATTTTGAATTGTGGGTATAAATCGTCAATAATGTACAGTATAAGATATAAAAGCCAAGACAAAAACAATTTATTGCAAAATATACAGGGTGAGGCAGATAACTGGCCTATTAGAAATATCTCGAGAACTAAAAGCAACAGAATCATGAAATTTGGAATACAGGGGTTTTGAAGGATGATCTATTAAATGAAAATATTTTCATCTCTTTGCAACTTCCGGCTATACCGGAAGTTGCTTATAACTTCGTTTTTTTAATGGGACACCCTGTATATTTTTACATTTTTGGATTCTCTTCGATGCCTTCTTTCTTAAAATATGAGGATTTGTAATGTTATACAGGGTATTTTAAAAGCTAACTACGTTTGTTTATTAATTTCGTAGCAATATTCACACCCTGTAGAATTGTAGTAGTTTGACATATAAAACTGTACTTACGATCAAATGATTTTTAATATATGTAGTCTACTATTGTTAAAAATCATTAGTATAGCTAAATTTTTAATTTTAGTATACAGGGTTGGTCGAAACTCGGAATGAGTATTTTCTGAGTTTTCTTGAATGGAACACCCTGTATTTTAGTATTGTAATGAAATTATATTTTATGGTACTTTTTTATTTCTTAATCATTCCCTATACCTAACTGCTTTAATTTGTGCGTAATTGTTAGTCGCACCAACAATCTTAACTACGTAGCTATTTTGATAGCTAAACCATTATTGGTAATTTTAAGGATCGGTCTGGATTAATATGTATTTATTTCTGAAAAATTGTTTGTGATTGAATATTTTCATGGCCAACCTAATAAAATTTTACGTATTATTTGTTGCAATTAATGTTTAGCTTGAATCACCAATAACTCACAAATTAAAGCAGTTAGGTATAGGGAATACTTATAAAATAAAAAAGTACTATGAAATATCATTTCATTACAATACTAAAATACAGGGTGTTCTATTTAAGAAAACTCAGAAAATATTTATTCCAAGTTTCGACCAACCCTGTATACTAATATTTCAAAATTAGCTATACTAATGATTCTTAACGATAATAGACTATATTAAAAATCACTTGAACGTAAGCAGAGTTTTTAATGTCAAACTATTACAATTCTACAGGGTGTGAATGTTGCTACGAAATTAATAAAAAAAAGAAAATATCTTTTAAAATACCCTGTATAATATTACAAAATCTCATATTTTAAGAAAGATATTGAGGAGAATCCAAAAATGTAAAAATATACAGGGTGTCCCATTTAAAAAAACCAAGTTATAAGCAACTTCCGGCATAACCGGAAGTTGCAAAGAGATGAAAATATTTTCATTTAATAGATCATCCATCAAAACCACTTTATTCCAATTTTCATGATTGTGTTGCCTTTAGTTCTCGAGATATTTCTAATAGGCCAGTTATCTGCCTCACCCTATATATAAATTGCAAATTGAACAAATAAAATAAAATAGGTACAACATAAGGAACTGACAAGTTTATGCTACTGCGTATGGAACCCAATTTTCTTAGTTATTCATTAAGAAATTCTTCTATTGAATAATATGGTCTTTTGGATAGATAGGCTTTTGTCATTTTACGGAACTTTGGGAAATATGTTGCAGATTTAAGTTGTAACGGAAGATGATTGTACAGTTTCTTTGCGGAATATAATATAGATTTCTTTACTAACTCAGTGGATGGAATCGGTAAATAAATATCAAAGATTGAATTTCTGGTGGAGTAAAGATGATTGGGCCTTGATGGAAAGACATGAAGGTGTTTTCGAATTAAACAAACGGTTTCTAGAATATATAAAGATGGAAGTGTTAAAATTTCGTGATTTCTGAAGTAACTTCTGCAATGTGTAGATCTTCTGAGGCCAAACAGATATCTTATTGCTCTTTTTTGCAATCTAAAAATGACATCAAATTGAGCAGCTGTACTAGAACCCCAAAAAGGAAGACCATATCGAAGATGAGACTCGAACAACGAAAAATATGTTATTTTAGAAGATGCTAAATTGTCTAAAAAAATACCAAGAAATTTTACAGAATCAACGATACTGATCTGGCTGTTATTAAGAGGCAAAGGTTGAAAAGCTCCTTTATAGGATAATGCTACTGTTTTATTTACGTTAAAAGAGAGTAAATTAGAGTCAGACCAGGTCTTTATCGTCAGTAGATCCGAAATTATAGTTTCATGAAGAGATGCAATAGTTGAGTTGCTCCAAGTGATACTGGTATCACCAGCAAAAAGAAAAATTTTCCCATTGATTTTTAAATTAGTGATGTCATTTATAAAGATAAGGAACAGTATAGGACCCAATACTGAACCTTGTGGTACTCCACATACGATGTTTTTGAGACTAGAGTCAGTATCATTTGCTCTAACTAGTTGTTTCCGATTACTCAAGTAGGATTGGAACCAATTCAAAGAAATACCTCGAATTCCATAGAAATTTAGTTTTGTAATCAAGATGTCGTGATTTACACAATCAAAAGCTTTGGCATAGTCGCAGAAAACAGTGGCAGTATAAAGATTATTGTTTAGTGCTTGGTAAACCTCATGTAGTACAGAAAACATGGCATCAGTGGTACATTTATTTGTTAAAAAGCCGAACTGATTTTGTGATAAAATGTTGTTATCAACGATAAAGGACATAAGTCGAGTTTTAATGAGTCTCTCAATAATTTTGGAGAGTACCGGTAGTAAGGCAATAGGTCTATAGTTGCAGGCATCAGATTTTTCGCCACCCTTATGAAGAGGAATAATAATGGCTGTCTTTAGGCACTCTGGAAATTTACCTTTTTCGAAGGAATCATTAATTAGTGAGAGGAGGATTTCCAACACATTTTCTGTGAGATTAGAGAAAATTTTTATAGATAGTCCATCAGTACTACAGGATGATTTGCTTTTGATACTATTGATTGTTTGGATCAGTTCAGAGTTATCGACTGGTCGTAAAAATAATGAATTCGAGACCTGTCTTGAATTAGGAAGATAGGAAATGGGATCTTGTTGCGGCAAAATTGTTGATGTTATATTTTTACTCACATTAACGAAGTAGTCGTTTGGACTTTCAGGATTTGGAAGGGAAAATGATTGAGCTGTGTTAGTTTTATTTCGAAGATCGCTTATTATAGACCAAGTTTCTTTTGCAACACTTTTAGAGCTTCCCAGACGATTTTTATAATAGGCTTTTTTAGCTGACCTGACAAGTTTTAGATATGTTGTCCTGTACTTCATGATATATTCAGTGACAGCAACATTGGTAGTAAATTTCTTGATGTATAGTAGTGAACGCATATTTTTAGCTGATATGCGAATACCTTTCGTAACCCAAGGTTTCCGATGTTTTGGCTTAATAGGAATTAAAGGAAAGGCCTTATTGAAGATGTGGAGAAGCTTATCTAGCTATTATTTACAGCTGACATTTCATCACTATCATCACTTGACTGACACAAAATCGCAAAAGCAGTCTTTTTGACATTGAAATTTCATTAAACTACTTCACTTGATAGTGGTTCTAGCTCGACTGATAGCGCAGGTGACCTCCTTGCTATGTGCTGTCGACATCGACCGCGACTTAACTAGTAGCATCCACCGCGACCTACACCTCCACCTCGACCCACTTGTTCTGTTCTTACCCTAATGCATCCTCACTCGAAGTTCTAAAATGAGTTTTTTCTTCGTAATAATGTTTTTTGGGCACCCGCTTAGGCATTTTAACGCACTGGTAGGCATCAGTCCATTGTTTTAAAGTTACAGTTGGCTGCTTTGAAACTGTTTGGTTTTGCAGTTTATATTTGTTTGACCATTCAGTTACCATTTCAGAAGCGATAACTAAAAAGCGAGAAAGAGTGTAATGGATGTCGTTAATTAATTTTGGAGATTATTTAATATTTTCGATGTTCATTTATTACTTTAGGTGCGGCTTAAATATTTAAGTCATTGATTCATTAACATTTCAGGTGTTCATAAATTCTATTTCTAGTTGAGGTTTTTTGGTGCTCGGTTATTATTTTTGATTGCCAAATAATTTTTTTGGAGACGAGAGTATAAAACTTGGTAGGTAATGTTGGCGCTCAGTAATTGCTTTGGTGCTCATTTAAAATATAGGCCATTCCTTTTTATGCATTATTTAGATGTGTGTGAAAATAAAATTAAAAATCTTTTCCAGTCTGTGGATTCCTTTGGGCAAGCAGTTGAAATGTTGTTGATAAAATATGGAAAAAATATTGTAAATGAACAGTGCGTCTTAAATCGTCTAGCAAACGCAGCCTTTGACATTTATAGCAGTACTGTCGTACTTTCAAGAGCTAGTCAATCCCTTAAAGAAAATTCACCGACAGCTAATCACGAAAAATTGATGACGGAGGCATGGATTCTTGAAGTAAGTAGTTCTTTAGGGCTGTTTCACATTATAAGAATTTTGAACGTGCGAGGGTTTTCTCGTGCGGTAGTTTTGACGTACCTATCCTTTTCACACAATAAGACTTGAGTCGCACGAAGATATTTTGCTGTGTTGTTTGGTATATTTTTATTTACACTTTGTGGCTGAGGTAGGTACATGATACGATGTCTGATATGTATCATTACGATGTATCATTACAAATGGGTATTTATACTTTTGTCTTAATGTATTGTAATGCGTATCTAATTCATTTGCAATTTCTATTTTGTCCGTTATTATTTCTTATGTTTTAATTAAAAGTCCTAATTTGTTTTTATAATCGTTGTTCTACTAAGTTATTTGTGGGATCTTGGATTAGCTCATCTAATTAGCTCATACAATCTATGTAATAAACTATTCTAAATGGGAAATAAGCCACAACTGAACTAAAAAAAATTATTTTATTAACATTTCGACATCCGATTTGGGCGTCGAAACGTTAATACAATTATTTTTTTAGTTCAGTTGTGGCTTATTTCCCATTTAGAATAGTTTATTACAAAAATTCCACAAGGAAATAGTTTCAGAACAACATTACAATCTATGTTTTTCATGTACAGAATTTAAAAGACCCTCTGTCATCCACTCATTTTTAAATGTTGTTACCCTCGTTTTAAATGTTGTTTTTAGATAATTTCACACAATACGTGACCGCCGCCCTACTCCAGTCTTCACCGAGTCGTTTACCCTATAAAACTAAATATAATTTCGTAGAATAAAAGGTATAGTTATATCATATCATATGGAGCGAAATCAAATTATAGCGTTGTGGTGACTTTATCGTCGAAGAAAGAAATAAGAGGAACTGAATTCATTGGGTCCATCCTATTAACGCAAAAAGATACGATTTATATATGTTTATATTCACACATATGGATGGAACACCCTCTATACTAAACGTTAATTTCAACTATGTAAAATAAAGTTTATTATAATATACTTAGCAGTTTTAATTATTGTTGTTATCAGTAACATATAAATAATTTTGCTGTACTTACCAAATGTTAGTGATGTTGAAAATGTAACTATTCGTTACAAAGTACTCGTTACTTACGAATACCGAAAGTAACGATTACTATACAGAGAGGCAAATCGTTACTTTTATTACTCTGATATTACTCGAAAGTCTCACTTTCGCTTGAAGCACAGATGGTACATTCCCTCTCCTGGGGGAGTATAAAATTTTCCATCCTCTAAGAAAAAGTAAATATCGTACTACAAGCAAAATACCATTGATTAAATTTACTTTAATAAGTTCCTATTATATCAATATTGTGGAGCAACGTATAATTTTTACAATTTATAACACATCATTTGCGAAATCCCATTTTCTTCAATGACAGTACAAGTCACTATTTTATTATTCTCCCTTCGATTTCCTTCTCATATCCAACAGCCCCTGCATGACAACCATAGATACACTAACACAACACATTTGACTGACAATATTAAAACCAGAGTTTGGCGTTAGAAAATACTAAATGGTGTTTTTATAATTTCAGGCAACAGACAGGGTGAAAGCCAACTTGGATATTGTAGCTTCAGGCAAATATCTAGACAATTTTTCAAAAATGAGTGCCATTTCCAGAACAGTGTGTCAAGCAGAAGGTGTTGCACAAACTAATCCATTGAAGCTCTGATATGTTTATTGAGAATGGAAGATTGAAAGGAACTCCCAAAGTCCTTTGGAACAAAGGACTTTGAAACACAACTCTTGTATTCTATGGCTTGATGTCCATGGTGTAATCTGTTGATCTTTAGAGAAGTTTTCTTTCATTTGTTTTGAAAGTATGTAATTTTTATTTATTCTCGATAATTGGATGAAATATTGTCAATTGTCTATAAGATTTATCGTGTTATACATGCCAATATTTTATATTTAAATAATTTACGTCGCCTTCACATTAAATAATAGTTTCAAATTACAATACTAATGATTTCACTCTATGAATATAACATAACATCTATTTTAGAATAAAATAAACCTATATTTTATTTAGTGTGTAAATATTTTTTGTGTATTATTTAAAATAAAATATAAATATATTTTGTTTATAATAGTAAATTGTTTTTATAAACCTATTTCCTTCACCAATTATAATCAGCTGACTTATGTTACGAAAATTCCTCACCTCTTTACTTACAGATCAAAGATATCGTTAAATCCTTAAATGGCTGCATGTATGCACTCAATAGATTATTCAGAAGCAAAAATATATCCAAAGCATTTTAATTCGGAACAGAACTGTAATAAGACCTATAGTTACGTATGCCTCAGAAACCTGGACTATGACAAAAACTGAGCGATCAATGTTAAAAGTTTGAAAAGAAAAATACTTCGAAGCATATTTGAGGAAAAAATGATAAACAATCTATGGACACGAAGAACAAACATAGAGAAGAATTATATAAAGAGCCTAATATAATTGCAGTAGTAAGAGTCTGATCAAAACCATCATGCAAGAAACAACCAAGAAGTATAAAACTATTAATAAACACAAACAATAGTGGATCACTGATAAAATCTTGAGACAAATGGAAAACAGAAAAATAAAACACTAAACAATACAATAAATCGATAGAAAAATCAGGAGGAAAATCCGGGAAGCAAAAGAAAAATGGTACAGTAACAAATGTTTCGTAATAGAAGAATTGTAGAAAAAGAATGAAAGCTTCAAGAAATAACTGGATCATATAGGTCAACTGCACGCTAGGTTCAATAGGCGTTTGAAACGAATGTGGGGCTGCGACAGGGATATGCGCTGGCGTGTCTCCTCTTCAACATAGCTCTGGAAAAGGCGGTCAGAGATGCCCGAATAAACAACAGAGGAAATATTTTTAATAAATCATCCCAAATTTTGGCATATGCAGATGACGTAGACCTAGTTGCCCGCCCAACACGCAAACTAGAAGAAATGTATACCACCTTCTCAAATGCATAAAAAAATATGGGCCTGAAAGTAAACGAGGAGAAAACTAAGATGATGGCATCAACACCCAACAATAGAGCCAGAAACATCGGTCACCAATTCACTGTTGATAACTCTACCTTTGAAGTGGTAGACAGATTCACATACTTAGGCTCCCTGATCACCAAGGAGAACGTCATGACGGAAGAAATCCAGCGAAGGATAATCCTAGCGAACAAATGCTATTTTGAACTGAGTAGGCATATGAGAAGCAGAAACTTGAGCCAAAAAACAAAAATAACCATATACAAAACCCTTATACAATCAGTGTTGACATATGGATCGGAGACATGGACCATCTCCAAGGCAGATGAAAACCTTCTGCTTATATTTGAGCGAAGGATCCTGAGAGGAATATTTGGTGGCATCTGTGAAAATGGTATTTGGAGGAGGGGGTACAACTACGAGGTATATATTTGGTGGTAAAGACGTAGTATCTCTTATAAGAATAGGAAGACTAAGGTGGGCAGGACATCTAACAAGATCACAGCATAACAACCCCCTTAGAAGAATCCTTATGTCACAACCTGTGGGAAGTAGAAATAGGGGTAGGCCAAAACTTAGATGGAAGGATGGTGTAGATGAGGATGGGAAAAAAATAGGCGCAGCAAACTGGCAATAGATAGGATTGACTGGCGTAAAAGACTTGGGAAGGTCGAGGCTCTTTCATAGGGCTGTAGCACCATTGATGATGATGATAGGTCAACTGCAAGTATTTTACTTGAGAAACAACGAAATATTAGAGTCAATAAACAAGACAAACTGGAGAGGTGAAGATGATATATTATTGAGGTACTGTTTGATAACGAAAGAACAGAGATTCAAACGGAAAATATATCGACTAGTCCAACCATAACCTTCGCTGAAATGGAAAGAGCTATACAACTCTCAAAGAATAGGAAAGCAATTGGGCCAGATGAAATTCCCGGTGAAATAATCAAACTACTCTACGATAAAGGTAAATATTCTCTTCTAGACCTCTAAAATAAAATATAAGAGACATGGCATGTACCAACAGAGTGGCAACTGTCAGCATTTGTAATGATAACGAAAAACATAAACGCTAAATAATGTAGCGATCATAGCATAGCACCATCAGTCTGATGAGCCATGCACTGAAAATGTTCTTAAGAATACTTCAGTCAAGAATTTACAACTAAGCGAAACACAGTTTTGGTTTCAGACACAACCTTGAAACCACATAACCATTCTTCAGTTTGCCAGTCAAGGTGCAAAGATGTAGAGATATAGAATAACCTGTGCATATGTGTTTTATCAACTTTGAAAAAGCCATTGTCCGTATCACCCACGACAAACTGACAGGTGTCTTACAACAGGTGGGAATTGATGACCAAGACCTCCGTATTATCAAAAATTTGTCTTGGCATCAATGTGCAAGAGGGCCGGCGTAGATCAGGCGGTAGTATGCTTGGCTCGAGTGCTGGTAGGCCGGGGCTCAAATCCTAGCGCCGGCAAGAACAACTAGACATTTTTAAAAATGTCTATAGGCCCCAGGTCGACTCATCCTGAATAAAATGAGTACCTCGGGTAAAACCAGGGGTAATAAATAGGCTGTTACCTTCCTTGTATACCGTAGGCCCTAGGTATAGCAGACTACCCTGCTATAAGCCCAAAACCGCTTCAGCGATATAAAACGGGAGATTGTTATTATATCAATGTGCAAACATATGAATTGCTTAGAATGGAAGTAGTGGAGATACGACGTAGACTGAGACAAGGGTGGATTTTCTCGCCTCTACTTTTTAATATCTGCTTCTAATTTATCTTCAAAGAAGCCTTAGATCAAGATGCAAGCATTAAAATAAAGGGAATTAATGTCAACAATTTCAGATACGCAGACAACGCAGTACTGATTGCTTCCAATGAAAAAGAGTTACAATGACTAAATACTGTATCCGTAACTGTGATGAATATGAATATGTTGTCCGTAAAACGGAGTTACAACCAATGAACATTAGAGCATATAGGTATAGAACAGTTAGTCTTGATCGACTTTTTTTCTCTACTTTTAACTTCTTTTATGTACTTATGGATATTTTAGTGTTCAAAAAATGTATAAGTTATTACTAAATTGTGCATTATACAGAAGTCTACACTAAATTCAAATAAGACATGCAGTGCATGTAAACAAAGATTACAGTTGTTAAAGTTACTCAAAACGAATCTACTCGTTCCATAATAACAGTAGGTATATTATTAACATCACTTTGTCTCTTTTCTCGATTATTAGATTTTATTGTTAGTGTAGGAAACAGAGGTTGAACGTCGCAAATTCAACACAAGTCATGTTTAATTTTTTCTGGTATATTAAGGATTATTTATTATGAGCCTTACCCTTTCTTAAAAGATTACGCCCCAGAATACCCATTTTTATCCCTTTATAGGGGGTACTTTGTGGTTTTTGCGAAACGTAACCCTTTCTGTACGTTTTTGCAAAAATTCCTTAATAGAAATATGAAGAGGACTATATTTCTTACAATTTATTCCGCGACAGCATATGTCTATCACCCACCATTTAGCGGGGTTGGCGCCCCAAAGTTGACAAATTTTAAAAAAAGATATTTTAGAAAAAAATTATTTTCCCTAACTGTAATGGGAATCAAGAAGAAACTGCCCAAGAAAAATTGCCAACTTTTTAATTACAGGGTGTTAGTTTTAAAAGAAACCCTTTTTATACCATCTGAACCGCTTAGGCTAGCGTAAAAGAACTTTTAGCGATTACCCATGTACAAGTGTTATTTACAAATTTGTATAAGGATCTCCATATTTTCCCTGGAACCACCCAAAAAAAGGAGAATTAATAAAGAGAATGTGCAAAAATTGATTTTGAGCACCCTGTGGCTTTAGGGTGCAAAGAAAGTAAAATATGCGTAGATCATAATGTGTACCAGACAGTGTGTTCTTTTATTTGCCATAAGTACGTTATCAGTAAAATGAATAGGTGACGAAAAAAAAAAAAATAAAAAAAAGTGGAGCCCGCCAAACATTTCTGAGGTTTACGGCGCCACTGTGCCGTAACGGTTGCTTATACGAAAAAAATGCAATTTGTAGAGAAAATTATGGTCTTTAATTATACATAAGTTTTGTTTCAAAAAAATGCATAGGTAATGAGAAAATCGTAAAACATGCTTGCGTAGTTTCCGCAGGGATGTTGCACTAACCATATATATTTATAAAAAAAAAACCCTATTGAAGGAGTATAGGCCCATATGGTCAAAAAGCAAAAATAATTTTTTTCTTTGTCAACCCCCGTTTTATTTTTTAAATAATATATGCAGCATTTTAATAAAGGGCATGGTGTGTGAAGGATTCCAAGAAAACCACTTTTTTGATTAATTCTCCTTTTTTGGGGTGGTTTCAGGAAAAAATTGGGGTGCATTATACAAATTTGTAAATAACACCAGCACATGGATAATCGCTGAAAGTTTTTTACGCTAGGATAATCGGTTTAGATGGTATAAAAAGGTTTTTTTTTTAATGTAACACCCAGTAATTAAAAATGGGAAATTGCCCTGCAATGAAACCAGTAGGTACCAAAAAATCAGTAACTTATTTGTGATTAATAATTGCCGCAGTGTTTCTTCTTGAAAATTAATCTTCTTGATTCCCATTACAGTTTTTTAGAGGGAAAAATATATTTTTTAAACATCTTTTTAAAAAACTTGTCAACTTTGGGGCGGCGTCACCCCCGCTAAACGGTCACGGTGGGTGATAGACAAATGCTATCACGGAACAAATTGTAGGAAATATAGTCCTCTTCATATTTCTATTCAATCATTTTTTGCAAAAACGTACAGGGCTACGTTTCGCAAAAACCACAAATTACCCCCTTTAAAGGGATGAAAATGGGTGTTCCGGGTCCGGAGCAAAATCTTTTAAGAAAAAGTTAGCCTCATAATAAGCACCCCTTTTGATGTACCTGCAAGAAAAAAATAATTCAATAATTTACGCGATTATACAAGTAACTGTTATCCAAAAATATTCATAACCTGAACGGAAATAGCCATCTCGTATGTTGCCGGTGACGACATCGCTGTCAACTAATGTTTACATCCACTACATGACTCATGCGAATAAACTGTAACATTCTTATGTCATATTGTTCCGTGTAGTTTCTCCATATTTTCCTAATTAGTCCAGGGCGGATCTGTTTTGAGATGGACGTTGAGAGGTGACTCAAATTTTTTTGCAGAAATTGCTTGAAAATAAATCAAATAATAATATTTGAGTTATCCTCCCTCTCAAAAAGGTCCGGAACATTGTTTAAATAATCAAAATGTCAAAAATTGAAGGAAAAATTCGATTTTTTTCTTCGTTTTTTGATTATAACTTTAAAAGTATTCATTTCCGAGAAAAGTTGTACTGACATAAAAGTTGCCTATTTAAATTTCCTACAATATAAAATTGGTTAAAAATTTAAAAAATAGTCACACTAGTTGCAAAATAGCGATAATTGCGAAAAAACCATACAAAAACAAGTATTCGCATTTTACGTTATTCAACCATTTATGCTACACTTAGGACCTTCATATTTCACCCAGAAAAACTTTATGATACATTAAAACAATACTGTAAATTTCTTTAATATCGGTTTAATAGATTTTGCAAAATAAATTTTGCATTCCAGCTTTCGCAAAAAAAATTCATTTTTTCAAAATGTTACAGGACTGAAAATAAAGCAGATAGCAAGTTAAAATTTTTTTTGCTTATAGAAGTGTACTGTACCTTTCATTTGCAATTTTCAAAATTAAAATCAATTAATTACCGCGGCGTCAGAAAATTTTTGAAATAAACAATAATTTTTGGTGCTACGCGCAGGACAGCTGTGTTCGATTCACACAAGTTGATTTCCACCAAAATTTCTTCCAATCTTTATCTAATATATTATTTTCTTACTCTATATTTTGTTGTATTTTAATATTTTAATTCCACAAAAATCAAACTAATTTTATTATTGTTTGTGAAATATTGTTTAAACAATTGCATATGTTTAAAAATAATAAACTTTTATTATTTTAGTTAAAATATATGAACAAAGAAAGTTTTTTCTAATAAAAGTGTTATTTCAAAGGATAGAGTATGTGTTTTTATTTTGCAATAAACAAATTTATTTATTTATATCGAAATGTAATAAAAATTAAAATGTATCAATCGTTATCAAAGGTCATTGGAATGCCCAATCAGAGCAAACTATCCGCTGTCCTGCGCGTAGCACCAATAATTAATGTTTATTTAAAAAAATTCCTGACGCCGTGGTGTTAATCGATTTTAATTTTGCAAAATTGCGAATGAAAGGTACAGTACACTTCTATACGCAAAAAAATTTAACTTGCTATCTGCTTTATTTTCAGTCCTGTAACATTTTGAAAAAATGAATTTTTTTTACGAAAGCTGGATTTCAAAATTTATTTTGCAAAATCTATTGAACCGATCTTAATGAAATTTACTGTATTGTTTTACTGTATCATAAAGTTTTTCAGGGTGAAATATGAAGGTCCTAAGTGTAGCACAAATGGTTGAAAAACGTAAAATACTAATACTTGTTTTTGTATGTTTTTTTCACAATTATTGCTATTTTGCAACAAGGGTGACTATTTTTTAAATTTTTGACCAATTCTATATTGTAGAAAATTTAATAACGCGACTTTTATGTCAGTACAACTTTTCTCGGAAATGAATATTTTTAAAGTTATAATTAAAAAGCCAAGAAAAAAATCGAATTTTTCCTTAATTTTTTGACATTTTGATTATTTAAACAATGTTCCGGACCTTTTTGAGAGGGAGGATAACTCAAATATTATTATTTGATTTATTTTCAAGCAATTTCTGCAAAAAAATTTGAGTCACCTCTCAACGTCCAAATGTACTAATATTTTTACAGATGCGCCCTGGTCTAAATACCCCTTTACATATCCTTATACTTTCATAATATATTCCTTATATGTACTACTACTACATATCCTTATACTAAATAATTCAAATTTTGTATTTCAATAAAATGGACTATGCGCGCCATCTAGGGGACAACAACAATAAAAAACGCGCTTAATGAAACTTAGCTGGTCATGCGTCATGGAACAGCTGATTCGCGATGATTCGATCATCGCGAAAAATTGGCGAAAACTGGTGATTTATTTTTGTGCGCAAATTTGTCTAAAAATCTCTTTCGTCCAAAGTAAGTTTATATATTGTAACAGAATATATTGCCACTATTCAATACTGAAATGTTGACTTTTATAAGTTGTTTTTAAATTTATTTCATAATAACTATTAATAAAAATATTCATATTAGGTTTTTTTTAGATACAGAAAAATTGGGAGTGGCAGCTACGTAAATTATACAAAAGAGACGTTAGCAGAATCTCTTGATGATGAATTTCGTTTCGTGGTGTTGCAGAAGAATATATTATGATATCCATCGAAATACTTCATGGTTCAAAATTAAAGAACAAAAAGTATTTAGTGAAAAACAAAGCAAAAAGTGTTTAGTGTAATTACTATGTTAGCTTCTGGTTATAACGCAAAATATTTCACATTCTAGAGCTGATAATCATCATCAATTAGCCTATATTTGTCCACTGCTGAACTTAGGCCTCCCGTAAAATTTTCCACCTATTTCTATCTTGAGCTACTTGCATCCAATTTGTGGTGATGCGCTTTATATCATCCGTCCATCTAGTAAGTTGTCTTCCTATGCTTCGATATGTCTTGGCTTGGTAGCCATTCCAGAATCTTTTTGGTCCATCTAACATCCGTCAATCTGGCAACATGTCGGGTCCAAGTTCATTTAGCTATGGCTATTCTTTCAACTGTATCCGTGACTCTCCTGTTCTTGTGGTTATTTCTAGGTTTGGTACTTTATCTCTTATAGTAATAGCTAACATTGATCTTTCCATAACATTTGGACTTATGGATACCCACTATGGGGGTGTACTAAAGCAAGCAATATAACAATACTACAAAGATTTCAGAACAAAATGCTGAGAAACATCTTAGATGCTGCTTGGTACTTGGCAAACAGGCAATCATCAAGAAGATGGCAGAAAGTCACGAGCAATGACTTCATAGCTGCGAGAATATTGAGACAATCCAGCTCCTCAATACTACTGGGCAAACTAGAAGATTGAAGAGGACAAAGCCTTTTGAACTAGTTTGAGTGATAGTGAAAAGCAAAGCTTAGGTGCTTGTGCGCGTGTGCATGTTAGAATAGTGCACTATCCTAGGGTAAGCTCTTAATTTTAAGGAACAGTAGTAATTTAGGTTAAATTAAAATTGGTCATTTTTGACCAAATTGTAATTGTATAATTGTAATAATCATGATCGTGCTGATGATTATAAAAAACATAATTTTATCACAAGAATTCAGATTCGCCCTCAAAATAAATTAGATTAGAATTATTAAATTAAAATATTAGTTATAATTGATAGTTGATATCCTAATTTAATGGCTTTATTATAATACGAAAAATGAATGGAAGTGACAAAGAGACAGGAAGCGATGCAGATAGAGATAAAGAGACGAAACGCAAGAGAAGGACAAGGATTAATATTTTCGAAGAAATAATGACTATCTATATCATCGACGAAACGTAAGTTCTTTAGATATTCTCCATATATTTGTATTCCCTTTGGTCAGCCAATCCAACTTGTTAAAAGTAAGTCTGTATATATGTCATAGTCAAAGCCCGAATTTCAGGCACTCCTAGGTTTGACTAGGCAATCCTCAGGTCTGACTGACGGCCTTAGTCAAAGCCCGAAATAAATTACAATTTCGGCCTTTGACCAGTCAAACCTAGGAGAGACTAAAATGGTCAGGCAAAGGTCGAAATTTAATTTTATGAAATCGGGGTTTGACTAGTCAAACCCCGATCAGCTAATAAAATGTCATAATTTGTTAGATTATGTTTAATAAAACGTCATTTTTTAATTTAAATGTTTATTATTTTTATATTGCCGTAATTAAAATAAAACAATTAGTGTTTATTCTCACATGATGAGGCATTATGGCATTTAGAGTTGCCCAATACGTAAAGGCCGCGTCCCACCATCAAATAATTTGATCAAACTGGTTTGAGCAAACTGAAAGTGACAGTTAGTGACGTCACATCCTGAGTGTTCATTGTGGATAATAATGAAAAATTTTAATTTTAAATAAAGTACAAACAAGTTAGACAACTCAATACAAAAAATTTGATCAAACTAGACTGATAGTGAGAGCACAGATTTTTAGAATTTCAAAAAAACTGCAATTGTGACGTCACTTTGACGTACTTCCGGAGTTTGCTCAAACTGTTTGATCAAATTATTTGATGGTGAGACGCGGCCTTTAGACCTTTTACACTTTCATAATTTTGAAGAACGTTTCTTATTGAAGTAGCATTTTATAAAACCTTGCATTCCAAATTTAGAATATTTTGTACTAATTTCTCTTAGAGACAGCTTAACGCCTGGAGCATCTTCGAAGTTAAAAAATTCTCTTTGCATTCTCTTATTGATTTCTTGAAAAAAGTGTGTTTATTGTTCCGCATTTCATGCCAACTCTATATAAACCGTCAATTGTTTTATCTTGTATAATACCCAAAATATTTCGAGCATCTCCTTTGGCTCTATCAAACCTGGGGATAGGTATTGCTACAGTTTTTCCGATCGACATTGCAGGTTTGTGGTTTGTTGTACTTGCCACAACGAGAGCTCATACGTGCATAATTTGTAATCAGTTGGTATATGTTGTGTGTGCTGACAGCACACTTGGTGCATTCTATGAACATTTTTCGAAAGAAAAGTTACATGCATGCGTTGTGCACAGACAGAAACGATTAAAAGAAATAAAGGAAAGGTGATTAAAGGTCTTCATGCTCAGGCTAATGCTATAAAACAATTAAGTAAGTTAAAAAAATTTCCTCCAATTTCGATCGGAAAAACTTCAAAAAAAACCTATCCCCAGCTTTAATACAGCTAAAGGAGATGCTCGAAATTTTGGGTGTCGTACAAGATAAAACAATTGACGGTTTATATGGAGTTTGTACGAAATACGGAACAATAAACACACTTTTTTCAAGAAATCGAATGAGAGAATGCAACGCGAATTTTTTTCTTAATTTCGAAGATGTTCCAGGCGTTAAGCTGTCTCTAAGAGAAATTTGTACAAAAGATTCTAAATTTGGAGGACAAGGCTGCAATACTGCAATAAGAAATGTTTTTCAAAATTATGTAGGTAAATGTAAAAGGTCTAACGTATTGTGCAACTCTAAATCCCATAGTGCCTCAACGTGTGAGAATAAACACTAATTGTTTTATTTTAATTACGACAATATAAAAATAATAAACATTTAAATTAAAAAAATGACGTTTTATTAAACCTAATTTAACAAATTACGACATTTTAATAGCTGATCGGGGTTTGACTAGTCAAACCCCGATTTCATAAAATTAAATTTCGACCTTTGCCTGACCAACTTTGCCTCTCCTAGGTTTGACTAGTCAAAGGCCGAAACTGTAATTTATTTCGGGCTTTGACTAAGACCGTCAGTCAGACCTGAGGATTGCCTAGTCAAACCTAGGAGTACCTGAAATTCGGGCTTTGACTATAACATATAAAAGGATCTCTTCTTGTTTATACACGCTCTATTTTTATGAGATTACTATAAGTTTCTATGTAATTTGACACTGATTGTTACCTGTAGGCAGTGCTGTTTTTGTAACAATAAAGGTTCCGGTACGCAATGTTTCGGGGGGACTGGGGAGGGTTCATAAAGGGAGTCTGCCCCCGGGAAAACTTTTTAAATTTAGCCTCAATAAGGGCGTTTTAAAGCTATTTAGGAGCAAGGAAGAAATACAGGAATTTGTTTATAATTTGGTTGTTTTTTATTTTTTGTCCCAAAAGGTGCCGGTACGGCGTACCGGCGCGTACCGTCACAAAAACAGCACTGCCTGTAGGTATATATTGTATAATAATTTTGTATATCTGTTACCGGCCAAACCCGATTTCAGGATAAACTAGTTTGGCCTAGGCCAAACTAGTTTGTCCTAAGCGCGTTAGTATGGCCTAGGCCAAACTAGTTTGTCCTATCGCATCCTGATATAAATACACGCACTTCAGGCCAAACTAGTTTATCCTGATATAATAAAGACTCACACTTCAGGATAAACTAGTACGGCCTAGTCTAAACCAATTTAGCCGAGTCGAGAGTAATTTAGCGAACATGTAAGGACTTTTACATAAGAAGAATTTCCAAATCACGTCTCAACAGGGATGGCAAAAAAAATTATACATCGATATATTGTATCATATAGGTACATCGAATGAAGATATTGATACATGCTATAAATCAATATATTCTTGTATAATTAAATAATATAAAAACTAATAAATAAAAGGATGAGGTTTTCTCCAAAAATTAAAAGAAAAGATACACTTACGAATAAAACAGAGTACGAATTAATATTGTTTTCACCAATTTAGAAAAAATGTGAAAACGTTGAAGTATCCACGTCCGTCTGTCCGTCCGTCCGTCTGTCTGTCTGTCTGTGAACTCAACTCCTATGTCATTATACCAGGTAGAATGACAAACGAGGTGTCCAATGAAAGCTTATAATCCAAGGATTCTGCTAAAAGTGAGAAATTTGAGCTACGCTGTCTGTCTGTCCGACAGCGAATATAACTCAATATTATTGTTTGTTTGTGACGAATAATTATAATTTTAATAAAAATGATTCATTTTCCAAGAACAAAGTATTTTATTGAATTTATTATTTATATTAAGCCGTGCTAGTTCGCTGAATTACTTTCTTCTTCTTGGCTTTTTCCCATTATGAGTTTTCCGTTTTCGTTTTCCATGGCACTCTATTCTCCCAGTCGCCATCTCTGAGGTCTCTATCTATCATTTCCTATATGATTTTTCCATCTCACAGCAGGTCTTCGTCTCCGTCTTACTCACCGTGGGTCCCAGTCCAGTAATCTTTTCGTCCTCCTGTGCTCCGGCATTCTTTGTACATGCCCGTATCATTTCAGGGCTCTACTTTTACTACCACAACTTTATTTTTGTAATTGCGCATTCTACTTCTATTCTGTTTCATATTTCCTCTGTTCTTATTCTATCCTACCTGGTAATTTGTAGAAACCTTCTCATAAACTCCAATTCAACTTTTCGTATTTTATTTCGTATTATTGTTGTCACTGGCCATTTTTCCGCTCTTGTAGGGTAATATTCAGCACTATGCTCTGAAAAATCCTTTTTTGTTTTCTTTAGTTAGAGTGTTCTTCCATATCACTCTATGGAGTGCTTCCGTGGCTTGTTTTTCCCAAACTATTTTCATTTCTATATCTTTCATACAAGTAAGTAGACAAGTGCCATCTCGGTTTATCATTTAACCTAAATACTTAACAAGTCTTACAACTCTTAATTTAATAGTGTCTTCTAAACTTACTTTCGACTAGATTAAATTGGTTTCTTCAGCAGTGCCGGTTTAACACAATCTGCCGCCCGGTGCTGATACGGATGCCACGCCCAGGCTCAAAAATATTTCTTAATTTTATTTCAATTCAACAAAACATATTTTGAATACAAGTTTATTAAAATAAGGAAAACAATTAAAACTTTTTTTGGTTCCAAACTTAAATGAATACTAACAAAATACAAGAAAAAAATTAAGGGCGAACTTCAAAAAGTAAAATAAAACTGTACCTAATAACATTCAAACAGGTAACATGAGGTAGGTAATCAATAGGGTGGTGCGAAAAAAGTCAAGTTGATAATTCCGTGTCGCTATAGTGCGGAAAAGTTGCGATTGGTAATTACAAGCAAAACAAAAAAAGAATTATTCAAATCGGACTTTATCTTCCGATCCCGCAACAGGCCTCAAGATTATGAAAAAAATGAAATTTTACTTTTTTTCAAAAATTTTTTATTTATCCTTCGTGTACGTTTTATTACGTACGTTTTATTACGCACGTAATAAAAAAAATAGATTTAAGCATTTAATGAATATCTTCCGATCCCGCAAGGTCAATCAAAATGTATAAAAATTTGAAATTTTTGATGATTTTGATAAATTAAAAAACATTTCGTTATCTCATTTTTCTGTTACATTGTGAAGCTCTTCGCTCGTTTAGATATTGTATGACAATATTTAAACAACCAAGAACTCAAAACGAGGGAGTGGATGCATTTCTAGCTCCACACGCACCCCTTTCTCCAACCAACCAATGAGTGTGTGTTTTTTACATTATTTACATATGTACATTTCTTTTTCATCTGTTTGTGTCCAGCTCTTAAACATCAACTTTGTATTGTGATTCCTTGGTAAAATCTGGCAGCATGGACCTTGATCTAAATGTTTTCCTGATAAATCCATCTGTTGATTGGGGCCCACAACATACATTAGCCATTAGCATTAGACGATGCTTCCGTGGGCAACTTTAGACACCGCTCGTCAGCTTGCATGTGGCAGGTATGTGTACATTCCAGTCTGGCATGTCTCCCGATGTAATGCAAGAAGTTATAATATCTTCATTTGAAACTCTTCGAAGAACTGGTGGAGAAGATAGTTTTGTAACATTCCAGTCTATTATTTCAGTGTAGTCCTGTGCTTGAAAATTTAAAGTAGGAGGGATGAAATTTCTAATACTTTTGCCCTTGGCTTTAGTCTGTCCGGCTTTTAACAATCTCCTTGGCCCTAGCTCTCTAATGTGTTTCCTTTCTACCTACTACTTGAAATTTTGAAGCACAGGACTAAACTAAAATAATAGACTGGAATGTTGCAAAACTATCTTCTCCAACACTTCCTCGAAGAGTTTCAAATGAAGATATAACTCCTTGTATTACATCGGGGACATGTCAGACTGGAATGTACAAAACTATCCCTGCCACAAGCCAGCTGATGAGCGGTGTCTAAAGTTGGCCACGGAAGCATCGTCTAATGCTAATGTATGTGGGCCTCAATCAAGAGATAGATTCATCAGGACAACACTTAAATCAAGGTCCATGCTGCCAGATTTTACCAAGAAATCACAATGCAAAGTTGATATTTGAGAGTTGGACACAAACAGATAAAAAGAAATGTACATGTGTAATATGTAAATAATGTAAAAAACACACACTCATTGGTTGGTTGGAGAGAATTGTGCGTGTGGAGCTACAAGTGCAACCACCCCCTCGTTTTGAAATCTGGGTTGATTAAATATTGTCATACAATATCTAAACAAGCGAAGAGCTTCACAATGTAACAAAAAATTAGATAACTAAATGTTTTTTAATTTTTCAAATTCATCAAAAATTTCAAATTTTTATAGATTTTGATTGACCTTGCGGGATCGGAAAATACCCGTTAAATACGTAAAACAATTTTTTTAGTACTCAGCCATGCAAAGTGTAAATAAATTTTACTATAGCGATAAATAAAACATACTCGAAGGATAAATAAAAATTTTTGAAAAAAGGTAAAATTTTATTTTTTTTCATAATCTTTAGGTCCCTTGAGGGATCGGAAGATAAAGTCCGATTTGAATAATTCTTTTTTGTTTTTCTTGTAATTACCAATCGCAACTTTTCCGCACTATAGCGATACGGAATTATCAACTTGACTTTTTTCGCACCACCCTAGTAATCAAATACCTTTACTATTGAAAAGCTTGTTTTCTTGCTTTTACTGAAGCGAAGTTTGGATGATATCATTTATATTTAATTCATTTAGTTTAGCAGGTCCTCTTTAATGGATAAAACTGCTAAGGAGTTCAAATTTTCTTGGGAAATTGCATTTCTTAAGTAGGTCTTTACCCTTTTTTATGTCGAAAGAGAGCGTTCGCCACTTGCATTTGCGACCAATATGGAGAAAAAAATATGCAGGCAAATATTAACGTTTTGAAATGAAGATATTAGTTTATTTTCGTATAAAACCTGTACCTATTCTAAAGGAGTGTCTATTTTTAATTGGGGAAGAGACGTTAACAAATGATTTAAATGAACACATTCTTGGAGAAAATACTCATCCAAATCTTCCTTGTATTTTTGTTGTTATTCGATTGCCGATTTGAAAATATCTTCATCTTCCGTATTTTGTAGTTTAAACAAAAATTTAAATGCTCTTGAACAAGATTTATAACGTTCACATCGGCGAATAATCTCCGACTTCCGACTTAAGATTGTCTGTTATAAAAACATCACATTGTATTAGCACTTTTTCTTTTTGGTTTAAACTTGCCTCCGAATTCTTTTCTCCTAATTGCAATTTTTTTGATAATCCTCTGCTCAGCATAATTTTTGTTCCCTGTTAACAACATTCCTAAGACCTCGTAGTGATCAAAACGATTACGTAAGAAATCAAAGTAATCTGCTAAAGATGATACCAGATGAGCGGTTATGCTTAAATCCATATTTTCCTTTTGTACTGCTTTATTCACATCATTAACCCTTTGTAAAACGTCAAGACAGAATGATAAAATTATTCCGTTTTCCAACAAATCAAGTTTTTCCGATACAGAAGCTGCTTCAATTCTTACTACATTTTTCTCATTTATATCCGTTGATATTTCACTCAAACTGTAATTGCTTTTTAACGCTTTTACGGCATCAAAACGAGAAGACCAACGGGTTGCATTCACTCTTTTAGGTAACAATGTCTGCCCCGACTCAGGCGAATCCTTTATTGCACGAGACAGTAACATCCACTTGTGTGTAGACAGACACGGAGAAAAAATTGTAGATAGCTTGTACCAACATAAAAAAAGATGTTGCTTCCAAACAACAATCTGCTGCATTTTAGACAACCAAATTTAAAGAGTGAGCAGGACACAGCACAAAGAGAGCTAAATCATTGTAATTTTTAATACGTGCTTGCAAACCAGAATAATTGCCACTCATATTACTGGAATTGTCGTAAGACTGGTCTCTGCAGTTCTTAATATCTAATTTCAAAGACTCTAACATTCCAATAACTGTTTCCTCAAGTTCTTGTGAGCTATGCCCAGTGTTTTTATAAAATCCCACGAATCTTTCTACGGGATTCCCTTTATTGCTACAATATCTCAAAATCGCTGTAAGTTGGTCATGGTGTGTTATGTCAGGTGTTGAATCTACACTTATAAAATAGTATTTGTTTCAAGGGCGCATCCAGGACCGATTTTCGGGAGGGGCCATGGACTTTTTTTGGGGAGAGGTACCGGAGATACGGGGGGTGATTTTTAAAAATTAGGTTACAATGGTGAGTTTTAAGGCACTTTTCACACACTTTTACTGTGTGTAAGAAGTGCCTTAAAATTCACCATTCGTGCCGTAGTACCGATTCCTACACATTTCTTCGGATCCAAGTGCAGTTCTTTCAACAAGTTTAATATTATTTTTCCCAATGCTTCTCCTGTCAGGTATTGTTCTTTCCCTCTTTCTTGATTTTCACTAATTATTTTTAGCTTCTCATACGTGCCAATGAACTTGACAAAGTCTTCACGAATGTTGTTGTGTGTATGTATCTCAAATTTAGAGAAAGCTGTTCCACGTGGGATACGTCGGTCGTTTCGTCAAATATGACAGACAGAGTAATAATTTGCACTTTGAACCTGATTCATTATTTGTTCAATTACTTATTTCTTCACCACAACATGTTATTAATTGATTTTGACTGGTGTTATTTAAGATGCTGTGGACAGGTGTTATTTAAGAGTCTTATCTCCTGATGCAATTTTAAACCTTAACAATTCCCTCATTGCTAGCTCCAGCATCTTCGTCCAGAAGCAGAAGGCCATCATGACGATGGTCTCTTAGAGGAATATTTTGTCGACCTAAGATAAGAACACTATAGACCCTACTATTGGTCGTAGTCTTTCTTTATTTTTGTTGTATCTGTTTAGACCTCTAAGAGTCTATCTGGTTAATCACTGACTTTTGAGGGTTGCGATAACTTTGTAGAAAATCCAGCTCAAACTGAACGCAGTCCTTGTGGTATGATCTTTTTTCATGGGTTTGTATGGCTCCGTCTTTGCTCATGAGTTTGGTGAAAGATGTTAAAGGTTTCATGACAAGGCTTTAGGCTGTCGTCCCTTTATTGTGACCATATTTTTCATTAGAAAAATAAAACGCAATACTTGTAAAACAATTCTTTTTGACTGTGCGAAAATACTAACCAACTCCTTTGTTCTAAGTGCTAATGACCCAATTAACGGTTCATTTCTTTTTTATTCTTTGTGTGTATATAATATATGGAAATTGATACGATTTTGATGGCTGTCAAGGTAGTTATAACCATTGTCACTTTGTAAAATTATCAAAATTTTGATTTATAAAACATCCAATGTCATTCTTGAAGCTTCTGTTACTGTCTTTGTTCAATTCTAGTCCAGAAAACATATGTATCCCCTGTTTTGTACATGTGTTTGAAATTAAAAACATTTGAAATGCAAATATTTAAATTTATATTTTTTTAAATTCTCGGAGGGGGCCATGGCCCTCTAACTGGATCCGCCCTTGATTTGTTTGCCTCAATTTGCCTAACAATTTTATCAATGACTCGATTGGACAATAAATATTCAGTAATTCCATATAGGTATCTTTTGATAGATATGATGTTTTGCCTTACCTAAATTTGCTCGTTTATTAATATGATTATTTAAAAATGGATCGATCATATTCTGACAATAGTTCCAGTAGTGGAACAATCATGTGGATTTGTATGCAAATTTTATTTTATCATAACCATATAATTTCGGAACAGCACGTGCTTCGCGCGTACCGCCCGGGAACTATCAACCGCCCGGTGCTATACAGCCCCGAAAAGACCCCTGGTTAAACCGGCGCTCTTCTTCAGGATAAAGTAGTTTGGCCTGAAGTGTGTGTATTTATATCAGGATAAACTAGTTTGGCTTACGTGCAATAGGACAAACTAGTTTTTCCTACGTGCGATAGGACAAACTAGTTTGGCCTAGGCCATACTAGTTTATCCTAACGCGCTTAGGACAAACTAGTTTGGCCTAGGCCCAGGGGCGTCATTTGAAATTTTGATTGGAGGGGGGGCAAGCATTATATTATATACAATACATTATAATATGATGTAATGATGAAAATGATGTATTTTTTTGTAAATTTCAGTCATTTTCAGGGTCAGTCATTTATCATTTCAGTAAATTTCAGTCATTATCAAATGACGCCCTGCCTAGGCCGAACTAGTTTGTCCTGAAATCGGATTTGGCCGGTAACATATCTATACTTTAACCTGCATTCTTTAAGCGCCCTTTTGTAATGTTTGTATTTTTTGTAATTTGCTATTATTGTAAAAACTTTTTCTAAGAACTAATTTTTTGAATTACTTTTGAATACTTTTATTTTTACTGTGATAGAAACTTTGTTTTATTTATATTATATTATTTAGTTTTTTAGTACCTACAAATATTTTGTACTTTGGGCCACATAGCATAGGTAAACTCTGCTCTGTTCCATACCATTGTATAATAAATAATAATACCAGATATTTACATCAATCATCTAATTGTTACTTAATGTTTTTACACTTCTTTGTTAAATGGTTTTGCTGATATGATATTTCCTTGATATATTTGACCGGGTATAATAAGTTTGTTAATTAGCTTATTAAATGTTTTATCTTCTGTAAATGTATGGGTGTGTTGAATAGCTGGTTGCATAACTCCAGGCTACGTTTTCGCAGATGTGTACAGGAAACTACAACTTGTTGATTTCCCATCACACTTGTTGACCACTGACAAATGTTTTTTAGATACATATTTATTTCAATAATATTTACATTCTAAAATCTTCCATTTATTAAGCATTGTTATTATTTTGTACATTATGAAAAACCGTTTTGAATTTCACAAATACAATTTTAACGTAAGGTTCCAAACAGCAATCAGAATCAAGGTCTTAATTTTGCCCGAAGCTAGTTAAAATGTGATGTCAGAATGACATCATCGGGAAGCGTTGTTGTCTGCCAAAGAACCAGTTAACAAAAAATATACAAGTGTAGATTCGGAGACACATTATATGTTGCATTTTTTATTGTAGTCAGCTGGAACAGAAGCAATTTGTACGTGTTGATTTTCACCATTGGTGTACTCCAGAATCAATAGCGTTGACGTCACAGTGGGTGCTTGTATGTTATAGCGCCGATCTGCGCTATCAGTGAGCGGGGGGACCAGTGCACTTGTAACTTTGTTAGTGACATGTATACGCGCAAGTGTCTCGAACTGTCTTGTTTTGTTGTCGATGTGTGAAAAGTACACCGCTAAATTTGTGGTAAGCTTTTCCATACAAATATTATAGCCCCTATTTATTAATATCGAAACACGAAACATATAGGTTAATTCCATATACTCTTAACACCTAACGTGCTAAGTGGCCTTCAACAATATTTCGCTATTGACATTGAAGGTCTCTATTCAAAGACTGTAAAAGGCTAGTAGAGGTCAACTGTTATTATTATTTTATAATTATTAATAATACTATTATAAAATAATAACTTATACATTCTTTATGACCTGTGTCCTCTATAAGCGCGCCAAGAATTGACATTCAAAAGATTCTCAAGTTTCCCGGAACGATGATCCTTGATCCTTATTATTATTATCAAAAAAACGAAAGATTTCCTTTCAGCAAAAATACAGAAAACAGGTTACAGGTTAAGTCTTCAACCTTTATTTACATGTACATGTTAATTCACCCACTTTTTTAAATTTACTCCATTTTTGATGCAAAACTTGAATTGAGACATACAACAAGAAAAACAGGTTGTATCACTTTAATTGATGAGAATAAAACAATATTTATTTCTTGTTCTAAGTAAACAGTACTAGGTAACAACAATTTTTCAGTATCCAGTTAAAGGCAGAATGCAACAGATGGAGCATGTAATCCTGTATTATTGGTTGCAGAAGTTCGGGTGTAATTTACATTAAAACTGCGATTTTATTTACGCTTATTTTTCGTAAACTCGCTACCTTAGAATAAATCTGTGATGGTGAAAATAATCATAGTAATGAATTAATTTTTTATTGCAAGCGCCAACCAGTTCCCATGTTGTTTTTTTGTTCTTTGGTGGTTCCTGCGCATTTTTTGTTGCTTAATTTAAGCGGTGTTGTCTCGCAAATTGCGTGGCGAATAAGGTACCAAATTCTTGCAGATAATTTATGCAAACGAGATGACAAATATTTTTCTATTTGAATGTTATTATTACCTGGGTTTATTATTGATTTTGAGGGAAATTGTTTTCTTCTGTGACTCAAGTTACTTGTTTTTATCTCTTAACATCT
Organism: Diabrotica virgifera virgifera; assembly: GCF_917563875.1. NCBI lineage: Eukaryota > Metazoa > Arthropoda > Insecta > Coleoptera > Chrysomelidae > Diabrotica > Diabrotica virgifera. The sequence goes on along the minus strand of NC_065452.1, from coordinate 148,585,578 downwards.
CTTTATGATAAAAATCATATTACTAGAGGATCTGATAATCTGATATAAGGACGACCTTCACCGATCTGTTTAATGGATAAAAATTATTTGATATATAATTTAGGGCCGGTACTTTCTGTCCCGGTTAACGGAATGTTCTGATTAAACCCCGGTTAGAGGAATTTTGTCATGCAAAAATTCAGTTAAGTCTCTTGCGTTGTAATAAATGCAATTATAATTATTATTATACTTATTTCTAATTATAATAATAATTGTAATTGCATTTATTACATCGCAAGAGACAGGCCCGCCGGCAAGGGGGGTGGGTCAGGGAGGGTCCGCCGACCTCTCTGGATAATTACAGCTTAAGATATTATTGATAAATTTGGTCAAGATCGAAGGGATTACAGTTTTTATTTACCGATTGATCTTTTTTTGTATTAATTAAAATATAAATTTTTCTTGTTCTTTCATTCATTTCTAGAATAGAAAAGCGACTTAAAGATTTTGACCCTCCCTAAATTTTTTTTTGGTGGCGGCCCTGGCAAAAGACCCTAGAGAGGTCCCGATTAAACCCCGGTTAATTAACCTAGGTTTAATCGAGACATAAAGTACCGGCCCTTAGTATGTTCAGGGCCGCCGAGAGGGATGAGCGGGCCCCGGTAAGAAGTGAAGAGCGTACCCCCGGCAAAAAGTGAAGAGCGAAAAAAATTGTTTAATTTTTATGGAAATAAAATTATCAATAATAAATATACAGGGTGTCCAGAAACTCTACCGACAAACGAAGACAGGAGATTCTTCAGATAATTTTAAGATAATTTAACCCAATTCACTTAGTCCGAAAATGCTTCCTAAGGGAGCTAGAGCTCTTTGAAGATGGCGTCTTGTAATTGGTTTTTCTTAAATACCTCCAGAACGCTTCTATTTAGAAAAACAAAAATTGGTACGCGTATTTATCTACAAGATATAAATCTAATCCATTCATTGCATATTTCTAGGACTGATCATAGGCGTCCGTTTTGGGTAGGGCAACGGTTATTTTATCGCATAACTTTTTTATCTTTAACTTTTATGCATTTCTGACACTGGATTATGAAATTTTGAAGTATTCTAGTACCAAAAGATACTCTTGTTTTAAATCGGTAGGACACAGCGTTTTCTAGAAAAATCGATTAAAAAATTTTTCGCTTTTTAAATAAAAACATTTTTTTCAAAAGAAACTGTTTAGAAAGACGAAAACTAGCACATTTATTTATATTCAAGAGATAAATCGATTTCATTAATTGCGAATTTCTAGTACTGGTCATAGGCGTCCGTTTTGGGTAGGTCAACAGTTATTTTATAGCATAACTTTTTTGTCTTGAATTTTTGAGCATTCTTGACACTAGATTATTAAATTATGAGGTATTCGAGTACTAAAAGTTACTCTTACTTTATGTTGGTAAAATACTTCGTTTTTTGTTGAAAAGTTCTTTCAATTTTTTTTCAAATTCCAAAAACGAAAAACTTTCAAATCGATTTTTCTAGAAAACGGTGTGTCCTACCGACTTAAAACAAGAGTACCTTTTAGTACTAGAATACCTCATAATCTAATCATCCGGTGTCAAAAATGCATAAAAGTTAAGGACAAAAAAGTTATGCGATAAAATACCCGTTGCTCTACCCAAAGCGGACGCCTATGACCGGTACTAGAAATTTGCAATGGATGGAATCGATTCATCTCTGAAAAGTAAATAAGCATACCAATTTTCGTTTTTCTAAATAGAAGCGTTCTGGAGGTATTTAAGAAAAACTAATTTCATGGCGCCATCTTCAAGGAGCTCTAGCTCCCTTAAGAAGCATTTTCGGACTAGGTGAATTGGGTTAAATTGTCTTTAAATTATCTGAGGAATCTCCTGTCTTCATTTGTCGGTAGAGTTTCTGGACACCCTGTATAATAAGAAATATTTCAAATATAACTTTACTAAATTTTGATTATATTTTTATTTATAGTAAAAATATTTATAATCCCGGAGCTAACCGAGTTTTTTGATTGGCATGTCTAGATGTCTATAATTTTTGAAAAATCGCATGATTTTACCAAATAATTCTCAATACACAAAGTTGCTAGGCCAGTTAACTGATCCTGTTTCATTTTAGTTCTCATAGCATTTTTTATGATAGAATGAAAACTAAAGGATCTTTTCCCCTTTTGCGACTTCCACTGGTAATGTGCAAAATATTCTTGACGCTATAACGACGTTAGAAAATAATGATTCCAATTTGGGTTGTTTAATTTTATTAAGTAAATCTATTGGAGAAAGTTGAGATTCACAAATATTCTTGTATACCGCTCTATCGTCTTCTTTATAAACTCGAGCAATATATCAATTTTTTTTCTTTATACTGTCGTTATCTTCATCTCAGAATGTCCATAAAATGTTAAATAGTGAATGAATTTCAATTGCTGCATTGAATCTTCGGGTTTATAGTCCAGGGCGCATCTGTTTTGAGATGGACGTTGAGAGGTGACACAAATTTTTTTGCAGAAATTGCTTGAAAATAAATCAAATAATAATATTTGAGTTATCCTCCCTCTCAAAAAGCTCCGGAACATTGTTTAAATAATCAAAATGTCAAAAAATGAAGGAAACATTCGATTTTATTCTTCGTTTTTTGATTATAACTTTAAAAGTATTCATTTCCGAGAAAAGTTGTACTAACATAAAAGTTGCGTAATCAAATTTCCTACAATATAGAATTAGTTAAAAATTTAAAAAATAGTCACCCTAGTTGCAAAATAGCAATAATTGCGAAAAAAATATACAAAATCAAGTATTGGCATTTTACGTTTTTCAACCATTTATGCTACACTTAGGACCTTCATATTTCACCCAGAAAAACTTTATGATACAGTAAAACAATACTGTAAATTTCATTAAGATCGGTTTAATAGATTTTGCAAAATTAATTTCACAATCCAGCTTTCGCAAAAAAAATTCATTTTTTCAAAATGTTACAGGACCGAAAATAAAGCAGATAGCAAGTTGAATTTTTTTTTTGCTTATAAAAGTATACTGTAAGTTTCATTTGCAATTTGCAAAATTAAAATCGATTAATTACCACGGCGTTAGGAAATTTTTTAAATAAACATTAATTTTTGGTGCTACGCGCAGGACAGCGGTGTTCGATTCACACAAGTTGATTTCCACCAAAATTTCTTCCAATCTTTATCTAATATATTATTTTCTTACTCTATATTTTGTTGTATTTTAATATTTTAATTCCACAAAAACCAAACTAATTTTATTATTGTTTGTGAAATATTGTTTAAACAATTGCATATATTTAAAAATAATAAACTTTTATTCTCTTAAGTTAAAATATATGAACAAAGAAAGTTTTTGCTAATAAAAGTGTTATTTCAAAGGATAGAGTATGTGTTTTTATTTTGCAATAAACAAATTTATTTATTTACATCGAAATGTAATAAAAATTAAAATGTATCAATCATTATCAAAGGTCATTGGAATGACCAAACAGAGCAAACTATCCGCTGTCCTGCGCGTAGCACCAATAATTAATGTTTATTTAAAAAAATTCCTGACGCCGCGTGGTGTTAATCGATTTTAATTCTGCAAAATTGCAAATGAAAGGTACAGTACATTTCTATAAGCAAAAAAAATTCAACTTGCTATCTGCTTTATTTTCAATCCTGTAATATTTTGAAAAAATGAATTTTTTTTGCGAAAGCTGGATTGCGAAATTTATTTTGCAAAACCTATTGAACCGATCTTAATGAAATTTATCGTATTATTTTACTGTATCATAAAGTTTTTCTGGGTGAAATATGAAGGTCCTAAGTGTAGCATAAATGGTTTAGAAACGTAAAATGCGAATACTTGTTTTTGTATGGTTTTTTCGCAATCATTGCTATTTTGTAACAAGGGAGACTATTTTTTAAATTTTTAGCCAATTCTATATTGTAGGAAATTTATATACGCAACTTTTATGTCAGTACAACTTTTCTCGGAAACGAATACTTTTAAAGTTATAATCAAAAAACGAAGAAAAAAATCGAATTTTTCCTTAATTTTTTGACATTTTGATTATTTAAACAATGTTCCGGACCTTTTTGAGAGGGAGGATAACTCAAATATTATTATTTGAGTTATTTTCAAGCAATTTCTGCAAATAATTTGAGTCACCTCTCAACGTCCAAATGTACTAATATTTTTACAGATGCGCCCTGGTCTATTATTAAGTTGCTTATTATAATCTATGACAATATTAAATATTTCACAACGAAATACTGCGTCGGGCTCAAAATAATTATCAGTCGCCTCAATACTAGGCCCTATATTTCAAAATAGGGGTAAATATATATTTCAAAATAGGGGTAAAGGTCATATTAAATATAGCTGAGTATTAATATGCACATAAAGTGAGGAGCAAATAAACAAGAAAAATTACGTCTTTGGTCTTTTCGACGCCGGGCCCTTTACATCGCCGGGCCCCGGTAAAATGTACCGGTCGTACCCCCTCTCGGCGGGCCTGAGTATGTTAAAAATTATAAAAATAAAGAGTGCCAGATATAATGTAGTCCAGACTAAAATTAATTATTAATTAAAAAATGACATTTTTTATAAATTCTACTAAAATTTTTTCGGCCCGGCCAAATATTATTTTAAATTTTTTGGATCATTCGAAACAAAAAAGGTCTTTTGTAATTTTTCTCTTGAGTTGATCGTTTTCGAGTTAAGTATAAACAATTTAAAACTGAAAAACTATCTAAAAATGACTGATTTTCAAGGCTCAAAAACACAAATAAAAAATATTATTTTTGTAATCATCAAGTACCTAAATTCAACAAAAGATCATCAACGTTTGTGGACCGAGGCTGGCGGTCTGAATTTTAGTTGTTCAGATGTAATCAAATATGTGCTCTCTGAGGAAACCCTAATAAGGGTAGAAACTAGTTAGAGTGCTTTTGGCGCTCTCTGAAATAATAAAGTAAGACGGCTCTTGTTTCGTTTCACAACGAAATGATTATTTATTATTTATCCAGATTTAGCCATACGGCTCACACTCCCTCTAAGGGGGAAAATTGACTCATCCCAGATACCTACGGTATCAAAAGGATTGAGCTCTGGTGGGACTCTTTCCGTGTTATCGAGCCCTAGGTGACTTGGTATGCAGGTGTATCTCCCAAAAATTTTCGTACACATCTGGCCGTTGCGAGTAGTACTGCTTTCTGCATGGTCTTATAAAGATGTTCATTAAAACCCAGCTTTTTTATGCTTTCGAGGAGGGTCTTCGGAATGACTCCAGTAGTAGACATAATAATCGGTATCGTCTGGGTACTTTGCATTCTCCACTGTCTCCGTATTTGAATTTCCAGATCTGTACTTGGCGATCTTTTCAGTAAATTTAGTACGTAGATTATTGTTGTTAGGAATCGCCACATCAATGAGGGTTGTTTGTCTCGTTAATTTATTGACTAATACGAGATCTGGTCTATTATGCGCCACTGTTTGGTCTGTGAGCACAGTGCGGTCCCAGTATAGCTTGTAGTTGCCATCCTCAAGCATACTCTCAGGGACGTATTGATAATATGGGAGATGGTCGGTTTGGAGAAGTCCCAGCTTGATAGCTATCTCCTGATGAAGGATTTTTCCCACTGCGTCATACCGTTCCTTGTACTCAGTTGCAGCAAATGCCTGGCAGCCCCCTGTAAGATGTTGGATGGTTTCTTGGGCTTGACATCCATATCGGCATCTGTCGTTTTGAACATGAGGGTCTTTGATGATATATTTCAGGTAATTTCTGGTTGGTATAACCTGATCCTGAATGGCCAGTAATGAACCCTCCGTTTCAGGGAACATCTTTCCTGATGTCAACCAGTAGTTCGACGCTATATTGTCGACATAATCTTGGCTGACCTCATTGGGATGTCGCCCGTGCAGAGGTTTACTCATCCAGGCGCGCACTTTTTCGTCCTTAGTAAGGTGGTTTATGCGAAGTTCTGCTTCCCTCAGTTTTATCGGTGTTGTGTCATCTACTGCGCAGATAGCGCGATGTAGAGTAGATGTTTCAGCCTGCATCTGAAAATAAGATCTTAAATTAGCAATTTGTTTGTCCAATTGCTCACCTATATCCATAAGTCCTCTTCCTCCTAAATTCCGTGGTAATGTCGTTCTTTCTACTGCACTTTTTGGATGGTGTTTTTGTGCCTTTGTGAGGTGCGTTCTTACTTTTCGCTGAAGATTTTCTATGTCCGTTTTTGTCCACTTAACAATGCCAAATGAATAGCTAAGCGCGGAACATGCGTAGGTGTTTAGTGCCTTAAACAAATTTCTACTATTAAGGTGTGAGCGAAGCAGCTGTTTTACCCTTCGTATAAACTCGGTAGTTATCTCTGTTTTCATTTGTTTATGGTCAATTCTCCGTGCTTGCTTTACTCCAAGATATTTATACATATAGTTTTCACCCATGGCCTCGATGTTCTGGCCATTTTGCATATCGAATCCTCCGGGCTGTACTTTTCCTCTGACTATATTTAAAATACGGCACTTGTCTAGTCCGAAGTGCATGCTAATATCATTAGAAAAAGTTTCTACAGTTTTTAGCATCTCATCGAGTTGGTTTCGAGTGGAAGCCATTAATTTCAAATCATCCATATACAATAAATGATTAAGCTTCGCCACCACATTGTTGTTATTTTTGATGCTAAAACCTGCGTCTGTGGAGTTCAATAGCTGAGATAATGGGTTCATAGCTAGACAGAACCACAGTGGACTCAACGAATCTCCTTGAAACAGGCCCCGGCTGATTGCGATATTTTCAGTTTCGATGTTATTTTCACCAGGTATTTGAAGGTGAATTCTAGTCTTCCACTCCGTAATTATATGCTCTAAAAAGGTCACTATATTATCATCGACTTTATATATTCTCAATATATCTATAAGCCATTCATGCGGCACTGAATCAAAGGCCTTCTTGTAATCAATGAAGGCAGTAAAAAGATTCCTCTTTTTGGAATATGCCTGGTTAGAAATTTATGTTATGCCTGGTTATTTATTATTATATTTAGTTATTGTTATACAGGGTGTAACAAAAATACAGGTCATAAATTAAACCACATATTCTGGGACCACAAATAGTTCGAATGAACCTAACTTACCTTAGTACAAATATGCACACAAAAGAAGTTAAGTACAAAATGAAAATCGATTTTTTTGAATATATCGAAAACCATTAGAGATTTTTTGTTGAAAATGGACATATGGCATTCTTATGGAAAGAACATGTTAACGAAAAATTATAGTGAAATTTGTGCACCCCATAAAAATTTAATGGGGGTTTTGTTCCCTTAAACCTCCCCAAACTTTTGTGTCCGTTCCAAATAAATTATTATTGTGGTGCTATTAGTTAAACTCAATATTTTTAAAACTTTTTTGCCTCTTAGTATTTTTTCGATAAGGCAGTTTTTATCGAGTTGCGGCTTCTTTTTTAATATGTTTACATAAAAACTTTATGAGGGTTTTGTTCCTTTAAACCCCCCAAATGTTTGTGTACGTTCCAATTAAACTATTACTGTGGTACCATTAGTGAAACACAGTGTTTTTAAAACTTTTTTGCCTCTTTGTATTTTTTTTATAAGGCATATTTTATCGAAATGTGGCTTCTTTTTTAATATGGTTCAAAATATACTTAAAAATGTCAATCATAAATAAATTTTCATATTACATATTACCAAGTCTCCATAATCGTACTTTACCATATACATACAAATATGTGGTGGATTTGACAAATATTCAAATATCTCGATAAAAACTGACTTTTAGAAAAAGTACCAAGAGACAAACAAGTTTTTAAAAACTTGTGTTTAACTAATGGCGCTACAATAATAATTAAATTGGAACGTACACAAAAGTTTGGGGGGTTGAAAGGAATTAAACCCCCATAAAATTTTTATGGGGTCTCCAAATTTCATTATCATTTTTCTTAAAATACTACTGCCATAAGAATACCACCTGTCCATTTTCAATAAAAAATCTCTAATAGTTTTCGATATATTGGAAAAAACCCATTTTCATTTTGTAACTTCAAAGGGCTGTAACTTTTTTTCCGTGCACATTTGTACTAAGGTAAGTTAGGTTCAATCGAACTATTTTTGGTCCCAGAATATGCGATTAAATTTATGACCTGCATTTTTGTTACACCCTGTATATTTCGTCCCTGCAATTTCCAACTATCGAATGTGAAAGGTGGTACTTTTCAGGAGAGCAAAATAACCCTTTTTTAGAGACTCCTAAATCAGCCCATTGAAAAATGGGAAAATTTTTATATTTTTTGTATGTAATGTTTAATCCTTGTTAGATTGATAACAAATTTGAACTGCTTATCATTTTTTCTTTCCAAAAAATCACATTCGTTACTTTGCTTTTTGTATTAATCAAAGATTTGTTTCGGTATTCTGTATAATTAAATAATGAAAATCCCTTAAGATGAAATCAATAAACTGCCTCACAAGAATTTCTTGGAAGCGATACTGAAACAAAATTCGCACAAATTGTAAACACGTGCTTTTTGTTCTTCTCGGCAGTTTAGCATTTTCGACAGTTTACAGATTATAATTGAATAACTGTTGAATACATTACAAAACAAACTAACGAATGTAACACAATCGACATTTAGTGTTGTACAATATACCTTTAGTTATATTTATACAAAACAAAAGTATCGAATATACCATTTTCATCAGTTTGCAGTCAACCAAATAGAAAAATGTTCATATTCTATAGTTTAAACAGCATATTTCCCGCGCTCCTAATCAAGCTACAATAACGAGAATTTTCCACAAATCACGTATTTTTGGGAGGACAAGGTATCATATTTGAAAAGCCCGATTTTTTATATTAATTTGATATTTGGAAATGGTAGGGACGATTTGTTGGACATTACGTCATCAGTGTTAACGTAATGACGTAATCGACGATTTTTTAATACAAAGGGGACACCTCATTTGAAAGGTCTCCTAATTGCCTTTGAAAAAGTGTTTTTTTTTTCGTTAAAAATTGACGTTTTCACTTGCAAATAAGTACAAAAGTATTGACTTTCAGAAAAAAATGTGTAGAACAAAAGTTGTTAAAAATTCGTTAATATACTCATTCCCCGAGAAGGGATGGCAACTCCCACAGGGTAAAGCACCCTGCGGCACAAAACTTTCAAGTAAATAGTAAGTAGCTATAGTCAAGTAAGACCTACAGCCAAATTGTGGTGCAAATATTTGCAGACTCAGAAAATTATACAGCTATGCTGTATTTTATCTTCATTGACTGGACTAAATTACAATTTATGATTAATTGCCATAAAATATAGTAGTTAATATCAAAATGTCACCTCGTGACATATAATTTGGTACTAGATTTGTACTCCATGTAACCATACGGTACAGTAAGTCAGTAGTTTCTTCTGTATACTTAGTTTTGATTTACATTATTATATAAAAATTATTTTTTTTTTCAGATGTAAGTACCTTAGTTCAGTCTACTGCCCTAAATGAATACCAGGTATTTAAACACATATTTTTAATTAGCCTTTATCAGTGGTGTCATGGTGTGGGAACGCGTGGGAACCCCGTTCCCACACTGGTTAAGAAAAGAAAAAAAAATAAATAGAGAATTTAGGTTTTGTAAAGAAAAATTAGCAGTGCGTTCCGGCACTGCTAATTTTGCCATGACACCACTGGCCTTTATTATTGTCCTTGCACGTTTCTCAATGTTTACTAGTTATTAGATCCTCACGAATTATGTTTTTAGTTTCGATGTAGTTTTGAAACCTTTTTATACCCTGTTTTTAAACTAGGAGGAGTAATTTAAATTTACCGTGACGTAATGCTTGTTTGTAATAATTGGTCTAACCTCAGGAAGTTTACTCCACTGTATGAAATTGACATTTATGAAATGTTCACACTATTGGTATTTCATAGGTTAATTAAGTTATATCGGCGATTTTTTGTGTTTTCTGCTTTATTTCTTTAATTTTTAGATTTTTAGTCTGCCTTCATAGTTGATTTTAGACCTCTTTGGCGACGTATTAGTATATTTAGTCCAGGGCGCATCTGTTTTGAGATGGACGTTGAGAGGTGACTCAAATTTTTTTGCATAAATTGCTTGAAAATAACTCAAATAATAATATTTGAGTTATCCTCCCACTCAAAATGGTCCGGAACATTGTTTAAATAATCAAAATGTCAAAATATGAAGGAAAAATTTGATTTTTTTATTGGTTTTTTGATTATAACTTCAAAAGTATTCATTTCTGAGAAAAGTTGTACTTACATAAAAGTTGCGTAATTTAATTTCGTACAATACAGAATTGGTTAAAAATTTAAAAAATAGTCACCCTTGTTGCAAAATAGCAATAATTGCGAAAAAAACCATACAAAAAAAAACAAGTATTCGCATTTTACGTTTTTCAACCATTTACGCTACACTTAGGACTTTCATATTTTACCCAGAAAAACTTTATGATATAGTAAAACAACACTGCAAATTTCATTAAGATCGGTTTAATAGATTTTGCAAAATAAATTTTGCAATCCAGCTTTCGCAAAAAAATTCATTTTTTTTAATGTTGCAGGACTGAAAATAAAGCAGATAGCTAATTGAATTTTTTTTGCTTATTAAAGTGTACTGTACCTTTCATTTGCAATTTGCAAAATTAAAATCTATTAATTACCACGGCGTCACGAAATTTTTTAAATAAACATTAATTTTTGGGGCTACGCGCATAACAGCGCTGTTCGATTCACACAAGTTGATTTCCACCAAAATTTCTTCCAATCTTTATCTAATATATTATTTTCTTACTCTATATCTATATTTTGTTGTATTTTAATATTTTAATTCCACAAAAATCAAAACTAATTTTATTATTGTTTGTGAAATATTGTTTAAACAATTGCATATGTTTAAAAATAATAAACTTTTATTCTCTAAGTTAAAATATATGAACAAAGAAAGTTTTTGCTAAAAAAAGTGTTATTTCAAAGGACCAATAATTAATGTTTATTTAAAAAAATTCCGGACGCCGTGGTAGTTAATCGATTTTAATTTTGCAAATTGCAAATGAAAGGTACAGTACACTTCTATACGCAAAAAAATGCTATCTGCTTTATTTTCAGTCCTGTAACATTTTGAAAAAATGAATTTTTTTGCGAAAGCTGGATTGCAAAATCTATTGAACCGATCTTAAAGAAATTTACAGTACTGTTTTACTGTATCATAAAGTTTTTCTGGGTGAAATATGAAGGTCCTATGTGTAGCATAAATGGTTAAAAAACGTAAAATGCGAATACTTGTTTTTGTATGGTTTTTTCGCAAATATTGCTATTTTGCAACAAGGGTGACTATTTTTTAAATTCTCAACCAATTCTGTATTGTAGGAAATTTAATTACGCAACTTTTATGTCAGTACAACTTTTCTCGGAAATGAATACTTATAATCAAAAAACGAAGAAAAAAATCGAACTTTTCCTTCATCTTTGAAATTTTGATTATTTAAACAATGTTCCGGATCTTTTTGAGAGGGAGGATAACTCAAATATTATTATTTGAGTTATTTTCAAGCAATTTTTGCAAAAAAATTTGAGTCACTTCTCAACGTCCAAATGTACTAATATTTTTACAGATGCGCCCTGGTTTAATTATAATATTTATGGATTACCGTCGAAGGCTGAGATGATCAACCAAAAAAGAAGGTGTACTCGTATTTGATGATTTTTCTAGTGACATTATTGGGTGTGAATCTGTCTTTTGAGTTTACTCCTTTTGGTTTAAAAACAGGGTATAGTGTTTGCGGACTTTTGAAGTATTTAATATTGTGGCGGGTTGTTGTAGCGTGTCTCTCCTTCTTAGCGTTTGAGATTCTAGCTCGAATCTTTGTGCAAACAAGAAAGTGGTCTGAATCAGTGTTGGCTCCTCGGTAGGTGCGGACATCCATTAGTTTGGCGAAGTGTCCATCATCTGTAAGCACGTAATCGATTTGGATTTGGTTATTTTTTAAGCCATCGGGTGAGGTCCAAGTCATGATATGTGTGTATTTTTTGTGTGGAAAATAATATGTAACAACACGTAGTACACTATTATTTTTCATTGATAAATATCGTTTTGCTATTCACTTTCATAATGAGATCCACTATCGTCGTCGCTGGAATCATTTAAAATTTAAATCAATCCTTAACACTTCTGTAATAGTCCTGAGAAATAAGGATTTTCTCAGGACACTCAAAGATCCAGGTAGCTGACTACTTTTTTAGTTATTGTAGACCTATGTAAAGGATGAAAACCTACATGTTTCCTGCCTAGAGTTCGCGTCCGTTTTTTAATTATTAACAATTTAGTACAAAAATCGCGATTTTTTCGATTTTTTGCACCCCATTCAAAAGCTGAACAGTTGACTACAAAATTAAATTTTTTAGAACATGACAAACCTTTACAATGCCGATTTTTGAAAGTTAAAAAGTTAATTTGTTGCTTCGCAAATTGCAAAATAAATCAAAATCGATATTTTTAATAACTTTTACTAAATTTAACTTCGAATTTTAGGGTTTCAACCAAAATTGTGTATTGTGATATTTAACAAACCCTCAAAATTTGAGACCGATCCATTAATTAGTTTAAAAGTTATTCTATTTGTTTATCCCAGAGACCTTTATTTTGCAATAACATAAGACAGAAAATAATGAATAGTAGAAGACTGATAGTATCAAAATGTATTAAAAAAAGATAAAAAAATTAATTAATATAATAAAAAATCACAAACCATCTTTTTATATATTCGAAAAGCCTCGTATTTTAACACGAATTTTCAAATAAAAAAATTTAGCCTGGTTCATTTGGGACAAAGTTAGCCATATGTTTTTTTTAATTCACAGCTAATTTGTTTATAATAATTAAGGAAATTCATTGATGCCATTTTAAAGAATGTGATTTGTATTTTTTGTTCAAAAATTTGTACAAACATTGTATCTTCACAGCACCCTCTACGATTTTTCAAAAATGTAGTTCAAACGGTTACTAGGGGAAACCTACGAATCCACCGAGTTAAAAAACCGAAAAAGCAATTTCAAACTAATACAATTTTCTGTATCTCCTAATCAACTCAATGGATTTTGATCTTTCTTTTTTTAATTTGTATGTAATTTCTACGTACATTACAAATATGCAATTTGTTTATAAATTTATTAATTAATAATCAGTCTAATTCGTTTAAACAATTCTTGAAAAAATATTTTTTTACAAAAATCAATTTTTTTAATCATAGTATTATTAATGATCATAAAAAAGTTAAAGTACACATTAATAAATAATTTATTTTTATTACATAATTACTTATTGAAGATAATTTATTTATTAAAGTATACCTTAACTTTTTGTGTGATTAAAAACATGGATTTCTGGGAAAAAATTATTTTTTCAAAAAATGTTTAAACAAATTTGACTGTTTATTAATTAATAAATGTCAAATTGCAAATAGACAAATTGCATATTTGTAATGGACAGAAACATTATATACAAATTAAAAAAAGAAAGATCAAAATATATTCAGTAGATCCCGAGATCCGAGATATAGAAAATGATAGTAGTTTTAAGTTGCCTTTTTAGTTTTTGAACTCGTGCATTTGTCGGCTCCCAGCTCCCCCTTCAATTAACACGACTAGTCACCAATTGAACTACACTTCATTATTTTCTGTCTTTGTGATTGCAAAATAAAGGTCTCTGGGATAAACAAATATAATAACTTTTAAACTAATTAATGGATCGGTCTCAAATTTTGAGGGTTTGTTAAGTACCCAACTTAATACCCAACTTTGGGTGAAACACTAGTTCTAAAGTAGTTTTAGTAAAAGTTATTAACAAATATCGATTTTCACTTATTTTGCAGTTTGCGTAGCAACAAATTAACTTTTTAACTTTCAAAAATCGGCATTTTGAAGGTTTTTCAATGTTCTAAAAAATTAAATTTTGTAGTTTTATGTCAACTGTTTAGCTTTTGAATGGGGTGCAAAGTGGGGGGAGTGCATTAGTCTTACGTGCAAGATTTGTCTTTCCATTGCTCTTTGCGTTTTTATGATTTTGTCCATGTTTGCTTTTGTAAACGTCCACGTTTGGGAACCGTAAGTGATAACAGGGATTACCTACGCATTGATTGTATACCTTGGATTTAAGATGTTGTGGATATCTTTTGTTTTTAAAGATGTAGCTTAGTTTGCCAAATGCCGCCCATGCCAGTTTAACTCTTTTGATATCTGCTGTTCAAACAGCAGAGAAGTAATATTAGGCAAAGAAAAAATAATCCAACTAGTGAAACATTTCTACAACGTGCTATACAGAAAACATGTCACTAATGCTGGGGCCACAGTAACGTTAACGTCTAACGTCCATTATCATATTAATTAACACACCAAAAATGATGGAATAAACTGCGCGTTAAAGTGACTGGCCACACTTATTTTAGCGCGTAGTCAGCAGAAAACGCGTTTTTTAATCCAATAATTTCAAGATGGAAGTCGAAGCTGCTACGCTGTTATATTTTATGATTGCTAATTATTATTGTATAATTTACTATTTTATAAACGGATCAAGCAAAAACCAAGACCCAAAAGAAGATGATGGATGATAAAAAGCACAGAAAACGAACACGGTAATGACATCATATACAAACCAGCTTGTTTTATATACCTCATTCGTTCCCATGCCAGATTTTAACGATTTTTTATATTTATTTAAATGGGTCCTATAGTATTCCATAAGTGTGTCTTTTTCTTTTTCAAATCTTCTACCGTCGCTGGAAAAGATCATGATTGCACAATTCGGCGCCAAGCGTCACCATGAACACCACGATTTTTAAGTGATTTTTGTCGGGATCCCATAAAAAAGTTTCTGTTTTGAACACTTAAAAATTCAAGTATTTTATTGTTACTCCACTCCATTTTCGTAGAATAGTATCTATGTAACCTATTTCACAAAACAAATTACTCTGCTGCGCTGCAAGCTAGAACTTGTTGAAACAGTGCAAGTGTAGCCACAACAACGCGATAATAACTCCTTTGTAGTGTCGAAAGAAACCGACACCCGATCTATCGCCTAACGTTTAAAGGCATTAATAATGGCATTAACAAATTAGCGCGCTAAGTCATGGCCACACCTAACGCGTTAGTCAAATAACGCGTTAATTAACGGCATTAGACGTTACTGTGGCCCCAACATAACAATAGTATTAGAAATATTAAAATTTGCACTCGAGGCTCAGGTATACCGGAAATTACATCATCAGACATTGAGAAATTAAAAACAAGAGCCCCAGGAGAAAAATTCATCACTGTTAATAATTATATTCTTCATTGTGTCATATTATATATTTCTACTTCAGGGGCCTGATTCTAATTCATTTCGACACCGCCATGACAGCCGCAGAGTATAGCGATTCTTATTCATTTCGATATTAGTTACAACTGGGGATATTAACCTTATCATCTTGACACTGCTCAGAATTTGGGTTGGTGCTCCGGTTTATTGGAATTTGTTGATAGTCTGGGAAAATTATCGAAAAAATGCCATTTTTGGGAAAAATTATTTACCAGCTATTTTATTGCTAAAATCGAATCTTAAGATTGCATATATTAGTAATATGGGGTATGACAAGTCCGCAGAAAGTGTGTTATTTTATTTATAAACAAATTAGCACTCCTAAATCTTCTTTTTTTTTCAATTAGTGCATGCTCTGTAACTCCTAAGATTTTTCCTTTGAGCCAAAAACACTCAAATAAAAATTCACCGTAATTTAGTTCTGCACAAAGTTATTTTTTTTCGATTTCCTTCAACAAAAATTTTACTCAGAAAATCCGAGGTTTCCCAAAAAATCTGCAATTTTCAATTAAAATTTTAGGGAAGTACCTAATTATTTATCAATAATTAAATAATTGATGACATGAAAGATTTATTACAGTAGATTATACAGAGGGGCTAACTTATGGAATAAATTCATTTCTTTAAAACGGACGATCTTGGAGCAAAATCCCGATAGAGGTCGATTTTTATTTTTAAATTACAATTTTTTGGCATATATTTCATACTAGTGACGTCATCCATCTGAGCGTGATGACGTAATCGATAATTTTGTTAATGGGAATAGGGGTCGGGTGGTAGGTCATTTGAAAGGGCGTTCAGTTCTCTATTCAGTAATATAAACATTAATATCATTAGGTATTTATACAGGGTTGCCAAAAAATAATTTTTGAATTAAATTAATTGGCGCAAAAAGAAGAATGTATGTAATTTATTTAACTCAAAATACATTGGACTGCTGTCAGAAAATAGAAAAAAAGGTTTATTTCACAAATACACATTTCTTTTCGCTTAAATTAAATCACAAGCAGCCTCCCTCCTACCTATTATGGCAGTTTGAACATTTAATTTAAGCTAAAAGCGATGTTTATTTGCAAAATAAACATTTTTTTCTATTTTCTGACAGCAATAGAATGTATTTTGAGTTAAATAAATTACATGCATTGTTCTTCTTGCGTCAATTAATTTAATTCAAAAATTTTTTTGGCCTCCCTGTATAAATAATGATATTAATGTTTATAATAGGGCTTTTCATCGATTGTCATTTGTTTCGAGCTCCTGTCATATGTTGAATAATCTGTGTGTAATATTAATATTTACGGATTATACGAAATATGACAGAAGCTCGAAATAAATGACTGTGAATGAAAAGCCCTATACTGAATAGAGAATTGAACGCCTTTGTAAATGAGCTACAACACGAACCCCTATTCTTATTTAAAAAACGATCGATTACGTCATCACGCTCGGATGGATGACGTCACTAGTTTGAAATATATGCCAAAAAAATTTAATTCAAAAATAAAAATCTTCCATTTTAGAGAAAATGAATTTATTCCATAATTTAGCCCCTCTCTGTATATCAGGAAACCGGCGACAATCTAACCAATAGTTTAGCAATAATTAAAATGTTAAATAAAAAATTTCGGTCGAAATAATAACCAGAAAGATTATGATACACCAGAATAACTATGATTTTCGTATATAAAAATCACTATACCTATTCAACGTACCTTACAGGATTAATTGGACCATTTGAGCGGTCTCAGGAATGTTATAAAGAAACATTTTTTTGGCTTATAAACAAATAGAACCCCTCAGAAAATATTAGATTAAATTAAATTAAGTTAACGCTGTTGAAAAGGGCACGGCTTCTGTGCCCTTTTCGAAGAAAAAAAAAATTAAATTGCGAGGAGTGATTCCAGGTATAACCGGTCAAATTTGACCGGCATTTGCGACAGAGTTATAAACAACAGGATTTTAATATTTGAACCATTAGATACCTTTTAATTCCGGTCCTCTTTGTACATACAAACTTTCATATCTTCAAGACACTCATAACAAAAAAGATTTATGTCACTGTCACCAAATTATTTAATTATTGATAAATAATTACTTCTCTCAAATTTTAGTTGAAAATTAAAGATTTTGTTTGGAAAACCCGAATTTTCTGAGGAAAATTTCCGTCGAAGGAAATTGGAATAAATTATCAATGTGCAGAATTAAATTACTGTCAATTTTTATGCGAGTGTTTTGGTTTAAAGTTAAAATTTTCGGAGTTATAGAGCAATAATTAAAAAAAAAGATTTCGGAGCGCTAATTTGTTTATAAATAAAATAGCACACTTTCTGTGGGCTTTGCACAGCTATATTACTAATATAGGAAATCTTACGATTTGATTTCAGCTTGTCCAGCAATAAAATAGCTGGTAATTAATTTTCCTTGTTTTTTACTAATTTTCCTAGATTATTACCTTACATCTTTCATTGAGTTGATGATTCATGTTGTGGACATTCTCAATTATTATATTTCTAATTTAATATTATTCTATCTAATTCCTCAAAACAAGCAAATTTCAATTAAACCCAACCTTTTGCTTTAGTTTTGCTTGCAAGAAATAAATAAAACACATCTAAACTAAACCTAACCTCGCTTTTGGCCATTCATTCATTTCCGTGTCAAATAATTTCGACATCGAAATTATAATATCAACCACTTTTTTGGAGTCGCTATTAATTTCGATAGTCGCTATTTCGTGACGTCATTTCGTTAGTTCAACTAAAATCCACAAGGCTCGCACAGTCGCATTTCGACGTCGCCATATTGAAAGCGACTTGTTTAGTGTCGAAATTAGAATCAGGGCCCAGCTAAGATATTCCGGTATTACATTATATTTCTAAAATTTTCATTTTTTAGCTGAAATGTAAATGTGTAGGTTCAATTTATCATATTTGCGTGCCACAGTATGTGGTCTACCGTCGCGTTTCTGCTATAGCTTGCGGTCTACGTGTGCTGCTAAACAATAGTAAAATCTTTTCTCAGAAGGCTTTGCACACAATAATGAAAGGCAGCAAACTTTGTAGGCAAAATGTTTATTGTCAAGTAGTAATAAACATTTTCAGGAATACACAATAAACGTTTTTAATTATTTAGATAAGTTATACTTCTTTAGTCGCGCTTTGGAGTGAATTTTTATTATTCTGCGCGCATGCGCACACAGACAGTATGGAGTTAGTTGCTAAATCTTTCAAGTTATGTATGTATCACTGCAAAAAATGTGTGAAAAGAATATATTAGTGTTTTTAGTAAATATATTTATTATAATTTTTGTGTCTTTGGATTTGTCTTCCTCGGGAGTAAGATAATAAGTATTATTAAAACATTTTTATATTTATACTTCATTTCGTCTATTTGTTACCGTGATTTGTCATTATGTCCGAGAAATCATGTAAATAGAGCCATTGTAGCTCATAGGTAGAGAATTCGACTACAGATCGAGAGGTCCCGGGTTCAAATCCGGATGATTCCTATTTTTTTTGGTATTGTTTTAATAAAATTTTTTGGAAAGTGGTAAGTATTAAAATTAGTTTAATATTTAAATAAAATAAAAAAAATAAACTGTTTAAAAGTTAATTTCGTTGAAATTTAATTTGTTTTAATTTCGTTGAAATCATATAATAGAAGTAAAGCTTCTTACGTGCGTACAAAGTACACACACACATTCTTTTTTATTTTTAAGTTTTAATACTGGCAGTGGAACACTTCTCAGTGTAATATTTCAACTTTGACATCTGCCACAATATGTGAATAATAAGACAGATTGGTCATGTTTGAAGTCCATAAAAATAATTTTTTAATCTTCGCATTCTTCGCTCTGGCCCCAGAAACCTTCTGTATGGCACGTGCGCCAGTTCATTTTTTCAATAACAGCTGAAAGGCGATGTATGTACATACCTCCCTGAAGGTGCTTTTGTTCCCCTCAAATTATTGTCGTGGGGTTACGTTACAGATTTATACAATGTACTACCGACGTCTTAGTGCATCTGTGGACGATGCCAATGTCAAATCAAATTATACGCTGCCATTTAACTTTTACAATAAATTTAGAAAAATTAAATTAAAAAAAAATTTCGGCCCGGGCAGATATTATTTTAGATTTTTTGGATCATTCTAAACAAAAAAGATCTGTCTGTTGTAAGTTTTCTCTAAGTTAATCGTTTTCGAGTTATAAACAATTTAAAACTGAAAAAAGAACGAAAGATGGCGATTTTCAAGGATCAAAAACATAAGTAAAAAATATCACTTTTGGAATTACGAAGTACTCAAATTAAGTTCAAACCTTATTCTATCAGTTCTTGATAAGTAGGTATTTTGGACTTATTTCATTTTAAAACATTTACACCAGGGAAATAAGGCAAAAATATACCGTGTTATTTTAAATACACTCGTTCAAGCCATTTTAAATACAGCTTTTTCAAAAATAAGCACTTTGAACCGATGGAACTTACAGATCATATAAATAATACATAAGCAAAGTAACTTGTCGAGTGGTAATAATAAAATTTATTTGTGACGCTAATTAGGGGGTGATTTTCGCGATTTTATTTACCAAAAAATAAAAGGAACCAACAATATTTTGAGCGTAACTCACTTACTTTTAATGTTAGAACTTTTTTTAAAAACAAAAATAAACCTTTTTTTAAACACTTTAAAAAGTTGAAATGAATTTTCCCCGAAAAGTGCTATGTTTTTGGGTTATTTCACATTGAAATATTCGATTTGGAATTTAACGAAGAAGAACCTACTTTTCATTAGCTACAACTCTGCTTCTACTGGGTCTACAGACCTCATGCATACACCATTTTTTTCAATTTTTTATAAGCTATATTTTTGCTAAGAATATTTTTTTTCGATAAAATACTTACTTTTTGAGTTATCTCCGAGAAACCGTCCAAAAACATGTTTTTTTTTTTGCTAAAAATGAACATATTCACCCGCAAATAACTCGAAAAGTATTGACTTAGAGAAAAAACTCTATAGAACAAAAGTTGTTTAGAATTAGACATATTATCCAATTCCGGTCTTATTTTGAATGTATATTTTTCACCTTCGAGAGGGGGTATTCCCCTTCATTTTTGTAAAATGGAGGGGATGTAGAATTGTAAATTTTTTATTATATAATAATAGACAATTTCAACTACCTATTCCCAAATTTTCATCCTTCCTTTATTTTTTTGGGGGTCAGATTGTTCTTTGATCGGGCTAATATGGGAAGTGTCAGTTTTTTATTGAGGTTGGCGTCTATAATATTGTATTGATTAGAAATTTACGGCATATATTTCCTATATAAAAAAAATGTATCATAAAATGTTTTTCTCGATCACATAATACATTTTCTCAAAATTTTGATTTTTTTTGATAAATATTTACTATTAAACATCTAAATGACGAAGTAATAAATGTGTTTTATAATTGAATAAACTCCAGCAATCTCTCATGAGACAGACACACGCTCCCTGTTTCCCGGCTTAGCGGTAGCTATGTATCCTGGGAAGAGCATAGACAGATTGTTGCCAAATTTATCGGTTTTCGGAGTTTAGCCGAAACCGTACGGAATTCGATAGATTAATTTTATTGAATAATAAAAATTGACTTTTTTTTTCTAAATTAATCATAGGGGCTATATGAAGAGAGAAGACTAGCTTTTATTAAAGGAAATGTGTGTTTTATTTTAGTGTTACTTTATTAATTACTTCTCGGAAGATAGCTCTCATTAACCTTTAACTACCCGCGCATCAAGTTATAACATAACTACACGCTTGGCGTACTTTATACGCCACAAGAAAATACACTTAAAAACAGCGGATTTGTTTTTTTTTTGAAAAAATACACTTAGTTGTTTGTTATAAACCTTATTCGGCATCAGTTAATACTTGGAGTTCCTTCTCAGTAAGCCAATTGGGATTTATAACTGGAATCATGGAATAACTGGATTCCATGATAAATAAAATTACTAATAAACAATTTTTTGAAATGTGATTTTTTATAGGAGAAAAAGTATTGTTTATAAAGAAAAATATATTTTGTACCATAATGACTAAAAAGCAATTGAAATATTTACTTATATTACTACTTATAATAGGTTTGTTCCAGCAGACATTTTCAGAATCAATTCTGAACTAATACGGAACTTTTGAGTGCGCATGTCAATTCCTAGTTAATTCAGAATCGATTCAGTTTTTGTTATCGATTCAGTTATTCAATTAAAATTGACATTTGATAGATGGCATATGATATTGTCATGTCAAATCCAAACCGTTATTTTCATTTTCAGGCTTTACTTTCATTCAGGCGTTTGATTGTTAACTTGCCATTGCCACCACTTGCCTCAGCATTAAGATATGGGCTTTGCATAATTTTTTTGTCCAACTGATGATATACATTTCTTGATACTCGAAAATGTTCCACAAACATTTCATCACTATATTGAGGAACAATTACTTCAATATAATTTATGTTTCTAACGCCAGCTTCTTGATGATTTTCTAATAATAATAATAATAATAATAATTCTTCATCGCTACTTAAACTATCCATGTCTGAATCGAAATCTTCCATTTCCAATAAAGCTCTCAAATTAGATAAACACTACTATGTAAGTATTTCCACAATACAGAAAAAGCCGACACACTTTACTGACACATATAGAATAACAAAAATAAACAATGAAGTTCGACATTCGATTATTCAAGATTTCCGCATGTGCGAACTAAAAATCCAGTTTAAAATCGAGGATCGAATTTACGATTCTAGATTGGTTCGGAATTAACAAGTTCTTTGGGCTAGAACACAGAACCAATAATTGCCGCGAATTTATAATCCTGAACTTCTCGTTGCTGGAACGCGTTTTATGTAAAGCGCACGCTCAGTACGATCCTGAATCAGTTCAAGATTCTGCTGGAACAAATCTATTAATATAATCGAGGCGTATATTGTCCACCACCGGAAACAACAAATAATAAACTGTAAATTACGATCTTCCCGTAACGCAGATTATAACGAAACTAAAACCAATAATTGTAAAGCACATTCCAGTGATAGGTTAGAGAGATAAACTAGGTCAAAAATTAAGTTTTTAAATATATTTGCAGTAGAATTCTTATATCTGGCGTACAAAATACGCCAGCGCGTGTAGTTAAAGGTAATTCAAATGGAGTCTCAGTAGTTTAGTACTTAAAAAATATTTGTTTTATCTCTTAATGTTTAAAGATAACATATTTATTTATCATCCTATTATCATAAACACTAGAGCTAGTTTTCTCATCTGAAAATTAATAGATTTGGCTCATGAAGTGAAGGAAACACTAAAAAAATTGTACAGCAGTGTAATTCATATTCTTCCGAGTTTCTGAAATTGTTTTCTACATAAAAACATTTGCCCAACTAAAACATATCTCTTCTTCCTCTTTATAAGCAATTCTGCTTGTTCATTGGCGGATTGATACTTCTATGGAAAGTTCTCACTCCATCTTTTGCGTGGTCGGCCGATTAAAGTGGCGTAGCTAGCCCCACAGGGGCCCTCTAGAACACTTCTATTTAGAAAAACGAAAACTGGTATGTCTATTTATCTTCTAGATATAAATCTTCTTCTTCTTCTTCTTGACTGGCTTTACAACTCGGGGTGAGTCTTCGCCGCATCCACTATGGCCCTCCATCGTCTGCGATCTTGCGCTTCGATTTGCCATTGTTGTACCCCAATCCTAGATAGATCGGTTTCAACATCATCCTTCCATCTTTTTCTGGGACGGCCCACTGATCTTATACCGTCTGGTCTCTCGAAGAACACTGTCTTTAGCACTCTGTCTTCCTCTGATCTTACTACATGACCTGCCCATCTTATCCGATTAGCTTTTATATGTCTGACGATGTTTTCAGTACCATATAGAGTCACCAATTCAGCATTGCGGCGCCTTCTCCATTATCCTGTCAATTCATCTCTTTGAGGACCAAATATCATTCTGAGCACTTTCCTTTCAAATATCAGCAATTTATTTATTTCTCGCTGATGTAGAGTCCATGTTTCACTCCCATATGTAACAACTGGGCGAATAATTGACATGTACAGTCTTAATTTAGATTGTCTTTTCAGCAGCTTAGATCTTAATAATGATGATAGGGAGTATAATGCTCTATTTCCCGCCGCTATTCTTGCTGAGACCTCTTTTTCTATGTGATTGTCCTCTGTGATTACTGCTCCCAGATATTTAAACTCTTTTACTATTTCAAAGTTGTGGTTATTAATAGTTACGTTCTGCCTAACTCTTGGTCTTGGATTTTTGGTCACCAGCATATATTTCGTCTTCTCTTCATTTATTCGAAGGCCCAGGTTACCTGTTTCCTCCTCGAGCTGTGAAAACACCTCTCTTACGTCTCTTGTAGAATGAGCGACTGCATCTAGATCATCGGCAAAGGCCAACAATAGTTTTGATCCTCGATTTGCGAATCCCCCTGTTAGTTCAGACGATATTTTTATTGCGTATTCTAAAGCCAAATTGAATAGCAATGGTGATACAAGGGTCTCCTTGTCTAAGCCCTGATGTTATACTAAATGGCATCGATGTTCTGTTTCCTATCTTTACCTGTGCATATGAGTCTGCCACGCACATTTGAGTGAGCTGCACTAATTTTCTTGGTATTCCCATTTCTAGCATTGCTAGCCATAGTCTGCTTCTTTTTATCGAGTCATATGCTTGCTGGAAATCTACGAAGATTTGGTGTACATCTCGGTTGAATTCCCAGTTTTTTTCTAATATTTGTCGGATGGTAAATATTTGATCTATTGTTGACCTTCCACTTCGAAAGCCGCATTGATAGTCGCCTAGAATATCTTCCGAATACGGAGTGAGTCTCTTTAGTAAGATAATTGATAGAATCTTATACGCTGTACTAATAAGCGATATGCCTCTGTAGTTTCGGAATTGCTCTTTATTTCCCTTCTTATGTATGGGTATTATAACGCTTCCATTCCATTCTCTAGGCATTTTCTGCTGTTGCCATACTCTGAGAATAATGTCATACAATTTTTGATGTAAAACGTTTCCTCCTTTTTATTTATCTTTTTTTATAGAATAGATTTCCTAGATATAAATCGATTTCATAAATTGTGAATTTCTAGTACCGGTCATATTATGCGTCCTCTTTGGGTAGGGCAACTATTTTATCGCATAACTTTTTTGTCTTTGACTTTGAAGCATTTTTGATACTGGATGTTAAATCGTGCGGTATTCTAGTACTAAAAGGTACTCTTACTTTAAGTCGGTAGGATACACCGTCTTCTAGAAAAATCGAGTTGAAAATGAAAATTTTCAAAAAAATGGTGTATTTTACCGACCTAAAGCAAGAGTAACTTTTCGTACTAGAATACCTCATAATTTAATAATCTAGTGTCAAAAATGTTCCAAAATTAAACACACACAAAATAATGCGATAAAGTATCCGTTGACCTACTCAAAACGAACATGATCATGATGATGATCATGTCCGTATATGATCATGATCGATACTAGATATTCGCAATTGGTGAAATCGATTCATCCCTGGAATAAACGTGCCAGTTTTTGTTTTTTGTTTTTGGGTTAAATCTTAATATTTTAAGCCCAGGAATCTACAGTTAAATTATTTTAAATTTTTAATGAAACAAACATATTGCAAAATTTAAATAAAGTACAAATTGCATAATACAACCTTAGAAAGTAATAAGTTCTGCGTATAAAACCCAAATATAGATAATAATAATAAACCTAATAAACTCTAATAAATCAAAGTCGAAAAATAGATTTGAATTGATGACACTCGTTGTTTTAAAACAGATTTAAAACAGACCGGCAAATACATAGATATACTTAAATTTTAAATACAATTTATAGATAAAGAACAGATTACACGAAAATATACGCAAACAGTACACAGTGTTTGAATGTTTCAAATATTCAAAGGTAAAGCGATTACAAATATTGCAATTTGGCATTATAAACATTATATAATGTCTCACATACAACCAACGGTGAAGAGACAATAAAAAGTAGCTTGAAAACAAAAAAACTCTGTAGTTATAGAAAGGCGAGAGGCAGAAAATAGATAGTAGGTATTATTACCTGTACATAAATATAGTTTATGTAGGTATAGATAAAGTATCCATTTCACGAAAATGTCGATATCCAAACAATATACACTGTTCAAAGCGTTTTAATAGTGAAATAATTGTAGAATGTTTTGTTCAATTTTTTTAATGGAATTTTGTGTCGACATGCGGCGCTGGGGCCCCTGAATGTCGGGGGCCCCGTATAGTTGATACGGCGGTAGATGCCTCTGGGCCGATACTTCTTCTACCAATTGGTGATTGATCTCTTGCTATGTTGACTACACGTGTCTCCCCCATTCTGGTTATGTGGTTATTACATTATTTTTTTCTATTTAGTGCTCATTCATTCATACAATGTAGGTACGTTACATTTTCTTCTAAGTCTTCACTTCTCTTTCGATCTCTCAGCGTATTTCCCGTCATTCTTCTCAGTACTCTCATCTCTGCCGTTTCCAGTAGTCTTTGTGTTGTCATGTCATTATTGGTCTTACACTGGCTTTATAAATTCTCGACTTTATCTCAGTGTTAATATGTCGGTTTCAACGTAGTGTTATTAAGGCATCCTGCCAGTCTATTTGTTTTTTGTACTTCATTTCTCACTTCTTATCCAGGTCTCCGTTACTGAACAGTGTAATTTCTAGATAATTTATTTCCATTACTTGTTCAATACTGATGCCAACAATTTCTGTTTTACATCTGACTGGTTCTTTACTGACTAGGTACTATTGTTCTAGTTGTCTGAGATTCAAAAGCTAAACAGTTGACATAAAACTACAAAATTTAATTTTTTAGAACATTGAAAAACCTTCAAACAAAACACTTGGTCAAACTATAACAGTTTTGTTTTTTGGAAGAATTTTGATAACTTTTAATATACACGTTAACATTTCACTTCAATAGTAATAATAGAAATTTTTTGAAAATTTAACTTTAAAATTTAGTATCTTAACTTTAAATTCATTTAACCTATACATGGGTTTTTAGTCATTTTCAATTTTTATTTAATATTTATGAACCTAGAGGTCGCATAAGATTGTAGTTCCTTTTTTATCATTTTAATAAATGACAGTCTTCCTCAGCTGATCTGCTGTTCACGTGGGCTCAAAATGGTTTGACTCAGCCATGTTGTCTTATTAATTATTAAAAGAATTTATATGTGATTTTATTCACTTTAAAGGTTTATTATACCCTATATCTGTGGCTTTTGCCCAGTATCCATGTTTTTTATTGTGTCGTTTAGCAATTGCTCTTCTATGAAGGTTTTATAAGAGGACGTAAGTTTTTCACTCATTTTTTATATAAAAAAAATCTTATCTTATATCGTCGGCTTACTGCCAAAACCAACTAACTCCACTTTTTGTCGATTCTGAGTTAAGTACGCCTTTGTACTTAATAATTATCAAAGAATGTACTGATGAAACCAGACACTTCAAAGCAGATTTTAAATGTGGGAAACAGAAGGGTCTCAAAACAACTAATTCCAATGATGACACTTTTATTCAGCCAAAAACAGATATGTGCAGTTGTCTGCACATCTCTGTTTAAATAAAATAGTATTTTATCATTTACAATATTCTAGTTCTGCCAAAACAAGACAAGTGCTTGATTTGGAGGACAGTGATGTTCAAAGTTACCTAGAAGTTGACTAACTTTGTACAGCCAAAACCCGACAAGTGTCGAAAAAAAATGTTTTTTGTACTTTTTTTTTAACTTTCACTTCATTTTAATAATTTTTTAACAAAATGTTTCGTTTATAATGTTATTTACTTTAATATTTTCCAGTCATTAAATCATTTTTAAATTCAAACGATTTTTCATTTCAAATTAAAGTTTAAAACGTCGATTCCTCAAAACTTTAAAAAGTGGAGTTAGTTGGTTTTGGCAGTAAGCCGACGATATGTCCTTTTAGGAAGCTCTGATGATGGCACGTTATGTGTCGAAAGTACTTAGCTGATAATAAAATATTTTTTACACACTATCAAAAGTTTTTTGAAAACATACACCTGTTTGCCGTTTTGACATTTATCGAGAGCCACAAATAATCCTTCAAAGAGCCACATGTGGCTCGCGAGCCACAGTTTGGCCACCCCTGAATGAAGCTAGGACAAAATATCCCCACAAAAAATCCCGGATAAAAAATCCCCAAGAAATATTTGCTGTCGAATAGTTCTCTAAAAGTTTTCCTGAAATTTTAAAAAATTGCGAATTTCTATTCCATGCTGAAAACTTATTATACATGACAAAGAAGTGTGAGTTTTTTCAAAAATCGTGGAAAATATGGAGAATGAGCTAAGGCCCCGTTTTCATGACAGGTGCTTAACGCGCATTTTCATAACGTGCGATTACAACTACATATACATTTTACTTGCGACCGTTCACAGGCCAACGCGCGTCTTAATGACATAAAACGCGCGTTAGCATGTGAACGCTCTTCAGTAAAATGTATGTAGTTATAATAGCGCGTTAACAAAACGCGCGTTAAGCGCCTGTCATGAAAACGGGACCTTAGCTCATTCCCCATATCTTCCACGATGTTTGAAAAAACGCACACTCTTTTGTCATGTAAAATTTAAAGTTTTCAGCATGGAATTGGAATTCCAAATTTGGTAAAATTTCGGGAAAACTTTTAGAGAACTATTATTATTCGACAGCAAATATTTCTTCAATTTTTATCCTGGATTTTTTGTGGGGACATTTTCTCCAAAAAAAATTGTGGGGATTATTTATCCGCGATTTTTTGTCCGGGGATTTTTTGTCCAGGGATAATTTGTGGGTATTTTTGTCCGGGGATTATTTGTCCGGACCCCCCTGAATATCGTTAATACCCATAAGTTATAATAAGTGTTTATTTTTGTTTCGCTAATTATTATTTTTATAT
Source organism: Diabrotica virgifera virgifera (assembly GCF_917563875.1). Taxonomy (NCBI): domain Eukaryota; kingdom Metazoa; phylum Arthropoda; class Insecta; order Coleoptera; family Chrysomelidae; genus Diabrotica; species Diabrotica virgifera. The sequence continues at coordinate 148,557,185 of NC_065452.1, read as the reverse complement.
CGAAATAATTTATTCAAGCAAATAGAACATTTTTCTTGATTTTCTCAAAAGTAAGTTTATGCCATTTGGGTCCTTGTTGCATAACGGGGTTCAAGTTGAAAGAACAGTAAAATATTAATTCCCGTCTGTAATACCAACACGACGTATGTTCCCCTCGCCGTTAAAATAAACGTGGAACTTGAGATGCAGTTGCGGTGGAGACAATTGCGTTTGCTTCTGCTTCTTGAGGAGACGATACACGGTAAGAGGAAATTGGTAGATCAGGGTCGGGTGCGGGGGTTAGGGAGGATACTCTCAGCAACGCCACGTGTACGCGAGAAATATCTGTTCACAGCTGGATGAGGACACCGGGGGACATATTTACGGTGTACATGTGTGGGTTGTAAACTAATAGATGTAGACGAAAATAAGGACCAAATATGGCAAAGGCATTCTTATAAGAATATGTGACTTTAAAATAATAAGGTCATATAAAAATAATTAAGATAATATCTAATGATTTTGCAATATCTTATGAAAATAATTCTAATAAATGAAAAAAAAAACAGAACTGTATTTAACCCTTAGCTGCAGACATCCCAATATTACCACGTAACTACAGATCCCCGGTATTTTTTACCGGTCATTATAAAATAGAGTCGAAATATAAAGTTAATAATAAAAAACAAAAAAAAAATGCATTATGTGTTTTTCTGGAGTCTCTGGTTATGGGAAAAATGGTAAAATGAGTGATTTTAATAATATAATACAAGATTTTTAAAGAATAATCTGTTAATAAACGAGAATTTTGGTGACATTTTTGGTCTATTGAAACAAACGGCCATAAATGCCATGGACAAAAATTTAGACTTTTTTTTAACAAATAAACGTAACAGAATGACAAAGGAAAAATAAAATAGCATTTACGAAAATTTTTACATCCGTGAGAAAAAATCTGCAAGGGGTAAAATTATCACAGAATTAAATGGCAATTCAATTTTTGCAAAGTGGCCTCAAAATTTTTATCTTCAAATTTAACCTTCATTGAAGGTCCAGGATGACTTCCACAGTCCATTTCTTTACTTTTTTCCTAAAAACACAAAAAAATAATATAAACATTTCAGATTTACAAATATAGTACTCGTATAAAAATACTTACAGACATCCTGGACCTTCAATGAAGGTTAAATTTGACGATAAAAATTTTGAGGCCACTTTGCAAAAATGGAATTGCCATTTAATTATGTGATACTTAATTTTACCCCTTGCAGATTTTTTCTCATGGATGTAAAAATTTTCGTAAATGCTATTTTATGTTTTCTTTGTCATTCTATGTTACGTTTATTTGTTAAAAAAAAGTCTAAATTTTTGTCCATAGCACTTATGGTCGTTTGTTTCAATAGACCAAAAATGTCACCAAAATTCACGTTTAACAGATTATTCTTTAAAAATCTTGTATTATATTATTAAAATCACTCATTTTACCATTTTTCCCATTAGAGACTCCAGAAAAACACATAATGCATATTTTTTGGTTTTTTATTATTAACTTTATATTTTAACTCTATTTTATAATGACCAGTAAAAAATACCGAGGATCTGTAGTTACGTGGTAATGTTGGGATGTCTGTAGTTATTTTTGATGTGTGCTAGAAAAGAAAATATTGACAATACACACTACACGCTTTGACTAGCATTGTGATACAAACTGCCCGAGAGGTACAGAGACACATGAACTTGTAATTGGTGAAGTTACCACGAAATCCACATTTTGGGAATGCCCGCCGGTAAAAAATACCGGATCTCTGTAGTTAAGGGTTAATACACTTCTCAAAGAAATTAACGCACCATCTTAAAAAAATTGGTCATTTTTAATGTCTCGAATTTCCTAACATGTTGTCCGATTTAAGTGATTATTTTAACAAGTTACAAGTAACAAGTAACAAGCCTTATTCTTTAAAAATATCGCTATAATAATATTGTTGCTAGACAGGTAAATTGTCATTGCATACCGGGTGTACCAATCAACCTGTGATTTTTTCTCAAATTTCGCGTCACCCTGTGGAATATTCTAGCATTTATAAAATACTGAAATTAAACCCCAACTATAGCCTCATGTTTTCTTAACATTCTGTAGGTACTTTAACAACTAGCCTTGTTTTTCATCAATACAGGGTGTTTTTAAATAAGTATGACAAATTTTAAGGGGTAAGTCTGCATGAAAAAATAATGTCAGTTTGCTTTATAAATGTATGTCCGCAAATGATTCTTTTCCGAGATAGGGGGCGTTGAATATTTTCTTACAAACTGACGATTTATTTATTGCTCTAAAACCGGTTGAGATATGCAAATGAAATTTGGTGGGTTTTAAGGAGTAGTTATTGTGCATTTTTTGACATACAATTAAGAATTTTATGTTCACCATTGGCACACATAAGGGTCATATTACCCGTATGCGCGCCAATGGTAAATATTAAATTCCTAATTGTATATCAAAAAATAAGCAATAACTATGTACCTCTTAAAACCCACCAAATTTTATTTGCATATCTTAACCGGTTTTAGAGCAATAAATAAATCGGCAGTTTGTAAGAAAAAATTCAACGTCCCCTATCTCGGAAACGAAGGATTTGCGGACACACGTTTATAAAGCAAACTTTCATTATTTTTTCATGCAGAATGACCCCTTAAAGTTTGCCATACTTATTTAAAAACACCCTGTATTGATGAAAAACAAGCTAGTTGTTAAAGTACCCAATTTTTTTATTATCCATCATAGGCGAATGAATAAAAAACAGACTGTTAAGAAAATATGAGCCTATAGATTGATTTTAATTTCAGTATTTTATAAATGCTAGAAAATTTCACAGGGTCACGAGAACTTTGAGAAAAAATCACAGTTTGATCGGTACACCCGGTATACAATGACAATTTACAAATCTAGAGACATTATTACAGCGATATTTTTAATGAATAAGGCTATAACATATTAAAAAATCTCTTAAATCGGACAACAGGTTTTAGCCCAGTAAATGAACGGGAAATACGGCGATACCGTGTAATTTTCAGGGGCAACTCCGAATTGCATGAAAATTTGGATATAGGTTCTACTTACCCTCCACTTTAAAGTTGAAATTGTGCCGTTGGTTGCTTTTACTTGGGGGGTGACAGTCACCCCTTCTCGGGGGTGAAAAAACATATATTCAAGATAAGACCGGAGATGGATAAATTGACTGATTCTAAGCAACTTTTGTTCTATACAGTTTTTTATGTAAGTCAATACTTTTCGAGTTATTTTCGTTTGAAAATGTTTATTTTTCGACAAAAAAACTACGTTTTCGGACGGTTTTTCGCAAATAACTCAAAAAGTAAATACTTGATCGAAAAAAATATCCTTAGCAAAAGTGGTATCAGTAAAGTCTATCAATCGAGTAAAAGCAAAGTTGTAGCTCATGAAAAATACGTTCTTGTGCGTCTAATTCCAAATCGAATATTTCAAGGTGAAATCACCGAAAAATTAAGCATTTTTCGGGAAAAACCTATTTAAACTTTTTTAAAGTGTTTATAAAAAGCTTTATTAGAATTGTTCATAACAGTTTATAGCATTAAAAATAAGCGAGTTACGCTCAAAATAAAGTTGGCCCTCTTTTTTTTTGTAAAAAAATCATGCAAATCTCCCCGTGTTTAGCTCCTCAAATGAAATTAATCGCTACCTCTTTACAAACAATTTACTTACTTATCTATTTTTTATATGATCTGTCAGTCTCACCGGTTTAAAGTGCTTATTTTTGAAAGGGTTATAGTTAAAAAAAGCTTGAACGGGTCACTAATCACGAGTGTATGCAAATTTTGAACAGCCATATCTTAACCAATTTTTGTCTTGCGGAAAAACAATATGAAACTATCATATTTATAATAACAAAACCTATATTTTTTTGCTCTTTAAGATTTTTCTTATCACTAATACTTTTTAAGTTATTTTGAAAAAAGGAATTTTTTCAAAAATTTTTAGAAAATTTTGTTTTATTATAAAACCAATTTTTTTTTCAAAAATAAGCACTTCAAGCCAATCAAACTTACAGATCATATAAACAATATACATACAGTTAAAATAAATGGTAAATCGGTAGCGATTAATTTAATTTAGGGTGCTAAATAGAGGGAAGTTTTCACAATTTTTTTTACCAAAAAAAGGGGCCAACTTTTTTTTCAGTGTAACTCGTTTATTTTTTGGTGTTAGAAACTTTTGTAAAAATTAAATATAAATCTTTTTTTAGGTACTTTAAAAATGTTAATAAACTTTTCCCGAAAAGTGCTTAATTTTTCGGTGATTTCGCGTAGACTTATTCGATTTGGAATTAGACGAATAAGAACGTATTTTTCATGAGCTACAACTTTGCTTTTACTCAATTTATATACTTTACTGATACACCATTTTTTTTGTTTTTTTATAAGCTACACTTTTGCTTAGAATATTTTTTCGATAAAATATTTACTTTTTGAGTTATTTGCGAAAAACGGTCTGAAAACGTAGTTTTTTTGTCGAGAAATCAACATTTTCAATTGCGAATAACGCGAAAAGTATTGACTTACGTAAAAAACTTTATAGAACTAAAGTTGCTTATAATCGGTCAATTTATCCATTTCCGGGCTTATTTTAAACACGCGTTTTTCACCCCCTCAGAAGGGGTGACTATCACCCCCCAAGTAAAAGCAACCAATGGGGCAAATTCAACTTTGAAGTGGAGGGTAAGTAGAACCTAAATCCAAATTTTCATGCAATTCGGAGTTGCCCCTGAAAATTACACTCCAAAACGGTCATTTATTGGGCTATTAGGAAATTCGAGACATTAAAAATGACCAATTTTTAAGGTGGTCCGTTAATTTCTTGGAGAAGTGTATCTAGGTTTTCATACAAAAATACAGAAACGAAACGACAGAATGCAATAATTGCCTAAATGTTCTATTGCTCTACTCCAGGGTTCCAAACGGATTATCCTGACATGAATAATTATAACGAGCGATCCACAATTATTGAGATCAAAGCTAGCCGTGCAAAAAATTACGTATGTCTTGTTTTAATCTGAATTTATATCATTGGTTTATCAATTAATTTTGATTAACATTATAAAACATAAAAAAATCAGTCAAAGCCTAACACAGAACTTTAATCAGAAATAAAAAGAATTAACAAAATTATAAGTAACAATAATAAATAAAATCAAACAAACTACATAACCTAACTTTTCTTGTTTACTTGACGTACACTGCAAAGTTGACGTAAACTGGAAAGTATATCTGAATTAAGAATAGACATGAACTGTATAGCTATATCTGTCGTTCAAAGCCACCTATAGTGACAATAATTTTGGATCACACGTTATGTTAATGAATACAATATTAAATGAGGGGATTAGATGCTAACGGGTACAAGTGACAAAATATTGTAAACTGAGTTAAGTGCACAAAATAATACTATTAGATAGTATTAAAAATTTAGTGGGAAAGAGACACCGGTGAATTAAACTACTGGTGGATTTAAAAATTTAAATAAAGTAAACAACCAAAAAATGTGTAGTTTATATGAACAATAATATGGGTGTCCCAAAAGTAGAGGAACGGTTGAATATCTCGCGAAATGAACATCAGATCGAAAAACTACGTGTTAAATATTTTTCAAAAATTATCGAATGACATTAAACACGACCCCCACTCCACCCCCTGGAGGTGGGGTGGGGGTTAAATGTAAAATCCTTAATGGAAACCCCATTTTTATTTTAGATTCGGATTCCTTACGTAAAAGTAAGCAACTTTTATTTGAGATATTTTTTCGAATTGTTGATAGATAACGCTGTAATCGGTAAAAACGATTTATAGTTATACCAATAGATAAATTATAGAAACGGTCTAATATCTCGAGAAATACACTTCCAAATGAAAAACCGAAAAACATGTGTTTAATCTTTTTCAAAAACCTATCGAATGACACCAAACACGACCCCCCCCCCCATTTCACACCTTGGAGTTGGGGTGGGGGTAACTTTAAAATCTTAAATAGAAATCCGCATTTTTTATTGTAAATTTGGATTCCTCATGTATTTTCGATCATTTATTCGAAACATTTATTAGAATTGTTCATAGATGGCGCTATAATTGGAAAAATGTGATTTATTAGCGCCATCTATCAAGAATTCTAACAAATTTCTCAAACAAAAGTTGCTTATTTTTACGTAAGGAATCCAAATCTGCAATAAAAATGGGGTTTCCATTTAAGATTTTAAAGTTACCCCCACCCCACCTCCAGGGTGTTGAGTGGGGGTTGTGTTTGTTGTGATTCGATAGGTTTTTGAAAAATATTAAATACATACGTGTTTTTTGAAATCTATCCACAATTCGAAATAATGTCTAGAATAAAAGTTGCTTATTTTTACGTAAGGAACCAAAATCTGCAATAAAAAATGGGGGCTTACGTTTAGATTTTAAAATTACCCCCATCCCACCTTCAGGGGATGGAGTGGGGGGTTGTGTTTAGTATCATTCGATAGATTTTTGAAAAATATTGAACTCTTAGGGCTCTATTAGTCTAGGTAACTGGTGGCGCAACTAGTGGGCCCAAATTGTGAGCACGGGCAACTGGTGGCCGAGAATAACCACCAGCAAAAATAATAAAATTAATTGGAATTGGAAAAATAATCAAATGCAATTGGAAACTTGTTTGTTATCAATTTTACGAAAAAAAGTTATTCTTCATAAAATGCTCTTAATAGTATAAAATATAAGATGCAACCATCAGATTCAAATTTTGTGAATTTTATACGAGGTATGTCAAAAAAGATGAATTTCGCTCAAGAGTAAAGTATCCTTATATTAAACAATATCGAAAAATGTTTTATAAAAAGTTGTTTGGAATTAAAAGCTATGTTTGAATATGCAATTAAAGTTCTTACGATGTCAGTTGGACCAGTATAAAAACAAAATTCGACACCGATTGTCGGCGCCGTTTGTAAAACATAGGCGGCGCAATAGAAATTAATGAGTAAACTTTTATTTTTAAATTATGGTTCAATATTTGTTAAACAGTAATAATGTTAATTGTTCACATTCCTTTATGAAATTGACACCAAAAATAAATAATACAAATGAAATTTAACGTGCTTATTAATTTGAGAACTAAAGAAATAAGACTACACTTTGAATAGATATACACATAAAATACATGAAAACGAACAATTCGTCTTCCAGTCGAATTGTCTTAATTCATGACTAATGGAGAGTTCACTTTTACTACTGTACATGGGACATAGTTTTGACAAGTTGAAATATATCACTATCCGTGTGTTCAGAACTTGATTCGACACTTGTTGTGTTTATAACTACCACACCAATATTGGAAAAGAAGTGAAAGGCGCAATTTACACAACAGTTATCAGACCAATAATGACATAAATACGCGGCAGAAACACGACTTGATACAGAAAGGACAGAAAGAATGCTAGAAACAGCAGAGATGAAAATACTTTGAAAAATCGGTGGGATATAGGAAGAGCTAGAAGTGCAGATATACGACAAATATGCAAGTTGGACAATATTAATAACTGGGTAAAAAGCAGAAGAGTATAATGGAACAACTACATGAGCCAAATGACAAAAAACAAAGGACGGCGAGAGACGGTTCCCTAATAGGAAGACGATCAGTTAGGTCTGTATCCCGCGTATGAAAAAAAAGTTGATTAATAGTAAGCTGAAAATTTGTTAATAGCTTAAACGGTGTCTAGTTGGATAAACTGTGATATATGAGAACACTGTAACAGGGGCAGTTTTAATTGTGGAACAGGTTAAAAATTTGGAACGGTCATACTTAAACTCTCCGAACAGAGATTAAACTCATGCAAAAATCAGACTGCTATTTATCACCTGTCATAATTCCTGTCATTTGACATATTCTACATGTTCCACTCATTAAAACGCCCATTTGGTGATAAATAGTAGGCTGATTTTTGCATGAGAGTTTAATCTCTGTTCGGAGAGTTTAAGTCTGTTCTGTAGGACAAAATACATGTGCCGTTTTCGTGGTCTGGCCGTTCCAAATTTTTAACCTGTTACACAATTAAAACTTCCCCTGTTCCAGTGTTCCCATATATCAAACTTTCTCCAACTAGACACCCTTAAGCTATTAAAAAAATTTCAGCTTGCTATTAATCAACTTTTTTTTCATACGCAGGATTCAAACCTAAGTGGGAAGACCACGAAAACGATGGAATGACAACTTACTGGAGGCACATTGAAAAACAGACAGAGGCATGTCTACACAAGAAGAAGAAGAAGGAAAAGAAGAAGAAGACATTAATATTGGTGACAAAGCAAGATAATATTTTTATTTTACTTGAACATGAGCTACACAATTTTTCCAAATGTCACTTTTGACTTGTAAGTATATATATTGTATTAAAGCAGAAAATAGTGAAGAATTACAAAGAATGATGGAAGCACTAGATAATGAATCGACAAAGATGGGACTGAACATCGCTTACAGTAAAACAAAAGCCATGACCAATCAACAAGGAGAACCAATAATTACAATGGCACAAACAAGCATAAAGCAAGTAAAAGAGATATTCTAGGACAAATCACTAAATTAAATAAAAAAAATCAGACCGAATGAATAAAAAAAAATAATAGGATTGGCCTGGGCATCACTCGGAGAACTGTCTTTTATTCTAAAGAAAAAAAAAAATACCCCCAATACCTAAAATCAAGAGTCTTCAATCAATGTACACTCTCTCTCCTCATATATGGCTCTTAGACATGGACACATACAAAGGAAAATATGGAAAAAATAAAAATATGAAACATGAAAAATTCCATTAATTACATTATCCAATCAGCGGACTGAGCAAATTGACGTCATTAAATCTCGCATAATATATGGGACATCCTGTATAAACAATACAGTTATTAAAATTTAAAATTGATCATTAAAAGTATATAATACTTACAAATGCAATTTAATGTGCTTATTCATTTTTTAAGTACTAAAGAAATGAGACAAAAAATGTACTATAAAAATAAAATAATTGTAAGTTATGACGACGACACTGTTTATATAGTGTTTATATTGATTGCCGCCTTTGAAACATGAGAAGGTATTTTGACCAGATAACGATATGATTTGAGCCTAAGCACTTCCGAACAATTTGACCAATTACTCTTCAGTATTGCCCAATAAGATACGTTAGAAAGTAATAAGCCACACCCGCGTCCATGTGGACTAATACAAGGAGTGATCAATTTTGAAGCAAGCAAATGTTTATATGGTTTATCTTTATTTCTATGCTCTTCGTAGAATTACTGACCGGACCCCAAAAATGCTTCTGGTCCAACTGACATCGTAAGAACTGTACATTCTTCTAATTGAAATATTGTGAACTGTAAAGGTATTTTACTCTTGGACGAAATTCATATTTTTAACATATCTCGTATAGAATTGATAAAAGTTTATATATTATGATTGCATCTTAGATTTTAGACCATATAAAGCTTTTTGTAAAAAATAACTTTTTTCGTAAAATTAATAATAAGATACTTATAGATATTTGTAATAAAATGATGTTGGGTATCCGTAATTAAAAAAAAAATGCATTTTTTTTTTCAATTAGAATGATGTAATAAAATTAATGCGTCCCAAAACATAGTTTTTTTAATTCTTAACAACTTTTCATAATAACAATTTTCGATGTTGTGAAATCTAAAGGTACTTTACATACAATTTTTTTGACATACCTCGTATAGCATAGACAATGCAGAGCATTTTATAAAGAATATTTTTTTTTCGTAAAATTGATAAGAAAAAAGTTTCCCATATGGTTCCAAGTTACGCAGACATACTATACCTATATATAAAAGCTAAATTTTTTTTTAAATTTTCCTATTAACGTCACATTCGGATTTAGCATAATCAAAAACAAAATAGAAACATTTTTGATCAAGGTAAAGTGATGAATTCACCGATATTTCTAAAATATAAAAAGAGCTTTTATTGTTTAAACAATGAATAAACAATTAACGGCTAAATCTGCGAGAAGAACTTTTTAATATAAACATATTTATAAATCAACAAAAAAGGTTTTAGAAAAATATACGCTTGTTAATAGAAAATATAGAAGTTAATAGAAAAGAAATACGAAGCACTCGATTACAATACAAATGAACTAGTGGTGGCCGACACCAGTTGCTCAGTCTAATAGGGTCCATATAACATAATGCCCCGGCTTGGTGGCGCCACCAGACCCGGTTACCCGGCTGGTGGACGGGTTCGGCCACCAGATCGACAACAATTTCTGGTGGCGCAACCAGTTGCCGTAGTCTAATAGGTCTCATTTACTTAAATGCCCCGTGACGTCATGAGTCACTGGTGGAGCAATTTGGTGGCGTCACCAGTTGCCTAATATAATAGCGGCCTTATTTTTCGGTTTTTCGATCCGATTTTTATTTCGTGAAATATTCGACCGTTCCGCTACTTTTGGGACACCCTATACATATATGTGATAAAGATATATATTAATAAAAGTGTAAAAATCATGAATACGGGGGTAACTTTTGAAACTACATACATATATGTGTACTTTTATTGCTATCTGACAGTGTTACAAATCATCATTATTATTGTTGATTGCTATACCTACATTGAATTGCTCTTAATATTGCTATTAATTTCTCCGGAAATACTGTGGGGTTTTCATCAAGACCTTATTGGTTCTGTATATTGTGTTCTAGGATTAATAATAGCAATATAATTTCGGATAATCGAATGTTATTAAGGTAGGTGGTAGGTATAATCCAGAACGTGGGTAATCTTCTTGATTTGTCTAGTGTATTTTTAAATTGTCGCAAGTTTTTAGTAATAGGTTTCTACAAGTAGTAAAGAAGTAGCTTTTTTATTTTCAATATTCATCATCAAAATTGGTCCTTTATTACAGGAAATTTAGAGGTGGAGGCAGTGCCGGATTAACCATTAAGCAAAGTAGACAGTTGCCTAGGGGCCTCGGCCCCGAAGGGGGCCTCGCAGGCCCCAAAACGAAAAAATAATAATTAGAATTAAATAAAAACTTTAAATTATATTATGTTAAAAAATTCAAATATCGCCCAATACCATAAAGGTGATGGTGGGCGTATAAAACTACATTACAATACATACTTTTGTTCACATAAAAAGTCTACGTTGTGAGAATAAATCGCTAATGAATGCCCTTTGGTAGAAGGAACAGTACTACAGATGAAAATAAGAAAAAAAGATTCGAGAGTGGAGCAGAAAAACACAAGAAAAAGCAAGAGAAAGAAAAGATCTTTAAGCAAGATCTAAAACATAAGCAAAACTTATTTAAACTCAGTTTCACACCGAAATCCATAGCTAGTGAAGTTGCAACCAATGAAAATGCACATGATAAAACATAAATAACTAAGGAAAACATAGCTTCCGTAACTGAAAAAGATGAAAAACCTCGGACAGGTCGATTTTTAAAATAATCAAAGTATATTATAACATCAATGTTTCGAACTTTACACGATCCCTCTTCAGGTGACACGCATAACTTTGATTTTTTTAAACGGGAAAGTACATCATGTGACAGCTCATTTAAAAGCGTTTGAAGTAGTATTTCCAAAAATGTATAACACTTTAATCCTTTTTGAGAGCACAGTTGCAAAATTTCGACGAATTCTTTTTAAACGCATTCATTTTTTTTGGAATCATGAGAAAACTAGTAAGTATTTTTGAAAAATTTAAACGCAGAATAAAAAATTTTCTCTTTTTCACCCCTGTGACTTATTAAAGTATTATAGAAGTTTTCAGGGACTTCAGACCCTCGATAATACTGTAATATTTTATTCTGCGTTTAAATTTTCAAAAATACTAATTAGTTTTCTCAGGATTCGAAAAAAATTTAAAAAGACTTCGACCGAAATTTCACGATAATAGACACACGAAAACTTCCTTCTACTAAGGACTACACTTGGAAACGAAATGAAATTATTATTCTCCACTTCGGCAGAGGTAACAGCATTGTTTAACAAATAATTCTTTTTTAAACAATGGTAACACAGAGAAGCTAGGGGTATCACGATAAGGAAAAGCCGTTACATTTCAAATGGTCAAGCAAAACATTTATTGTCTCAACAACTACGTTTATTGTCACCATGAACGCATTGATTGTGGTTATTAAACGCAGTAGTAGATTAATTATTAATGCATTCGTTGTCACAACAATCAGTTTACATCTATACAATAATCATATATTACTCTATATTTAACATTTCTACATTGTTTTAATGAAATCTGTACGTTGTCACGATAAACCAAGGTAATTGCTTGTCATCTACGAAACCAAGAAAGTGAGTTACTGCCAGAATTAACATTATTTATTAAATATACGAAACTAAGTTATTGGCTGAATAAATTGAGTGTTATTGATTAATGTACTCTAGTTATTTTCACAATTATTATTCATTCATTGTGACAATAACCAAATACATTCGTCAATGTCTAAAAATTCGTTGAAACAAAAAATTAAATTGTTGTTACAACGAAATACTATTCAATAATTACTGTTAATCAATATTACGAACTAAATTTTTTTGAGTGAAGTGTCTTTTAGTGTGCTCTTAATAGAAGTGTCGTTGACAAACAATCTCTCATCGCATTAAAGAAGAAGAAACAACTCATGGTTCCGAAGGATAAGATAGTTTGAAACTAAGATAAAAATTTGTGCATGATGAAAATTAAAGGAACATGATAAACACGAGCAAAAACTTCTTTAACGAGAAATATGTGCTCATTAGTTGCGCGCAGTGTAGATTTCAGATATCTTTTCGTATACTAATTAAAACTTTGAATAAAACAGGTTCTTCTTTTCGCTCTACTTACCTTTTTCGATATCGATTAAATGGATAAATAAGTGCTTCTGACATTAAAAGAAAAGTGGGAAAAGTACATAAAATAGTGAAAAGAGTTAACAACTTCCGCAGCAAATTTGAGTCAATGGGTTTCCGGGGGCGATATACACGTGCTACCACACGTGTCAGGCTTTAGAGGTGGGAACGGTGGGAAGGAAAGCAGCGAAGTGAGGAAAACGACGTGTGTGCGTCACTGCCTGTTATCGATTTTCCTATGCGTATCGTTGATGGACTTCGGTAAACGTCAAGGCCTTACATCAACCTTCCTACAGAGTGTTCTAACCCCCAAGGATTCTTGATATAGGAAAGAATAAGAATTCATAATAAGCAATTGTCAAAAGTTTACCCACAGATCGAAAAAAATGTTGATCGAAAAAAATGTTGAAAAAATGTAAGGATTAATTATTGTAAGGAGAGGAATTCTGTGCTCAGGCGTAAAGAGAGTTAAGTCCTAAAACACTGTTTTGAGATAAACGCGTTTAAAGTTTGAAATAATATGTTCTAGTTATACTTTTGGACTTTTTACAACAATGTATACCTCAAAATTATTTTAAATACTTTGGATCAATTAAATATTTATTTCTCTCAATAACATAATCAAGAAATAATATAAACAAATAATCATGTAAGTATTATAAAAAAAATAATAAACTTTTTCTTACATGGACTTCACACAATTTGCACAAATATCATGAACTTAACACGCTTAACGCATAACACAAACTATAACAAAAAGCATAAAAAATAATATTTAATAGTAATAATGGGTATTTTTAAGACAAAAGTAGCAGATTTTAATAAATAATAATAGAAGAACATTTAGCAAGACAAAAACTTGTGTTTATTCATCATAAACCAAGTAAGTAATAATACAAATTAAGTAAAATACCGGGTGTCCACTTATATTTTCCCCCATTTTAACTGCCTATAACTTCTAAACGGCTTAAGATAGAAATATGCGGTTTTCGATGAAATGTTTTATTTTAGTAAAAGTTTTGTCTGAATGGATTGAATTTTTTATATCGCTTTCCAATAATACGAAAAGAAAAATGGCGGATTTAAAAAAAAACGTTGTTGACTTTTTTTAATGGAACACACAGTATATTTTTTTGTAAATTGAAAGAAAGGTCATTCATCTATCCAGCGATATAAAGTTTTTCAAAATCGGTTGTCAAATCACTGAGTAATTAATTTTTAAAATGAGCGGTGCAACTGGATATCACATACCTAAATAACATAACTAAGCAAAATGATATTATGGTACGTGATTTCCACATTGCATCTTTCGTTTTAAAAATTATTTGCTCAGTCATTTGACAACCGACTTTAAAAAATTTAATATCGCTGGATAGGTAAATGATCGTTTTTTCAAGCTACAAAAAATGTACTGGGTGTTTCAATAAACAAAGTCAACAACGTTTTTTTTTCCAAAAATCCGCCATTTTTATTTAAAAGCGACATAAAAAATGGTCATTTACCTAAAAACTTGAAAAAACGGTCATTTCCCTATCCAACGATATAAATTTTTTAAAAATCGGTGGTAAAATGACTGAGCAATTAATTTTTAAAATGAGAGATGCAATGTGGAAATCACATAACAGTATCAATTTGCTTAGTTATGTTATTTAGGTATGTGATATCCACGTTGCACCTCTCATTTTAAAAATTAATTACTCAGTGATTTGACAACCGATTTTGAAAAACTTTGTATCGCTGGATAGGTGAATGACTTTTCTTTTAATTTACAAAAAATATACTGGGTGTTACATTAAAAAAAAAGTCAACAACGTTTTTTTCAAAAATCCGCCATTTTTCTTTTCGTATTTGAAAGCGATATAAAAAATTCAGTCCATTCAGACAAAACTTTTACTAAAATAAAACATTTCAGCGAAAACCGCATATTTCTATCTTGAGCCGTTTAGAAGGTATAGGCAGTTAAAATGGGGGAAAATATAAGTGGACACCCGGTATTACAAACAGTAAACAAAAACTGATATGGAAAACAAATCAATATTTTTTAAATTTTATTATTTAATATTTACATTTTTTTCCTTCTTCCTGACAGTTTGTTTCGTTGATTTATTTTCTTCATTTTAAATATATTTTCATATTTAATTATACTTTAACTATAATTTTTTTCGTGGTTTTCATATTTACTTTCTTTTTCTGTCAACTATGTAGTTGCACTATCTCTTCATTTGCTTCATCAGGAATGTCATCAGTGTAGGTATTCTCTGCTTCATTTGAGGTTATTCTTTATAGAATTGGTGAAATACTGGTCAAATGTATGGAAGCAGGTTGAGGTAATTTTTTTTTCTACTTGGGTATAGAATTTTGTCCTGGGTAACGTAAACCAGGGTCCATTTTGCTAATGGTTTCTTTGCCTCTTTTTTTGAAACTAATGCATTGAAACGGTTGATTAAGGTCTAAGGTATTCTTATAGTAAATTATTCTAGGCTCGTTTTTAACAAAATTCAGCCACTGTACATCTCATACTGTTTTTAACAAAATTCAAAGGGCGTTTCTTACCAGTGCTTTGTATGAGTTCGGCCCAATCATGAGGATGGTGGAACGTCCAGCAAAAGCTGTTTTATTTTTTTCAATAAGGACGTGTGATGTATCCTTAGATTAACGAAGATGATTTCGTTAATCTAAGGATGTATCACACTCAATGTGCGTGTGGCCAGGTACTAAAAAATTTGTGATTAATTGCTTCCAAGTTAGGAGAATTTTGCAGGGCTACCATACACATAGGTGGTAAATGAGTATTCTTGTTTTGACCACCACATGTATCTGAGTACCCATATAATCAAACTTTTCACAACAGGCTTTAAAGCTTTAGAAATAAATTTGTATACACATGAGCCAACTTCATTAGCAGCTCTCCCAGCTACACCTTTATGCCAAAGGTAACAGTAAATTGTGCCATCACTGCAGTCGTAGACTGTTAGATCAAAAGTTCAAAGTTGTCGTTTGTAGAAGGCTACAGAACTATGCACGAGTGGAGTGGGGGGGGGGGTATTGCTGCATGTCAAATGTCACAATTTTGGTTGAATCGTTAACTTTTGAATTTTCTTTGTCTAACTTTTTAGACTCATACGCATACTCCGCGTTATCAAGGTGGTCATTTTTCTTTAAACTCTTGGTTTTCGCTCTCAGAACATATTTTAACTTGCATGTCTAGCCTATCACATTTTAAACAGGTATCTAATTTAGGCTTTATAATTTTTAAATTTAAGTTGTGGAACCCCTCACAAAACTTACTATAGCTTACAGGTTTTAAACTGTTTTCATATAGGGTACGCTTGTATTCTTTATAGTGTCACTATCGTCAAATGTGGAAAAACAAATTTTTCCCACAATCTTGTCTGGAGTAGTGGCTTTCATAAGCTGGGATTCCAATTAAAAATTGATTTACTGTATTCCTTTCTTCTTCAGTTTTAATTTTTTTTTCTAAAATTTCCTCTTTCATCCGGTTGGATTGTGCCTCAAGAAGATGATCTTTTCTTTTGAATAATAGTTTATAGGTATCTACGACTTTCTCCAAATACTTTTAGTAAAAAAGACAAATCAGCTTTAAAGGCGCGGCGTACAGAGAGTCAACGTAATAACTTATTAGTGTACAGTGTGTGAAGTCGCAAAAATTGTGGGACTTAACACACTGAGTCTTCCTGTTTCCTAAAAAATGTTTAGTGTAAAGAGTGATATGTCTAAGTTCGGGACTTAACACGCTTTACACAGTTAGTATTGATTGTTTTTCATTTGTGTAAAATGAATATCTCAGTTTAGGAATGGAATTAGACTTGACAAATTATACACACATGTAGATATCAAATTCTAACATACAGATAGTGCATTTGCCAATTTTGACCATTTTGGACTTAACACACTTTACGTACTGAGCACAGAATTGGGAGGTAGGCTTATCTTAGCGCAATAATACCAAACAAAGAAAAAAATATAAAATAAAAAATAAAAAAAATGGTAAGTTAGAAAAGCTTGTGGTCTAGATGATCTACCAACTGAGTTGCTGAAGCTAATAGACAAGGATAACATAAAGGTCTTGAAACGAGTAAGCGATGGACTACCCCAGCTAATTGAAATAATATTCGAAAATATTATCTCAATCGTCTAAGATAGCCATCGTTACACCCTTAGCTTAGCTCAGTCACTCAGGTGTGTGTTCGTCTTATCCTAATCTTAGAAATGAACTATGAAAGTTTGGACTGAAAGCAAACAAAACAGTATTCTTAACTAATCATGTTTATTGTTCAATAAATATATAATAAAAATATGACTTAGTAAATTGCATTAACAAATATATTCAAGTTCTTGCCAACAACTAACAATTCTGGATTATACTTATGGCTTTTGGTAGCTGATGGTAACTTCTTGATGTCGTATGGTAGTGCTGGAGACTTCTTGTCGGCCTGGGCGGATCTTCGGCCCTAGGCCCCTGCAGCTGTAGATGTTGGGTGCTGTAGTCCGGATGTCATGGTCAATCTTTGTATAGGCCTAGTTTCATCACCGCACCGGTGTGGATGGATGGCTTGATGTTGGAGGCTCCCGGAGGGAGAAAGGTTTACTCTATTCCCAAAAACTAGAAGAACAATGCGTGTATAAGTTTTGACATCAAGAAGAAAAGGTACCATTTGCCAAAAAGTATTCAAACAGTAGCAGATGGCAAGGGGTAAATTAAATGGAATTAAAATGAGGAGAATACTTAAATAATTTGATTACTAAACGTGCATATATGTGAATTAAAAAGATATATTTAATAGATGAGAATGTAAAATATAGAAACTAAACACATGGTTTAACATTTGAAGGTTAGAGAAAAAAAAATCATTATAAAAAATTAAAAGTAGACTATAGAAAACTTAGAACAATAACTCACCCCAAAAGAAGGTTTGATTTGGAAAAAAATGATTTAATTTTGAAGCTTCTTTGCCTTTTATGACATTCTCACCACCGTTTTGAGAATGAAATACGGGGGCTGAACCTTGGACCGAAATTTGAAATAACGAACATGGAACACAAGAGATGATACAATGTAAATAGGGTTGTCTATTATAGAACGGGCGCCAAACTAGTTTTTAACGAAAAAGCAAGTTAAAACGAATAGAAGAAAATTATTACTAATGAAATATTAAAGAAAATAAAGTAGAATAATTATTTAAAAATAAAATATCAAAGATGTGACGTTTGTAACGTTACAGTCTTCTTCTTTAGGTGCCGTGTCCGTATGCAGACGTTGACCGTCATCATGTTTACAAATTCCTGAAACCTCTCTCTATCGGCTGCTGCGCGAAATAATTCTTCTACCGTGGAACCACACGATCGTCTAATATTACGCAACCATGAAAGTTTCTTTCGACCAATCTATCTCTTTCCCTCCACTTTTCCTTGTATTATAAGGCGCAGTAGATGGTATTTAGGTCCTCTAATTATATGGCCGAAGTATTCTGTTTTTCTCCTCTTTATGATAAATCACTTTGGGCGCCAAAGTGATGCAATAAACTACCCCACATAATTGAAATAATATTCGAGAATAATATTTCAATCAACTATGATAGTTATCGTCTACCCTAGACTAGCTCAATCTCCCAAGTTGTGAGTCAACCTTGTCCTAATCAAAAACATGAGCAATGAAATCCCAGAATGGAACAAATAAAACAATAATATTTAACTAATCATGTTTATTTTTCATAAAAGACATAATTAATGTATTAAAGAATAATATACAAGACCTTGCCGAAACTTTACAGATCAGAGATTATACTTGTCGATGGCATTTGGTATTTGTCTGCGGGTTCTTGGTGTCTTGCTGTTGTTTCTGCCCTGGCTCTGGCGACGTGGATGTTCTGGCCACCAGGCCTAAAGGTGTTGTCGGTTTTTAGATGTCTAGTCACTGCAGCATCGATGCATCGCCGGCGACATTGGGGGCTCCAGTTTCAGGGAGTCCTCCCACGAGGTGAAGGGTTGTTCAGATGTTTTGTAATTTGTCCAGAAAACTAGAAAACATACAAGTATATGAGACACCAAGAAAAAAATGAAAGATATCCTTGCCATTCTCTCAAGAACTAATCCAGAAATGTTGCAGAAAGGCAAGGTTAAACAAAATTAATAGTAATAAATAATATTAGTAGTTAAATAATTGTGGATTACTACATACATTGAAAATAATAGATATAATGTGAAATATATGAAATAATCACCATGATGTATGAAACTAGAAAGTAAGGTTAGATAGGAACATAAAAAAGATTACGGATATAGGCTTAGAAAAATGTGTACAGTTATGTTTAAACACTTACCCCAAATAAGAACGTCTGTTTGAAAATGTGGCTATGAGGCCAGACAATTGCCTTAAGTAGATTTTAAAATTAAAAGAAAAAATATTCTTCATTTTGACAAAGAGGAAGGCTTTCACTTGACATTGACAGACTTCGTAAGTGTGGGCTTAAAATTTGAAACGAGAAACGACAGTGCGACATCACTGTCATGAACCACAGAACGATTGAATAAGAATGTCCTATGCTGAGATAGAACAAGAATGTTGAGATATGCCTATAAATAAAGAAGCAGGGCGCCAACCAATTTTTAACGGGGAAAACAGGTAAAAAAAATAGAAGATGATTATTATTAAAGAATTAATAAAGAAGATAGAATAAAATAATTATTTAAAAATAAAATAGCAAAGATGTGACACGTTTGTAACGTTACAATGTTTGTGAGCAGACGTTCTCACATTCATCATTTGATGAGACGTTCATCATTTGGAGAACATCTTCATTGGAAGTGTGCGAAACCGATATCTTTAGGATTCGTCGATGACACCACAATTTGAATGCTTCTAATTTATTTAGCATTGTGGTTTTTAACGTCCATGTCCCACAACCATACAATAATATAGACCACACATAAAATTTTAGGACCTTCTTGCGAATACTCATCGACAGGCTTCGGTTACATAAAACTGGTTTTCGGGTCATAAAAGCCTTACGTGATATTTCGATCCTGGTATATAAAGGTACATAGTTAAAACTCTTTAATGCAATAATATAACACCGGAGTGATTCCCACAGACTGGCTCAAGTCATCTTTGTCGCAATATCCAAATAACACAATGCTAGAAAATGCTCAAAATATTGGTTAATTAGCCTAATGAGCCCAAGATTGTTCTTAGAATACTTCAATACGAAGATCTGATACCAAATTTGGTTTTAGAAATGCTATGGAATCAGGGAAGCACTTTTTGCACTAAATATCCTATTACAAAAATGCTATGATTAAAGAAAATATGTATTGGCATCCTTCGTGGACCTTAAAAAGGCACTCGACAAAGGACAGCATGTAAAATTAATGCGGATGCTACAAAATGTGTACATAATTATATGAATAGGTGACATAGATATTCGTGCCATTAAACCTTTGTACTGGAATCAAACTGCTATCGTAAAAATTTTAGATAACTACACCGATGAAATCTCCACACAACGAGGAGTCAGACAAGATTGCATTTTGTCCTTAACATAGTTCAGTGTTTACTGGGACCAGTTATTTAAAAAGGCACTTGAGAGACAGCCATACACAATAAAAATCAAAATAGGAGAGGAAATGGGCATTAAAATAAACAAAACCAAATTTTTAATCTTTAGTAGTAACCCACAGCCAGATGCACAGCTTCAATTAAATGGAGTCCAAGTTGAAAAAGTTCGGAAAATGACATATTTGGGAACTGTCATAACGGACCAACTAGATCCAGACATAGAAATAAAACATAGAATAGCAATAGCAATGACTAAAATTACTTTTAATGAAAATGAAGTCATTTCTTTGCAATAATCATCTCAGTTTAGAACTAAGACAAGGAATGGTTAAGTGCTATGTTTTTCTTGTACTTTTGTATGATGCAGAAGTGTGGACACTAAAAGTATCGACCATGAACAAGATTGAAGCATTGGAAATGTGGATTCATAGACGGATGATGAAGACATCTTGTACTCATGGGCTTTTTTAAGTCAATCTTCTTCTTCTTCTTTTTGTATAGACATGACTCTGTCTGTTTTTTCAATGTACCTCTAGTAAGTTGCCGTTCCATCGTTTTCGTGGTCTTCCCACTGATCGTCTTCCTATTGGGGAACCGTCTCTCGCTGTCCTGACTACCCTATTTGTTGTCAGTCGGCTTATGTGGTCATTCCATTCTATTCTTCTGTTTCTTACCCAGTTATTAATGTTATCCACCTTGCATCTCCGTCGTATATATGTACTTATAGTTCTGTCCCATAGAGTCTTACCATCGATTTTTCAAAGCGTTTTCATCTCTGCTGTTTCGAGCAATCTTTTTGTCCTCTCTGTGTCGGGTCGTGTTTCTGCCGCGTATGTCATTATTGGTCTGATGACTGTTTTGTAAATTCTGCCTTTCATTTCTTTTCCGATATTTTTATTTCTTCGTATTGTGTCATTCAGGCAACCTGCGGCTCTGTTTGCTCTATTCACTTGATCTTCCACTTCTGTTTCGAGCCTTCCTTAGCTAGATAGTGTGATGCCTAGGTATTTAAACTCCATCACTCGTTCTATTATCTGACCTTCCAGCTCCAATTTACATCTTATTGGATCTGCTGTTAGAACCATGCATTGTGTCTTTTTTGAGGAAATTAACATGTTAAATTTTCTGGCGATTATGTGGAATTGGTGCAGCATACGTTGTAAATCATCTTCACTTTAAGGCAGGCCGCACATCAAAGAAACATGAAACGTAAATCACGTTTCATGGAAATAAAACTCTGCTAAACAAATAGACGTCCGGCCATTTATGAAACTCTCCGAAAATAAAAATGTTTTATGAGCATGAATCACACTCGTTTCATTGGTAGGCGGACTTCAAGATTTGTTTACCTGTGTTTTATTTTCATGAAACGTGTTTTACGTTTCATGTTTCATGTTTTACGTTTCATGTTTCTTTGGTGTCCGGCTTGCCTTAGAGATTAGTATTGCATCGTCCGCATAGCAGATTATTTTAAGTTGTTTTTCTCCCATTTGGTATTCTTTTTTAGTTCTTACTTTTTTATTGTTTCGTCCATGATCAGGTTGAACAATAAAGGACTCAAGGAATCCCCCTGTCTTATCCCATAGCCGGCTTCAATTGGGTCAGTTAGTTCATCTTCCACTTTTACTTTTATTGTGTTATTCTGGTAGATGTTCTCTATCGTTTTAATTATTCCCAGAGGTACCTCTCTTGAGTATAACAAGTGGATAACGTCCTTTAATGTGACCCTGTCAAATGCTTTCTTAAGGTTCACGAAACATAAATATGCCGGTTTGTTGTATTCCAACGATTTCTCTTGAACTTGCCTCATTATAAATATAGCGTCAGTGCATGACCTTCCCGACCTAAAACCTTCTTGTTCTTCTGCTAATGTTCAATCTAACTAAACAAATTAATGAATAACTCGTAATTAAAAAAATACATTATTGATTTCAACTACATCCGTACGGCAATGGTATATGTCCTTGACGGTAACCCTTAACCTCTATTTGAAAATTTGCATTTGTAATGAGCTGTCAGTTGCAAACAAATAGACTTTAGATCATTCAATGGGAGGAAAGTTTCTGAGTAGCCGTAGCCTGTTGTAAGTAAAGCGTCACTCACAAATAGATTATATAAATGTATAAAATGAAAACTATATTGAACAAAAATATCCTCGGAACACGAACAGAAAGTTTTTAATGAATTTCGAATCTGTGTTGTTCATGTAGAAATAACAATAAAACAAACAATAAAGCATCACTCGGTTAATTGTTGTACACGAAAACCCACCTACCTACTTGTTAAATAAATCCCATAATTAACTAACTTTAAACATCAGGTCTACAACAGAGTAGGAGTTATAGTTAATATTTAATTTTGAACGCACATCACAAATATTCAATTCAAAACATAACCAACTTTGAGGAACTATGTTTGATTAATTTTATGACACAACGGTTCTGCCGAACTCAGCAATCTCGTAATTAAAAAAGAAAACCTTTGATGTTGCTGGAACAATAAGACAGACAATATAAATAAGGCAGAATAACTAGTGAATCCATAAAAGAACTTGTAATTTCATTCCAAGTATCTAATAAAAGTAATTTTACTGATGTGATCTTAAAGAAGAAGATTGTATAAAAGAACTGTACTCTTTAAAAGGTAAAATGCATAGTTGATAAAAGAAATTATTTATGTTATTGCAGAAGCAGTAATAGAATGATTAAGGGAGATAATATTAACTTTTATAAAAAGAGCGCTTTATATAAGATGAAAGCAGGATTATGCAATGGAAAACTGGGAATAAAAATAAGAACTACAGTATTGAGATGCTACGTATTCCCTGAGTTTTTATATGAAGGTGAAATCTGGACAATTACGGACGGAACTGAAAAAAGACTTGCAAGCTTTGAGATGTGGTGTTATCGAAGAATGTGGAAAATATCATGGACATAACACGGAAACATTAAGAAAGATGAAAAAAAAAGAAATACTTAACACTATGAAGGAGAGAATAATGAGCTACTTTGGTCACATACTAAGAAATGAAAAATCATCATCATTCTCTTTGCCTTATCCCTATGCGGGGTCGGCTTCCCTAATTGCATTTCTCCACACAATTCTATCTTGGGTCATATCAATGTTAATCCCCTTTACCAACATGTCCTGCCTTATCGCCTCCCCCCAGGTCTTCTTTAGTCTTCCTCTCCTACTCCTTCCAGGAATATGCACTTCAGCAATTCTTCGTATTGGGTGATTAACGTCTCGACGTTGAACATGACCAAACCATCTTAACCTATGCTCTCTCATTTTGGCATCAATTGGTGCCACACCTAGACTTCCCCTAATATACTCATTTCTAATTTTATCCTTCTTTGTCACTCCACTCTACTGCATGCATCTCCATCTATTTCTCCATTGCTCTGTAATACCGATCCCAGGTACTTAAAACTGTTGCTTTTCACAATCATTTCACCATCCAAAGATACCATTTTATTTGTAGTAACCCGATCTTTAAATGAACATTCCAAATACTCTGTTTTTGTCGTACTAAGTTTTAAACCTTTTTCCTCCAGAGCTTCTCTCCACTGTTCCAGTTTTTGTTCTAAGTCTCTTTCACTATTTCCTATTAACACTACATCATCAGCATACAGTAGGCACCATGGAATGCTACCCTGTAGTTTCGCTGTTATCTGGTCCAAAATTAATGAGAATAAATAAGGACTAAGCACCGAGCCTTGGTGCAATCCTACTTTCACCTGAAATTTATCAGTCTCTCCCATACCTGTCCTAACACTAGTCGTTACTCCCTCATACATATCTCTCACAATCTTTACATATTAGCCAGGGACTCCTTATTGAATGCCCACCACAGAATCTCTCGAGGAACTGCTTTTTCAATATCAATGAATACCATATGAGCGTTGGTCTCTTTATTCCTGTATTTTTCCATCAGTTGCTTTACAATGAAAATTGCATCTGTTGTTGATCTGCCCTGAATAAAGCCAAATTGATTATCCGATATTTCGGTTACTTCACGTATCCGTCTATCAATTACTCTCTCCCATATTTTTATGGTGTTGTTAAGTAGTTTTATAGCCCTGTAGTTTGTACATTGTTGTATGTCTCCCTTGTTTTTGTAGACAGGTACTAATATACTGCTTCTCCATTCGTCTGGCATTTGTCCAACTTCCATAATTCTATTAAATAGACCTGCTAGCCAACTTATTCCTGTCTCTCCCAATGCTCTCCATACTTCCCCAGGAATATCATCTGGTCCGACTGCTTTTCCTTTCTATATTTTTTGAAGCGCTTGAGCCACTTCCTCGTTTGTTATTCTGGTAACCATTGCTGTTACTGTCTCCGTTAACTCCACAGGCTTTCTGTCAAATTCTTCATTTAATAAACTGTCAAAATACTTTCTCCATGTCTTTTTGACATCCTTTTCGTGAATTAGTATTTTATTATTTTCATCTCGGATACATCTAATCTGATTAAAATTTCTTGCTTTCTTTGCTCTCTGTTTGGCTATTTTATATATCTTTGCTTTGCCTTCCCTGGTATCAAGTTGATCGTATAGGTTTGAATACGCTTCTGCTTTAGTTTTTGCTACTGCTACTTTCGCTTCCTTTTTGACGTCCATATAGTTTTGAAGATCTATGTCCGATCTGGTTTCTTGCCACTTTTTATATCATTTTCTCTTCTCTTTTATTTTTCCTTGTACTTCATTTGACCACCACCAAGTCTCTTTATTCTCAAACTTCTTTCCTGACGTTTTCCCAAGTATTTCAATAGCCGTCTCTCTAATAATATTGGCCATTTTTCTCCAAATTGTGTTAGGGCTTCTTTTCATGTTCCAACATATTTTTTCTACTATTCTTTCCCTGAATAGACCTTCCTTCTCATCTTTTAGCATCCACCACTTGATTTTTTGTGGTCCTCTCCGATATTTTTGTTTAGTTTCGCTTTTTACTTCGATGTTCAGAACAAGCATTTTTCGTGAATTATTAGTATTTTATTATTTTCATCTCGGATACTTCTAATCTATTTAAAATCTTTTGCTTTCTTTGCTCTCTGTTTGGCTATTTTATATATCTTTGCTTCGCCTTCCGTGATATCAAGTTGATCGTATAGGTTGGAATACGCTTCTGCTTTAGCTTTTGCTGCTGCTACTTTCGCTTCCTTTTTGGCGACCATATAGTTTTGAAGATCTATGACCGATCTGGTTTCTTGCCACTTTTTATATAATTTTCCCTTCTCTTTTATTTTTCCTTGTACTTCATTTAACCACCACCAAGTCTCTTTATCCTCAAACTTCTTTCCTGACGTTTTCCCAAGTATTTCAATAGCCGTCTCTCTTCTAAGAAATGAAAAATATGAACTTTCCACTTATGGACCGGACAAATAAATAAGGGTAGCCCCTGTTAAAATATACACAATGAGCTCACTCCCAGAATTCAATTTTTTTACATTCCATGTGATTAAAAAATAAGCCTCAGCGCAATTTTAATCCACAATCCCCCCTCACCGACCATCACAAACGTATTTTTTTCGTTTTTGTTTTTTTTTTAGGTGGAATGCAATTAACTTTGAAATTTCAAAAAAATTCAAGCGCATAGTTGAATCTTTTACAAAACATATTTGTTATAGACCCGTAGGTTGTGTGTACGTAACCTCAAAATGCATTTTTTTAACCCGGGAGCAGTCGCGCTCACTTCTGTAACGTAAGTAGTCGCGCGTAGAGAAAAAATCTCACATCATCATCATCATTCTCTTTGCCTTATCCCTATGCGGGGTCGGCTTCCCTAATTGCATTTCTCCACACAATTCTATCTTGGGTCATATCAATGTTAATCCCCTTTACCAACATGTCCTGCCTTATCGTCTCCCCCCAGGTCTTCTTTGGTCTTCCTCTCCTACTCCTTCCAGGAATCTGCACTTCAGCTATTCTTCGTATTGGGTGATTAACGTCTCGCCGTTGAACATGACCAAACCATCAAACCTATGCTCTCTCATTTTGGCATCAATTGGTGCCACACCTAGACTACCCCTAATATACTCATTTCTAATTTTATCCTTCTTTGTCACTTCACTCATCCATCTAAGCATTCTCATTTCCGCCACATACATTCGTTGTTCCTCTTTCTTTTTCACTGCCCAACATTCAGTTCCGTACATCATAGCCGGTCTTATGGCTGTTTTATAGAATTTTCCCTTCAGCTTCATTGGAATTTTTCTGTCACACAACACACCACTCGCTTCTTTCCACTTCATCCATCCAGCCCTAATCCAGCCCCAATCCAGCCCAGAGAAATAAATCTCACAATATAGATTTAAATACGAATTTAAATCAAATTTCTAATATTATTTTTTTATTTACTTGTTATGTTAAAAATATCTATTTCTAACAATTTTAAAGCTAATTAGTTCTCACCAAAGCCATAAACTCCACAAAAAAAAAAACAAAAAAAAATAAAAAAAAATTCTACGCATAACTACGATCTTCCTCAAGGCACTTACGAGTGGAAAGCAATGTTGAAAAATTTTTCATCAAGTTATCACGGAAAAGGATAAAATTTAGGCACGGCGCGACTGCTCCCGGGTTACCTAAGCGTTTAACTTCTTTTGGAGATGGCCGCAGATCTAATTTTTTTATTTGATATATTTTATCAAACACTGTACATGTTTCCAGTTTTTTTCAAATTTTTCCGTAAGGTCCGCCAACTTCAAAAATCCGAAAATTTGTTTTTAGGCGGTTTTTCGGGGATTTTCCATATTTTATAGACTTCAAAATAGATAAAGTCAAGGTTTTTTATATGTTGTATAATTAAAGTACTGACCCCTTTAGAACATTAAAAGAATAGGAGAAATACGTTTGAACCTCCAAAACCCCCTAAATAGACAGTTTTTCGGATATTTGAAGCTGACCCTTACGGGAAAATCTGAAAAGAATTAGAAATATAATGTTTGATAAAATACACCAAATAAAACTTAATTAGACCTGTAGCCATCTCAAAAAAAAGTTATACGCTTTTTTCCAAAAAATGCATTTTCAGGTTCTCTCAACCAATGTACACTCAACCTATGGGTCTATACAAAATTAGAAATGTTTTGTAAAAGCCTCAGTTATGCGTGTGCATTTTTTGAAATTTTAAAACTAATTGCATCCCACTTAAAAAAAAGATAAAAACAAAAAATGACGTTTTCTATGGTGGGGGAGGGAGAACGGGGGCGGTGGGTTAAAATTGCACTGCATCTTATTTTTTAATCACATAGAACTTAAAAATGAAAAAATTGAATTCTGGAAGTGAGGGGGCTACCCTTTAATGCATTTAGTCCGTCCATAAGTGGAAAGTTTAATG
This sequence comes from Diabrotica virgifera virgifera, assembly GCF_917563875.1. Taxonomy (NCBI): domain Eukaryota; kingdom Metazoa; phylum Arthropoda; class Insecta; order Coleoptera; family Chrysomelidae; genus Diabrotica; species Diabrotica virgifera. The sequence goes on along the minus strand of NC_065452.1, from coordinate 148,529,363 downwards.
CGCCTCTGTCGACGCATGTGCCACTGAAAAGTGACGGCACAGTACACTTTTTCTTTTAGGTTCTACTGTTTAAGTTATACATAGACTTTTACGGTGCCGAAAATGATTAGCAAATTTTTGAAGTTATACTTCTTTACGATCGAGAGTGAAATTTTATAATGCCGGGCCCATGCGCACACAGACAGTATGTAGTTCGTTGCTAATCTTTCAAGATATGTATGTATCAGCACTGTCAGCGCAAATAAGTCATTAAAAGGATATATTAGTGTTTTTAGTAAATGTATTATTTATTATAATTTTTGTGTCTTTGGATTTGTCTTCCTCGGGAATAAGATATTTTATAATAATAGTAAGTATATTTAGAGTATTTTTGTATAAAAAGACCAAGTTTTCACTCTAATGGCATATAAAACAACATAATGCTATTCTACATCCCACCATTTTCAATTTCGTTGCAAAACGAAAATACAGCCGAACCATATTCTAGTCCAATCAGAGAGTGCAGCAAGCACCTTTACCGGTTTCGAAACTTATTAGTCTCTCATCAGGAGGCACATATGCTGCTCTCTCTGATCCAACCAAAACAAACCCCAGCGTGCAGTCCCGGATTGCAACGAACGAAATGGCATAGATGCCCTAGCGGCAACTGCTAGCAAAAAGACCCAAGTTTTCACTCTAATGGCATATAAAACGACATAATGCTATTCTACATCCCACCAGAATGAAAACAATGGGAACCTTCTCTGGTTACACCTCCGAGGCTTCTACAATTTGCAAGCCATACGGATGCTGAGACTAAGGAAGATAAGGGAATTCTACAATTTACAATTCACCTCCCATCTGCTCAGCGCGGTAAAGTTCCAACGAGAATGGTTCCCTTCGTACTCCATTCAGAGTAAATGTAAATAAAAAATGAATAACCATTTTCAATTTCATTGCAAAACGAAAATACAGCCGAACCATATTCTAGTCCAATCAGAGAGTGCAGCAAGCACCTCTACCGGTTTCGAAACTTATTAGTCTCTCATCAGGAGCACATATCGTCGGTATACTGCGAAAACCAGGTAACTGACAAATTTTAAAATATTGAGTTAGGTATACCAAAATTCTCAGCTTTTTACGCGCTACATACAAGTAAAACCCAGTAAATGATACGACTTACCATTCAGCCGATAATTTGTGTGATAAACAAATAAGTTACATATAACCAACTTTTCATTTTCAAGTAAAACAATATATCGTTACTTACTTCCACAAAATTAAAGTTCTGTTGCATGTAAAACCAAGTAAGCGCACATATATTATTTTGCCGAACAAAAATATATTTCTACTGCTGTATACCATATTCAGTAAAAAGGTGATAAATGTCTTTAATACATTTTACATGTATATTTTATTGAAATTTCTCATTCATATCGACTGGTAAAACCGATAGTATCGACTATGTTTCTTTGAATGGTGAAGAGGTACAGGTATGTGAGAAGTTTTTTTGTAAAACATGTTGTATATCAGCGTCGTTAATGCAGGATGTTGTAAGAAAAATTGATATTCTATGTTGTTATGCCGATACAGGCAATAGAGGCAAGAATATACTGCCAAATAAAACAAGCAATGAAAACCGAAAAATTGTGAAGGCTCATATTGAGTCTTTTCCAACAATAGTCCCACATTATATTCGCCAAAGTTCGAAGCGTAGATATTGGGACAAAAATTTGAGTATAAGGAAAATGTATCAACTTTCTTTATATAAATATTGTCAGCTGAAGAAACCAAACGGTATTAGCGAAATTACATACCGAACAATATTTTCTAACGACTATAATTTAAGCTTTTTTGTCCTAAATAAGATCGATGTTTAGTTTGTAATAAATAATAGTTATTAACCCTATGATATTATGATATGGCTAATCCAACTAAGAGACCCGATTTAGAAAACAGTTACAGACAACATCAGAAAAAAAAGAAGCATGAAATCTCGAAAAACGAAATGATAAGAAAAGCTTTAATCAACAACGATATTTTGTTTCAATCACCTTCGATCTACAGGCTATACTAGATTCCAGATTAACTGGACAATTCATATATTCTTCCCGAAAATGATGGGTTTACAATTTGTGTGTAAATGAAGTCGCATTACCAACTGTAGCTTACCGTTTTGCCTGGTCAGAAATTAACGGTAGACGAGGAAGTTCTGAAATAGAAAGCATTATACTAAACTACTTATCAACATGTGTCCCAGAATATGTAAGCAAGTGAAATAAGTGTATTTTCTTATACCTGTGGAGGACAGTATAGTAACATAAAATTTTAGAGTCGGGACATTATTGTATGGAAATTAACTCTATAGATAGCAGCATCTAAACCGCTAGAAATCAGGTATCTCTATGGTATGCCAGATTACTTGTCTGTTTTTTCAAAATGCAAGGGAAACTAAAAATGTCAGGGTCAGTGATAAAAAGTATGTATAGAACCATACAAATGTAAAGATTTTAAATAGGTACTACGACTTTTATGATTTAAAAAAATTGTCATACACTCTAATTAAAAACCGAACAAAAGATCAAAACGGCGAAAAAATAATGTGGTTAAAGATAAAAAGATGAGATTCGTGAAAGAAGGGACAAACAGAATCCATTTCAATTATGACGCGTCACCAAGATTCATTTCCTTATTGATACTGCACGGCAGTCAACAAGAAAAAAGGTTAGATAAAAACTTAAGCAACTTTATGATAGAAGTTCGCCAACTATACTAGCATAGCACAAAACGGAGATTTGTTATTATAGCTATTTGTTAGGGGAGTGATACCGGAGGAATATAACAGGTGGTATCTGGTATCTGTATCTTCTCAGATCCTGCTTTCAGTGACTAATCTGACGAGTAATACGCATAGTAATATTATTTTCTTGTATCTATAACACGTTGAAAATAAATTTGTTTTTTCTATAAAACTGCCTATCATTTAGGTAAATAATATCCATATAACTACAAACAGCTCTGAATAAAATGTTCAGGGAAAACCAGTTAAATGTTATAATTATCGACTAATCCCTTAAAAACATTGTTATTAACAAGTTAACGCCTCATATTCCGATCACAAAACTACAAAATATTATATTTGGTTTATTATATTTGTTATAAATGTTTTAATTTAAGGGTAGCTGATTAATTTAGATTTACAGGTAAAACCAGGTAAGTGACCGCACCTCCATCTTAAATTTAGGTTTAATCAGCTAGGTGTCTTACCTTTTTCAAACTAATGATAGAATATCATTTCTGATATATGCATCTTTCACTGGAATACCGAATATCAGACACAAGTTGTCCTCTTAATTCAAAATAAAACACTAAACTTTAAAAACGTTTTTTCTCGGTTTCGGTATTTCGGCGGCATTTACCTGGTTTTCGCAGTATACCGACGATATGCTGCTCTCTCTGATCCAACCAAAACAAACCCTAGCGTGCAGTCCCGGATTGCAACGAACATATTTTTGTATACTTCACTTGGTCTATTAAATTTGTCAGTATGTATGAGAAATTTTGTAACCTGTCAAAGCAAAGGGAATATAGCTCAGTGGTAGAGCGTGTGATCGGAGATCGAGAGGTCCCGGGTTCAAATCCCGGACGATTCATATTCTTTTTTTTTTAATTTTTGGTATCGTTTTAATAAAAAAATTTTAAAAGTGGTAGGTAAGAAAGTTAGTTTAATATTTAAATAAAATACAAATAACCTGTTAAGTATATTAATTTCGTTGAAATCATAATAATAGAAGTATAACTTCTTACGTGCGTACAAAGTACACACACATTCTTTTTTCTATCAGACTCAGCTCTTAGTCTATAAGAAAGTTGATTTTACGGTTCCCTATTATAGATAAGCCAAGATCTCTGCAATGATCTCGGGCCGGTCCTGTTAATCAGAGTTTGGTGTACCGTGTTGGTGGGCACAATCAGCCAGCAGCTGGATGCGAGTTTGATGGAGCCGTTTGACTAAGTTTACCGCGAATCTATGTATAGATAGATATTTTTGTTTGTTTATGTCTATAATTAAAATTAAAAATTGTTCGGGCATTGCTGTGTGCAACTTCGTCAGGTCAAAAATACTCAAAAAGCTGTGCTATGGGAGTACTGAAATAAAACTTGTATTTTGAGCGTTGATGAGGAGATCTGGTTTGGTTAGTGGGAATCGGTCCGTCGCAGAATATCGGTGGATTTTTTTGATTTTAGGCCGCGATACTGAATCAGTGCTCAAAATGGCAAAATATAATTGCTTTCTCCAGAAAGCCACGCGAGTGAGGTTTAGGTGCTTACACAACAAATCAAAGCAGTGCAAAAGAAAGGCTGCTGCTGCCACTCCCACATACAGCCGCAGGGTTCCATTCAGTTCTCCTCTAACTCCTCAAACAGCACTTTTTCATATCGAAAGTTGCAAGGATAAACGTTAACAAACTAACCACCAAAGGTAAACACGAAATTAAGTTAAAACTGACAAGAGACAAGTCCTCAAAGTCATAATATATCATTTAAGAAATAATTCCGTTTGATCAGTTTACTTACCGTAAGTTCAATACCAAACCAGAACTGCTCATTTTTAAAATTTGTAAGATATACTTCCATAGGCCAGTCCTTAGTCATAACCTTCAAATGGAAAAATTCAGTCACCAAATGCTTGCGTAAAAAATAAAATCCAACACATCTATATATAGCAAAATGGCTTTCCTATTACACTACAAACTATATTTTTCAAATTGCTGATATACACAAAAATAATTAAGAGTAGCAACATTTGAAGTCACAAAACGATTTGATTTATCATTTATTGATCGTGGTTTTTGACTTCATTTGGTCTATAACCAGCATTGATCTATAAAACATCACTTTTTTAACTACCTACAACATCTAATAAACTGTTGTCAAAAGTTACTATGGTTCATTCCACCAACATACGCCTGTTTTGGATTATCGCGACAACGAATATTTCAATGTGCAACACAAGAAGTATGAAAGTAAATGGCTCTAATAATTATTCCATTAAACAACAATGTAATTTGCAATTTATTTTCGTTTTTCATATTTTGCACAATAAAATATTCGTTGTCGAAATAATCCAACACAGGCGTATATTCGTGGAATAGGGTATACTTTATTTTTTTCGCCGTTGTAGACTATCTAGTGGTTTATTAGAATCAATATATGGCAGAAGCAGAGTTGTTCTAATTCTAAAAAGCTGGTCCATTGTAATCCTGGTCTTTCTCTCCTTCTTGTATTTAATGGAACATAGTTTAAAGCCTGTTTTGGCCATTGTTCATATTTCATTTGCATTACACGCCCGTACCATAAAAGTTGTTTGGATTCTATTATATCTACCGTATTGTAAATCCTTTCTGTTCTTGTTCTTATTTTTAATTTGGTATGTTATCAAGTCTGGGTATCCGACACGTTTTCCTTAGATTTTCCATTTCTACCACCTAGTTTTTTCTTCTCTTCCATCGTCATATGCAAACTTTGAGATTCGTACATCAAAATTGGTTCTACAACCGACTTGTAAATTGCTATTTTTGTTCGTAAACTAATTTTAGGAGACCAAAGTAATGAGTTTAGTGTTTTTACCACATTTCGGTCCTGTTGTATTTTTACTGAATGTACCGTTTTGATGTTCCTTTCTTGACAAACGCTGTCCTCGCTCATACACACACCTCATCTTTACGCAGACAGGGTTTCTCTCACTGGCCATCGTTCGCTCCGGGAGCTGTAAATTCTTCGCATTTCTTTATATCTCTAAGGCTAAACGAAAGGCCACACAAGCGATAAGTTACGGCGCCGTAAGAGCAGTAAACCTGACGAGGCATTGGTTGACTAACCAATTGTACATGAACTAATTAGTCAACCAATGCCTCGTCAGGTTTACTGCTCTTACGGCGCCGTAAATTATCGCCATTGTGGCCTTTCGCTAATCGACAGTTATGGGTCTCTTTCTTGGTGCTTTATTCTAAGATATTCTGTTATGTTAATGTTGATGGTGAGTCCCCAATTTTCGTATTCTTCGGTTAACTTCGAATCATATGATCTATGTCTTCCTCTTGGTTCGCCATAATCACTTGATGGTCTTCGAAGATAAGATTTGTCGTGTACTTGTTCCCATGTTCTATTCCCATCCCTGTAAAGAACATCCTTGTTTCAACCCTTTTGTTACAGGAAACGCATCTAAAATTTTATTCTACATGTTAACGGCACTTCTTGCATTCATGTACATGTTGGCTGTAGCGTTGATCTATGCATTACTTAGGCCTACCTTCAACATGTCAAACAATATTTTTAAAAGGAACTGTTTCACAGGCCTTCTCTAAGTCAACGAACACTAAGCGAGTCGGTAAATTTCTGGCTGTTCTTTTCTCTATAATATTAGTGTTGGTGGTCCGTGTTTTATTAATTCAATAATTCCAAAATTGGATATCTTTTGATCAGTGTCCTATCGACAAAAATCAAAATTCGTTTTAAAGGTAAAGAGTGCAGCTTTCGTATACAATGTTTGCGTTTGACCGGAAATTAAGTCAGTTTCTATAAAGCCAACAATTAAGTTGGTGGGGACATTTGCAGAGAATGAATGACAACCGACCAGTCAAACAAGTGTGGGAAGCAAGAATTCAACACAAACGTGGAAGAGGCAGACCAAGGAAAACATGGGATGACGTGATTGGAGACACACTTAAGAAGAGAGGAAAAACGTGGACGGAAGCAAAAATATTAGCAAGAGACAAAAAAAAAGTGGGGAAAATTTGTACATGAAATTTAAGTGTAAACTCTTAGAGGTAACCCTGGGAGTAATTCTCGTACACCTTAGGGTAAAACGAGTAACTGATTATATATTCTATAAAGCTGTTTAGATCGTGTAAAGGCCAAAGGGCGTAACCCTCAAAAATTAGAAATTGAGATTTTTGGTTTTTTCTGAAAGACCGACCAGAAGTACATACACCTCCCGGACAAAGGTCGTACCCCACCTATTACTATAAACCTATAGGATATCAGAATAATGTCATTATGTACATTTGGCGGTTTCACAATTTTATCCCAACATTTGGCGTAACCCTCACGGCGTAACCCAGAACAGCTAATAACACGTACCGGATAATTGGCGTAAGCCTAACTTTTCCTTGGCATCACCTGATCAAAATTCTTCCACGGTTATAGCAAAAGCATCAGTAGATCCGGAAAGTGAAGAAATAAGAATTTGTGTGAAAGGGCACAAGACAAGGCGATCAACCATTACTTCACCTTCACTGGCACCGCTATACAACGAAGAATTAAGCGAAGAATTAATATAGCGAAGAACGCTATAAATAACCGGGATAATAATAATAATCTAAATAAAACAATATGAAAAAAAAAATTTTTAGGAAACGCTTTTCTTTAGTTATGAGTGACTAAAAGTTAAAATATTATAAAAAAAATAAACTAAAAAGTGAAAAATAAAAAAAATCAAACTCAAAGGATTATTCGAAAAAAACGTTCGTTAAAAAAATGAAAAAATCTAACAAATTCGTTAAAGAAAAGCGTGGGGCGAAAACCGTCCGTTTATTCGATGAAGACGAGCCCCACGCTTTTCTTTAACGAATGTGTTAGATTTTTTCATTTTTTTAACCAACGTTTTTTTCGAATAATCCTTTGAGTTTGATTTTTTTTTTATTTTTACTTTTTAGTTTATTTTTTTATAATATTTTAACTTTTAGTCGCTCATAACTAAAGAAAAGCGTTTCCTAAAAATTTTTTTTTTCATATTGTTTTATTTTTTACTTTTTAGTCTTAAACTTTTCAAACATTAAAATATATCGTCTTGTTTAAAAAAGGATGTAGGTATATGACAGATAACTTGTTTACATTTATTTTAACTTTTGATACATACATTGTACATTTTCTGTAATTTCTTCATACATTTCTTAAATCAAAATCATTATTTCCAACTATTACAGTTTTCGCAGTATTTCCATCTCTTGTAATACTTTACTATTGCACGGTGTAGACGCTGTTAATTTCTCACAATGCAGTTCTTCGATGCGCAAGCCGTCTAAAGGTACGTATCCATACAAGGGTAAACCTCGCTCGGTGTAGTAGCTCCAAATAGTGGATACGTCGGTGATCGCCGCTTGGCGCGTACACTCTTCGTTTCAACCGGTTTGCGGTTTATATGTAAGGGAGCGCATGCTGTATCCATTTGAGCAGCTACACCGGGCGGGTTTTACCCTTGTATGGATACGTACCTCAATGATCGCACTCGGCTCAATGAAACGTAAGCTTTGCAGGCTCAATGCAGGCTTTTAAGCCTGTCCTTACGCTAACACTTTCGGGCCCAAGTTCATGACAGCGCAGCGTAGTCAACAGTCGAACCTTGCGTTTTATGGACAGTCGAAGCCCACGACAATATTAAGGGCAGCATTCGTCCCTCTGCGGTGCCATAACTTGTAAAATGTATTCTGAGTTAAATAAATTACATACATTCTTCTTTTTTGTCAAATAATGTAATTAAAAAATTATTTTTGAACACCCTGTTTAAATAATTATATAAATTTTTATAATACTGAATAAAAAATTTAATGACCTTTCAAATGAACTATCGCATGTCCCCTATTCTCATTTAAAAAAATCATCGATTACGTCATCGCGCCCAGATGGATGACGTCACTAGTATGACATATATGCCAAAATATCGTAATTCAAAAATAAAAATCGACCTCTTTCGGGATTTTTCCTTAAAGTTGCCTTTTTACGAAATAACGAATTTATTCCTTTCATTTGCATCGTACTGTATAAACAAATATATGAGTGTTCAAAATTTAAAACTTTATTGTTTATTTATGATGCATAACGTAAACAATTAACGTAAAAAGTGAAATTATGTATAGGTTATATCATTAGCTACAATCCGTATAAGTTTCAAGTTTCTACATTGTACAAAACAAGAGAATTTAGGCCTTTTTCCATTAAAATCGTTTTTTTTTATTTAAACAATTAATAAACATAAACAAAAATTTTTTGTTGTCTATTCGTGTATTGTCACCGCGAATGAATATGTCTGCAAATTTTCATTCATTTGCATGGAAGAAAAGGTAGTCAAATTAACATCCAAAGATTTGACGCAATCTATTGAACTAAATAAAAGCGTTTAAAAAAGCGTTTAATAAAAATACGAGAATCTACAGAATTTAATTAAAAATAATGTTATTCCAAATCGGTACCAGGAAGAATATATCAAAATGAGATCAGACACTTCGGAGCCAGATGAGCTTGCTGAAGCTGATGAGAAAGACTAATGTTTGTATACAGAGTGGGCCAAAGAAAACACTCCACCTCGGTATTTGGCAGTATTTATTGGATTTTAAGGAAATTACGAAACAGGTCGATTTTGATCTGAGGGGGACACAATTTTGCGGTACAAACATTTGTCATTTGTCAACCCCCTTCGTTCCACTTCCCCCAGTCCTTATTTTTAAATAGTGAATAGGGGTCGTGTGCTAGCTCATTTAAAAGGTTATTCAATTCTCTATTCAGTAATATAAACATTCACATAATTATTTATATAGGATGTCCAAGAAAAATTTTTTTAATTAAATTAATTGACACAAAAAGAAGAATATATGTAATTTATTTAATTCAAAATGCATTCTACTGCTGTCAGAAAACAGAAGAAAAAAATGTTTTTTGATAAATAAACAGTGCTTTTCGTTTAATTTCTATGTTCAAGCTGCCAACTATCTGCCTCTTGGTAGGTTGAATATTGAATTTAAACAAAAAACAATATTTATTTGTCAAATAAACATTTTTCTCTGTTTTCTGTCAGTAGTAGAATGTATTTTGAGTTAAATAAATTGCATACATTCTTTTTTTGTGTCAATTAATTTAATTCAAAATAATTTTTCTTGGGCACTCTGTATAAATAATTATGTCAATGTTAATATTACTGAATAGAGAATTGAATAACCTTTCAAATGAGGTAACACACGAACCCTATTCCCTATATAAAAATAAGGGGAAATGGAAGGGAGGGGGTTGACAAATGACGTGTATGTATCGTAGAAATGTGTCCTCCTTAGATCAAAAATCGACCTATTTCTTCATTTCCTTAAAATCCAATAAATACTGCCAAATATCGAGGTGGACTGTTTTCTTTGGCCCACTCTGTATTTTGTTTAATATTTAATAATTAATTGGTTAATATTAATACATGTAATATAGCATTATTTAGGATTATTATTATTTATTATTGTATACCTTTCAGATCATTTTACACAACAAATATCACATTACAGTAATTAGTAATACCAACCAACATAAAGGGGATTCTGCCATTTACAGCGTAACCCTCATCAATAGTCGTACCAAAATATTTAAACAAGCCAGCCAAAAGGCGTAACCCACAAAATATGATATAAAATTATTTTTTCTTGTATTTGTAAGTAATAATATAAATTTTTGTGGTATTTATTTAATTCAGGAGATGAAGTGCTACATGTAAATAGTAAAAGAATATTGAAATTAGCTACATAGTACAAGTAATTCAGTTTTTTAAGCCTCCTGTAAAATTCTTAAATTGAGGGTTACGCCCTTTGGCCTTTACACCATATATTTAATATATAAACGTTGCTTGATTTTTGCCATTTTTTACGGTTCTCATGAGAAAAATTGTGCGGCTATAAAAGTTGATAATATTATATTATCATGGACTGGCCTAATCACAATGACTCTTAATTGCCACTGTAAACTTTTTATGAAGAATGTGGACCTTATGATGCTTAGTGCTAAGAAACTGATACTTATCAACTGAGGAAATGGAAACAAAATGAAAATGAACCGGTTAGAATTGCACATATTGAATAATGACAAAAACTAAAAAACTAGAGATTCTCGGATATAATACGACATCTACACTATATCTCAACACTGACGAATAGTTATAATATATTTATTTTGAATAGTTTTTTCTGGTTCACAAGTAGTCCAGGGAATAGGGAAATAAGAATTTTCTCGTGACACTGACCCGGACAGTGTTCTAATTTTTGGACTTTATTTAGTTAACAAATTAAGGTCAAACAACTGTCAATTTCCGCTTTTTTCGTCCATCTGAAAAAAGTGAAGCATTTAAAACGAATTTGAGAGTAAGAAACTTATAAATCATATAAAAACCTTCAAAGTGACGTTTTTAAAATGTTTCTATCCTTATTTGTTGTTTAGAAAATTGCAGCATGTCAGAAATTTCTGTTTTTTTATAAATTTTAATAACTTTTTTAAAAATGAATTTATAACCTTCATATTACATGGAATGTTGGGTCTTGTATTGCTTAAAATATGCTCAAAATTCCAAGGCAATCAGTCAAATAGTGTAGAATCAGCGGTTCTCAATATGTCGTACATGTACCACTAGTGGTACATATTATCATTATCTACGGTAGTACACAAAACACAACAAAAATTAAAATAGTAGTACTTAGTAAGTCTAAAATTAGCAGAGAACAAGTATTTCTCAAAGATACATAATCTGGCCGTTTTAGATTTGACTAAAAGTTATTGTTTTAAGAAAAAATCTCCACTTGTGGCGGAAAGCTACAGAAATCTTTCTAAATTTAAAAAGGTACTTTATAAGGGTCATCTTCCACCAGTTTATACTGAAAAGCCTCAGGTGTTGTTCTCAATAAAAATCAAGACAGAATTTCTCAATGATGTCCAAGGTCCCATGTTTAATGTAGAAATTCAGAAGAGAGTGCCTAATTATTATTATTTGTTTACCGACGGTTCAAAAAAAAGGAAATAACACTGATTGCGCAGTATACCAACAGTATTCTGGGCAACAGTATAAATATAAGTTACCTGATGAAACTACCATCTACACAGTCGCAATGATGGCTTTGAAGTTTGCTCTTTCTCACGCTTTGACACAGAAGATGAAGAATTGTGTAATATTTACAGACAGTAAAAGTACAGTAGAAAGAATAGGTTTAACAAATAAATCCAAGCAATTAGGTCATCTGGATATAGAGATTTTAAAACTGTATTACGAGGTTTCAAAACTCGGAGAAGTTATTATCGCTTGGATCAAAGGACATTCCGGGATAAAGGGTAACATAATAGCAGATGCCTTGGCAAAAGAAGCATTATCAAGTGGAGAAAATATAAATAACAATATTATACCTGTAGCAGATATAGATGTTTGTAGTAAACATCAATTCAGATTAAAATGGCAACCCAAACTTCTTCAAAAAAGATGGTTTTATTAAGAGTTCCAACAGAATTTTTATCAAAACTATTAATAGGCTAAGGTCAAATCATGCTCTTACACCTTCAAGAATGTACAAAATGAATCTAACAGACACTCCAAACTGTAATTGCGATAAATATGGAGACTTGAAACATATCCTATTAGAATGTGATAACCAACAACAGGGAAATGTTGCAAGTTTTTATGAAGACTTACGAAAACTAAATGTGTGTTTTCCATTGCACTTACATGAATTATTTTTTTCTCTGAAAACGTAGAAATCTTTAATTGTATTTATAGCTTAATCAGGAAATGTAAATATAAACTTTCATATGTACTAACCATAGAATTAGGACATACTTGTATAAGCAATCTGCGAACACACCAATAGTGTAATAAACCATATAATACGAAAAAATGAAAAAAAAAATAAAAACAAACAAATAATATAAAAAATTAATATAACTAACCAAAGATGACAAAAACAAAATAAAAAATAATAAAAAAATATGTATACATATTATACAGGGTGTCCCGAAAAGATTAGTCATAAATTATACCACAGATTCTGGCGTCAAAAATAGTTTGATTGAACCTCACTTACTTATATACAATAGTGCACACAAAAAAAGTTACAGCCCTTTGAAGTTACAAAATTATAATCGATTTTTTTTCATATATCAAAAACTCTTGAGAGATTTTTTATTCAAAATGGACATGTGGCATTCTTATGGCAGCAACATCTTAAATAAAAATCAAAGTGAAATTTGTGCACCCTGTAAAAATTTTATGGGGGTTTTGTTCCCTTAAACCACCCCAAACTTCTGTGTACGTTCCAATTAATTTATTATTGTGACACCATTAATGAAACACCATGTTTTTAAAACTTTTTGCCTCCTGGTACTTTTTCGATAAGCCATTGTTTATCGAGATATTTTGAATATTTGTCGAATCCACCACATATTTGTATATAAGTACGATTATAGAGACCTGTTAATAATCTGAAAATTTATTTATAATTTACATATTTAGGTATATTTTGAAAAAGAAGCCACATCTCGATAAAAGGTGACTTATCAAAAAAAGACTAAGAGGCAAAAAAGTTTTAAAAACAGTGTGTTTAACTAATGGTACCAAAATAATCGTTCAATTGGAACGTACACAAACATTTGGGGCAGCGGTGCTCAAAGAGTCGATCGAGATCGACCGGTCGATCGCCAAAGTTTTTGAAGTCGATCGCGATTCACGGAAAAAATACAAATGAAAAAGATGTGGACACTATTTTACTTCTGCATACATATTTGAGGTGGTTGAAATAATTAGTCCCGAAATAATTTCTTTTCTAGAAGAACGAGGGCAAAATTTACTTCAAAACGAAAAGCTCAGTGATCTGGCTTTCGTATCAGATTTAGCAAATCATTTGAACCTACTTAATTTGGAACTACAGGGTAAAAATAACAATTATCGATATGATGACCGCAGTACATTCCTTTGTCAACAAATTGGTATTATTAATTTATCAAATGAACAGAAAGGATTTAAATAACTTTCTATGGTTGAAAAAAAGGTTAACCGCCCATTTGAATTATATTTATTATGAGACGGAGATGCAAGTAGTTCATTGCGAGTTTGAAAAATGCTTGGCTGATTTTAAAAAACTGACAGGTCTAATCCATTTTCTTGTGAAGAAGTGGAAAAAATTGCCACTGGAATATTAATTACTTTCAATATGGAGATCATTTCCGTCCAAAATGAGGCACTGAAAATAATTTCGGATACTTATATACACACTAAGTCCAGAGCAGCTGATAAGAAATTTTGGTCTATCATACCGTATAACAAATGTCCATCTTTGAGACAAATAGTTCTAAAGCTCATAGCATTCTTTGGATCAACATACTTGTGTGAGTCTGCATTTTCCCAAATGAAGGTAGTGAAATCAAAGTATCATAATCGGCTAACTGACGAACATATCTCATCATGCTTGCATCTGGCCCTCGCTAATTCTGTACCATCATATGAAAATCTTATGAATATTATGCAGTGCCATGCATCAAAATCCAAATAAAATTAGGATGAAAAAAATGACTTTAATTACAACTCTATGAAGTTAAAACTTTTTATCAAAGAGAAATGTGCAACAAAGTTTTTTATTTTCAAAACTGTTGTTTTTTACTAGCAGTCGATCGCTGGACGCTTGCAGTTTATGTGGTAGATCCCACACAGTAAAAGTCTGAGCACCACTGATTTGGGGGGTTAAAGGAACAAAACTCCCATAAATTTTTTATGTAAATATATTAAAAAATAAGCTGCATCTCGATAAAAACTGGCTTGTCGAAAAAATACTAAGAGGTAAAAAAGTTTTAAAAACGTTTTGATTAACTAATGGTACCACAATAATGAATTAATTGAAACGTACACAAAAGTTTGGGGGGTTTAAGGGAACAAAACCCCCATAAAATTTTTATGGGGTGGACAAATTTCACTATAATTTTTTGTAAGATGTTCCTACCATAAGAATGATACATGTCCAGTTTCAATAAAAAATCTCTAATAGTTTTCGATACATTGAAAAAAAATCGATTTTCATTTTGTAACTTCAAAGGGCTGTAACTTTTTTTATGGGCACATTTGTACAAAGGTAAGTTAGGTTCAATCGAACTATTTTTGACCCCAGAATGTGTGGTATAATTTATGACCAATATTTTCGGGACACCCTGTATACTCCATCAAAAAAATATTATAATGCAAATGAAAAACAAAACTTAAAAAAAGAATCGACTAAAAATAGATAATAATAAAAATAAATAACAGTCAAAACAACTCAATTATTTACTTTAAATTTACACTCACTACTAACTAACTATCATTGTAGATCTGTGAATACAAATTACAAAATAGTCTGGTCAATTAGCTATGCCAGGGCCATAAAAAATACTTAGTAAGTCTTGATAATACAATCTCAAAATATAGGTGGTACCAAAAATAATAAAAAGAACTTTAGTTGTTACATGCCTCAAAAAGGTTGAGAACCGCTGGTTTAGAAGTTATTTAATTTATTTATCATAAAATAAATTTGTTTACAACAATAATGTAAGTCAGAAAATAATGAAGTAGAGTAATTCTACGGGTAGCTTATGAAAGGTTTATTCTATCAACATCATTAAAAAGACAATGAAGAAAAACAATTTTACATAATACAAAATCAGTTTGCAAAAACTGTTGTTTTTGTACTTATAAACATTTAGACTAACTTTTTAACAGGGTTGTTTCGTTTTAAACATTTTGTTTTAAACATGTTTTAAACATGTGTATGTGTTTAAAACACTTAAATTAAACAAGCGTTTTTTTTTCATTTTCTTTATTAAAATAATAAATAAATATGAAAACAATTCTCAAATACATTATACAAACTTTTTAACATACATATTCGGTTTGTTCCAACTCGATACAAAACCGTTCTTGAACGGTTCGTGAACCGCGCAGTAACGAAAAATTTGTTACTGCGCATAATTATTCGTTATTGCGCATGCGCGTAACGATTCAAGAACGGTTTTGTATCGAGTTGGAACAAACCTATTATTTATTTTTATTAATAACCGGGACTTAACAAAATTGGAAAAAAACATTTTGCATACAAGAGTTAATAAATTTCTGAAAACTGTTCCAGTCTCATAGTAATCTTGTAATCTAAAAGTATTAATCTGATATCTGATCAGTCACGTGATCACTGATGCAATTAAGCTCTTTAAAAATTGATACCAACTTAGTAGTTTAGTAGCTTTGACATTGACTAGCCGATTACGTAGTTTGATAGTTTGGAATGGTAAACTGTATGTTGAGGAGAAGAGTATTTCTATGTTGGCTGACAATGCATTAGCTGTGTGGAGCTGTTGAACAAGTTCCAATGCTGTAGTATTTATATTTTTCGTAGAACGCCACCATGTCTATGGTATTACATTCTCAATTAAATGTTTAGAGAACGTATATGGTTTAAAGGGTGCACACTTTGCCTGGTAATTAATAATAATTGACAATGCTCCTGGATGATAATTTATAATGGATGGATGATAAGTTTATTTCCACTAAAGCTGGGGTCAAAGCCAGTTTCATACGCTCCTTGAGCTCCTTCGTATCATGTACAAAAATTCGCCATTTACAGGTTTCAAAAAAACACTAAACACAAACACAACACAATAACTTACAGTAGGCGTTATTGCATAGTAAACTTGCAATGCGAATTGATAAATAGTAAATAGGCTAGGGTTCCCCCAGGCCATAGCTCCTAATTGCAATTGGTCTTCTTATTATTATTAAAATCAAAGTTATTAATATTATGTGAAATATGAAAATATGAAAATATGATTTAAACAATGTTTTTTCCAAGTTTTATTTGTTTAAAACATAAAATTTAAAACAAAAAACGCATGCTTAAAATAAAAAAACATGTGTTTTGTATAAAATAAAAAAAAAACATGTTTTTTCAACCCAGCTTTTTAACAATTCCCTGCAGGAAATTTTTTTCATATTTGGAAAATTTGCATTTTTTCACAAATCTACAAAAAAAGTCGTCCTAGGACAATTTGGGATGCAGTTAGTCCCTGTTTAAAACGTTTTTATATACTTCACTGGGTCTTTGTCACTATGTCCGGGAAATCTTGTAATCCATTATAAACATATTTCGGTCGGTATGGGTATGAAATGAAACATAAGCTGTTTTTAATTTTTCATTTTACTCATATTTTGAGTATACGGAACCAACTTTCGTTGGAATTTTTTCTAGACGAATAGATGGAATGTGACTGCATATTGTAGAGTCCCTTTTGTTTTCTTTATTCGTCGTCTCCTTGCCTTATAAATTGTAAAAAGCAGAGATAAAGGATGTTACGAGAAACTAGTTCCACGAGTGTTTTCAGATTTATTGTTTAGATCTGGGACTTCTCATTTCTCTAAAAAAAAATACATTTTAAAATTAATATTATTATCTGGTTACTTATTTTTGGGTTAGTCCAGAGTAATAAGGATTTTCTCGGGACACTCAAAGATCCAGGTAGCTGACTACTTTTTTAGTTATTGTAGACCTATAGGAAGAAAACCTATAGTAGGAAAAATGAAAGAATACCCATGAACGAACATATAAAACACGCTGTATTTTCCTGTCACCGTGTCACACAAAAAATTGGCCAGCGCAAGTACATGTAATAATTATTGTGACATGTACTTGAACTGGACAATTTTCTTTGTGACACGGTGACAGGAAAATACAGCGTGTTTTATATGTTCGTTCATGGGTATTCTTTCATTTTTCCGACTGTACCTGTTTCCTGCCTAGAGTTCGCGTCCGTTTTTTAATTATTAACAAATTAGTGCAAAAATCGCGATTTTTTCGATTTTTTGCACTCTATTGAAAAGCTAAACAGTTGACAAAATTACAAAATTCAGTTTTTTAGAACATTGAAAAACCTTCAAAATGCCGATTTGAAAGTTAAAAAGTTAATTTGTTGCTACGCAAACTGCAAAATAAGTGAAAATCGTTATTTGTTAATAACTTTTACTAAAACTACCTTAGAACTTTAGTGTTTCACCCAAAGTTGGGTATTGTCATACTTAACAAACGAGTTATTCTATTTGTTTATCCCAGAGACCTTTATTTTGCAAGAAGATAAGACAGAAAATAAAGAAGATAGGGCAATTCTGAGTATGCCAAATGAAAGTAGAAGAGTGATAGTATCAAAATGTATTAAAAAAAGATAATAAAAATAATTAATATAGTCAAAAATCCTAATGCCAAACTTTTGAAATTTTGTAGTTTATAAACATTTAGAATAACTTTAAAAATGTTGTCCGTAGAAACAATCTTTTTATATATTCGAAAAGATAGTATTTTAAAACGAATTTTCAAATAAAAAAATTTAGCCTGGGTTCATTTGGGACAAAGTTAGCCATATGTTTTTTTAATTCACAGCTAATTTGTTTATAATAATTAAGGAATCTCATTAATGCCATTTTAAAGAATGGGATTTGTATTTTTTCTTAAAAAATTTGCACAAACATTGTACCTTCACTGCACCCTCTACGATTTTTCAAAAATGTAATTCAAACGATTATTAGGGGGAACTTACAAATCCACGGAGTTAAAATACCGAAAAAACAATTTCAAACGAATATAATTTTCTGTATCTCCGGATCAACTCAATGTATTTTGATCTTTCTTTTTTTAATTTGTATGTAATTTCTACGTACATTACAAATGTGCAATTTGTTTACAAATTTATTAATTAATAAACAGTCTTAATATGTTTAAACAATTCTTGAAAAAAATTTTTTTTACAAAAATCTATTTTTAATCATAGTACTTATCATTAATGATCATAGAAAAAGTTAAAGTACACTTTAATAAATAAATTATTTTTATTAGATAATTATTAACCTTAACTTTTTTTATGATTAATAATGATAGTCTGATTAAAAACATGGATTTTTGGGAAAAATTATTTTTTCAAAAATTGTTTAAACAAATTAGACTGTTTATTAATTAATAAATGTCAAATACAGAAAAATTAGATTTAAATTAAAAAAAGAACGATCAAAATAAATTCAGTAAATCCCGAGATATAGAAAATGATAGTAATTTTAAGTTGCCTTTTTTAGTTTTTGAACTCGTGCATTTGTCGGCTCCCAGCTCCCCCTTCACTTACCCCGACTAGGCTCCAATTGAACTACATTTTTAAAAATTCGTGTAAAATACAAACTTTTTGAATATGTAAAATGATTTTTTCTACGGACAATATTTTTAAAGTTATTCTAAATGTTTATAAACTACAAAATTTCACAAATTTGGCATTAGGATTTTTGACTATACATATTAGTTAATTTTTTTATCTTTTTTTAGTACATTTTGATAGCATCAGTTTTCTACTTTCATTTTTGGCATACGCAGAATTGCCCTATCTTCATCATTTTCTGTCTTATGTTATTGCAAAATGAAGGTCTCTGGGAAAAATTAGAATAACTCTTAAACTAATTAATGGATCGGTCTCAAATTTTGAGGGTTTGTCAAGTACCCCAATACCCAACTTTGGGTGAAACACTAAAGTTCTCAGGTAGTTTTAGTAAAAGTTATTAACAAATAACGATTTTCACTTATTTTCTAGTTTGCGTAGCAACAAATTAACTTTTTGACTTAAAATCGACATTTTGAAGGTTTTTTAATGTTCTAAAAAATTTAATTTTGTAGTTTTATGTCAACTGTTTAGCTTTTGAATGGAGTGCAAAAAATCGAAAAAATCGCGATTTTTGCACTACATTGTTAATAATTAAAAGCGGACGCGAACTATAGGCAGGAAACAGGTAGGTTTTCTTCCTATAGATCTACAATAACTAAAAAAGTAGTCAGCTACCTGGATTTTTGAGTGTCCCGAACAGTGGCGGCTGGTCCTAAAGGGGCCACCGAGCCATGGCACTGGCTCTGAAAAATATACTTACAGGAAAACAGATTGAACAATAAAAATAATATTATTTTTACTATGCTTTTTTAATATCAATGCATTATCTATATACATTATTTATCATTATGTAATTTAATATCCACGAAAAAACAAATAATTCCTGTGAGTTACTCTGCCGGAGCACCATTCCGTATGTCTCGAGATTTGACTTCAAAAGCATAGGAAAAGGTAGACGCGGTCAGCTTACAACGGACGCCGGGGCTTATGAGATTCCGAGCCAGACAAACTTTGGCTCGAGTGTGTTTTAGAATGTGACTTTTCTAGTGTTAGAATGTGTGTTAGAATGGTTTTTGCTTATCTATAACTTTTTAGCGTTGATTTGAAATTTCCTCTAGCTCTTCAAATTTTGAAGGCTGTGCAAAGATTTTAAATAAATACTATTATATATTAATATATTCAAAAAATTGCCGGATTTGTGGATGTGATAAAAAAAATGCATTTTTCTGTTTCGTGTGTCTTTTGTTTGGGAGCGATTCTACATGGGCAAGACATGGTATCATTGATTTAGTGCATATTTACGATAAAATAAATATTATGCCTTGCCTTATTTTCATAATTCTTTATCCATGCGATCATCTAATTATACATAAATATCAATTTTCAAGATACTGTGTCAAAAAACGAAAACAAAAAATCCTTTTTCATCCAGTACCCGGTAAATTTACGTATTAAGTTGTGTTAAGGGTAAATTTACCTATGGTAAATTTATCTATTTATGCACCGCCTCTTTTAGTAATCACGAGCCGCCACTGGTCCCGAACATGGTCTATTTCTAGCTTATTACCCTGGAGTAGGTGGTGTTCTATAGATTTTACATTTTGGGTGTCCCCACAAAAAGAAATTTAGGGGAGACAAATTTGGTGACCGAGGAGGCCATTTGATATTTCCTCTTCTCCCAATCCAATGCAGTGGCAAAGGTTTGTCTAAATATTGACGAACAAGTAAAACATAATGCGGAAGAGAACCATCCGTTGAAAAGTCAAATCATTTTTATCACATTGTTGATTTCAATAATATCAACCCAGGCAGGATTAATTACTTGTAAATTAAAGAGAAATTGTGGATGGTTACTGCTCGCTCACTGATTATTTTTTGATAAAATTGTAAACGGCGTGTTAATCATAATCATCCTCTTTATTTTATAACGCTTCAGTTTCTCGTATTTTATCTCGTTCCTGAAATTTTTTATAACCTCCAAGACATACTTCCTACTTGTAAGTTTTTCTTGATGTTCATTAAATTGCTGAGCGGTCATGATGGCACATTTATTGTTCATAAAATATGAAAACAAAATGCTACCCTTTCCAGAATGGAATAAAGCATGGTAATAAATTTTCAAGTACATACTACAAATGAATGCTTACAGCTGATATCCCCACAAGAATCCTCTAATTTCACGTTATTTGTGTGTTCGTATCGTATCATTTACTTATATGTACTTAGTTTTACAAATGTGACAAAAAAGCAAGAATTATGCGACGAAAGAAATTAATATTTAAACCATTGACGTACTTAACTCATTTAGACAGTTAATTTAAAGTTTAAAATTCTTTAAATAAAGAAAAAAAAAGTATTGGACAAACTTTGAAAATTAAAACGTAATGTATAGGGAATTGTTGGAAATAATAATACATAGCAGAATTGAATATGAAATTTTTGACACAAAATATGGGTTTATTGATTATTGAAGATACTGCAATCGAGATAGGCCAGGGTAATAAGACAAAAATATACCCTGTTCGTGACACTTCAACAGCCAGGGTACTGAAGCGTTTTTCGACAGGTAATTCCTATAAGAACAAATTGTAACTAATTCCTGTCTAGGATCTGGCGGCAATTTGTATTTATAAACAATTTAGTGTCAAAAAATGGCCTTTTTCCCTTTTTTTCAAATTAATGAAAAACGGTAAGAATTATGGTTTTCTTAGTACAAACATTTTCGAGAGAATGGAAAAAGCTTTAAAATGGCGTATTACAAAGTTTAATACGCTCATTATTTGTTAATATAATTGCGAAAAAAGGTCGAAATTTCAAAAAAAAAAAATTTCACAACTATTGTAAAAATAATTATAGAGCTTTTAAATTTTTGTCAAATGAGGGTTCTTTGGTGCTTAATATGTGACAAAAATTTCAAAGCGATTCATTTAATTGTTTAAATTTTATTTCAATTGTTTATCTCAGAGAGCTTTTTTTGCAATAGCATAAGTCAGAAAAACATAATGATAGAACCATTCTACAGGTGTCAAATGAAAGAGCATGAACTAAACTTTCAAATTTGTTTAAAAAAGTGAATAAAAATGAATTGATTAGTAATAAATAGTTACGCAAAAGTCTTCTCAATTTTTCTTTTTTTGAATCCTTTAAACTTCTTCAATAACTTTTTTCAAAAAAATCTATTTTTTACCGTTTTTTAGGTCCATAACTACCAAGTAATGTTATTTATATGATAATTGATGAAAAATTGTAATAAATAGGTATATACAGGGTGTTAGTAAATAAGTATGAAAAATTTTAAGGGCTAATTCGATATGAAAAATTATGCCGGTTCGCTCTATAAACATATGTCCGCAAATGCTTCGTTTCCGAGATACGGGGTGTTGAAATTTTCATTTCAAACTGCCAATTTATTTATTGCTCTAAGACCAGTTCAGCTACGAAAATGAAATTTGGTGAGTTTTAGAAGGTAGTTATTTCGCATTTTTTGACATACAATTAAGAATTTTGTATTCATCAGTGGCGCTCCTACGAGTAATGGTCTGAATTTTTTTAAAGAAAAAAATAGCACGCCACTGAGATATTTCGAATTAAAAATTATTTTTAAATTCCACGTCTAATTTGTGATAAAAAACCTTTCTGGCCTTTTTTTCATATGGTGCACCGTTTTATGCAGAAAAATAAAACATCTTGACGCGTATTTTTCATTTTTTAATGCATTATCAAGAAATATCCAATATAATAATACTAAACTGGAACAATAACAGAAAATACTACTAATAAGATTTTAACTGGGTGCAGAGCTACAACAAATGTTAAAAAAGACCTTATTTAGAGGTTACAGAAGAATTTTATATTCATCATTGGCGCGCGTACGGGTAATGGTCTGAATTTTTTTAAGAAAAAAATAGAACGCCACTGAGATATGTCAAACTAAAACTCATTTTTGAATTTCTCGTTCAATTTACGACAAAAAATCTTTCTTGCCTTTCTTCATACAAGGCGCCGTTTTTATACAAAAAAATAAAACATCTTAACGCTTACAAAGTATTTGAGGTAGTTTCCATATGCATAGAAACTTAGTTCAAATACTTTGTAAACGTTAAGATGTTTTATTTTTTTGCAAAAAACGGCGCCTTGCATGAAAAAAAGGCAAGAAAGATTTTTTGTCGTAAATTGAACGAGGGATTCAAAAATGAGTTTTAGTTTGACATCTCAGTGGCGTACTATTTTTCTCTTAAAAAAATTCAGACCATTACCGTACGCGCGCCAATGATGAATATAAAATTCTTCTGTAACCTCTAAAGGAGGTCATTTTTAACATTTGTTGTAGCTCTGCGCCTAGTTAAAATCTTATTAGTAATATTTTCTGTTATTGTTCCAGTTTAGTATTATTGGATATTTCTTGATAATGTATTAAAAAATGAAAAATACGCGTCAAGATGTTTTATTTTTCTGCATAAAAACGGTGCATCATATGAAAAAAAGGCAAGAAAGGTTTTTTATTAAAAATTAGACGTGGAATTTAAAAGTAATTTTTAATTCGAAATATCTCAGTGGCGTACTATTTTTTTCTTTAAAAAAATTCAGACCATTACCCGTAGGCGCGCCACTGATGGATACAAAATTCTTAATTGTATGTAAAAAAACGCGAAATAACTACCTTCTAAAATTCACCAAATTTCATTTTCATAGCTCAACTGGTCTTAGAGCAATAAATAAATTGGCAGTTTAAAATAAAAATTTCAACACCCCGTATCTCGGAAACTAAGCATTTGCGGACATATGTTTATAGAGCAAACCGGCATTATTTTTTCATGTAGAATTAGCCCTTAAAATGTTTCATACTTATTTACTAACACCCTGTATAATTTAATATATAAAAAAATAAAAAGTTTATAAGGAAAAATTGAACATACTTTTGCATAATTATTTATTACTAATCAGTTCATTTTTTATTCACTTTTTTTAAACCAATTTGAAAAATTAGCTTATGCTTTTTCATTTGACATCAGACCTGTAGAATGGTTCTAACATTATTTTTTTCTGACTTATGTTATTGCAAAAAAAAGCTCTCTGGGATAAACAATTTGAATAAAATTTAAACAATTGAATGAATCGCTTTGAAATTTTTGTCACATATTAAGCACCAAAGGACCCTCATTTGACAAACATTTCAAAGCTCTATACTTATTTTTACAATAGTTATTGCGAAATTAATTTTTTTGAAATTTCGACCTTTTTTCGCAATTTATTAACAATAAATGAGTGTATTAAACTTTGTAATACGCCAATTTAAAGCTTTTTTCATTCTCTCGAAGATGTTTGTACTAAGAAAACCATAAGTTTCACTGTTTTCCTTTTAATTTGAAAAAAAAGGGAAAAATGCCATTTTTTGACAGTTAATTGTTTATAAATAAAAATGGCCGCCAGATCCTAAGCAGCAAATAGTTACAATTTGTTCTTATTGGTATTACCTGACAAAAAACGCTTCAGTACCCTGGCTGTTGAAATGTCATGGAAAAAACCTTATTACCCTGGACTAAGAGCGTGGATATGGATACCTACAAATACTTGGTCGTCCAATTCAGACATCGTGTCAGCTTTCATTTTCAATGTTTTCTCTTAAACTGTCTCCATCTTTCTCTGTCCTCCTCAACTATGAAGCAAAGGGTTAGTGGAGCTCCGAATTTTTTTTCAAAACTGAGCACTTTGAACCAATGAAACTTATAGATAATATAAACAATACATAAGTAAAGTAACTTGTAAAGCGGTAACGATTAATTTTATTTGAGAAGCTAATTAGGGGTGATTTTCGCCATTTTTTTACCAAAAAATAAAAGGGACCAACAATATTTTGAGCGTAACTCACTTACTTTTAATGTTAGAAGTTTTTTATAAAAAAAAAAACAAAAATAAAACTTTTTTTAAACACTTAAAAAAAGTTGTAATGAATTTTCCCCGAAAAGTGCTCCGTTTTTTGGTTATTTCACATTGAAATATTCGATTTGGAATTTGACGAAGAAGAACCTCCATCATTAGCTGCAACTCTGCTTCTACTGGGTCTGCAGACCTCACGCATACACCATTTTTTTCAATTTTTTATAAGCTATATTTTTACTAAGAATATTTTTTTCGCTAAAATACTTACTTTTTGAGTTATCTCCGAAAAACCGTCCAAAAACATTTTCATTTTTGTTAAAAATGAACACATTCACTTGCAAATAACTCGAAAAGTATTGACTTAGTAAAAAAACTCTATTGAACAAAAGTTATTTAGAATTAGTCATTTTATTCAATTCCGGACTTATTTTGAACGTATATTTTTTCTCACAATAAAACACTGAAAAACGTTTGTTTTCTATACTTCCACAAAATTTATTACAACTATGTTATTACTACAGCTGTTTCGGCAAAGTGCCTTTCTCAAGTGATATATTTTACAATGTGTTTGCCTTTTTAAGTCTTTAACTGAAGAGGTTGAGGAGTGGGGAGCTGTTTGTCTCGAGTTGGTCATTCAGAATTATATCTGTATTTTTTAATTTATTAATTTCCATTGATTCTAAAAGTGATAGCTTAAGGCCTTTATTTTGAATATGTAGAATTTGAAACTTAAAATCCTTTATAAAAGGTATATTTGTTAAAATCCCTATACAGGGCTACATCAAAGACAGAACTAGTTTTCGATCGGTTGACCGATCATCATCAGTGCAATCTTAGAATCTACATGCAAGCCACCAAAGTAAAAATAACAGGGTAAAAACCCTTTACAATTGATCCGTCATCGGAACATATGACAAAGATGTGAATTATAACATGGATGATTAAGATATCCAATGTTTTTCGCCCGAGGTACCAATGAGCTCTATCTGACAAGTTCACATCATGACTGTATGGAAGCAAGTGGAAGCAAGAATTTGAAACTCTTCATTGAAAGAATGATTATGATCTAGAAGGTGAAGCGCGTATGTAGAAGTGTCTGTTTTTCTATTGTTGAAAGTCCTTTTGTGTTCTGCTATCCGTTTGTCAAAAGTTCTGCCAGTTTGACCGATGTAAGTTTTCGGACAGTCACCACAAGTTAAATTGTACACACCACTCTGTAGTTGCTTTCTCTTTCGGCTTTTATTGTTTTTAATATGTTTGCTTAAGTTGTTGTTAGTTCTGAAAGCTGGTGTTATTCCTTTCTTTTTTATGTATCTGGCTATTTTTGTTGTTATTTTGCCAGTATATGTGAGAGAGCAGAAGGTACTGGGTTCTTTCTGTGGTGGAGTTTTTGGTTTAAAATGTTGTTAACTGTTTGTTCGTTATAGCCATTGTTTACTGCTATTTGTCTAATGATATTTAGTTCTGTCTCGAAGTTATTTTTTGTCATAGGAATTTCTGTCAGTCTATGTATCATGCTATGGTAGGCTGCTAATTTGTGTTGTGTAGGATGGGATGATGAATTGTGTATAGTTGTGTCAGTATGGGTAGGTTTATGATATACGGAGAACTCATGTTTGTTGTATAGTCTGGTAATCGTTACATCTAGAAAGTTTATGGAATTATTCTGTTCTGTTTCTATTGTGAACTCAATATTACTATGAAGTGAATTAATGTATGATAGAAATTGGTCAAGTTGTCTGTTAGTTCCTGTAAAGCAGACTAGTATGTCATCCACGTATCTCCACCAATATAAGAACTGTTTAAATACGGGGTGTTTAGAAATTGTTGTTTCAAGTTGGTTCATAAATATATCTGATAGTAATGGGCTTAGAGGATTACCCATAATAAGTCCTGCACTGTTGTTTGTGTAAATTTGATTATTGAATTTCAGATTCAATGATCGGATTTGTACTATGTATTATGTTCTAAAAGGTTTTTAACCAAAACAAAAGTTTCTGTAGGAGGAACACTAGGAAAAAGATTTTTTACGTCAAATGAAATTAGTCTGGAGTTGTTGGGCAATTGAAAATGTTGTATTTTATTAACTAGTTCTAGTGTATTTTTTACGGTGAATTTAGGTGAAAATTTAGTGTATTCTGTAATAATATCTGACAGTTTTTTTGAAAGTTTATATGACGGAGCTGTATAAAAAGAAACTACAGGTCTTATTGGGTGGTCAGGTTTGTGTAGTTTAATAAAAGAGTATAATTTAGGGGGTTGTGGGTTCATAATATTAAGGTATTTCTGTTCTGTTGGATTTAATATTGATTTTGAATTTTCAATGGCTAGTTTAATTTGTTTTCAAAATCCACAAGGAAAAGAAAAGTTTTCCTGTAGTTGGCTGTATACCATCAATCACAAAATTGGAAAGAAATCCTTTGTAAAAGGTATAAATTTTTTTTATTAAAAATCCCTTAAAAGGGCTACATCACAACAAAACGTTTTCGATTTTTATAAAAAATCATCATCAGTGTTCGATAAACTGGATGCTAGCTTTTGTGGCTCAGCTAGCATCCAGTTTATCGAACACTGATGATGATTTTTTATAAAAATCGAAAACGTTTTGTTGTGATGTAGCCCTTTTAAGGGATTTTTAATAAAAAAAAAATTTTATACCTTTTACAAAGGATTTCTTTCCAATTTTGTAATTTGTTTTCGGTATTTTTCTGTATTTTTCTGTCCCGAGAAAAAATTTTTCAGCCCGTATTTTCCAATTTTTGTAAAATAGAGGGGATGTAGAATTGTAAACATTTTCTTATATAATAATAGACAATTTCAACTACCTATTCCCAAATTTTCATCCTTCCTTTATTTTTTTGGAGGTTTTCGTAAAATTTTGCGTTCCCTGATCGGGCTAAAAGTAAGCGGTGATTTTATCGAAGTCTACTTGTAACGTGAAGCTGTCTAAGAATAGGCTCATTCGTTCTTCTTCTTCGCAACATTCTTGGAAATATGGATGATATGAAATGTGGACCAAACCAAAGAAATAAAGACACGTATTGAAATAGTACGTGCATCATCCATTAAACCGCTGCTGGTACCTATGGATTAATGTGATTCCTAATACATTTCCAGTGAAAATAATAACTCTTTGATAAGTATTGGCGATTACAATTTTTTTATATGCGTGTCCGCGAAGATTATAACTCCCAAAATATTTATAATGAAAATATTTTAGTTCATAATAGATGCCGACGAAAACAATTATTTCCCTTTCTGTTTCTGTTTCTGCCGACGAAAACAATTATTTCTGAGAACTTTTTACTAATTATAATTTATGTGGACCCACAAACAGAAATTATGTTTTTTGCCGATACTCCTCAAAAAATAAATTTTTTCGGTAACACTTTATTAGAGATTATAATTTTCACAATCATATAATCGAAAATCATATTTTTCGCGGCGTTCATTGAAAGTTCTATTTTTTTTTTCTACGGCATTTTTCAGAGTTATACTTTTCGTAGGCGGCGGAGTTATATCGGGATATAAGGTTAGAGCTACGTCTAAGGATTCTTTGGTGTTATGTGTTCTCTACTCTTCTTTATTCTTTATATAAAAGCGTAGACAATAAGGCTTAGGCTTCAAAGTAAAATAATCAAAAATACCAGACAATTGTGTCCCCGTTTGATCAAAAATCGACGTGTTTGTGTTTTTCAACAATGTCGCACCCTGTATAAACAGAATGGATGAAAATCGACCAACAACCAATAAAATTTTCCATTCCATTGAAAATTCATTTTCAGGAAATAACTATGAAGCATCTCACGAATTTTATCTAAAAGAAACCTTGGAATTTTCAATATATTTTTCTCCGTCTTCTGCACACTGTACGTACGTGTATCGACCCACAATAATTTCCATTTCTATATATTTGATATACTCTAATCTCCTTCCTTTGTCATCTAATATTATGCTTTGATAGGGCCTCTACATATTAGACTAAGAGCCGCTATAGGTGAAATTTCTTAATCATTTTAGGCACGATGGGACCCTATAACTTAAATAGAAGAACCTAAAAGAAAACGTTTGAACACTGTGCCGTCACTTTTCAGTGGCACATGCGTCGACAGTGGCGCATCAAACTTTCCACTTATGGACGGGATAAATAAATTTAAAGTTACTCTCCCTTGCTAACAGAATTAAATATTTTTTATTTTTTTAAGTTCTATGTGATTAACACATAGGATTCAGCGTAATTTTAACCCACCACCCCCCTTCCCCCTGCCCCCACCATCAAAAACTTCATTTTTCGTTTTGATTTTTTTTGGTGGGATGCAATCAATTTTAAAATTTCAAAAAATTCACACGCATAGCTGAGGCTTTTATAAAATATGCCTATTTTTTATAGGCCCATAGATAGAGTGTACATAACCTCAAAAAATTAAAGAAATTTTTTTTTTTCAAAAAAGCGTATAACTTTTTTGAGGAATAGCTGCAGGTCTAATTTTTTCTTAATCTTGTGTGTTTTATCAAACACTATATTTTTAATTTTTTTCAGATTTTTCCGTAAGGCTCCCCACCTTCAAAAATCCGAAAAACTGTTTTTTGGGGGGTTTTGGGGGATTTTCCCTATTTTATAGACTTCATAATATATCAAATCAATTTTGTTTTTATAGGTTATATATAACTTAAAGTAATTGAGTCCTTTAGAATATTTAAAAATCAGAAAAACACGTTCAAACCCCCAAAACCCCCTTAAAAAACAGTTTTTTGGATTTTTGAAGGTGACCAGCGTTACAGAAAAATCTGAAAAAAATTAGAAATATAGTGTTTGATAAAATACACAAGACTAAGAAAAAATTAGATCTGCAGCTATCCCCAAAAAAAGTTATATACTTTTTTCCAAAAAAAAAAAAATTTTGAGGTTATGTACACTCAACCTACAGGTCTATAAAAAATATACGTGTTTTATAAAAGCCTTAACTATGCTTGTGAATTTTTTGAAATTTTAAAATTGATTGCATCCCACCAAAAAAAAAATAAAATCGAAAAATAAAGTTTTTGATGGTTTGGGGCAGGGAGAAGGGGGTGGTGGGTTAAAATTACGATGAATCTTATGTCTTAATCACATAGAACTTAAAAAAATGAAAAAAATTAAATTCTGGTAATAAGGGAGGGTATTTTTTAATTTATGTATCCCGTCCATAAGTGGAAAGTTTGATGCGCCACTGTAGACGCATGTGCCACTGTAAAGTGACGGCACTTTTCAGAAACCCATAGGGCAGGAGTTCCCAACCTTCTAGCAACTGCGTACCACCTGATACATTTTGAAGATTTTGGCGTACCACCAAACACCGGTGAAGAGGGGGAGCAAGGAATGGAAAGAAACTATTTTTTTATAAACATATTTGATATCAAAAATATGTCCACTGGCTTATTTTATTTTATCCAGAAGTCAAAATTAAGGATTTCTCTTTAAAACTTTCTTCTGTGAACTCGATGAATGTTTCCTGTAAATCCTGTCATTCCAACTCATTTGGTGGATAATGCTGCAACAGGATTTCTGATCCAGTCCAGTTTGGAATAATCTTCAGAGAAATATTTATTAAAACTTTCTTGAAGAGATTCCTAGTGAAGAATTATATCAGCAACCACATATTGGAGATACTTCGTTTTCGCTAAAAAATGGTGACAGCGTAGGAAATGCAGAGACATCCTTCCCATGTATTTAAGAAGATAAAAGAACCAACTTTTTCTTGAAAGTGTTTATTTTCTCATTGGGTGTGAAGGGTGTTGTGTTTGCTCCCTGAAGACTCATGTTCAGCGTGTTGAGTCTGTCAAAAATGTCAGCTAGATATGCCAATCTTAACAACCATTCTCCATCACAGAACAACTTTTTCATGTCATTATTTTTTTTTCAGTTAAGAGCATTAAAACTTCTGACCTCAGTTTGAAGACACGGTTGAAAAGACGTACTGGCACTTCCTCAGACAAAGGCCCATCGTAATCGCTTGTTTCACCCAAACGACGCGTACCACCTGAAATCTTTCCGCGTACCACTAGTGGTACGCGTACCACCGGTTGGGAACCTCTGCCGTAGGGTAATGTCTGGTGACCTTGGGGGCCACGGTTCGTTTTAAGTCTACCGATTCATTCCAGGGAATTCCTTGTTTATGTAATTTCACACCTTCAAAAAAGCACCCCGCTGAGCGGAATATTAATGAGTCTCTTAGACACCTGGTACTACTATAATCTCCATTATCGACAAGCAAACATGTGCTGCGGCCACGTCTCATGAAGATCATATTATTACCATCAGATTCTTACTTGTCTTCATTTGCATTTTTGTTGATCGTTAAAAATGAAATGATCTGGTACTACATATTTAATATTTTATTGGGAACTACATAGCGAGCAAATTATCACTTAGCAACATTGTAATTTGAAACATGCGGACAGATTTTGCAATAAGTGCTCAACTTACCACCTTTGCTATAATATCGACTGTTACATTTGTGTTAAATTGCTTCGCCTTTAAAGTTTTAATACCTACTCATTTTGTTAATTTGTTTTTTAAATGGAAGTAAGACAACATTATTAAATTTAAAGTAAGACGATTTGAAGAGTATGTTTTATGTGTTTTTCACCGAATAAAAATGGATGTAACAAATGTTACATCACGACATCTACGTCATAGACCCGTTTCACAAGATGAAAAACAAATTGCCTGAAATGTATATGTGTATGAGGACTAAAAAACCGTGACCCGTCAAAATGGGCCGGCCAAAACAGCCCCTTCAAAAAACCCTCCCGTCAAAATAGCCCGGATACAAAATAGCCTCGACAAAATAGCTCGTAAACAAAATAGCCCCGACAAAATAGATCGCACACAAAATAGCCCCGGTCAAGACAACCCCGGCTAAAACAACCCCGACGAAAACACCCCCAATAAAAAGTTTTACCTTTTAACGAAGTACCATTTATTTTAAATCACTATTCTAATTGGGAAATAAGCCACAATTTAACTTGATGGAAGTTCATTTTATATAACAATAAAACACACATTCCACATTTTGTGGAAGTATAGAAAACAAACGTTTTCAGTGTTTTATTGTTATCTATTAATTTAAGCCACAATTTTACCAAAAAATGATTTTATTAACGTTTCGACTTGGGCGTCGAAACGTTAATAAAATCATTTTTTGGTAAAATTGTGGCTTATTTCCCATTTGAAAATGCTTGATTATAAAAATGTCACAAGAAGAACAACATCTATTAATTTATTTCATATCATTCATTATGAACTCACGTATGTAAACTGTTTAACATTCCACTTGCATTAATTTGGGTTTAAATGAAGGAATATGTTGCCTGGGAGATCACATGCATCCCTCAAATTGGGAGAACGATGTTCCCCTTGTATTGAAAATAAAAGGGAATATGTTAAAGTTGGATGAGACAATAGAAAATATTATTGAACCTGTAATAGTAAGGGTCAGCAGCACCACTAAGTCAGAAGACTCAATTAGTTCAGAGAGTTTCCCTGATTTATAAACCCAGTTTGGTTATTTAGTAATCTTTATAAAATACATAAGAGGCCCATTTATAACTAGAATAAAATCGTTTTTACTAACAATGAGTACATTAGTGTTTGAGAATTTATTATCTAAATAAATTATTTAAAAAAAACGTTATCTACCTATTTTCATTTTTTTAAATAAATTTCTCAAAAAAATTTATCAATTTTCGATGCAGATAATACATTTAAGGGGTCTTTATGAAACGCTACTGATTATGGGTTTTTCCTGATATGGACTATGGACATACTCTTGACATGACATGTTCCGATTTTAATAGTTAAAGGAACTGTAGGAAAAGCATTGAAATAAAGAAACAAACGCTCATATGGTATTCATTGATCTTGAGAAAGCATATTATAGGTTATATCTAGGGGTCGCCAACTTCTTGAAAATTTCAAGATCTTGTCTTGATCTTGTCTTGATTTCAAGACAAGAAGTAATTTTAGATTTCAAGACAAGACAAGAAATTTTATATCAATACCAAGATTTCTTGTCAAGAAAACAAAAACTTTGAAATATCTTGACTAACCCGGGAGTAGTCGCGCTCACTTCTGTAACGTGAATAGTCGCGTGTTAGATTCTATCTCACAATACGAATTTAAAAATACGAATTTACAACTGATACCATCATCATTCTCTTTGCCTTATCCCTATGCGGGGTCGGCTTCCCTAATTGCATTTCTCCACCCACTTCTGTCTTGGGTCATATCAATGTTAATCCCCTTTACCAACATGTCCTGCCTTATCGTCTCCCGCCAGGTCTTCCTCTCCTACTCCTTCCAGGAATCTGCACTTCAGCTATTCTTCGTATTGGGTGATTAACGTCTCGACGTTGAACATGACCAAACCATCTTAACCTATGCTCTCTCATTTTGGCATCAATTGGTGCCACACCTAGACTTCCCCTAATATACTCATTTCTAATTTTATCCTTCTTTGTCACTCCACTCATCCATCTAAGCATTCTCATTTCCGCCACATGCATTCGTTGTTCCTCTTTCTTTTTCACTGCCCAACATTCAGTTCCGTGCATCATAGCCGGTCTTATGGCTGTTTTATAGAATTTTTCCTTCAGCTTCATTGAAATTTTTCTGTCACACAACACACCACTCGCTTCTTTCCACTTCATCCATCCAGCCCTAATTCTACTGCATGCATCTCCATCTATTTCTCCATTACTCTGTAATACCGATCCTAGGTACTTAAAACTATTGCTTTTCACAATCATTTCACCATCCAAAGATACCATTTTATTTGTAGTAACTCCATCTTTAAATGAACATTCCACATACTCTGTTTTTGTCCTACTAAATTTTAAACCTTTTTCCTCCAGAGCTTGTCTCCACTGTTCCAGTTTTTGTTTTAAGTCTCTTTCACTATTTCCTATTAACACTACATCATCAGCATACATTAGGCACCATGGAATACTACCCTGTAGTTTCGCTGTTATCTGGTCCAAAACTAATGAGAATAAATAAGGACTAAGCACCGAGCCTTGGTGCAATCCTACTTTCACCTGAAATTTATCAGTCTCTCCCACACCTGTTTTAACACTAGTCGTTACTCCCTCATACATATCTCTCACAATCTCTACATATTCGCCAGGGACTCCTTTCTTCTTGAGTGCCCACCACAGAATCTCTCGAGGAACTCTATCATATGCTTTCTCAAGATCAATGAATACCATATGAGCGTTGGTCTCTTTATTCCTGTATTTTTCCATCAGTTGTCTTACAATGAAAATTGCATCTGTTGTTGATCTGCCCTGCATAAAGCCAAATTGATTATCGGATATATCGGTTTCTTCACGTATCCGTCTATCAATAATTACTCTCTGCCATATTTTCATGGTGTGGCTAAGTAGTTTTATAGCCCTGTAGTTTGTGCATTGTTGTATGTCTCCGTTGTTTTTGTAGACAGGTACTAATATACTGCTTCTCCATTCGTCTGGCATTTGTCCAACTTCCATAATTCTATTAAATAGACCCGCTAGCCAACTTATTCCTGTCTCTCCCAATGCTCTCCATACTTCCCCAGGAATATCATCTGGTCCGACTGCTTTTCCTTTCTTTATTTTTTGAAGCGCTTGAGCCACTTCCTTGTTTGTTATTCTGGTAACCATTGCTGTTACTGTCTCGGTTAACTCCACAGGCTGTCTGTCAAATTCTTCATTTAATAAACTGTCAAAATACTTTCTCCATGTCTTTTTGACATCCTTTTCGTGAATTAGTATTTTATTATTTTCATCTCGGATACATCTAATCTGATTAAAATCTCTTGCTTTCTTTGCTCTCTGTTTGGCTATTTTATATATCTTTGCTTTGCCTTCCCTGGTATCAAGTTGATCGTATAGATTTGAATACGCTTCTGCTTTAGTTTTTGCTACTGCTACTTTCGCTTCCTTTTTGGCGTCCATATGGTTTTGAAGATCTATGTCCGATCTGGTTTCTTGCCACTTTTTATATCATTTTCTCTTCTCTTTTATTTTTCCTTGTACTTCATTTGACCACCACCAAGTCTCTTTATTCTCAAACTTCTTTCCTGACGTTTTCCCAAGTATTTCAATAGCCGTCTCTCTAATAATATTGGCCATTCTTCTTTTCATGTTCCAACATATTTTTTCTACTATTCTTTCCCTGAATAGACCTTCCTTCTCATCTTTTAGCATCCACCACTTGATTTTTTGTGGTCCTCTCCGATATTTTTGTTTAGTTTCGCTTTTTACTTCGATGTCCAGAACAAGCAGCTTATGTTGTTGGCTTACTGTCTCACTAACTATTACCTTGCAGTCCTTGCATTCACGTATGTCTTCTTTCCTTATCATGAAGTAGTCTATTTGGGATTGATGTTGTCCACTTTTGTAGGTAATAAGTTGAGTTTCTCTCTTTTTAAAGAATGTGTTAACAATCGCCATATCCAATGCTGTTGCTAATTCTAGCATATCATCTCCAGCTTCATTTCTAGTTCCAAAGCCTATTCCCCCATGTATTGTTTCATATTCTGTCTTGGCTTGGCCCACATGTGCATTGAAATCACCTCCTATTATAACTTTCTCCTCTGCTGGAATATCACTCAGTACGTCTCCTAATTGGTCATAGAAAGCTCTTCTTTCATTCTCACCCAGACCTGTTTGAGGAGCATACACACACACAACATTCAATACCTCTTTATTAATTACAAATTTCACTGACATCATTCTGTCACTCGTTCTTACAACTTCTACTACGTTATCTTTCATTTCACTATCAGCAATTATACCAACTCCATTTCTAGTATTACTACTCCCTACATACCACAATTTATATCCATCACCTAGTTCTTTCGCCCTTTGTCCTTTCCACCTAGTTTCTTGAATACAAGCAATTTGAACCCTTCTTCGTTTGAGCGCATCCACTAACTCCAGACTCTTACCTGCAAGACTACCAAGATTCCAAGACCCTATCCTGATTTTTCTAACCTGCAATGGTGTTCCCCCTGAGATAGTCCTCACCCGGAGATCCGAACGGAGGCTCATTTTACTTCCGGAACATTTTACCTCAGGAGATGCCATCATTTCAGTATAAGTTTTTATTGCGTTTGGAGAAGGTCTTTTCATTATTATGGCCTGAAAAGATTTTTAGATATTTGATGCCTGAATGCCTTTTCTATCAGCACCATACCCTGCCCTGCACGTTTAGCCAATACACCACCAATGCAACCAAAGTGCAGTATTACCCCAGACCCGCCTGCATTTTTCTGTATAGGCCAAGATCCCTACTGTAAGGACTGCCCTATACGCCAATGTATTGTTGCCCGTATCCCGCCACTAGGAGGCACATACTTTATTCGGGATACCGATACCATCAATTTCTATTTAACATCTGATTGGTTCTGTACTGATTACTATTGATTTAGTTTTCTGAGATGAGACTGTCATATTTAATTCTTTTGATCTATATTAAGTCTATGGACTAATCTTTGCAAACTGTCTTCATCTTAGAAATTGAAGATAATAGGGCTCAATGAGTCCCCCTGCCTTATTTGGCTGCCTATGTCTATAGGGTCTGTAAGTTGTCCATCTATTCTGACTTCCATTTTGTTGTTTTGGTAGATGTTTTCAATAGTTTTTATTATATGTAGTATTTATGATATTATACAGAAGATGGATTACATATTTGAGTCTTACTCTGTCAAATGCTTTCTTCAAGTCAATCAAAAATATAAATGCTGGTCTATTATACTCTAGTGATTTCTCAGTAATTTGCTTTATGACGAATATTGCATCTGTGCACGATCTTCCAGTACGAAAACCCTGTTGTTCATCTGCTAAACTTATCCTCTGATTCATTAGGTCTTGTAAAATTTAAGTTGTAAGTTTTAGGGTAGTATTTAACAAGTTGATACCTCTGTAGTTTACTGGCTGCTTTTTATCTCCTTTTTTGAATAGTAGAATTAGTTCGATCGTTCTCCATTCTTCCGGTATTTTATTGTGTTTTATAATTTTGTTAATTAATGTTAATTGTTCTGTCATTGAATGTTGTGCAGTAACAAAAGGAAACAAAAACAAAAAATGTATCTAGCTAAATTGAGAATGCTTAGATGAAAGAGAAAAAAATAAGCTATTAAGGGAAGTCGATGTATGGTTGATTTCATCTCAGTGTTAATTTGCCGGTTTAGCTATAATATGAACATTAAGGCTTCATGCCAATATATTAACACGAAGCCAATAATATTAAACATTAATATTGAATCACCTATTAAAGTGGCGTATTGATAATATTTCTACTTACTTAAAAAAATTAGATGAGTTGCAGCAGCATGAGTGAACTGGTAAACAAGTGAGGCGTCGCATCACGTCGTGTAAAAACGCCAATTAATGAAAAAATCCCAAATAAGTTGTGACGGAGAAGGAATTTCCCGATGTTGTAAAATTGTTTTGCCATGTTCAGTATTATTTTACATCGGTAGTTTTCTTGATTGGTTCGAAAACTGTAGAAATCAGCAGCGTAGGCGATTCGGTATCGCAACAATACGGTCTTATTGTTATTGCACAAAGTAACTTATTGGTACAGATAAATATCTTTCAAATATGTCCTTGGGCACACGGACTTGTGCAGTCTGTGACACTCTTGGGACTTCTTATCGTTTCAACTGAAATACTTACACCCAGGGCCGCGTTTAGGTCAATTGACGCCCTAGGCAATTCTCTAGTAGCCGCCCTTCAAGCATGTACCATTTTTGCGAAAAAAAAAAATTGCAAGCAGATTTTTTTATTTAAATAAGAATACATAAAAATTGTCATTCCAGTTCGATCACATCAGATTTCGTTCTTGATTTTTCTTTGGAAAAATCATCTATAATGTCGTCATAATTTATCGTCTTTGTTACGTCACTTTCTATGTACAAAATCTACAAATTGTTAAGACGTTCTTGCGTCATACTTGATCGGAAATTATTTTCATGACTATTTGAAATTCTTGACATTTTCGAAAATGACCTTTCAGCGGACACGTTGGTTGGCAAGTGGGAGGCACAAATAAATGCGCGAAGCAATATTAAAATTAGGGAAAATATCTTTCAATCCACTCTTCTTTAAATATTTAGATATGTCAATTATTGGTGATTGAATGCATTTAACATGAATGTATCTATTAGTGCAGTCAATGAGGGTATTTGGCTCCAAATTCCATCCTACTGCATCAATTTACTTGATATTTTCACTGTAAGTAGGGAATAGCTCAAGAAACAAAGTCTACGCTATATCCTATGACGGTTTTAAATTAGGGGTGGTTCCCACCCGCTCTCGGGGGTGGATTTTTTTTATCAAACTAACACCGGAAGTGGCCAGAGAACCTAATTCTAAGCAATAACTGTTTTATAAATTTTTTTGAAAACTCAATACTTTTTGAGTTATTCGTGGTTAAAAATTTGGCATTTTCATTGAAAAATGACACTTTTCGGAGACTGTTTTTTGGGAATACCATAAAAATTGTGCATCTAACGAAAAAAACTATATAAAACATTTTTGTAGTTTATGAAAAATCAGAGAGATTCATTTTTTCATAAATCTTCTAGTTTTAATAAAAAAAAGAGATGGTAGGCGAAAAAAGGTTTTTTTTTGGTGCATGCTCAAATCGGTGTATTCAACTTAAAATAACAGAGAAATTGTCGATTTTAGGGGTATAATGCTACGAATACCTTTTGTAGTGCTTAAAAAGACCTTTAAAACGAGAACTGTTGAATTCTCGGTTACATTCAAACTAAGCGAGATATGGTGCAAAAAAACTTATGACTTATGTATTTTAAAGAAAAATGAGAAGTATATTTAACCCCTCATCCACCAGAGTTTAAATGCATCGTTTTTCTTCTAGAATACCTTCTACTATAGTGTTATTTCTATATTCAAAAAGTTGGACGGGTGGAAAATGAATGGTTTTTGAAAAGAATAAGATCAAATTATAGAGCACAATTTTAAATTATATTAAAAATCTTACTTTTTCTCCATGTAATTCGAAAGTGATAAGAGATACGTAAAAAATACCTTACAAAAATGTAGGTTTTCTTTTAGATAACAATTTTCTTTTTCTTTTTCGATAAAACAAGATGGCTAAAGAACTATATTGTCAAATAAAAGACTGTATACATACATAATTTACATAATGCAGCACAAGAGGCCATAGGGCATTAGGAAAATGTGCGAACCCAAAATCCAGAGTGGTGGTCACAAGGAATAAGAGGTTGGTAGATACCAAAAAGCCTATGAAATCTGGATACAAACATAAAATCCGGAAGTCTGGAGAACATAATTATACTTGCTGGAAAAGGGAAGTTAAGAAAACTGTGACCAAGAGAAAAAACGAAAATTGGGACAAAAAATGTGAAGAAATAAACAGGTAACAGGAAAGAAAAGAAGAGGTAGACCCCGAAGGTCATGGAGGGATGAAGTGGATGAGGCCATGGAAAGACGAGACCTTAGAGATGGAGAATGGTAGAACAGAAAGGATTGGAGACGTTGGTTGAAAGAAGGAAGGCGACGACAGCTGTAAAAATCTCCTTATATAGATAGATAAATAGAATGGGTGGAACTCGAGTATCTGAAACATGGAAGTTTGTAGGAAACCTCAAAGAAGATCACGAAGGAGCAAGGATATTAAACCGTATAAACCTATGTCTGAGTGGGAAGAATATTACAAATCCCTATTGACGGAAGCAAGACCACATTGCGAAATAGTCCAGGGCGCATCTATTTTAAGATGGACGTTGGGAGGTGACTCATATCTTTTTGCAAAAATGGGTTGAAATTAACTCATATTGTAATAATTGAGTTATCCTCCCACTCAAAAAGGTCCGGAACATTGTTTAACCTTCCGATGACCAACCTTTTTTTCTTACACGGATGATCAACGCCATGCCAAAAATGGCAATTGACAAAAAAATGCAAGTTGTTTTAAGAAATGTAATAATGTATTCGTAATTTTAATGTTACGATTGTATCAATAAACTATAAATAAACATTAGTAAAATATATTTTTAATTACAACTGAACAAAAACAGGAATCATCATTCTGAACTTAGAACTAAAGAAATTTTCAATTATACACTAATTACGTCGCCACAGGTTTAGCAAACAATTTTTTTAATATTGAAATGTGTCTTACATACAATTCCACATAATAGACGGTATTTACTTAATATAAAATTGGAATATGGAAGGCCAAGGGAGTTCTTCTTTGACTCCAAATTCAGAAAATATTTTTTTTTTCGTAAAATATACGGAATTTTTTTTATTACAAAATATGAGGGTATCTAGAATGATATTAAAGTGAAATAAGAAAATAATGAGTTTAAAATTGAAAATATTTCTGAATTTATTAAATAAAAACATGCATTGGGGTCCAAATTTAGCCCCTTGGTCATCCGAGGGTTAAATAATCAAAATGTTAAAAAATGAAGGAAAAATTCGATTTTTTCTTCGTTTTTCGATTATAACTTTAAAAGTATTTACTTCCGAGAAAAGTTGCAGAAACATAAAAGTTGCGTAATTAAATTTCCTACAATATATGATTAGTTAAACATTTTAAAAATTGTCACCCTTGTTGCAAAATAGCAATAATTGCGAAAAAACCATAAAAAACAAGTATTCGCATTTTACGTTTTTCAACCATTTGCGCTACACTTAGGACTTTCATATTTTACCCAGAAAAACTTTATGATATAATAAAATATGTAATACTGTAAATTTCATTGAATTCGGTTCAACAGATTTTGCACAATAAATTTGGCAATCCAGCTTTCGCAAAAAAACCATTTTTTCAAAATGTTGCAGGACTGAAAATAAAGCAGATAGCAAGTTGAAATTTTTTACATATAGAATATATACCTGTCATTTGCAATTTGGAAATTTTAAATCGGTTAACTACCACGGCGTCAGTAATTTTTTTAAATAATCATTCATTTTTGGTGTTACTCGCAGGGCAGCGGTGTTCGATTCACACAAGTTGATTTCCACCAAAATTTCTTCCAATCTTTATGTTATATATTATTTTCTTATTCTATATTTTCTTGTATTTTAATATTTTAATTTCACAAAAATCAAACTAATTTGATTATTGTTTGTGAAAAATTGTTTAAAATTGCATATGTTTAAAAATAATAAACTTTTATTCTCAAAATAAAATATATGAACAAAGAAAGTTTTTGCTAAAAAAAGTGTTACTTCAAAGGACAGAGTATATCTTTGTATTTTGCAATAAACAAATTTATTTATTTTTATCGAAATATACTAAAAATTAAAATTTATCAATTATTATACAAGGTTATTGGAATGCCCAATCAGAGCAAACGTATCCGATGTCCTGCGCGTAGCACCAAAAATTAATGTTTATTTAAAAAAAATCCTGACGTCGTGGTAGTTAACCGATTTTAATTTTGCAAATTGCAAATGAAAGGTACAGTATTCTTCTATATGTAAAAAAATGCAACTTGCTGTTTGTTTTATTTTCAGTCCTGCAACATTTTGAAAAAATGATTTTTTTTGCGAAAGCTGGATTACAAAATTTTGCAAAATATATTTAACTGATCTTAATTAAATTTACAGTATTGTGTTATTATATCATAAAGTTTTTCTGGGTGAAATATGAAGGTCCTAAGTGAAATGGTTGAAAAACGTAAAATGCAAATATTTATTTTTTTGTTTTTTTTTTCGAAATTATTGCTATTTTGCAACAATGGTGACAATTTTTAAAAATTTTAACTAATCCTATATTATTGGAAATATAATTACGCAACTTTTATGTCAATGCAACTTTTCTCGGAAATGAATACTTATAATCAAAAAACGAAGAAAAAAATCGAATTTTTTCGATTAATCGATCATCTGGATTTAACATTTAACACTATAATGTAAGACATTAAGTCGACACATAAACGGTTTTAACCGATGTCTTTTTGGTGGCTTAGGATGTAGAGCTTGCAAAAACACTGATGATGCTCTCTTTAGAGCGAAAACGTTCTGTATTGTATTTGTAGCCCTTTTTTTGGTGGTTTTAAAAATAAATATACCTTTTATGTAGAAGATTTTTCTTCAAATTTTTGTAATTATTGGTAGACAGCCAGCTTCAGGAAATTCTTCCTTGTGGGTTTAAAAAAGTAATGTTTTTAGAATTTGATTTGATAAAGTTGTTAGTCATGTCATATCCGAGTAACAGCAAATTCAAATGGCGTCTTTGTGGTTTGTCTTTTTTTTTTCGAGTATTCTAGTTTTTGTATACATTTTTGTATAAATTT
This sequence comes from Diabrotica virgifera virgifera, assembly GCF_917563875.1. Taxonomy (NCBI): domain Eukaryota; kingdom Metazoa; phylum Arthropoda; class Insecta; order Coleoptera; family Chrysomelidae; genus Diabrotica; species Diabrotica virgifera. Next base: position 148,487,187 of record NC_065452.1, on the reverse strand, counting down.
TACATAAAATAGACAATAAGCTAATATTATTGTTCTAAATATTTGTCTTTTTATGTTTCAGATGAATAAAACGGTTTCCCTAAAGAAATAGTATCAGGGGTAAGTAAATATATGATATAAGCTTTTATCCCAATATTTTGTTCTATTATTAGTCCAGAGAAATAAGGTTTTTGTCGGGACACTTGAGCAGCCAGGTTGAAAATAGGTTTTTGTGGGTACTATATACCTAATACAATATAAATATAAAAATGCCCGTCACAGTTCGGACGAGAATTTTAGTTATTAACAAATACGGGTCAAAAATAGCAGTTTTTTGGTTTAAATCGTTACAGGTAAAGATAGGGTAATTAAATATCTTATTTATAATATTCTTCTTTTAGTAGATGAGCCAAGGTTTAAAATGGCACTTTTTGAATTTTGGTCCGATCATTTGTTGCTTCGGAAATTGCAAAATAAGACTAAAATTTCGAAAATAAAAAAATTGCTATAACTTTTACGAAAATGATCTCAAGACTTTCATATTGCACAAAAATTTTAAGACGATTCATCAATTAGTTTAAATTTTATTCAATTTGTTTATCCCAAAGAGCTTTTTTTCGCAATGTTATTGTTCAGAAAATAATAATGAAATAACAATTATGTGTAAACCGCGAAAGAAGAATAGTTATATTTTCAAAGTATTGAAAAAAACCATTAAAAAGTCATTTTTATTACTCCGAAAACACTTTACTAAAGTAGAGTCATTTTTGCTTATAAACAATTTGAACAGCTTTGTTAATATTGACTGTCGATTAAATCTACTTTGGGATTTCCAAAGCTGGTATTTTTAAACGAATTTTCAAAAAAAAAAAACTTCAAAAAAAAACTTTCACCTAGGTTAATTACGGTCAAAGTTAGCCAATTTTTGTTATTTAATTCGCAGTTACTTCTATATACATAAAATTCTCCTGTAACAGTGTTAGTTATCATACTACTCCGAAACGCCTTGTCCGATTTTCATGAAATTTTACACGTATATCCTATAGGACTGAGCATAGGTTTTAATCTATTTTTCATACCCATAAGTTATAAGGGGAGTTGCCCCCTGGCATTTTTTTTTATTTTTTTTTTGGACAAAATTGTCTACCTTAATTTTTTATGATGCAGAATTAAAAAATACATACAATCCTTAATTTTCACTCTTCTATCACTAACCACTATTTGTTAGTAGCCATCTAAATATTTACATCTATAAAATTCTCCTGTCACAGTGTTAGTTACCATACTCCTCCGAGACCGCTTGACCGATTTTTATGAAATTATGTATGTATAGTCGGTAGGTCTTAGAATCGGTCGTTATCTATTTTTCACATCCCTGTGTGATAAGGGGGTTCCCCCTAACATTTTTTAATGTTAGATGGGGATATGTGTACGTAACGTACTCTATAAGACTACGAGTACATACAAATTAAAAAATATGATCAAAATCCATCAGCAAGCTCCGAAGATATTAATTGCAGCATATGTTTGAAGAATCAATTTCATTTTTTGGGTGCACGGATTTTAATAATTCCCCTCCATCGACCACGAATCGATTTCGTTAGGACGTAATTTTTAAAGCTTTATTAACCACTTTGTTGAAGTTCAAAGTTTACTCAAACTTTTACACATAAACTATATACCTTTAACTTCAAAATGGCGCTAGTTAGGTTGCTTAATTGTTATAAACAAAGTAGCCGTCAATTAAATAAGGAAAGTGGCTAACTTTGACCGTAATTAACCTAGGCGAAAAGTCTTCTTTTGAAAATTCGTGTAAAAAAATACCAGCTTTCTAAATCCCATTGTAGTTTAAGCCTACAGTCAATATTAACAAAGTTATTCAAATTGTTTAGAAGCCAAAAATGACTCTACTTTAGTAAAATGTTTTCGGAGTGATAAAAATGACTTTTTAATGATTTTTTTTAAACACGTTGAAAACATGACTATTCTTCTTTCATGTGATTTCCACAGGACTACTATATCATTATTATTTTCTGAACAATAACATTGCGAGAAAAAAAGCTCTTTGGGATAAACAAATTGAATAAAATTTAAACTAATTGACGAATCGTCTCAAAAATGTTTGTACATTATGTGGACTGTTTGATTCAACTTTTTGTGCAATATGTCTTAAGGTCATTTTCGCAAAAGTTATAGCAAATTTTTTATTTTCGAAATTTTAATCTTATTTTGCAATTTCCGAAGCAACAAATGATTGGACCAAAATTCAAAAACTGCCATTTTAAACCTTTGCTCATCTACTAAAAGGTGAATAATTTAAATAAGATATTATTTAGTTACCCTATTTTTACCTGTAGCGATTTAAACGAAATTTTTGACCTTTATTTGTTAATAACTAAAATTCTCGTCCAAACTGTGACGGGCATTTTTGTATTTATAATGTATTAGGTATATAGTACCCAAAAAATCTATTTGCAACCTGGCTGCTCAAGTGTCCCGAACATGGTATATTTTTACCTTATTTCCCTGGCGTATAGGTTTATACATTTTTTCCTGCTAACTTGCACACTATATTGTATGGCGTATTTCCATTTTCCTGTATTTTCTCTTGTTAGGTGCTATTATTTCCTTTATTATTCCAGTCTACGGAATAAGTTTCAAGGAATTGGAGCATACTACCACTATAAACAAATCAGAAATGAAACGAATAATTTAGTCAGATAAATAAAAAAGGGAACATTGGCAGAGCTTTACAGAACAGATGGAGACGACTTCTACGGAACACAAAAAAGAAATATGGATAATGATCAGAGGACAAACAAAAGATATGAAAACTAATAACAATGAAATACATTCAGAATTGACGACAAACGAAGAAATAAACATTGAGGAGGGAGATATAAATGAAGTGTTAAGGAAATTAAAAAATAGGAAGAAAACACCACGAGACGATGGAATACTAAATGAGCTCCTAAAATACGGAGGACCAGATCTGACCAAACAACTATTAAAATTAATCCAAAAATCTTCTTCTTTTTCTTCCTACTTTATAAATAGGCTCATGCCTGTTTTACTTCGGTTTTTAGCCTTAATTGACGTCTCTTGTATTCTTTGTCTCTTGTATTCTTTGTCTCTTGTTATTGTTAGGTTGGTTTGTTATTTTTCGTAAGACTTTTATTTCTGCTGTTTCCAGCAGTATTTGTGCTTTCGCCGTATTAGCTCTTGTTTCCGCTGTGTACGTCATTATCGGTATTATTGTTGATTTATATATCCTGATTTTCGTTTCCGTTTTGTTATCCTGCTGTTCTGTTCGCCATGTTCACTTGTTTGTGTACTTCTTCTTCCACTTTTCCTTAGCTTGACAGTTTTATTCCCAAGTATTATGTTTCCATCATTTGTTCTATTATTTTATTATTTACGACCAGTTTACATCGTCTCAGTTCCGCTGATATCACTATCGATTTAGTTTGCTCTGTTGAGATCACCATGTTGTATATGAGCGCCGTGTCTTCGAATTATTTAATTAATCTTTATAGGTCATCTTCATTTTCGGCTGTTATTATGGCGTCGTCGGCGTAGCATATTATCTTTATTTTCTTTTCTCCCATTCTGTATTCTCTTCTTTTTTAACTTTCTTTATGATTTCATCCATTATGCGATTAAATATTAATGGGCTCAGCGAATCTCCTTGTCTAATGCCAGTTTCATACTTGATCGGTTGCGATAGTTTTCCTTTACATCTCATCATAGCTATGTTATCTTTATATATATTCTCAATGGTCTTTACTAAATCCAGTGATATTCTCTTTTCATATAATAAATGTATCGCGTCCAGAATTCTCACTCTATCAAACGCTTTCTTCAAATCTATCAGGCACATACATATTGTTATGCTCTACTTTTTCTATTTATTTAGATTAATTAGCAAATTCTTAATTTAATTGATTATTCAATTATTTTATTTCTTGCCTATGTAAAAACACAACTAAATTCCAATTAAATTTTCCAATCAAGTTTATCCTCAGGGCTAATCTTTTATTTGATACAATTCCTGTGATCTGTGGCTTCTAGTATTTCTGGTTGCTTACTTCTTCCAGGGTAGAAACAGGGAAATTGAAAACACTCAAAATCATATAAATGTAATCTATTGTTTCTATCAAATAAGCCGTGTACATAAGATTCAAAAATGCTAAAATTTAACTTTGTTGCAACAATCTCTAACTTAATAAATTAAACTCTAACTCTGATATCTCCTTGTTTTGACAAAATATTTATTTGATTAATTTCTTATTTACTCATACTAAATTGAATGAATTTTACTTTTCTTCTCTTGAATTGATTTCTCAAATTTGAAATGACTAACTGCGTTAAGAAAATTGTTCAATAAACAAATAAACAAATATGGTTTTGATATAAATAAATTTTCTCAATTCCGACAAATGATTTGACTAACCTTTCATTCTTCACTCCCTCGTTTTCTGGATTGCGCCGTCTTTGATTCTCCCAACACGTACTTTCTGGATGTTGCGAAAAAGTCCCTCTCGTCCAAACTGCTTCCAAGAAAAACACACAGGACTTGCTCGAATATCTTGTGCACAAACGGATAATAAATAAATCTACTCGTTCTAGACAAAACAAAGGAATCTCCCTCGGACCAGGAAAATTAACTCTTCAACCGGTCGACGATTTGGTTTCAACTTGATTCTGCTCGCAAAGGCCGATCACACCACTCTACACTGATTCTACACTTTATAAAAAATTGGACTGTTTTCTTCCGATGTCAATTACACAGTGTCTTTATTTTTCTCTCAAATCCATACTCTCACATTCATTATCCCTTCTCCTGATATTTTCCATCCAATAAACAACAACCTCTCTCAAACCATTTATTTCTTAACCCGCCATTACACGCGCTATGAGGGAATACCTCACCATATTTGTTTATAACCAATGAAATTGTCTTAACTAATACGATAACCTTGAGCACCCAGGAATGCCTTTAGCATCGTCCATGAGAGGGTATGACAAAATAGAATATTTCAGGCGGTCAGTTTGCTGTGATACTTGTGAAAGATGTGACCATCCCTCTTCAAGTGAGAGAATTCCTCACTGCGCGTGCAATCACGGTGAAATCACGTTTCTGTTATTTCAAAGAAACTTTTAGGTTTTTGTTTAATATTTGGGTAAGTTTAATTAAGATATTATTGTTTAGGTTAGGTTAGGAACAGTGGCGCACCGAGGGGGGTTTGGGGGTTAAAATCCCTCCCAGAGCATATAGAAATATATATAAAAGAAAGTAGGAAAATGTAACTTGTCTTTCACAAATAATACAAAAAACTTTCGGTGCCCAAGCCAACCCCCCCAGAGGAAAATTCTAGGTGCGCCCCTGGTTAAGAACCCATTTTTAATTTTACCTGTTCTAATTGGGAAATAAGCCAAAATTTAACTTGAGAAATTGATTTTATTGACATTTCGAAATCCACCTCGGACGTCGTTATCAAAATACAAAATATTAATAGTTAATTACATAAATGCCACAACGAAATAGCTTCAGAACAAATATTAATTTTAATTTGCTTTTTTAGTAAAATGGATTCTCGTAAAGAACGTCAATTACTTCAGTGGCTTGCAGAAATTGAAAATGAAGAAAGCAGTGAAGGTTATGAAAATATTAATATTATGAAAATACTAATATTGAAGTGCCGCGAACATAAGAACTATCTCTGTATTCTTTCGAATGCAAATAAGGGACGATTTGGGAATTCGAGATGAAGCAAAGCCTGTAGAAATGAACCAAGTATCTAATAAATGTGCATACTGTCCTAAGAAGAAGAACAGAGAAACTCAGACTAAATGCTACAAGCTAAATTATAGAAGATCAATTTGTAAGGAACACACAAAAACTTAATGTAATGTAATTACTAGTGCAATTCCTGTTGGGAAATAGAGGAGGAAGAATCTGAGTAGATGTATTTATTATCTTTAGATGTGTGCAATATTTTTAAAACTTTTCATTTGTGTACTTATCTCTTTTGTCTATTATCATATTATTTTTACTTTTGTTTTGTTAAATTAATAAAAAAAAATGGTTTACGAGACTTTCCATGATATGTGAGTACAACCCATTTTATATGTATACAGGTTGACATTCATTCTTCCTCGAAATAAGTCGAATTGGTATAGGTGAGGGCGACGCTCATACGCGTGCAACCACGTCATAATAGAAGACGCGTGTAAAGGCGGGTTAAGAAACCAAATATTCTTCCAACAACTTTTACAATTTGTCAAATTTCAAAGAATGTGATAATTAGTTCTTTGCTACTTTCTACTTTTAAAACTAAAAGCTAATACAGTTTGTTTACCACATTAAAATACCTTCCCGGAAGGATCTTAAAAACGTCTTTGTTTTCGTCAACGATGTCCAACTCTCTAATCACCGAATTTGTTTGTTCACGTCCCGTGCATTTCGTCGAATCACTTATTAGTCGTTTCACTTTTTCCCGAAACACTTGCTTAATAGCAAAATTAAATTCTAAACAATTTTGGTGATACAGGGTGATGAAAAACTATGATTTTATGGTCGTTGATATAAATTTAATTTTTTTTGAATTTCCTTTAAAAAAACAATTCCACAACAATATATGCTAGTTTGTTGTATTCCAGCGACTTTTCTTTTATTTGTCTATTACAAAAACTGCATCAATTCATGATCATCCTGTCCGAAATCCTTGCTGTTCCTCTTGCAGAGTTATTCGTTCGTTTATTTTTGTCGCTATAATTTTTGTCGTCAATTTGAGTGTTGTATTAAAAGATTTCTTGCTCGATAATTATTGGGGCGCTGGAATAAGTGTTACCCGCCCCCCTTATTAACTTATTTATTTTTAGCACATACGCAAAACGCTCGGACAGGTCGATTTTTAATAAATTTTAAATCAGTATATTATAGCATCACTGTTTCGAACTTTACGCGATCCCTCTTCAGGTGACAAGCATCACTTTGATTTTTTTAAATGGGAAAGTACATCATGTAACACCTCATTAAAAAGCTTTTGAAATACTGATTACAAAAATGTATAATACTTTAATCCTGTTTGAGAGCGTAGGCGCAAAATTTCGGTCGAATTCTTTCTAAATGCAATAATTTTTTTCGAATCCTGAAAAAACTAATAAAATATTTTTGAAAAATTTAAACGCAGGATGAAATATTACATTGTTCTCGATGGTCGAAAGTCCCTGAGAACTCATATATTGTTTATTTTAATAAGTCACAGGGGTGGAAAAAAGAGAAAATTTAGTCTGATTTTTAATTTCAAATATATTATTCAAAAGAAACTTTTTGTTTATTCGTAGGGACTGTCAGTCCTCGGCAATAACGTAATCTATCATTCTGCGTTTGAATTTTTCAAAAATACTTATTAGTTTTCTCAGGATTCGAAAAAAAATAATGTGTTTAACAAGAGTTCGACCAAAATTTTGCGCCTGCGCTGTCAAAAAGGATTAAAGTATTATACATTTTTGTAACCAGTATTTCAAAAGCTTTTAAATGAGGTGTCACATGATGTACTTTCCCATTTAAAAAAATCAAAGTTATGCCTGTCACCTGAAGAGGGATCACGTAAAATTCGAAACATTGATGCAATAATATACTTTGCTTATTTTAAAAATCGACCTGTCAGAGCGTTTTGCTGATGTACAAAAAATAAATAAGTTAATAAGGGGGGGGGGGGGGGTAACACTTATTCCGACGCACTGTATGAATAGTTAAATAGGCAAATCTAGTAGCTAAAATTACTTGTGATTTTAAACTAATTAATTAGTAGTAATATTTTACGTTACCACATTCTACAAAGTTGTTGTTTTAAATCAAAATTTGTTGACATATTTAAGTGACCGCTTGCATGCACCTATGCACATTTAGATAGGTAGAATAGATATGGATGTACAGTAGCTAATTAGTTAATTAGTTGTGATTTTAAACTAATGAATTAAGTTACTATTTAACGTTACCACGTTTTACCACCACTCTTGCTGTTTGAAAAGGGGTATGAATAGAATTTATTTCATCAAATATACAAAATTTCTTTTGTTTTTGACAAGTCAAAAGAGTACGTACCTACATTATAAAATTTTGACAAAATTTAAAAGATAAATATTATAAATTATAATGAACAGATATACAAACAGGTACTAAAACAATTTAACACACTATGTAAAAACGTAAAGACATGAAATAAACTTGAAAACATGAAATATCGTCATAATCGGCAAAAAAACCCTGACCAAACTAGTGTACTTATTATAATGTATTATAAGCGGTACCTAAGTACTCTGTCTATGTGTAAAAACAATGTTTTAAAAAGTGTGATTTTATTTTATTTTTAAACGACTGTAAATGAAGACTTTTTACTTCATCTGGCAAAAAATTGTACAAACTAACATCAGTTGAGTTTTTTATACTTTTCGTCAACCTAAAACGTTGTGCTCTAATAGCATCGCTCGATCTTGTATGGTGATCATGGAAATTGGAGTTTATGTTAAACTTACTTTTGTTGGAATGAATTTCAATCAGCGTCTCATATATATAGAGTGAAGGTAGTGACATAATACCTAACTTCTGAAATAAAGGTTTACAGTGTTCCCTATACTCTGCTCCTGCAAGTATCCTGACTACTTTCTTTTGTAAAGTTGACACCATCTATCTATCGCCCGTCGGCAAATTCAAACAAAAATATAACTCAAGACCATCTTTTACCACCTTTAGTCTAGACAAATTAATATATGTATTTAATATATTTTTTACCATCAAAAATGAGATATTTTAATCAAATATTGTATCAAATGTAATTTGCAGAATAATTTTGAATTACGTTCCGCTAATGAACTCACTTTTTGTCCTTCAAAGTAGAAAAAAGTTTCAATTATATTGCTTAATAGTATAATTGTCTAACAATTTTAACTGTACTAATCCCCAAGTATAAATTTTTAAGTGCTAAACTGATTGATTTACGATGAGTAACCGGGTTGTAAAAATACCGGCATGTGCCTAGATAAAGGGACATCGGTTTACTCGAATTTCATAACATACAAATATTATCTCTTTGAATTTTCCGACGGGCGAAATATCGATGGACCCGACTTTAACTTAAAAATTCTGTCTGCGTGACAAGAGCCACCCCAAACAGTTATTCCGTACTTTAAATGGCTATGGAACAGTGCAAAGTAGATCATTTTAAGGTTACTTTTAGGGATCATAAAAACTAAGTTGCGTATCAAAAATATAGTTGTAGCAAGTTTAGAACTTAAGTAGTCTGTATGAGCACTCCAGTCCAAATTATCATCTAGGAAAATTCCTAAGAGTTTAACACTATTTCCTAAGACATACTTCCGGTCAGAACTAAACATCAAATTCTGATTTTTGTCTTCATTTAGCTTCAGACCATTATGCAAAAACCAGTTTTTTGCTTTCTGAGTATCACTATCTATTTTAATTTTCAAATTATGATGATTAATGTCAGTATTTATGAGAGTGGTATCATCTGCAAAGCACACACATTTTATGGGAAAAGTGTAGTGAAATAGATCGTTCAGATAAATAAGAAACAAAGTGGGTCCTAGTATTGAACCTTGAGGAACCCCGTATTCGACCGTGTTCAAATCAGAATAGCTATTATTAAGAAAAACTGCCTGTTTTCTATTTGTTAAATATGATCTAAATAGATTGAGAGTGGTTCCCCTTATACCATATTTATGCATTTTTTCCAACATTAATTTATGCGAAACACAGTCAAAAGCTTTGGATAAATCACACAATGTCAAAGACACGAAATGACCTTCCTCCATGCCGTCGACTATATCTCTCACAACTTTCTGTATAGCTTGTGTAGTGCTGCACTTTTTTCTAAAGCCATATTGGTTACAGTGAAGTATTTTGTGTTTATCTAGATATTCTATCAAACGAGTATTAAGAATGCTTTCAAAAATTTTACCGAAAATGGGAATGATAGAGATGGGACGGTAATTTCCAATTTCATCTAAAGACCCTTTTTTGAATAGTGGCAACACTTTTGTTACTTTTAGTACATCGGGGAAAATCCCCTCAGTAAGGCAATTATTATAAAGTAAAACTAATTTGTCAATAACAATATCAATAGTTTCGACAATTATTTTTTTGTTTAAAAAATAAAAATCTGTACAATGTGAATTTTTCAAACCACGCAAAACATTTCTGATTTCAATATCAGTAACAGGTAGTAAAAATAAAGAGTGGCAAGGAGAGTGTACATCTTTCAAAATATCTATAGCTACGTTTTCATTTGTAGAACTGAAAGAACCTCTAATATTTTTAGCTACTGAAGTAAAGTAATTATTGAAATCGTTTGATGAGATCGTAGTAGGACTAACTTTTTTATTTTGACCTTTATTTCTGTAATAGTTTATAACTTTCCAACTGTCACGAGATATATTTTCAGAATTTGAAAAGAAATACCCTCAGTAGCGACAACGCGACAAGAGCAATTTTGGCACAAAGGCAGGTGAAACCGTGTCTCACAAAAATATTGGTCATAAAATAGCACCAGTTCTCGGAAGAAAATGCGTCAACGTACAGAAGCAAAGTTAAAAATTAAAACTAATTTTTTTAATGTTCCGCAAAGAACATTTATAAAGCGTCTTGCAGGAAGTGATATTATTTGTTCCTCTATAGACAAGGCGAAAACGGCGGCTTCGTTGGAAAAAATATTCCATGAGATTTTTTGCATAATCACATTCGTGAGACACCCCAGAATAAGGTTCAAGAAGTAGCACACCTGAAAAGTGGTCCCAATTTGTTTAAACAATTTTTTTTAACAAATTGCAAAAATCAATATTTTCGGCCCAGGAAAATTCTTCAATATTTTTTTAGGTTTTTTTGGACCATTCTGAACAAAAAAGGTCTCTTGTAATTTTTCTCTAAAGTTGATCGTTTTTGAGTTATAAACCGTCGTTTAGACACAGCGATAAGTCACAGCAACTAGTTGTGATGACAAGTTGCTGTGATTTGTTGATGATTGAAACGCTGTTTAGACGCTGCGATAAGTTGATGTGATTTATCGCGATGTGATTGACCACAACAAGTTGAAGAGGGGGAGTATTGTGTACACTTTACACCCTTCAATAAATGATAACGAGTTTTCATGCTAACAAATAGGTCCTGTTACCTTCTTCATAACAAAAATATAAAGGTTAGGTATGTTACACAGGGTATTTACAAAGTTATAACCAGTTTTATATGAAAATCTTAACAAGTTCAACTCACTGTATAAATAAAAATAATCTCAACGGCAATGGTTTATTGGTGCCATATTATTTTATTTATTGTCAAAATTTTTAAAAAAGATTGATATTGCTAATTTATTTTATATCTAATACATGGTGAGTTAAAACTCAAGTACATTATTTTCTCAGTAAAATTTAAATGGGATACCCTGTATTTTATATCACTATTGAAAAGTACCATTACCGTACTTTAATTTGTATACAACATTACCTATGTCTAAATTTATTGGTTTTCAAGATATTTTCATTTTTCAATGGACCAGTAGCGTGGCTACCCAGATCACCAGAATTTAATAAACTGGACTGATTTTTTGGGGTTACTTTTAGAATAGAATGAAGGTTATAAAATGCCTCCAACAACAGATCAGATGAAAAATAGAATAAAGAATCTATTTCGAAGTGTTAATTTACAAATGCTCCGTAGTGTAAGTAACTCATTCAATGACCGTTTTTAGACATGCATAAAATGTGTTAGGCGGTCATTTTGAACAAATTACATAATATTTAAAATATTTTAATTTTTTCAAAAATGTTGTGTTTTGTGTTCATGTCTTTTTTGTAAAATTTTTTACTGATAAATTATTTTTCGTTCTTTATTTGTTACATTGGTACATTTACATACAAAAGTAGTTTTTATTTGTTTTCACAGAATGTTTGTTTTGTGTTTGTTTTTTTTTGCAAAATTTATAATTAATAAATTATTTTTCTTCTTGTTTCTTACACTTACACACAAAAATAGTTTTTAATTGTTTCAAAAATTGTGTAAGTATGTTGTGGTTGTGTTTTTTTTTTGTAAAATTTATTACTAATAAATAATTTTTCTTTCTTTATTTGCTACATTATTACATTTATTACCAGATTGATAATCAGTACTTAATCGTTAATTGTCAAGACAATTCAATCATGGCTTACTCAAAATTTGGAAAGTTTTAGACCCGTAATTAATAATTTGCTCTAAAAAATGAAAACATCTCGAAAACTAATAAATTTAGACATAGGGAATGTTTTATAAAAATTAAAGCACGATAATGATACTTCTCGATAGAGATATAAAATACAGTTATGATTTTAAAGTTTAAAATTACTGAGAAAATAATGTAGTTACTTGCGTTTTGACTCACCCTGTATTCAATATAAAGAAAATTAGCAATATCAATAATTTATGATATTGATATAGGAACGAACTCCTAAAGTACGGAGAACAAGATCTAACTAAACAACTATTAAAACTAATACAAAACATAATAGAACAAAACAGAAGAATATAGATCAAGCATCCACAAGAATGGAGATCAAGCATTCTAATACATACCTCCCTTCAAAAAAGGAGACAAATCGGACCCGGAGAATTATAGAGGAATTAACTTATTAAACACAACATTAAAATTAACAACCAAAGTGATAACAAACAAATTGACTGAAATTATACTATTAGCAGAAGAACAACAAGGTTTTAGGTCGGGAAGGTCATGCACTCACGCTGTATTTATAATAAGGTAAGTTCAAGAGAAATCGTTGAAATACAACAAACCGGCATATTTATGTTTCGTGGACCTTAAGAAAGCATTTGACATGGTCAAATTAAAGGACTTTATCCATTTGTTATACTCGAGAGAGGTACCTCTAAGAATCATTAAAACGATCGAAATCATCTACCAGAACCACACAATAAAAGTAAAAGTGGAAGATGAACTAACTGACCTAATTGAATCCGCCAATGGGATAAGACAGGTTGATTCATTGAGTCCTTTATTGTTCAACCTGATCATGGACGAAATAATAAGAAAAAGTAAGAACTAAAAAAGGATACCAAATGGGAGACAAACAACTCAAAATAATCTTCTATGCATACGATGCAATACTAATCTCTCAAAATGAAGATTATTTATAACGTATTCTGTACCAATTTAACATAACCGCCAGAAAATTTAACATGTTATTCCCCCAAAAAAAAAAACAAAATGCATGGTTATAACAGCAGATCTAATAAGATTTAAATTGGAGCTGGAAGGTCAGATAATAGAACAAGTGATGGAGTTTAAATACCTAGGCATCACACTCTCTAGCTACGGAAGGCTCGAAACAGAAGTGGAAGATCAAGTTAATAGAGCAAACAGAGCCGCAAGTTGCCTGAATGACAAAATACGGAGAAATAAAAATATCGGAAAAGATATGACAGGCAGAATTTACAAAACAGTCATCAGAACAATAATGACATACGCGGCAGAAACACGACAAGACACAGAGAGGACAAAAAGATCGCTCGAAACAGTGGAGATGAAAACCCTTCGAAAAATCGATAGTAAGACTCTATGGGACAGAGCTAGAAGTGCAGATATACGACAGAAGACAGGGTAAGAAACAGAAGAATAGAATGGAATGACCACATAAGCCGAATGACAACAAATAGGGTGGTCAGGACAGCGAGAGACGGTTTCCCAATAGGAAGACGATCAGTGGTAAGACCACGAAAACGATGGAACGACAACTTACTAGAGGCACATTGAAAAAACAGACAGTCATGTCTATACAAAAAGAAGAAGAAGAAGAATAATTTATGAAAATTTTGATAATAAATAAAAAAATATGGCATCAATGATCCATTGCTTTTGTACTTATTTTTATTTATAAGTACAATGAGTTAACTTGTTACAATTTGTCATATAAAATTGGTTATAACTTTGTAAAATACCCTGTATAACATAACAATCCTTTATACTTTTGTAATGGCAAAGTTAAGAAGATTTTCAATATAAAATAAAATACAGGATGTTTCATTTAAAAAAACATAAGTTTGGTCTGTCACTATGTTATCGAACACCCTGTAACATTTTAATTAATTTTGAAATGTGAATCTCAAATTTGGCTACAATTTTTATTAACTTTTATGCTATCTAATTATAACGGATCTACGGAGCTTAACCCCACTGATCAATCACCCTGTACATATAATTCTTATAGTTGATAAAAGTATTATATTATTGTTGTTGATTGATGCAACCCAACTGTACCGTTTAGAGACGACGATAAATTAAAACAACTCGATCGATAATAAGTTGATGCAACCCGATACCAACTTCAACCCAACTCCAACTTTGATAAATCGCTGCGATGCACCGTTTACACACAACGATAAGTTGCAACAACTCGACTGACATCGATAAGTTGTTTGATTTATCACTGTGTCTAAACGCCGCTTAAGCAATTTAAAATTGAAAAAAACGAAAAATGGCGATTGTCAAGGCCCAAAGGCAGGTGTTCTAAAGTTATGATAATGTCAAATAAAATAAAGTGAGTAACAGTAATGTCACACATAGGACATATTTTAACATCGTTTTTCCTCTTATTGTAGTTAATATGAGATAAACATCATTATCGCGATAAACGAAAGGAGGGAGTTTGTTCCTCCTATTTGTGTTTAATTTGAAAATATTTAAACGATCTAGAAAATGAATTCTACTTAATTAACAAATACATATTGTTAGATTGTCGGAACGTAGTCCACCCTGTATGGTCGAATGATGAGTTTATTGGCAGCGCCAGCAGGCCAGCAGTCAGCCCTGTAGCTGTCGTGTTACAGCGACCCAATTAAATCGACTCAGGCAGCAGCAGTAGGCAACGTTCCATCCCGAGCTGAAAGCGACAGGAACACGAACGAACGGATGAGCGAGAGAGGCTCACGGCGCGAAGTGCAGACCAACAAACCAAACCAGACCCCTTCTCAATTGCCTTGAGAGTAAGGACGGCGATGCCTTTTAAGGCGCGATTCGCATGCCAACTGCATCGGGTTACTTGATACCCTTTTCTCTCCCCACCTTTCCATACACATGCTCCGCTTTACTAGTATAGGATCATATTTTTTGGTAGGTCCCGTTCCGTTTCCGAGTGATTACTTACCAGATACAGGAAAAAGATTTCTGGTCTTCTGTACCTTCTGCTAGTTTTAATTCAGCGGCGCAGAATTGGGAATGCATGAGATCGGTTTGTTTGTACTGCCAAAAATATATTTTCAGGTTAAAAGTTAATTGAAAACAAACCTTACTCAACTGAAAAAATATTTATAAACAAATAAAATTAAATAAAAAGTATATACTTCCTCTAACAATACAAAAATACGTCGGTCAATAGGGAAAATATATGAAAAACTCGTTTTTTGACTATAAAACGTTTCTTATACATTTTAGAGAAAAATGGTTTAAGTAAATATTGTAGATCATAAAAATTCTTTACTTTTGAGAGTTTCTAAATTAAAATACATTGACTGGGATGATTGCAAAAAACCCTTATTTATACAATTGATGGATTCGACCGTTACTTGATGGAAGTTCATTTTATCTAACAATAAAACACTGAAAACGTTTGTTTTATATACTTCCACAAAATTTATTACAACTATGTGACTACAGCTGTTTCGGCAGAGTGCCTTTCTCAAGTGATTTAGATTACTATGGGTTTGCCTTTTTAAAGTCTTTAACTGAAGAGGTTGAGGAATGGGGAACTGTTTGTCTCGAGTTGGTCATTCAGAATTATATCTGTATTTTTCAATTTATTAATTTCTATAGATTCTAATAAAGATATCTTAAGGCCTTTATTTTGAATATGCAGAATTTGAAACTGTTATTAAAATAATGATTATGATCTAGAAGGTGAAGTGCGTTTGTAGAAGTGTCTGTTTTTCTATTGTTGAAAGCCCTTTTGTGTTCTGCTATCCGTTTGTCAAAGGTTCTGCCAGTTTGACCGATGTAAGTTTTCGGACAGTCACCACAAGTTAGTATGTAAACACTACTCTGTAGTTGTTTTCTCTTTCGGCTCTTATTGTTCTTAATATATTTGCTTAAGTTGTTGTTAGTTCTGAAAGCTGGTGTTATTCCTTTCTTTTTTATGTATATGGCTATTTTTGTTGTTATCTTGCCAGTGTATGTGATAGAGCAGAAGGTACTGGGTTCTTTCTGTGGTGGTGGATAGACTAATTTCAGAGCTTTCTTATCGAGTTTTTGGTTTAACATTTTGTTAATTGTTTGTTCGTTATAGCCATTGTTTACTGCTATTTGTTTAATGGTGTACTTACTGTTCTATCTCGAAGCTATTTTTTGACAAGGGAATTTCTATCGGTCTATGTATCATGCTATGGTAGGCTGCTAATTTGTGTTGTGTAGGATGGGATGATGAATTGTGTATAGTTGTGTCAGTATGGGTAGGTTTATGATAGAGAACTCATGTTTGTTGTGTAGTCTGATAATTGTTACATCTAGAAAGTTTATGGACTTATTCTGTTCGGTTTCTATTGTAAACTCAAGATTACTATGAAGTGAATTAATGTATGATAAAAATTGGTCAAGTTGCCTGTTAGTTCCTGTAAAGCATACTAGTATATCATCCACGTATCTCCACCAATATAAGAACTGTTAAAATGGGGATGTTTAGAAATTGTTGTTTCAAGTTGGTTCATAAATATATCTGATAGCAACGGGTTTAGAGGATTACCCATAATAAGTCCCGCACTGTTGCCTGTGTATTGTGTGTATGTTTGATTATTGAATTCAATATAGTCTTGATTTATGCAAATTTCAAGAAGGTGTAAAATTTCAGATGCAATGTTTGGATTTGTACTATTATGGTCTAAAAGATTTTTAACTAAAACAAAAGTTTCTGTAGGAGGAACACTAGGAAAAAGATTTTTTACGTCAAATGAGATTAGTCTGGAGGTGTTGGGCAATTGAAAATGTTGTATTTTATTAACTAGTTCTAGTGTATTTTTTACAATGAATTTAAGTGAAAATCTAGTGTATTCTGTAATAATATCTGACAGTTTTTTATAAGTTTATATGACGGAGCTGTCAGAGTACAAGCTTCTACCCCATATAGTAGTTGCGACCAAACATTATCGATGAACCTCAATCTGATGGCCCATACTCAATTTCTTTGTAAACATTGACTTGTATTTTCTAAATCCTTTTCTAACTGTTTTTATTCTGACCTTCATCTCCTCATCTTGATCTAACGGTGAGTTTATAATTGCTCCGAGGTATTTATACTTGTCGACCCTCTCTAGCGGTTTACCCTTCCATGTCAGATGTATGTTGTCAATGTCAACAGGGTTTTTTGAGATCACCATGTATTTGTTTTTATCTATATTCATTGCTAGTCCCATCTTCTTGCTTTCTCTGTTAATGATTTCTAGGAGAATTTGTAAATCGTCAATATTCTCTGCCATGATTGCGGTGTCATCTGCAAATCATAATGTTATTAATGATGCTCCCTCCAATAATTACACCTTCAGTTCTCTCCCATAGTGCCTCGTGAAATATTAGTTGGGAGCACACATTAAATAATTGTGGCGACAGCACGCATCCCTGTCTGACTCCTCTTTAAATTTCTACTTGGTTTGTCTGACTATCTTCCACCCGTACAATCGCTGTTTGATTGTAGTATAGATTTTTGATTAAATTAATATCCTTGGGATCTATAGCCCGATCAGGGAACGCAAAATTTTACGAAAACCTCCAAAAAAATAAAGGAAGGATGAAAATTTGGGAATAGGTAGTTGAAATTGTCTATTATTATATAAGAAAAAGTTTACAATTCTACATCCCCTCCATTTTACAAAAATTGGAAAATAGGGGCTGAAAAATTTTTTCTCGGGGGTGAAAAAATATCTGTTCAAAATAAGTCCGGAATTGGATAAAATGACTAATTCTAAGTAACTTTTGTTCTATAGAGTTTTTTTAATAAGTCAATACTTTTCGAGTTATTTGCTAGTGAATGTGTTCATTTTTAACCAAAAAAATGTTTTTGGACAGTTTTTCGGAGTTAACTCAAAAAGTAAGTATTTTAGCGAAAAAAAATATTCTTAGTAAAAATATAGCTTATAAAAAAATGAAAACAATGGTGTATGCGTGAGGTCTGCAGACCCAGTAGAAGCAGAGTTGCAGCAATGAAAATGTAGGTTCTTCTTCGTCAAATTCCAAATCGAATATTTCAATGAGAAATAACCAAAAAACGGAGCACTTTTCGTGGAAAATTCATTACAACTTTTTTGAAGTGTTAAAAAAAAGGTTTATTTTTGTTTAAAAAAAAACTTCTAACATTAAAAGTAAGTGAGTTACGCTCAAAATATTGTTGGTCCCTTTTATTTTTTGGTAAAAAAATGGCGAAAATCACCCCTTAATTAGCTTCTCAAATAAAATTAATCGTTACCGCTTTACAAGTTACTTTACTTATGTATTGTTTATATTTCTATAAGTTTCATTGGTTCAAAGTGCACAGTTTTGAAAAAAATTGGGTTTAAAATAAAACATTTTTTTAATTTTGAAAAAAATCGTAATTGTTTATGGAATTAACTTAAAAACAACTAGGAATACCAAAAATCTCAAAGAGTAATAAAATGTACGTTTTGCTTTTCTGAATATTTTTGCTTTTTGGTTTTCTTGTTAGACAAAAATTGGTTATGCTATGGCTGTTCAAAATTTGCCTAAACTCGTGATTAGTTACTCGTTCAAGCCATTTTAACTACAGCTTTTTCAAAACGAAGCACTTTAAACCGATGAAACTTACAGATCATATAAATAATACATAGACAAAGTAACTTGTGAAGTGGTAATGTTAAAATTTATATGTGATGCTAATTAGGGGGTGATTTTCGCGATTTTTTTACCAAAAAATAAAAGGGACCAAAAATATTTTGAGTGTAATTCACTTACTTTTAATATTACAAGTTTTTTTTTTAAACAAAAATAAACCTTTTTTTAAACGCTTTAAAAAAGTTAAAATGAATTTTCCCCCAAAAAGTGCTCCGTTTTTGGGTTATTTCACATTGAAATATTCGATTTGGAATTTGACGAAGAAGAACCTACTTTTCATTAGCTGCAACTCTGCTTCTACTGGGTATACAGACCTAATATATACACCATTTTTTTAAATTTTTTTATGGGCTATATTTTTGCTAAGAATATTTTTTTCGCTAAAATACTTACTTTTTGAGTTATCTCCGAAAAACCGTCCAAAAACATGTTTTATTTTGTTAAACATGAACATATTATTCACTCGCAAATAACTCGAAAAGTATTGACTTAGTCAAAAAACTCTATAGAAGAAAAGTTATTTAGAATTAGTCATTTTATCCAATTCCGGTCTTATTTTGTATGTATTTTTTTCATCTTCGAGAGGGGGGTATTCCCCTCCATTTTTGTAAAATGGAGGGGATGTAGAATTGTAAACTTTTTCTTATAAAATAATAGACAATTTCAACTACCTATTCCTAAATTTTCATCCTTCCTTTAGTTTTTTTGGGGTCAGATTGTTCTTTCATCGGGCTACTAGGTGTATGTGTTTCAATACATGTATGAGTTTACCAAGTTTTAACTCTGTCAAACGCTTTTTAGAAATCTATATAACATATGAATTCGTTTTTATAATATTCCCTGCATTTTTGTAATAGTACCGTCATTGCGCACAATGCCTCTCTTGTTCCCATTCCACCTCTAAAACCAAACTGTGTGTTGTCTAATAATTATTGTTCTTCACATTTTTATAAGACAAATAAATTTAAAGTGTATGAGTTCATGTATCAGAATCAAAGCATAAGCGTTTTAAAGGTACTGAAATAAAACATTGTCGACAACGAGAAGCGTAAAGCTCGATCTTAACCGAGGGTAGATCCCGATATCGTTATTTCTTTCTTAGCTTCCTTTTCCGGTTTCAGACCAGTGCTGGATTTTACATATGAAACAGATGTGTGGAACACATTAAATCTACGACAACAATCTAAGATGATTTTTTAAGAATGATCAGTGACTAAATATTTGTACATATTACTTTTTATATGAGAACTAAACCAAACAATAAGAAATGTGACGAATTAGAATATTACAATAATTACTAAAACAAAAGATGAGCATCAAAGTTTACTAATGGCAAACCTAATAAAATAAAATAATTAGTGAGACCGAACTTGCCAAAATAGCGAGGGTACTTATACTTATACACCAGGGAAATAAGGCAAAAATATACCATGTTCGGGACACTTGAGCAGCCAGGTTGCAAATGGGTTTTTTTGGGTACTATATGTATAATGTATACCTAATACAATATAAATACAAAAATGCCCGTCACAGTTTGGACGAGAAATTTAGTTATTAACAAATAAGGGTCAAAAATGGGAGTTTTTTCGTTTAAATAGCTGCAGCTAAAAATAGCGTAATTAAATATCTAGTATTCTTCTTTGAGTAGATGAGCCAAGGTTTAAAATAGCGCTTTTTGAATTTTGGTCCGATCATTTGTTGCTTCGGATATTGCAAAATAAAACTAAAATTTTGAAAATAAAAAATTTGTTATAACTTGCGAAAATAAATTTAAGACTTTCATATTGCATGAAAAGTTGAGTCAAGCAGTCCACACAATGCACAAAAAATTTTAAGACGATTCGTCAATTAGTTTAAATTTTATTCAATTTGTTTATCGCAAAGAGCTTTTTTTTTCGCAGTGTTATTGTTCAGAAAATAATAATGATATAGCAATTTTGTGAAAACAATATGAAAGAAGAATAGTCATATTTTCAAAGCATTTAATAAAATCATTGAAAAGTAATTTTTATCACTCAGAAAATATTTTACTAAAATAGAGTCATTTTTGGCTTATAAACAATTTGAATAACTTTGTTAATATTGACTGTAGGCTAAAACTACAATGGGATTTGAATAACTGGTATTTTTATACGAATTTTCAAAGAAAAACTTTTTGCCTAGGTTAATTACGGTCAAAGTTAGCCACTTTTTTTATTTAATTGACCACTACTTTATTTATAACAATTAAGCAACCTAACTTGGGCTATTTTGAAGTTGAAGATATATAGTTTATGTGTAAAAGTTTGAGTAAACTTTGAACCTCAACAGAGTGGTTAATAAAGTTTTAAAAATGGCGTCCGAACGGAATTAATTCGTGTTCGGTGGAGGGGAATTAATAAAATCCGTGCACTGAAAAAATGAAACTGATTCTGCAAAAATATGCTGCGATTAATATCACTGTAGCTTGTTGATGGATTTTGATCATAATTTTTTAATTTGTATTTACTCGTACTCTTAGAGTACGCTATGTACACACATCCCCACCTAACATTACAAAATGTTAGGGGGAACTCCCCTTATCACTCAGGGATATGAAAAATAGATTACGACCAGGCGCGGATACGGGGGGTCAACGGGTCCATGGACCCCCCTATTGTATTTAATCTGTAAGCATTTTTTGATTATTTATTAATTTTTTCTGTCAACTCTTATTTTCAAACGATCAGTAAGTAAGTCTGGACCCCCCTATTATGAATTTCTAGATCCGTGCCTGCTTACGACCAAGCGGTCTCGGAGGAGTATGGAAACTAACACTGTGACAGGAGAATTTTATAGATGTAAATATATACATAGATGGCTATTAACAAATAGGGGTTGGTGATAAAAGAGTGAAAATTAAGGGTTGTATGTATTTTTTAATTCTACATCATATAAAATTAAAGTAGATAATTTTGTCCAAAAAAATAAAAAAAAATGTCAGGGGGATGCCTTTATAACTTATAGGTATAAAAAATAGATTAAAACCTCTTCTCCGGCCTATAATACGTGTAAAATTTCATAAACATCGGCCAAGCCGTTTCGGAGTAGTATGGTAACTAACATTGTTACAGGAGCATTTGATGTATATAGAAGTAACTGCGAATTAAATAATAAAAGTGGCTAACTTTGAGCCTATTTAACCTAGTCAAAAAGTTTTTTCTGAAAATTCGTGTAAAAATACCAGCTTTTGAAATCCTAAAATAGATTTACTCTATAGTCAATATTAACAAAGCTATTCAAATTGTTTATAAGTCAATAATGACTCTATTTTACTAAACTTTTTTCGGAGTGATAAAAACGACTTTTTAATGATTTTTTTCAACACTTTGAAAATATAACTATTCTTCTTGCATGTGGTTTCCACAGAATCGTTATGTCATTATTATTTTCTGAACAATAACATTGCGAAAAAAAAGCTATTTGCGATAAACAAATTGAATAAAATTTAAACTAATCGACGAATCGTCTTAAATTTTTTGTGCATTATATGAAATGTTTGACTCAACTTTTTGTGCAATATGAAAGTCTTAAGGCCATTTTCGCAAAAGTTAGCGGCACATTTTTTATTTTTGAAATTTTAGTCTTATATTGCAATTTCCGAAGCAGAAAATGATCGGACCAAAATTTAAAAAGTGCCATTTTAAACCTTGGCTGATCTACTAAAATGCAAATACTCTAAATAATTTATATAATTACCCTATTTTTACCTGTAGCGATTTAAACGAAAATACTGCCATTTTTGACCCTTATTTGTTAATAACTAAATTTCTCGTCCGAACTGTGACGGACAATTTTGTATTTATAATGTATTAGGTATATCGTACCCAAAAACCCCATTTGCAACCTGGCTGCTCAAGTGTCCCGACAAAAACCTTATTTCTCTGGACTATTAGCAAAACTACAGAATTCTTTAATAACAGAAGATAAAACGTCTAACCATCTTATGAAGTACATATATTAATAAACCAAAGTTTTAAATTAATATATGTCTATTAACTTCCATTGCATGACTGAGAAGATAAAAATTGGCAGAGAGGTGCGGCAGGGAGATACCTTGTCGCCGAAACTATATATAACTGTCATGAAGTACGCATTTAAATGACTAAAGTGGGAATCAAAGGGTATTAGCATCGACGGAAAGATATTAAATCATCTCCGATATGCCGATGACATTATTCTCATAACAGATGACTTAGGAGAAACTTGGGTTATGCTACAACAAACTACAGCAACTAACATCGAGTCAGTTTAAAGATAAACTATGGCAAAACAAAAATGATGACCAATCTCGTCCTCAATGAGCTGATAGAAATCGAGAAATCGCCGATAGAACTTGTGGAAAAATATGTGTATTTGGGTAACGAAAAACGGTTAACGCGAGGCAACCAAATATGCGAGCTACTCAAAAGAATAAGTTTACGTTGGGCTGCATTCGGAAAAATGAGAGACGTTTTTAAAACCGGTGGCGCCCAAAATCCCAACAGCCAAAATCCGGACATGCAACAATCCTCGCATAAGTAAAAATTCCGACCATTACATTTTGAATATTTATTGTTTCCTTTTCAAATGCAATACCAAATCATATTATAGAGTATTGAAATTGAAAAATTAATTACTTACTAATAAGTACGGGTACTAATTACAGTCGAACCCGCTTATTGGAATAGCCTTCGTGCCAAGCAAAAGTATTCCTATAACAGGGATATTCTAATAACCGATCATATGTGCATAGTAAAAACGTTTTGGGACCTCAAATTTTTATTCCTTTAGCCGGAATATTCCTTTAACCGGTATTCTAATGAGCGGGTTCGACTGTATTATGTACAGTCCCTGGCCATATTATTATGCCACCTATGAATTTTGACAAAAATCAACTATTCCACTAAATACGTTTTGTTTAAAATATGATTTTTAAATTTAATTTTTTTATGCAATGTTAATGTTATTCATTAACTATAATATATTTAATAATAAACAGCAATAAAATATTTGAAAATATTACATATTGTTATTTTTTAATATTTTGTTCAATTTCTGACCTTAATCAGATGGAAAATATTTGGGAGCTTTTAAAACGAGAAATTTCCGATGTAGACCATGGCGCATCTGTAAAAATATTAGTACATTTGGACGTTGAGAGGTGACTCAAATTTTTTTGCAGAAATTGCTTGAAAATAAATCAAATAATAATATTTGAGTTATCCTCCCTCTCAAAAAGGTCCGGAACATTGTTTAAATAATCAAAATGTCAAAAAATTAAGGAAAAATTTGATTTTTTTCTTCGTTTTTTGATTATAACTTTAAAAGTATTCATTTCCGAGAAAAGTTGTACTGACATAAAAGTTGCGTAATTAAATCCTACAATGTTATTCACATACTCTATCCTTGGAAATAACACTTTTATTAGCAAAAACTTTCTTTGTTCATATATTTTAACTTAAAAAATAAAAGTTTATTATTTTTAAATATATGCAATTGTTAAATAATATTTCACAAACAATAATAAAATTAGCTTGATTTTTGTGGAATTAAAATATTAAAATACAACAAAATATAGAGTAAGAAAATAATATATTAGATAAAGATGGGAAGAAATTTTGGTGGAAATCAACTTGTGTGAATCGAACACCGCTGTCCTGCGCGTAGCACCAAAAATTATTGTTTATTTAAAAAATTTCCTGACGCCGTGGTAATTAATCGATTTTAGTTTTGCAAATTGGAAATGAAAGGTACAGTACACTTCTATAAGCAAAAATAATTTCAACTTGCTATCTGCTTTATTTTCAGTCCTGTAACATTTTGAAAAAATGAATTTTTTTTGCGAAAGCTGGATTGCAAAATTTATTTTGCAAAATGTATTATACCGATCTTAATGAAATTTAGAGTATTGTTTTACTGTATCATAAAGTTTTTCTGGGTGAAATATGAAGGTCCTAAGTGTAGCATAAATGGTTGAAAAACGTAAAAGGCGAATACTTGTTTTTGTATGGTTTTTTCGCAATTATTGCTATTTTGCAACTAGGGTGACTATTTTTTAAATTTTTAACCAATTCCATGTTGTAGAAAATTTAATTACGCAACTTTTATGTCAGTACAACTTTTCTCGAAAATGAATACTTTTAAAGTTATAATCAAAAAACGAAGAAAAAAATCGAATTTTTCCTTAATTTTTTGACATTTTGATTATTTAAACAATGTTCCGGACCTTTTTGAGAGGGAGGATAACTCAAATATTATTATTTGATTTATTTTCAAGCAATTTTTGCAAAAAAATTCGAGTCACCTCTCAACGTCCATCTCAAAACAGATGCGCCCTGGACTAATGAAAAGGTAACTAACGAAATTGATTTGATTAAAGGACTAATATATCGTTGAAACCACAATGACAAATTGAAGCAAAAAAATTAACTGCATTTTAAGTATGCCAAGCCGGGTACTAGTGGTAATCAAAGTTAGAGGGGGCTCAGCAAAATATTAAAAAAATACAAATATGTGATATTTTAAAATGGTTTATTATTAAATGTTTTATATTTAATAATAAACACCAATAAAACATTTAAAAATATCACATATTTTTATTTTTTCAATATTTTGCTGAGCTCCCTCTAACTTTGATTACCGCTAGTACCCGTCTGGGCATATTTTGAATGCAGTTAAATTTTTTTTTGCTTCAATTTGTCATTGTGGTTTCAACGATATATTAGTCCTTTAATCAAAACAATTTCGTTAGTGACCTTTTCGTCGAAAATTTCTCGTTTTAAAAGCTCCCAAATATTTTGCATCTGATTAAGATCAGAAATTGAACAAAATATTAAAAACATATAAATATGTAATATTTTAAAATATTTTATTGCTGTTTAATATTAAATATATTATAGTTAATGCGTAACATAAACATTGCATAACAAAATTAAATTTAAAAATCATATTTTAAACAAAACGTACTTAGTGGAATAGTTGATTTTTGCCAAAATTCATAGGTGGTCATAATAATATGGCCAGGCACTGTATTTTAAAAGAAAAAATTATTTAACACTGCATTTTATAATATAAAAGCTATACTTACTGAAATGGAAGGTTGTAAGTGACATGATAATATCTATTATATGAAAGTAAACTTGAATTTAGGATTTGATTATGCATAATAATATATTATTGGACTATATATTGGCAAAAAATAATTTAATTCATATACCCATGTTAGAAATTTTATTTAGACAATTAGTTCATATTAAATGGTAAATACTTTTTTGTTTAGTAATAAAAAATAAAAAACAGATGGCCATAAACACAAAAAGCAATAAATAAATGTAATTATATGTTAAAAAGAAACTTATCAAACCTGTCGGGATTCTGGCCTGTCGGGATTTTGGCCTGTCGGGATTTGGGGTAGATCCGTTTAAAATAAATATACCAATCCAAATTCCAATTTAAAAAGGAAAGCTTGTTATAGGTGCTTTCTACCAGTCTTCACATACTGAGCAGAAACCTTAACTCTCACAAAAACATCAACTGAAAAATTTAGAAGGACACAACGAAAGATGGAGAAATCAATACTTGGAATCATCATCATTCTCTTCGCCTTATCCCTATGCGGGGTAGGCTTCCCTAATTGCATTTCTCCAGACAATTCTATCTTGGGTCATATCAATGTCAATCCCCTTTACCATCATGTCCTGCCTTATCGTCTCCCCCCAGGTCTTCTTTGGTCTTCCCCTCCTACTTCTTCCAGGAATCTGCACTTCAGCTATTCTTCGTATTGGGTGATTAACGTCTCGACGTTGAAGATGACCAAACCATCTTAACCTATGCTCTCTCATTTTGGCATCAATTGGTGCCACACCTAGACTTCGCCTAATATACTCATTTCTAATTTTATCCTTCTTTGTCACTCCACTCATCCATCTAAGCATTCTCATTTCCGCCACATGCATTCGTTGTTCCTCTTTCTTCTTCACTGCCCAACATTCAGTTCCGTACATCATAGCCGGTCTTATGGCTGTTTTATAGAATTTTCCCTTCAGCTTCATTGGAATTTTTCTGTCACACAACACACCACTCGCTTCTTTTCACTTCATCCATCCAGCCCTAATTCTACTGCATGCATCTCCATCTATTTCTCCATTACTCTGTAATACCAATCCCAGGTACTTAAAACTATTGCTTTTTACAATCAGTTCACCATTCAAAGATACAATTTTATTTGTAATAACTCCATCTTTAAATGAACATTCCAAATACTCTGGTTTTGTCCTACTAAGTTTTAAACCGTTTTCCTCCAGAGCTTGCCTCCACTGTTCCAGTTTTTGTTCTAAGTCTCTTTCACTATTTCCTATTAACACGACATCATCAGCATACATTAAGCACCATGGAATGTTACCCTGTAGTTTCGCTGTTATCTGGTCCAAAACTAATGAGAATAAATACGGACTAAGCACAGAGCCTTGGTGCAATCCTACTTTCACATGAAATTTATCAGTCTCTCCCACACCTGTCCTAACACTAGTCGTTACTCCCGCATACATATCCCTCACAATGTTTACATATTCACCAGGGACTCCTTTCTTATTGAGTGCCCACCACAGAATCTCTCTTTCTTATTGAGTGCCCACCACAGAATCTCTTGAGGAACTCTATCATATGCTTTATCAAGATCAATGAATACCATATGAGCGTTTGTTTCTTTACTCCTGTATTTTTCCATTAACTGCCTTATAATGAAAATTGCACCTGTTGTTGATCTGCCCAGCATAAAGCCAAATTGATTCTCTGTAGTTTGTACATTATTGTATATCTCCCTTGTTTTTGTAAACAGGTACCAGTATACTGCTTCTCCATTCGTCTGGCATTTGTCCAACTTCCATGATTCTATTAAATAGACCTGCTAGCCACCTTGTTCCTGTCTCTCCCAATGCTCTCCATACTTCCCAAGGAATATCATCAATATTTCTAAACCTAAGCGGTTTAGTGTGAACAATATTCTATACAAAAATGTTCTACATTAAATTTGAAACGAAAATTTTACTGTGGGAAAGATATTCATGCGACATTGTCCATAGAAAGTTCAGAGTAGGTTTCTTCGTACCAGAGATTTATATAGCCTACTCCTGTAGAAGCCTCTTGAAGGTGGTGAGGTTGACGTTTCTTCAAGGGCTTATCAGTAACATACCACCGGCTATTGAAATAGCAAATTATATTTAGAAAACACAATCATGTTAAATAAATTAGTTCCCTCAGTATAATATTATTATAATTTGCCCAAAAAATGTAACAAATATGGAAAACATCCACTTTACACGCTCCGTAACTCCGCAACCGTTGATTTTAGAACAATTATGCATTGGACCTTTTTCATTTCAAATTTAATGTAGAACATTTTTGTATCGAATATTGTTCACGCTAAACCGCTTACGTTTAGAAACATTGACGAAAAACTAATTTACCGACTTCTCCCCTTCCCCCTCCCTTCAAAGTCGACGCTCAAAATTGTGTAACTTTTTACTGAACAATATATGGACTATATGGAACAATTTGGTGTTGGAGGAAAACTTTGATTTCGGATGACGGGGTTAGGCCTTTTTTGGATCAGTTGTATCATACTAATTTATTTTTCTTTTTATGACTTATTTAATAGAGGTTACGTTATTTTTTGGAAGTTTTGCCAATCTTTAGTAGCGTGAAACAGTTTCCCTATTTATATTCTCTATTTATATTCATCCAATCTCATATAAATATATTTTATTGAACCGTTTCGTATGTAGAGTATTCACCTTCCTGTCGTAAAATATCTATTGTTGTTGACTTCGCTATTTTAGTTCCGACTACGACGATTACTTAGTCTTACACCTGGGAAATAATTTTTTTAGTTATATAGCTCTGAATATTATACAGGGCAGCGAAAAATTATGGAAACATAATTTCTCTGAAACCTATGAATATATATTTATGAAATTCTAGGATCATGAATCGAGATGATATTCTGCATCGTCTAGAGCAGCGATACTCAACCTTTTTCTTTCCTGGGCCACATAGTATCTTTTGCCATAGCTTGCGGGCCGCAATCAAGATGAAGTAGTATACAGGGTGTTTCATTGGGAAACGAAAATACTGGAATAGTGAATAGAGCTAAATGAGGCGGTTCTAGACATACTAAATTTATTGCTCCACCGACTTTATAACCGAGTTACAGGGTGTTTTAATCGATTTTGCCCATTTCTTTCTGGACCCATAACTTTATAACCGCCTTGTATATTTTTTTGATATTTGGTACACATATGTCACATTTAGAACCCAAACCATTCAACTACTAATCAAAAAAATCCAGGTTCGGATTAAACAAAATTATAAATCCATTGTGACCTTGAAACAACATCCTGTATATTGAAATTTTCAAAACCCGTTTGCACATTTTGAAAGAGCTTTAATGGAGCTTCCATTTTTTGCGCAGACAATTCAATGACTTGTAATTTTGAAATTATGTCGAAATTTCTAAGAACTCGAACTTTCAAAACAAAAATTTCGATATAATTTCAAAATTAATGTCACTAAATTATTTGCGCAAAAAATTAAAGCGAGCAATTAAACTTAGTTTTTTGTGCTCTTTTCAAATGTGCAGACGAATTTTGAAAATTTTAATATAGAGGGTGTTGTTTCAAGGTCACAATTATTTTAAATTTTTTTTGTTAATCTGGACATGCATTTTTTTGTGATTACTAAATGGGTCGTTGCAATGTAGTAAATAAGTATTGATTATTTTTAAAATAAGTATTTGTTCATTAACTTTTAATAATTTATTATTAAAAGTTAATAATACCTTGCTTTTAAATCAGAGTTCTTAAAAATGTCAATATAATTTAAAATTAAAGTCATTAAATTGTCTGCCTCACGCACAAAAACGCCTTAAACACATCGGCACACTATCAAATAATTTGAAAAACACGTGAAATTTGATAAATAATTTGATCACAGGGCCCTTTAGTTAGCCTTCGGGCCGCATAAAAAGGTCTAGAGGGCCGCATGCGGCCCGCGGGCCGCAGGTTGAGTATCACTGGTCTAGAGTAAAGAACATTTCAAATTTATGTGACATCAGCGTTTAGCGTATCGCCACCATATTGATTTTTTTTAAATAGACCTAGGTCGAGTGATATATTATAGAAAATCTTATTTTTTCCTCTTTTCAGAAATACTAAAAAAGTAGGTACCATATTACTTATGAAAAACTCTATTACATTGCATTTTTATTAATCCATTTTTATTTTTCACTATTCTTAGTACACCATTGATAAATAATCTAAAACTAAAACCAGCAGTAGGATCGAAAAAATGTCAAAAAACATTTTGTATCTATACAATACAATCTTAAATTTTTAATTAGTCTTGTATTTGATATCGTATGTGTTTGAAAGTAATTATTTTATCTCAGTAAATTAAAATAAAATCAAAATCTAATTCCGTACAGGTTGGAATAAATTTTTATCAAAGTTTGGGTCAAAACAAAAGATATTTTCAAGAAAGTATATGATTCATATGAGGGGATCATTGTTTAAATAATTAAAAATGCTTTTAGAAATTTACTTTTTAACTGCTGCGATCATTCATATTTTTATGAAGGTTTTGCGATTTTTTTCTGCAAAGCTAAAGAAACAGTCTTTCATATAAGACTTACTAAATTAAATTTGGTTCTTAATTTATTTAAATAATAATTGTAAATCAAGATTCAAAAACAAATTTGCAAAAAATATTATTTGCATTATAAATAAGCGCTATAAAACATTTTATTTTGCAGAAAAAGTTGCGTTGTGTTACCATTATAGCAAAAAAATAAAGTAAAAAAAATTGGTTTAAAAATATTTAGTAGTTTATGAGATATTTAATTTGTTTATTGAATATTACCTTTCTGTCAATTGCAAAAACGCGGTTGTTGCCGATAGAGCATACAATTTTTTAAGGTCTCGTTTTTGCTTTTATGTATATTTTCCGTAAATGCATTGAGAAATCAAAATTTCGATTAAACCCCACTCTAAAATGGCGTTTGAAAATTGTTGTAATTTGTTTAAAACTTGTTTTTTTAATAACATCGCTGGGATTAAAAATTTTGAGAAGATGTTTCGTTATTCGTTTTCCTGGTGATTTTTCAAACATTTCAAAAGAAATAGTTTTTTTAGGACCATTTTTTGCCGAGATAGCTGTTCCAAATTTAAAAATTCATAATTTGTTTATTTATCAATATTAACATTGAACAGTTCGTGAGTACATCTTACAAGCCTACTATTTAACAAAGCCATTTATACATGTAGTAAAAGTTGTAGAATATTTTGAAAAATAATGACTTTCATAGATACCTTAAATGAAAACTTTTTACCTGAAAATTGGCGGAGGGTAGTTTGCAATTTGGCACAAAAGATAACCACAAAACAGTATTAAAACAAATTTTGATATTAAAAAATTAACAAAGTCGAACTGAATTAGGTTTGATAATTATTTGTGTACAATTTGTTTACAAGAAATACAAAAACTTTTTCCGATAATATAGTTGAAATTGATTTACTAAGTGAAGATTTAGATTATAATGACAATAATGATGATATTTATAGTATGTACCGATGCAAATATTGATGACAATGAATTAAGTTTGTTAGTAAAATTTATACGTATAAATTAATAATAAAGATAAACACAATTTCTAGTAGAGGTGGGAAATTATCAATAGAAACATATATATCTAAATTATTTTGATAGTTTCCCACCTTTAGACGTATCGATAGATTTTTGAAAAATATTGACCACTGTATATATAAATTTTCTTTTAAAACCTTTTTCTGAAACCAATTTTTAAAAATTTAGTAGGCATATATATACACAATTGCTTTTGTTTTTGTATTTTGTTTTATGTGTTGAATATTTTATTGGCTAGTTAGATTTTAATTTTAAAAGTAGACGTTCGGATTTTTGCCGCAATGCTATATACTCACGGAAAATTTTAATTTTCGGTCAATAAGGAAAAAAAAAATTGAAAAAATCTAACACATTCGTCAAAAAAAAGCGTGGCGCGTCATCATCGAATAAACGGTTTTCGCACCACGCTTTTCTTTAACGAATGTGTTAGATTTTTTCAATTTTTTTATTTTTTGCTTTTTAGTTGATTTTTTTTATAATATGTTTAATTTTAGTCACTCGTAACTAGAAAGAAGAAAAGCGTTTCTTAAAAATATTTTTTTTATATTTTTTTATTTTTTACTTTTTAGTCTTACACTTTTCATACATAAAAATATATCGTCATGTGTATTATATGTATAAAACATATATTATGTACAAACATGAAAAGTAGTCGGAATCGGCAAAAAATTTGAAACTTTATTGTTTATTTATGAAGCATAACGTAAACAATTAAATTGTAAAACAAGAGAATTTAAGCATTTTCCGTTAAAATCGTTTTTATTTAAACAATTAAAAAAATTTTTATTTACTATTCGTGTATTGTTCCCGCGAATGCATATGTCTGCAAATTTTTAGTCATTTGCATTGAAGAAAAGGCAATCAAATTAACGTCCAAAGATTTGACCCAAACGATTGAACTAAACCAAAGCGTTTAATTAATTAATACGACCAAACGAATTCTAATGTTAATTGTAGCACAAAACGTCTCTACCGGTGGTTTTTCTAAGACTACGATAAAAACACGAATTTTTTGAATTCGAGTTTTGGTTGAAGTTTTGTTTCGTGTCGTATTGAAATTTGACACGAATAAACGCCAATTTATATATAAACAAATATATGAGCGTTCAAAATTTGAAACTTAATTGTTTATTTACACTCAAAAAAAATTAGTTCGTAATATTGATTAACAGTGATTATTGAATAGTATTTCGTTGTAACAACAATTTAATTTTTTGTTTCAACGAACTTTTAGACATTGACGAATGTATTTGGTTATTGTCACAATGATTGAATAATAATTGTGAAAATAACTAGAGTACATTAATCAATAACACTCAATTTATTCAGCCAATAACTTAATTTCGTATAGTTAATAAATAATGTTAATTCTGGCATCAACTCACTTTCTTGATTTCGTAGATGACAAGCAATTACCTTGGTTTATCGTGAGAACGTACAGATTTCATTAAAACAATGTACAAATGTTGTTAATATAGAGTAATATATGATTATTGTATAGATGTAAACTGCTTGTTGTGACAACGAATGCATTAATCAATCTACTACTGCGTTTAATAACCACAATCAATGCGTTCATGGTGACAATAAACGTAGTTGTTGAGACAATAAATGTTTTGCTTGACCATTTGAAATGTAACGGCTTTTCCTTATCGTAATACCCCTAGCTTCTCTGTGTTACCATTGTTTAAAAAATAATTCTTTGTTAAACAATGCTGTTACCTCTGCCGAAGTGCCGAATAATAATTTCACTTAGTTTCCAAGTGCAGTCCGTAGTAGAAGGAAGTTTTCGTGTGTTTATTATCGTGAAATTTCGGTCGAATTCTTTTGAAAATTTAAACGCGGAATAAAATATTACAGTATCATCGAGGGTCTGCAGTCCCTGAGAACTTCTATAATGATTATTTTAATAAGTCACAGGGGCGAAAAAGAGAAAATTTTGTATGATTTTTAATTTCAAATATACCATTCAAAAGAAACTTTTTGTTTATTCTAAGGGACTTTCAGCCCTCGGTAATAAATAATGTAATCTTTTATTCTGCGTTTAAATTTTTCAAAAATACTTATTAGTTTTCTCAGGATTCCAAAAAAAAATGAATGCGTTTAAAAAGAATTCGATCGAAATTTTGCACCTGCGCTCTCAAAAAGGATTAAAGTATTATACATTTTTGGAATCACTATTTTAAACGCTTTTAAATGAGCTGTCACATGATGTACTTTCCCATTTAAAAAAATCAAAGTTATGCCTGTCACCTGAAGAGGGATCGTGTAAAGTTCGAAACATTGATGTTATAATATACTTTGATTATTTTAAAAATCGACCTGTCCGAGCGTTTTGCTTATGTGCTAAAAATAAATAAGTTGATAAGGGGGGGGGGAGTGTAACACTTATTCCAGCGCACTGTATAAGTGAAATCATGATATGATTTCTCATATGAAAAATCACACAGTGTAAAGTCCATTAGGTGTAGGACAAAAAAGGGGAATTTAAAAAATTATTATTTTAATCAATATCATACATTGGGCTAATGCATTCAGTAATTATTAATATAAAATACGTTCATAATAGGAATGAACGAAACTAATTGTAAGAATGAATAGAATTGCTTGTAAGAATAACCGTATTTATTGTAGGAATGAACGGAATTAATTGTAAGAATAAACGGAAATAATTGTAGAAATAAACGAAATACGGTAGGAGAAATAACACTGTTATTGACACAACGAATAATCTTCATCGGTCAATTAACGACGTTGTTGTTTCAATGAATAGTGTTCGTTGACTCAATGAACAGAGTTCGTAATATCAATAAAGTGATATTATGGTATACATAATGAATGTTCATCCATTCAATAAACGTAATACATTGGCTCAACTAACGAAAATAATGAATTGATGAACATTGCTTTGTTGTTCCAATAAAACCAAGAATTTGACAAATTTTAAGTGTTGCGTTTGTTGTCTGAATTAACATTTTTATTGATATTACGTACCTTTTTCGTGTATGAAGTATTACATAAACAATTAACGTAAAAAGTGAAATTATGTATAGTTCAATTCATTAGCTACAATCCGTAAAAGTTTCAAGTTTCTACATTGTAAAAAACAAAAGAATTTAAGCATTTTCCATTAAAATCGTTTTTTTTTATTTTAACAATTAATAAACATAATTTTTTTATTGACTATTCGTATATTGTTCCCGTGAATGCATATGTCTGCAAATTTTCATTCATTTGCATTGAAGAAAAGTCAGTCAAATTAACGTCTAAAGATTTGATGCAAACTATTGAAGTAAAGAAAAGCGTTTAAAAAACTAGATTTGCGTTTTGAATAAATGTTTTGTTGGTCCACCCTGTCAGTTAAAGTCGAGATAATGAATCCAAGAAAAAAAGTGAACCGCGAGGGGCCGTGATCTAAAGATAGGTTTGGGCACGTGTGCACAGAGTCAAAATGTTGGAATGGTGCCTGAGTAGAGTAGCAAACGGATATAGGGGAAAGGGGAACGTTCAGGAAAACAAGACGGCTGAGCGGGAAGGAGGAAAATTACGACGTGCATTGAAGGCGTCACGATGCGTCGTCGTTGATTAAAATGTTTGGCGTACCGCTGCCGACTGTCCCTTCGTGGGGTATTCAACCATACAGGGTGACTAAGCTGAACCGAAAAAATATCGTGAAAACTGTCTTTTGTGCTCCACAAAGATTTCGTTAGCTGATGCAATAAACTTAACCGCAAAAGTATTGCACCACCAAAAGTTATGCTCATTTAAGTTGATTTTCTCGTGAACACATTAACAGATTCCGCTAATTTTTAAACGCTTTTCTTTATTTCAATAGTTTGCATCAAATCTTTAGACGTTAATTTGACTGACTTTTCTTCAATGCAAATGAATGAAAATTTGCAGACATATGCATTCAAAAAATTTTGTTTTATGTTTATTAATTGTTTAAATAAAAAAAAAAACGATTTTAATGGAAATGCTTAAATTCGCTTGTTTTTTACAATGTAGAAACTTGAAACTTTTACGAATTGTAGCTAATGCTATGAACTATACATAGTTTCACTTTTACGTTAATTGTTTACGTTATGCTTCATAAATAAACAATAAAGTTTCAAATTTTGAACGCTCATATATTTGTTTATATATAAATCGGCGTTTATTCGTGTCAAATTTCAATACGATACGAAACAAAACTTCAACCAAAACTCGAATTCAAAAAATTC
The DNA here is from genome assembly GCF_917563875.1 of Diabrotica virgifera virgifera. Lineage (NCBI taxonomy): Eukaryota > Metazoa > Arthropoda > Insecta > Coleoptera > Chrysomelidae > Diabrotica > Diabrotica virgifera. The sequence continues at coordinate 148,451,396 of NC_065452.1, read as the reverse complement.
GTGTTTTTATCGTAGTCTTAGAAAAACCACCGGTAGAGACGTTTTGTGCTACAATTAACATTAGAATTCGTTTTGTCGTATTAATTAATTAAACGTTTTTCTTTAGTTCAGTCGTTTGGGTCAAATCTTTGGACGTTAATTTGACTGCCTTTTCTTCAATGCAAATGACTAAAAACTTACAGACATATGCATTCGCGGGAACAATACACGAATAGTTAATAAAAAATTTTTTTGTTTATTAATTGTTTAAATAAAAAAACGATTTTAACGGAAAATGCTTAAATTCTCTTGTTTTTTACAATGAAGAAACTTGAAACTTTTACAGATTGTAGCTAATTATATGAACTATACATAATTTCACTTTTTACGTTAATTGTTTACGTTATGCTTCATAAAAATAAACAATAAAGTTTCAAATTTTTTGCCGATTCCGACTACTTTTCATGTTTGTACATCATAATGTTTTATACATATTTTAATAAACATGACGACATATTTTAATGTTTATAAAGTGTAAGACTAAAAAGTAAAAAATAAAAAAATATGAAAAAAATATTTTTAAGAATCGCTTTTCTTTAGTTACGAGTGACTAAAATTAAACATTATAAAAAAATCAACTAAAAAGCAAAAAAAATAAAAAAAATTGAAAAAATCTAACACATTCGTTAAAGAAAAGCGTGGTTCGAAAACCGTTTATTCGATGAAGACGCTTTTCTTTGACGAATGTGTTAAGTAGATATTTTAAATTTTTTTATATATTGCTTTTTAGTTGATTTTTTTATAATATGTTTAATTTTAGTCACTCATAACTAAAGAAAAGCGTTTCTTAAAAATATTTTTTTCATATTTTTTTATTTTTTACTTTTTAGTCTTACACTTTATAAACATTAAAATATATCGTCATGTTTATTAAAATATGTATAAAACATTATGATGTACAAACATGAAAAGTAGTCGGAATCGGCAAAAAATTTGAAACTTTATTGTTTATTTTTGGATCATGGTAAACAAAAAATTCAAAAAGATTTTATTACCTTATGAGTTTCTCGAGGTAACGCTGTCGATTTTTTTAGTTTTATCGAATTTTGACTTTTTGATATCACTCAGAAGTCAAAACGACGAATTTGTTTTTTCAAAAAAGGGTGAAAATCAACATATTTATTATTGTTAAACAAGAAATAAGGATAAAACAAACTGTTAAGTATTTTGGTAAAAATTTTTCGAAATTGGAAAATATCTTCTGCCCCCCCCCCCCTCCCCAAGACAATTAAAAATTTTGAAAAAATGTTAACAGACGAAAAAAATTTTTATTTCGGAACGAAAATGTAATAGCTCACAAAAGTTGCCTAACACACTATTTATAAAAAAATACATTAATATGCGAATTTCTTTTGTAAGGGAAATGTAATACCTTATAGAACTTGAATAAATAAATTCCGTTTTAATTTTTGAAAATATTTTCTGGTTTCACAAGGCAGTTAAAAATTTTACTTACGAAAAGTTCTTTTATAGTTAAGTTAAGAAAAATTCTTTTTATAACAAAATAGCCTAACTTATCCGTCTCCCTGACGTCACCCAAGTTTTTTAATACTAAAATAAATATAAAACAAAATACAAAATTAGGTATATAATTATTACAAAAAAATATGGTAAAGGCATTCTATTCGAAGATGTCTTCCGATTTAGCATTAAAGTGAGGCATTGTTTTTCTGGAATCAATTCGAGTTTTTATAAATCCATCCCTCGAATACGCTCCACAAACTGCTAGAGAAGCTTGTGTCACAAGCTTGACACATCGTTCTAGACATTGTTTGTGGCAGTGATATTTTTCAATCTCAATGTTCAAAGGGTCTAAGTTAGGATTCTTAATAAAATCTCGCAGATTTTCACTCGAAAATCTAGAGAATATAGGTGGTTCTGTAAGGTGATATTCTTGTTTGAATCAAAAGTTGTAGTCGTTTGAATCAAAATTTTTATAGGAGAAAGTTTGAAGACCCTCACGTTTTTTGATTTGGTCACTGGCAAACTTCTTTTGATGTCCAAGGGGTAGATCATTTGAATGTTTCAGACATACTAACCACTGAAGCTGTTTTTTAAGATGTTCTTCTAACAGCAGTATTACATCACCCTTAACGCCAGTATTTACGACTGTTTCGTCACATGCAATAGCTGGATTTGATACTTTCTGATATACCAGAAAGCGGATACCCATATCCGAAATATTTGCACCCTGGCTCATGCACAAGTGTTATGTGTTCTTCCACGATCGATTGACCATAAAACTTGTTACTGTTTTTTACTTGAGCTAAAGTTTTGTCTTTGCTTCGGTAACTTTCTTCTTTTTCCATTGTTCTCTCTGATTATATTTGTTTTTGTTTTCCCTATCAATCGAGCTTATCACCATTTTTCTGGGACCTCTTTGATTGAATAGAAATTCGCGATCATCCAGAGGCACTTTTTGAGATTTGCTACAAAGACAATTAATCAGTGTGTCACATTTGCATGCTGCAAGATCGAAACGTGTAGTTTTACTTTTGTTCTTAAAGCATTGAATTTTATTTTTGTAAAATTCACTGTTTTGCCTTTTCTTAAATGGTTTTATAAGTTTCATACATTTGTCATGATAGGCTTTTAAAAGCTGAATAATTCTTGTATGTTAAATTATTGGAATTAAAACCTTTTTCCATATATCCTCCAATTTAATTGCAACCTGTTCCCAGAAAATTCTGGATCTTTCTTGCTGAGTTTTTTATCCTCTTGCAACCACAAAACTTCATAAGCGGGATATTTCAAAGGGGTTGGGGGAGACTGAAAAAACAAATAAAACTTTAAATATCGTTTAAATTTGTAATTGACAACATTTTAAGTTTTCTTTAATTGAGCTTATATCGAGTTAGCACATATTTTATTCTAAATAATATAAATTGAAATTTCCATAAAAATCAGATATTTAATAAAATTCAAGGTCGTTGGGGGGGCGGCAGATAATTCGCTTAGAAAAAAATTAAAAATACTAATATGCTGAAAAATAACACTAGCAACTTTTTCACGCTATTAGATATAACATTTCCATATTTTATTTTTTCGATGCACTCTACTCCACAGGGTGACGTGAGAAAATATCACAGTTTGATTGGTACACCCGGTATATAATGACAATTTACCTGTTTTTCAACAATATTATTACAGCGATATAGTTAAAGAATAAGGCTATCGGCTATAACATGCTAAAAAATCACTTAGATCGGACAACAGGTTTAGGAAATTCGAGGCATTAAAAATTTCCAATTTTTAAGGTGGTGCGTTAATTTCTTGGAGAAGTGTATGTTATACGGGGTGTCACAGACATCTTTATGTTTCGATACTTTACGCGGGCACTGTAACTGTATAATATTATGTAACACAATAATTTAAAACTGCTGAATTTTTATGCCTGGTAATCACTGAAATATTTTCTTATTGATAAAAGGTCGCGCAAATGGAAAAGTATTTGCTGTGGTGAACACAAATATATTTTTGACCTACCCGAACAATTATTAATAAAAGTAGAATATTGTTTGAAATACGTGGTGGTAGCTTATTTTTCCGAGGAGTAAGTATATTTAAATATTCCCCAATTATATGTATCTTAAACGGATGTAAAGGTTTTTGCGCACTTTGGCGACCGTTGTGGTTTTTGACCTATGCTAATCTCCACGGAGCTAAGTAGAATATTTCGTACTTTCCGTTTCTGATAAATAAACAACAATTTTTATCTCGATTAATATCGCTAAGGTTGATAGTAACTCTGTTATCTTGATAAAGTTATTTATCTAATGTTATCTTAAACGATGGACCTGCTATGTACCTTGCATATTAAACAAACAATCAATTTTTGGAAAAATACTTACTTAGAATATGTATAATAAATGGCTAGCAACAGAGTACTTTTACGATCGGCAACAGTACAACAGTAGTTCTCTCTCTCTCTTCAATCCTGACCCCCCGGAGGGAGTGTAATGGTCGACGTGATGTCGTTTATTGTCCGTCTCCAAAGATCTCTGTCTCTGGACATTTCTTTTAACTCATGCATAGGTCTTTTGAGGTGTCAGACAGGGTTGTATACTGTCCCCACTGTTATTCAATTTATATTCAGATAGAATATTTAAGGAAGCGCTGCATAATTTGGAATGGGGTGTGAAAGTTAATGGAATTCTGATAAATACAATCAGATATGCAGACGATACAGTTATTTTAAGTGATGATATGAATGGATTACAACACCTTTTAAATGCCATTGACACAGTGGGAAGAGAGTTTGGCGTAAATATAAACTGTTCAAAAACAAAATACATGGTATTTAGCCGTTTGGCCCATCAAGATTCACGGTTATATGTTGATGGTCATATAATTCAAAGAGTACCCAGTTTTAAATACCTTGGTTGCCATATTACTGGACAACTAGATCCAGATAAAGAGATAAAATGTAGAATCGAGATAGCACGCACGACATTTTTAAAAATGAGGTCATTCTTCTGTAATGATACCTTGCAACTTCAACTTCGAAAGCGCATGATTAAATGCTACATTTGGTAAGTCCTCTTGTATGGTGTCGAAGCATGGACATTAAAAATATCCACCATTAACGGTTTGGAGGCCTTTGAAATGTGGCTGCACAGACGTATACTGAAAATACCATGGACGGCTATGCTGACAAATGTGGCAGTCCTTAAGAGAGCAAATGCTACCCGCGAACTGCTTGATAACATCAAATATAGAAAGATGGCCTATTTTGGACACGTAGTAAGGGGAGACCGGTATAATATTCTTCAACTTATTATGATGGGTAAAATCGAAGGACGCAGAGGAATTGGTAGAAAGCAGGCCTCTTGGTTGAAGAATATCCGGGAGTGGACAGGAATAAAGAAAGCAGAACACCTATTTAGAATAGCTCAAGACAGAGACAGTTTCGCCATGTTAATCGCCAACGTCAAGGGGACTTGATAGGGCACGTTAAGAAGAAGAATGGGTCTTTTGAATATTCTCGTAATTTGATCGATCCATCTTGTTGGGGATCTTCCTCGTGATCTTCGGCCTTCCACCTTTCCTTGCATAATGAGTCTTTCCATGTTTTCTGTGTTTGCTCTCATAACATGTCCAAAGTATTTTAATTGTTGGAGATGGGCTTTACTGGGGAGTCGTTGGCTAACTTTTAGCTCTCTTAAAATTGAATTATGTATTTGTTCTATATTTGTTCTATACAGGGTGTAACGAAAATACAGGTCATAAATTAAATCACATATTCTGAGACCAAAAATAGTTCTAATGAACCTAATTTACCTTAGTACAAATATGCACACAAAAAAAGTTACAGCCCTTTGAAGTTACAAAATAAAAATCGATTTTTTCGAATAAATCTAAAACTATTAGAGATTTTTTATTGAAAATGGACATGTGGCATTCTTATGGCAGGAACATCTTAAAAAAGAATTATAGTGAAATTTGTGCAACCCATAAAAATTTTATGGGGGTTTTGTTCCCCTAAACCCCCCCGAACTTTTGTATACGTTCCAATGAAATTATTATTGTGGTATCATTAGTTAAATTCAATATTTCTAAAACTTTTTTGCCTCTTAGTATTTTTTCGATAAGGCAGTTTTTATCGAGTTGCAGCTTCTTTTTTAATATGTTTACATAAACATTTTATGGGGGTTTTGTTCCTTTAAACCCCCCAAATGTTTGTGTATGTTCCAATTAAACTTTTACTGCGGTACCATTAGTTAAACACAGTGTTTTTAAAACTTTTTTGCCTCTTTATATTTTTTCGAGAAGGCACTTTTTATCGAGATATTAATTCTTTTTTAATATGGCTCAAAATATACATAAAAATGTAAATCATAAATAAATTTTCATATTATTACCAAGTCTCCATAATCGTACTTAGCCATATACAAATATGTGGTGGATTTGACAAATATTCGAAATATCTCGATAAAAACTGACTTTTTGAAAAAGTACTAAGAGGCAAAAAAGTTTTTAAAATATTGTGTTTAACTAATAGTACATACTACAATAATAATTAAATTGGAACGTACACAAAAGTTTGGGAGGTTTAAAGGAACAAAACCCCCATAAAATTTTTATGGGGTGTCTAAATTTCACTATAATTTTTTCTTAAGATATTACTACCATAAGAATGCCACATGTCTATTTTCAATAAAATATATTTAATAGTTTTAGATATATTTAAAAAAATCCATTTTCATTTTGTAACTTAAAAGGGCTGTAACTTTGTTTATGTGCACATTTGAACTAAGGTAAGTTAGGTTCAATCGAACTATTTTTGGTCCCAGAATATGTGATTAAATTTATGACCTGTATTTTTGTTACACCCTGTATATTTGTTCTTCCTGTCCAAGGAATTCGTAGCATTCCTCTCCAACAGAACATTTCAGTGGCGTCTATCTTTCTTCTTTCCGAATTTCTCAGGGTCCAAGATTCACATCCGTAGGCCAGTATTGGTAATATTAAGCAGTTGATCAACCTCATCTTTAACGCTCTTGAAATTTGACAGTCCTTCCATATTGTGGTCATTTTTGCTGTGGCGACTTTTGCTAGATCACATCTAAGTTTTATTTCTTCCTGTAGTGACCCTGTGTTTGTGATTAATGATCCCAGATATAAGTATGAGCTCACAACCTCAAGTCGATCAATTGTGGTTATGTGTGGATGATTGTTATGTAGTCTATCCACTATCATGATCTTTGTCTTTGAAATGTTTAATTTCAGACCAAATATTTGACTTTCGTTTTCAACCAGTCGTATAAGATCAATCAGCTCTGCTTGACTATTTGCAAGAAGGGCTATATCATCTGCGAAACGTAGGTTGTTTATTTTATGACCATTTATTGAGATGCCTTTTTCCCATCCTTCAAGTGCTCTTCTCATAATATGCTCTCCATATATATTGAATAATTGTGGAGATAGTATACATCCCTGTCTGACAATCCGTTCTGGGTGAAATTCGTTTGAAAGTGTGTCAAGCACTTTAACTGATCCAGTAGTGTGTTCGTATAGTTCAGTTATAAGCGAAATAAGGTGTTGGGGTACGCCTACTTCTTTTAGTATTCGCCATAAGTGTCTCCACTTGACCCTGCCGTAGTAACTACAACAGTAGTTAAACAAAGAAATAAGAAAGAGGTAAATAAAGCCAAACTTGAAATGTGGAATAGAACCTGCGATAACGTAGAAAATTTTGTTGGTACCGCAAGAACTAAAGAAGCCTGGACAACAATTCGAGGTAGTAGGTAGATAGAAAAGAAAGCAGCAGAATGCTAAAAGAAGATCGAGCAGAATTCCAAGTAATAGAAAAAAAAAAGAAAAGAAAGCAGCAGGTTTACTCTAATATACAAAAATAAAGACGACAGAAAGGATTGTAAGAACTACCGAGGGCTTAGTGTAACTAACTCAATTTGTATAATGTATGGGAAATAATTTAAAGCCGAATTGAAGATTGTTGGGAAGAAGCTGAAGATCAATATGGCTTTCGTACTGGTCTTTCTTGTATAAACAATGTGTTCTGTCTAAAACAAATAATATAAAAACACTTGGAACACAATATGGAGACACACAAAGTAATTAGGTTTGTTCTAGCATCAGTTTCAAACGGTTTGAAACCATCAGCGAATAGCGGACCAGCGCTAGTAGAGGAGATAGCACTGGCGACTGTATTATGTTCTCTCACTGACCAACTATTTGCTGACGGTTTCTGACTAGTTTGACTGTTTGCTAGAACAAACCTATTATTGATCTTATGATAGTGTTCCATTAGCCAAGCTGTGGCAGGTGCTAGAAGACAAGAAGATTCCACCGATTTACATTAATGCTGTGCGAGAGTTGTTATGACGAGTTCAATAAAAATTGGACAAAAGTGACAAAAAAGATAAAGATGGCCAAAGGACTTCGCTAAGGTTGATGCATTGCACCTACGCTCTTTAAGATTTATTTGGAGGGGGTTTGGATATTTGGAAAATAAAATGTGAATCTATGGTGTTAAAATTGGAGATCATAAACTGTACAGGATATTTTGCGGATAACCAAGTCTTATGTATAGAAGACCAGGATGATATCTCAGATGATGATATTATGTCAAAAACAGAGTATTTACTTGGTATTGGGAGGTGAAGGAAGGTACTTGAACTAAGAGACATACTCTTCTGCAATGCCATCTAAGTATAAATATTACTATTTGTAGAAGTTTATTTGAAAGAATACTGCCCTTATAGACCAGTTTGTTAATTTTAATATTTTCCTTGAATCAGATTTTCAGAACTCTAAAATACTGCCTCTCAATCGCTGGTATTACCGTGTAATCTCATTTTGGACCAGTTTTCTGAACTTCGATGTATCTAGAACCAGTTAGTTATAGCTATATTTTATATTAATCATTAGTTTCGTTTTTAATTAACTGCTTGTTACTAGGGTTGGTTAGCAATAATTGATTAAACCTCTTAATGTTTCAGGTGCCAGGAACTAATTCCATGGTACTCCAGAAAAAGTAAGTATTCATTAGTTAAATAAGTGTAATTAAATTAAAATAAAAACTAAATCAATTAAATGTTACAATCATTTCAATAGATTAGAAATCTTATTTTGCAAAAATAGACCAGGGCGCATCTGTAAAAATATTAGTATATTTTTACGTTGAGAGGTGACTCAAATTTTTTTGCAGAAATTGCTTGAAAATGAATCAAATAATAATATTTGAGTTATCCTCCCTCTCAAAAAGGTCCGGAACATTGTTTAAATAATCAAAATGTCAAAAAATTAAGGAAAAATTCGATTTTTTTCTTCGTTTTTTGATTATAACTTTAATCCTAGAAAAGTTGTACTGACATAAAAGTTGCGTTATTAAATTTCCTACAATATAGAATTGGTTAAAAATTTAAAAAAATAGTCGCCCTTGTTGCAAAATAGCAATAATTGCGAAAAAACCATACAAAAACAAGTATTCGCATTTTACGTTTTTTAACCATTTATGATGGACTTAGGACTTTCCTATTTCACCCAGAAAAACTTTATGATACAGTAAAACAATACTGTAAATTTCATTAAGATCGGTTCAATAGATTTTGCAAAATAAATTTTGCAATCCAGCTTTCGTAAAAAAAAATCATTTTTTCAAAATGTTACAGGACTGAAAATAAAGCAGATAGCAAGTTGAATTTTTTTTGCGTATAGAAGTCTACTGTACCTTTCATTTGCATTTTTTGTAAATTAAAATCGATTAACACCACGGCGTCAGAAATTTTTTTAAATAAACATTAATTATTGGTGCTACGCGCAGGACAGCGGATAGTTTGCTCTGATTGGGCATTCCAATGACCTTTGATAATGATTGATACATTTTAGTTTTTATTAAATTTCGATATAAATAAATAAATTTGTTTATTGCAAAATAAAAACACATACTCTATCCTTTGAAATAACACATTTATTAGCAAAAACTTTCTTTGTTCATATATTTTAACTTAGAAAATAAAAAAATATTATTTTTAAACATATGCAATTGTTTAAACAATATTTTCACAAACAATAATAAATGTAGTTTGATATTAGTGGAATTAAAATATTAAAATACAACAAAATATGGAGTAAGAAAATAATATATTAGATAAAGATTGGAAGAAATTTTGGTGGAAATCAACTTATGTGAATCGAACACCGCTGTCCTGCGCGTAGCACCAAAAATTATTCTTTATTTAAAAAAATTCCTGACGCCGTGGTAATTAATCGATTTTAATTTTGCAAAATGCAAATGAAAGGTACAGTACACTTCTATAAGCAAAAAAATTTCAACTTGCTATCTGCTTCATTTTTAGTCCTGTAACATTTTGAAAAAATGAATTTTTTTTTGCGAAAGCTGGATTGCAAAATTTATTTTGCAAAATTTATTGAACCGATCTTAATGAAATTTACAGTATTGTTTTACTGTATCATAAAGTTTTTCTGGGTGAAATATGAAGGTCCTAAGTGTAGCATAAATGGTTGAAAAACGTAAAATGGATGTAATAATTTTGTATGGTTTTTTCGCAATTATTGCTATTTTGCAACTAGGGTGACTATTTTTTAAATTTTTAACCAAGTCTATGTTATAGAAAATTTATAGAATACTCTTAAAGTTATAATCAAAAAACGAAGAAAAAAATCGAATTTTTCCGTCATTTTTTGACATTTTGATTATTTAAACAATGTTCCGGACCTTTTTGAGAGGGAGGATAACTCAAATATTAGTATTTGAGTTATTTTCAAGCAATTTCTGCAAAAAAATTTGAGTCACCTCTCAACGTCCATCTCAAAACAGATGCGCCCTGGACTAAAAGAAAATTCAGAAGGAGACTCTAACGACATGTAAAACTGACATGAATGCCTCGTTCAGATTAATACATTTTCCTAAGATATGGAAAGCAACTTTTTATTTATTTCCTCCCTGTAATTTCAAAGATACACGAGAAGTTATTGCTGAAAAAAATGAAACCTCATAAAAGTTAAAAATTTAATTCCATCCAATAATTGTTAAGTGAATGAATTACGTCAATTACCTTAGAATATTAAATTTGGTTCAATAAAATATAAATTATTAGAATTGGACGATATATTGATATAATTAAATTAAAAATCTTTAAACACGAGAACGTTGTGAATTTCTCTTTCCCCAATATAGGTCTTGGGCCCACCATTAAAAAAAATTATTACTGATCTATGATATGCTGATATGTGATCTTTTGCCCTGTACTTTACCTTATAATATGATATGAAGTAATTCATATCTTTCCCCTCTCAACACATGGCTCAAGTATTGTATTTTTCCTTCTTTGATTATTCTTAGTAATTAAAAAAACAACGAATAAATCCTTTATAAAATCCCTAAAAAGGGCTACATCACAGAACTAGTTTTCGATTGGTTGACCAAACATCATCAGTGCTTACCTAAAATGAATATAACCTGATAAAATGATGCAAAGGTTTTAAAATTTTGACTACGGTTAAGAAAAGTTGTAGGTTATACTCACGTGATCTAACATTCTAATAGTGTTGCCCAAATGCAAGACCAAGACGAGACTTAGACAGTCTTGGTCTTGGTTTTGCGCCAGTACACCTGGTCTTGGTCTTGGTCTTGGTATTGCGCTCCCGGTCTTGGTCTTGGTCTTGCAGCAAGAGTCTTGCAAGTCTCGCAGTTGCCCATTAGCCTATTACATATCTTAGAACAACGTAACAAAGAGGTACATTTTAAGCTTGAATATCATAGCCATAGTAAAGACTAGCCAAATTAATAAATATCGAAACAACTGACACCGGGTGTGGTTTGAACCCACGATCTAAGTGATCCCTGCCTATGTTCTAAGTAACTAAAGTTAAAACTACCTCTTAAAACCCACAAAATTTCATTTGCATATCTCAACCGGTTTTAGAGCAATAAATAAATCGTCAGTTTGTAAGAAAAATTTCAACCCCCCCTATTTGGTAAACAAAGCATTTATAAAGTAAACGTTTATGAAGCAAACTGTCATTACTTTTTGTGCAGAATTTCCCATTAAAGTTTGCCATACTTATTTAAAAACATTCTGTATTGATGAAAAACATGGCTAGTTAAAAAAGTACATAACTTTTGTATTATCCAATATAACTGAATGAATAAAAAAACATAATGTTAAGAAAATATGATGCTATAGTTGGGCTTTAATTTCAGTATGCTATTGCATGCTAGAATAATAAGTTAGCATAATGCTACAATATTCCACAGAGTGAGAAAAAACACAGTTTGATTGGTACACCCGGTATACACTGACAATAATTGACCTGTCTAGCAACAATATCTATTATTACTGCGATATTTATAAAGAATAAGACAAAATATTAAAAAAAATCACTTAAATTGGACAACAGGTTTAGGAAATTTGAGACATTAAAAATGACCCCTTTTTAAGGTGGTGCGTTAATTTCTTGGAGAAGTGTATGTCGTTAAAATAATATTTCGGTATTATGTTTACACGGTATCCGGCATTATCTCTATACGTTTGTCTGGTTATGATACTTACAAATAATAGCCGCGCTGTTTCGGCAAATTTTGTTTAGCCGAGTGACCTCATAACACAGGACACATCAGTATACATTATTATAGTAAGACTATTATGTATTGTTTCTGCTGACTGTGCAGCAGAAACAATACATAATAGTCTTCTTCTTCTTCTTCTTCGCGCGACTAGGATTACTCCTGTTTGTCTGCCTCTTATTCCGTTTCAGTTGTTGTTGACTGTACATTGTCTTTCCACCTTTTCGGCGGCCTTCCAACGGGTCTTCTGCTATACGGCTTGTTGTTTTTACAGATGTTCGCTAATCTATCTGGTTCCATTCGATTTACATGTTCGTTCCAGTTTTTCTTTCTTGTTTTTATCCACCTGTTAATATTTTGAATTTTGCAACGTTCTCGTATACTTCTGTTGCTTTGTCTGTCTCTTAATGATATGCCCGCTATTGATCTTAATACTTTTGTTGGAGAACTGTATTCTCCACCCAAATAAATTCTATTTCATAAATAACATTTTTACCACGACGCCTCTGACAAATAACGTAAATCTATTACGCAGTGCATGAAGAAGTCCAATTTCCAAGAATGTTAATCTCCGCCTCCAAAGACCCAAACACCCCAACGGGAAAATTTGTTAACGGTATGCAAGAGCGGGGTGCAACAGTCAGTCAGTCAACTATCAACACTCATTAAGAACGTACGCAAAAACCTCTTTTCATTTACGCTTTTTCGAAGAGTATTCTTCACGCGGCAATTAGCAAAAAGCCGGTACAAAGTGTAAATATTTGTGTAGTGGCGTCTTACGGATAGTTGTTAACTCAATTGTTCACATGTAAAATTCTATTTCTTGCCCTTTTCAACTTCATTACAGTCATAGCAAAATAGAAAGTGTTTTATTTACATTAACAATTCAACAGGCCAGAATTACAGCATCTTACGGTTCATTAAAAGTTCTCCACTTAGCTATCGAAGGCTTAGCGACACATTGAACTTACTGCAAGTGCAAAACGCTGGAAAGAGACATTGGAACTACTCCAAACTCTCCATGGAGGAATGTTGAACACCGGCGTCCCTCCATTTTGTTCCTCCGAGACCGGATTTTGTTTCTAAGAGCCGAATTTGGCCCTTAGAGCCACATTTGATCCATCGACCGAACTTTCCTGGCCTAAAAACACTCGATTCAAGTTTCTATCTAATATTATTATTTGTTAAAAAACATTTCTGGCTAATGCCAACTCTTTCTAAAAGACATTAAAAGTGTCGCGTTTTTCGGATATTCTCGTCGAATAGACAATAATTCCAAGAGACAAAGTGATTGCGTTATTTATTCTACGGACAAATAAACATTCTGTGAACAAAAACAGTGATAATAGTTTACTTCAAGAAGTGGTGTTCAAGGACTAGCTGATTCCAGGAAAAGCAGCCCACATTCAAGTAACAAGAGCCCAGGGGTGACGTACAAAATAAACTTTTCTATATATGTAAATTCAAAAAGTTAATTTTCAAAGATCTCTTGCGAAATGATACTCTAATAAAGTTAAACACTGTTTAAAGAACTATTCAGGGTTGAATTTTTGGTTTAATATTGCATGCATGTTAAAATTCAAAAATAAATAATAATTTCATTCAAAAATAAACAAATTAAAGTTATTACAATGAGCAAAAAAGGTTTAAATAAATTATTAAACAAAAAGCATTCAATTCTAGATTCTGTTAATAGAATTCATAAATTCTTACTTAACAGAAATTATAGACATTCCTACACTGAGAAACAGCTCACCGCAAGCCCTCAGAAATTTTCTAACTACCGTAACAAAAAATATGCAATTGCTAAAAAATTTGCAATTTTCAAGTGCAGAGCTCATTGATATAATTTTAGTTTTCCTGCTAGAAAGCAAATTAGATTTTTCAACAAGGAGACTTTTTGAAACTGAGCGAAATCATTCAGATGTACCAAAATTGGATGTTCTTCTTAAATTTCTTGAAAAAAGGTGCATTGTTCTGGAAAGCCTGGAAAATACAAATCCTAGGCAAGCCAAAAACGTAAAAGTTTCACATCATGCATCCAGTAATAACACATCAGAGGATTCAGATAAAAATAATACGTCAAATAATTTAGTTTCTGACTTTTATTGCATTTTCTGCAAAAAGCAAGGTCATAAAATTTACAAATGTCACTTTTTCAAAAACATTCAGCATGATGACAAAATAAAATTCGTGAATTCAAAAGGTCTCTGCGTAAACTGCCTAGGTAGGCATAATTCTAAAGATTGTTTATCAAAACATGTATGTACCGTTTGTAAAAGGCGCCATAATACAAATTTGCACATTCTGGCACCAAATAATAATTCGGGTAAACATAATACTTTTTCTACGACCCATAAAAATGAAAGTCCGTCCACTTCTACAAATTCAAACAATTACGAACGCGAACATTCGTCAAATTCAAACTTTCAAGGTCCTTCGTTTCAAGGGCAAGAACCTTTTACAAATTCCTTTTCTGCTTTGTGCGTAAAAAATTTAAACATACTTCTAGCTACGGCCAAAGTAACCATTTTCGACAAAAACGGGAAACCTTTAACGGCCCGATTGTTACTCGATACGGGAAATCAAAATAGCTTTTGTACCCAGTGTCTCGCTGATAGGCTGGGCTACAAGCCATATGACATATCTCTAAACATTTCTGGCATAGGCCAAAGTAATTCGGTTTCAAAAAAGATGGTCAACATAAAAATGCATTCTAACTATAATAAAAAGTCTTTCAAAATTTCATGTGCCATCTTAGAAAATATTACTTGCAATCTTCCACAGTTCCGCATTCTTACAAAAAAATTACCAATTCCAAGGGACGTTTTTCTCGCCGACGATTCCTATCACAAACCTAGTCAGGTAGACATCTTGGTTGGGGCTGATTTGTACTACGACTTAATTCTTCCTGACATAATTCCTCTGGGCCCTAGGCTTCCAATTTTGCAGGCTTCTCATCTGGGGTACCTAATAGCCGGCGTGATTGCTCCTCACTTGACGGCACCTACAGTAGCAAACAATGCTTCTGGAGATGTTGCTCTACTTTCTACGTGTAGCACGGACGAGCTGCTCACGAAATTCTGGAACATGGAAGAACTTTCTCAAAAACCTATTCTGTCGGAAGCTGACGAGCTGGCCGAACAAATATTTCAAACTACAACAAAGATCCTTGAAAATGGACGCTTTGAAGTAGATAATCCATTAAAAAGTGCACAAAAACACCAATTACTGGGTGATTCATTTTCTATAGCCAAACGGCGTTTTCTGTCGCTCGAAAATAAATTCCAAAAAGATAAAAAATTATTTTTCGAGTACAAAAATTTCATTGACACATATATTTCTTTAGGGCATGCTGAATATGTACCTCTTTCGTTCGTAAATGAAAATTCGGACAAAAAATATTTTATTCCACATTTATGTGTCATCAACGAACAAAATAAAAGTACAACTTTGCGTGTCGTCATGGACGCTAGTTGTAAAAGCTCTACAGGAAAAAGTCTGAACGACATTTCATTAAAAGGGTATCAGGTTCAACCCGATTTATTCGACATTCTGGTTCGTTTCAGGCAATACAAATTCATAATTTCCTGTGACATTCAAAAAATGTTTCGACAGACGTGGATCAACAAAGATCAACGCTTTCTACAAAATATTCTGTGGAGGGATGATACCCACGATTCTATAAAATGTATTCAATTAAATACTATCACATACGGGACGAATAGCGCCCCGTTTCTTGCGACGAGAGTCTTGCAAGAAATTTCAAATAAAAGTAAAGTTCAATTCCCATTGGCCTCGCATTTTCTCGAAAACCAATTCTACGTAGATGATGGTTTATGTGGGTCAAATAATATTCAAGAATTGCTCGAAATACTTCAGCAATTAAATTCTGTTCTAAACCGCCATGGGTTTACTTTACATAAATTCCATTCAAATTCATCCATATTCCTACAACAAATCAACCCAGAACATTCAAAAAATACTACTCAGGAATATGACCTAAATTTCGATTCCACTTCCAGTAAGGTTCTAGGCCTAAAATGGGACCCTGCGGAAGACCAAATAACAATTTCCGTCCCCGAAAATAATTTCTGCCCACCAATAACAAAAAGAAAAATCCTATCTGCGTTAGCGCAATGTTTCGACCCTCTGGGACTCATCAATCCGTTTATTGTTAAAGGCAAAATGCTTATGCAGAAACTCTATCTGCAAAAAATTCACTGGGACACAGAAATTTCGGACAAAACTATTCTAAACGATTGGAACAACTTTCTACAGGACTTGTCACAATTAAAACAATTAAAAATTCCTCGTTTCTATCTTTCTGAAAAAATAATTCTGAAGGTTGAGCTTCATGGATTTGCAGACAGCAGCATGGCAGCTTATGGCGCATGCGTATACCTAAGAACTTTCTATTCGGATGAGACCATCTCTTGTGCATCAGTTTCTTCCAAATCAAGGATAACTCCGTTAAAGACGGTAACACTTCCTAGGCTTGAGCTGTGCGCAATGGTTCTTCTTTCAAAACTTGTTGCAAAAATAATTTCTATCTTTGAAAATCAATCTATAAAATTTCATTCAGTCAGCCTCTGGTCAGACTCCCAAGTAGCTCTGTCGTGGTGTAAAAGTCATCCAAGTCGGTGGTCGGTTTTCGTGGCTCACCGGGTAGCTCTTGTCCAAGAGTTGACTCAAAACTTTACATGGCTTCACATAAAGTCTGCGCAAAATGCCGCAGACCTTCTTTCTCGAGGAATGTCTGGTTCTGAAATTCTCAATAGCGACTTCTGGTGGCAAGGCCCCAAATGCTTGCGAGATAAAAATTTCAATGTTTCCAATCTAGTAAATGACAGAGTTCTCGAAAACCTGCCCGAGGAAAGAAAAATAAGCCTCGTGGTAAGTTCTAATGTGGAAAATTTCTGGATAAAAATTTTCTCACGTTTCTCAAATATTTCACGCTTAAAACGTACAGTAGCGTACGTATTTCGTTTTATTTCTAATTGTAAAAAACAAAAAATTTCTGAACCTCTTTCTGTTGCGGAGTTAAATTATGCAATGGATTTCATCATCAAGCAAATACAGGGTGATGCATTTTCAAAAGAAATTTCGGCGCTTAAAAATAACAAATTTATTTCGAATAAAAACTTCATGTCACTAAAACCATTTTTAGATTCCTCTAATTTTCTCAGAGTTGGAGGCAGACTTACGAACTGTCCCGACATAGACTATTTGCAAAAACATCCGATACTGCTCCCATCCAATAATCCTATCGTCAATCTTATCATCAAAAATGAACATCTCAGATTGGGACATGCTGGTGCGCAAACAGTTCTCTCAAATCTTCGTTTGAAATTCTGGGCTCTCAATGGTCTGAAGGAAGCAAAACGAATCATTCGCAACTGTACCACATGTTTCCGATTTTCGTGTGCTCCTGCACAACAGCTTATGGGTAATTTACCTGAAGATAGGTTGTCCATTACAACAAGACCCTTTCAAAAAGTGGGTGTAGATTATGGTGGACCCTTTCTGTTAAAATCTTCTTCACTCCGAAAAGCGCCAAAAATCAAGGCATACATAGCCATTTTCGTGTGCATGGTGACCAAAGCTGTGCACATTGAGGTTGTTTCTGATCTAACAACTTCTTCCTTTCTATTAACACTTAAGAGGTTCATTTCCCGACGTGGTAACCCAACCGTCATTTACAGTGACAATGCCACATGTTTTTCTGGTGCAAGAAACCAACTCTATGACTTATACAGATTTTTTCAAAATAAGTCAAATTCTCAAACCATTATGGAATACCTTTCTGAAAATCAAACCTCATGGAAGTTTATCCCCCCTAGATCTCCTCATTGGGCTGGGCTCTGGGAAGCTTCAGTAAAAAGCGCAAAATATCATATGCGTAGGCTAATAGGCTCTTCTTCTTTCACTTTCGAACAGTTTTACACTGTCATGGTTCAAATTGAAGCTGTGATGAATTCAAGGCCTATCTGTTCCATGTCCAGCGACCCTTCAGATTACACCTTTCTCAGTCCTGGTCATTTTATAATTGGCTCCAGCCTGTCAGCGCATCCTGAGCAAAACTTACAAAAAATTCCGGAAAATAAACTATCCATGTTTCAGCAAATTGCAAAAATACAACAAAGTTTCTGGAAAAAGTGGTCTGTTGATTACTTGAACCGGTTACAAAATTCTCCAAAATGGTCCCGACCAAGGGAAAACGTAAAAGTCAATGACTTAGTTCTTCTGAGAGAGGATAATGTACCTCCTCTAAAATGGCCTTTAGCACGGGTAGTTGATACAATGCCCGGGCAAGATGGCAAAGTCAGAGTGGTCAAGTTGAAGACCATCGATGGTCAGTTCACAAGGGCAATCTCTAAAATTTCGGTTCTCCCTAATCAAGCTAAAGAAGAGTAGGTTAGACCACAAGGCTCTAACGCCGGGGGGAATGTTGGAGAACTGTATTCTCCACCCAAATAAATTCTATTTCATAAATAACATTTTTACCACGACGCCTCTGACAAATAACGTAAATCTATTACGCAGTGCATGAAGAAGTCCAATTTCCAAGAATGTTAATCTCCGCCTCCAAAGACCCAAACACCCCAACGGGAAAATTTGTTAACGGTATGCAAGAGCGGGGTGCAACAGTCAGTCAGTCAACTATCAACACTCATTAAGAACGTACGCAAAAACCTCTTTTCATTTACGCTTTTTCGAAGAGTATTCTTCACGCGGCAATTAGCAAAAAGCCGGTACAAAGTGTAAATATTTGTGTAGTGGCGTCTTACGGATAGTTGTTAACTCAATTGTTCACATGTAAAATTCTATTTCTTGCCCTTTTCAACTTCATTACAGTCATAGCAAAATAGAAAGTGTTTTATTTACATTAACAATTCAACAGGCCAGAATTACAGCATCTTACGGTTCATTAAAAGTTCTCCACTTAGCTATCGAAGGCTTAGCGACACATTGAACTTACTGCAAGTGCAAAACGCTGGAAAGAGACATTGGAACTACTCCAAACTCTCCATGGAGGAATGTTGAACACCGGCGTCCCTCCAACTTTCATGTAATTGAATTTCATTACTTGTTCTACAATTTTGCCGTCTATTTCTAACTTGCATCCATCTACGCGGCTCTTTACTTATCACTATACATTTAGTTTTTTCTACCGATATTCTACCATATATTGTGAGATTGAAAGTGTGGAGCTGCCTTTGTAGGTCATCCTCGTTATCAGCAATTAGTACTGCATCATCGGCATAGCATAGTATCGTTATTTTATGCGCTCCCATGTGGTATCCATGTCGTTTTCTGACTTCGTGAATTATTTGATTCATCATCATATTGAATAACAATGGGCTGAGCGAGTCTCCTTGGCGGATTCCTCCTTTTAGTTCTATGCGTTCTGTGTCTCCTATTGACATTATAACTCTGGTCTTGTTGTTCTTGTTAATTTCCTTAATTAGCCTTATTATCTGGTGGTCTATTTGTTCAGCTTGTAATAAATTTAAGATATCATTTCGCCTCACCCTGTCAAAAGCACTTTTTAAATCTACAAAGCACATGTATGCTGGTTTTCCATATTCAATAGACTTTTCTACTATTTGCCTGATAATAAAAATTTCATCTATTGTGCTGCGGTTCTTCCGGAAGCCTTGCTGTTCATCTGCCATATTCGCTTTTTCCTCGATTTTATCTTTTATGACTGCCGTCAACAATTTTAATGTGCTGTTCATCAGACTAATGCCTCTATAATTTTCAGGATTTTTCGAGTCTCCCTTTTTGAGTATCGGTAGCAGGAGACTTTCCTTCCATTCCGCTGGTACTACTCCGATATTTATTATATCGACAAATAATTTTAGGAGCCATTTGAGTAGTGTTCTTCCTCCATATTTTAGCAGTTATATCTTATCAGGACCAGGTGCTTTTCTATTTTTTAATTTTTTTATTCGTTCTTATAGCTGTTCTTCTGATATTAGTACTCTATCGTGGGTTTCATTAATGTTTATTTCTCTGTTCTCTTCTTCTCCTTCTCCATATAATTTCGCGAAATGCTCAGTCCATTGTGTCTCCGTAATGTTATCTATCCGTATAAATTCATTCATTTCTGTTTTTTGTCTCCTTATCATCTTCCACGCCTTTTTCTGGGATCCATAGAGGTCGTATTCCATATCTTTGGTAAATTTCATTAAAATTTCGTATATTCCATAATAGTCTTACTGTAATAATGTATACTGATAAGATTTCTGGTTAGATTCCTAGAAAACTAATAATGAAAAAAATTATTTATTTAAATTTATATAAGTGCTAAGGTGACATATTTTTGAAAAGTTTGGATACGATATTCGATATTACTGTAGGCGTCGCAACGCAGGAATGTTGTGTTATATGAATATGATTAGAATACGACTATTCTCAAAACCAGGACAATTAATTTCAAAGCAAAGAAGTCGGCTACTGAGAAAGAATGTACTAAAAATTTTTATTTTTACATTATAATAATGACCTCTGAGTACATGTCAAATGTGTCGAGTGTTCTTTTAATAGATATTTTGATTCGCTATGTATGTTTATGGTATTGTTCGTAAAGTCCAATTTTCAAAATTGTTGTTACAATTTTTTTTTCTCATAGAGTATAGCCGATACTCCCTAAAACGACCCGCAGTTCTAACTGAAAGACGCAAGAGTCTCGCAGACTTAGTCTTGTTCTTGTTCAAGTCTTGCACGGTAAGTCTTGGTCTTGGTCTTGCTAAAATTAGGCGGTCTTGGTCTTGGTCTTGCGAAAACGCAAGAACAAGTTGTTGCGTTTTCGCAAGACCAAGACCGATTTTGGGCAACACTACATTCTAACCAACAAAAATATAATATTACAAAAATATGAGGGTAAAAACTCTTTAAAATAATTCCGTCAAGGAAACATTGATGAAATATGCTAACTTAAGCATGGATGTTTAAAATATTCCATGTACCATCGGTACCTCGGTACCATCTGAGCTCTGATACGACTTGTTCATATGACAGTATGGTGGCAAGTGACGATGAAATGAATGGGGACTTACGAACGATGACATGACAGAAGTGACAGTTCCACAGGAAATTGAAAATTTAACCTGTCATATTTGAAGACTTTTGTGTACAACTTGTTAAATTACGAAATGTAACAACACTCACTCCACTGTGAAAAATAATCAATGAAAATTAAAATAAACTAGATGTAGTTATAAAAATGTATTCACGTATATTGTCAAAATTTTAAAACCTTTGCATCATTTTATCAGGTTATATTCATTTTAAGTAAGCACTGATGATGATTGGTCAACTAGTCGAAAACTAGTTCTGTGATGTAGCCCTTTTTAGGGATTTTAAATATATATTATTGTATTATATGGTGTACAGCCAAATACAGGAAAACCTTTTTCCTTGTGGATTCTTAGTAATTCCTTTTGTTTGTTCATGCGCCGAAGTACCTCATTGTTAGAAACATTTTGTACCCATGGAATTCTCAGCATCCGTCTGTATATATACATCTCAAAGGCATCTATGTATTCTCTTTTCTGTTTCAGAGTTCATTGTCCAACTTTCACAGCCATACAGCAAGACAGAAAACACATAACATCTGATCATTCGAATTCTGAGCTACAGACTAAGGTCTGATCGTGTAAAAAATATTTTCATGTTCATGAGTGTTTTCCTCGCTTGTTCGATTCTTGATAGGATTTCTTTTTTTGGGTTACACTGGCTATTGACCTTTGCTCCAAAATATTTTATGGACGTTAGGTACTTGCTGTATTATTCGTCTCTTGGCATACAAATGTCCATTTATTGGTGTCTTTGAGAATACTACAATTTTAGTTTTGGAAACGTTCAAGTGTAAACCAAACATTTCACTATGACGAACTACCGCATTTATTATATTTTTCAGTTCTTGTGCGTTGCTTGCCGTTAGGACGGTATCATCGTCATACCTGATGTTGTCTATGCTGGTTCCGTTAATCTTGATTCCACCTTGGACCTTGTCCAATGCTTCTCTGAATATAGACTCCGAATACATATTAAAAAATAGCGGTTATAAGACGCATCCCTGTGGCACACCTCGTCGGATTCGTATATCCTCGGATGTTGGCTCTATTTCAATTGTTGCTGTTTGGTGCCAATATAGTTCTGATATAATTCGCAGGTCTTGCTCGTCAATTAAAGTTGGTCTTAAAATTTCGATCATCTTTTGATGGTTAACGCTGTCAAATGATTTTCGATAATCAAACATGTATAAACATCTACATTCATGTCTCTGCATCGTTTTGTGAACACATTTAAGACAAAAAGAGCTTCTCGTTTTCCCAATCCGTTTCGAAATCCGAACTGAGTAACACTCATCTTCGTAAATTCTTGTATGGATGATTCTGAGAAAAGTTTTCAGGACATGAGATATCAAGCTTAGTATTCGATAGTCATTGCACTGTGAAGAATTGGATTTTCGACATGAATAACTCAATAATAAAAGTCTCATGAGGGAGGTAATATTTTTGAAGTGAAAACTTCTTTAGGGACGTTGTGCGATTTTTGGATAGGGGAAAAAGCATTTAATTGACGACCGTCATCGCGACCGTCATTGCGACCGTCGTCGCTTATGCTATATATATTATGTGTATGTATATATAAATTGTGTAGAGGCATTTAAATTTAAAATTAATGTAAAACCTATTTTAGGATGGGGAAAAATGATTTATTTCGCGACCGTCATCTCTTCGGCGAAATAAATTTTGTACGTATCTATATTATGAGTATGTATACATAAATTGTATAAAAGTATTTAAATTTAAAATAAATGTAAAATCTATTTTGGGATGCGGAAAAAATATTGATTTCACGACCGTCATCGCTTCGACGAAATAAATTTTGTACGTGTATTATTATAATGTACGTATAATAATACTAATATTATTGAAGTGAAAACTTCTTTAGGTACTTTGTGCACTTTTTAGATGGGGAAAAAGTATTGAATTAGCCACCGTCATCGCCTTGGCGAAATAAATTTTTGAACTGAAAACTTTTTTAGCGATTAATTAGCGACCGTCATGCCATCGCGACCGTCATTGCTTCGACGAAATACATTTTTGAAGTGAAGACTTCTTTAACGACGTTGTGTACTTTTTAGATTGGGAAAAAGTATTGAATTAGCGACCCTTATCACTTCAGCGAAATAAATTTTTGAAGTGAAAAGTTCTTTAGGGACGTTGTGCAGTTTTGAAATGGGGAAAAAGTATTAAATTTGCGACCGGTATTTGTTCGACGAAATAAAATTTTGAAGTGAAAACTTTTTCAGGGACGTTGTGCACTTTTAAGATGGGGGAAGAAAAGTGTTGAATTAGCGACCGTCATCGCTTCGGCGAAATACATTTTTGAAGTGAAAACTTATTTAGGGACGTTTTGCACTTTTTCGATGGGAAAAAATTTTAAATTAGCGACCGTAATTGCTTCGACGAAATAAATTCTTGAAGCGAAACCTTTTTTAGGGACGTTATACACTTTTTAGATGGAGAAAAAGTGTTGAACTAGCGACCGTCATCGCTTCGGCGAAATAAATTTTTCAAATGAAAACTTCCTTAGGGACGTTGTGCACTTTTTGGATGGGAAAGAGGTGTTGAATTAGCGACCGTTATTGCTTCGACGAAATAAATTTTTGAATTGAAAACTTCTTTAGGTACGCTGTGCCCTTTTTAGATGGAGAAAACGTATTGAATTATCGGCCGTCATTACTTCGACGAAATAAATTTTTGAAGCAAAACTTTTTTAGGGACGTTATACACTTTTTAGATGGTAAATAAGTGTTGTATTAGCGACCGTCATCGCTTCGGCGAAATACATTTTTCAAATGAAAACTTCTTAGGGACGTTGTGCACTTTTTAGATGGGGAAAAAGTATTAAAATAGCGACCGTCATTGTTTGACGAAATAAATTTGTAAAGTGAAAACTTCTGTAGGGACCTTGTGCACTTTTTAGATAGGAAAAAAGTATTGAGTTTGCGACCGACATCACTTTGCCGAAATAAATTTCGTACGTACATAATATATATTATGTGTATGTATACATAAATAGCATACAACGTACGCAACGCTTATATAATATAGGTATAGCACTTCTTTTTTGATGTGGAAAAGCATTGAGCTTGTAATTTATATACTATAAGAATGTTCAATTCTGTCGGCACTCCCATGAGTGCTTTAAATTTTTTTAATGCTGGGCCCAAGGACTAATAGGTAAGATGTACGCAATTTCCTGCGGAGCATAACTTTATGAACAGATATCCCATTAATATTGGTTTATTTTAAGAGTATTAACTTTCTTAAAATAATTGTTTATCTAATCCACTAAACCAGCCACGTGTTTTACTGTTTATGTTTACTGTGAAGTAAATGGTGAAGTTGCCATTAGACCCTGTAACCTCTTTAACTAGTGCCATTTGCGGATACTTCAAATAATAAATAATTTGGATAGATTAAGAAATAGGGATTTACAAAAGGAAACAGGATTCACATTAATAAAGCTTTTAAGTCGGCCACTCGCGAGGACACGCGCCAACTCGTAACTCTTAATGACAAACTTTTTTAAATCAAAATGTACACCGGCCAATTCGTAACCTTTAACTACCTGACCAACTCGCAACTTTATACAGGTGAATTCGAAACCATTGTTTAATTCTAATACGCCAGGTAGTTGCTGGGTTAAAAGGTAAGAAATAAATTTGAACAGTAACGGATTAAGCCGACACGAGGCATATAGATTATTATGTAAGCGAATGGTTCTTGGTTTGCTTAAAAACATGTTGTGTATTATATGTACCTATAAAAAACTAACAAAAATTGAAATATCTTTTGATTGAAACAATATTATATGTATAGACCAGGGCGGATCTGTAAAAAAACGTCTATTTGTGGATGTGCGAGGTGGCATTCGGATTTTTGTAGATAAAGTTAGGTGACAATTTCAATAATAATAATTGACTTATGCTTCTTCTCAAATATGCCCGGAACATTAATAAAAAAATTAAAATATTTAAAAATTTCGAAAAACATTAATTTTTTTCTATATTCTTTGCTTATAACTTTAAAACGATTCATTTTGGAGCAAAGTCGTATAGAATTAAAATAAAGATAATTGAATTTTTTATGATATACGACTAGTTAAAAATGTCTTAAATTATTACCCTTTCTGAAAAATAGCAATAAATACAAAATAAGAGGGCAAAATAGGCCTCTTTTTATTCAGTGTTTTTCAACAACTTTGATTGCACTTAGAACCTTCGTAATTCGCATAGAAAATCCTTATAACATACTTAAATCGTCCACCAAATTTCATTAAAATCGACCTGATAGATTTTGCATAATCATTTTGCAATCTAAATTTTTTTTAAAAAGTTTAAATTTTTTAAAAGCTTTCTGAACAGAAAGTAGACCATTTAGAAGTTTGCTAATTTTTTCACATATAAAGAGGCTCTCTACCTATCTAATACACTTTACAGAATTAAAATCGGATTATCTAAGCGGCCTCAGCACTGTTTTAAAGTTATAAACAATTTTTTGGCTTATAAACAAATACAGTGAGGACGTTTGAGTTGGAATAAATTCATTTTCTCGAGAATGGGCTTCTCTGGAGATAAATCCCGAAATAGGTCGATTTTTATTTTTAAATTCTAATTTTTTGGTATACATATCATACTAGTGACGTCATCCATCTGGGCGTGATGACGCAATCGATGATTTTTTTAAATGAGAATAGGGGCCGTATGATAGCAGGCCGTATGATTCCGTCGGTATAACAGGTTGCCTTGCAACCAGATGCAGAACAGTACCATAAATGTTTTCCACTTTTTAGCACTTTCTTTAATTGAAATTTAAAATTATTTACCATCAATAACTTACACCCACGTGAACTCATTACGAAATCTGTTATCTGTTACAAGAATTTCAGTCATTTTCACAAAATTTATTTGGATTTTCTCTAGTAACTCTTCCAAAAGACAATACATAAATGATGAATACCTTTTACACCACCTTCAAAGAGAGTAATTTTTACAGGTACATACCTGGAATACCGGTATTAAATTATCAACATTACTTAAAAATGAAAGTTACTAATTCACCGGTAGTTAGTGGGTTATCGAAGAATTACCTGCGCGCCAGAGTTACGAGTTGGCCTGTAATTAGGATGGGGGATTAAAATAGTTACGAATTCACCGAGACCCACTCACGATACTGCGGCGTCGTTCAATTTTGTCGAATTCGACTAACCCTTATCCGGGCAAGGTGGGTCCAACGGGCCCGAGACGCCAATTCTTTTATCATAAACTGATAAAAAAATTTTTATTGAATTTTATGCATCACTGAATTTGTTTAGAAGTATGTTTCCTTCAACATAGTCATGAGCTATTCAAAATATTCATTATCATTTTTGAAATTATTGCGTCGAAAGAATTTTGTCACGTAAATGGGCAACACGGGCCCGTCGGGCCCTATTTGTATTTATACCTAAAGTCTAAATCTTTGTTACAACAGTTAATCTGGCAGTCAGGTAATGTTTCTGTGGATTATCTAAACGACTTTTATGATTCCGGAAATCCAATAATAAAGTCTAAACGTGTAACAAACAATGTAAACATCTCTTTGATATGAACATCAAAGAGATGCTTAGAATAGGTGTTATATCTATTCTAAATGAATTTTAAAAACTGATACTCATTGTTGAAGTGCAATAATATTGTTAGGTAGGTACCTATACATATCTTGAAATAAATAATGCATCTGCTATCAGTCGTTTGATATCGATGTTAGTGTCGACAACTAAGCTCCTAAAAATTAATAAATGCTTAACTTTTTTTTTGTTATTATCGTTTGTTTTAACCTAATACTTAATAATAATTTAATTTGCCATATCAATTTGCTATTCTAGTTGGGAATAAGCTAATATTGTGGCTTAGTCCCAACTAAAATAGTAAATTGATATGGCAAAGTATTAATTTGTAAAAGTAAAATAATAATATTCTTCTGACTTATGCGTTTTATTCATTTTGTAAAGATTGTTTTTGTCGGTACTTTATACATGAGCTGCTAATTACCATAATCTTTTCTCAGAAGGATTTTCACACAATAATGAAACGCAACAACACCGTAATATTTTTCCAGGGTATGCGTAAACATCAACTCCTCTTTTCAAATAAAATGGCCTGGTAGATTTACAAAAGTTTTTATTTATTTATTAAGTCTTTATTTGGCTCCAAATGTTTATTACTTGTGAATAAATATTTTTTCTACAAAAGTTTTCTTGCATTTCATTATTTTGTGCAAATCCTTCAGGTAGATCGCACCCTCGAGGTAGACCGCATACTATAGTAGCACCTTTTTTTAATCTAGACAATTTAAATTTAACTTGAATAAAAAATCAAAACAGAATATTAGAAATATATGGGTAAATATGAATAGTACATTCAAGAACAGTGGTGGGACCCGACCGAGTTGCCCGGTTACGTAAGTAAAATATGTTACCCGGATAAGGGCTATAAAATAGTTTTTGGATCCTCTGGACTGTTGGATGGTAAATGTATTAAATTATAATAGTATAAATAATCTTGAAACCAAAATAAATAAAGTACGGCTAAAGTCAATTTAAAATTAATTTAAAAGTAAACTATTTGATTTAAAATCTAAACAAACTACATTTAACCACTCAAAGAAGGGCGGTTCCTCCGAAGGATAGACTTGGAATAAACCTTTATCGTTGAGTGGTCGTGCAGGGAAAGGTAAAAGCAAATACATCATCATGGAAAAAATAATGAGAGAGATAAGGATAGAAAATAAAATCTATATCAATCGAAGTAAATAAGCTAAAATTAGAAAATAAGCTGATTAAAACGGAAAACCTGGAAATTAAAGAGGAGATGAAATTGCAAGAAAAAAGAATCGAGGCTCTAGAAAAAGAAATAAGAAAGAAAAACGGTACGATACATGGTGTAGATGAATCAGCAAATGAAAATAGAGCAATCCTAAAAAATAAAGTCAAAGAAATAACTGGGTAATTCTTATATAAGAGGTATCGAGTCCATAGAGGATACGGCCAGGGCGAAAAGTTGCTGTTTTGACATTAAACACTTATATTACGATTTTTGTCGTTATTTAACTATCTTTTCACGTAAGGGCAAGTCACTTTATGCATATTTTATTACTTTTTACTAAGCCAGAGTAAATATATTGGGCAGGGTAGAGACATCAAGATCATTGTAGATACTTATTTGGCCAGGGGAGAGAATTTGTGGCAGTAAAAGTAACAAAACTAGTAATATCAACTTTAATTAAACATGGTATTTAACATAGAATCAGACCAATCATTTTTACCAATCACATTCAACATTAATTAGATTTATTTCAGCCAAATTCTTTTTATTTGATTCCTTTATTTTTATAAGTTAAGCATTCTCGGGAAAGACACTGTTCGTTATACCTATTGCAACAAATTATATGAAGCAGATTTCGATGCTTTGATACAGAGATAATCTTAGCTTGAAATAGAGTTGTGAGCATCCGATCCATATTGGCGTGTGTAACATACAAACAAGTGTCACATTTGTCGCAATTCGGTTATACTATCCAAAATGGCTTAAGGCGACAGAAGATGATATTTTGATGTTGCAGGTCTTCATGAAAGATATGTGGAGATTTATTAGAGTATCCACAAGAACTCTTTTGTTTGCGATCTCCGTTCTTCGTCACATAATCTCTTTTGCTGGCACATAACCTCATATTCGAGTCATTTTGGAGAAAATTTATAATTTTTGTCTTCATTATTTTATAACTTGCTTTGGCTTTCCTTTTATTTTCTAGTACGTATCCAATTTTTCTTAAAGGTTTCATATTTTTTCATTCTGTAGTATGCCGTATTTTCTCACCAGTTTTCTGCTTATCATTCTTTTGAAAATTCTTTTTTCTTTATTATTTGGAAGAGTGGAATAATTTTCTTTTAATTGTGATTGAGCACTTCTGCAAACAATACATTTTCTTTACTATTTCTCTGAAACTTTGTTGAATTCAACACCAGTTCTACTTTGCTGTTAGGTGTCAGTTTCAGGCTTTCGTAATCTTTGTAACCATTTTTTGTTAACATGCTAATTTAGTTTTAAGTTTATTAATTTATGGTCTTATCTTTTTTCTTATGAATTAAATATCTTTGTCTTCTGGCTTGGTGTGATTTAGGTTTGGCAGCTACAACCCTTCTATGAGAATTAAAACTTTGATAATTATTAACATCTGCCATCAATGGTGTTGCCGAAAGATTAGTTATATTTTGAATCACAAGTCGCTGCCTTCGCTCTCTTGCTTTCTTTTTCCATATCTTGTGTACCTTACGTTGCTCTGTAGGAGTCATTTGATCGACAGTCTTTATTTATAAGTCCTTTCTCCTTCTTATTTAAATATTTTTGCTTTTCTTTTTGCTTTTGTAATTCAAATTTTTCTGGATCATTTTTAATCCTTTGATATCGTAGTTTCTTTGCTTTACGTTTCCTCTGTAATCTTTCTTCACGTGTTAACTTTTTCCGTGGTGCCACGATCTGTAACAATATTAGACAATAACATAATAACAATATGAACTGAGAACCACCTTTATTTTTTAGTCTTTAACTATTTACCAGATTTGTTTAAATTATGTATTTAAAACAGTAACATTGATGAAAATGAGCTATACCTGAGTTAGTTTGCATTCACAGTATCTTCCCTGGTCAACAAGTCTCTCCCCTGGCAGTTATTTTGTCAGGGGAAATATGGCAGGGGAGAGACGTTTTCATGATAATTTTTTTTTGTTCTAATTGACATAAGAAATGTTTCGGTACATTATGTATCACATTTTAACTCGTACATTAGTATTAAATTAGAGCAGTAAATGCAAATAAATTAGATGAATATTATAACGTTTGTGACTTACCAGTGGAGAGACACAATCACCTCGCGAAGCCACCACACTGTTGGAACTTGTTGCAATATGTAACTAACAAATGGCGGCTCTAACATGGCTCTTGTGTTTTGCATTGCTAACTTCACATCGATAGATGACCCTGAGAACTATTTCGGATATATCTGTTTTATATTATGTTTAGTAGCTGAATGAAATTTGCCAGGGTAGATACACAAAACAAAGTGAAACAAACTTTAAATTTAAAAATTATTGGAAATAAATAAATATTGTTGAATTTTTTATTAATAATTATTAAATATATTTAATGAAGTTCGTATTTAACATATTTTAGTTTAGCAACTGATACAAAGAAGTTATGTATCGTCTTCAAATTAAACTGAAACCGGCAAGAGGACAGGCCAGGGTAGAGACATTTTTAGACTTTATAAGGCATTTCAGAAAAATATACTTTAATTGGGCATTTAATCATAATGTTATTTAATAAAGTACATTATGGTTATGTGTTTCATAACAAAAAATAACAACTTATAGTACAAGATTTCTATTTTAAACTGATTGCCGCTCAACTTACCTCTTATATAAGAATTACCCAACTAATAAAATCAACACTTAAATAGAAGAAAACGAGGAAATACAAGATATCCATTGAATAGGAAACCAAATCTAAGAACATAACAAAAATAACAAATAATTCGTTGTAAAGTTGTAGGTAACCAAAGAAAGGTCACGATAGAGACATAGAGGAGAGGTATACATCTTATAAAATTATGTAGGCCAAGGAGTGAAGAACTACCCTGACAGGGTAGCGCCATAGTGCAATAAATAGCGCCAATAGACTCAGACTTCAGCCATTCTGTTGGTATTTCCCCAGAGTTGTATTTATGTTGTTAAGTATCTTTGTGATTATTGCTATTGACTCGTTGTCCATTACGCGTATTTTGAGTAGTTTTGCTTGAATATTATCGAGTCCTGCTGTTTACCATCCTTTAGCTGTGTTATTGCAGAAAAAACCTCCTGCTGTAATAATGTTGGTCCATCATGGTGTTATCTTTTTGGTCTTCAAATAGTTTCTTCAGGTATTCTTTCCACGTGCTTATTTTACTATGTTTATCCAAGACGATGTTTCCGTCAGAATCAGTTAGATTTCTTTTCTCTCTTCGTCTTAGTCCACCTATGAGTTCTTTAATTTTGCTGTGTACATTGTGACTATCGTACTTTGACTTTTTCTTAAAGTTCCCTCTCCTATCGGAGGTTGGATATCATAATGGCTATGGTCACTTTGTTGGCTGCTGCTCTGAACAGTTGTAATGAACTACAGTTAAACCATTCTCTAAGGTTCTTCAGTCAGGAGATGCGTCTTCTTCCTATGCTTCTTCTTCCTTGGATCCTTCCTTGCATAATAATTCTCAGCAACTCATATTTTTCTCCTCTGGTAATGTGACCCAAATATTCCAGTTTTCTAGTTTTTATACTCTTCATAATTTCTAACTCCTTATTTAAACGTCGTAGCACTTCAACATTGGTAATCCTTTGAACCCACTGAATTTTCAATATTCTTCTGTAACACCACATTTCGAACGCTTCTATTCTTATTATGTGTTGTCTCTTCAATGTCCAAGGTTCCATTCCGTATAGCAATATAGAAAATATGTAGCATCTTAGAGCCCTCAGTCTGAGAGTCTTTGTTTGTAAGCAGTGTCTTCATTTTTATAAATGCTTGCCTTGCAGTTTCAATTCGGACTTTAATTTCTTGGCTTTGGTCATTTTTGTCATCAACCCAGGTTCCCAGATATTTGTATGTCTTCACTTTTTCTATTTGGGTTTGCTCTATCATTAACCTTTCATTTCCATGTTCTGTTTTTGAGACAATCATAAATTTAGTTTTTTTCTTGTTTATTTTTAGTCCGTATCAAATGCAATAATCGTTAATTCTATTTAGCAATTCTTGTAGCGATTCCAGGGTGTCTGCCATTATAACGGTGTCATCAGCGAATCTTATGTTATTTACTATTCTTCCGTTTATAGAGATTCCATCACTTAGCTCCGCTAAGTACTTAGGCTCCTACTTTGACTGCAGATACTTAATTTCTTCGCATCTTTCCATTACTTCTTTTTCTTTCGCTTCTCTGATTTTCCTTCTTATTGATATATTTATGATTTTATATTTGTCTCGGTCATTTTTGGCTTTTCTTCTCTCGTCCATTAGTTTCAGGATCTCATTTGTCATCCATGAGATCTTATCTGTCATCCGTTAAAAACTTATTAAGATGATTCTAAGTCATAAGTAAATTTTATGAAAGTGTCCATTTAATAACCGTATCTTGTCGATTTCTAGTGACCGGTTCACTAGTGCAGTTGGACTACATAATATTTCCTCTATTAAGTCCATTTTAATGATGACTTCACGCTCACGCTACAAAATGTGGTTCATCTGCATACGCAGTGATTAGACTCTGCGACACAACAACTGTCGAACCCCAATAATCTCTTGTCTGCTTCAGCTTGTACAAGAAAACGGAAAAATAAATAATAAACGATTAAGAAGAATTTTTCGACGCACTGCGTGACAACTACGGTCGGAATAGTTCGCTTGAAACAATGTGTATTTTAAAGGCTTGAGAGCCCTTTTTAAATTAAAGGGAAATTTACTTTCTAATTTGAAAAAAAAAAGATAATTTTTAAATACACTCACCGGCACAAAATTCCGCCACCCAAAATGTTTGATTAAGTTTTCAAGATTCTTGCATCAGGTTATAGGTACATGTTTTGGTATCGTTTGTTATTATTTCGGTAACAAAAATTTTTTGCTAGATGGCATTATACGGGGGTGAATGGAAGCGTTGTATTTTCTCCTAACTTTAAAAAATTCTGTGGAAAAATTGGAGGGCTGATTTTGTTACATGCTCCTTTTGTATTATCCTGGAGATATTCCTAAGATTTTGCATTTTGAATTATCTGAATATCACTTTTCTTGTAAGAGTTGTAGAATTTTTTGTAAATAAAAACACTGATTGACTCATAAACATAAATATACAGGGTGTCCCGAAAAGAATGGTCATAAATCATACCACAGATTCTGGGGTCAAAAATAGGTTGATTGAACCTCACTTACCTATATACAATAGTGCACACAAAAAAAGTTACAGCCCTTTGAAGTTACAAACTGAAAATCGATTTTTTTTCATATATCGAAAACTCTTAGAGATTTTTTATTGAAAATGGACATGTGGCATTCTTATACTAGCATCATCTTAAAAAAAAATTAAAGTGAAATTTGTGTACCCCATAAAACTTTTATGGGGGTAAAAGAGTGCTCGGATTACAGAACGACTGCCTTGATGAGTCATATGCTTAAAGTTTTTCTAAAAATCATTCATAATAGAATTTTCCGCAAACTTAAGAAGATATAAGTGAAACACAAATGGGCTTCAGGAACGGCCTTGGTACGAGGGAAGCGCTCTTTGGTGTGGGCGTACTATTTCAACGGTGTTTGGATATCAATCAGGATGTATACGCCTGCTTTATAGACTTTGAGAAGGCCTTCGATAGAGTCCGACACGACCGACTGAGACAACTTCTAGTCGAAAAGAACATTGATGAAAAAGATATTAGAATAATAACTAATTTGTATGGGAATCAAACAGCACAAGTCAAGGTAGATGATGAAATGACTGAGGAGATCAAAATATGTAGAGGAGTAAGACAGGGGTGTATTCTGTCTCCTCTTTTGTTTAATTTTTATAGCGAAGTCATATTTAAAGAAGCTCTGTCGGACGTTAGTTGTGGTGTAGTGATCAACGGAAATACAATCAATAATTTGAGATACGCTGACGACACAGTGATATTAGCAGACAATCTTACAGATCTGCAACGACTGATGGAACGCACTAACCACTACTGCAACAGCTACGGACTTACATTAAACCTCAGAAAAACTAAATGGATGGTAATAACAAAAGATCCACACGCCAGGAATGATTTGGTTGTCAATAACACGGTTATAGAGAGGGTATCCTCCTATAAATACCTTGGAGCTTGCCTGGATTATACAGGCGATCAAACAAAAGAAATAAGAGCAAGAATAGAAATAGCTAGATCAGCATTTAACAAGATGAAAATATTTCTCTGTAGTCGTGACATAAATCTTGATCTGAGAGTGCGTATGCTGCGGTGTTATATCTTCTCCACTTTATTATACGGAGTTGAGTCATGGACCATCAAGATGGGCAGCATTAAAAACATTGAAGCTTTTGAGATGTGGTGTTACCGTAGAATGCTACGTGTATCTTGGGTGGACCACGTGACGAATGCCGAAATTTTACGTCGGATCGGAAAAGGATGTGAAGTTGTACTTACTGTTAAAAGAAGAAAGCTTGAATACTTTGGCCATGTTATGAGAGGTCACAAATACTCGCTGCTGAGACTGATCATTCAGGGTAAAATCAGGGGTAAGAGAAGTATCGGTAGGCGCAGAATATCTTGGTTAAGAAATCTGAGGGAATGGTTCGGCTGCAGTTCCATCGACCTATTTAGGGCAGCCGCCAGTAAAATAAGAATAGCTGTGATGATTTCCAACCTCCGATAGGAGACGGACTTGAAGAAGAAGAAGAAGGGGGTTTTGTTCCCGTAAACCCACCCAAACTTTTGTGTACGTTCCAATTAAATTATTATTGTTGCACTATTAGGTAAATACAATATTTTTGAAACTTTTTTGCCTCTTAGTACTTTTTCGATAAGCCAGTGTTTATCGAGATATTTTGAATATTTGTCGAATCCACCACATATTTGTATATGGTGAAGTACGATTATAGAGAGCTGTTAATAATCTGAAAATTTATTTATAATTTACATTATTACGTATATTTTGAAAAAGAAGCCACATCTCGATAAAAGGTGACTTATCAAAAAAAGACTAAAGGGCAAAAAAGTTTTAAAAATACTGTGTTTACCTAATGGTACCACAATAATAGTTTAATTGGAACGTACACAAACATTTGGGGGGTTTAAAGGAACAAAACCCCCATAAAATTTTTATGTAAACATATTAAAAAAGACGCCGCATCCCGATAAAAACTTTCTTATCTAAAAAATACTAAGAGGCAAAAAAGTTTTAGAAATGTTGTGTTTAACTAATGGTACCACAATAATGAATTAATTGGAACGTACACAAAAGTTTGGGGGGATTTAAGGGAACAAAACCCCCGTAAAATTTTTATGGGGTGGACAAATTTCACTATAATTTTGTTTTAAGATGTTCCTGCCATAAAAATGCCCCATGTCCATTTTCAATAAAAAATCTCTTAATAGTTTTCGATATATTCAAAAAAATCGATTTTCATTTTGTAACTTCAAAGGGCTGTAACTTTTTTTATGAGCACATTTGTACTAAGCTAAGTTAGATTCAATAGAACTATTTTTGACCCCAGATTGTGTGGTATAATTTATGACCAATCTTTTCGGGACACCCTGTATATAATACTGGTTTACAACGTTCTTCGACGTCTTCTGATTTCCAATCTATCTAGAGATAGAGATAGAGATAGAGATAGAGATAGAGACAGATATAGAGACAGAGATAAAGACAGAGATAGAGAGAGAGAGAGAGAAATGAGAAAATCTCGAACACATTTAGAACATATTTCCATCTGGGCGAGTTAGTTCCTGCACACTCATGATCAGCCCAATACGATAGAAAATCCATAAAAATAAGAAATAAAACTGAGTGTCAGTTTACAAATATGGCTTATCTTTTAGCTTTGTATACACACTGATAAGGACTTGGTTGGTCACTTAGACAAAATGAATGAACAATATTATTTCAGAAAAGACTAAGTGTTAGAAGTGTTCAGTGTGAAAATATAACTTAAATAATTGTCGTAGTATTGTGCAAAATGATTGTTAAAACTATCTACCCTTTAATTTTTAAAAACATTATCCGGAGTCAATGTTTCCGAGGCGGCAGAAATGCTACAGGCGGCGGCAGTTCAAGTAATTCATATAGTGAAAGTTCAAGTTCAGAGTCAAGCGTGGAGAGGTTTAGAAAAACAGAAACCAGTAAGTACTGCCGAGATAACAATTCAACAGTAACGGATAAGTCAGTGCATGATTTAAATTTTAATTAAATCTTACGACAAAAGAAACAGCCATAGTATTCCAGTCAATAGGGAAAAACATAAAAAATCTTTTTAAAAGGTATTTGGGGGGTAGATGATGACAATTCCGTGAAGACGTACAGCTGATTTTGCCTGTTTTAAATCATAAAGTGTGACAAAATCATTTTTTGCCTATAAAACATTTCTTATACATTTTTTGGACATCTTGGATATTAGTGCACCCTATGTAACGCACAGCTCAATCTTATGTTTGTGCGTCACAGTGTTGCCATGCCATTTCTTTCATAATTTCAATCAATGTTAAATGTACCTACAAGAATAATATAATAAGAACGTTTACTTCTCCGTCATTAGGTATACTAGGTAGAATGACAAATGAGGTGTCAAGTGAAAGCTTATAATCCAAGGATAGTACTAAAGGTGAGAAATGAGACCTAGATTGTCTGTCCCTCAAAAAAATAAGCGTTATATTGGGGCTTTCTAATGTTGACATTAAAAGTTGCACTATTTTTTTTTCTATAAAACATTTTGATCTAAAACTTACCAGAGAATTTCTTTGTACTCTCTACTTTCAAATAAACGTAATTAAGAAGCTAAATTTTAAACTTCGTCACACAACTTTTGTGATTAAACTTTGAATTGCACAAATCCGCACCTGCTTCTTTGACAAATTCATAACCTTTATCATGATAAGAACAAAAACTTGAAGCAGGTACCCTTATCTTCAGAAATTTTAGAGCTATATACTGTAAAAATTTCAGAAAAAAATATTAAAATGGAACAGAGTTGTAGCGAGGCAAACGCTTATAACTTGCTTATAACTTTAAAACGATTCATTTTGTAGCAAAGTCATACTGAAATAAAAGACCGATAATTGAAATTTTTATGAGATACAATTAGTTAAAAATGTTTCAATTTATTACCCTTGCTGCAAAATAACAATAAATACAAAAAATAAGGGGAAACAAGCCATTTTTATTCAATGTTTTTCAACCACTTAACAATGATAAATAAATTTATTTATAACAAAATTGAAGCATCTTTGTGATTTGGTATTATTTAGGTGTCTGTAATATTTTTATCTAACTCTAATATTAATTCACAGCAAAAATGATCAAAAAAACTCACGTTAATATTAAATCGTCTTTATTCGATCAAGGACATATAAAACATAGATGCCATTATTTCCTGGAGCGAAATGAGAGCCGCTGAAACTGTTTTTGCATAGGTTTTGAAGATTGGGCTCTAACAATGGAAATTCTACGACGACCTGTCAATGGAAGTGATAAATTTTATTGATCTCATGAGAAACGTAAAAAATATCAAAAATCGCGCAACGTTTATTTATTTAACAGCTTTATAGAAACTGACTTTATTTGCAGTAAAATGCAAATCGAATTTTTACTGTCGGGCTGATGCAAATTTCATTTCAACAAAATGGTTCGCGCGTAACTGACATTTAAAGTCGCCTTTCGCTTCAAGCGTTGTTTCTGAGAGAACGGTTCGTTATACACATAAAGTGCTGTACTACATTTACAATCAAGATGCAGTAGAAATAAACAAACCAAGACACGTTAAATGCTACTAGGAGCACTCCCGAATCATAATTTACAATGTACCTATATATGTTATTATCATCATTCTCTTTGCCTTATCCCTATGCGGGGTCGGCTTCCCTAATTGCGTTTCTCCACACAATTCTATCTTGGGC
This sequence comes from Diabrotica virgifera virgifera, assembly GCF_917563875.1. Lineage (NCBI taxonomy): Eukaryota > Metazoa > Arthropoda > Insecta > Coleoptera > Chrysomelidae > Diabrotica > Diabrotica virgifera. The sequence continues at coordinate 148,413,517 of NC_065452.1, read as the reverse complement.
CATATCAATGTTAATCCCCTTTACCAACATGTCCTGCCTTATCGTCTCCCCCCAGGTCTTCTTTGGTCTTCCTCTCCTACTCCTTCCAGGAATCTGCACTTCAGCTATTCTTCGTATTGGGTGGTTAACGTCTCGACGTTGAACATGACCAAACCATCTTAACCTATGCTCTCTCATTTTGGCATCAATTGGTGCCACACCTAGACTTCCCCTAATATACTCATTTCTAATTTTATTCTTCTTTGTCACTCCACTCATCCATCTAAGCATTCTCATTTCCGTCACATGCATTCGCTGTTTCTCTTTCTTTTTCACTGCCCAACATTCAGTTCCGTACATCATAGCTGGTCTTATGGCTGTTTTATAGAATTTTCCCTTCAGCTTCATTGGAATTTTTCTGTCACACAACACACCACTCGCTTCTTTCCACTTCATCCATCCAGCCCTAATTCTACTGCATGCATCTCCATCTATTTCTCCATTACTCTGTAATACCGATCCTAGGCTAGGTACTTAAAACTATTGCTTTTTACAATCATTTCACTATCCAAAGATACCATTTTATTTGTAGTAGCTCCATCTTTAAATGAACATTCCAAATACTCTGTTTTTGTCCTACTAAGTTTTAAACCTTTTTCCTCCAGAGCTTGTCTCCACTGTTCCAGTTTTTGTTCTAAGTCTCTTTCACTATTTCCTACTAACACGACATCATCAGCATACATTAAGCACCATGGAATGTTACCCTGTATTTTCGCTGTTATCTGGTCCAAAACTAATGAGAATAAATACGGACTAAGCACAGAACCTTGATGCAATCCTACTTTCACATGAAATTTATCAGTGTTTCCCACACCTGTCCTAACACTAGTCGTTACTCCCTCATACATATCCCTCACAATCTTTACATATTCACCAGGGACTCCTTTCTTATTGAGTGCCCACCACAGAATCTCTCGAGGAACTCTATCATATGCTTTCTCAAGATCAGTGAATACCATATGAGCGTTTGTTTCTTTACTCCTGTATTTTTCCATCAACTGCGTTATAATGAAAATTGCATCTGTTGTTGATCTACCCTGCATAAAGCCAAATTGATTCTCGGATATTTCGGTCTCTTCACGTATCCGTCTATCAATTACTCTTTCCCATATTTTCATGGTGTGGCTAAGCAGTTTTATAGCCCTGTAGTTTGTACATTGTTGTATATCTCCCTTGTTTTTGTAAACAGGTAGGGGAGAAGGGGGCTAGTTGTAACAATTTTCATAAAATCAAATATATCTTGACAGCTATTTTCCCAATTATCACTAATTAAACACTAAATGCTAGTTTAACTCTTTCTGAATAAAATTGAGCTAAAGAAAAGTTAAGAAGACTGTTATTTTTTAATCAACTAGCATTTTACCAAAAAAAGTGTATCGTTACAACTTACCCCGCGCTTGGGGCTAGTTGTAACATCTATTGGGGCAGGTTGTAACATTACGAAAATTCGAATTTTTTGGAATATTTCGAAGAAAATACCCACGTTAGTCCTGTTGAAAGCTGTTGCTCGACTTATAAGGTGGCTTCTGGTGTTCTTAAATATAAATGTAGATTTCTACGCATAAAATTTTGGACCCAATCTGGACCAACTGTATAATTTTGATACCAAGAAGAAGGAAGTTGCTTAGGACTGAGTTTCACAGCATATTGGTAAGGCAGTTTTCGCATCTTCATGGGAACTAGTCCAAAATATACTTCGGTGCACTTCAGAATATATGAAGCCATTTTACTTCCTTCTTCGGCAGTAAAAACTATCCCTGGTTTAGTACAGCCCACTTTTAGAGTCTTAATGTTTTTCTTTTTTTCTATACCGTTATAAAGATACATGACACAGTCCCTGCTGTTTTACTTGCTTGCTTTATGCTACATTGATTATCTAAAATTTCCGCTGAACCTAACTCGTAGACTTCACTTCCTGGCTTTGAGTTGCCCTTTCTGATTTTCTTTTATGTTGTCTCGTTCTGGACTATTACTAAACTAAATAATACGTTTTTATATTGTAGATCATAAATTTAGTAAGATTCAGCGCAATTTGTAACACGTTACAACAAGTCCCAACGTTTTGTTACAACATACCCCGTAGCACACTTTTGTACATTTATTAAAATAACTCTAAAAATATCTTGCTAATCATAAAATCGTTAAGCAACATCAAAGTATAACTAAATTTAGAAAAGAAATGAACACCGAAAGATTAATTTCCGTTTAAAACAATAGCGATAACCAAAATTTTATAAGAGTCAAATTTTAAATTACCTCATCCAAATGAAGCACATGCACAAAACTACTATTTGCAACTATCGGAGGATGGCTGGCTCGACGGTGTCATTTGCAGGGCGATAAGAGAATAAGATTGAGTCAGCTAAATTAGTTAAAAATGGTAAAATAACCTATGGAAAAGCCGTGTTACTACTTACCCCTGTTACAACAAGCCCCTTGTTCCCCTACCAGTATACTGCTTCTCCATTCGTCTGGCATTTGTCCAACTTCCATAATTCTATTAAATAGACCTGCTAGCCACCTTGTTCCTGTCTCTCCCAATGCTCTCTATACTTCCCCAGGAATATCATCTGGTCCTACCGCTTTTCCTTTCTTTATTTTTTGAAGCGCTTGAGCCACTTCCTCGTTGGTTATTTTGGTGACCATTGCTGCTACTGTCTCCGTTGACTCTACAGGCTGTCTGTCAAATTCTTCATTTAATAAGCTGTCAAAGTACTTTCTCCATCTCTTTTTGACATCCCTTTCGTAAACTAGTATTTTATTATTTTCATCTCGGATACATCTAATCTGATTAAAATCTTTTGCTTTCTTTGCTCTCTGTTTGGCTATTTTATATATCTTCGTTTCGCCTTCCCTGGTATCAAGTTGATCGTATAGGTTTGAATACGCTTCTGCTTTAGCTTTTGCTACTGCTACTTTCGCTTCCTTTTTGGCGACCATATAGTTTTGAAGATCTATGTCCGATCTGGTTTCTTGCCACTTTTTATATAATTTTCTCTTCTCTTTTATTTTTCCTTGTACTTCATTTGACCACCACCAAGTCTCTTTATCCTCAATGTATATATGTTATATTATATATAATTTATATATGTTACCGTTAAGACCCGATTTCAGTTAAAACCCGAATTTACTAGGAAAAACTAGTTTTAACTATGCGCTTTAGACAATTCTAGTTTTAACTAGTCAAAACTAGGTTTGACTGTTAAATTCAGTTAAAACTAGAAATCCCGAACGGATTTCATTTAGAGTAGTTCTCTATCGATCTAGAGCAGAACCTCTTGTGATTGCATATCGATCAAATCTACCTGACAGCGACTATTCATTTCTGAATGCAATATAGATTTCGACACAAGACCCCTCTTTGCTTTTATATTTTTACTCTTCTTCTGTTGGCTGGTTTCATAGCATTGGTATAAAAGTATTGATCATATCAATTATTATATTTGCCTATTTCCTGGCGGTTTCAGTGTTCAACCTATCCCGATCTCCATAAACAATAGCACCTTCAATTATGCCAAAAATGTCTTCGGCAGGTACATAATATTTGATGGGATTAATTTTAGAAGCTAGATTTTTTATTTCGTCAACTCCAACAATTCTAAATCATTTTAGTCTATGATTTTGTAATGGTGTTTTCTTGGCAGACAGTTCCGCATCTTGTACTTCGACCATTAATTTATTGTATATGCTTTTGGTCACAATATTGCAGTGACTTTCTTTCTTCTCTGTCTCTTCCATTTGTAAAATCATTTCCAAAACGCGTTTTTTTCACTTTATTATATCTCTGCTCTCAATCTGATATTTGATATTATCACTCATGGTGAATGATACACAGTGGTGTAATATAACCAATAAAAACGATGCAAAACAATCAACAGTTGTACACACTAGTTTGCTACCAACCGGCCGCCTTCGTCATTAACACTACCCCGAATAAGCCGTAGTACTTATCTCTTCTCGCAACAATTTTAACTGGTATTCACTAGTAATTCCAGAAAAAACTATTTGGAACTAGTATAAACTACTCTAAATGAAATCCGTTTCTATACTAAATTTACAATCAAGATGCAGTAGAAATAGACAAACCAAGACACGTTAAATGCTACTAGCAGTCCCGAATCATAATTTACAATGTATAAACTTTGGAAATCATGATTTGGGATTTACAATATATATATTATTGTGTTTCAATTTATCAATCAAAGATAGAATAAAAATTTTAATTTTTTTAATATAACGCGGGCACATAAATTTGATACACCCTGTATATTGATTTGTAAATATTTATTAGAAGTTAGCTTTCAACGCAAAATGGTTTCTCCTTAATGAATTTTTCCATGAAGAATATTAAAAACATTTTTGTAAATAAAAGTGAAGTGAAAGTTATTTAGGATTAGTATTTTAAACCGATTGTTTATTACGGGAAATATAGAAGCCATAGGTAATTAGTTCTTAGAAAATTAAGGTAAAGAAAGTTTGAAATTTTAAATATGTTTGTTTAATGATAGGAATATTTAGATAATTTCCGAAAAGTCATAAGTTTTGAGTAGAAGTATTGTTTGATAGAATGACTGGATTTTTTCGAATGAAACAGAGGAAGAGTGGAGAGAGAAATGTTTCTGATTGGCTTGGAAATTTGGAATGGGGGAAGTTTTGTTTGAATGTTGAGACAGTTTGTAAAAGAAAAGATTATTGTGTTACGGGCATTCGAGAAGAGCAGTCAAAAGTTTTCGTGAGTAGTTCAGAAGCAAGTACTAGTGGTTGTTTTTGATAGTGAGAGTAGCTGAAAGTGGAACGAGAGACAAATCAAATCGAGAAGAAATACCTCTTTGATTCTGTAAAGTCCAAGAGAGTAAGTTACAAGAATTATCGTTATTAAAATTATTTGTGACACCAAGTAAAAAAGATACTTGGGTCTCGGGAGATTATTGTTGAGAGAAAGAGAGGAGAGAGTTTTGGAGTTTATTGAACGAGTACTGGCAAAAAGAGGCTTGGCTTGTGTTTTGGAGAAATAGTTGCTGGTATCCTGCTGGATTGTTTGCTGAGAACGGAGAGGGCTTTGATTGGGAGCCTAACATAATCAACAAGGAGGAGCTGTTTGGGTCAAGAGGAGACATCATTGTGTGTGAATCAAAAAGGTCAGTCAATAACCTATGTGATAGATTTTCTTTATAATCAGAAGTTAAATTTTTTTACGTAAAAGCATATGCATTTAAGATTCCAACATTTCAAAAATTTAATAGGAAGTATAAGTAATTTGCGAATACCAAATTTGTTTGTTTAGCTTGTTTTATTAATGGTATCAAGAACAAAGCGATAAATATTTGTTTGAATTAGATTAATTTATATGGTAAAAGTTTCTTTTGGACAGTTATGCCCACAGAATTTAATTGATAAATTTACAGAACATTGCTTTTGATAATAAAGGTAATTGTATGTTTTATTTATGATTTTTCTATTTATTTCCTTTTCCTATTTTATCCCGATAAGGATCAACTAAGAGATACTGAAACCACGAGAGAAGATAAGTATAACATAAGATAATTTAGACATTTTTTTTTATATTATAAAAAGGCACCCTGAGCATCTTTCTTAATTTTTATGTATGATTTGCGTTAATTAAATAATTGATCAAGTAAATAATAACTAATATAAAAGTAATAGAAAGCAGATCATAACAATATATACATTGTAAATTATGATTTGAGCGTGCTCCTAGTAGCATTTAACGTGTCTCGGTTTGTTTATTTCTTCTACTGCATCTTGATTGTAAATTTAGTATAGTTTTAACTGAATGTATTAGTGAAATCTAGTTTTGACTAGTTAAAACTAGAATTGTCTAAAGCGCATAGTTAAAACTAGTTTTTCCTAGTAAATTCCGGTTTTAACTGAAACCGGGTTTTAACGGTAACATACATTGTAAATCCCAAATCATGATTTCAAAAGTTTATACATTGTAAATTATGATTCGGGAGGGCTCCTAGTAGCATTTAACGTGTCTTGGTTTGTTTATTTCTACTTCATCTTGATTGTAAATTTAGTATAGTAACATTTCTGTTTAAAATCATGTCAGCTATGTACATTTCTTGTTTAAAACATTTTTTTCTACAGCACACAGATGCTTGATAAACGGAAGGGTGACAGGCTAGAATGACAATTTTAACAGCACATAATTAAATAAATTTTTAATTACGTCCGTATGTTTTTTATTTCATCGGAAAAATAGTACAAATAACACATGTAGGCGCTTAAATAACCTGCCACAAGGTATTTTTTTAGTACCCATTAATACTGATTCTCAAAACCGCTAAGGCTTTTGTTATAGAGATGTTCGTTTCCGATTTAAATTCCTTCTTGTGGCCAGACTGGGTATAGATCTAGACGTTTAATAGACAAGGCATTCAGTGTATCAGCGGATTTCCGGTTAGGGAGATCGAATCGGGAGAGGGAGAGGGGCGCTTACAGCTGTTCGTAAGCCGTTACTCTACTCTTATCGTTCAACGTATTCTGAAATTAGTCAAAATTCTCATCCCAGAGATATTTTGGTGAAATTATAATACGGTCAAATAACTCTTTAAATCAAATTGCTATTTGCCAAAATGAATAACAATCAGAACAAGAAAATTAAATGAAAATAAAAATAATGGAATTTACCCGAAGAAAAATTTAATCATAGATAAAACTCCATTTTTTGTATTAACCCCACTTTTATTACAATTTATTTATACAATCTCAACCTAAAACAGCCGATTTCATAATCATTCGAAAAAGTGGACTTTAGTAAAAGGAGGCTTTATGTTAAAGTGGACTTTAAAGCCGCTGTTAACGATTTTGATTTCATAATTCGATTTAAAGGATTCTTTTAGTAAAGTGTGTTTTAATGAAATTTTATACTGTTGGTTAAACTGAATTATGTTATATTTGAACTAAAATGGAAATAATGACATTTGAATGTCATACATTTTGCCAGTTTGTAGGATACTTCCCCTATAATTGTTGTTTTTACTACAAAAAGTTACTTATTACTTAATTATTATTACTTATTGTTATTACTATTTCTATATATTTATTATTACTCTACTTTTCTTTTTAATCACCTAATTAGTTCAATAGTTTGCGTCAAATCTTTAGACGTTAATTTGACTGCCTTTTCTTCAATGCAAATGAGTGAAAATTTGCAGACATATGCATTCGCGGGAACAATACACGAATAGTCAATAAAATTTTTTTTTCATGTTTATTAATTGTTTCAATAAAAAAAAACGATTTTAATGGAAAACGCTTAAATTCTCGTGTTTTTTACAATGTAAAAACTTGAAACTTTTACGGATTGTATAGCTAATGATATGAACAATTCATAATTTCATTTTTTACGTTAATTGTTTACGTTATGCTTCATTAATAAACAATAAAGTTTCAAATTTTTTGCCGATTCTTTTTCATGTTAGTACATCATATGTTTTATACATATTTTAATAAACATGATGATATATTTTAATGTTTGAAAAGTGTAAGACTAAAAAGTAAAAAATAAAAAAATATGAAAAAAATTTTTTTAAGAAACGCTTTTCTTTAGTTACGATTGACTAAAATTAAAAATATTATAAAAAAATCTACTAAAAAGCAAAAAATAAAAAAAAAATTGAAAAAATCTAACACATTCGTTAAAGAAAAGCGTGGGGCGAAAACCGTTTATTCGATGAACACGCGCCACGCTTTTCTTTGACGGATGTGTTAGATTTTTTCAATTTTTTTTTATTTTTTGCTTTTTAGTAGATTTTTTTATAATATTTTTAATTTTAGTCAATCGTAACTAAAGAAAAGCGTTTCTTAAAAATTTTTTTTCATATTTTTTTATTAATTTTATTATTGTACTGATAGGCATGATAATATAAATAACAATGAGTAATTGTTATTTATAGTATCATGCTTATAGGTATTACTATTATTTAATAATTATATACACCTACTAAAATTACTTCTACAAACTTTAGCAAAGAGGAGGAACTTCTTGTGTTACAAAAGATAGAAAGTTAAAGAAATATAATAAATAAATGTGAGGCATAAAGGAAAGGTCCCTACAATATTTTATTTGTTAAAAATCATTTAAATTATCCCAATAATTGAGTATCATGTATAGGCAAGCTAATATTCATTTGCATTGCATATTTGCAGAACAGAAGGAAAAAAGGATAGAAAGGGAAGAGGCAGAATATAAAAAAATAAAATTATTGGATTTAAAAATAAAACTACCTAATAAGCCTGGATCTCGCGCACCAAAAAAAGTTGATTAATAGCAAGCTGAAAATTTGTTAATAGCTTAACAGTGTCTAGTCGGACAAACTTTGATATATGGGAACACTGGAACAGGGGAAGTTTTAATTGTGGAAGAGTTTAAAAATTTGGAAAGTGAGATTACGAAAACGTCTCGTGTATTTTGTTGGACAGAACATCCAATTGATAATTGATTTGTTACCCTTTCATTAAACTCTCATGCAAAAATCAAACTGCTATTACTAACCAACATGATTCCTGTCATTTGACATGTTCTTCGTGTTCCACTCATTATAATGCCCAGTTGGTGATAAACGAGAGTCTGATTTTTGCATGAGAGTTTAATGAAATGGCAACAAATCAATTGGAAGTTCTGTCCGACAAAATACGTGGAACGTTTTCTTAGTTTTACGTTCCAAATTTTTAACCTGTTCCACAATTAAAACTTCCCCCATTCCAGTGTTCCCATACATCATACATCAAAGTTTGTCCGACTAGACACCGTTAAGCTATTAACAAATTTTCAGCTTGCTATCAATCAACTGTTTTTGGTATGTGGGATCCAGGTCTATAAAAAAATGGGATAAACTAAAATAAATAAAAGTTCAATACATTCATTTTGCTTTTATTAATAAATATATTTACAATCTACCAAAGTGTTCATTTATTAACAAAGTTATATTGTTTTCTGAAATATTTTCATCATTTTTTATCGGTTGTAATTATTCATCGTTTGCTTCATCTTCAGTTTTATTCACAGGAAAATTGTCATCCATATCAATGGCAATATTATGAAGCACTCTAGTTGCAACAATCACAGTCATGTTTTCTAATTGTAGTCTCGTTCCTAAGCGGATTATAGGAAATCTTCATTTCCACAACCTATATTGCTGTTCTACTACATTCCTTGTTCGTCACTGTCACCAACCAATAATATGTAATGACCAAAGATACCACTTTCAAAATTCAGGGGGTTAGCACATGCATACCTAGGTACATATTATAACGTTCAGTTACCGTAACCCTAATATTTCTGTAGACGAAAATAAAACAAAATGTAGCTACATTTGTGTGATTCTAAGCCTCTGAATTATGCTTCAGCCCATTATTATTAAAAATGTATTATTTGATGGCCACAGTATCTCTAATTTTAAATTTTGCATCACTGACTGAACATTCAATGCAAAAAATGATTTTCTGGACCTGAAAATTTCTGCATCCTGGACATCTGCAGAATCTATTTTAATTAAAGTATAACCCATTGCACTCATTATTCTAGGGAATACAGCAATCTTGTAAAAATCTTCAACAGCTTTCGATCTCTTGATGATTCTTGCAATTGTAAAGGATACTATTTTTATAATTCTATTGCTGAACCTCTGGACACTGCTGTAAAATCAGCTAATTTAATTGCATACTTCCTGATGCATAAAATCCAACAGAATTTGTTGCATGGGAGTAATGCATCCACCTCTAAAATAAATAAACAGCATTGTTTTTACTTAATATCAACAAATTTTTAGTCACTTACCTAATAGTAGGCACAGTTATTTGGTTTTCTATTTAAGAAGGCACACAAAACTGTTTGTTTTCAACCTAAATCTTTGATAAAAATCCAGATCATCATATTATTTATTGTTCAAAACAGTTTGTTCTTAATCTGTTCTGGTTAATTTTTGGTCTTCTGAATACAATAAATTTCTTGAACTAGACGTTTCAAAATTATACATAATTGTGCTTTTCAAGTACAATTAATTAATCCTAGTAATAATTATTATTGACTGTTATGTTAACCTTAAAAGTTACCAAAAACAACTGTGTTTTCAACTCAACAAAATAGGTTATGTACCCTTTAAAGGAGACTTTAGCAACGTAAAGGTCCGAAATCTGCACTTTAAAGTTAAAGAGGGCTTTTGATAAAAAGGACCCTTTAACTTGATTATGAAATGAAAATCTCAAAGTTAAAGGCAACTTTAAATTTAAAGCCTCCTTTAACTTCATTATGAAATCGGCCGTAAATGTTTAGGTAGATCTTCTTTTGGTGCCTATTTGTTTCGAATATTGGCGATCATTCTGGCTATAATTAATTTATTAACTGACTGACGCTTTCAATAGATTAGTTGTTGTGGAGAACCATTTCCTCAGGTTCTTTAACCATGGTATTCTTCTTCTCCCTATACCTCGCTTTAAATGGCTTAAATCATATCTTAATAAAAGAAGTCAGTTTGTAAGGGTTGACACGAAGACGTCTTCTTGCATGCCATTAGAATGTGGGGTACCTCAGGGTTCAGTTCTAGGCCCTTTATTGTTTCTGATATAGGTACATAAATGACATCTCTAGTCTGAACATTAAAGGTAAAATATGTCTCTTTGCAGATGATACTAGTACTACTTGGAGTAACACGGATATTATGGATCTTCGCAATACCATAGCTACAGACCTAGTCACCATTAAATCGTGGTGCGATTCGAATCTCCTGTTATTTAACGTTTCTAAAACCAAAGTCCTACCTTACAACAGTATGATGCAACCTTTAGTACTTAATAACAACAGTCTAGAGGTAGTTGAATCGGTGAAGTTCTTAGGGCTTATTGTGGATAAGTCTCTAAAATGGAACTTGCACATTGATGCCTTACACAAAAAATTAAGTTCTGCTTGTTTTGCGCTAAGATCAGTTGCTACGGAAATGAATTTGTCAACATCTAGGACCGTTTATTATGCCCTTTTTGAGTCTCATCTTCGGTACGCCCTTCCATTCTGGGGTTCGTGTTGTGCGACTCAATTTGAGCGCATTTTTAAACTACAAAAGAGAGCTCTTCGTTACTCCCTGAGACTCAAGAGCAGAGTTCATTGCCAGGAATTCTTTAAAAAATTTAAAATATTAACTCTTCCTTCTTTGTTTCTTTTTGAATCCGTTTGTTTAATCCGCAAACATGCATCAGAAGGTCCAGAGAGACCCACTCACAACTATCCCCTTAGAAACGTGGAGCATAATCTTTATCTGCCAACCCCACGGTCTGAGCTGGTTAAGTGCTTTATACTATACAATTCGAGAAAAATGCACAATCACCTGCCATCTAACATCAAATCTATTGCAGCATTTCCCACTTTTCGCAAGGCCTTGAAAGCTTATTTGCTTGAGAGAGCTTTTTATACAGTGAATGACTTTTTTTATAAACGATTTGAATTCAGCAAATTGACTTGCAGGATTATTACTTTCGAGTACTTTTGTACATATTTGCAGCGGCATAGATCTTTTGATTTACTTTCCCTTTTCCTCGTTCGCCTACTGTTGTGGAATTGTTTTTTTTTAAGGAAATTCAAAAAAATTAAATTTATATGAACGACCATGAAATGATAGTTTTTCATCACCCTGTATATGGCCAAATTTGTTTAGAATTTAATTTTACTAGTAAACAAGTGTTTCGGAAAAATTAAAACGATTAGTGATAATTATTCGACGAAATTGACGGGACATTAACAAAACATTTCGGTGATTAGAAAGTGGAGAGAGCGTTGACGGGACAATAACGTTTTTAAGATCCTTCCGGAAGTTATTTTAATGTGGTATACAAACGGTATTATTTTAGTTGTAAGAGTAGAAAGTAGAAAATAACTAATTATGATTTTCCTTGAATTTGACAAATTGGAAAAGTTATGTGGAAGAATATTGGGTTTCTTAAGAAATAAATGGTTTGAGAGAGGTTGTTGTTGAGTGGACGAAAAATATGGGGAGAAGGGATAAAGGATGTGAGAGTATGGATTCGAGAGAAAAATGCGGACACTGTGTAATTGACATCGGAAGAAAGCAGTCGAGTTTTAAAAGTGTATAATCAGTGTAGAGTGGTGTGATCAGCCTTTGCGAGCAGAGTCAAGTTGAAACCAAATCGTCGACCGGTTGAAGAGTTAATTTTCCTGGTCCGAGGGAGATTCCTTTGTTTTGTCTAGAACGAGTAGCTGATTATTATCCGTTTGTGCACGAGATATTCGAGCAAGTCCTGTGTGTTTGTCTTGGAAGCAGTTTTGACGAGGGGGACTTTTTCGCAGCAGCCAGAGAGTACGTGTTGAGAGAATCAAGGACAGCGCAATCCAGAAAACGAGGGAGTGAAGAATAAAACGTTAGTCAAATCATTTGTCTGAATAGAGAAAAGTTATTTATATCAAGACCATATTTGTTTACTTGTTTTTTTTGTAACGCAGTTAGTCATTTCAAATTTGAGAAATCAATTCAAAAGAAGAAAAGTAAAATGCATTCAATTTAGTATGAGGAAATAAGAAATTAATTAAATAAATAATTTTGTCAAAACAAGGAGATATCAGAGTTAGAGTTTTAATTTATTAAGTTAGGAATTGTTGCAACAAAGTTAAATTTTAATATTTTTGAATCATATGTACACGGCATTTGATAAAAACAATAGATTACATTTATATGAATTTGAGTGTTGTCAATTTCCCTGTTTCTACCCTGGAAGAAGTAAGCAACTAGAAATACTAGAATCCACCGATTACAGGTATTGTATCAAATACAAAATTAGCCCTGATAATAAAATTGATTGGAAAATTTAATTGGAATTTAGTGATGTCTTTACATAGGCAATGAATAAAATAATTGGATAATCAATCAAATCATAAAATGGAAATATATAAATTACTCATAAACTACTTGAAAGAAACAAATATAATCATTTAAGTGAAATACGTATAAATATAACAAAACTAATAAATTGAGGTAAAAATAAAATAAAAATCTGTGGCTAACGGACTCGCATCCAAGCCATTTTTTCACACACACAATCAAATTAAGAATTTGCTAATTAATCTAAATAAATAGAAAAGGTAGAGCATAACAATACATATTGTTTGCAAAATTTTTAAAATTTTTTAATGTGTACTTAATAACTATGAAATTGTATTTAAGTAGTATAACTCACGCCATTTATTTGGTGTCTGTTCAGGGCCTATTTTACCACTAGGCCCATGAGGCCCCTGCCTCGGGCCCGCATTTTAATGGGGCCCGAAAAGATCACAAAAGAATATTTTTATTGAAAAAACAAATTAAATTTTCAAAATTTTTTAATTTTATGAACAGGAAATGATAACAAATTTGGTTAGAGTTATATTCATAAACCATAAACCATTCTTATCATAAAACTGCAATAAGAGTGGGTAGATTGCCTTATCGGCATTTTAAAAATAACCAAGATTTAAACACCCCTCCGAAGGATTAACAAGAGGTACGATTTACAAGAGGTATTATAGTCACGTATTTGTCATAACATTTATTCAAAATGCACTTTTAAATTTAATATAGAGTTTGATGTTTGATGATGCTTTTTGCAAAGATAAAGTATTGCGTGCTTGTACTAGTTTTGAGTCCTGTCTTTTTTAAGTTAGCTCAACTAATATATTGATAAATCAGTACCTAGTCGTTTTATTAAATTTCTTGGAACACTTATTTTTCTTAACTAAGTAATCGTTTCGTTATTAAATATCATTAGAGTTACAAACATTTAAGTGGCGGTGAAAATGAAAAAAAAACAAAAATTAAATTTAATATACAGTTTGATGTTTGATGCCGTTTTTTGCAAAGATAACGTATTGCTTGCTTGTATTAGTTTTGAGTCCTGTCCTTTTTAAGTTAGCTCAACTAATCTATTCATAAATCAGTACCTAGTCGTTTAAATAAATTTCTTTGAACACTTATTTTTCTTAACTAAGTAATCGTTTCGTTATTAAATATCATTACGGTTACAAACATTTAAGTGGCAGTGAAAATGAAAAAAAAAACAAAAATCAAGAGAACAGGAAGGGCAGGCACAAAAAGGTGCAATATTATCATATTTTACAACCCACAACAGTGTGCAAAAAGGAAGTTCGTCCTCCCATCCTGTTCTTCTTCTTCTACGGCACTACAGCCCAAATTGAGCCTTGGCCTCCTTTATTTTTCGCCTCCAGCCTTGTTTATCTGTCGCTGCTCCTCTCCATCATTGACTCCTAAAAATGCTTATGTATCGCTGCTTACTGTGTCTTCCCAGCGCTTTCTTTGCTTTCTATCCGGTCTCTTTCCCTGCATCCAAGCGTTCAGTGCTCTTTTTGGTAGCCTAACCTCTCCCATTCTTATCATATATCCGGTCCATTGCAATCTTTTTATTCTGACGAAGTTTTACAGGGGTGTTTCCTTAAAAAGTTGATAAATCTGGTTGTTGTATCGAATTCACAGGTCCTAGTTTTCTCCTCAGTACTTTACCTTCGAATGTGTCGAGTTTGTTTTTGGATGTTTCTTTCAAGACCCATGCTTCACTGCCATAGCATGCTATTGGTCGAATTAATGTTTTATAGATTCTCATGCTTGTATTTCGGTGGACACTTTTAAACCGAAATATATGGGAGAGGGCAAAATAAGCTGTTTGCCTGTGTTATTCTCCTCCGTGTTTCTCTATCTTCTAATCCATTGGCATATATTTCTACTCCCAGATATGTAAACTTTCCAACCGTTTCAATATCATCTTTATGTATAATGTTTTGTGTTTTGTGGGACTATATTTCTTCTCGTCTGTATTGTTTTTTCTGTGTTAATTTCCAAACCTAGCCTTTTCGTTTGCGTTTTTAACTCTGCGTATGTTTCCTGTGCTCCTGTGGATGTTCTACTCATAATATTACTATCATCGGCATAAGCGGCCAGTTGAACGGTTCTGTTGGTCAGTAGGTTTCCTCGTCCAGTCTGAATTTCCTTACCGCATACTCCAATGCCAGGTTAAGCAATGTTGGGGCCAGCCCATCTCCTTGCTTTAATCGCTGCGAGATTTTGAAAAACTCTTTCAGGTGGTTTTGTGCTCATACACATGCCTGAGTTTCATCCATTGGATCTTTAATGACCCTAATTAGCTTGTGTGGTATTGCGAATTCAGCCAAAGTATAGTCTCTTCCTTTCGACTAAGTTGTATGCCTGTTTGAAGTCTACAAACACGTTGTAAACATCAATGCCGTATTCCCATGATTTGCTAAAGACCTGCTTGACTGTAAATATTTGGTCCATTGTCGATCTTTTGCGTATGAAGCCCGTCTGAAACTCTCCAATAATATTTTCTGCTAGTGGTTGGAACCGCTGGTTTATAATACTTACGTGAGGACTTTATATTATGCTGTACATAGTATAGAGAAATTCCACGGCAGTTTTTGCACTTCAAACAATGTTTTATTACTGCATATAATATAAATTTTATTTATTGCAATATTAAATAATAAAAAAATTATTAATTAAAAATTGCAATCTAAAAAATTTAAATTTTTGGTGCAACTATATTTCTATTAAATAATTAATACATTTAATAATTATTATTATTACTATTTATAAAATTTTTGTTAGGGGCCCGAAAATTAAGTAGTGCCTCGGGCCTGATTTAAAGTAAAATAGGCTCTGTGTCTGTTTCTGTTTTTATTTTGTTTGTATGTAGTTTTTATTATTTTTTGTTTTTTATTGTATTTTTTATTTTGTATAAGCTTTGTCCACAAATTGTAAAAATTTTTTGACAATAAAGCATTACTACTACTACTACTACTACTACTACTTTCCGAATACTTTGCCTTGAAGGATTATTTTCAGTAATCTGTATTTAGTGCAGTTTCTCATTATGTGTCCGAGATATTCTAACTTTTTGTCTTTTTAATTGTAAACATCACTTTTCTTTCTTTGTGCTTTGTGATCACGTATTCGTGTTCAGCAACCCCAAAAACCTATAATTAATTCGTTTGCATCAATGTAGTACCAAAGATCCTCGAAACTCCAGGAGCCCCTTTCATTGACCTTGGAAACCAGGTGCTCCGGGAGTCGGTTCTGGTGGCATATTCGTGTTTAGCGACCTTAAAAAACCCTCCAGTAATTCATTTGCATCAATTAAATGCCGAAAACCATCGAAACTCTAAAAGATGACGTCCCTTGCAGTGGCCCTGGGCACCTCGTCATCCGGAGGGCAATTCTGATGGCATATTCGTGTTTTGCGATCCCAAAAACCCATGAGTAATCTGTTTATATCAATTTAATGCCTAAAACCCTCGAAACTCTATAAGATGACGTCCGTTGAAGGTCAAGGTCAAAATAAAGGTCGCCATTGGATAGCCAGGAAAAAATCCTAGACTACTAGTACTTTTCCTTGATCCAAACTTCTACATGTTGCCAAATAACCAGTAACTCACGGAATTGGAATACCCCGTAAATCTTATAATTTTCCGAGTTTGGACCTCTATATCTTGAAAATCCTTCATACGATTGAGTTGTGCCCATGAGAACTTTTTATCAGGATGCTTCAAAGAGTATTTTCTTAAAGTATGAACGAAATCCACTGGGACCTATTTTCCATAAGGTTTGTGCGGGGTCCTTTACTGAAAAGATCGCCAAGTACAGAGATCTGGAAATTCAAATATGAAGACAATGGAGAATGCAAAGTACCCAGACAATACCTATTATTACTTAACTCACCTAGGGCTCGATAACACGGAAAGAGTCCCACCAGAGCTCAATCCTTCTGATACCGTAGGTATCTGGTATGAGTCAATGTTCCCCTTAGAGGGAGTATGAGCCGTATGGCTAAATCTGGAAAATAATAATAATATAAGATTTTTATGTGAAATCGATGATTTTTCACAGATAGACTGGTGTATTATCTGTGATAGAGAAAATATAGTACATAACATACGACGTACACATCACACACAATTTATATTATGTTAAATTATATAATGAAGAAAATGAACTGGATGAATAATTCTAAGAATTTAACTAGGACATTTACAGTAGTAAATTAAATTAATGAATAATATTCAGTTCGAAATCGACTAATAAAACTATTTATTTATTTATTTATTTCATCAGACAATAGGGAGACGCTTAGGGCTAAGAAGTTACAATTATAAATACAAAACTTAGAATAATTGTAAAATAATTTTATACTTATAAATTATAAACAGGGTTAAAGATTGCAATTATTGCCGACGAAACAATGAGGAAGCATCTTCCCGGGAAAAATGCCATATGGTATTATAATATTATTATTATTAAACATCAAAGTAAGAAACTTTTGTTGTAATTGGTATAAGTAATGATTAATTAAAATTCAATTAAAAATTCAAATGAATCAATCAACTATTCAACCATAGTTGTTCAGAACAAACTTTATCGGACTTCCAGTCCAAATTCAGTGAACTTTGAAGTATTCGCGATAATAACCGCAAAACCAAACGTTGGTTGGGTTTAAATTGTAGACTACATACTTCATCATTATCATCATACAGCCTTCTGTGTCCGAAGTTGAACATAGGCCTCCCCTCCAGTTCTGTCGGTATTGAGCTTCCTGTACTTTTCTGTATCTACCTCTACTTTTTCTATATGCTCGTGGGCTCCACACTGTTATATTTTGGGTCCACCACCCGTCCTTCATTCTGGCCATATAGCGTGCCCAATTCCACTTCAACCATTCTATTCGCTCTATGACATCTGTGACGCATGTCCTTCTGATTTCCTCATTTCTAGTGACCGTTCCATTCTCCTTTCGATGGAAAGAGTACATCGAGGAACTATTTATTCATGACCAGAGAGAAGCTAGTACATCCGTAGATAGCCAAACCGGAGATGTGGGCCCAGAGATAACCAAATCAGAGGTTAGTCAGGCACTAGACTCTATGAAAACCAATAAATCTGCTGGTCCAGATGAATTACCTAGCGAGCTGATAAAGTTCGTCAACGAGAAAAACCTGGACATAATAGTAGAACTGTTCAATTTCAACGCTATCTATACTACGGGAATCATCCCTAGAGAAATGTTGACATCAGCATTTGTGTGTTTGCCAAAGAGAGTTAATGCCAAAGAATGCAGTGACTGCCGAACCATAAGCTTAATGTCACATACCTTGAAAATTCTGCTGAAAAGTATCCACGCCAGAATACACTCTAAACTGGAGCTGGATATTAGTGACACTCAATATGGGTTCCGCAATGGTATGGGTACCAGAGAGGCATAATTCTCCTTCAACGTGCTGACACAGAGATGTTTGGATGTTAACCGTCCTCTTTACGTCTGTTTTATAGACTACAATAAAGCGTTTAATAAAGTAAAACATGATCGACTCATGGAAATTCTGAAAACTAAAAACCTAGACGAAAGAGATTTAAGACTAATAACACACCTCTATTACAATCAGCAAGCAATAGTAAGAATTGAAAAAGAAACATCTGAAGAAATGAAAATAAAGAGAGGAGTCAGGCAAGGCTGCATACTATCACCTCTACAGTACCTGGCCAAATTATTAAGGCAAGCAAATAAAAATTTACTATATGAAGTTATTTCTCTCGTGATTATGAATATTTGAAAAAATACCGTTTTGTTCCTTTTTTGTGAATATGTATTAACTTTAAGGTGCGTATCCATTAGGTTTGCTGCTCCACGCTCCCTGCAACTGCTCTAAACGATACGGTATGCACTCCTCTACATATAAACCGCCACCGATTGGAGCGCCGAGGCGGAGCGCGCACTGTTGCATGGTCCAGGAGCGCCAACGTATCCACTATGTGGAGCAGTTGCAGGAGCGCGGAGCGGCGAACCTCATGGATACGCACCTTTATATGTAAAGGAGCGCATGCCGTATCGATTGGAACAATTGCACCGAGCGCGGATCAGCGAACCTAATGGATACGCACCTTAAGAGTTAATATTCATAAAAAAGGAACAAAACAATATTTATTCAAATATATTCATAATCATGAGAGAAATAACTTCATATAGTAAATTTTTCCTTGCTTGGTCTAATAATTTGGCCAGGTACTGTATTATTTAACGCTTATTCTCAAGAGGTCATGCGAGAAACTCTGGAAGATGAAAGAAACAGTCGTCATAAGAGTAAATGAAATCTTGGTTAACAATATCAGATATGCAGATGATACAGTAATAATAGCCGATAGTTTACAAGACCTGCAAAGACTCATGAGTAAAATAGTAAAGTCTAGTAGGGAGTACGGACTCTCTCTCAATATCAAAAAGACGAAGTTTATGAAAATTAGTAAAAACAACCGAAATCTTGATAGTAGAGGGCCAGCAGATCGAAAGAGTAAAAAAGTACACTTACCTAGGAACACTTCTAACAGAAAATAATGACTACACTGCAGAAATCAAAGTCAGAATCGAAAAAGCACGTTCTAATTTTATGAAAATGAAAAAGGTCCTATGTAGCAAAGATTTAACATTAGCTCTTAAAGTACGCCTAACAAAATGTTACGTATACAGTGTACTATTCTATGGAGTGGAATCATGGACGTTAAATGTAGAGACAATGAGACGACTTAACGCCTTTGAAATGTGGACCTATAGACGAATTATTAGGGTTTCCTGGGTAGATACGAGTTACGAACAACGAAGTAGTGAGAAGAATAGGTAAAGAGAAGGAAGTTGAACTTACAATTAAAGAAAGAAAACTACAGTATCTCGGACATGTGATGCGGGGCGAGAAGTATGGCATCCTGCGACTCATAATGCAAGGAAAGATAGATGGCAGAAGAAGCATCGGAAGAAGGCGAAGTTCATGGCTGAAGAACCTGAGAGAATGGTTTGGATGCAGCTCAAAACAACTATTTAGAGCTACTGCCTAAAAAATTAAAATAGATATGGTGATTGTCATGTCAACCTCCGTAGCGGAGATGGCACCTGAACAAGAAGAAGAAGTTTGGTTGTTGTGGCTTGGGTTAGCGATAGTGTTTCGGAGCCGTAAGTCATGACTGGACGTATACATTGGTCGAACGTCTTCTTTTTCAGATAGTTTAGCATGTTGATCTTTAGTTTAGCTATATCAGAAGATGTCTGGTATAGCTCCATATGCGGCCCATGCTAAAGTGATTCTTCTTTGCACTTCGGTAGTTTGATTGTCCCTGGCAATTTGGATTTCATGCCCTAAGTATTTATATTTGTGAACCAATGCTATTTCGTTGCAGTCGACTTTTGTGATTTTCGCTTGGTACCAGGTTTGTCATGTATTGTGTCTTTCCGAAATTTATGTTCAAACCAACTTTCTTTCAGGCAGCCTGTAACTCAGTAAGCATAGTTCTAATCTCTTTTAAGGTGTCTGTTATAAGAACCGTGTCGTTCGCGAATCGTAACAGCTGGGAGAGCCTTTCGCAGTCGACATCGATTCCTTTGGCATCCCACTTTTTTCCAATTGTTTGAAAGCATGTTCCAAAACTGCCGTAAAGAATTTTGGAGATAACGTGTCTCCTTGTCTAATTCCTCTTTTGATTTTTAGAGATTTGGTATCTTTGTGTAGTCGTACGATCATGATTGCATTATTGTATATGTTTGGAGTACCGAGTCTTGGCTGGCAAATCCAAGACTACAGTTTATTATTTTTGAATCTTCGTATGGAATTCGTTTAGTTTTTTTCCACTCCATTTTTCGTCAATAATTGCTCCATAAATGAATTTTAGCATTTTTCTTCTTCTTCTTCTGAAGGTGCCTGCCTATCTTCTAGTGATTCGGCGACCTCATTTATCCATCTTATTCTATTCACAGCAGCTCGAAGTAGATCAGTGGACGTTAGATCAGTAGGTATTTATTCTTCTTCTTAAATCAGTGAAGACTCATTAGTATTTGGCACTTAATAGTAATACCTTTGTGGCATACCTTGTTTTTTTCCTTAGATAGATAGATAGATTTAGAGAGGTGGCTTTCTGGCCTATTCCACTGCGACCTTTTCAGATCTATTATGGTCCTATAGTCCTAGATAACATTCTCTAGCCTGACCCTTTTTAAAAAGTCTAATAGCTTCGAGACTGAACCTTCCATGTAGCTATTGGCCGTTGGATTTTGTTCTCCTAATGCAAAGAACCGCACATTTGCCAGACTGTCACAATGACATAAAATGTGCTCTGCTTTTTCTTCTTCGAGGTGACAGAATCTGCACAGGTCATCATCTACCAATCCCATCCACATTAAGTGCCTGTTCAGCTTACAGTGCCCTGTTAGCAGACCTACTATGGCTTTGACTGTTTTCCTGTCTTTGCTTATTAGGTATGCCGTTGGCGAATGTTCTGTAATGAACTGTTTCGCCTGTCTTTGACCTGGTGAATTCCTCCACCATTCCAAAGATTTGTGAGCTACCCACTTTCTTGTAGCCGTTCTTGTAACTGCCTTTGCAACGCCGCAGAAGGGTTCCGGTCCAACTAATGGTATTGATGAGCCTTGTTTGGCCATTTCATCTGCTTTTTCATTGCCCTTATGACCCTCGTGCCCCGGTACCCAGGCTACCGTAACCTTGCTACGATCTCCTAGTTTATTTAGGGCACTCACACAATCCCATACTAGCTTAGAATTGACGTCTACAGAATTGAGTGTCTTAAGCGCTGCTTGACTATCTGTGAAGATGGCAACTGAACGGAACGTTCTTTTCTGCCTTTCTATTCTTCCACGCAGTGATTGATTGCCATTATTTCTGCCTGGAAAACTGTGACATCCTTTGATAGACTAACCGGGAACTGAATTCCTTAATTTGTCCCTAATATGTGGTTTCCCAGACCTTCCGATGTTTTTGAGCCATCAGTGTACCAGGTAGCAACAGCCTGTATGGGTACACCTTCCTTCCAGTCTTCTCTGCCTGGTATATTAATTTTGAACTTGTTGTCAAAGCTATATCTCGTTGCTGTTGCATCGATAAGGCTGCCCCATCACAATATCGGCTTTTAGCTCCTCGATTAGCTTTCTATTGTCAGCACCATGCACCTGGCTTATATGTGGCTGACCATGGATTAATCTGTGCATCACTGATCTGGCTTCGCCCTGCACAAAGATATGAAGTGGTGGTAGATTCAGCAGGACTTCCAGCGCTGCTGTAGGAGTGGTTTTTATGGCCCCCGTAATACACAGGCATGCTAGCCTTTGTGTATTACCTAGCAGCCTTATTTCTCCCACTTGCTGCGTCTTTGTCCACTACGTCACCGAGCCGTAGGTTATCATGGGTCTAATAACCCTTGTGTATAACCATAGAGTCATTTTGGGGTTTAGCCCCCAATTCTTACCACACATTCTTCTATATCTGCCCAAGGACATAGTAGCTTTTTGTGTGGTTTTTAGAATGTGAGTATTCCATGTAAGTCTATGATCAAAATAAACCCCAAGGTATTTTGTTTCTTTGGCAAATGAAATCTCTTTTCCTCCCAGCACCGGTGGTTTAGGCCTTGTAGTGCTGTCTTTTTGGTGAAGTTGACGATTTGTGTTTTCTGAGCATTGACTATCAGTCTCTCTTGTTTACACCAGTCGTCAACTATATTTAGGGCTGCTTGCATATTCCAGACACCACCTGGGCAAATCTGCCCCTGACAACGATTGCTATATCGTCAGCGTATCCTAGACAGTAAAAGTTTCTGTGGACAGATTTTTGAGAACATCATCTATCAAGGTTGCCCAAAGTAGAGGTGAAAGAACTCCTCCCTGTGGACAGCCTCCACCTACTCTTGCTTTGATGATGGTTGCTTTACCCAGAGTGGATATTACTATCCTATTCTCCAGGGATGCCCTTATCCATCTGCATCTGTTTTTTCCTTAAACTCTAATCTAATAAGTTCCGTGGCCTCAACGAAGGCCCACAGTTTTCTTGATGGTAGATAGTTTTAGGATCTCTTCGGGTTCAAACTTCAGTTGACCAATGAATTCCTGCCTCACATCACATAGCACATTGCAATGGCATAGGATGTGTATGACAGTCTCTTCTGCCATTTCACACTTTCCGCACTGTGGTTCATTAACCTTACCAAGTTTGTATAGATGGTTTTTTAAACGGCAATTAATATCCAGCCACCATTTCAGTGACTGTTTTGATTTCTCGTTTATTGAGGTTCACCAAATTGTTCGAGAGTTTTTTTATCAATATTCTTGATTGATTTTTTAGTCTGGGTTTCCCCTTGAGTAGATCTCCAGTTCTATTGATGATTCCTTATTAGCCACTTCTGAACCTCGTTTTTTGTAGCATCTTTAGTAATGCCACATAAAGATTTTACAAAGGTCCTACAAAGGTTTCTCTCGAGCCTTGTTTTGCCAACAGATCTGCTCATTCATTCCCGTGCACCGTCTCATAACATGGCAACCATATTAAATACACTTTATCTTTTGATCAATTTACGTTATTAATGTTGTTTTGTCGGCATTTATTATTACGCATAAGTAAGCAAATTGTCTGTTCTTATTACCGTTCATAGTTTCTTTGTCTTTTCTTAACTGAAATCAATAAAATTTATCACTTTTATTGGCTGGTCGCTTTAGAATTTCGATTGTTAGAGCCTAATCTTTAAAAACTCTAACATGAAATTTCGATTTTGAGTTTTTACAACAAATATGAGGCATTTGAAATGTGCTTAAAAAACGCTGAATTTTAACTTTCACGTTACAAACGATCTCACGTCACGGGAAATGATTCCACGACAAGATGACATTGAATGGAATTTGTAGCTGAAGTTGTGTAGTTTTGATACACGTGCAATCGAAAAGAAGCAGTTTTAATAGTATGTATATTGTGCAGAAAGGTACTAATTTCTAACGAGTTTGAAAAGTTGTGGTACGAGCGCAAGCGAGTAGAAGATTTCCAAACGAAGATTTATTATAATAATAAATTAAAAATTTTAAACTGTATTTAATTAATACTAATCAATTTAAATTCTTTATACCTAAACAAATTACACAGAAATCAGTTAAAAAATTAATGCAGTGCCTTAATTTGTTTGAATTTAAACTATTTTAAATAATTATGACAAAATAATGTCACATTTGACGTTAAATCCGCAGTCACGGATTTCCACCATACCTACTTCATTCGAGGTATCTTGCTGAGGTTGCTAAATCCTTATTGGTTAATTATTGATAATTATAAAATGTTTATTAAGAATAAAATTGTAAAATAAAACAGTTGTAACATCCATAATTTAATTTATATTCGATAATTAAGTATAATAATTATTGTCTTGTAGGTTATATTATATTTGTCTACCTACACTTTAATCACAGATGTAAACAGAATAATGTAACGTTACTCAGAATGAGGGTAGTGCCTGCAGGCGCGGATCCAAGGGGGGGTCAATGGGGTAAATTGCCCCCTCCTTGAGACTTCGCCTGAAGTCGCCTTTTTTTAAGAAAGGGATAATTACGATTGAAAATAAATAGTGAGTTTTGTGTCCTGTTGATAACTGAATAACGGAATGAAACATAAAACAGAATTCCTTCTCCAAAGTACGTGTTCTCGGTCTTACTGTATGGTGTCGAGTCGTGGACTGTGAATAAAATCGATCTACTTACCTAAATCGCCTTGAGGCTTTCGAAATGTGGTTCTATTGAAGAAATTTAAAAGTATCTTGGGTGAAGAAGATTCGAAACTCCACAATACTAGAACGTCTCAGCCAGACCACTGAGATTATAGAAGGCATCAAGAAGAGAAAAGTGGAGTATTTTGGACATGTAATGAGAAGTTTCAAATATAGGTTGCTACAAAATATTATGCAAGTGAAAATAAAAGGCAAACGCAGTCCAGGACGAAAAAGCACTTCGTGGTTGATTTAGGGTGGCAGTGAATAAAATTAAGATAGCTATGATAGTAACCAACGTTCTGAAAAGACATGATACATGAAGAAAAATAAAGTAACAGCCCATACCGAAAAAGAATCCTGCGTACTCGAGTGACGAGAAAATTTTTATTTCATTGCCCCCTCCTTGCAAGGTTGCTGGATCCGCCGTTGAGTGCCTGGTAGTCATTTGTAAAATACCAAGTTCAAAAATAATGTGTTAATTCTCGGACACCAGTTAAATCGGTTCTTTTTTTAAAAGCACTATCAAATCTAATATCTTAAATAAAACCATTTCATCAAAACATATTATATTTATGATTTTATTGTGGAATGTAACGGTACTGTGCAGAAAAGAACTTTCCGGCACAGAAACGTCACTTTTCTACACACTAATGCCATAATATCTTATACTGTGAGAAAATATCAACTTTGTTAACATAAAACTGTGCAGAAAAGTGCATTTTGAATAGTGGTTGTAGAAAAACAATTTATTTGAAGTATACATTTTTTTCGTCTCGTTTTTAGAGATAAAATCAAAACGACTGGACTATTTGTAACGAGTTCAATTTTCTTGAGTGTATATGTACATCATTGTTTGATGTTTTACGCAGTCAAAAGCTTTTTGATGCTATATAAATGCTATAAAGACGTGTTTCCTTAGGCTATAACATGTTTGAGTGATGAATTGCACATAGTAATCTACTATACCCTTTTACTACTGTTTTTTACTGTTTTCACATTTCTTTGAGTATTCCTGAATGAAAAAGTTTTAAGAATATATTCGAGGCATGAATCATTAGGTTTTTAAGTCTGCACTCTTCATAATTGTACGTGTAGAGTTTTTTTGGTAAAGCTGTAAGAGTCGATGGATCTTGTAGTCTTTAATGCTCTATTTGTTGTCATTAGGATTATGTCGTTCCATTCTACTCTTCTGTTTCTTACCCAGTTCTTAATGGTCTCCATCTTCAAACGACGGAGATGCAAGATGGCATCTTGCATCTCCGTCGTTTATCTGTACTTCTAGTTCTGTCCCATAGTATCTAACCATTGAATTTTCAAAGGGTTTTCATCTCTGCTGTTATATACAGGGTGGTTCATCTTATTCGCCTCGGTGTCTGTACGGAAAACCACTTGATATTTTAAAAAAATTTCTTCACAGTAATATACAGGGCCATTAATACTACAATCTAAAAATAATGCGAATTATACAGGGTGCTCCAAAAAAGAGCGGTATATCAAAGTTATATTTTTTCTTATGGAATGCCCTATATATGATGACATTATTGAATTGACCTTAAAAATAAGCTATACTTTCATAAGTGTTCCCTATACCTAAATACAGGGTGTTTTGATTTATTTCGATTTTTATAAAAATGTAAGGTTTTAGAAAAAAATAAATATCTACGAATCTAAGAATCAGTAACAAATTCTTTCTTGGATCTTAATAACTGACTATTTAGCATACTTAAGCAGATGCTTATTACAACAAAGTTTCTTACAGGGTGGTCAAAATATGAGATTGTTCTATTAACAAATTCAAGCTGTAATAACTTACTTAATTTAAATGGAACACCCTGTATCTTACTAGTCTATCGCGTAGAAAATATACTTAGCTTTCAATTTGTATTAGGGTTTCCTATACCAATCTTTTTACAGGGTGGTCAAAATATTAGATTGTTCTGTTAACAAATTCAAGCTGTAATAACTTACTTATTTTAAATAGAACACCCTGTATCTTACTAGCCTATCGCGTAGAAAATTTATTTAGCTTTCAATTCTTATTAGGGTTTCCTATACCTATCTCCCTTAATTTGTTAAATATTTAAAAATTTCCTTATTTGCAAGCTTTAAAAATTAGAATTAAGTAAATATGTCGTGGTTACATATTATGTACACATCACCAACACCGGCAATATACTTAGACATGATACTGTCATTAATAAAATTTTCATTGTTATCATGTAATCACACACACACAGAGTGTTGTATTATTTTAGTTGATTTTGGCATACATGTGACAATGAATTATATGTTTATATTAAACTGCATACCCTATATTAGATGCCGTATTCTGGAAGATATTTAAATTATATTGCATTCCGTATAATTATTTTCCATATCTTAAACCAACGGTTATTAAGTAAATTTAAGAACACCACTTTTTGTTTGAATCTTTGAATCGCAATTACAAACAATTAAATGCAATGGCTACTATGACGAAAACGAGCCTATTGTACAAAAATATGTCAGAATGGGTATTTACAGAATAACATGGGAATTTACATTTACAGAATAACATGTGTATTGAGAATGTTTACATGAAATTGAAGAGATTTTAAATATCTTCCATTATAAAGAATAGAATATCGAGTATGTCGTTTAAAATAAGAACACTCTGTGTGATTAAATGATAAAAATAAAAATAAAAATGATAAATTTTAATAACGAAAGTATCTTGACTAAGATATTTAAGTATATTGCCGGTGTTGGTGATGTGTTGTACATAACCACGACATAGGTACTTAATTCTAATTTTTAAAGCTTACAAATTAGGAAATCTTTAAACATTTAAAAATGAAGGGAGATAGGTATAGGAAACCCTAATAAGAATTGAAAGCAAAGTAAATTTTCTACGCGATAGACTAGTAAGATACAGGGTGTTCCATTTAAAATAAGTAAGTTATTACAGCTTAAATTTGTTAATAGAACAATCTAATATTTTGACCACCCTGTAAAAGATGGGTATAGGAAACCCTAATATAAATTAAAAGCTAAGTAAATTTTCTACGCGATAGACTAGTAAGATACAGGGTGTTCTATTTAAAATAAGTAAGTTATTACAGCTTGAATTTGTTAATAGAACAATCTCATATTTTGACCACCCTGTAAGAAATTTTGTTGCAGTAAGCATCTGTTTAAGTATGCTAAATAGTCTATTATTAAGATCCAAGAAAGAATTTGTTACTGATTCTTAGATTCGTAGATATTTATTTTTTTCTAAAACCTTACATTTTCATAAAAATCGGAATAAATCGAAACACCCTCTATTTAGGTATAGGGAACTCTTATGAAAGTATAGCTTATTTTTTAAGGTCAATTCAGTAATGTCATCAGATATAGGGCATTCCATAAGTAAAAATATAACTTTGATATACCACTCTTTTTTGGAGCACCCTGTATAATTCACATTATTTTTAAATTGTAGTATTAAGGGCCCTGTATATTTCTGTGAAGAAATTTTTTTAAAATATCAAGTGGTTTTCCGTACAGAGACCGAGGCGAATAAGATGAACCATCCTGTATACATATGTAAGCCATACATTTTGTCTGTTTTGGGGAATCACATGTTAAATTTTCTGGCGGTTATATTAAATTGGTGCAGCATACGTTGCAAATCATCTTCATTTTGACCAATTAGTATTACATCGTCTGCATAGCAGATTATTTTAAGTTGTTTTTCTTCCATTTGGTACCCTTTTTTAGTTCTTACTTTTTTTATTATTTCATCCATGATTAAGTTGTACACTAGGGGACCCAGGTAATCCCCTGTCTTAGCCCATTGCCAACTTCAATTAGGTACTTTAGTTCTTCTTCTACTTTTACTTTTATTGTGTGGTCCCAGTAGATATTTTCGATCGTTTTAATTATTCCTACAGCTATCTTTCTTGCGTACAATAAATTGATAACGTCTTTTAATGTGACCCTGTCAAATGCCTTCTTAATGTCCACGAAACATAAATATGCCGGTTTGTTGTATTCTAATGATCTCTCTTGGTCTTGCCTCATTATAAATACATACAGGGTGAGTCATGAGGAACTGTACATACTCCTACCTCGTATAGATGCCCCTATGGGGAATAACAAATGACCATTAAAAAGTGTCTGATCCCATTGTTTAATAATATACAGGGCGAGTTTCGCGTTTTGACAGAAATTTGTATTCGTCATAATTTTTGAACGGTCAGATCGATGTGTCTCTTATTTTGGTCAATCGTTACACTATTACCACCTAATCAACTAATTTATTCAAACTAGAAAAAAATCAGGTCCGGCTTTAAAAAAATTAGTTCGTTTGGGTCTTAGAAAAAATTTCACCCTGTATACGCTTTTTGAAAACTCTAATATGAATTTTACAAATTAGACAAATAGATAATTAAAATGGCATATTTATTTTTTCCGCACACGATTACTTAATTTTTTATAAAAAAATTAAATTTGACTATGGATTAAAAGTTTGGTAAAGTGAACCATAGATTTAAAAAAATTACCTTTTATTACAAAAATTAATTTTTTTTAACAAATATTTTATTTATGTTACCACCCAATCAACTGATTTATTCAAACTAGAAAAAATCAGTCCCGGATTTAAAAAATAAGTTCGTTTTGGTCTTAGAAAAAATTTCACCCTGTATACGCTTTTTGAAAACTCTAATATGAATTTTACAAATTAGACAAATAGATAATTAAAATGGCATATTTATTTTTTTCCGCACACGATTACTAATTTTTTATAAAAAAATTAAATTTGACTATGGATTAAAAGTTTGGTAAAGTGAACCATAGATTTAAAAAAATTACCTTTTATTACAAAAATTAATTTTTTTTAACAAATATTTTATTTATGTTACCACCCAATCAACTGATTTATTCAAACTAGAAAAAATCAGTCCCGGATTTAAAAAATAAGTTCGTTTTGGTCTTAGAAAAAATTTCACCCTGTATACGCTTTTTGAAAACTCTAATATGAATTTTACAAATTAGACAAATAGGCAATTAAAATGGCATATTTATTTTTTTCCCCACACGATTACTTAAAGTTTTATAAAAAAATTAAACTTGACTATGAATAATTAAAAGTTTGGTAAAGTGAACCATAGATTTAAAAAAATTAACTTCTATTACAAAAATTAATTTTTTTGAACAAATATTTAATTTATGTTACCACCACCCAATCAACTGATTTATGCAAACTAGAAAAAAGTCAGGCCAGGATTTAAAAAATTAGTTCGTTTTGGTCTTAGAAAAAATTTCACTCTGTATACGCTTTTTGAAAACTCTAATATGAATTTTACAAATTAGACAAATAGGCAATTAAAATGGCATATTTATTTTTTCCCCACACGGTTACTTAATTTTTTATTAAAAAATCAAATTTAACTATGCTTTAAAAAGTTTGGAAAGTTTTTGCATAGATTTAAAAAAATTAACTTTTTTTACAAAAATTAATTTGCAAAAACAACGTTTTTCTTAGAATTAAAAGTTTTACCATTTTTTTTTTCTATAACACGTCTAGATCTTAAACTCCCCATAACACTTCGTTTGGACGCTATAGTTTAACATAGACGTGATCAAATAGATCAATTTTAAATTTTTTCACTTAATTTTTGCGATTTAACTTTACAATTCACGAATCTGCACCTTTTATTTTTTTAAATTCATAACTTTTACGAGAAGAAGACTGAAAGTCTACAACAATTTTCATAGTCTTCACAATAGTAAGAGATTTAATGTAAAAATTTCAGAAAAAAAAATATTAAAATGGAACAGAGTTGTAGCGATTTAAACCTTTTCATTTTTTTTTTATTTTTAGGTGGTTAAAATTCCGATTTTGACAAATTTGATTTTTTAATAAAAAAAATTAATTAATCGTGTGGGGAAAAAAATAAATATGCCATTTTAATTTTCTATTTGTCTAATTAGTAAAATTCATATTAGAGTTTTCAAAAAGCGTATACAGAGTGAAATTTTTTCTAAGACCAAAACGAACTAGTTTTTTAAATCCGGGCCTGATTTTTTTCTAGTTTGAATAAATCAGTTGATTAGGTGGTAATAGTGTAACGATTGACCAAAATAAGAGACAGATCGATCTGACCGTTCAAAAATTATGACGAATACAAATTTCTGTCAAAATGCGAAACTCGCCCTGTATATTATTAAACAATGGGAGCAGACACTTTTTAATGGTCATTTGTTATTCCCCATAGGGGCCTCTATACGAGGTTGGAGTATGTACAGTTCCTCATGACTCACCCTGTATACACCACCTTAAAAATGGGACATTTTTGATGTGTTGTATTTCCTAAACCTGTTGTCCGATTTGAGTGATTTTTTTAATATGTTATAGCTTAATTATTCAAGAATATCGATGTAATAATATTGTTGCTAATCAGGTAAGTGTCATTGTATACCGGGTGTAACAATGATAGTGTGTTTTTTCCCAAAGTTCGGAACACCCCGTGGAATATTCCAGCTCATATAAAATATTGAAATTAAAACTCAACTGTAGCCTTAGGCTTTCTTAATATTTTGCTTTTTGATTCATTCGCTTATGTTGGATAAAAAAAAAGTTAGGTTCTTTAACAACTAGCAACGTTCTTCATCAATACAGGGTGTTTCTAAATAAGTGCGACAAACTTTAAGGGGTAATTCTGCATGAAAAATAATGACCGTTTGCTTTATAAACATATGTCCGCAAATGCTTCGTTTCTGAGATACGGGATGTTGAATTTTTTCTTACAAACTGACGATTTATTTAATGCTCTAAAACCGGTTGAGATATGCAAATAAAATTTAGTAGGTTTTAAGAGGTAGTTATTGCGCATTTTTTGACTTACAACTAAGAATTTTATATTCACCATTGGCGTGCATACGGGTAATATGACCCGTATGCACGCCAATGGTAAGTATAAAATTCTTAGTTGTATGTCAAAAAATGCGCAATAACTACCTCTTAAAACCTATCAAATTGCATTTGCATACCTCAACCGGTTTTAGAACAATAAATAAATAATCAGTTTGTAAGAAAAAATTCAACATCCCATATCTCGAAAACGAAGCATTTGCAGACGTATGTTTATAAAGCAAAGAGTCATTATTTCTTCATGCAGAATTACCCTTTAAAGTTTGTCGCACTTATTTAGAAACACCCTGTATTGATGAAGAACGTTGCTAGTTGTTAAAGTACCTAACTTTTTTATTATCCAACATAAGCGAATGAGTCAAAAAGCAAAATGTTAAGAAAGCCTAAGGCTACAGTTGAGTTTTAATTTCAATATTTTATATACGCTAGAATATTCCACAGGGTGTTCCGAACTTTGAGGAAAAAACACACTAACATTGTTACACCCGGTATACAATGACACGTAGCTGTTTAGCAACAATATTGTTACAACTATATTCTTGAATAATAAAGCGATAACATATTCAAAAAATCACTCAAATCGGACAACAGGTTTAGTAAATACGAGACATCAAAAATGTCTCATTTTTAAGGTGGTGCAATAATGTTGATGCTTAGTGTATCATCGGTGCATGATCTTCCCGATGAGATAGATCGATCTTAATTAAGAGTTTATATATTATAGTGTGCTGTAAATTTTCTCATCTCTTTTTAAGCATTTCCCACGTTATCTAAATCTAATTAACTTAACTAGACGGAGTTTGATAATCTGCCAAAAAGCCTTTCATATTAATTTATTGTTTTAGAATCTCCTACAAAAAATATCGAAATGAAATCTTTAAAATGGTATCAAAGGATTAACAAATTTCCAGAAATTGAACCGTATTTGCCAATTTGCCATTTTCTTAAAAAAAATTTTATTTTTCTCGTTTTTACGTAATTTAACACGCCTGAACACAAAGTTTTGGACGTGACTGACTGCGATAAATATCAACATCATCCCACCCACGCATTGATTATTTGATTTTCTCGAAACGCTAATTCACTACTTTTTGTCAATGTTCTGGTAAAACTTGAAGTTTTCTCGACCTATTAATAAAAAATCAGTCTGAAGAATGAAAAACTGAGAAAAGTATACTGTCTTGTAAAATTGTACCAAATTTATTAAGCTACGGTCGTAGGTTATTTAAATATAAATTATAAATTGTAAATTTATTAACCCATTCAAAAGTAATAGTTACAAAATTTGATTTTTAAGAACATTGAAAAAGCTTCAAAATGCTGATTTTTGAAAGTTAAAAAGTCAATTTGTAAAAAAGTGAAAATCGTTATTTTTTAATAATTTTTATTAAAACTAATGTAGAACTTTGGTGTTTCACCCAAAGTTGTGTTTTGGGATACTCTCAAAAGGGGTTACAAACCCTCAAACTTTGAGAACCTTCCATTAATTAGTTTAAAAAGTATTCTATTTGTTTATCCCATAGACCTTGTTTTGCAAGAATATGACAGAAAATAAAATAAAAAAAATAAAAAAATTAGAGTATCCAAGAAATAAAACAACAAAATAAGAACACTACAGATATTGAAACAAAATGGAAGAATATAAAGAATACAATAGAGACTGTGGGACGGAAAACATTAACATTTACAAAAGCTGCCAAACAAGAATGGATGACACAAGAAATTCTCGAAAAGATGGACGAAAGAAGAATACATAAAAACAAAGATAAAATTAAATATCAAGAAATTAATAAACAAATAAAACAGAAAATAAAATAAGCTAAGGAAACATGGATGTCCATTAAATGTCAAGAAATTGAGGAATGTGAGGCAAGGTATGACACTTTCAACGCCCATAAGAAGGTTAAAGAAATGATTTTAGGAAATCGTAACAAACCAATCGGGATATTAACAAATACAGATGGTACCACTATAACTGAAACGCAAGACAAATTACGTAGATGGAAAGAATACATTGAACACCTATTTTATGACCAAAAAGTAGAACAATTAGAAGTTGACGGAGAAACCACGGGACCAGAAATAATGAAAGAGGAAGTTATTTATGCCATAAAACACACAAAAGGTAGAAAAGCTCCACTACCCGATGAAATACCAATTGAACTATTGAAGATAATTGATGAAGATAATATTGATGTCTTGGTAGACCTTTTTAACTCCATATACAAGACGGGACACATACCAAAAGAATGGCTTCTCTCAACTTTTGTAACGATTCCAAAAATCACAAATGCTAAAGATTGCAATGACTATCGGACAATTGCATTAATGAGCCACACATTGAAAACCTTCCTTAAAATCATACATAACAGAATCCACGTGAAATTAGTACAAGAAATAAGTGATTCACAGATGGGTTTTAGATAGAATGCTTTTACCATATTTTTTTGTAATATTTGTAATCCTGATTTTGTACTTTACTTTATATTTATTTTAGTATTAAAAACTTGGGTGACGTCAGGGAGACGGACAAGTTAGGCTATTTTGTTATACAAAGAATGTTTTAGTATACTTTTCTTAAGGAAAATTTTTAATTGCCTTGTTCCAATTTAAACCAAATTTATTTATTCAAGTTCTATAAGGTATTACATTTCCCTTACAAAAGAAATTCGCCTATTAATGTATTTTTTCTAATTTTTAGTTGCCGTGGGGGGCAGACAATATTTTTTTATTTCAACGCAATTTTACTAAAATACTAAATAGTGTGTTAGGCAACTTTTGTGAGCTATTACATTTTCGTTTCGAAATAAAAATTTTTTTCGTCTGTTAACATTTTTTCAAAATTTTTAATTGTTTTGGGGGGGGGGGCACAAGATATTTTCGATGGACCCTACTGGCCACAATTGGATGCAAAAAACAACAAACAGAAATGACTGGATACACCTAAGGGAATGTCTATTAAGCCAGATCATCCATTTCATAAGTCCATATTTGGAATAGTTTCATATTTTTTTGCTAATTTTTTGCTAATTTATTACCACAAAAACAAATTTTTTGATCCACCCCTAACCGAGAAACAATGGTTGATGTAGCTTAATATTATGTCACATCATCGATAGCCATATCTCGCGAACCTAAAGAGCTAGAAAATCGTACGACGCGGCATATTTTTTTGCTAATTTATTGCTGTCGGTCTGCATATGCAACATACCCCAAAACCACCCCTGCTTCCCTTACAGCTAAACAACACCCCCAAAAAACAACGAAAAATCTTGAAAAATGATTTTTGTGATATAGTTGACGGTTGATATTTAATTGCTAATTTTTTGCTGTCATTAGCCGTAAAAAACAAATTTTTTGCTCCACCCCTAACCGAGAAACAATGGTTGATGTACCTTAATATTATGTCACATCATCGATAGCCATATCTTACGAACCAAAAGAGCCAGAAAATTGTACGACGCTGCATATCGTTTTGCTAATTTATTGCTGTCGATCTGCATAGGCAACATACCCCAAAACGTCCCCTGCTAACCTTACACCTGAAGAGCACTTTTAATAAATAATTAAAAATCCTAAATTTTTGCCGTCTTAAATCGTTTGCATTTTTAGTTTCTGTAAACTTCGTTTTTCTTGGATCAAAATACGGCTGTGGACTTAATCTTATAAATCGATGAAGTATTAGTTTTTTTTTAATTCTTATTTATGACTATTTATATACGCAATCATACTAATGTACACTCAAAATGTCATTTAACCAAGAAAACTAAAATTTGGTAAACCCCCAATTTGTTGTGCTATGGAAGCTCACTCTTGTTTAGATAATATAGCCCAACAGCATTTTAATAAATTCATTTGGCTGCTGGAGATAAACGATTTTGTAATAATAAATCAAATTGAATGCATATAACTATTCTCTATTCAGGTGTTATATCCAAAACACTTTTTTTTGACATACCGAAAAAATGCGATGGATAACTCAATTTTTATAATACGTGCATAAGTATCATTAAAAAACATTTAAAATAAGCTTTCGATCGATAGAACTTATCATAGAAAAAAATTTGTTATTGAACATCAACTGTCAACCATATCATGAGAATCATTTTTTAGGATTTTTCGTTGTTTTTTGGGGGTGTTGTTTAGCTGTAAGTTGTTGTTTAGCAGGGGTGGTTTTGGGGTATGTTGCATATGCAGATCGACAGCAATAAATTAGCAAAAAAATATGCCGCGTCGTACGATTTTCTAGCTCTTTAGGTTCGCGAGATATGGCTATCGATGATGTGACATAATATTAAGCTACATCAACCATTGTTTCTCGGTTAGGGGTGGAGCAAAAAATTTGTTTTTTACGGCTAATGACAGCAAAAAATTAGCAATTAAATATCAACCGTCAACTATATCACAAAAATCATTTTTCAAGATTTTTCGTTGTTTTTTGGGGGTGTTGTTTAGCTGTAAGGGAAGCAGGGGTGGTTTTGGGGTATGTTGCATATGCAGATCGACAGCAATAAATTAGCAAAAAAATATGCCGCGTCGTACGATTTTCTAGCTCTTTAGGTTCGCGAGATATGGCTATCGATGATGTGACATAATATTAAGCTACATCAACCATTGTTTCTCGGTTAGGGGTGGAGCAAAAAATTTGTTTTTGTGGTAATAAATTAGCAAAAAATTAGCAAAAAAATATGAAACTATTCCAAATATGGACTTATGAAATGGATGATCTGGCTTAATAGACATCCTAAGGGAGGCTTACTTCCGACGATGGATGGAACAGCTGTTGATGATGATGAATTCTGAGTGATATATTATTTAGTGAAAAATTCTACACAAGGCATCTAAATTACTTGATTACCCAAAAAATCCTATAAGATACGATCCTTATATATAAGATACTATAAAAATCCTTATAATCCTATAAGATACGATTTCAAATAACTAAGAGATGATGACATAAAGCAAGAAGTACGGGAATAGCTGAAGAACAACAGTCAGAAGTAGTTAATGATGTTGACACAGAAATAAACCACTTAGCAAACATTGGGAAGGAAATATTAGACCAATACCTGCGACCGAAAAAGACAGAAAAGAAAAAACCATGGATGACCGACGGTATACTACAGATGATGGACAGAAGAAGAGAATCCAAGCGGAAAGACTACGTTGCATATCAGTTTCTAGACAAGGAGATAAAAAAGCTGTCAGAGAAGCTAAAAACGGAAATCTGGAAGAACAGTGTGAAGAAATCGAGATATTGGAACGTAAACACGATTCCTTCAACCTCCACAAAAAGATCAAAGAAGCAGCAGGCATCTATAAATCAAAAAGGCCGGGACACTTAACAGACGCTCAAGGAAATCCAATAGTTGATATTGAAGAAACAAAAACAACATGGATGAACTATGTGACAACAACATTTGAAGACGATAGGACTGTCACCATCACACAAAATAAAAATGACGATACCGGACCACCTATTCTCGAAGCGGAAGTAGAAGCTGCTATAAACAACATTAAGGAGGGAAAAGCTGCAGGACCAGACGAGTTCTACTCAGAATTTTTGAAAATTATGGATCAAGACGAAGTAAAAAGACTTACCTTGATCTTCAACAATATATACCAAAGTGGAAAAATACCCCAACAGTGGCTAATATCAACTTTTATAACAATCCCTAAAAAACCCAATGCCAAAAAATGTGAAGATTATCGAATAATAAGCCTTATGAGCCATCTCCTCAAAACTTTTTTAAAAATTATACATAAAAGAATATATAAAAAGTGTGAAGAACACATGACAAACACACATGCATTGGGTACTCGAGAGGCACTTTTTGCAATACAAGTTCTCTTTCAAACATGTAGAGACGTGAATTGTGATATATATGTGTGTTTTGTTGATTACCAGAAAGTGTTCGATAGAATAAAACATGACGAACTGATGAAAATATTAAATTCAATTGGTCTAGACAGCAGAGATCGCCGTATAATAAACAATATCTATTACGAACAAACTGCAGCTGTTAGGGGATCAGTTAACAGACGACATAAAGATAAAAAGAGGTGTGCGACAGGGATGTATATTGTCCCCATTATTGTTCAATACATATTCAGAACACATTATGAACCTAGCGCTAACGGACATAGACGAGGGAATACTTATAAACGGAGAACGATTAAACAACATAAGATACGCTGATGATACTGTCATTTTTGCAGACAGTCTTGAAGGTCTGCAGACACTTGTCTCCAGGGTGGCAGAAGTAAGTAGCAGGTTTGGGCTTGATTTTAACATAAAAAAAAACAAATACATGGTTATAAGCAAAAATAGGATACCACCTGGTCAATTACTAGTTAACCAACAACCTATAACACAAATCACCAACTTTTGTTATTTGGGTGCAAACTTAAATGAACAGTGGGACCAATCGACGGAAATTAAGATAAGGATCGAGAAGGCAAGATCAGCTTTCGTCAAAATGAAAAAAATTTTTAACAGCCACGATATAAAATTGGAAATAAAAGTTCGTTTACTAAAATTCTACGTATTCTCCGTTCTTTTATATGGCGTGGAGTCATGGACCTTAACTGAAGCATCACTGAAGAGACTCGAAGCATTTGAGATGTGGTGCTATAGACGCATGTTGAGGATTTCCTGGATAAACAGAGTTACCAACGAAGAAGTTCTACATAGAATGGGTAAAGAGCGCGAACTAGTCGTAACCATAAAACGTCGCAAACTGGAATACCTGGGCCATATAATGCGCAATGAACAACGATATGACCTACTTCGGACCATACTTCAAGGTAAAGTGCATGGGAAAAGAGGTCCAGGACGAAGAAGAATATCCTGGCTGCATAACCTGCGAAAATGGTTTAACTTAACCACTACCGGACTTTTCAGGGCAGCAGTCAACAAAGTCAGAATAGCAATGTTAGTGTCCAACATCCGTAACGGATAGGCACCATAAGAAGAAGACCCAAAAAAGTTTTTCGCCTTTAATCGGATGATCATAGCCAGCTTCAACGATGCACTTCTTCTTGTAATTCTTTCTCCTATCGGAGGGTGGCTATCATCACAGCTATCCGTACCTTATTGGCGGCTGCTCTGAAAAGATCTACTGAGCTGCAACTATACCACTCTCTTAAGTTTCTCAGCCAGGAAATTCTTCTTCTACCTATGGGTCTTTTCTCCTTAAAGGATCTTTGCCCTTCATTATGATATCTCATATCTCGCAGCTCTATTAATGTGGCCCAAATATTCCAGCTTTCCTGTTTTGATGTTCTTTATCACCTCGCAATCCTTTTGTAGCCTTTTTAAGACTTCTGCATTTGTAACTCGTTGGATCCATGGTATTTTCAAAATCCTTCTATAGCATCACATCTCAAATGCTTCCAACTTCTTTATGCTGTCTACCTTTAGTGTCCAGCTTTCCATTCCATACAACAAAGTCGAGAACACGTAGCATCTTAGGGCTTATTTTCAGCTCCAGAGGAAGGTCTCGATTAACAAACATTTTTTTCATTTTTATAAATGCTTTTCTTGCCATTTCGATGCGTGTCCTGGTGCTTTCTGTTACCCAGGTTCCCAGATATTTGTAGTTATTCACTCTGTCTACTACACATTTAATAATAAAAGTTTTATATCAACCCTTTTTGTCGTTTACTGAATTATTCTGGTTGATTAATGTTTATTATAAATTATTTTGATAAATAAATCTCGGAAATATAAATTGTTGAATGGTCATTATAAGTTTTATTATACTGATCTATATACATTTGTTTATTGCGGTGTGCATAAATAGTTTTATTATATTTTATCATATTTAGGAGACATTATTTCGCAGTAATTAATATATTAACGAATAGTATTTTGGATAATAAACATAAAAACAGAGCAAATGAAATGATTTGGAAATAATATGGACATAATTTATTGAAGCAATTTTTTAATTTTTAAATTTGTTTATTACGATTTGCATTAAAAGTTTTATATATTATCATATTTAGGAGAAATTATTTCGCAGTAATTAATATTTTAACGAATATTATTTTGGATAATAAACATAAAAACAGAGTAAATGAAATAATTAGGAAATAATATGGACACAATCCATGAAAGCTATTTATACATGGAAAGTTTATTCGATTCGGATACAAATTTTGGAATTTTTTTGGAAGTAGCGGATGCTGTTAAAATGCTGACTTTTGTACTAGCAAAACAATCGCTAAAAATGCTCACTTATTATACAGTGAGGACGTGTGAGTTGGAATAAATTCATTATCTCGAGAATGGGCGAATTTGGAAAGAAATCCTGAGATAGGTCAATTTTTATTTCTAAATTATGACATGTTCAAACTGCTAATAGACAGGTGGGGGTTGGAGGCAGTTTTTAACATTGAATGTAAGCTAAAAACAATGTTTTATTTATCAAATAAACATTTCTTTCTGTTTTCTGACAGCACTCAAATGTATTTTAAAATAAATGAATTACATTCATTCTTCTTTTTGTCTTAATTAGTTTAATTAAAAAAAATTTGGACACCCTTTATAAATAATTATGTGTACTCACGAACTTTAAAATGTTAATATTGATAAATAAACAAATTATGAATTTTTAAACTTGGAAAAGCTATCTCGGCAAAAAATGGATCTAGAATTTTTTTTCTTTTGTAAGTGTGTCAAATAGCCACTTTACACGATGCAAGTAATTGCGCAATTAATTGCACAATTTCTTGCGCAAGAACTTGTGCAATAAGTTGCAACTAACTTTCTGCAATAAAGTGATTACACGGTGCAAACAATTGCATAAACTGACATGAAATAGACAGAAACTTTGACAAAATAGCATAAATTTTAGGTTATGTTTGTTTTTACAAATTAAATGTAATTTTTTGAGTAGAATTACCAGATATTAGATTAAAGATGTTAGATTATAATTTGAGAAAATTATAATATTATGTATTAAGTATAACAAAATCAATTAATACCTAATCCAAGTATGTAATACATATTATTCATTTACAAAAGGAAACAAGTTGTAAGAAATAAAATAGTTTTTTTTAATCCCTATGTTGCATAATTAAAGTTATTCACCTGAATAATATTATCTGTGAAGCGTGAAATTGGTAAAAAGTTCCTCTAGTTTTGTTAATAAATTGTTTGGTTTGAAATTTAAGATGACAGAAGTTCAATGTCATCAAAATCTTTTATTTGTTGACAGCAGAAAAGTAAAAACAAACACTGTAGCCTTAAAAGTTACTAAAAATATAACCAAATTGCAGAAAAAATTGCATGAAAAATAGGACATGTTCTATTTAGCTGCAACTTATTCTTGCAGCAAGAAGTTGCAGCTTTTCTGTGCAATTCGCGTATGACACGATGCAATTTCTATTGCTGCAAGAAATTGTGCAATTAATTGCGCAATTAGTTGCATGGTGTAAAGTGGCTAAAAAACTACCAGGAACACGAATATCGAAAAAAATTTCAAAATTTTTAATCCCGGTGATGTTCTTAAAAAAAGTTTTAAACAAATTACACCAATTTTCAAACGTCATTTTGAACGGGTGTTTAATTAAAATTTTAATTTGTCAATACGTTTATCGAAAATATACATTAAAGCAAAAAAATGAGACTTGGATAAAAACTTGGATACTCTATCGGCAACAACCGCATTTTTGCAATTGAAAAAATGGTAATTTTTTATAAACAAATTAAATCTCATAAACTACTCAATATTTATCAACCAATTTTTTTGTCAATTTATAGTGATATCATAATGCAACTTTATTTTTTTGGAAATTTGTTTTTCTTCTTCATGAAAAGACTGTTTCTTCATCTTTGCAGAACAAAATTGTAAAATCCTTAATAAAAACAAGAATGGCCGCGGCAGTTAAAAAAGTAAATTTTCTGCAAAAATTACCAATTTTTAATTATTTAAACAATGATCCCCTCATATGAATCATATACTTTCTTGAAAATATCTTTTGTCTTGATCTAATCTTTAATAAAAAAATTATTCCAACCTGTACGGAATTACATTTTGATTTTTTTTTATTTTATTGGGCTAAAGTCTTAGTTTAATTTGATGGTGTGTGCAGATAGATTCAAGGCAAACTAGATCAGCTAAAATATCTGCAGAAACGGTTAGAGCAATTTATGGAGGAATATGTACAGAAATAATGTGGAGAAGAAGAACAAATCAAGAAATAGAAAGTTTAGTAATAATATGTAAACAGAACAAGCTTTATAAAGGGGCAAAAAGTAGATTGGTTCTGATATACAGGTTGTCCAGAAACTCTACCGACAAACGAAGGTAGGAGATTCCTCAGATAATTTTAAGACATTTTAACCCAATTCATCTAGCCCGAAAATGTTTCCTAAGGGAGCTAGAGCTCTTTGAAGATGGCGTCTTGTAGAGGAGAGTTGGACAAGACCGGGTACCACTCCAAAAACCGTCTGTATCTTTTGCTATGTGAGAGTAGCAAATGTTTGCTGCAGATTGAAATATTCTCAAAAGACTTAAGTTTGATATGCCAATGTTAATTTTTAAAAATATCCTTAGATTTTTAATTTTTTTATTTTTATGAAAATATTGTAACATACCCGGTTTTGTCCAACCGGTATGATAAAACCGGGTAGTAACTTAATTACCATGTAAAAAGACTAATGGGCAGAAAATAAAATATTTATTAAAAGTATGTAAACAAAAATCGAAAATCTATGAACAGAAGTCACAAATAAAAACTTCATCTACATCATCATAGGCACTACAGGCGTCGTAAGCCTATTTGGTGCAAGACTCACATTTTATCCAGCCTTCCTTCGCATTATAATTTGAAAATAGTTAATTGTAATATAGACACGCATCGTCATTATTATCTTCTTCCTCCAAACTCTCCAAAATTTTGTTTTTGGTGCAGCCCTTTTTACCACGTTTTTTCTTTTTTTTTGTCCAGTTCATTTAGTTTTAATTTTTTACGACTGGAGATTTTTTATCTACTACCTTCTTCAACGGAAGAAGCCACATGTTATAGTTAACTAAAAGCAAAAAAAAACACTACAGAAACTGGAAGTAACAACAGGTCTGATACAATCGGGTACCCGGTTTTGTTGATTTTCGGACTACCCGGTTTTGTCAAACTCGTAAACAAGACATTAAATGCTATTTAAATTTTTAAGTTATGAAATAATATTCAAAATTTTTGGCCAAATTAAAGGTAATATACTAGGTTACATCTATTAAATTTTGAATTGAAATGGCCATTAGTTATTCATTAGAGGAGAAAACAGCTATAAACTTACCTTAAAAATCGAGTTTCCTGCATCAAAAAACAGGTGAGGTCTTACTGCTCCGGCACAGATTACTCAAATGAGGTAGAAATGAATACACACGACTGTTGGTGGTAAATGGATACTAATTTTAACATTGTCTAATAGTTAGCAGCAGACAGTTAGAAAAATTAAGGGGTACCCGGTTTTATCAACCTACCCGGTTTTGTCCAACTCTCCCCT
Source organism: Diabrotica virgifera virgifera (assembly GCF_917563875.1). NCBI lineage: Eukaryota > Metazoa > Arthropoda > Insecta > Coleoptera > Chrysomelidae > Diabrotica > Diabrotica virgifera. The sequence goes on along the minus strand of NC_065452.1, from coordinate 148,370,466 downwards.
AATTAGTTTTTCTTAAATACCTCCAAAACGCTTCTATTTAGAAAAACCTGGGTGTAACGTTTAGTGGTTCCTCGTTATTTCGAGAGGTGGCCGTTACTACGATTGCTAGAGCCAAGCAGTCTATAGGAGCAGTAATGAACCTCTTGTCTAATGCAATAGTAAATTCATGGGAGACGAGAATTACATTATATAATTCCATTATTTTAAACTGTCTTTCTCAGTGTATATCTGTCTGGAGTCTGCGCTACTCAAATACTCTAGAACAAATTCAAACTAATTTCTTTAAGAGACTGCTGCATCTACCAAAAAATACCCCCAATACTTATGTTAGGCTAGAAGTTGGCCAAGTTCACTTAAAATACTTAATTTTTAAAATATCACTTAATTGGCTTGAGAGAATTTTACTTATGGACTCCTCTAGGTATCCAAGAATTTGTTATAACCGTCTTCGTCAGCTATGTAACAATAATGACAATAATGAGAATTATAACTGGGTAGTTCAGCTAAAAAATTATTTTTCTGAAATTGATGCAAAAGAAACTTGGGAAAATTTATCATGGGGGTTACTGAGGCATCAAAGAAACGGTTTGTTATTAAAAATGAAAGAAAAACTCTTCCAAGATGACTTATCAGCATTAACAAGTTCTCGCTATTCTTTGTACTATAAACATTTCTCACACAATAGGCAACCGCAAAGCTATTTACAAATAAAAACTCCCATATTTATTACAAGACTTTATTCACAAATCAGACTTTGCTCTAAACTTTACATAAAATTTTATTATAAAGGGATTTCGTATCACATCGACCAAAGTGAAAATTGTTCAATATGTAATTTACACAAATTAGAGACTCTTTCCCACATTTTGTTGGAATGTCCATTATACTCGTGTTTTAGATCACCCCTTATTCGATCATTTGTAGAGAATACCGAGAGCTTTTTTCTGTTTTTAAATACAACCCATTCTCCCACTGAGATTAAGGAACTGTGTACATTTTTTATTAATGCACTCAGATTGCGTTCATTTATATTAAATGAATAATTGTAACTAAATCTCCATTAAGCGTCGACTATTTATGTGTAATAATTTGTACTCAACCTCTTGTTATATGATTTTTCATTAGAAACAATAAACATATCTATCTATCTATCTATCTATTTAGAAAAACGAAAATTGGTACGCATATTTATCTTCCAGAGCTAAATCGATTCCATCCATTGCGAATTTCTAGTACTGGGCATAGGCGTCCGTTTTGGGGGCAACGGTTATTTTATCGCATAACTTTTTTGTTTTCAACTTTTAAGCATTTTTGATACTTTATTATTAAATTGTGAGGTATTCTAGTACTAAAAGATACTCTTGATTTAAGTCGGTAGGACACACCGTTTTCTAGAAAAATCGATTTGAAAATTTTTCGTTTTTTGAATTTGAAAAAAAAATGAAAATGTTTTTCAAAAAAAACGGTGTATTTTACCAACTTAAAGCAAGAGTAACTTTTAATACTAGAATACCTCATAATTTAATAATCTGTAGTCAAAAATGCTTAAGAATTAAAGTCAAAAAAGTTATGCGATAAAATAACCGTTGACCAACCCAAAACGGACATATATGAACGGTACTTGAAATTTGCCATAATGAAATCGATCCATCTCTTGAATATAAATAAACGTACCAGTTTTTCCTTTTTCTAAATGGTTTCTTTTTCAAATTTCTTTTTGGAAATTCAAAAACCGAAAAATTTTCAAATCGATTTTTCTAGAAAACGATGGCTTACCGACTTAAAACAAGAGTATTAGTACTATTATACTTCACAATTTAATAATCCAGTGTTAAAAATGCTAAAAATTGAAAGACATAAAAGTTATGCGATAAATTAACCGTTGCCGTACCCAAAACGGACGCCTATTACCGGTACTAGAAATTTGCAATATATTGAATCGATTTATTTCTAGAAGATAAATATGCCTACCAATTGTTGTTTTTCTAAATACAAGCATTCTGGAGGTATTTAAGAAAGACTAATTACAAAACGCCATCTTCAAAAAACTCTCCCTTGGGAAGCATTTTCGGACTAGATGAATTGGGTTAAAATGTCTTAAAATTATCTGAGGAATCTCCTGTCTGCGTTTGTCGGTAAAGTTTCTGGAAACCCTGTATAGAAATTCTTGAAAATTAAATAATGGCAAAATTAGTAAAACGGCGAAAGTCATTAGAAAAGAAAAGAGAGACAGCGAAAAAAATGACTAATTGATGCTTTGTTAGTGTTAATCATTTTAAGCATTATAAAGACAGAATGCTAGAAATTGAAAGTAATGAAGGAGAGAACCTTAAAATAGAATATCTTTAATTTTTTAAATTGTAGAAATACATTTTGTATTTAAAACCGGTTAGAAAAATATTAACTCTAAAGCTCTAACCGTTGGTGGAATATTTACGTTAAAGACCCTTACGATCGCAACGAGCATCGCGGCGAGATGTCTGGCGAGATATTTCTACGCTAAGATCTTCTTTCTTCTTGTATGTAGGCTTCAAAGCCTGTTTCTTCTTCAGTATTAGCCCCCTAAATTTTTTAAGTTATCGCACCATCTTTTTCTTGGTCTGCCAATACTTCTTCGTCAAATTGGTGACTTATCTCGTGCTATTCGTACTATCCTATCCTCTGCTATTCTACTAATGTATTCGTTCCACTCCTGTTTCCGTTTTGTCACCCATCTATTTATGTCTTCTACATTGCATGATCTTCTTATGTTTTCGCTTCTCTCCCTATCCAACAGACTCTTCCTTGATATTCGTCGGAGTATTTTCATCTCTGTTGTTTCTAGTATTCGTCTCGTTTTAGCTGTGTCAAGTCCGGAGCACACTAGTTCGCTCCCAAGGTCAAAAAACCCTCGTAATTACATACTATTTCGCTCCGAAAACCATAACCTAGTTCGCTCCCATGGTTAAGCGGATTAAGTATTTATCTTTTGAGTTCTAGGAAAATTAATATCGGAAAAATTGGTACTGTGACTTATGTATTTTATATAGAAACAATATTTATAAAATATTGGTTGTTACATATTTATATAAATACATAATATGAGACAGTGCAATTAGATTATTTAGATTTAGCTCAATAATGACCGTTTTGAAGTGTAATTTTACTCGTAAATACTGATTTGCTTGAAAATCTAGATTCAGGTTCTACTTACCCTCCACTTCAAAGTTGGACTTGTGCCGTTGGTTGCTTTTACTTGAGGGGTGAAAGTTACTCTCTGGGTGAGAAAACATACATTTGAAATAAGTCCAAAACTGGACAAATTGACTAATTCTAAGGAATTTTTATTCTAGAGAGTTTTTTTAACTGAGTTAATAATTTTCGAGTTACTTGTGAGTAAAAATGTTTATTTTTCGACAAAAAACACGTTTTTGGGCGTTTTTTCTCAAATAACTGAAAAAATAAGTATTTTGTTGAAAAAAGAATATGCTTAGCAAAAATACAGCTTGTTTAATTTCGATGTGTATCAACTTCAATGGTTTTTCACACAAATCGTCCATTGCCTTCCGCTTAACACCATTACTGAATTTTTGCCGGTTTAACGCTGTTTTTGATAAACTTTCATGGTGTGGTTATCACTATATTCAACTATATATAAAGTTTTATCAACAAATATACCTATAAAGTTTTACCAAATGCTTTGCAACTTCTTTCTACACACTGCCAACGTTATTAGCAAGCATGTTATGGAAGTTATACTTGTAATTGTCAATAAATAACATATACTTGCCCTTTTCGCTTAACATTTCACTTATTTCAGATTTCTCTATCATGAACTAAAGACATTCAAACCGTAGGTAACTAAAGTAATAATGTTAAGATTTGCACCACCCCTGTATCTTATCATAAAATTTCAGGTGACTACTAATTACCAATCTTTTCAAAGGAGCATCCCTTGCAATTTCTTATAGGAAAAAACTCAATCAAATATTTAACAAGGGAATATGAGTTCTAACATCATACTACTTTAGTGATATGTACATATATTTAATAATTTTAATATATGTAATTTTAAGTAAGAAGTATTTTTATATTTAGGTAAATACAAAGTTTCAGAAATATTTATTAAACATTGTATTAATAAAATGTATCAAAGTACCTGCTTGATGAAGAAAACATTGTTACAAACATGGCTATTGATTATTATTCATTATGTACCCAGTGAAGGCATTTTTAAACTATCTTTTCTAAGAAATATATGGCCGGAGCGAATTTACCTATGCCCCTTTTCTATAGGGTATTAAAATCTTGCCGCCGGAGCGAACTAGTATATGCCCGTCAAGTCTTGTCTCCGCCGCGCGCCGTGTATGTCAATATAGGTCTAATTGCTGCTTTATAGATTCTTGCTTTTGTGTCTTGTCTTAGGTGTTTGTTCTTCCAGATTGTGTCATGAGATCCCGCCGCTTTACTTGCTTTTAAGCTTTGTTGTCGTACTTCCTCTTCAACATCTCCGTAACTGGTTATATCTATTCCCAGATATCTAAACCTTGCTTCCTGCTTTATTATTTTCCCATCAATTTCGATTTTACATCGTAGTGGGTATTTAGATGTTGTCATACATTTGTTTTTTTCTGCTGATTTTATCATATTGTATTTCTTGGCTGTTGTATTGAAGATGTGTGTTAATCTTTGGAGATCGTCTTCTGTCTCGGCGATTAATGCGGCGTCGTCTGCATAACATAATATTTGGATTTCTTTGTCCCCATTCTGTAACCATGACATCTACGTACTGCTTCTATTATTTCGTCCATTATTATATTAAAGAGCAGTGGGCTTAATGAGTCACCATGTCTGACTCCGCTTTGTACTGGTATAGACTGCGTTAGTTTTCGATTTATCTTTGCCTGTATTCGATTATGAAAGTAGATGTTTTCGATGGTTTGTATAATATTGATTGGTATGTTTCTTCTATACAGTAAATGTAAGACTTCTTCGACTTGGATGCGATCGAAAGCCTTTGTCAGGTCTATAAAACATAGATATGCTGGTTTTTGTACTCAATGGCCTTTTCTATGATTTGTCCCAGTACAAATACGGCGTCTACGCAGGATCTTCCGATTCTGAATCCTTGTTGTTCATCTGATAAAGTTGTTAGTTTATTGATTTTGTTGGTTAGGACTTTTGTGGTTAGCTTAAGTGCGGTGTTTAGTAGATTTATACCTCTATAATTGTTGGGGTCTTCTTTGTCTCCTTTCTTGAACATTGGTATCATTATGCTGTTTCTTCATGCGTCTGGTATCTTGCATTGCAATATTAGTTTTTGTATAAGTTTTGTCATCTCTAGGGTTATACTTTCTCCTCCGTATTTTAGAAGCTCGTTGGTTATTCCGTCTGGTCCTGGTGACTTTCTATTTTTGAGTGAATTTATGGCTATCTCTACTTCCTGAAAATTGATTTCTATTTCGTATCTTAATTCAGGTAGGTTATTGTTTTGATTATTATTTTCCTTTCCTTTAAACAGTTTCGTTAAGTATCTTTCCTATACGCTAAGATGAAGAGGAAATTATAATAAATGGATAGCTTTCAGTTTGCGTGATAACCCAAAAAAGTTATAGTTGCATAATTTTCTGCCTTTATTAGATGAGTCTGGTTTGACCTAGAATTGCTAAAAAACGATATGTTCAAGGAATCGTACAAAAAATTAGTGTTATTAGTGTACCTAATAACCAAATTTTAATCTTTGTGATAATAACCACAAAGATAGTTATGTGGCTATTTGCTCACAGGCACGCGTTATAACTGGATGGTTTTGTCCCTCAAAGTAATTGTTGGTGACTGACAGGCGTGGATACAGGGGAGGGGTCAAAGGGTCTATAGACCCCCCTATTGTATTTAGTCTATAAGTATTTTTTTATTATTTATTATTTTTTTCTGTCAACTCTTAAACTTTAAGCCACCAGTAGAACACTAAAATTAAACGACAACCACTTCCAAAGAATTATTGTAAGAAGCAATAAAATCTAATAAAACCAGCCTTTTCTGACAAATAAATTGAAGCCGCATTTGTTTGGGTACCGATGGAGCCATAAACAACTGAAATATTTTTCTCAATTCAAAGAATAACAGAAATTATATCTTAAAATGCAAATACATTATACTGGGTATAAACCTTATCTCATGAAAAGTCACGTTTCAAATTTGCGGTAGGTATAATAAAGATATAAAAATTTGGATTTTACTAGATAATCCAGGTGCGCGTACCTACTCATTGACGGTAGAATCGTTAATCTTTACACCTCCAGTTGGAAAAAGTGACCAGTGAGATTAATATCGTGAATTGTGTTTGCTAGCGTTGACTAATAATTATTAATAGTGAATATGTCCAAACGAAATATTCAAACCGACGTTCATAAACTGTATTGTATAATTGTATATTTATATTTATTTTATTGCATTACATTTTATTAACTGCATTTTGTGCGAATCTGTTTTTATTAGATATCATTATTATTTACTATTATTCTGTCATTCAAGGTTAATTCATTGTTCTTGTACCATTCTAACGTACATAATATTCATTTATGCCATCATTTGACGAATTCCAAATTCGTCTCTATCTTCTGCTTTTCTTAAAAGCGTCTGTGTGTTAAACCCGGTCCAGCCGCGAATGTTTTTAGCCAGGACATTTGTCGTCTGCTAGGACCCATTTTTCCTTCTATGTTACCCTTCATAATTAGCTATAACAAATCGTATTTATCATTTCTAAGTATGTGCCCAAAATATGCTGTTTTCCTCCTTTTAATGGTGGTCAAAGGTTCTCTGTCTCCTCCGGTTTTTGCAACACCATTTCGTTCGTAATATGATCAGTCCATGGTATTTTCAAAATTTTTCTAAGAAAGCACATCTCAAATCTCAAAAGTCTCCAACTTTCTAATTATGTCAACATTAGCAGTTCAACCTTCAGTACCTTAAAAGAAGAATAGAGTAGAGTGGACATTTTACCACTCGATATAGGAGTTGCAATTTGAGTTTTTGGTTACTCATACTTAGTAATTTCCTTATCTTCAAAAAGGCTGCTTTTGATTGGTCTATTCTTGATTAATTTGATTGCATATTTAGATTTTCCTTAATCCAAACTCCTAAGTATTTCATTTTGTCCATTTGTTCAATATCTTCATTTTTTATCTGGATTCTTGTTATGACTTTACATTTCTTAGTGATAACCGTAAGTTTTCTTAGATAAACTAGGATAACTTAGTTTTGTTTTCTTTATGTGTATTGTTAAACCAAGCTGTTCCCAGTATCACAAATTGTATTTAGTAGGGTATGTATTGCTTTCCGTAAATCTGGTTTATAGCTTCTTTATTCACAACTTGTAGAAACCATTATATTAATATATTTGTCTTTATTGTTATATTATTCCCGACCTTAGATAAAGATATTTGTCACTTCATATTTAAAATTGTGTATATGTATTAATAATGCTTTAATATTAAATGTATTTATGATACTTCCGTTTTATTTTACTTGCAACTACGGCTTGATAATACGGAAAGAATCCCATCAGAGCTCAATCTTTTTGATACTGTAGGTATCTGGAATTATAAATATAGTGTATTTTATCGTTAGAGTAAGTGTGAGTCGTAGCTATGGCTAAATCTGGAAAATATAATATTTGAGTTAAGTTTGACCCCCTATTATGAATTTCTAGATCCGCGCCTGGTGACTGACGATTATGTATGTACCCCAGCGAAAATTCTAAGAAACCAAATTGAGTTTATAAACATAAACAAAAGGTTTCGCAATTCTATCACCTCAGCAAAACATATTATTTATCCAAAAAAAATGAGGTCCAAAATAGACATAAAACTACTGAAAGGAAATGACATCCACGAAAAAGTAAAAACAGAGATGAATACGAATTTTGCGAAAATACTGGGACACTACTATAGTCATAGACGAACAGTGGAATGAAATGAAGGCATCTGTTATTATACTTCCTCATGAAAATATTAATTAAAAAAAAAAGAAAATAAGCAAGAATGGATGACAGATAAAATATTGCAGATGATGGAAACGCGAAGGAAACTAAAAGGTAGAACTGACAATGAATACAAAAAATTGCATAAGAATATATTGCGGTAAATAAAGAGGGCAAAAAGAAGCATAGCTGATGGAGAAATGTACTAAAATTGAGACACTACAACGCAAACATGACGATCTTTTACTCCGATTATTTTGAAATTTTCAGAGAGGTATGCACTTTTATTTGAAATAATAATAAAAAATTAAATATTTCAAACCATAGCCCCCCCCCCCTTAAGCGGAGTAATACCAAGAACCAAACAAAGGCTTTACCAAAGAAAACAAAATCCGTATCCTGCAGTGATTTCCGAACCATCAGCTTAATGAGCCATATTTTAAAATTGTTTCTAAAAATTACCAGAGGTACAGCGTGTTGAATATCCCTACCTTCGACTCGCTTTGCCGCGACTTCACGCCAGCACGCTTGAGCGTAGTGAGAAACGTTAAACAACTGTTCGCCTTCTCTTTTGTAGATTACTCCTCGATTCAAAAAACATATTCCAATGTGCATTACTTTACGATTTGGCAGACAAATAAGAAGATGAAGATGCAGTTGTCAAAACTTTAAACGCATTTTTCTCAAAACTGCTTTTTCAAATGCGGTGGACATTGTAACTGAAAAACTACTCGGTCGATCTACCTGATATTTTGCACAAATTTTCTTTAGACATTTCATGAGGTAACAACGTCGAGATATTTTTCTTTTTTTGCTTATTTTTTGTTCAACAATAATAAATCTGTTGATTTTCACAAAATTTTTACTAAAAATTTCATTTTTTTGATTTCTGAGTGATACCAAAAATTCAAAAATCATTAAAAATAAAAACTTAACGTTGTGACCTCGTGAAACTCATAAGCTAATTAAATCTTTTTGAATTTTTTGTTTCGTATGATCTAGTGACGAGTTCTGATGTCACCGCAAAATCTATATTTTTGTGAGCTGCCTGTCAAAATTTGTCACCAATGGCTTATTTTTCAATATTTTGGACTGAATTTTTTTCTAAATATTTTTTGAATTGTACTTAATATGTTTATTTAATTTAAAAATAAAATAATTGTACCATAGCTTCGAAAAAAATTCACAAAAATGTGCTTGATATGTTGATTTCAAACCATCCCCCCCCCCCTAAATATATTTCATTAACTATTTTGGTAAGGCGTTGAGTACCGTCGGTGTTAAATAGTTTTATTAATTCAGCATATTATGCATTGTCAGGTCCAGGAGCTTTGCCATCTTTTAGTTGTGAAATTGCTCTTTCCACTTCATCCGATGTGATTGGTAAGTGGTCATAACATATTTAGAATGGAGGTTGTTCGGATCTAGTATCATAAAAGAGTTCCTGTATGTATTTTGTCCATATGCAGATTTCTTGATTTCTGCCTGAGATGATATTCCCTTTTTGGTCTTGCAATTTGCTAGCTGTGTTGGATTTCTGAAGACCAGCTGCTTGTTTCACCTTTTTATGCATGTTAAACGTATCATGTTTTTGTTCTAACAACTCTATCTCTTCACACTGTGATTTTAACCAATTTTCTTTGCCCTTTCGTACATTGGTGTAACCAGGATGATCCTAAGGGGGGGGGGGTTAAATCTACTTGAAGGTCTTTGGGGGGTATGGAATAATAATGGTGTTAAGCATAAATATAGAGCTCAAAGTACATCCAAAAGGGGGGGGTTATAACCCCCAAAACCACCCCCTGGTTACGCCTATGCTTTCGTATTTCAGTTCTTATTTGTATTCTTCCATAACCTGTACAAATCCAGCCTATTCTCGTGGTGTATAAAAGCCTAACTATTCGAGTCTTAATGTAGTAGTTTCATAATTCTATTTTGAGTGTGTCCACGCTCGGGTTTATTCCAAATTGGACATTTATTATCTTCTTTCACCACTCTTTTACTTTTACCACAATAAAATTATTTTCTAAGTGATACCAACGTCGATAATTTTTTGACGTTAGGCGTTTTATCAGTATCGCCGTTGCTGGGTCAAATATTATTTAATCTGTAAGTTGTTTGAATTGTCAAAAATTGTTTAAACGAACCTAAGATTAGATTACTTAACATATGTTTGCTTGTTATTAAGAAGAAAAGGAGATACACAACAGTCAATAACAAATTTTTGAACTGGCAAGGACGCATTGGAGTTGGTCCTACCTACGTTTAGCAGATAAGTGATATTAATCTTCGGGATTAAGTAAATACATAATCAATTACAATTCGCGAAATATTAGCGGAGTTATTAAATTTGATCTGAACACGTCGTGCAATAAAAATTTACGTTATTTTGAAATTTTGGTTACCTATACATATCTTAGCACATCTTTAAGTTGGTGCCGAAATCACACAAGATATAACCGGAAAGTATGGACTTGGAGAAAGGAACGAAAGAGGGCAAAGACTAATACAGTTCTGCCAAGAAGAGAAATGCATTATAGCAAATACTTTGTTTCAGCAACCTAAAAGACGACTATCATCATCATAATCATACATCTCCAAGTGGAGCAAAGGGCACCTTCTCCATACTAGTTTTCTCCATTCTCTTCTGTTTTTTGCTATCTTTTTTGCATCGTTCCATGTTAAATTATTTTCTTTGAGTTCTTTCTCTATTGTTCTTTTCCACGTATAAGATGGTCTACCCATTCTTCTTTTGCCTTCAGCATTGTAATGTAGAGCTTGTCTAGCAATATTTGTTGCTGGTTTTCGTAAGGTATGTCCTATCCACTTCCATTTCCGTATTTTTATTGTATGTTCTATCCTTTCTGCATTTGTTATTCTCCACAATTAGTCATTAGTAATTTTGTTTGGCCAAAATATTCTCAGTATAATACGTAGGCACCTGTTAATGAAGGATTGTATTTTCTGAAAGAATTGTTTATGGTGTTTCCATGTTTCTGCTCCATATAACAGGACAGACTTTACATTAGTTTCAAATAGTCGTAGCTTTGTTCTTCTGCTGATGTTTGTCGAGGCCCATATCTTGCGCAAAGAGTTGAAAGCGTTTTGTGCGAAGCTTATTCTTTGTGTTATGTCCTTTTCTGTGCCTCCTGTTGTGTTTAGCAGACTGCCCAAATAACAGAAATCTTTTACTTCTTCTATTTGTTTCCCTTCCAAATATATATTGTTTCCGTTCGTTTCCCCATTTGATATAGTATTTTCGTTTTTTTGGAATTTATTTTTAAGCCGGTTGTTTTTGCTATGTTGTTCAATCTGGTGATTTTGTTTTGCATGTGTTGTCTGTTTGATGTTATGAGGCATATTTCGTCAGCGAACTCTAGATCCTCTAGTTTTTTAAATGGTGACCATTGTATACCTATTTTTTTATCTTCAGTTTGTTTCATTATCCAATCTATGACTATTATAAACAACGTCGGTGACAAGACACACCCCTGTCTTACTCCTTTTTTTATGCTTATTTGTTGGGATAGTTCCCCTTCATGTTCAACTCTGGCAAAACATTCGTCGTAGAAAAGCCTTATTACTCTTATATATTTGTCTGGTAATATATCCATATCCATACAGTATATCCATATAGTATAGCCATAGAGTTTTAATATCCTCCACATCATATTACGATTTATTGAATCAAACGCTTTTTCGAAGTCTACAAAGTTGATATATAGTATATATATCGTATATGTATATGTATTGTTATGGTCTGCTTCTTATTAATTTTATATTAATTATTATTTATTTGATTAATTATTTAATTGTCGCAAATCATACATAAAAATGAATAAAAAATCTCAGGGTGCCTTTTTATACTATTAAAAAAAAATCTAAATTATCTCACGTTATATTTATCTTTTCTCGTGGGTTCAGTATCTCTTAGTTGATCCTAATCGGGATAAAATAGGGAAAATAAATAAAGCAAAATATTAAAATAAACATACAGAATTGTCTTTTATTTATCAAATCAATACTCTAAAATCTATCAAATCTAAAACCTGTGGACACAGATGTCCGAATGAAATTTTTACCACTTAAATATTATTATAGTTAAAAAAAAAACAATTTATCGGTTTGTTCCCGATGACTTTGGTAAAACAAACTAAACAAAACAAATTTATGTATTCGCAAGATTAGCTATACTTCCTATTTACTTTTAGAAATATTGGAATTTTAATTCATATGCCTTTTGCTCAAAATTTTAGTTTCCGAACATAAAAATATCTTTCACATAAGTTGACTGACCTTTCGTACATATCCTGGTTCACGTCCAAGCATCTCTGGATTAGTACGTTGAATGCAAAGAGAGCTTCACGGGTACCTACGCCTCTACGGAATCCAAATTGCGTTTCTTCAATATCCATATCAAGTGTTTGGTAAATGCGTTTATGAATGATCTTTAAAAACATTTTAAGTGTGTGAGACATCAGGCTTATGGTACGGTGGTCGGTGCATTCTCTAGCATTTTTCTTTTTTGGGGGACAAATAAATGTTGAGGTCAACCATTCATTGGGTATGTTACCCGACTGATAAATTTCATTAAATAGCTTTAAGAGGACATCTATGTACTCATTTTCTATTATTTTAAGGATATCAATAGGCAGTTGATCTGACCCCGGGCTTTTTCCGTTACTGGTGTTTTTTAGTGAATACAATATTTCTTCCTTTGTAATTTCTACACTTGTTTCCCTGTTTTCGAAAGATATGTCTTGTAGGTTTCCTCTTTCTTCGTCGAAAAGCTCTTCCATATATTCTTTCCATCATTTTAGCTTTTCGTCAGTCGTTATAATAGTGTTTCCATTTTTGTCTAAAAGAGTTGTGTTGTGGTTTCTTTTTTGCAGCCCTGCCATTTCTTTAACCTTTTTATGCAGGTTGAATAGATCATATTTGTTCTGAAGATCTTCTATCTCTTTACATTTTTCCTCATAGTAAGTTTGTTTTGTCTCTCTTATCTTTTTTCTGATTTCATTGTTAATTATTTTGTAATTGTGATTGTCTTTGTTCTTGGCTTGTCTTCGTTGGTCCATCATGCCGAGTATCTCGTCGGTCATCCAGTTGTCTCTCTTTCTTATCGGTTCTTTTAATATCTCTTTGCATGGAACAAGTAGGCAGTTTTTTAGTGTTTCCCATTGATGGTTTACCTCGTAGTTGTTAGTATCTAATTTATCCAAGTTTTCGTATATTTTCTGTTGAAGTTTGTTTTTTATATCAACTTCTTTCAGTTTGCTAACATCTATATTTGGAGTTCTTTGGGGTTTTCTAATACGTTTAAGCTTAAGCGTGACATTAGCGATTAGTGGGTTATGGTCTGATGTTACATCTGCTCCTGGATATGTTTTAACGGATTTGATGGTGTTACGATATCTCTCTTTAATCAGTATATAATCGATTTGGTTTCTTACCACTTTTTCCGGTTTATCTGCTGGTGAGCGCCATGTATATAACCGTCTCAAAGGTAATTTAAAGAACGTGTTTGTGATTATTAGATTTTGTTCTTGGCAGAATTGTATTAGACGATCACCTCTATCGTTACGTTCCCCTAGTCCTTGATCTCCCATTATTGTTCCAGCACTTCCCTTGCCGACTTTTGCATTAAAATCGCCCATAACTACCGTGATTTCCCTGCTCTTTGTCATTTTCAGTGCATCTTCAATTTGTTGGTAGAATGTTTCTACTTCATCTTCTGTTGCATCCGTCGTTGGTGCATATACTTGAATCAAATTTAGTTTCGTGTGTGATGTCCTTATTTGTAGTAACATCACTCTTTCTGAGATTGGGACAAAACCCTCTATTGACTTGTTGACTTCTGTATCGACAATAATTGCTACTCCACGTCTATGTTGGTTGTCAGTGTTTCCCGAATAATATAAGGTACCGGTTTTGGTCGAAAGGCATCCTGAGTTAGGCCACCATGTTTCGCTTACTCCTAGTATATTTATATTCAGTCTTCTCATTTCTTGGAGGATGTTATGCATTTTATCCGGCTGATACATGCTTTTGACATTTCACGTACCTATCTTTGCCTTCGTTAATTTTAATTTGTCTTGTTTCGGTGTTTGACAAGGGTTTCGCCGGTTAACGACCTGGGAGTCCTTGTCTGTTCCTCCCCTGCCGGATCTTGGGCTCCGATTCCCATGATCAGTTTCTTTTTTTCTTTTAGTACCTACTCATTGCCATGATGATTGTACTAGAGATATTCAATTGGATCTTTAATACAGTGGTTTCTACTTGCCTTCTGTATCCTTATGCCGTTGATCATTTACTTGATTCATTCGCCTTTGGTGCCAATTTCTTAGCGCCAGGACAAAAGAGTGCCCTTCCACTCACCAACTCATCCGCCCGATGCCGTTGGTCAGCAAGTGTGGGATTGCTTATACCGGCAATCGCTCGGTGGAGTTTTCGCCATATCTGGCTACCCTCACTTAGTTTAGCCTGCAGACCAATGCAGTTGCCCGGGGTGTGGCACGTGGAGCCATAAGTGAGAGTTAGTTGTCTTATGAGGACCAGTTATCAGGAACCATCTCCCGTCTATGACGCTCGTTGTGGTCGTTCCGATAAAAGGTGCTACCTCTATAACACAACTTTACGTCCCTTTACAACTTTAAAAGGTTTATAATAGCATACCTTATTTCGTCCTTCGTAAATTCGTCGTTTCTTATGATTAATGTTTCGTTTCTCTCTGTTTCTTCCATCTCTATTTGTGATTCAATTCCTTCTTCATAGAGTTCTGCGAAGAATTGTGTCCATCTTTGGGCAATTTCTTTTTGAGTTATGAGTGTTTCTCCTTCTTTCACCATTAGTTTCGTTCTTTGCTGGCTCTTGCCCCCTCTAATTTCTTTGGTTATTGAGTAAAGTGTCCTTGTGTCATGTATTATCGCTGCTTCCTCTGCTTTTTCTGCCATTTGTTCCATATACAGCATTTTAGCTGTTCTGGCTTGTTTTTTAACTTCTTTATTTTTTTCTGTGTATTTTTCCTGCATTTCTTTTCGTTTTATCGGGTTTGTTGTTTTGATCAATTCAGTTTTGATTGCTCTTCTTTCCTTGATTTTTGTTTTAGTGTCCAGCGTTATCCATGGTTGATCAGCTTTCTCCTTGGACCCTAATATCTCTTTTCCTGCTTCCATGTACGCGTTTTTATATATTTCCCATATACCTTCAATGCTAGATTTTCCTACTTGTTCCAAGTTCCCCACATGCCTCTCCAACGTTTGTTGGTATTTGTTTGTTATGCTAGAGTCTCTTAATTTATTTGTATTGAATTTTCTATGTTTTTTGTTTGATTTACCGAACTGAACCGACTACGCACAAGTCCTGTAGTCGGTACAGTTCGGCTATTCCTTTCCGCGGAACCTTAAGTTCGTTTTACGGCTACTGCTAGCGTCAATTTCTCGCCCGTGGAGCCGTAGCCTTAATATGCTGGGCAACATGAGAGCCAACGATCGACAAGCGGTCTCGGCACCTTAAGGTCCGCTTGCTCATTCGGAGTTCAACTCTAGTTCAGCGCGATAACCGAGTTCAAGGCATGAAGTGCATTGTACGGTGGTACGCACTTCATGCCTTGAACGCGGTTATGGCGCTGAACTAGAGTTGAACTCCGAATGAGCAAGCGGGCCTAAGAAGAAGGGAATCTCCCTGTCTTATCCCATTGCCAGCTTCAATTGGGTCAGTCAGTTCTTCATCTACTTTTACTTTTATTGTGTTGTTCTGGTACCCTGAAGAGAAAAAAGCTGGGAAAAAGAAGACTGTTATAAAGTGACATCTTCTTCTTCCTTCTTGTATGTAGGCTTTAAAGCCGGTTTCTTCTTCAATATTAACCTCCTAAATTGTTTAAATTATCGCACCATATTTTTCTTAGTCTGCCAATACTTCTTCATCCATTTGGTGACTTATCTCGTGCTATCCTATCTTCTGCCATTTTACGAATGTATTCGTTCCACTCCTGTTTCCGTTTTGTCACCCATCCATGTTTCTTCTACATTGCATGCTCTTCTTATGTTTTCGCTTCTCTCCCTATCCAACAGACTTTTCCCTGATATTCGTCGAAGTATTTTCATCTCTGTTGTTTCTAGTAGTCGTCTCGTTTTTGTCAGCTGTTGTCTCCGCCGTGTATGTCAATATAGATCTAATTGCTGCTTTATAGATTCTTGCTTTTGTGTCTTGTCTTACAGGTGTTTGTTCTTCCAGATTGTGTCATTAAAGTGACATGAATTTATGAAATATGTGTACAAGGAACATTTTTAGAATAAATATCGAACGACATTAAAAAACTGTATTATCAGTTTATTTCAATTCTTTTTAGAATAAGTTCTGTATTTCTGTATTACATTGTGTGTTCTACTTAATACCCGCCATGAATGATAGTCCTTAAACATGAACGATGTTATCTGTACCTCAAACAGCAGTATTTAAATTTGAAGGCTACGTCTCTTTTATTTGAGAACGCCCTGTGTAGTAATAACAGGTATTAACCAGAAAATAGAAAAGTGTACTCTTTATTTGACTTGAATAATAAATAACATTGATTTTAGATTTTAACGCAGAAAATTAATTAGTGTGTCGATACTTTGTAGTTGTTTACTTTAGAAAGTCATTGATAGAGTCAATACGCGTTTATCGGTATTTATGATTAATGAAAAGAAAATATTTTTACGATCAAAATAATATCCATATTATTTTTACTACACATAGTTTCAAAAATTATGCGTCACCCAAAATTTTCAATACACTGGGGTGCAAAATTAACCGGACACTCAGATTTTTCCTAAAAACTGGCGATTTTACTGACGTAACCGGGCAACGCGGGCCTGTTGGACCCACCATTGTTCTCGAATGTACTATTTAACAATATTCTTTTTTGATTTTTAAATGAAGATAAATTTAAATAGTTTAGATTAATCAATTATTTTTCCTTATTGCAATATTCACAATCTTTTTTAATTATACAGTGATCGAACATATATTTCTACTGCATATTTTGACAATTTGTTTATGTTTTCTGTTCTTCTTGTTGAGCACATGTGACACTTTTGCATTGTTAACACTTGAGGGTTTGTCTAGTTTTGGCTTTTTCTTATGTGGATCAACCTCCTGTGCTTATTTCAATACAGTGTTTTGTTTTCCGATGTAGTCCCCTTAATTTTCTTCTCGAAATTTGAGACAACACTATTTGTTCTGCTGTCGTTGTAAGAAACAATATTTACTTTTTATCTTTGTTTTCGTTCCATTTTGTATGTAAATTTGTCCAATTAATAAATGAGACTACCCCAGCCACGTCTAAAATATCCATAAAAAATGCAAAAGTTCAGCGGTTCGTCCGTCTTTTGCATATAAACCTATAAAACATATCGACACCACATTTGGAACTATAATAATAATATTAAATTATATCTTGTTTTTTGTTAACATCTTCACAGTCAGCATTGTGATGCAAGGTAGACAGAACTAGGACACTTGAGCCCATCAGAATCAAAACCTGCTAAATTCTAAATTTTTCGTTTTCCCTTTTTCACACAGTTTCAAAGTTCAAGTATCTATTAATCTACCTACAGGCATAAGTTTTCGGCTCAAATCCGCCATTTTATGACATTTATTGATGCCACTTTGATTAAGAAATGCCGAATACTTTTTGGGAAAATTACATTTTTAATGTTTTTTTAGTCTCCTGAAAAATTTCATAGAATGGAATGGACCAAGAGCTGGCAACGTGGGAAAAAAATTATTTTAAGACAACTGGTTCTTTAATATATTATTGCCTATGCTTCCTCGAACACCGTACCGGCCATCTGGCTGCTGATACAGGTTGCGTTCATTACTGCGCAGCACATTTGTAGAATTTGTACAGGTAAACATATCGAATTTAAAATTATTGTAAGACGAAAAATTATTTTGTCATTACTTTTTAAACATTATTAGAAATATGAACTATAATAATTGAAAGACATTTTTGTGGTTTAAAAAGTAATGACAAAAAAAATGTTTCGTCCTAAAATAATTTAAATTCAATATACAGGGTGATTGATTAGTGTAATAAAGCTCAGTAGATCCGCTATAGTAATAGATAGCAATAAAAGTTAATAACAAAAATTGTAGCCAACTTTCAACTTTACATTACGAAATTGGTTAGAATGTTACAGGGTGTTCAATAACATACTGGCAAACCAAACTTATGTTTTTTTAAATGGAACACCCTATATTTTATTTTATATTCGAAATTCTCTTAACTTTTCCATCACAAAAATATAAAGGTTTGTTATGTTATGGCTTTATGTTTGGCTTTTACAAAGTTATAACCAATTTTTTATGAAAAACGTAACAAGTTCAGCTCCCTGTATAAATAAAAATAAGCACAACAGCAATGGTTTATTGGTGCTATTTTTTTTTGTTGATTGTCAAAATTTATAAAAATGGTTGATATTGCTAATTTTCCTTATATCGAATACAGGGTGAGTCAAAACGCAAGTACATTCTTTCCTCAGAAATTTTAAATGGAAACCCTGTATTTTATATCACCGTCGAAAAGTATCATTATCCTACTATAATTTTTGTATAATATTCCCTATGCCTAAATTTGTTAGTTTTCGAGATATTTTCATTTTTCAGAGCAAGTTATTAATTAAGGTGTTCTATTTAAAATTACTGAGAAAATAATGTACTTGCGTTTTGACTCATCCTGTATTCGATATAAAGAAAATTAGCAATATCAACCATTTTTATAAATTTTGACAATCAACAAAAAAATATGGCACTAATAAACCATTGCTGTTGTGCTTATTTATATTTATACAGGGAGCTGAACTTATTACTATTTTCGTAGAACATTGGTTATAACTTTGTAAATACCCTGTATAACATAACACACCTTTATATTTTTGTGATGGAGAAGTTAATAGGATTTCGAATATAAAATAAAATATAGGGTGTTCCATTTAAAAAAACAAAAGTTTGGTCTGCCACTATGATATCGAACACCCTGTAACATTCTATCTAATTTTGTAATGTGAAGCTCAAAGGTGGCTACAAGTTTTGTTATTAACTTTTATTGCTATCTATTACTATAGCGGATCTACTAAGCTTTATCACACTAATCAATCACCCTGATTTTGTATTTACCTGTACAGGTGTGCTGCGCAGTAATGAATGCAACCTGTATCAGCAGCCAGATAGCCGGTACGGTGTTCGAGGAAGCATAGGGAACAATATATGAAAGAATCAGCTGTCTTAAAATAGTTTCTCGAAAACTTTGCTAGCTCTTAAAGGGGTGATACACACGCGAGTAAGTACGCGAACTTATGGCTCGACGACCTTTTTCGCGCGTGTATCACAGCAAGTACGCGTACTTTAAGTCCGCCGAGTAAGTACGCCGTCGATTCAACAAGTTTGAAATCTTACTCGTAACCCGTACGTGTATCACTGCCACGAGCCACGAGCCTCGAGCCATCATGTTATTGCGTTTAAAGTTACACTTATATTTTCACTAATTAAGCAAATTGCCTAGAAATAATTCAATCGTTTATTGTTGAAAGGAGACAAGTTACATTTTATAAGTTTTGAGAAAACCGTAAAACACTATTTTAAGCTATACTAAATTATTTTTGATTATTTGTTTTTGAGTAAACCTAATTATTTATAGGCTGTTTTATCCTCCTGATGAAAATATTACCCTCTTATTTATGATATTTTGTTTGTTGCCCACACTTTTCGATTTCATCTTTTTTATTAGTATTAAAAATATATACAGTTCACCAAATATAGCTGAAAGTGTGAAATTCCATTGCCTGCGCGAACAATGAAGTGAGAACGCACATACAAACGGTCTGGACCGTCAGTGCGAGTGAGAGGTCCGTCGCATGACGAATGCGCATCGTGAGTGTAGTTATTTTCACACTTTCAGCTATGTTTGGTGAACTGTAACACGATAGGATACGATACGAAGTATATAATACGATAAAATTCCTAAATAGCATAAACCACCGACGGCGACGGCGATCTTTAAAACCGCGTACTTAAAGTTTGCGTGTGTATCACTCGCTTTAGACCAATATGGCAGGTTTTGATTCTATATACCTCACTTGTTTGTTTTTTCGGGACGTAAGAAAGAGATGTTTCTGAGAGTGAATCCGAAAATTGAAGATTTCTCGTTTGGTAAAAATTCCTGAGGAACAAACCACTTATTTTTTTTTCACGGTGTTCACCAGAGTTAGTTTGCCAGTAATTCATGTACAAGACCAACATCAGTGAAATAGTTATCGCAAGTCATATTCCTGTTGGAATTATAAAGAGGCTCAACGAATTGCTTTAAAACTTGAGATGTAAGGCCTTTTGCTACTTTATTTCCTTTTTTTCCTGTATACCATATACAGGAGTTTACATGTTTCTGTTATGATGCATATACATGTTTCTGAGTCACAAATCCGCCATATTTTCATGCCATATTTATCTGACTTTCAAGACATGCATTTCTTGAAAGGACTCCTTCCTCGATACGGAACAACTTGCTCATGTTTTTTCCTAGTAAATAGTACATTATCTCTGGAAGTTTTGGTTGACTCCATACATCGCGATTGCTGCCAATTTCATCATTAATTGTTCATGTCGTACTTTATCTAAAGCTTTATTATAGTCAATAAAACAGACATATATATCTTGATTGACGTCTAGGCACTTTTGCCCTAGGCCTTTGCGAAACCCAAATTGTGTATCATTAATCTATATGTCCAGTTTATGAAATATTCGGTAGCAACTTCAGCACATGCGACATCAAGCTGATGGTGCGGTAATCGGCGCATTCTCTTGCGTTTTTCTTTTTGGGGAGACAAACAAAGATCGACGTTAACCATTCTTTGGGTAATACGCCTGAGCTATAAATTTAGTTCAAAAGTGTAACTAGAACATCAATGTGCTATTCATCTATAATTTTCATTAAGTCGATAGGAAGCATGTCAGGCCCAGGGCTTTTTCCGTTCTTCATTGTTTTTAATGCGTGTGCTATTTCTTCTTTTGTGATATCTGGGGCCTGATTCTAATTCATTTCGAGGTCGCAATTTAATTTCGACTTCGCCATGATGGTCGCAATTTATAGCGATTCTTATTCATTTCGATATTAGTTACAACTGGGGATATTTACGTTATCATTTTGACACTGCTCAGAATTTGGGTTGGCCCTCCGGTTTATTGGATTTATTGGCTACGCAACCACCGCAACATTTGTTGATAGTCTGGAAAAATTATCGAAAAATGCCATTTTTGGGAAAAGTTATTTACCAGCTATTTTATTGCTAAAATCGAATCTTAAGATTGCATATATTAGTAATATTATGGGGTATGACAAGTCCGCAGAAAGTATGTTATTTTATTTATAAACAAATTAGCGCTCCTAAATCTTCTTTTTTTAAACGCTTTTATTTAGTTCAATAATTTGCGTCAAATCTTTAGACGTTAATTTAACTGCCTTTTCTCCAATGCAAATTAATGAAAATTTGCAGACATATGCATTCGAGGGAACAATTCACGAATAGTCAATAAAAAAAATTGTTTTTATGTTTGTTAATTGTTTAAATAAAAAAAACGATTTTAATGGAAAATGCTAAAATTCTCTCGTTTTTTACAATGTAAAAACTTGGAACTTTTACGGATTATAGCTAATGATATGAACTATACATAATTTCACTTTTTACGTTAATTGTTTACGCTATACTTCATAAATAAACAATAAAGTTTCAAATTTTTTGCCGATTCAGATTACTTTTCATGTTAATACATCATATGTTTTATACATATTTTAATAAACATGACGATATATTTTAATGTTTGAAAAGTGTAAAACTAAAAAGTAAAAAATAAAAAAATATAAAATTTTTTTTAAGAAACGCTTTTCTTAATTACGAGTGACTAAAATTAAAAATAGTATAAAAAAAATCAACCAAAAAGCAAAAAATAAAAAAAATTTAAAAAATCTAACACATTCGTTAAAGAAAAGCGTGGAGCGAAAACCGTTTATTCGATGAAGACGCGCCACGCTTTTCTTTGACGAACGTGTTAGATTTTTTCAATTTTTTTTATTTTTTGCTTTTTGGTTGATTTTTTTTATACTATTTTTAATTTTAGTCACTCGTAACTAAAGAAAAGCGTTTCTTAAAATTTTTTTTTTATATTTTATTATTTCAATTAGTGCTCTGTAACTCCTAAGATTTTTCCTTTAAACCATAAAAATTCATCGCAATTTAGTTCTGCACAAAGTTTTTTTTTCCGATTTCCTTCAACAAAAATTTTACTCGGAAAATCCGAGTTTTCCCAAAAAAATCTGCAATTTTCAATTAAAATTTTAGGGAAGTAATTATTTATCAATACATAATTAAATAAATTGATGACATGAAAGATTTTTTATAGTAGATAACTATGTTAGAATAACTATGATTTTCGTATAAAAAAGCACTATTCCAATTCAACGTACTTTACAGAATTGAAATTGGACTATTGAGCGGTCTCAGGAATGTTATAAAGAAACAATTTTTGACTTATAAACAAATAGAACCCCTCAGAAAATATTAGATTAAATTAAATTAAGTTAACGCTGTTGAAAAGAGCACGGCTTCCGTGCCCTTTTCGAAGAAAAAAATTGAATTGCGAGGAGTGGTTCCAGGTATAACCGGTCAAATTTGGCCGGCATTTGCGACAGAGTTATAAACAACAGGATTTCAATCTTTGAACCATTACCTTTTTGTTCCGGTCCTCTTTGTACATACAAATTTTCATATCTTCAAGACACTTATAACTTATAACAAAAAAGATTTATATCACCAAGTTATTTAATTATTGATAACTAATTACTTCCCAAAATTTTTAGTTGAAAATTAAAGATTTTGTTTGGAAAACCCGAATTTTCCGAGGAAAATTTCCGCCGAAGGAAATCGGAAAAAAATCTACCTATGTGCAGAATTAAATTACAGTAAATTTTTATGTGAGTGTTTTTGGTTTAACGTTAAAATCTTCTGAGTTACAGAGCAATAATTGAAAAAAATATTTCGGAGCGCCAATTTGTTTATAAACCAAATAGCACACTTTCTGTGGATTTTGCATGGCTATATTACTAATATGTGAAATCTTAAGATTTGATTCCAGCATGTCCAGCAATAAAATAGCTGGTACATAATTTTCTTTGTTGTATACTAATTTTCCCAGATTATTACCTTACGTCTTTCATTGAGTTGATAATTCACGTTGTGAACATTCTCAATTATTATATTTCTAATTTAATACTATTCTATCTTAATTCCTCCAAAACCAGCAAATTTCCATAAAACCCAGCCATATTAATACCTTTTGCTTTAGTTTTCCTTGCAAGAAACAAACAAAACACATCTCATAAACTAAACCTAACCTCGCTTTTGGCCATTCATTCATGTCCGTGTCACAATAATTTCGACTCGAAATTATAATATCAACCACTTTTTTGGAGTCGCAATTAATTTCGATAAGTCGGTATTTTGTGACATCATTTCGTCAGTTCAACCAAAATCCACAAGGCTCGCACAGTCGCATTTCAACGTCGCCATATTGATTGCGACTTGTTTTGAGTCGAAATTTGAATTAGAATCAGGGCCCTGGACCTATTTCTTCTGAAGTAAATTCTATGTTTTCCAGGTCTCCTCTTTCATCATCGAACAGTTCATCTATGTATTCAAATTCAACTGTATACAACTTGGCAAAACAAGTTAAATATGTGATAAGAATACTGATTTATAAAGTGTAAAAAATCGTGAATACGAGGGATGGTGCATAACTTTTGAAACTATGTGTACTTAACCGCGAGTTTTATAACAAAAGCAGCTCACCGAGAGATATAAGCGATGCTTGAATATCTTAAAACGTGTATTTTTTTTAAAAAATTATCCGTCATATCGATGTGATAATCTAATCCTAAATATATTTATTTACAGAGAGTTAATCTGTTGACTGATGTATTTATCTGTTTGAAAATTAAATTACATGTTTCTGGAAATATGGGAGGATCTTGAGAACAGTATTTTGTGTTTGAAATTTAAAATTAACATACACACATTATTAATTTAAAAAATAAATTGATTAGTAACACCAATTTCTCACGCAAACATATGAATAATAAAAAAAAAATTAAAGCACTCATGGGAGTGCCGACAAAAGTGAAAACTTCTTATAGTATATAAATTACGAGTTGAATGCTTTTTCCCTATCCAAAAAGAAGTGCTATACCTATATTATATACGCGTTTCATACGTTCTATGCTACTTATGTATACATACACATGATACTATAAATAAGAGAAAAGTGTATAACGTCCCTAAAAAAGTTTCGCTTCAAAAATGTATTTCGTCGAAGCAATGACGGTTGCGATGACGGTCGCTAATTCAATACATTTTCTCCATCTAAAAAGGGCACAACGTCCCTAAAGAGGTTTTTACTTTAAAAATTTATTTCGTTGAAGCAATGACGGTCGCTAATTTAATATTTTTTCCCCATCGAAAAAGTGCAAAACGTCTCTAAACAAGTTTTCACTTCAAAAATTTATTTTGCCGAAGCGATGACGGCCGCTAATTCAATACTTTTTCACCATCTAAAAAGGGCACAACGTCAATAAAAAAAGTTTTCATTCAAAAATTATTTCGTCGAAGCAATGACGGTCGCGATGACGTTCGCTAATTCAATACTTTTTCCCCATCTAAAAAGGGCACAACGTCCCTAAAGAAGTATTCACTTCAAAAATTTATTTTCGTCGAATCAATGACGGTCGCTTATTCAATACTTTTTCTCCATCTAAAAAGGGCAAAACGTCCCTAAAGAAGTTTTCACTTCAAAAATTTATTGTCGTCGCAGCAATGACGGTCGCTAATTCAATACTTTTTCCTTATCTATAAAGGGCACAACGTCCCTAAAGAAGTTTTTACCTCAAAAATTTATTTTCGTCGAAGCAATGACGGTCGCTAATTCAATACTTTTTCCCCATCTAAAAAGGGCAAAACGTCCCTAAAGAAGTTTTCACTTTAAAACATTATTTCGTCGATGCAATGACGGTTGCGATGACGGTCGCTCATTCAATACTTTTTCCCCATCTAAAAAGGGCACAACGTCCCTAAAGAAGTATTCACTTCAAAAATTTATTTTCGTCGAATCAATGACGGTCGCTAATTCAATACTTTTTCTCCATCTAAAAAGGGCAAAACGTCCCTAAAGAAGTTTTCACTTCAAAAATTTATTGTCGTCGCAGCAATGACGGTCGCTAATTTAATACTTCTTCCTTATCTATAAAGGGCACAACGTCCCTAAAGAAGTTTTTACTTCAAAAAATTATTTTCGTCGAAGCAATGACGGTCGCTAATTCAATACTTTTTCCCCATCTAAAAAGGGCAAAATGTCCCTAAAGAAGTTTTCACTTCAAAACATTATTTCGTCGAAGCAATGACGGTCGGGATGACGGTCGCTAATTTAATACTTTTCGTCATTTAAAAAGGGCACAACGTTTCTACAGAAGTTTTTACTTCAAAAATGTATTTTGCCGAAGAGATGACGGTCGAGATGAAGGTCGCGAAATAAATCCTTTTTCCCCATCCAAAAATAGATTTATTTTAAATTTAAATACTTCTATACAATTTATATATACATACAGATAATATACCTATATATGTACAAAATTTATTTCGCCGAAGCGATGACGGTCGCGATGATGGTCGCGAAATCAATTATTTTTCCCCATCCTAAAATAGGTTTTACATTTATTTTAAATTTAAATACTTCTATACAATTTATATATACATACAGATAATATACCTATATATGTACAAAATTTATTTCGCCGAAGGGATGACGGTCGCGATGATGATCGCGAAATCAATGATTTTTCCCCATCCTAAAATAGGTTTTACATTTATTTTAAATTTAAATACTTCTATACAATTTAAATTCCAGATAATATACCTATATATGTACAAAATTTATTTCGCCGAAGAGATGACGGTCGCGATGATGGTCGCGAAATCAATGATTTTCCCCAGCCTAAAATAGGTTTTACATTTATTTTAAATTTAAATACCTCTACACAATTTATATATACATTATACATACACATAATATTATAGCATAAGCGATGACGGTCGCGATGAGGGTCGCGAATTCAATGCTTTTTCCCCTATTCAAAAATCGCACAACGTCCCTAAAGAAGTTTTCACTTCAGCAAGTAAATAAAGAACTTGGTAAACAAAAATACAATGAATGCGCATAAAAACGAAACAGGAAGCGAGGTAAAAAACGACGAAGAAAATCAGCGAAAGAGAAGAGAACAAGAGTACAGCTTTGGAAGAAGCAAAAAAACAAAGAAAACACCACAGAAAAATGAAGATGAAAACCAAGATAAAAATGCAGTTATGATCAGAATGTTGAAAGAACTTATGGAAAAAAATAAAGAAATGATCGAAATAAAACAAGTGAGGAAGGAACAAGCCGAAAACAATACGCAATTAATGTAAATGAGGCATGAGAATCAGAACTTGAAAAGATAAGTAAAGCAACTATAGGAAAAATCGAATACATAGAGAAATACAGTAAGAAGAAAAACCTGGTAATAGAATTAAAAATGGAAACAAACGACTATAGAAACATAAAACAAGGAATGGAAAATTTCATATCCAGAGAACTACAAGTAAACGTGGAATTAAGGAATTTCACAAGGATTGGGAAGAATCGTTGCATTATAGAAACGGAAACAATGATTGAAAAAACGGAGATATTGAAAATCAAGAGCTGAAGATGTTAAAAAACCACAATGACCGCATTTACATAAACAGTGACCTAACGATGAAAGAAAAAGAAATACAGAAACAAATAAGCAGAGTGCCGAAAGAAGAAAAAGAAAATGGAAAAATGGATACAAAATTTAACAGTAGGGACAGATGGAATGAAGTGATAGGACAGGTATACGAAATAAAAAAAGCGGAAGCTGCACCAAGCAGATCAAAAAACTAATAAATAGTAAACCACAAAGGGAAAATGGTAACGACATGGTTACAATAAGGACGATCATTTTCTCGGAAGGAAAAGAAGAGAGCAAGAAAGGAAACAAACAAGTTGAAAATTGATTAAAGGTGGGTACATGGAACGTAATAGGGCCTACAAGGAAGGAGCATTAAGAAATTGAGATAAAATACGTGAGAAATATAGAATCGAAAGATTGACCTTACAAGGAACCAATCAACTAAAAAGTGATGTAATGAAAGTTGGAAAAAATACTTTTTTAAAAAGCGGCGGGCCAGATAGACACATGGGGATGGGTTTTATGGTGTCAGACAGAATAAGCCGAGTAGTAACTGGGCCCTGATTCTAAATCAAATTTCGACACTAAACAAGTCGCTTTCAATATGGCGACGTCGAAATGCGACTGTGCGAGCCTTGTGGATTTTAGTTGAACTAACGAAATGACGTCACGAAATAGCGACTATCGAAATTAATAGCGACTCCAAGAAAGTGGTTGAAATTATAATTTCGATGTCGAAATTATTTGACACGGAGATGAATGAATGGCCAAAAGCGAGGTTAGGTTTAGTTTAGATGTGTTTTGTTTATTTCTTGCAAGGAAAACTAAAGCAAAAGGTATTAATATGGCTAGGTTTAATTGAAATTTGCTTGTTTTGAGGAATTAGATAGAATAGTATTAAATTAGAAATATAATAATTGAGAATGTCCACAACATGAATCATCAACTCAATGAAAGATGTAAGGTAATAATCTGGGAAAATTAGTAAAAAACAAGGAAAATTAATTAGGTACCAGCTATTTTATTGCTGGACATGCTGAAATCAAATCTTAAGATTTCCTATATTAGTAATATAGCTGTGCAAAGTCCACAGAAAGTGTGCTATTTTGTTAATAAACAAATTAGCGCTCCGAAATCTTTTTTTTAATTATTGCTCTATAACTTCGAAAATTTTAACTTTAAACCAAAACACTCGCATAAAAATTGACAGTAATTTAATTCTGCACATTGATAATTTATTCCAATTTCCTTCGACGGAAATTTTCCTCGGAAAATTCGGATTTTCCAAACAAAATCTTTAATTTTCAACTAAAATTTGAGAGAAGTAATTATTTATCAATAATTAAATAATTTGGTGACAGTGACATAAATCTTTTTTGTTATGAGTGTCTTGAAGATATGAAAATTTGTATGTACAAAGAGGACCGGAATTAAGAGGTATCTAATGGTTCAAAGATTAAAATCCTGTTGTTTATAACTCTGTCGCAAACGCCGGTCAAAAGGGCACAGAAGCCGTGCCCTTTTCAACAGCGTTAACTTAATTTAATTTAATCTAATGTTTTCTGAGGGGTTCTATTTGTATATAAGCCAAAAAAATGTTTCTTTATAACATTCCCGAGACCGCTCAAATGGTCCAATTTCAATCCTGTAAGGTACGTTGAATAGGTATAGTGCTTTTTTATACGAAAATCATAGTTATTCTGGTGTATCATAATCTTTCTGGTTATTATTTCGACCGAAATTTTTTAATTAACATTTTAATTATTGCTAAACTATTGGTTAGATTGTCGCCGGTCTCCTGATATACAGAGAGGGGCTAAATTATGGAATAAATTCATTTTCTCTAAAATGGACGATTTTAGAGAAAAATCCCGAAACAGGTCGATTTTTATTTTTAAATTAAATTTTTTTGGCATATATTTCAAACTAGTGACGTCATCCGTCCGAGCGTGATGACGTAATCGATTATTTTTTAAATAGGAATAGGTGTTCGTGTTGTAGCTCATTTACAAAGGCGTTCTATTCTCTATTCAGTATAGGGCTTTTCATTCACAGTCATTTATTTCGAGCCTCTGTCATATTTCGTATAATCCGTAAATATTAATATTATACACAGATTATTCAACATATGACAGGAGCTCGAAACAAATGACAATCGATGAAAAGCCCTATTATAAACATTAATATCATTATTTATACAGGGAGGCCAAAAAATTTTTTGAATTAAATTAATTGACGCAAGAAGAACAATGCATGTAATTTATTTAACTCAAAATACATTCTATTGCTGTCAGAAAATAGAAAAAAATGTTTATTTTGCAAATAAACATTGCCTTTAGCTTAAATTAAATGTTCAAACTGCCAATAGGTAGGAGGGAGGCTGTTTGTGATTTAATTTAAGCGAAAAGAAATGTTTATTTGTGAAATAAACCTTTTTTTCTATTTTCTGACAGCAGTACAATGTATTTTGAGTTAAATAAATTACATACATTCTTCTTTTTGCGCCAATTAATTTAATTCAAAAATTATTTTTTGGCAACCCCGTATAAATACCTAATGATATTAATGTTTATATTACTGAATAGAGAATTGAACGCCCTTTCAAATGACCTACCACACGACCCCTATTCCCATTAACAAAATTATCGATTACGTCATCACGCTCAGATGGATGACGTCGCTAGTATGAAATACATGCCAAAAAATTGTAATTTAAAAATAAAAATCGACCTCTATAGGGATTTTGCTCCAAAATCGTCCGTTTTAAAGAAATGAATTTATTCCATAATTCCCTCTGTATAATCTACTATAATAAATCTTTCATGTCATCAATTATTTAAGTATTGATAAATTATTAGGTATACTTCCCTAAAATTTTAATTGAAAATTGCAGATTTTTTGGGAAACCTCGGATTTTCTGAGTAAAATTTTTGTTGAAGGAAATCTATTTGATGTTTTTGGCTAAAAGGAAAAATCTTAGAAGTTACAGAGCAGTAATTGAAAAAAAAAAGATTTAGGAGTTTATAAATAAAATAACACACTTTCTGCGGACTTACCCCATATTACTAATATATGCAATCTTAAGATTCGATTTTAGCAATAAAATAGCTGGTAAATAATTTTTCCCAAAAATGGCATTTTTTCGATAATTTTCCCAGACTATCAACAAATGCCAATAAACCTGGAGCGCCAACCCAAATTCTGAGCAGTGTCAACATGATAAGGTTAATATCCCCAGTTGTAACTAATATCGAAATGAATAAGAATCGCTGTCATGGCGGCTGTCATGGCGGTGTCGAAATGAAATTGCTACTGTCGAAATGAATTAGAATCAGGGCCCTGACTTCAATATCAGAAAGACTGTGCTATTTAAGATTGCGCGGGAAATTTAGAAAGTGTAAAAAAACTGAAATAGTTTTTGTACACATTTATGACTACTAAAAGACAGGAAGAAGCGTACTATTGAAGTGTGTAAAATATATAAATCCTAGCTGAGCGCTTTCGGCTTATAAAGCCATTTTCAGAGCTATGGTCAATAATTTCAAAATACCACTATGAAGAGAGAGGGGTCCCATGTAAGATTTAAAAAACTTTTACTTTTTATGCAATTTTTTATTGGTAGAAAAAAACCTTATTTGACTTTTGGAAAAAATTGTCCAATGGTGTTGTCGGTTGTGGTTGGAACATTAAAAACATCAAATACGGGCACAAAGGACTCTCACACAAAACTTATATTACAGATTACAGAGATTTGATAATGGTAGATGATCTTAAGGGTACCTTGGCATGCTGCCAACGTACGCTTCAGATGGTAAGGTTTTTTTGACCTTACCAGGATCCAATATCTGTAATCTGTAATGTATTTTTTGGGTGAGAGTCCTTTGTGCCTGTATGTGATGTTTTTAATGTTTCAACCACAACCGACAACACCATTGGACAATTTCCAACACCAATACTAAACGCTCAACTTACAATCAACCAACAGAGTATCGAAAGAGTTGAGCAATATACATATCTGGGCACGAATTTAAATAGCCAATGGGACCACTCAACAGAAATTAAACAGCGAATAATAAAAGCGAAAGCAGCATACGTTAGAATGAGACCCATTTTCAACAGTCGAGACATATCATAATACCGTCTGTTGAAATGCTACATATTCACAGTTCTGCTCTACGGAATGGAAGCGTGGACACTAACTGTTGCATCTATGAATCGGCTCGAAGCTTTCGAAATGTGGTGTTATAGGCGCATCTTACGTATATCCTGGGTTGACCGAATTACTAATGTGGAAGTCCTGCGTAGAATGGGGAAAGAGTGTGAAATTCTGCTAACCATCAAAACAAAAAAAAAATAGAATATCTAGGACATGTAATGAGAAATCAAGAACGTTACGGCCTTCTCCAACTGATTCTCCAGGGGAAGGTAAATGGTAAAAGCGGACCGGGAAGAAGACGCATTTCCTGGCTTCAAAATTTACGAAAGTGGTATAACACCACTACCACTGAACTGTTCCGCGCTGCGGTAAATAAAGTCAAGATAGCCATGATGACCGCCAACATCCGGAACGGATGGGCACTTTAGGAAGAAAGAAATTATTTCTTAATTTGCTAAATAAAGATATACATTTTCTAAACTAAGTATAATATATTGAGTTTTGTATTTAATGTCTTAACGAAATTTATAAATAATTTATTAATAAATATTTATTAATAAATTTTACCTTGTATTATTCATAACGGACCCTACATAATATACTTTTTTGAGATCAGGTCGTGAAGTAGCTTCTAAGAACATAAAATATGCAGGGTGATCCATTAAAACTAAAGATCATGGACTATCCTGTACGTGCGTGAATCACCCTGTATATTTAAATTTATGTTTGTAAAGCGCCTATCTGAATTTAAACTTTGACGTGTCCCAGTATTCTTTATAATTTTCTAAAATAAGGACACAGCCTATTATTCCATAAATGGTTTTTATAGACTATAATTTCAAGATTTCACCCTATTATTCATAATACACTATAAATGATATGGTTAGTTAAAATCAGGTTGTTAAGCAGTTTTTAAAAATATAAAAATATGTAGGGTGTTCCATTAAAAATAAAGCTTATGGACTATGCTAGGCTTACGTGAATCACCCTGTACATTCAAATTAGGTTTAAAAGTGCACATTTTTATTTAAAAATCGACGGGTCTTAGCGTTTTATCTTAGAATTTTTTGAAACAAGGACAGAAATAATTTTATTTCATAAGTCCCTTCCACACTGTATATACAGGGTGTTTCATTTATAATTGTCCATATAGTAACTGGAGAAACCTTAGCACAAAATACGAAGATTTAACCTAAAACACTTAAATAAAATGTGGTTCCTTACTGAGTTACAGGGTGTTTTATCTAAAAATTTAAAAACTATTTTTGCCCAGCATTTTAAAACTGTTCGATGTATCCTTTTCATACTTGGCAGAAAATGCGATTACTATACACCCTACTAAATTATGATAAACAAACGTTTCTAGCTGCTACCAGAGGCGTACAACAGGGGATAGTGAATGGTTGACCCTTCTCAAATTCTACGCCACTGGAGAAATTACTATTTTAGTGTAATTTGTTGATTTTCCAATACTTTTTATGTAAATAATATACTCGTCATTCGTAACGATAAAATGATTAGTTTTCGAGATATTTGAAATTAAAAATGAAGCGACACAATACATTAATCAAAATAACAGTGTCGTTTTATTTTTAACTTCAAAGATCTCGAAAACTAATGACTTTATCGTTACAAATGAAGAGTATATTATTTTCATAGAAAGTATTGGAAAATCCAAAAATTTAACTAAAATAGCAATTCCGCCCGTGACGTAGAATTTGGAACAGGTTAACCATTCACTTTCCCCTGTCGTACGCCTCTGGTAATAGCCAGAAACGTTTGTTTAACGTAATTTAGTAGTTTGTACAGTACCTATACTTTCTGTCAAGTATGAAAAGGATACGCCGAATAGTTTTAAAATGCTGAACAAAAATAGTTTTTAAATTTTTAGATAAAACACCCTGTAACTCAGTAAGGAACCACATTTTATTTAAGTGTTTTAGGTTAAATCTTCGTATTTTGTGCTAAGGTTTCTCTAGTTACTATATGGACAATTATTAATGAAACACCCTGTATAATCTGAAAATATAATATAAAAATATAATCTAAAGTTACAATAAAAAAACAACGTGCTTTGTAATACCTTAAAATTAATTTATTCCTTCTTTTCTTAAAAAAAAAATTGAGCCGTAGGATACAAATGCGAATAGAATTTCTCATTTTTAAATCTTACGACCTTAATCAAAGTTAATTCTTTCTTTTTTCGAAATAAATATTTTCTCCGACTTTCAATATTGTTAATAGTAAAATCCCAGTGTGACCGTGAATATAATTCGAGTCTGATTTCATCTTACGTCGCCCTGCAAATTGGTTTAACAACGAAAAACATCGCGTTCGTCGTAGAGAATTTCCCCCCCTAAGAGAATTTAAGTCATATTCACCCAGAAGCAGTGAAATCCAAAAATAACCTCACACTCGAAATGCCCCGTACATAACTCCTTAATTCCTGCGGCCGCGTGTGCCAGGAGCGACAAAGAAAAAGATGCACCGTTAGCTAAATATCTAGCATCTGCGTTGGTTTTTAAACAAAAGAGATGATCATAAAAGAAAAATGCGTCTCTTCAAAAGTAGAGTACTTAAAATGTCCGTTATTATGTTTTTCTTTTGAAATTACAAATGCTCATTTTATGTTTAACAATGCCGCAATAATAGTTCTACTGGTAAAAGATTCAGATCTTACACATGGTTTCTTTCACCCTATAGCCCGATCAAAGAACAATCTGACCCCAAAAAAAAATAAAGGAAGGATGAAAATTTGGAAATAGGTAGTTGAAATTGTCTATAATTGTCTATAAGAAAAAGTTTACAATTCTACATCCCCTCCATTTTACGAAAATGGAGGGAATACCCCCTTCTCTGGGGTGAAAAATGTACATTCAAAATAAGTCCGGAATTGGATAAAATGACTAATTCTAAACAACTTTTGTTCTATAGTTTTTTCACTAAGTCAATACTTTTCGAGTTATTTGCTAGTGAATATGTTCATTTTTAACCAGAAAAAACATGTTATTGGACGGTTTTTCGCAAATACCTCAAAAAGTAAGTATTTTATCGAAAAAAATATTCTTAGCAAAAATATAGCTTATAAAAGATTGAAAAAAATGGTGTACGCATGAAGTTTGTAGACCCAATAGAAGCAGAGTTGTAGCTAATGAAAAGAAATATTCTTCGTAAAATTCCAAATCGAATATTTCAATGTGAAATAACCAAAAAACGAAGCACTTTTTTAAATTGTTGTAGTCGGGGAAAATTCATTACAACTTTTTTAAATTGTTTAAAAAACATTTATTTTTTATTTTATTTGTGTTTTTCAAAAAAATGTCCAACATTAAAACTAAGTGAGTTATGCTCAAAATATTGTTGGCCCCTCTCATTTTTTGGTAAAAAGAATCACGAAAATCACCCCCTAACTAGCACCCCAAATAAATTTAATCATTATCGCTTCACAAGTTACTTTGATTATGTATTCTCTATATATGATCTGTAAGTTTCATCAGTTTAAAGTGCTTATTATTGAAAGGGCTGTAGTTAAAATAGCTTGAATGAGTAACTAATCACGAGTTTAGGCAAATTTTGAACAGCCATAGCATAACCAATTTTTATCTAAGAAGAAAACAAAAAATCCGAAACATTCAGAAAAGCAAAACGTACATTTTATTACTCTTTGAGATTTTTGGTATTACTAATAATTTTTAAGTTAACTTGAAAAAAATTGGATTTTTTTTCTAAATTAAAAAAAAGTTTTATTTTAAAACCAATTTTTTTCAAAAATCAGCACTTTTTACCAATGAAACTTATAAATCATATAAATAATACATAAGTAAAGTAACTTGTAAAGCAGAAATGATTAATTTTATTTGGGAAGCTAATTAGGGGGTGATTTTCGCGATTTTTTTACCAAAAAATAAAAGGGACCAACAATATTTTGAGCGTAACTCACTTACTTCTAATGTTAGAAGTTTTTTTTAAAACAAGAATAAACCTTTTTTAACACTTTAAAAAAGTTGTAATGAGTTTTCCCCGAAAAGTGCTCCGTTTTTTGGTTATTTCACGTTGAAATATTCGATTTGGAATTTGAAGAATAAGAACCTACATTTCATTAGCTACAACTCTGCTTCTACTGAGTCTAGAGTCTTCATGCATACACCATTTTTTTCATGTTTTTATTAGCTATATTTTTGCTAAGAATATTTTTTTCGCTAAAATACTTTTTGAGTTATCTGTGAAAAACCGTCCAAAAACATGTTTTATTTTTGTTAAAAATGAACATATTCACTCGCAAAAAACTCGAAAAGTATTGACTTAGTGAAAAAACTATAGAACAAAAGTTGCTTAGAATTAGTCATTTTATCCAATTCCGGACTTACTTTGAACATATGGTTTTTCACCCCTTACAAAATATTTTTCACCCCGTATTTCCCAATTTTTGTAAAATGGAGGGGATGAAGAATTGTACTTCTGTTTTCCGTTATCGTTTCCCATCTTAAGAATTCGTTTGGTGTGCCAAGGGCTTCTGGCTCGTTTGAATCCTCGTCTCCCTAGTTCCGGAGTGTGTGCATACACTAAAGTCTATTCCGGTTAAAAGTAAAAATGTCCTGTAACTCTGTCTAAAGTAGTCCAACATCAAAACTATTTTGCATAGTCAAAAATTCAATTGTCTGGTCTATAATTAATACGGTAACCTTTGAACACTACACCAATATACAACCGATTAATAGACGAAGCAATAAAGCACTAAAATCGGCCTTACCTCCAAAAAAAAAGGACAAGACGGATCTTCATTCGATTCGTGAATTCGCCAGGAAACTTTGTGAACCGGAGCCATGATATAATATTGAAAAACTGCATACAAAAAATGCATTCTTAAAGTGCATCTCAAACAGACAATAAATAAAAATCAGAACTCGTCGATTATCGGCGGAAATGAGTTCAATTTTGTTACTCGGGGGTTTTTAGGGTCGCTGAAAACGAATATGACGTCAAAAGTGATCTCCGGAGTACCTGGTGCCAAGGGTACCTACTGTTTACCTCGTCATTAAAATTCATTAAAAAATTAGTCAAAAATCATTACTCGGGGGGTTTTTGGGGCCGCTAACGACGAATATGACATCGGAAATTATTTTCGGAGTACCTGGTGCCCAGGGTACCTACTGATTAGCTCTCTTGTGGACTTTTCGTCAAAAAAGTTGTTAAAAAATTAGTCAAAAGTAATTACTCTTGGGTTTTTGTGGTCGCTAACGACGAATGTGACATCAGAAGCGATCTCCGGAATACCTAGTGCCCAGGGTACCTACTTCTTATGGAGTTCTCGGCAAATTCATTAAAAAATTAGCCAAATATCATTACTCGGGGGTTTTTGTGTCGCTAACGACGAATATGACATCAGAAGTGATCTACGGAGTACTTGGTCCCAGGGTACCTACTGTTTACCTCGTTTTCTGGGGTTTTCGGCAAATTCATTAAAAAATTAGTCAAACATCATTAGTTACGAGATCTCTCTCGATCTACAATAAAATACTTTTGTATAAACAGATTATAAAACCTATATGGACATATGGCATCCAACTATGGGACTGCGCTAGTAATACAAATTTAATTATCATTCAACGATTCCAAAACAAAGTGCTAAGGAGCATTGTCAACGCTCCATGGTACTATAGGAACAGTGATCTCCATAGGGACCTAGACATGGATACTGTTAACAATACCATAGAAAAATTTGCCAAGAGTCACGAACAACGACTTCTTCAACACGTCAATGTTGAGGCCATCCAGCTCCTCGACAACACGGATCTAGCTAGAAGACTCAAGAGGAAGAAACCCTTCGAGTTAGTTAAGTGAAAAATAGTGCACGGTGCAAGTGATAGTACAAGTTAAAATTTGTGCAATATATTAACAGAACCTAGGGGGTACTATCGAGTTTGTCCTTAGTCTTAAGTTTTTTAGTAGTAATTTAGGTTAGAAATAAGTTGCTCATTGATCACATTATTTGATCAGATTGTAATGTCCTTAAGCATCTTATTGGTGTTTAATAAATAAAAAGAAAATTAGTTACGAGATAAACAGTAGGCACCCTGGGCACCAGATACCCCGGAGATCACTTCCGATGTCTTATTCGTCGTCAGAGACCCTAAAAACCCCTGAGTAATGAATTTTAACTAATTTTTTAATGAATTTGCATAAAACTCCAGAAAACGAGGTAAACAGTAGGTATCCTTGGTACCAGGTACTCTGTAGATCACTTTCGATGTCATATTCGTCGTCAGCGACCCAAAAACCCCCAAGTAATGATTTTTGGCTAATTTTTTAATGGATTTGCCGAAAACTCCAGAAGAAGTAGGTACCGTGGGCATCAGGTATTCCAGAGATCGCTTCCGATGTCATATTAGTCGTTAGCGACCCCAAAAACCACCGAGTAATTATTTTTGACTGATTTTTTAATAAATTTTTTGCCGAAAACTCCACAAGAGAGCTAAACAGTAGGTACCCTGGGCACAAGGTACTCCGAAAATCACTTCCGATGTCATATTCGTCGTTAGCGGCCCCAAAACTCCCGAGTAATGGTTTTTGACTAATTTTTTAATGAATTTTAATGACGAGGTAAACAGTAGGTACCCTTGTCACCAGGTACTCCGGAGATCACGTTTGACGTCATATTCGTTTTCAGCGACCCCAAAAACCCCCTAGTAACAAAATTGAACTCATTTCCGCCGATAATTGACGAGTTCTGAATTTTTTTATTGTCTGTTTGAGATGCAGTTTAATAATGCATTTTTTGTATGCAGTTTTTCAATATGTATATCATGGCTCCGGTTCACAAAGTTTCCTGGCGTCAGCGCCGGATAAAGGGGAGGGCGAGCCGGGCGACCGCCCGGGGCGCCAAATTTTGAGGGGCGCTAAATTTTGAAGGACGTTCATTATTTTTTTTTGATTCTATATATTAACTTTGAACATTTTTCTTATGACATTGTTTGAATAATTGAATAATTCTAATATTATTTATAAGAAGAATATTTCTATCTGTAGTCAGAATTCATAACTCAAAAAAGAGATTAAGATACTAAAACCAAAGCTCACTAAAAAATATAAAGCAACCTAAGAATTGTTATGGTTTTTATCACTCATATAAAATTTATGCAGACAAATTCTTTTTAGGATCTACAAAGGTTGTTAATTATTTTGGGTCATTTGTCACGTAGGTATCACATATTTAACAATCTACTTTAAAAATGCACAAAGATCAAATTTTAAATTATCAACAAAATTATGAATAGTCAGTGATACTATATACCTATTGACGCCTATGTCCTAAAACTCTTTGGTTAAATAATTTTGTCTTTCTGTAAATTTGCATTAACACTGGAGCGTGTGCTTTAAAGTGGAATAAAAAAAGTTTAGTAAAATATTGATTGTGGAATTAATACATTTTTATTATTTTTCCGTTACATAAATTTCGGTAAGTATCTATCCACGTAATAAAAAAAAAATGAATAATTAAATTTACGGTAGGAAATCATAATATTAACTTATTGCACATGAGGTAATGAGGTAAACGACGAGAATTTTGAACATTTGAAGTGATTTTTTAAAAATATTATTCTCATCGGTCTTAGTAATTAAATTTATCTATTCTTTCACTGTAAAGTGATTTATTTCTTCTTTTAAAATTTTTTTCTACCAATCTGGGTATGTATGAATTAGGAATGACAAGTTCTTCTTCATAAGAATGTATAGAAACCTATTTCGAAAACTTTGTAAGCGTTAAGATGTTTTGTTTTTTGGATTTTTTTTATTTTTATTTTATTAAATCGTCAGTTTGTTAGAAAAAATACAACATCTCGTTTCTCGGAAACAAAACATTTGCGGACATACATTTATAGAGCAAACTGTCATCGTTTATTCATGTAGAATTATCCCTCAAAGTTTGTCGCACTTATTTAGAAACACCCTGTATCCTTTCCCTTTCTACATAATTTCCATAGTTTTCAGTGTATTCCTTTACTCAATCGTTCTCTCCAGTTCTTTCTGTTTTGCCAGTCCCCTTCCTGCAGATTTCTTCTTTTCATTGCTTCGTCCACTTCACCTCTGAACGATCTTC
Organism: Diabrotica virgifera virgifera; assembly: GCF_917563875.1. Lineage (NCBI taxonomy): Eukaryota > Metazoa > Arthropoda > Insecta > Coleoptera > Chrysomelidae > Diabrotica > Diabrotica virgifera. Next base: position 148,331,423 of record NC_065452.1, on the reverse strand, counting down.
GGGGTCTGCCTCTCTTCCTTGTTCCTATCCTCCACTCTATTATTCTGTTGATCCAATGTTTTTTGTCTGCTTTTCTTCTTGTCCGTACCAGGTTAATTCCTTCTGTTCTATGTAGTCTATTATATCTGAGTTTTTTTCCATTCTTTTCTTAATCTCTTTGTTATTTATTCGATCTCTTTTCGTTGCTCTTAGCTTTAGCTGGTACTTACAGCTTTTCCTTAGAAATTCCATCTCTGTTGCTCTTATTTTGTTTTTGGTTTTCTTATTTATTATACAATTTTCACACCCATAAGTCAGGATACTTCTTGTCATGGTGTCATATATTCTTCTTCTTGTTTTTATACTGATATTCTTGTCCAACAATACCGGGTAAATTTTCAAAATTTACATATGCAGTATCTTGTTTGTCCTAGTCTGTTTTATATTATCTTCTTCAGTTGTTCCTTTGTTTGATTTGTTTACCTTTAGAATGTTAAATTACCTGTTCCTTTGAAAATGTTCATTTATCTTTATCTTTTGTCTTGCTCCTTCGTTGCTTGAATTTCAAATGCGCTCGTTATGCTACGCCGCGGCCGTATGTTGCATTAGCTATAAATAATAACTGACTATTGTACCATTTTTTGATTAAATATATTGTTACGTAGTTCTTTATAATGAAATTTTGATTTTTTGCCTTTTTTACTATTTTTTTTATATTTGCGGTATATGTTTCGTATGAAAGGGCGCCAAATTTTGTTTCGCCCGGGGCGCTCAAAACCCTAGAACCGGCCCTGCCTGGCGTTCACGAATTCGAATGCAAAAATAATTATTAAGATCCGTCTTGTCCTTTTTTTTTCGGAGGTTCAGTGCTTTATTGCTTCGACTATAAGTATAGTCCTGAATCTCAAGTGAACGGCATCAAAAACTACTAAAGGCTATCCGGTTGAAAGTAAATAATTATTTTTATATTTATAATATGATTATAATCAAAGAATCTTGAATTTTGTTATCTAACGTTGCTTCAAGGATGCGCAAAAACGTAAAATGATTTTTCCACCTACCTCTACCGAAAGTATACTTTTCCGAAACTGATTGTAGGGAGCGAAGTTGTACTTTTCCTCAATAGGGAGGAAAATATTTTTCCTCCCTAGGGAGGAAAAGTAAAAGTGACGTCATGGTATTTCATTCATGAAATATAACTTATTGACTCCCTGTACAATATCTATTTTCTATTACGTAAGTATCTATATACATTTTAACGTTTATTTATAAAACACCATGTATTTTGCAGAACGGTAAAAAACAGTAAATTGTTATTTTGATTTAACAATGTTTACATTAATAATTTGACTTATATTTGACAGTTGACAGTTATATTGTACCTGCTTGTTAGTTTTAGTTCTAATCAATTTTGTTGGTTAGTTACATAAATAAATTAAGTAAAAATGAAAAAATGACTTGTCATTTGAGGAAGGTGGAAAAACCATATGTATAACATGGGAGTAAAGTGTCTTTTCCTCCCTTGAATGATTACTGCCCTCCGCTACGCGTCGGGCAGTAAACTTCATTCTCGGGAGGAAAAGTAGCACTTTCCTCCCTTGTTATACAAATAGCTATTACACAGCCAAAAGTTCCATTGCCTGTTCTATAACTAAAAGCATAGCCTGAGAAAAAATGACGAATATACATAAACCAAATCTATTCCGGTTGAAAGTACAGTGGAACCCCGTTAACTCGGATTAATTGGGACCGCGGCCGATCCGGGTTATCGAAAATCCGGGTTAGCCGGAGAAAATGGTAAAAATTAATAAAATATGGTATGCTTACAGATAAACTCTGTTATAATTGTCACACAGACACTGGTAAACCACGTTCGCATTCCACACAAAACCACACATACAAAGCGTCGTCAAAAGTCTCATTCTTAGCTTTATTAGCTTTGCACCGATTGTCCAAACTGTCTTTTGTTATCATTTTGAAAAAAAAATTCTTCGATTTTAGTTCTATTTTTCTTCCAATCCGATACTGTAGATGTACCGACACCATAATATAATGCTGCAAGATTCACCTTTATCAATTCTACTTAATGCTTCTAGTTTCTTTTCCATTGTCACTACAACACGTTTTACGTTTTGTTGCCCTTATAGACAAAAGACACGCAAACACAAAATCTGAATAAATTTACGAACGATTACAAAACACGACTTTACTACACACAATACCGTCTCTGATGTTATGTTATTTAATAAAAGTGATGACTAAGACCATTGTTAAAAAAAGAATTTTAATAGTCTTTTCTAAACAATGCTGACAGTTTCAAATAAAGGATAATACAGGTGTCAGTTGTTTTCGACAATGAATGTGGTGTGCCATGAGTCATTTTTACTATGCTATATGTAGTTCAATCCGGTTCCATTATCTCTCAAATATTATATTACATAGAGTTGGTACAAAACCTCGTGAACCTTGAAAATGCGTATGTCTAACCGAAATAAAATGAAGCCAAAAACATACGACTATTTTATTTGCTGCGAATTGCGCGGCAGGGTCCCATCTGCACCCTGATATTTTCAGTAATGTCGGATTCATCAATCGTTTCGTTCGTATATTGACGTCACCAAATGAATGAATTAGGTTCACGAGATTTTGTAACAGCAATACATTTTTATTGTTGAAATGTTTGTCTGATAAAAATCGGTCCGGGTTAGCCGGAGTTCCGGGTTATCGGGGGCCGACTTATCGGGGTTCCACTGTATAAAAGTCAAATGATCCTAAAGCGAACTTTAAACGATCAATATTATTGATGCAATATTATTGACGTAATGTATGGTAAAAAGACGGTAGCCCTCACACGCGACTCAATAATATTGATCAATAAAGTGCCAGTATCCGTTGTACGGTGAAGGAGGATGGATCTAGCGTTTCTAATCGCATCTGCTTTGATTCTCAAGAAGAGTAAAAAAAGAAGGCAAAGAACAGTGTAGATAAAAAACTGGTTAAATAGACGTTCGAGTCATGAATATGGGGAATTGTTTCGAGGGCTCCGGCTCCACAATGAGCCAGATGACTACAATTTTTTTTAAGAATGGATGAACAACTGTTTTAACACCTAGATGCACTCATTTCATCATTTATAATAAAGCAGGATACAATTATGAGGAATCAGCGGATCGGCTGGCAGTCACATTAAGATTTCTAGCAACTAGCAACAGTTTTGAAGATTTGGGTCCTCAAAAGGGTAAAAAAAAACAACAACCTCTACAGCGTCTGTAGAACGACTAACGTTTTATTGCACAATATGGTGTGTATCCCTTATGCCTCCTCTACATATCAGCAGACGCCTCTGCGGATGCATCTGCCGATGTTTCTGATGCCTCCTCTACATATCAGCAGACGCGTCTGCGGATGTGTCTGAGGACGCATCTGCCGATGTATCTGATGCCTCCTTTACATATCAGCAGACGCGTCCGCGGATGACATCCCCGTATGCATCCGCAGATGTATAGATGGGGTAATTTGGTGGTCTGTTGTTTATTTTTCGCTTCGGCAGATGCAAAAAATAAACAACAAACCACCAACAGACGACCAAATTACCCCATCTACACATCTGCGGATGCATACGGGGATGTCATCCGCGGACGCGTCTGCTGATATGTAGAGGAGGCATGAGATACATCGGCAGATGCGTCCGCAGATGCATCCGCAGACGCGTCTGCTGATATGTAGAGGAGGCATCAGATACATCGGCAGATGCATCCGCAGACGCGTCTGCTGATATGTAGAGGAGGCATTACACGGTGTCAATAATATTGATGGGGCCTCAATCTATTGATGGGACTTCAATAAAAAACAAATGGATTTTATTTTTTTCAATAATATTGTCATCAATATTATTGTTTCAATGTATTCCTTACACTTACACATTCAATACATAATATATTGATCAATAGCAATATTGCTTCAATAATATTGACCGTATATGATAGGCTTATGGTAAAACGTAAAACTATTTTGCAGTCAAAAATTCAAATGTCTGGTCTATATCTAAAACGATAACAAGCGAAGTTTTACCTTAATAAAATTAAAAATAATAATAAAATAAAACTTTTATTAGGGCCAATGTAGCAGTGGAGCAATGTAACATTTAATTGTTGTAAGCAGATGCCGCCACGGCACCCGTATCGCTTTGCTTTGCTGTAATTCGATGCTAGCAGTCGAATTTGTTTTAGTTCATTCAGAGAAAGTCATCTAAACACTCTCTGATGAAAGTTGACGAGCTTGAAACCGGTAAGGGTGTTGTTCAGGGCCGTAACTACCATTGGGGCAACCGGGGCAGTGCCCCGGGGCCCCCAGCCAAGGGGGCCGCACAGAGGCCTCCTTTTGGTTGGCCGTGCATAGATTTTAACGAGGAAAATGAAAATATGTAATTTAAAAGCCGATATCAACGAAATATTTTCAAATGACACAATTTTAAAAAGACAGTAACATAAAGTCTTAATTTTTCACTGGGGAAATTAGTCTTCTCGACTAAAATGCAGTTGGAATAGAACAGGGGCCCTGAGGCCTGAGCTAAACTGGGACCCCCGAGACGGTAACATAAAAATTTAAATTATTAGTTAGGAAATTAGTTATTTCGGCGCAACAAAACCTAAAATGCCATTGGAAGAGGGGACCCCGGCTAAGCTGGGGCCCCCGAGAGCTTTCGTAAAGATATAAATTGTTGCTGAGAAAATTAGGTATTTTGGCGAAATAAAAATTAAAATGCAACCGAAATAGGGGTCCCAGGTCCCAGCCCAGCTAATTTGTCTTCAATTTTCCCAGACCACATCTTGGTATGTGAAAGGAACCACATGGTATGGTTTCATCATCATCCAGCCTCAAAAGTCCACTGCTGAACATAGGCCTCCTCCCCTCGTTTCCAACCCCATCTATCCTGCGCCGCCCTCATCCAGTTTTTACTTACCTTTCTTAAGTAGTCAGTCCATCTTGTAGGCGGTCGACCGACGCTTCTCTTGTCTTCTCTTGGCCTCCATTCCAATAACCTCTTCGTCCATCGCCCATCTGTCATTCTGGCTACGTGTCCTGCCCATCTCCACTTCAACCTGGCTATCCTCTCGATGACGTCAGTCACCTTTGTTCTTCTCCTGATTTCTTCGTTTCTGATTTTGTCTCGCAGAGTTATTCCTAACATTGACCGCTCCATTCTTCTCTGCGTGACTCTTAGTTTGGTAGCCGAGGCTTTAGTTAAGGTAAGTGTTTCTGATCCGTACGTCAAGACTGGGAGGACGCACTGATCGAATACCTTTCTCTTTAGACATGTGGGTAACTCACTTTTAAAAGTTTCTCTCAGTTTTCCAAATGCTGCCCACCCAAGACCGATTCTTCTCTTCAGCTCATGAGTCTGGTTATCCCTGCCAATCGTAATTTCATGTCCCAGGTATTTATATCTATCTACGAGTTCTATTTCCTTCCCACCAATACTGATGTTCTGGTTGGGTACCAAATTTGTCATTATTTTTGTTTTTGAGATGTTTATATTTAAACCTACATTTTCTGTAGCTACAACGAGTTCTTGTACCATCTCTCTTGCCATACCTAGATCCTCAGCTACTATGACTATATCATCGGCGAAACGTAAGTTGTTTAGGTATTCTCCATCTATTTTTATTCCCTTTGTCATCCAATCCAAACTCTTGAAAGCATGTTCTAAGACCGTATTAAAAAGTTTAGGTGACATTGGGTCTCCTTGTCTAACCCTCCGTTCTATTTTTATGCGATTACTGTTAGTATGTAATTTGACAGTGGTTGTTGCCTGTAAGTATATTTTGTGTAATAATTTTGTATACCTATAATCTAGCCTGCATTCTTTAAGCGCCTGTAATATTTTGCTAAGTTCAACTGTGTCAAAGGCTTTATGAAAATCGATAAAAACTAGAACTAGGGGTTTATTGTATTCCACTACTTTCTCTATCAGGGTTTTTATACTTTGTAGATGGTCATTTGTTCCGTAATTTTTTCGGAATCCTGCCATACATGGTATGGTTTGTTTAGCAGTAAATGGTTGACTTCAATTAGTGCGGTCGTAAATATTATTAAATTTATCTGACCTAGCCCATTGTTAAGACCCTCCCGGAGCGATAAGCAACCGAGGTAGACAGAGTTGGTCTTTTGACAATTAACACTGACTAGACGGTACTCCTATAATAAAGCAAAGAATCCACAAAATTTACAATAATTACGACGACAAAAACAAAAAAACGGATGTAAAATATTTTGCTTTGCCTTATATACCCGTAATTAATGTTTTCAAATGAGTTTTAAAATAAATTAAATCTATTTTAATTGCTAAGATTATAGACAAACAAACATTCAAACATATTTAAATTTTACCTGAAACCGGGCCTTTTATACTATTGAAGTACCAGTACAAGTATTGACCATTGAAGCCAACCATTTACTGCTAAACGTACCATACCACATTTTGAAAATAAGGGTAAGGGCAAGATATAATGAGCACATTAGGATCAGTCCCACCACTACACTAACCAGCTTCACTGACTGTGTTTGGCTCACATTGCAGTTGCTTAAGGCACCTTAGGCTACGGCTCCACGGGCGGGAAATTGACGCTAGCAGTAGCAGTAAAATGAACTTAAGGTTCCGCGGAACGGAATAGGGATAGCCGAACTGTACCGACTACAGGACTTGTGCGTAGTCGGTTCAGTTCGGCTATTCCCATTCCGTTCCACGGAACCTTAAGTTCATTTTACTGCTACTGCTAGCGTCAATTTCCCGCCCGTGGAGCCGTAGCCTTAGTAAGTAAGTTGCGTTTGTTTGGTAGTTCACTTGGTTATTCGTTCGCTACAAAGTAAGACCATTTACAGGCGCGTTCCAAGTGACATAAAAACCGTCCTTCGTACTGCCCTCGTCATGCGCATTATAAAAAATGCGTTCCTAGCGAACATGAACGATGATTCGTATCACTAACGTACACTGTGTTGTTCCAAACGATCCATGTACCGTTTAGAAATCGGTAACTGAACGGTCCTTTTGATACATGCCTTCAAGAAGAAACTATTTCGGATTGTTTTCATTTTTACTGGTCACTGCTATGAGATCAGCTGATGATTCAATCAAAATAATCCACAATCCGCACGCTATTAGTACCTGTGAATCTTGATTTTCGTTTAAATAATTATTAATTCTTTTTTTTTCAAATTAATTTTAAAAATATGGATAATTTATTTTTTTTTTTTTCATAAAAGATAGCGATTTGTCAGATATCGGTTCTGAGGAAGATTTTGAAGTTGAAGTGATGTTTAATGAACATGTTAGAAATGATAATTTCTAACCATCTAGCAAACTACTAGTGGTACTCGTACTGAAAATGGCTCAGGCGCAACTCGAACTTGAAATGGTACACAAATACGTTCCAAGAGGGTTACGTACCGGTAATCGGTTCGTGATCGAAAGAAAACAGTTCAACGGTGATTCTGCTCATTAAAACAGTCCAATCGATTTCGTGACGGTTCAAGGGATCGTACAAATGTGTTGTCTTAGAACGAACCTTACATTGTAGCGTACGAACGCATTCGTTGATGATCCTTCCACAATGTCAGATACAGATGAAGATGTATTCATTAGCGCTGCTAATTTTATAATTATTGCAAGACATGCTGAAAAAAAAAGAAAGAAGAGAGTGTGATGTTCACACAGGAGGGAAAATGCGTTTTCAAGAGGTTAAATATCAAACATTTTTCCAAACCCCCCTTGCGCTGGGGGGTAGGGGCCCCCAGATTACGTTTGCCCCGGGGCCCCCAACATTGTAGTTACGGCCCTGGTGTTGTTGACGTCTTTAGTTGTCGTTTTACAGCAAAACTATTATTTATAAAACGATAACCTTTATTAAAACACTACACCAATATATAACCGATTATACAGGGTGTTTCATTGGGAAACGGAAATACTTTAATGGTGAATAGAGGTCACCGAGTCGGTTCTAGATATAGTACATTTTTTGCCCTACCGACTTTTATAACCGAGTTACAGAGTGTTTTATCGATTCTGTCCATTTCTTTCCTAAGCCATAACTTTAGAACCACCTTGTATATTTTTTTGATATTTGGTACACATATGTCTCATGCAAAACCCAAACGACCGACATACTAACCATAAGAAAAATCCAGGTCCGGATTAACAAAAAATTTAAAAGTAATTGTGACCTTAAAACAACACCCTGTATATTCAAATTTTGAAAATCTGTTTGAATATTTGAAAAGAGCACAAAAAAGTAAGTTTAATGGTTCGGTTCAATTTTTCGGCCAGACAATTTTATGACTTTAATTTTGAAATTATATTGAATTTTTTAAGAACTTTGACATTGAAAAGCAGATATTATTAACTTTTAGTTATAAATTATTAAAGTTAATGAATAAATACTAATTTTAAAAATAATTAATACATACTTATTTACCATATTGGAACGACCCAATTACTAATGACAAGAAAAATCCAGGTCCGGATTAAGAAAAAAATACAAAGTAATTGTGACCTTGAACCAACACCCTGTATATTCAAATTTTTAAAATTTGTCTGCGCATTTTAAAAGAGCATGAAAAACTGTGATTAAAGGCTTATTTTAATTTTTTCGCCGTTGATTTAATTACATCAATTTTGAAATTATATTGAAATTTTAAAGAACTCTGAGATTAAAAACCAGGTATTGTTAACTTTTAATAATAATTTAATGTTAATGAATCAATACTTATTTTAAAAATACTTAATACTTATTTACTACGCTGGCTTCATAGATTCTCTGGATTTGTAGCTATATGCACATGATTAAAAATAATTAGAATTGCGAGAATTGGGATATTTTAATGATTTATTAAAGAATTAAAAAAACATATCTAATAAAACAAAAAATCGTTACAATTCAACAATTTAACATAAATTAAAAATATTTGAACTATAACAGTTGCTCAAAATGTCCGCCATTTTGTTCGATGCATTTCCTTGCTCGTTTTAAAATATTTCAAATCGATTTTCTAATTACATTGGGATTATTCTTCATTTTTCTGGTAGCTTCTTGTGACCTTGATAGAATTAATCAATATGATATCAAAATTGCCGTAAATAAATTATCTGCGCAAAAATGTAACATGCACCTTTTAATACACAAACAAATTTTCAAAATTTCAATATACAGGGTGTTGTTTCCAGGTCACAATTACTTTATATTTTTTTCTTAATCCGGACCTGGTTTTTACTTGTCATTAGTAATTGGGTCATTCCAATGTAGTAAATAAGTATTGATTATTTTTAAAATTAGTATTTATTCATTAACTTTAATAATTTATAACTAAACGTTAATAATATCTGCTTTTTAATGTCAAAGTTCTTAAAAAATTCAATATAATTTCAAAATTAAAGTCATAAAATTGTCTGGCCGAAAAATTGAAGCGAACCATTAAACTTACTTTTTTGTGCTCTTTTCAAATATGCAAACAGATTTTCAAAATTTCAATATACAGGGTGTTGTTTTAAGGTCACAATTACTTTATAATTTTTTGTTAATCCGGACCTGGATTTTTCTTATGGTTAGTATGTCGGTCGTTTGGGTTTTGAATGAGACATATGTGTACCAAATATCAAAAAAATATACAGGGTGGTTCTAAAGTTATGGCTTAGGAAAGAAATAGGCAATATCGATAAAACACCCTGTAACTCGGTTATAAAAGTCGGTAGGGCAAAAAATGTACTATATCTAGAACCGGCTCGGTGACCTCTATTCACCATTAAAGTATTTCCGTTTCCCAATGAAACACCCTGTATAAAGTCCTGCTTAACTCAACTAAATTGAATGGCATCAAAAACTACTACAGTAAACCTAAAGGCTATCCACTTGAAAGTAAATAATCAAAGGATCTTGAATTTTGTTATCTAACGTTAGTTCCAGGATTCAAAAGTTCCATTGCCTGTTCTATAACTAAAAACATAGCCGGAGAAACAATACACGATTGCACAATCTTCGTGCAGTTCTGAAGCCAAAGGAAATGGAATCAAAAACGACGAACATAAACCAAATCTATTCCGGTTGAAATTGAAAGTAAAAAGTCAAATGATCCTGCGTTTCGTTATCTAACTCTGTCTCAAGGTTGCGCAAAGACGTAAAATTGTTGATTTTACCATAATATTCAAAAATTCCGTTGTCTGGTCTATAACTAAAACGATCTTAACCGCTTAAAAAATTCATTCAGTAGTCAGTAGTAATAGTTGACCTATGACGTAACCAGTTTTATGTATTGTGTGCATTATTTAACTATTAAATAATCAGTTTAAGGACGTTTTTTGCGAAGATCCTATGCGGAACGTGAATAAAAACAATGATTTATTTTAGTTTCATAATGTATCATTTGGCTGGGGTTAAATTTTAATTTGAATTTGAATCAAATGATGTTAACAGTACAAAATCATGGAACCCATTATTTCTACAGTTTTTATGCGTGTATATGTATTGGAAATAGTGTTGTAAAAATTGAATTTTTAAAATTAAACAAATAAAATAAAATAAAAATGTATACCATTTTTATTCAGTTGCAATGCGAAGGCAGAACTGTCTTATTTTTCATTCCCTCTTTCATTCCCATTTTGAATTCCCTCTTGTCTTCTTCGCTTCAGCATCCATCTGGCTTGCAATTTTTAGAAGCCATGGAGGTGTTACCAGGAAAATGGACCAATAGACCAGGGCTCATCTGTAAAAATATTAGTACATTTGGACGTTGAGAGGTGACTCAAATTTTTTTGCACAAATTGCTTGAAAATAAATCAAATAATAATATTTGAGTTATCCTCCCTCTCAAAAAGGTCCGGAACATTGTTTAAATAATCAAAATGTCAAAAAATTAAGGAAAAATTCGATTTTTTTCTTGGTTTTTTGATTATAACTTTAAAAGTATTCATTTCCGAGAAAAGTTGTACTGACATAAAAGTTGCGTAATTAAATTTTCTACAATATAGAATTGGTTAAAAATTTAAAAAATAGTCACCCTTGTTGCAAAATAGCAATAATTGTGAAAAAAACATACAAAAACAAGTATTCGCATTTTACATTTTTCAACCATTTATGCTAGACGTAGGACCTTCATATTTCACCCTGAAAAAATTTATGATACAGTAAAACAATGCTGTATATTTTATTAAGATCGGTTCAATAGATTTTGCAAAATAAATTTTGCAATCCAGCTTTCGTAAAAAAAATTCATTTTTTCAAAATGTTACAGGACTGAAAATAAAGCAGATAGCAAGTTGAAAATTTTTTTGCGTATAGAAGTGTACTGTACCTTTTTCATTTGCAATTTTGCAAAATTAAAATCGATTAACATCACGACGTCAGGAATTTTTTTAAATAAACAATAATTATTGGTGCTACGCGTAGGACAGCGGATAGTTTGCTCTGATTGGGCATTCCAATGACCTTTGATAATGATTGATACATTTTAATTTTTATTACATTTCGATATAAATAAATAAATTTGTTTATTGCAAAATAAAAACACATACTTTATCCTTTGAAATAACACTTTTATTAGCAAAAACTTTCTTTGTTCATATATTTTAACTTAAATAATAAAAGTTTATTATTTTTAAACATATGCAATTGTTTAAACAATATTTCACAAACAATAATAAAATTAGTTTGATTTTTGTGGAATTAAAATATTAAAATGCAACAAAATATAGAGTAAGAAAATAATATATTAGATAAAGATTGGAAGAAATTTTGGTGGAAATCAACTTGTGTGAATCGAACACCGCTGTCCTGCGCGTAGCACCAAAAATTATTGTTTATTTCAAAAATTTTCTGACGCCGTGGTAATTAATCGATTTTAGTTTTGAAAATTGCAAATGAAAAGTACAGTACACTTCTATAAGCAAAAAAAAAAATTTAACTTGCTATCTGCTTTATTTTCAGTCCTGTAGCATTTTGAAAAAATGAATGTTTTTTGCGAAAGCTGGATTGCAAAATTTATTTTGCAAAATCTATTGATCCGATCTTAATCAAATTTACAGTATTGTTTTACTGTATCATAAAGTTTTTCTATGTGAAATATGAAGGTCCTAAGTGTAGCATAAATGGTTGAAAAACGTAAAATGCGAATACTTGTTTTTGTATGGTTTTTTCGAAATTATTGCTATTTTACAACTAGGGTGACTATTTTTTAAATTTTTATCCGATTCTGTATTGTAGGAAATTTAATTACGCAACTTTTATGTTAGTACAACTTTTCTCGGAAATGAAGACTTTTAAAGTTACGATCAAAAAACGAAGAAAAAAATCGAATTTTTCCTCCAATTTTTGACATTTTGGTTATTTAAATAATGTTCCGGACCTTTTTGAGAGGGAGGATAACTCAAATATTATTATTGCAATTTCTGCAAAAAAATTTGAGTCACCTCTCAACGTCCATCTCAAAACAGATGCGCCGTAGACTACAATAAGTATTCAATTAAATATCTTTTAGGACTATTTTTAATATTTCTATTAGGTTGAAAACTTTGACTTTCAGTTGCCAGATGTCGCTAGACGCCTACTCCATAAACGTCAGTTGCAATGCGGGGATAAGCTCTCGGAGTTTCGTCTGTCGAGTTGCAGGGTTGTCATGTCGAGGTGTCGTGTTGGATCCGCAATGGAACGGAAGGGGAGCCAACTATCGGAACTTAGGAAAACACTGACTCTAACTTATAACTTTATTTAAAGTTTACAACATCCATACACGTAAGGTTATGAAGATGTTGTTTCGCGGGGTAGTCTTTCAGACACCAATCTCACACGACCCCTAACTAGCATAGTAACGATCTTAATCTTAATATGAATATTAATGCTTCTATTTTACCCCTCTGCGGGCTTTTTATATCTTCCTTTAATTTGGACTTTGAAAGTAAACGGTACGTGAGTATCCAAGCGGTACGCGAGGTTACCCAAACAAGCTCCGTCAATCAACCTTCGCTTTGTTTGTGATTTTGTAGAAACAACATCTTCTGTAACGACCTAATTATGCTTAAATTATATACATTTTTTTAGATACATATTATATTATACAGTAAGGGTTTTTTCCCTTACTGTACACCAGTAGCGGCCGGTCAGGGTCGGCAGTGGTGGCCGGTCAGGGTCGGCAGTGCCGACCCACACATTTATATAGATAGATTTTTTTTAATATTTGTATCTGTGAAGTAAAAAAAAATCTGTCAGATAATACATACTAAATTTTATTCATGGGTTTTAGGATTTGATCAATCCGAGCGTTAAGTGATCCCTGCGCATAACAGACTTCTCAAAAAATGAATGATCCGAGTCATTCATCTGACTTTTCGGCTAGCCGTACCCAACGCATCCGCAGCTGATGATTTACACGCAAAACTCAACGAAATAACAAGTCGATGAGCAAGCGAACATACATTCTCTCCGTAGGCAGGTACGGCATATTTAAATCTGCCGGTCGGTAGTGCATCGCCAGATCGCATCGGCAGAAATTGTCAAAAATAATCACGCCGTTTTACGTCGTTTAATTGATATTGTAATTTTTTTAAGTTGTCAGGAATTATCATGTAGTGGACATGATGGATCGAAGCATTTGTTAAAAATCAAAGTAATTATAGAGAAAATAATAACATTGTTTTAGAAATATTTACTTTCTGATTCGAAGTGTATTCGTAATACAGAATGAACTAATACATATAATCAAATAGTTACATTTTGAATAACGTTATTGAATCTGAGATTTAGAAAACCATTTGCTTTTCGCTGGAAGTAGATGAAACTTCTGATTATCATGTCATTCACAATTATCAATTATTGTTGTTCGATACGCGTTACGTCGTTACGTGGTAATATTTATGAGAGGTTTTTAGGTTTTAGAAACGTGAGTAAAAGCAATAAGGCAGAATATATTTTTGATGTTTTAAAGAATTTTTTAAAATTTTTTGATATCAAAAATAAATTGGTAGGGCAAACTGGGGCAATCTTATGACGGCGTTGCTGTGATGTGTGGTGAATTGCATGGTCTCCAGGCAAAAGTTAAAACTACATATTGCATCACAAGCTTTATTTACTCACTATTATGCGCATATAATGAATTTAGTTTTGCATGATACGTGTAAAAAAATAAAGAATATCGTCTTTTCTTGCCAGTTTAGCTCACCTAAACGGATTACTGCTTTAGAACAAATTTGTTTCGAAAAAAAAGTGAACAGTTTGTCAGACGCGATGAAATTTTAAATCTAGGTTAGTTTTATCTAAGCAGATTATCTCTGGTAGTTTTAGTATCTGTAGCAGATTTTCGTGAACAGCTTTTGGAAGTTTTTGATTTTATTATTGATTTTTATTTTGATTTTGATATTGGCGATACCTCGATCCGTGAAGCAATCGATTTGAGAACTTTCTTTTAAATTTAAATTCTTTTAAATATTTTTAAGACAGAGTTTGCCCAAGATATTCATTATTGTTCAAAATCAGTCAACTGACATTATTTATTCAGAAAATAGAATACGAAAGCTGGTGCAAAATCTCAGAGATTTTCGTAATGATAGTAGTTTCCAATATATACGCAGTGACATTTTAGACTCGCTTGATATTTCCGAACCATTCCAAAAAAAGACAACAACATGATACATATCTTGAAAAACGAACAGGTATATCTTGAAATTTGGGATACCTACTAATATATGCAAATAGATACTCGTTTTTCGAATTTTGAAGATTTGCAAATTTTTGACCTCTTTTCCAAAGAATTTCCAAGATATTTATTATAACAAGTTAGGTACTTAAATTATGCCGATCCAAATATTTTCAGACAGTGGGATAAGTTACAAAATATGTATGTATAATTCAATGTAGTAAGTACATACTGCAATTCATTATAACAAACTGTTCATCAATTATCTTATCACCACTACCACCAATTTCTGCCTCAAATAAACGGGATTTATCTTGTCTCAAAAGAATCAACACGTATGGTCGAAACACCATGAAACAAGAGAGAATGTCAAAGTACATCAAATAAAAAAAAACAAAAAACAACAAAATCTCCTATGATGATTTAAGCCTTTTAGTTTGATGGTATACCTATATGAGGAGACAAAAAACCTTGCCGACCCTGTCTCCAAGGCCACGAGCCGCCACTGCTGTACACGTCACTTGGGGCAGAGAGCAGCAAACCTACGCCTCTCTGATCATAATACATAGATCTAGTATATCAAATAATTTTTCATTAATTTTAAAAAAAGCTTCTGCAGAGTCGCGGAAATTGACTGTATTTTCAATGACCTGCTCTATTAAGTTCTCCATACATAGTTCATTAAATTATTATGTCCCATACAAGACGACAAAATTTACTATTACTTTATAAACTTTGATTTTTGATATTCTACTCAGTATTTAACGCAAAAAACCACATACTTCGTACTTATTCACTTAAAACTAGGATAACAGACATTATTTGGGAGTATGTAGTTTCTTTTCAATGATAAGTTACGAGAGAATTACGACAAATTTACCTGAGTCTTAGGCCCGGTACTTTATGTCTCGATTAACAGCCGGTTAGTTAACCATGGTTTAATCGAGACCTCTTAAGGCCGATGTCAGATTATGCGTTTTGACCGGATGCGTTTCCGCCGCATCCGGTCAAAACGCATAGTGTGACAGGTCGGTCCGGTTGCGTTGGAAACGGATGCGTCTCCACCGCATCCGGTCAAAACGCATAATCTGACATCGGTCTTAGGGTCTCTTGCGGTGTAATAAATGCAATTACAAGTATTATTATTATAAATAAGTATAATAATAATTATCTTCTTCTTCTTCTTATACTTGTTGTAGATCTGTCGATCTGTTAATTCCGACGTTGCAGTATTTCTTGAGAGGTAGACTGCCAGCTATCTCTCGCATCTTTTTGGTGATCTCCCCGGTGGACGCTTGCCTGCTAGTTTTCCTTCTAGAGCAATTCTTGGTAGTCTCTGCTCCTCCATTCTTTTTACATGACTGAACCATTCTCTTCGTCTTTGCCTGCCCAATCTGACTACATCTTGCACGCCACATTGTTCCCTGATGATGTTGTTTCGTATTCTATCTCTTCTTGTCTTCCCTGCTATTTCTTTTAGTGTCTCCATTTCGGCTGTTCGTAGCACGCTTTTGGTTTTATTGGTATCTTCCCTTGATTCAGTGCCATAGGTCATAATAGGTCTGATGCAAGTTTTATAAATTTTAACTTTGCTGTCCATTCTCATATATGGGTTATTCCAGACCGCATCTCTCAAACATCCGGACAAGACAGCGGCCTTGTTAATTTGTCCCCCTAGGTCTCTGGCTGGGTCATGATAACTTGATAACTCTACACCTAGATATTTGAACTGGTTTAGCTGTTCTATGGGTTTCCCCTCTACCACTAGCTTACATCTTATTGGGTCTTTCGCAATGGTGATAATAATTATAATTGCATTTATTACAACGCAAGAGACCCTAAAGAGGTCCCGATTAAACCCCGGTTAACTAACCGGCTGTTAATCGAGACATAAAGTATCGGGCCTAAGTTTATTATAATTAAGTATTTTCTATGGGAAATAAGCCACAATTTTACTAAAAAATGAATTTATTAACGTTTCGAAGCCCAAATCGGGTTTAGTTGTCAAAATACAAAATACTATTAAAATAAACAAAAATGTTGTTGCTAAGTAAACAAATTCTTTTAATAATTTATTTAATCTGACTCATTTATATTGGCAATTCAAACGTATATTATACATTTTACAAGAATCAACCAAGAACGTCAGCTTTTCGAAAACAACAAGAAAAACGGCGTATTTGGGTCACATCATGCGAAACGAAAAATACCAGTTCCTTCAACTTATAATCCAGGGTAAAATTGAAGGCAAGAGAGGAATATGACGCAAGAAAATGTCCTGGCTCCGAAACATAAGGCAATGGACAGGGATTAACGACATACAATCTCTGATACACATTGCAATAAACAGAGAGTTAATGGAAAATGTGATCGCCAACATCCATTAGTGGATTTGCATTTGAAGAAGAAGAAGAAGAAGATTATACATTTTAAAGTAGAAGACTTTAAAATGATATCGCCAATATTTATGAGTTGCGTTCCTGGGACGACTTTACTAAAAGATAGTTCATTCGATTACATGAAATCAATCCCAACTCAAGAATATCCGTCGCAAAAAAATCATAGCATGTGATCTGTCTTTAAAAAGACAACCAAATGCAACGATGACAGTAAAATTCTCGCGTTAGAGATTCCATAGTAAATCACGAGGGAAAACCAGGAAAAAACCTCGTGATACTATCCCGACATCGTAAGTATTTGGTCTTATATTTAATTTACTTTCAAAAAACTAATACCAAATTCTGACTTTAATATGTTTAAATTATAAATAATATTAATAATACATAGATATACAATAAGTAATACTAAAATATAAAATTTAACATATAAAACTCGATATGTTATTGACTTACTAATCGTGGTATTTTCTTTCTATTGACTTCCTCTTTCAGTATGGGTAACCACATCCTACTGCATTCTACCGAGGAATTTGAGAAATATGAAACCAAAAAATATGAAAATATGAAACCAATTGTGTCTCAAATTCCTCGGAAAAATGCAGTAGGATGTGGTTACCCATACTGAAAGAGGAAGTCAATAGAAAGAAAATACCACGATTAGTAAGTCAATAACATATCGAGTTTTATATGTTAAATTTTATATTTTAGTATTACTTATTGTATATCTATGTATTATTAATATTATTTATAATTTAAACATATTAAAGTCAGAATTTGGTATTAGTTTTTTGAAAGTAAATTAAATATAAGACCAAATACTTACGATGTGGGGATAGTATCACGAGGTTTTTTCCTGGTTTTCCCTCGTGATTTACTATGGAATCTCTAACGCGAGAATTTTACTGTCATCGTTGCATTTGGTTGTCTTTTTAAAGACAGATCACATGCTATGATTTTTTTGCGACGGATATTCTTGAGTTGGGATTGATTTCATGTAATCGAATGAACTATCGTTTAGTAAAGTCGTCCCAGGAACGCAACTCATAAATATTGGCGATATCATTTTAAAGTCTTCTACTTTAAATATACGTCTGAATTGCCAATATAAATGAGTCAGATTAAATAAATTATTAGAAGAATTTTTTTACTTAGCAACAACATTTTTGTTTATTTTAATAGTATTTTGTATTTTGACAACGAAACCCGATTTGGGCTTCGAAACGTTAATAAATTCATTTTTTAGTAAAATTGTGGCTTATTTCCCATAGAAAATACTTAATTATAAAAATGCCACAAGGAAATAGCTTCAGAACAACATTAAGTTTATTATAATCTGTTTGATGTAGAATTGGTCTAAAGTTGATTATTCAAATCACTATATGGCTTATTCAGCATATAATCGTGACACGTTACCCCCTTAACGCATATATTAACACATAATGTCTTACCACATTGTCAAAAGCTTTTTGGTAATCAATAAAGCAAATAAAGACATCCCTCCTCTGGTCATAGCATTTTCGCACCAATAACTGCATGCAAAAAAGTGCCTCTCATGTTCCTCAACCGTAAATATTTCCACCAAAAATTCTAATCTCTGAAGAGATACATCATGTGAGTCATGATCGCTGGAATAATTAGTTCAGTTTTGCTATTTAATTTGTAGTAATATTGACTTAAACAGAATTCTCATTCTTGCGATTGTTAATATAATATTTTTGTTTCAGATTTATGTCGAAGATAAATACATTAGGTGAGTAATTGAATACTTTACTATGCACTAAGTATAATATTATTATTATGAAGACCCGGGTATGGCACTCTCCTTAATGTGACGTCTGTTTCTTCTTCCATAGCTTATCAAGTAAATTTACATGTTTCATCAAAAACCTTTCTACCATATAATGGTGTAAGGTGTAAGGTTTAATTTACTTCTTAACAATGTTCTTCTATTCTTTGCGGTTTCGTGTCAACATCCTTGCTTCTTTACATGTCACTCCTCTTCTCTCCAATATCTTTGCGATTACTTCATGCCATGTCTGTCTTGGTTTTCCTCTTTTTGGTTTATCGATATTTTTGCTTTTCTGATTTATCCATATTTTTGAAGTTATACTTCTTTAGGTATATTTAGGCACGAGGGTGAATTTGTATTTTTATGGACGCATGCGCACACCGACAGTATGGTATTAGTCGCTACATCTTCTAAGTTATGTAGCGCAAATAAGGTGTGCGTGAAAAGAATATATTATTAGTGTTTTTAGTAAATATATTTATTATAATTTTTGTGTCTGTGGATTTGTCTTCCTCGTAATAAGTATTATTGAAAATGTTTATTTTCAATTAATCTATCTGTCACCGTGATATGACCATAATATACACGGGTTCGATCCCCAATGCAAATCTTTATTTTTTCAAAAATGAATAACCATTTTCAATTTCGTTGCAACACGAAACTACAGCCGCATCATATTCTAGTTCAATCAGAGAGTGCAGCAAGCACCTCTACCGATTTCGAAATTTATTAGTCTCTCATCAGGAGGCACATATGCTGCTCTCTCTGACCCAACCACGGTAAACCCCGGCGTGCAGTTTTTTCATTTTTGATTTACATGTTTACTCTGATTGGAGTACGAAGGGAACCATTTAGTCCAGGGTAATAAGGTTTTTCCCATGACACTCGAGCAGCCAGGGTACTGAAGCGTTTTTTCGACAGGTAATACCTATAAGAGCAAATTGAAACTATTTCCTGCGTAGGATCTGGCGGCCATTTTTATTTATAAACAATTAAGTGTCAAAAAATGGCATTTTTCCCTTTTTTTTTCAAATCAATGGAAAACAGTAAAACTTATGGTTTTTTTAGTACAAATATCTTTGAGATTATGGAAAAAGCTTTAAAATGATGTATTACAAAGTTTGATATACTCATTTATTGTTAATATAATTGCGAAAAGGTCGGAATTGCAAAAAAAATTAATTCCGCAATATCTATTATAAAAATTAGTGTACAGCTTTGAAATTTTTGTCATATAAGGGTTCTTTGGTGCTTAATATGTGATAAAAATTTCAAAGCGATTCATTCAATTGTTTAAATTTTATTCAAATTGTTTATCCCAGAGAGCATTTTTTTTGCAATAACATAAGTCAGAAAAAAATGACGTTAGAACAATTCCACAGGTGTCAAATGAAAGAGCATGAGCTATACTTTCAACTTGGTTTAAAAAAAACGAATAAAAAATGCATTTATTAGTAATAAATAATTATGCAAAAGTATCGTAAATCTTTCCTTATAAACTTTTTATTTTGTTATTACAATTTTTTATCAATTATGATATAAATAACATTACTTGGTAGTTGTGCACTTAAAACAGGGTAAAAAAGTTAATTTTTTTGGAAAAAGTTATCCAAAAAGTTTATAAGGAAAGATTTACGATACTTTTGCATAATTATTTATTACTAATAAATGCATTTTTTATTCGCTTTTTTTAAACCAAGTTAAAAAGATAGCTCATGCTCTTCCATTTGACATCTGTGGAATGGTTCTAACTGAATGTTCATTTTTTCTGACTTATTTTATTGCAAAAAAAATGCTGTCTGAGATAAACAATTCGAATA
This sequence comes from Diabrotica virgifera virgifera, assembly GCF_917563875.1. NCBI lineage: Eukaryota > Metazoa > Arthropoda > Insecta > Coleoptera > Chrysomelidae > Diabrotica > Diabrotica virgifera. Next base: position 148,310,763 of record NC_065452.1, on the reverse strand, counting down.
AAATTTAAACAATTGAACGAATCGCTTTGAAATGTTTATCACATATTAAGTACCAAAGAACCCTCATTTGACAAAAATTTCAAACCTGTACATTAATTTTTACAACAGTAATTACGAAAATAATTTTTTTTGCAATTCCGACCTTTTTTCGCAATTATATTAACAATAAATGAGTATATCAAACTTTGTAATATGTCATTTTAAAGCTTTTTCCATAATCTCAAAGATATTTGTACTAAAAAAAAAATCATGTTTCACTGTTTTCCATTGATTTGAAAAAAAAAGGGAAAAATGCCATTTTTTGACAGTTAATTGTTTATAAATAAAAGTGGCCGCCAGATCCTACACAGGAAATAGTTAAAATTTGTTCCTATAGGTATTACTTGTCGAAAAAATGCTTCAGTACCCTGGCTGCTGAAGTGTCACGAACAGGGTATATTTTTGTCTTATTACCCTGGCCTAATTGTCGTTGGAACTTTACCGCGCTGAGCAGATGGGACGTGAATTATAAATTGTAAAATTCCCTCATCTTCTTTAGTCTTAGCATCCGTTATGGCTTGCAAATTGTAGAAGGCTCGGAGGTGTTACCAGAGAAGGTTCCCATTGTTTTCAATCTGGTAAGATGTAGAGTAGCATTTTTGGATGTTGTTTTATATGCTATTAGATTGAAAACTAGTTTTTTGATAGCAGTTGCCGCTATATATTTTTGGTATTATTTTATGTGCTATTAGATTGAAAATTTAGTTTTTATTTTTTATACATTTTATGATTGTAAGTACCTAGGTGTATTTATTATATAATTTTTTTTTCAGAAAATACGTATTTAGTTAAAAATTTTTCCAACAATTGTTCAGAAATAATTTCCTTGTCGCATTTTTCAATGTGTTTTATTCTTTTATTTTTCTTAATTTTTGGTATTGTTTTAATAAAATTTTTTGGAAAGTAGTAAGTATTAAAATTAGTTTAATATTTAAATAAAATATAAATAAACTGTTTAAAGTATATTAATATCGTTGAAATCATAAAATAGAAATATAACTTCTTACGTGCGTACAAAGTACGCACACATTCTGTTTTTTTTTCATTATTTTTAGGAATCATCAAGTAAATTTAAAGTAGTTAAAGCAAGACCTAGAAGAGCTACAAAAATATTATCTACCTTGACCACATACTGTGAGATATGCAATACAAAACCGCGCAATTAATCCTACAGGAAAACATCGCAGGAAACATTTATCGTTTTCATTTGTAATCAAAGTGTATCGTTTAAAATGTGATAAATACTGCTAACATGTTCTATGTACTCGTTTTTGGTGGATGATATAAATGTGATCATTCAGAAAACTATTTACCAACTAAGTTAAATTACACAAACATATTTTTTTATGAAATAGTGTTTTTAATAGGTATCCTATAGTAAATATGGTGTGGTTATCACGATTATAAATATGCTTAGTTTTTAACTCATCAGGTTTTCAGAGAAAGTTATTGAACATTTTCATAGAAACTGTCAAAAATACTGAGAAAATACTTATTGAAACTACACTCACCGGCACAGAATTCCGCCACTAAAAAGTTTGTATTAAGTTTGACAATTTATAACTGTATTGTTTGTATTCCGATTTTCAAGATTCTTGCATCAGTTTGTAGGTACATGTATTTAAATCGTTTATTTTTCCGGTAACAAAATTTTTTTGCTTAGATAGCAATACAGGGTGATTGATTAGTAGGGTAAAGCTCAATAGCTCCGCTATAGTAATAGATAACAATAAAAGTTAATAACAAAAATGTTAGCCACCTTTGAGCTTCACATTACAAAATTAGTTAGAATGTTACAGGGTGTTCGATAACACAGTGGCAGACCAAACTTATGTTTTTTTAAATGGAACACCCTATATTTTATTTTAAATTCGAAATCCTGTTAACTTCTCCATCACAAAAACATAAAAGTTTGTTATGTTATACAGGGTATTTACAAAGTTATAACCAATTTTATATGAAAATCGTAACAAGTTCAACTCCCTGTGTAAATAAAAATAAGCAAAACAACAATGGTTTATTAATGCCATATTTTTTTATTTATTGTCAAATTTTTTAAGAATTATTGATATTGCTAATTTTAGGCAAATAAGGGTTGGTCGAAACTCGGAATGAATATTTTCTGAGTTTTCTTAAATAGAACATATTTTAGTATTGTAATGAAATAATATTTCATAGTACTTTTTTATTTAGTTTACCTAACTGCTTTAATTTGTGAGTTATTGGTGATTCAAGCTAAACATTAATTGCAACAAAAAATACGTAAAATTTTATTAGGTTGGCCGTGAAAATATTAAATTATAAATAATTTTTCAGAAATAAATACATATTAATCCAGACTGATTCTTAAAATTACCAATAATGGTTTAGCTATAAAAATACCTACGTAGTTGGTAAGATTGTTGGTGCGATTAACAATTAAGCACAAATTAAAGCAGTTAGGTATAGGGAATGCTTAAGAAATAAAAAATACCATAAAATATCATTGTATTACAATACTAAAATACAGGGTGTTCCATTTAAGAAAATTCAGAAAATACTCATTCCGAGTTTCGACCAACCCTGTATACTAAAATTGAAAATATAGCATGCTAATGATTCTTAACAATAGTAGACTATATTAAAAATCATTTGAACGTAAGTAGAGTTTTAGTTGTCAAACTACTACAATTCTATAGGGTGTGAATATTGCTACCAAATTAATAAAAAAACGTAATTATCTTTTAAAATACCCTGTATAAAGGGGCGTTTAAACACAGCGATAAGTCACAGCAACTAGTTGTGATGACAAGTTGCTGTGATTTGTTGAGATTGAAAGGCTGTTTAGACGCTGCGATAAGTTGACCACAACAAGTTGAAGAGGGGACCGTTGTGTACAATAGACCCTTTTAGACCCTTCAATCCTTAACAAATAGATCCTGTTACTTTCAAAATATAAAGGTTGGGTATGTTGTACAGGGTATTTACAAAGTTATAACCAATTTTATATGAAAATCGTAACAAGTTCAACTCACTGTATAAATAAAAATAAGCACAATGGCAATGGTTTATTGATGCCATATTTTTTTATTTATTGTCAAAATTTTTAAAAATGATTGATATTGCTAATTTACTTTATATCTAATAAAGGGTGAGTTAAAACTCAAGTACATTATTTTTTCAGTAAAATTTAAACGGGATACCCTATTTATCACTATGTGTGTATTTTATATCACTATTAAAAAGTACCATTACCGTACTTTAATTTGTATACAACATTCCCTATGCGTACGTTCCGAGTGGAGCGAAGAAAGAGTGCTAGCAAAGAGCACGAGCAAAAAACAAAGAAGTGCACGTTCAGAGTGGAGCGAAGAAAGAGTACGAGCGCAAAGAGCAAAGAAGTGCTAAACCACGAGTGGAAGCTGGTAGTTACGCGAGACGAGAGTTTAGTTCTTTCCTACTCGGCAGTCATAGATAGTTATTTTCTTTTTTTTTTCTTTTAGAAAACTCCTCAGTAAAGGCAGGTATACATATGCGCTATGCTCGGTGTGCGAGCCGCTCGCGCGCAGCATGTTCGTCAGATTAGTACGTGTTTTCAAGTGGCGCACAAACGGCACGCACACGGCGCACCACAATCTAACTTCTGTCGGTTTTTCAACAAAAGCTTTGATGGTTCGCAATACGTATTTGGACGGGTTTGCGAGTGGTTTGTTGGTTTTGGCGCGCCTGAGTTGAAAATATCAACAAAAAACATTCATAAATTAAAAATTTAACTTTGTTTCTGGTGAAGCAACACAGTTGGAAAAAGCAGCTGATATAATATTATAATTGTCACCGGAAAGCAAAAAAGGTAACGCACAACTTGGAAGAACCTATAATTTTCTAACTTCGCTTCTGGTGAAGCAACAGGGTTGGAACAACCAGATATATTATAATTGTGTCACCGGAAAGTGAAAAAGGTAACTCACAACTTGGAAGAGCCTATAGTTTTCTAACTTCGCTTCTGGTGAAGCAACGGAGTTGGAACAAGCAGATATATTATAATTGTGTCACCGGGAAGCGAAAAAGGTAACGCACAACCTGGAAGAACCTATAGTTTTCTAACTTCACTTCTGGTGAAGCAACAGGGTTGGAACAACCAGATATATTATAATTGTGTCACCGGAAAGTGAAAAAGGTAACTCACAACTTGGAAGAGCCTATACTTTTCTAACTTCGCTTCTGGTGAAGCAACGGAGTTGGAACAAGCAGATATATTATAATTGTGTCACCGGGAAGCAAAAAAGGTAACGCACAACTTGGAAGAACCTATACTTTTCTAACTTCGTTTCTGGTGAAGCAATGGAGTTGGAACAAGCAGATATATTATAATTGTGTCTCCAGAAAGCGAAAAAGGTAACGCACAACTTGGAAGAATCTATAGTTTTCTAACTTCGCTTCTGGTGAAGCAACAGGGTTGGAACAACCAGATATATTATAATTGTGTCACCGGAAAGTGAAAAAGGTAACTCACAACTTGGAAGACCCTATAGTTTTCTAACTTCGCTTCTGGTGAAGCAACGAGTTGGAACAAGCAGATATATTATAATTATGTCACCGGTAAGCGAAAAAGGTAACGCACAACTTGGAAGAACCTATAGTTTTCAGGGACTACCTTTTTCGCTTTCCGGTGATACAATTATAATATATCTGATTGTTCCAACTGCGTTGCTTCACCAGAAACGAAGTTAGAAAACTATAGGCTCTTCCAAGTTATTCGTTACCTTTTTCGCTTTCCGGTGACACAATTATAATATATCTGCTTGTTCCAACTGCGTTGCTTCACCAGAAACGAAGTTAGAAATATATAAGTTCTTTCAAGTTGTGCGTTACCTTTTTCGCTTTCCGGTGACAATTATAATATTCTGCTTGTTCCAACTGCGTTGCTTCACCAGAAACAAAAGTTAAATTTTTAATTTATGAATGTTTTTTTATATACTGATAACGATTTCCGAAGTGAAACTCGAAACGTCAAGTAAACTTGATTTCAAACTCGAATTGTGGCTTATGTCCAAATAAAATAGTAAATCTTATTTTGTATTTCTCACGCCGGTAAGAAGACAACAATGAAATGACCTTTTTTACATTGGTCCGCATGTATATTTTTTATTTCAGCTTCGAGATGGATGACGTCACTAGTATGTAGATGCCAAAAAATCATAATTTAAAAATATGTCCGGATTTTTTAGTCGTCGGTTTACGAAATAATGAATTTATTCCATTTGGTTTTGCCACACTGTAGAACGTAGAACTAATAATAATTATTAAGTTACATAATATTTATTTAATTATAAAATTGCATAAAGTTATAAATTTAAAAAGCCATCGTCGTCATCTGAATAGGGAATCTTTCTGATTCAAAAACAGCTTTCTTTGAAACACTTCAGCTATCAGGACATCGAGATTCATTTTTCGGAAAAATAACAAAGAGTGCGAGCGGAGAAATCAAACTTGTTTGGTTTCGCTGCTTTGCTCTATGATTTCTGCCACTATGTTATCGAACACCCTATGTAACATTCTAATTAATTTTATAAATGTGAATCTCAAAGTTGGCTACAATTTTTGTTATTAACTTTTATTGCTATATATTACTATAACGGATCTACGTAGCTTTACCCCACTAATCAATCACCCTGTACATTATTTAATTATATATGTAAATAAATTCTAATACGGTAAGATTCTCCTAAATTGATACAACCCAAGTCCAATGATAAATCGCTGTACCGTTTAGACACGACGATAAATTAAAACAACTCGATCCTTGTGATAAGTTGATACCAACCTCAACCCAACTCCAACTTTGATAAGTCGTGCGATGCACCGTTTACACACAATGATAAGTTGCAACAACTCGATTGACCTTGATAAGTTGTTTGATATATCGCTGTGTTTAAACGATCCTTAACATTACAAAACCTCATATTTTAAGAAAGAAGACATCGAAGAGAATTCAACAATGTAAAAATATACAGGGTGTCCCATTTAAAAAAACGAAGTTATAAGCAACTTCCGGTATAACCGGAAGTTGCAAAGAGATGAAAATATTTTCATTTAATAGATCATCCTTCAAAACCCCTGTATTCCAAATTTCATGATTCTGTTACCTTTAGTTCTCGAGATATTTCTAATAGGCCAGTTATCTGCCTCACCCTGTATAGTTCTATGTCTTATTCATAAGCTTTCTTTTATCGTTCTTAGTATGAATGTTGTCTGTAGTGGCTCTATTTGGTCTGAATCCATTTTGATAATCACCAATAATTATATTTTCGGAGTATTCTGACAATCTATTGTAGATAATGCCAGAAAGGATTTTGTATATTACATTTAGCAATTTAATTGGTGTGTAATTCTGGCATTCCCTCTTATCTCCTTTTTTATATATTGGCTGTATAAGACCAACTACCCATTCCTGCGGCATTTGGTCCTTGGTCCATACCAACTTTATCAGGTAATGGATTCTTCCCCAGATTTCGCATCTTCCGTTCCTGGCGCTTCACTATTTTTTAGTTTCTTTTTATTTGTACTACTTCATAATTTTCAATGTTCTGCTCCGTCGTATAATATATTGTCTCGTTTTGATCAATTCCATTGTCTGCATTTAGATTTTCCTAGTAGTATTCTTTCCATCTGCCGAAACCGAGAGGTCAATTGGAAAGTCGAAAAAAATACGATGTTGCCAAATTGAACAACGAGGACATTGCAAAGAGCTTTGAAGCGGAAATTACGGACAAGCTTAGAGGTAGGCAGTACCATGACAATATAGAAACGGAGTGGACAGAAATTGAGGAATCTTTGAAGGAATCAGCAAGTAAGCACCTGGGACAAGTAAGTAGAAAACAGGAAAAAGAATGGTTCGATGATGACTGTAGTAAAAGGTTAGAGAAAAGGAATCAGGCACGACAAAGAATGATAGATGAGCCTAGTGAAAAAAATAGAAAGAAATATGAAGAAGAGAGGAGAAACACAAAAAGACTGTGTAGATATAAAAAGCGGGAACACATGAGTAAAAAGCTTGAAGATATTGAACAACACTATATCAATAAGAACATTAGAAATTTCTACCAAGAAGCAAAAAGAAGTAAAGAACAGTATTCAAGAGGACAAAACTTTTACAGGAGCAAAGAGGGGCACCTAATAGGCGACAAGGAAGGAAAACTTAATAGGTGGAGAGAGCATTTCGAGGAACTGCTAAATGAGAGGCAGGAAGGTAATGACGAGGTTCAGATGGAAGTGATACAAGAAAACTACAACCAAGAGGATGTAGTGGGGCCGCCAACAGACGAGGAAATAATGGAAGTTTTAAGAAGCATAAAGAACAACAAGAGTGCGGGTATCAACGACATTCCAGGAGAAATGATTAAACATGGAGGTAAAATATTAGAAAAGAGAATATGCAGCCTACTAAAGATGATATGGGATCAGGAAGAAATGCCGAGACAATGGAGTCAGGCTGTAATATGCCCGATATTCAAAAAGGGAGATAAATCTCAATGTGAAAGTTACAGAGGTATCGCTTTGCTTGATGTAATTTATAAAGTCCTTGCCAAGGTTATAAGAGAAAAATTAGACAGATATATTAGTGTGCAGGTAGGAGAATATCAAGGTGGTTTTAAGAAGGGAAGGTCTACCATCGATCAGATTTTCGTACTAAAGATGTTACAGTGCGGTACCTACGAACAACAGCTAAATATGAAGCTCCTGTTTATTATAGACTTCAAGCAGGCATATGATACAGTCGTAAGGAAACGCCTTTATCATGCACTGCGGTTAATTGGGATACCGGAGAAGTTGGTCAAACTGGTGAAAATGACACTCGAGAGAACAGAAAATCGAGTAGCACTGGAGGGTAGCCTCTCAGAAAAGTTTAAAGTACGAAGGGGTTTGAAGCAGGGAGACCCTCTATCAACTGTCCTTTTCAATTGTGTATTAGAGGCAATATTCAGGGAGAGCGGGATCAGAACGCAAGGTACGATCCATGATAGAAGAACTCAGGTACTTGCATATGCAGACGACATAGTATTGATAACAAGAACAAAAAGAGAACTACTAAGAGTATTTAACCTTTTTGAAAGAAAAGCTATGCAGTACGGTCTGAAAATTAACGAACACAAAACAAAATTTATGGAAATGGGAGATACACTAAATGAAGAACAGGTTTTGAAAATTAGAATAGATAACGATGGAAAAGAATATTGTTTCGAGAAAGTAAAAGAATTTGAATACCTAGGGGTCACGGTAACAGAGAAAGGAGATGAAGTTCCAGAAATTGAAAAAAGAATTGCGAAGGGAAGACGAGCAGTTGGAGCATTGAGCATACTTTTAAAAAGTAGTCTGATCTCAAGAGCAGCAAAATTGCGGTTATATAGTACGGTGATACAACCTACAGTACTGTATAGTAGTGAATGTTGGGTTCTGTATAAGAGAGAAGAAAATGTATTGGAAAGATGGGAACGGAGTGTGCTGAGAAAGATTTTCGGTGGTGTGAAAGCGGGAGAGAACGAATGGAGAAGACGGACGAATGCGGAAGTTCAAGAACTGTTTGGGAAGCCAGTAATCAGCCATATGGTAAAAACTAGAAGACTTCGCTGGCTAGGACATGTGGAAAGGATGTCAGGGGACCGAAGGGCGAAGAGTATATTGTTAAGAGGTGAGGGAAGAAGAAGGAGGGGTCGACCGCGGAAAAAGTGGCTGGAAGCAGCCAAAGAGGATCTACAAAGAGCAGGCGTTGTAAACTGGAAGACGACTGCCCTGGACAGAGTAAAGTGGAGAAAGACAGTTGAAAAATTTCAAGCCATGGGCCCCTGAGGCCTGCAGCGCTATTATATATATATTCTTTCCATCTCATTATAATTTTTTGTTTCTCTGTTAGTAGTTCTCCGTCCTTATCTTTGCATATTGTCAATTTTGGTCTAAATGACTGTGTGCTTTCTTTTATTCTTTTATAGAATTTTCTGCTTTCGTGTCTGTTGTTTTGTTCTAGCTAGGATTTCTTGTACTTGTCTTTTCAAAGCCTCTCTTTTTTTCTTCTGCATATTCTAGTCGCTTCTATTCTCTTTTCGTTATAAATTTCTCTGTTATTTCTTGTGTTTCTTCTTTATTTAAAAATGGATGTATTTTTCCTAAATGTCCTGGTCTGGTTGCTACTGAAAGAAGACCTATTTGCATAATAATAAAATATGTAGGATATTGAAATCTTTGACATGTTATGGTTAACGTTAGTCTTCTTTTATTTCTAGAAGAATATTACTAATTATAGCTACCGTTAGATAGATAATCTTATATTTAGACTGTCAAACAATTCTAAATTATGTAAGCAGAATTTTGTGTTTTACCTCTGCTTTATCACCCTTTCGAATTATTTCCGTTGACGATACCTCAACCGCAGTGTGTGACTTACGGCAGTTATTTTTATTAGCACAGTCTCCATTTTGAAATTCGTCATTAGATCACATCTTTTGCGAATATATGACGTGCTCTAAGATTCCGTAGCAATGATTCACGTCACGGTTTTCACTTCCCCTCCGTATTTTTGACGAATAAAAATCACAACTTAATACAAGGCCCTGATTCTAATTCAAATTTCGATTCAAAACAAGTCGCAATCAATATGGCGACGTTGAAATGCGACTGTGCGAGCCTTGTGGATTTTAGTTAAACTAACGAAATGATGTAATTAAATAGCGACTTATCGAAATTAATAGCGACTCCAAAAAAGTGGTTGATATTATAATTTCGAGTCGAAATTATTGTGACACGGATATGAATGAATGGCCGAAAGCGAGGTTAGGTTTAGTTTAGGAGATGTGTTTTGTTTGTTTCTTGCAAAGAAAACTAAAGCAAAAGGTATTAATATGGCTTGGTTTTATGGAAATTTGCTGGTTTTGGAGGAATTAGATAGAATAGTATTAAATTAGAAATATAATGATTGAAAATGTTCACAACGTGAATTATCAACTCAATGAAATAGTCCAGGGCGCATCTGTTTAGAGATGGACGTTGAGAGGTGACTCAAATTTTTTTGCAGTAATTGCTTGAAAATAACTCAAATAATAATATTTGAGTTATCCTCCCACTCAAAATGGTCCGGAACATTGTTTAAATACTCAAAATGTCAAAATATGAAGGAAAAATTTGATTTTTTTATTGGTTTTTTGATTATAACTTTAAAACTATTCATTTCTGAGAAAAGTTGTACTGACATAAAAGTTGCGCATTTAAATTTCCTATAATATAGAATTGGTTAAAAATTTAAAAAATAGTCACCCTTGTTGCAAAATAGCAATAATTGCGAAAAAAACATACAAAAACAAGTATTCGCATTTTACGTTTTTCAACCATTTATGCTACACTTAGGACCTTCATATTTTACCCAGAAAAACTTTATGATATAGTAAAACAACACTGTAAATTTCATTAAGATCGGTTTAATAGATTTTGCAAAATAAATTTTGCAATCCAGCGTTCGCAAAAAAATTCATTTTTTTTTAATGTTGCAGGACTGAAAATAAAGCAGATAGCAAGTTAAATTTTTTTTTGCTTATAGAAGTGTACTGCACCTTTTATTTGCAATTTGCAAAATTAAAATTGATTAATTACCACGGCGTCAAGAAATCTTTTAAATAAACATTTATTTTTGGTACTACGCGCAGGACAGCGGTGTTCGATTCACACAAGTTGATTTCCACCAAAATTTCTTCGAATCTTTATCTAATGTATTATTTTCTTACTCTATATTTTGTTGTATTTTAATATTTTAATTCCACAAAAATCAAACTAATTTTATTATTGTTTGTGAAATATTGTTTAAACAATTGCATATGTTTAAAAATAATAAACTTTTATTCTCTAAGTTAAAATATATGAACAAAGAAAGTTTTTGCTAAAAAAAGTGTTATTTCAAAGGATAGAGTGTGTGATTTTATTTTGCAATAAACAAATTTATTTATTTATGTAATAAAAATTAAAATTTATCAATCATTATCAAAGGTCATTGGAATGCCCAATCAGAGCAAACTATCCGCTGTCCTGCGAGTAGCACCAATAATTAATGTTTATTTAAAAAAGTTCCTGACGCCGTGGTAGTTAATCCAATTTAATTTTACAAATTTCAAATGAAAGGTACAGTACACTTCTATATGCAAAAAAAATTTCAACTTGTTATCTGCTTTATTTTTAGTCCTGTAACATTTTGAAAAAATGAATTTTTTTTGCGAAAGCTGAATTGCAAAATTTATTTTGCAAAATCTGTTGAACCGATCTTAATGAAATTTACAGTATTGTTTTACTGTATCATAAAGTTTTTCTGAGTGAAATATGAAGGTCCTAAGTGTAGCATAAATGGTTGAAAAACGTAAAATGCGAATAGTTGTTTTTGTATGGTTTTTTCGCAATTCTTGCTATTTTGCAACAACGGTGACTATTTTTTAAATTTTTAACCAGTTCTATATTGTAGTAAATTTAATTACGCAACTTTTATGTTAGTACAACTTTTCTCGGAAATGAATACTTTTAAAGTTATAATAAAAAAACGAAGAAAAAAATCGAATTTTTCCTTCATTTTTTGACATTTTGATTATTTAAACAATGTTCCGGACCTTTTTGAGAGGGAGGATAACTCAAATATTATTATTTGAATTATGTTCAAGCAATTTTTGCAAAAAAATTTGAGTCACCTCTCAACGTCCAAATGTACTAATATTTTTACAGATGCGGCCTGGTCTAAAAGATGTAAAGTAAAAATCTGTGAAAATTAGGATGAAACAAGGCAAATTATGTACCAGCTATTTTATTGCTGGACATGCTGGAAACAAATCTTAAGATTTCATATATATTAGTAATATAGCTATGCAAAGTCCGCAGAAAGTGTGCTGTTTGGTTTATAAACAAATTAGCGCTCCGAAATCTTTTTTTCAATTATTGTTCTGTAACTCAGAAGATTTTAACGTTAAACCAAAAACACTCTAAAAATTTACTGTAATTTAATCCTGCCCATAAATATTTTTTCCGATTTCCTTCGGCGATTCGGGTTTTCGGGTTTGGTGCTTAATATGTGATAAAAATTTCAAAGCGATTCATTCAATTATTTAAATTTTATTCAAATTGTTTATCCCAGAGCATTTTTTTTTTTCAATAACATAAGTCAGAAGAAAATGAAACCATTCCACAGGTGTCAAATGAAAGAGCATAAGCTATATTTTCAACTTGGTTTAAAAAAAGTGGATAAAAATGCATTTATTAGTAATAAATAATTATGCAAAAGTATCGTAAATTTTTCCTTATAAAGTTTTTATTTTGTTAATAAGAAATTATACATATTTATTACAATTTTTTATCAGTTATGATATAGATAACATTACTTGGTAGTTGTGCACTTAAAACAGGGTAAAAAAGTTAATTTTTTTGGAAAAAGTTATTAAAAAGTTTATGAAGAAAAATTGACGATACTTTTGCTTAATTATTTATTACTAATAAATGCATTTTTTATTCACTTTTTTAAACCAAGTTGAAAATATAGCTCATGCTCTTTCATTTGACACCTGTGGAATGGTTCCACAGTCATCTTCTTCTTCGGACTTATGTTATTGCAAAAAAATGCTCTCTGGGAGAAACAATTTAAATAAAATTTAAACAATTTAATGAATCACTTTGAAATTTTTATCACATATTAAGCACCAAAGAACCCTTATTTGACAAAAATTTCAAAGCTGTACACTGTGTACACTCATTTTTACAACAGTTATTGCGAAAATATTTTTTTTTGTAATTCCGACCTTTTTTCGCAATTATATTAACAATAAATGAGTATATCAAACTTTGTAATACGTCATTTTAAAGCTTTTTCCGTAATCTCGAAGATATTTGTACTAAAAAAATTATAAGTTTCACTGTTTTCCGTTGATTTGAAAAAAAAGGGGAAAATGCCATTTTTTGACAGTTAATTGTTTAGAAATAAAAATGGCCGCCAGATCCTACGCAGGAAATAGTTATAATTTGTTCCTATAGGTATTACCTGTCGAAAAAACGCTTCAGTACCCTGGCTGCTGTGTCACGAACAGGGTATATTTTTGTCTTATTACCCTGGCCTACATGTTTCAGTTCTATTTGTCAGAACCGGCAATACGAAGGTTTTCGCCTTTACATTATATGGTAAGTTTTATTTAAATACTGTTTGTAATCGACCAAATGGGACCCATGCTAAAGAATATATTTTATTTAAATCAGCCTTTAGGTCTTTAGGTCTTTAGCTTTGACAGTTCGATTTTTTTAAGTATATATACGACGGAACCTTTTCTATATTATTATTATTGTCCAGAGTTATATTCTCAGTTATATTGTCTAGCTAGAGATTCGTTAGTTAGATATTTAGTTTTTGCTACATTTATTTTTAATCCCATTTCTTTTGATTTGCTATTTTAATCTAATACTAATAGCATTTCCTGCAATTCTTGAGGTTTGAGGTAGTGGTGAATGTTAATATGTACAATTTATATTGTTTTGTTTGTGATCACCCTGAATATAAGATTTTGAAATACGGTAAAATGAATAAAAAACTAGTCTCCATTAAGAACAAGACAGTGACGCCAGTGGTTACAAAAATATTTTTAATGAAATTAGTAAACAATCGTGAAACGTAACAATCAACAAAAGAGATAGCGTGAACTTGATCTGCAGTTAGCAGGTAGATAAGTTTTTGTCGCGTTTTATGTACTTTTATTTTTTTGTTTTAATGTTCAGTCAAATCCAAACCAATAAATAACGTATTTAAACATTTAACTGGCTCTAAAAACATTTTTAGTTCATAATCGTGACACAAGTAATAATTTCCAGTCTCTCCAATTAACTTCTACAGGTCCTTACCTTCTACTAGGCAAATAGCGGAGAAATCATTAGAATATAACAAACCAGCCTTTTTCTGTTTCGTAGACCTAGAGAAAACGTTTGATAGAATCCAATTAAAAGATGTGATACACCTACTATGTGACAAAAATTTACCACTGGATATCATAAAACTGATAGAAAAATATATAGGTTGGAAGGCACTTATGGAATAAAATTATTTATTAGTAAAAGATGGTTTTGCTTGTTTTTGATTCAGAGGGATGCACAATCGCTGGACAGCTGTTTCCACCATTTCAGGCTTTTTCAACAGCGCTAGCGTGCACTCCTCTGAATCAAAAATAAATAAAATAAAAATAAAAATAAAAATAAAACCGTTTATTGCCTTAATAATATTTACATTTCATTCTAAAAACTTAAGATATTTTATTTCTTCATCCAGTGTTCCGCTATGTGCACCACCTCCTTTGAACTGCATCCTTGGACCTTGATTCTTCACTCGTTGATTGTTTCCTGGACGTCTTCTTCTGTAGGTACTTTTTCTGGCTACGTACCTACTTTCCTGACCGGTTTGCAACCACCTGGCTATCGTCTGATCATGTGGTCGATCAGACGGTGTTTTTCTCGTAACATCCTCTGGATCCTGTTGTTCTCGAGGATGTTCCTGGTCTTTAGGAGTCTTCTTGTGGCCTGGTGGAAGAAGTAATGTGTCCTTTTCTCAGCCACCTCCCTCAGTGGTGTGTACTGGAGCTTTTCCTGGATGGTTGCATTTGTCAGCCGATCCTGCCATGCTGAGCCTTCGATGATTCTGTAGCATGACGTTTCAGTGCCTTCTAATCTTCTCCAGTTGGCGTTGGCTGTGGAACTCCAAACTGGTACTGCATATAACATCATGGACCTCACGTATGTTTGGTATAGTTGTATCTTCTTCTTCTTTGACAGTGGAGATGTCCTGAAAATATAAGGTAAAATTAGTCTTTTTACCGCAGCGGCTTTTTCTTTGATTTTCTTTGTATGCAGGGTGAAGTTGAGTCTACTGTCCAGGTGAACGCCTAGATACTTCACTGATGGAGTTGATTGAATGATGTTTCCTCTCATCGTTAGCTCAGTTGGAGGTGGTCCGCTTTGTTGTGTGAAGATGATGAATTGTGTCTTCTCGGTGATTTTTATTTTCTATTTATCAGTGAAGTCGGCTATTCTCTCTAGGTGGTTTTCTAGTGTTTGGACTATTCTTCTTTCCTGTTTTCCTGAAGTGTAGACTGCTGTATCATCTGCATACAAAGTTGTGCTGGTTCTGGCATCAGTTGGTAAATCTGAAACAAAAATGTTATATAATATTGGGGATAGTATACTGCCCTGTGGCATCCCTTCCTGGACTTCTTGCATCCTGGACATCTTTTTGTCAGCTGAAACCTGAAAAATTCTGTTAGTTAAATATTTATCACAAATGTTAACTAAATAATGAGGTAGCCTAGCCTTGTCCATCTTGAAGATTAGAGCTTTCTTCCAAACCGTGTCGTAGGCTTTTTCTATGTCTAGAATTGCTATTCCTGTTTTTTGTTTCCTGTTGAACCGTATTTTGGTGTCACTGACAACTCTTGCCAGTTGTAGTTCGCAGTTTTTTCCTTTTCTGAAACCGAATTGGTCTTCTTGTATAATTCTTATTCTTTCTGCGTGTTTCTTCAGCCTCTTGTTGATGATTTTTTCCAATATTTTTCCTAAAGGTTCCAGTAGGGATATTGGCCTGTAGTTTTCTGGTCTTCTTCCATCTTTTCTTGGCTTCAGGAGTGGAATCGTCTTGACATGTTTCCAGTTGTTCGGGAAATGAGCTTTTTCAAGGCAGAATCTGAAAATGTAGTACAGTTGTACTATCATTTTCTTTGATAGTTCCTTGAGGACGATGTTGTGTATTCCTTCCATTCCTGGAGCTCTGGATCCTTTGAGCCTTTTGATGATTTTGTGGACTTCTGTTGGGTGTAGCTGGTCTTCTTCTTCTATGATGAACTGGTTTCTTCCTGATATCCTGTCGTATTCTCTGTTGACTTCGTCGATTGTTTGTTGATCCGACATATCCTGATTTTGTCTGTGTGTTGCTTCTAGTCTTCTTGCAATGGCATCCACTTTTTCTTGTACATCGTAGTGGGTTCCTTCTTCGTCTATTATTGGAGTCATCTTCTGTTTTACTCTTCTTCTGGCTTTCGTCATTTTCCAGACGTTTCCTTGGTTTTCTTCTGCTTTTCTGATGATGCTGTGCCATTTGTTTTCGTTCAAGCTGGTGAGTCTTGTCCTTATTTCGGCAGAGAGTTCGTCGCTGTATGTCTTGAATTCTTCTCTTCTAGTTCGCTGGTATGTTCTCCTGGCTCTGTTTCTGTCCTTGATTATTTCCGTGACTTCGTTTGGGATGACCAATCCTTTGTGGTTTGTCCTTGTTCGTGGTATGTTGTCCTCCATGGCTTGTTTTATTCGTCTTGTGAAGTCTTCTATTGTTCTTTCCATTTCTTCAACCGTTTCAAACTCTCTTACCATCTGGAATTGGTTGATTTGTCTTCTATAGTTTGGCCAGTTCGCTTCTTTCCATTTCCATCTTTCTTCCGGTTCAACAGTTGGGAGGTCTGTTCTGAATGTTGTGATGCCTGTTACTGGTTTGTGGTCAGAACTGCACTCAAAGTGTGTTCTGACGTCCTCTACTATGATGTTTTTCGTGACGAACAGGTCCAGAACGTTGTCTCGATGTCCTCTTATTGGGATTATTCTTGTTGGTTCATCAGGAGCAAACATCATTTTTCCTCTGTCTTCGCACTATCTCAAAAGGTCTACTCCTGGACGGTCTGTTGTACAACATCCCCAGACTGTGTGATGACAGTTGAAATCGCCTGCAATCACTACAGTCTCTTCTGAGTTGAACATTGCTTCTAATTCTTCAAGATCTAGGTCTCTTCCTCGTATCCTGTAAACAGAAAAGATATTAATATTACTAATTTTTATACCTACCTACATTTTCGAAGATTTGAGTTACTATTTCTACCTGATTCCACACAATGCTATTTTTGACGTAAATAGCTACCCCTCTGTGTGTATTTTTACCGTATCCATCGTAGTTGGTAATCCTTGGAAGCTGTGTTGTAGTCTGAAACAATGTTTCAGACAGGCAGATGACATCTGAATCAAAAAACAGCTCAACCATCAATTTAAGGGCAGTTTGAAAGATCATTCAAATTCCCATTGGGACGCGATCCAGCGACATCTCTTAACAAATTGAAGAGTCACAGATGCAGAATTCACCATTAAAATGGTAAATAGTTATTTAAATCTGAGACTTTTCGTGTTGAAAGTTCTTTTTGGTACATCCTTAATCTGCGACTTTTACAATTTATAAGACCGCAGACGACGAATATAGAAAACAATAAAACAAAAAGGATTCCTTGCAATCACATTCCGTTTTCATTCGTCTCGGAAAAGGACAGAAGAGGAACTTTCTAGTACTGAAATCTGAGTAAAGATAGAAAAGTAAAAGATGGTTTTGCTTGTTTTTGATTCAGAGGGATGCACAATCGCTGGACAGCTGTTTCCACCATCAATCAAAAACAAGCAAAACCATCTTTTACTTTTCTATCTTTACTCAGATTTTAGTACTAGAAAGTTCCTCTTCTGTCCTTTTCCGAGACGAATGAAAACGGAATGTGATTGCAAGGAATCCTTTTTGTTTTCTATATTCGTCGTCTCTGCGGTCTTATATTGAGATTGTACAAGTCGCAGATTAAGGATGTACCAGAAAGAACTGTCAACACGAAAAGTCTCAGATTTAAATAACTATTTACCATTTTAATGGTGAATTCTGCATCTGAGACTCTTCAATTTGAAAATTATTTATGTCCTTGTTTTAAAAAATTTTAAAAAAACGCTAATACCCGTCCATTTTTAAATATTAATATACGCTTTTTAAACCTAAATTTGAATGTACAGGGTGATTCACGCAAGCCTAGCATAAACTTTATTTTTAATGGAACACCCTATATATTTTTATATTTTTAAAAGCTGCTTAACAACCTGATTTCAACAAACCATAATATCATGTATGGTGTATTATGAATAATACAGGGTGAAATTTTGAAATTATAGTGTGTGGAACCCACTTACGGAATAAAATTGTTTGTGCCCTTATTTTACAAAATTATAAAAAACGCTAGGATATGTCAACTTTTAAATTCAAATATGCACTGTTTAAACATAAATTTAAATCTACAGGGTGATTCACACAACTCTAGTTCATAGCATAGTCCATGATCTTTAATTTTAATGAAACAGCCTGTATATTTTTATGTTTTTAGAATCTGGTAAACAACCTCGCAACAAATAAGTGTATTATGTAGGGCCTATTATGAAGAATACAAGGTGAAATTTTAAAATTATGTATAATTTTCGTCAAGATATTAAATAATACCTACATAAAATTTTGAAATTAGTAAATTTATCATACTTTAGATAATGGTACCTATTATTTTTTAAATTATCTCAATAAAGACATACATTTTCTAAAGTAGGTAAGTATAAATCTATTAGGTTTTGTATTATTTAATGTCTTGGCGAAATTTATAAATAATTTCAAAATTTCACCTTGTGTTATTCCTAATGGCCCTTACATAATACACTTTTTTGAGATGAGGCTGTGAAGTAGCTTCTAAGAACATAAAAATATACAGGGTGATCCATTAAAACTAGTTATCATGGACTATGCCGTACTTGCGTGACTCACCCTGTATATTTAGATTTACGTTTGTAAAGCGCCCATTTGAATTTAAAAGTTGATGTGTCCCAGTATTTTTTATAATTTTCTAAAATAAGGATATAAACAATTTTATTCAATAAGTGGTTTCCATACTTTATAATTTCAAAATTTCACCCTGTATTATTCATAATATACACTATATGATATAGTTCGTTGAAGTCAGGTTATTAAGCAGCTTTTAAAAATATAAAAATATACAGGGTGATCTATTAAAACTAAAGCTTATGCACTATGCTAGACTTGCATGAATCACCCTGTACATTTAAATTTATGTGTAAAAATGCACATTTTTATTTAAAAATCGACGTGTTTCAGTGTTTTTTATATTTTTTTGGAACAAGGGCAGAAATAATTTTATTCCATAAGTGCCTTCCACACTCTGTATGTAAGAAATGAAAGTCAATGGAATAATAACAGAACCCATAGAAACAAACACAGGAATCAGGCAAGGAGATACACTAAGCCCTCTACTGTTTAACATAATGTTGGATGCAATAATAAAACAAGTGAAGAAAAAAAGGGTACAAAATGGGCAATAGAGAGATAAAAATACTCTGTTACGCTGATGACACCGTGTTAGTAGCAGAGTGCGAAGACGACCTACAAAGATTATTGCACGAGTTCAACATTAACGCAAAAGAAATGAATATGAAAATATCAGCCCAAAAAACAAAAAGCTTAGTAATTGCCAAAGAACCAATAAGATGCAAATTGGAGTTAGACAATCAAATTATACAAGTAATGATTTTCAAATACCTATCTGGGAATTAATCTGTCAGCCGACAATAATATCGAAGAAGAGGTAAAAGACCAAATAATTAAAGCCAGTAGAACGGTCGGATGCCTAAACGACAAATTTGGAAAAACAAACACCTAAGATTGGAAATAAAGGCCCGAATATATAAGTCAGTTATTAGGCCAGTTAAGACTTACACGGCCGAAACAAGACCGGATACAAGCAAAACACGAAGACATCTGGAAACGAACGAAATGAAGATCTTAAGAAGGATTGCTGGAAAAGGACTACAGGATAGGGTAAGAAGTGAGGAAATCAGACGCATATGTGGGGTAGACAATATAAATACCTCGGTAAAGAACAGAAAAGAAGAGTGGAATGAGCACATTAGCAGGATGTCTGAATCAAGGATAGTAAGAATAGCCAGGGACAAGTCACCGTTAGGCAGGAGAAGTATAGGACGCCCAAGGAAAAGATGGAATGACAACTTAGGGGCAGAATGAAAGGCACCGTTGAAGAAAAGCAGACAGTACTGCCTATATAAAAGAAGAAGAAGAAAAAGGTCCTTACAAGGCAGAGTTTACTGGCTTTTAGGACCAGTTATTTATCATCACCTCCAGTCTATCCCTCTCATAGATGCAAACAAAAGCTGTAATGCAGCTCGTAGATCCTAGAATTTACTTACTTAATACGATATCTAAATAAACTTTAAACAGTTTCAGAGATATGCAGTTTTGTCGAAGACCCTTTGTCACCTTAAAGCCCTGCAAAACTAGTTACCTTCTTTTATGTGATCAATACTCCCGTCTTATTGTCTATATCGTTGTCCTCAAATATTGTCCAAAGTTTGCTTACTGGTACATTGTCGTAAACCGTTTTAAGATCCACAAAGAGAGCGTGAACGTTTATGATTGAACTGAGGTTGCAATGGAGCAAGATATTTTTGCTCCCGTGATTCCTAACAACCTCTTTGCAACCATATATTTGACTTTTGCTTAAGTGTTTTACTTCACCAAATCAATGCAGCATGAGTAAATATGATTTTGACAACCGTTAGATCATCATAGAGGTGATAGATAGTATTACGAGTAAAACAAACACCTTTATCGGGTACTCGTTATTTCAAGTAATATAAATATACCTAGCGCAACACAGAAAATATTAGATAAAAACCGTCAACCGTATCGCATCGCATGACGTCATCACATTGTTTGTAATTGTTCGTGCTAGTGCTTATTTTTAATTTATTTATCCATCAAAATGATCGACGAAGTCCCTGATAATAAAAAATAAATATAAATGTACTTGGATATATTCAATTGAAGAATTAAAAGTGTATTCATGAATGATATCTGCTATTTTGTATTTTTCATAGATCTTAAAATTACATAACCTTACAATGTTTGACTATTATTATCTCTTACGCGAAGCAACGAAGCATTAAAAAACCCAAAACCTAGAAATTTTGTGAAGTAAGATGAATCGTCATGCAGCTTTTGCATTCGATTCAGGAGAGCATCAGGAAACTTTGTGAATTAAATTGATCTCCGGGAGATGAAAATTTCCATAAGAAAAATTCATTCAAAGTGCATCTTGAAGAGATGGAAAATGAAAAAGGGCCTAGCCGGTAAGATGATGAAAATTGACCCCAACTCGATTCGAATTCCATATAGGTCACCGTTTAGCATATACAGTGAAACTCACTTTCTGAAATTTTTAGCCCCCTAGGTGGTCATGTCACCCACCTAGAGCCTAGGGTTTTTATGTTTTTATTTTTTATCTCAGCCGCATCGAAAACTAACGAAAAACTTTAAATAAAAAAGTTGTAAGCTTTAAAAAGTTCTGTCCGAAATTTTTTTTTATTTTTGGCGGGAAATTTAAATTTTAGAACGATTTTAAAAATTTAAATGAGTATAAAAAAATAACTAAGACATTCGTTTTCACGAAAAAAATATATACCGTGTATTTTTGCATAATGTTTCACCCTGAATTTTTTCAAATTTTTAAAATTGGTGAAACGCACCTTTAAAAATAAAACACAGCATTTTTTCGTTTTTTTTTTCGTTTTTTGATACAATTTTATACATATTTTTCAAAAAAGGTAACACCTTCACTAGAATAGGTAAAAAACTGAAAAATAATTGGGGTTTGCTTAATAAAAATTTTTTGTAACGCCATCCATTTTCAAGATACAGGGCGTTGAAGAAAACAAAATTTTACACATTTTTTACGATTTTGCCGAAACTAAGTATGTACTAGCAATATTGTAATAAAACTTGGCGGGATTTAAGAGGTAGTTATTGTGCATGTTTTGACATACAATTAAGTATTTGATATTCATCATTGCCGCGTATAGGGGTAATGGTCTGAACTTTTCAAAGAAAAAAAAGACAGTACGCCACTGACATATTTCAAATTAACAATCATTTTTGAATTCCTCGTTCAATTTGCGATAAAAAAAACTATCTTCTAATTTTTTGCTGCAAAAAATAAAATATCTTAACGCTTCCAAAGTATTCGAATTAGTTTTTATAACGGATGTACGAGTTTATGTAGATGTAGAAACTACTAGAAGTTCGAATACTTTGTAAGGGTTAAGATGTTTTATTTTTTGAATAAAAATGGCGCGTCGCATGAAAAAATAGGAAGATAGATTTTTTGTCACAAATTGAACGAGGTATTCAAAAACGATTGTTAATTTGAAATATGTCAGTGGCGTGCTATCTTTTTTCTTTAAAAAGTTCAGACCATTACTCCTATGCGCGCCAATTATAAATATAAAATTATGAATTGTATGTCAAAAAATGCACAACAACTACCTCTTAAAACTCGCCAAATTTTATTGCAATGTTGCCAGTAGTTTCGGCAAAATCGTAAAAAATGTGTAAAATTTTGTTTTCTTCAACGCCCTGTATCTTGAAAACGGATGGCAATAAAAAAAATTTTTATTAATCAAACCCCAATTATTTTTTAGTTTTTTTACCTATTCTATTGACGGTGTTACCTTTTTTGAAAAACATGTATAAAATTGTATCAAAAAACGAAAAAATGCGGTTTTTTATTTTTAAAGATGCGTTTCACCAATTTTAAAAATTTGAAAAAATTCAGGGTGAAATATGCAAAAATACAGTAGAACCCCGATTATCCGTGCTCCTCGGGACCGGAGGTGGCACGGATAATTGAAAAGCACGGATAATCCGAACATGTATTTCTGATGTATAATACATATTATGTACGTATACACATACATATGTACCTACCATAAAAAGATAACAAAAAAATAAATATTTCATTATGAGTCTCTCTTTCGTCATGTAAAGTTTCCGTCAAATGATTTACGATGACTCTATTTTGATAAAACCTCAAAAATGCAACTTGAGTAATAGAAAATCATAGCACGGATAATCCGCACTACGGATCATCCGCACCCGGATAATCGGGGTTCTACTGTACACGTTATATATTTTTTTCGTGAAAACGAATGTCTTGGTTATTTTTTTATACTCATTTAAAATTTTAAAATCGTTCTAAAATTTAAATTTCTCTCCAAAAATAAAAAAAAAATTCGGACAGAACTTTTTAAAGTTTACAACTTTTTTATTTATAGTTTTTCGCTAGTTCTCGATGCGTCTGAGATAAAAAATAAAAACATAAAAACCCTAATTAGGCTCTAGTTGGGCCACATGGCCACATAGGGGGCTAAAAATTTCAGAAAGTAAGTTTCACTATATATGCTAAACGGTGAACTATATGGAACTCGAATCAAGTTGGGGGCAGTTTTCATCATCTTACCCGGCTAGGCCCTTTAGAACGCGGGAAATAATGACGGAAATGAGTTCAATTTTTATACTCGGAGGTTTTGGAGGTCGTTGAACATGAATTTCACAGGTATCTGGTGCCCAGGGTGGAACTCGGCGCCTGGAGTTTTAAGTTATAATCATTCAAATTCAGTCAATAACCATTACTCGGGGGGTTTTTTGGGGTCGCTGATCACGAACTTCATGACGGCGATGGTCTCCGAGGTACCTGGTGCCCAGAGTGGAACTCGTCCCCTGGAGTTTTATGTTATAATCAAAATCAGTCAATAACCATTACTCGGGGGTTCACAGAACACGAAAACGCAATCAGAATAGACCCCCGATGTACCTGGTTCCTACGGTTACTGCAATAAGGAGTTTCTAGGCTTTTCGGCACTAAATTAATGCAAACAGATTACCCGGGAGTTTTTGGGATAGCTGAACACAAATACGTCATCCAAACCGACCCCCGAAGCACCTGGTGCCCAGGGTCACTGGTGAGGCACGTCATCTTCTGGAGTTTCGAGGGTTTTCGGCACTATATTGATACAAACAGATTACTCGGGCGGTTTTTGGGGTTGCTGAACACGAATATGGCATCGGAACCGACCCTTCATGCCACTATATGCCTTCATTTACGCTTTCATTCATGGCATGGTAAGGAATCTGCAAAAAAGGCATGACGGCAAGTCGTGAAAACGACAAATTTTACTTTGGAAAAGATACGGAAAGTGAGTAATTTATAGTTCATAATTTAATAATCTAGTGTCAAAAATGCTTAAAAATTAAAGACAAAAAAGTTATCCAATAAAATAACCGTTGATTCATCTCTGGAAGATAAATAAACCGGAGTAACCTAATTGAGTCCCAGAATTTATAATCCGTCTTTCCAATAGCCGAGTTGAGTCCCGAAGATGGGTAAATTGAGTCCCGTGCCTACCTGGGGCTTAGTCGGTGTACGTAATATTTTTGGTGGTCGGTGATCTAGGAATGAGAAAACAATAATTTATTTTATAACATATAATTTTATTACAAAAATGCAATCCTAAAATATTTACAGTAAACAATATAACCACATTTACATGCTAAATCTGTGCTAAGTAAGGTATTTAAATGCCAGTCTATGTACTCGTATATGTATGTTTTTTTCTATTTGGCAATAAGAAGAAAACCAAAGGTATATAATGATCTTCTTTTAGATCATGGATGGAGAACATTTGCATAAAAAAACTTTGAGCAATATTCAAAAGTTCAATTGCTGTTGTAATAAAACAAATTTGGTTTTTGTATGTCGTTTACCATTAGAAAATCCTCCTTTTTGTTGGTATTCACTGAAAACGTTTTAATGTTCATGAGTTTCTTCCATACTTTTTGGCAATTTAGGCAGAAGAGATCGTCGGGCGTTATACATGTTTTTCTGACCAATTCCACATCTTTGGTAGCCAAGGTACTAACTAATATTGCCATTTCGTAATTCCTCATGCAAAATTTTCATATCCCTCATTGTCATAGGTCGTTCACTGATATCTTCTACGGTCTTTCTAGTCTTTCACTTCAAGGAGTTACTAACATTTGACGATTGAGTACATCTTCGTTTAATTAACTATGATTGTGGTCATCCATAATTATTTCCGTCACTACGTTGTCCCCTTGGGTTTTTAAAAATGCTTTACATTTTTCTTTCGTCTGCGCACAACAAATCCAACGCTTGCCGTCATTTTTTAAATAATTTTGAAAACGATGTTTGAAGCCATTCAACACAATCAATTATTGTTTTTCTTTTTCACTAAGAACGATTTTCATTGGCAATCAACTTAACACTGTATCGTATACAGATAGATCGCACTCTATACTAAATATTTTGTGGTATACATATTACTTTTTATTTGATTACCATAAATGCATAACCAATAAAATACTTACAAATTAAAAAGCTATTAAAAAGTAATTAGAAGGATTACGATGCCCGGGACTCAATTCGACCATCTAATAATTTTGACTTTTCTTAATTCAGATATGCGGGACTCAATTTACCTATGCCCAAAAAAACGTACCAGTTTTTGTTTATCTAAATATTTTTTTTTGAAAATTTTTTCCAATTTAAAAAAACCAATAATTTTCAAATCGATTTTTCTAGAAAACGGTGTATTCTACCAACTTAAAGCAAGAGTATCTTTTAATACTAAAATACCTCACAATTCAATAATTCAGTGTCACAAATGCTTAAAATTAAAGCCAAAAAAGTTATGCGCTAAACGGACGCCTACCCAAAACGGACGCCTATGAAATTCGCAGTGAATGAAATCGGTTTATCTCTGGAAGATAAATAGGCGTATACCAGTTTTCGTTTTTCTAAACACAAGTATTTGAAAAAAAAACTAATTACAAGGCGCCATCTTCAAAGAGCTCTGCCGTATTGTCTTAAAATTATCTAAGGTCTCCGTTTGTCAGGAAAGTTTCTGGACACCCTGTATATAAATACAAACATTAATCTCTTTTTAAAGTCTAAAATGCTATATACTGATTTGTCATTATGAGTAAGCGAGATCAAATTTAAATTAAAGTTTTTTACAACGCAATAAAAATAAAAATTTTGTATAAATTTTTATAACTAGTGTTTTGACCACGTCTCCCGACCTGGAGTTGGGAATTGGCCTGTCGCCAATTTTGCAATTGTGGTTAATTTCCATTGTGTATTAATTACAAAGTAAAATACCACAAGAAAACACCTATTGATGACAGGGGCGTCATTTGGGCGTCCAGGGGGGGCATTTGCCCCCCCTGGCCCTGAAAATGACTGAAATTTACAAAAAATACATCAATATTCATCATAACATCATATATAATGTATTGTATATATAGTGCTTGCCCCCCCCCCAAACAAAATTTCAAATGACGCTCCTGATTGATGAAAATGATAATATTGGTGTTAACTGAATTTGGGCAAAACGCTTCTTCTTCACGTGCCTTGTCCGTTCCGAATAGGGGTCACCAACTTCTTGAAAATTTCAAGATCTTGTCTTGATTTCAAGACAAGAAGTAATTTTAGATTTCAAGACAAGACAAGAAATTTTATATCAATACCAAGATTTCTTGTAAAGAAAACAAGAAATCTTGAAATATCTTGACTAATAATGAAAACTCTAAAACGTATTTATTTATTAAAAAGACAACATTATTTTAACATAACATATTTTAATTTATTGAACACTTTTTTTTCTAAAACGATTTACAAAAATGTAAATTAAAAATAATAATTAATGATACAGAATCCTCTTGAAAATAAAATTGCAAACTAGATTTTATTTTAAATAACAAATTTAGCACATTTTTAAATCGGAATTGATAAGCCTTTAAGGCAGATAACACTTCTCATGGAGTCAACGCCTAGCAGATTTCTTGGCTTTGTTATTGTTAAAGCTGATCTTGAAAATAGCATTTCCGCAGGTACAGATGTTGCTGGCTTTCCGAGAAAATCCTTGGCCATTTTCGATAATGACGGGTAGATATTTTCGTGTCTTCCCCATCAATCAAGTATATTATCAGACCAGTATATTCTGACCAAGGCTCATTTATGCATTTTTCAATTTCATACTTCCAAGATTGTAAGTTATCATTGTCAGCGTTCTTAAATAGGTAAGTAATACCTAAATCAAATTCGTTTCTTTTTTTTTTAGACTAAGTGCTCTGGTATTGTATTGTATTCTGTAGATCATTCTGAGATTTATTAAAATAGTAAGCTTTAAATATTTCCTCAAATTTTTGTACTGCCTCTGATTGTGGAAGCTTTCTTCAAGATGAAGCTTCCAAAACACAAGTTTTGGAGCCACGAATGTGTTCTTCTCCTGGATCCCTTCTGTTGTCTATTTTCCCTTGGATAATTAGCAGAAGTAGGTACTGTATATTTCTTCTTCTTCTTCTTGTGCCACTCCTATCGGAGATTGGAAATCATCAAGGTTACCCTGACTTTGTTTACAGCTGACCTAAAAAGTTCATTAGTGGTGCAGCCAAACCACTCTCTCAAATTCCGCAACCATGACATTCTTCTACGGCCTGGATTCCGTTTTCCTTCTATTTTTCCTTGCATTATATTTTGAAGTAATGCGTATTTATGACCTCTCATCAGGTGACCCAAATACTCGAGTTTTCTTCGTTTTATCGTTAACAAAATTTCTGGGTCTCTTCCTATCCTTCGTATTACTTCAAGATTTGTGATTCTTTCAACCCAACTTATCTTCAGCATTCGACGGTAACGGATTCACCACATCTCGAAACTTTCAATATTTTTTATGTTGTTCTGTTTGAGAGTCCAGGCCTCTACACCGTATAATAGCGTGTTAAATACGTAGCCTCTTAGCATTCTTAAGTCTGTCTTCTTTAGACTATAACATAAAATGATATAAGAAAATGGTATACTAAGTTTTGTCACAATGTAAAACAGGAAACAAAATCTGTTAACAGAAAATGTTATACAAATTAGAACATGTCCTATTTGATAACAATTTTTAGTACACAGGCATGCGCAGTTAGGTTATTTTCGTTATACTGTCACATTGGTTCTTTTAAGGTTAACTTTTCTTTTAAGAAATGTTGCAATGAAAGCAGCTGATAATAATAGAGTTTTCTTATCCATCATATAAAATATATCTTTGTAATATAAAATATCAAAGATAAAACTAACTAGTTAAATGTTGAGAAAAATGAGGTTAAAATATTCTTAAAAGAAAATAAGAAGAAGAAAATTGAGGTTAACAGTACATGTACCATCACAAAAATATAAAAAAGTACTTCTTTAGGATGTAATGCGCAGAATCACATAACATATTTTGATACCAAAATGTGACAATGTAATACACAAAACTTCTTGTATTAATATTGTACACAATAATTTCATGTAAGTTTTTGTTATACCATTTCCTTATATCATTTTATGTTATAGTCTAAAACAGACTTTAATCGGAGAGAGATGCTTATATATCTGTTGCAGAAGAATTTTCTCATCTTTATGAAGGTGGTCCTGGCAATTTCGATACGTCTTTTTATTTCATTGTTTCGCAATATTTCATTTCATATTTCGCAATATCTATTGTAAAAATTAGTGTACAGCTTTTAAATTTTTGTCATATAAGGGTTCTTTGGTGCTTAATATGTGATAAAAATTTCAAAGCGATTCATTCAATTGTTTAAATTTTATTCAAATTGTTTATCTCAGAAAGCATTTTTTTGCAATAACATAAGTCAGAAAAAAATGACGGTAGAACCATTCCACAGGTGTCAAATAAAAGAGCATGAGCTATATTTTCAACTTGGTTTAAAAAAAGCGAATAAAAAATGCATTTATTAGTAATAAATAATTATGCAAAAGTATCGTAAATCTTTCCTTATAAACTTTTTATTTTGTTATATAAGAAATTATATATATTTATTACATTTTTTATCAATTATGATATAAATAACATTACTTGGTAGTTGTGCACTTAAAACAGGGTAAAAAAGTTAATTTTTTGGAAAAAGTTATTCAAAAAGTTTATAAGGAAAGATTTACGATACTTTTGCATAATTATTTATTATTAATAAATGCATTTTCTATTCGCTTTTTTTAAACAAAGTTGAAAATATAGCTCATGCTCTTCCATTTGACACCTGTGGAATGGTTCTAACGTCATTTTTTCTGACTTATGTTATTGCAAAAAAAATGCTCTCTGAGATAAACAATTCGAATAAAATTTAAACAATTGAATGAATCGCTTTGAAATTTTTATCACATATTAAGCACCAAAGAACCCTTAATTGACAAACATTTCAAACGTGTACACTAATTTTTACAACAGTTATTGCGAAAATATTTTTTTTGCAATTCCGACCTTTTTTCGCAATTATATTAACAATAAATGAGTATATCAAACTTTGTAATATGTCATTTTAAAGCTTTTTCCATAATCTTAAAGATATTTGTACTAAAAAAATCATAAGTTGCACTGTTTTCCATTGATTTAAAAAAAAAAGGGAAAAATGCCATTTTTTGACAGTTAATTGTTTATTAATAAAAATGGCCGCCAGATCCTACGCAGGAAATAGTTACAATTTGTTCCTATAGGTATTACTTGTCGAAAAAATGCTTCAGTACCCTGGCTGCTGAAGTGTCACGAACAGGGTATATTTTTGTCTTATTACCCTGGCCTAAGTGTCGTCATCATACCTTATGTTATTAGTTATTTCTACATTTATCTTTATGCCCGCTTTCCTCTAGCTTAACTACTTCTTCCGTTCTTCCGTGTGTATGTTTAAGAGAATAGGAGACAACATACAGTACTGCCGTACCCCTTTCTTGATTTCAATTTTATTGGTCAATGTAAATAACGTTGTTGAAAATATGTGGAAAACGCCGAATAAAAGAAATAAGTCAGAAAACCAAAAAAGCAAATTAATGATATAAATATATCAAAAATATAACGGAAAATAAATGCTTAAAATAATATATTAAGAGATCATAGACAAAAGGAAGAACTGTAGTAAGATATCCAAGGTCAAATAAGATCATGGTGACTAAGGTCACGTTTATATGACACTGCATTGCACGTTTTTTACTGTCTCCAATGTTGAACGTTTAAAAAGCAGGTTCACACGATCATTGCTTTTTTATATTGGTATCAAAGATGCTATCGTCTTCAGCGTAGATATAACAGAACATTTTGGTTTTATTAATGAATCGTAAATAGTCCAGTCGTCAGCGACAAAAATGCTTCTGAACCTCTAAAAATCATCTGGCCACCTGAATTTTGCTGAAAATGTCAATTTTGGTAAAATTTGGTGTTTTTCAGGAATTATTAGAAGCCCTGTAAATAAATTGATAGTGTTAAGGTCTTCTCTGGTGTATTTTTGGTCGCTGAATCGAATGCGACTAGTCTCGATTACTGAAAATATATTCTTATTTTGTTAATAACAAAATCATTGTTTATTCGCCGAAAAGCTCAAACTGCGTTATCTACAGCAAGTTTGTAGTCATTTTCATAGTGTTTTTATACGCAACATCGATTGTCACTAGTCGTGATAGCTTAAACCATGTTCCGACTTTGTTATTAATACATTATTGCAAAAATAATGGTTTATAGTACGTTTACTCATGG
Organism: Diabrotica virgifera virgifera; assembly: GCF_917563875.1. NCBI lineage: Eukaryota > Metazoa > Arthropoda > Insecta > Coleoptera > Chrysomelidae > Diabrotica > Diabrotica virgifera. The sequence goes on along the minus strand of NC_065452.1, from coordinate 148,280,421 downwards.
GTTTTGCTCTAAACTTTAAAAAACCACCTGGAATGACATGAAATATCGCATGCACGTAGCTAACATGTCAAACAAAACAAGTGATATTGTACCGATGTGTGCTTTTACTTTGGGGGTGAGTCTTACCCCGTTTCGGGGATGAAAAAAGAAACTTTTACAATAAGTCCGGAATTGGATAAACTGATTAATTCTAAGCAACTTTTGTTCTATACAGTTTTTTCACCAAGTCAATACTTTTCGCGTTATTTGCGAGTGAATATGTTGATTTTTCAACAAAAAACAAAAATAACTCGAAAAGTATTGACTTAGCGAAAAAACTGTATAGAATAGAACAAAAGTTGTTTATAATTAATTAGTTTATCCATTTCCGGACTTGTTTTAAAGGTTTATTTTTTCACCCCCGAAAAGGGGTGAAACCAGTGGCGTGCTGGCCATATAAATGAATCGGTGCAATCACCGAGAGGCCGCAGCCTCTTGAGGCCGATCAGATAGGATTTTTTCACAAAAATTTTTAGATGTATTAAATATTTTTTAATTTCTAATCGAATTTTAATTTTGCTAATACTATTAATAAAACATTTCAAAAATATTTAAATTTTTCCAATTTCCTTAAAACATGTACTCTGCAGAATAAAAAATGTCTTGCATATTTTTTCCGAATTATTGGAAGTATTGAAAAACGATTTGATCAAGACAAATCGTTTTATGATGTTAATATGCACTCTACATCCTAGAAAATTTGACGCAATAAAAAATGGTATACCTTTAACGGCATTTAAATCATTTACTGAAAAATTAAGAAATTTTTATCCAACCATATCTGCGACTGCAATTAGAGAAGAACTCGTGGATTGTGCTGATAAATGGATTGTATTAAAAAATAGGATTTTGCAAAATACTGAATTTATAGAAGATCGAGTTAATGATGAATATGTTTAGTCTACAGAAATTATGAAGGATGATATTATTAATATAAGTGATAATGAACATGAAATAATAAATGACAATGTTTTTGATATCGTGAAAACTTCACCTCCGTGTGGTAAAAAGTATAAAGATTGTATAGCTTGCTGTTCCGCTGTTTTGCATAAGTACAACTTATATCAGTGTACTTATCCAAATTTAAATAGTATAATATAAGCATTTATTAATTCTTTCAGTGACAGAAATCTTGCGAAAGAAGCTTTTCAACGTTGAAATACATAAAAAATCAGTTAAGAAGTACTTTAACACAAGATAACTTGGAAACATTTATGCGAATGGCTATAGAAAAAGAAAATTTGTATGAGCTTAAAAATGATGAAAAAATCGACGAATTTGCTCAAAAATCTACTTTGATGCGGAAATTTTTGGTCGAAAGTTAAGTTATTATTTTATAAAATAATTGCAAAAGAAAGTTTAGATTATTGCGTTGTATTAACATTTTAAATATTGTTCAATTAAAGTATTTGCACTGTACTTGTATTTGTACTCTTTTGTATAATCGATTTACTAAAATTCAACTTACATGATTGAAAAATTCTTAAAATTTTATTTTACTTTTATCTTAATTACTACATCAAATTCATATTATATTTATTCAGGAAATCATGGCTTCTGCCTTAATGCATACAATATTGGCATACATGTCATTTATTATCTGTAAAATTCTTCTTCTTCTTCTTCTTGTGCCACTCCTATCGGAGATTGGAAATCATCAAGGCTACCCTGACTTTGTTTACAGCTGACCTAAAAAGTGCATTAGTGGTGCAGCCAAACCACTCTCTCAAATTCCGCATCCACGACATTCTTCTACGGCCTGGATTCCGTTTTCCTTCTATTTTTCCTTGCATTATATTTTGAAGTAATGCGTATTTATGACCTCTCATCAGGTGACCCAAATACTCGAGTTTTCTTCGTTTTATCGTTAATAAAATTTCTGGGTCTCTTCCTATCCTTCGTATTACTTCAAGATTTGTGATTCTTTCAACCCAACTTATCTTCAGCATTCGACGGTAGCACCACATCTCGAAACTTTCAATATTTTTTATGTTGTTCTGTTTGAGAGTCCAGGCCTCTACACCGTATAATAGCGTGTTAAATACGTAGCCACTTAGCATTCTTAATCGTAGAGGGATGCTTATATCTCTGTTGCAGAAGAATTTTCTCATCTTTATGTAGGTGGCCCTGGCAATTTCGATACGTCTTTTTATTTCATTGTTTTGGTCTCCAGTTTCGTTTATTAAAGTTCCCAAGTATTTATAACTTGATACTTTTTCAATTTGAATGCCGTTTATACTAATATGTGCTGGTTGTGTCATGATTTTACTGAAGACCATATACTTGGTTTTTTTGATATTAATGTTTATGCCATAATTGTTGCAAGCAATATTTATGTTTGTAAGTAATCGTTGTAATTCTTCTACTGTTCTTGCAACTAGTACAGTGTCGTCTGCGTATCGAATATTATTTACAACCTCTCCATTGATTACAATTCCTTCATTTGCTTGCAATTATTGCTTATTCTTAAATAAAAAAATATATCAAATTAAAAAAATCATTGAGTTTAAAGTTGTATGTTTGATTTAAAAATAATTTATATTTTTGTTTTTTTTTATTTTATAAATAACAATAAAACATCCTGATAATAGAAGGTAAAATGATGGGAGGCCGCTTTTCTATAAAATCACCGGACCGCTTGAAAAGTTCCAGCACGCCACTGGGTAAAACTCACCCCCAGGGTAAAATTAGAAATCGTCACAATATCACTTGTTTTGTTTGACATGTTAGCTACGTGTATGCTAAATTTCATGTCAATCCAAATGGTTTTTTAAAATTTAGAGCAAAAACCGTGAGTAAACGTACTATAAACCGTTATTTTTGCAATAATTTATTAATAACAAAGTCGGAACGTGGTTTAAGCTATCACGACTAGTTTCAATCGATTTAGCGTATAAAAATACTATGAAAAAGACTACTTGCTGTAGATAGCGCATTTCGAGCTTTTCGGCGAATAAACAATTATTTTGTTATTAACAAAATAAGAACATATTTTGAGTAATCGCGACTAGTCGTATTCGATTCAGCGACCAAAAATACACCAGAGAAGACCTTAACACTATCAATTTATTTACAGGGCTTCTAATAATTCCTGAAAAACACCTAATTTTACCATAATTTGTTAATAAAAATTAAACGCACCACATTTGGGCTTCCAGACCACTTCCATTGGATTCAGCGACCCAAAAAACCTATAATACCACCATCAAATCGTGGCGACCTAAAAGTGCCCACGGGACCCCCTATGTTGCGACTAGACTTAATAACAAGCTTAGATAATTTTTAACAAAAATGTTAATTAGCACTTTTTTGTGTATAATAAAACGTTCCCTCACAAACAATGCTTGAAGCGACCTGCAATTGTAAATGTCAGTTACGCGAGCGAAATCAATTTTTTTCATAAAACTGTCATTCATAATATGTACTATTAGTCTAGTGGATATTGAGAACAGCTTCCCAGCCTGAGCTAAGCCGGTTGGAAAGCTATATAGGTACTTTTGTACGACTTACCAAATTATACCTACTTTATTATCTATCTGATAAGAGTAAGCCTCTGCCTCAATACTTACTGACTCAATACTCAGCACTCAATACTGTAGTACATTCCCATTTGATTTTAACTTTATTTATATTAATTTACGCCATTATTAATCAAAATGATTGTAATTTCAAGACGAATAAACAGTCTAATTTGTTTAAACAATTTTTGAAAAATAATTTTTCCCAAAAATCCATGATTTTAATCATACTATCGTTATTAATCATAGAAAAAGTTAAGGTATACTTTAATAAATAAATTATCTTTAATAAATAATTATCTAATAAAAATCATTTATTTATTAAAGTGTACTTTAACTTTTTCTATGATCATTAATGATACTATGATTAAAAAAATAGATTTTTGTAAAAAAATATGCTGTGAAGGTACAATGTTTGTGCAAATTTTTTAAGAAAAAATACAAATCCCATTCTTTAAAATGGCATTAATGAGATTCCTTAATTATTATAAACAAATTAGCTGTGAATTAAAAAAAACATATGGCTAACTTTGTCCCAAATGAACCCAGGCTAAATTTTTTTATTTGAAAATTCGTGTTAAAATACTATCTTTTCGAATATATAAAAAGATTGTTTCTACGGACAACATTTTTAAAGATATTCTAAATTTTTCAAGTTAAAAAAAGGAAGATCAAAATCCATTAAGTAGATCCCCAGATATAGAAAATGATAGTATGTAGTTTTAAGTTGCTTTTTTAGTTTTTGAACTCGTGTATTTGTCGACTCCCAGCTCCTCCTTCAGTTACCACGACTAGTCACCATTTGAACTACATTTTTGAAAATTCGTGTAAAATATCAGCTTTTTAAATATGTGAAAATATTATTTCGATGAACAATATTTTTAAAGTTATTCTAAATGTTTTATAAAATAAACTACAAAATTTCAAAAATTTGTCATTAGGATTTTTGACTATATGTATTAATTATTTTTTTATCTTTTTTTAATACATTTTGATACTATCACTCTTCTACTTTCATTTGGCATACTCAGAATTGCCCTGTCTTATCTTATTGCAAAATAAAGGTCTCTGGGATAAACAAATATATTGTAGAATAACTCTTAAATAAATGTAGAATAACTCTTAAACTAATTAATGGATCGGTCTCAAATTAAGTACGCCAATACCCAACTTTGGGTGAAACACTAAAGTTTTAAAGTAGTTTTAGTAAAAGTTATTAAAAAATAACGATTTTTTACTTATTTTGCAGTTTGCGTAGCAACAAATTAACTTTGAACTTTCATGTCAACTATTTAACTTTTGAATGGAGTGCAAAAAATCGAAAAATTCGCGATTTTTGAACTAAATTGTTAATAATTAAAAAACGAACGCGAACTCAAGGCCGGAAACAGATAGGTTTTCATCCTATACATAGGTCTACAATAACTAAAAAAGTAGTCAGCTACCTGGATGTTTGAGTGTCCCGAGAAAATCCTTATTACTCTGGACTATTTTATAAAATACTAATCAAAACCCAACTATACCCTCATGTTTTCTCAACATTCTGTTTTTTGATTCATTCGCTTATGTTGAACCATAAAAAAGTACTTTAACAACTAGCCATGTTTTTCGTCATTACAGGGTGCTTTTAAATAAGTATGGCAAACTTAAAGGAGTAATTCTGCATGAAAAAATAATGACAGTTTGCTTTATAAACGTATGTCTGCAAATGTTTCGTTTTCGAGATAGAGGGTGTTAAAATTTTTCGTACAAACTGACGATTTATTTATTGCTTTAAAACCAGTTGAGATGTGCAAATGAAATTGGGTGGGTTTTAAGACGTAGTTATTGCACATTTTTGACATACAATTAAGAATTTAATATTCACCATTGACGCGCATACTGGTAATATGACCGTTTGATTGGTACACCCGGTATACAATGACAATTTACGTGTCTAGCAACAATATTATTATAGCGATATTGTTAAAGAATAAGGCTATAACATATTAAAACAATCACTTAAATCGGACAACAGGTTTAGGAAATTCGAGACATCAAAAATGACCCATTTTAAATTTTGCCAGTGAGTGTAGTAGTGTAGGAAACAGAGGTTGAACCTTGGAAAATGGACATAAGTCCGGTTTTATTTTTTTTTCTGGTAGATCAAGGGGTGCTTATTATAAGACTATCTTTTTCTGAAAAAATTTCGCCCCGGAACCCCCTTTTTCACCCCTTTAAAGGGGGTAATTTGTGGTTTTTGCGGAACGTAGCCCTTCCTGTACCTTTTACAAAAAAAAAATTTTATAGAAATATGAAGAGGACTATATTTTCTATGATTTATTTCCCGACAGCATATGTCTATCATCCACCGTTTAGCGGGGGTGGCGCCCCAAAGTTGACAAGTTTTTAAAAAAGATGTTTTTAAAAAATATATATTTTTCCCTAACTGTAACGGAAATTAGGAAGAAATCCTGCGACAAGTATTCACAAATAAGTGACTGATTTTTTGGTATAGGTTTCACTTAAAAGTAATTAGCCTATTTTTAATTACAGGGTGTTACATTTTAAAAATCTCCTTTTTATACCATCTGAACCGTTTATGCTAGAGTAAAAAGACTTTCAGCGATTACCCACGTACTGGTGCTATTTACAAATTTGTATAATTTACCCCCATTTTTTCCTCGGAACCACCCCAAAAAAGAAGAATTAATAAATAAAGTGATTTTCTTGAAATCCTTCACACACAATGCCCTTTATTAATATGCTTCATATATCATTTTGTGCACGTTATTATTATTCATGCATGGACACCAAAAGCGATTTCCTAATGCAACCCCTGTAGCCAAAAATAAATAAATAAAATGGGGGTTGAAACTTTTTTTTTGTTTTTTGCTTTTTGATCCATACGGGCATATGCTTCATCAATAGTGCTTTTTAAAAATATATATGGTTATTGCAACATTCCTGCGGAAACCACCCCTATCCTTGAAAATATACTGCAGAAACTACCCCTATCCCTTGGCGAGCATGTTTTTACGATTTTCTCATTACTTATGCATTCTTTTTAAACAAAACTTATACAAGGTTAAAGACCACTATTTACTCTAAAAATTAGGTTCTATTAATTTTTTTCGTATAAGCAACCGTTACGGCTCAGTGGCGCCGTAAACTTCGTGATATGCTTTGGCGGGCTCCAGTTTTTGTTTTTTATTTCGTCACTTGTTTGTTTTATTGATAAAGTAATTATGTAAAATAAAACAACACCGTGTAAGCTACAAATTATGACCTATACACATTTTACATTCTTTGCCCCCCAAAGCCACAGTGGTGGCCCAAAATCAATTTTTGCATATTTTCGCCACCTACACGCATTTTATTTCATTAATGCTACCTTAATAGCACAATATTTACCCTTAAGTGGTCGCTAAGCAGTGGCGTATCCAGGGAGGGGTGATGGGGGCGATCACCCCCCCCTCAAACCAAAAGTGATATTATATTTAAAGATTATAAAAATATTCATTTATTTTTATAGAAATACTTATATTATTATTTTTATAATGATGGCGTACTTTTTATGTTTTAGCGACAGTGGCGAATCCAGCATCGTTAAGGGGGGTGCCAATTGGCTAAATTTCTATAAAAATAAATGAATATTTTTATAATCTTTAAATATAATATCACTTTGGGTGTGATAGGGGGGGTGATCGCCCCCATCACCCCTCCCTGGATCCGCCACTGCTTAGCGACCACTTAAGGGTGAATATTGTGCTATTAAGGTAGCATTAATGAAATAAAATGCGTGTAGGTGGCGAAAATATGCAAAAATTGATTTTGGGCCACCACTGTGGCTTTGGGGGGCAAATAATGTAAAATATGCATAGGTCATGATTTGTTGCTTACACTGTGTTGTTTTATTTTACATAAGTACTTTATCAATAAAACAAATAAGTGACAAAATAAAAAACAAAAACTGGAGCCCGCCAAAGCATATCACGAAGTTTACGGCGCCACTGTGCCGTAACGGTTGCTTATACGAAAAAAAATGAATAGGACTTAATTTTTTAGAGTTAATAGTGGTCTTTAACCTTGTATAAGTTTTGTTTAAAAATAATGCATAGGTAATGAGAAAATCGTAAAAACATGCTCGCCAAGGGATAGGGGTAGTTTCTGCAGTATATTTTCAAGGATAGGGGTGGTTTCCGCAGGAATGTTGCAATAACCATATATATTTTTGAAAAGCAGAAGTGATGAAGCATATGCCCATATGGATCAAAAAGCAAAAAACAAAAAAAAATTCAACCCCCATTTTATTTATTTTTTTTTGGCTACAGGGGTTGCACTAGGAAATCGCTTTTGGTGTCCATGCATGAGTAATAATAACGTGCACAAAATGATATATGAAGCATATTAATAAAGGGCATTGTGTGTGAAGGATTTCAAGAAAATCACTTTATTTATTAATTATTCTTTTTTTGGGGTGGTTCCGAGGAAAAAATGGGGGTAAATTATACAAATTTGTAAATAGCACCAGTACGTGGGTAATCTCTGAAAGTCTTTTTACTCTAGCATAAACTGTTCAGATGGTATTAAAAGGGGTTTTTTAAAATGTAACACCCTGTAATTAAAAATAGGGCAATTACCCTTAAGTGAAACCTATACCAAAAAATCAGTCACTTATTTGTGAAAAATTGTCGCAGGACTTTTTCTTAATTTCCGTTACAGTTAGGGAAAAATATATTTTTTTTAAAAACATCTTTTTTAAAAACTTGTCAACTTTGGGGCGCCACCCCCGCTAAACGGTGGATGATAGACATATGCTGTCGGGTAATAAATCATAGAAAATATAGTCATCTTCATATTTCTATAAAAAAAAATTTTTGTAAAAGGTACAGGAATGGCTACGTTCCGCAAAAACCCCAAATTACCCCCTTTAAAGGGGTGAAAAAGGGGGTTCCGGGGCGAAATTTTTTCAGAAAAAGATAGTCTTATAATAAGCACCCCTTGATATACCAGAAAAAAAATAAAACCGGACTTGTGTCCATTTTGCAAGGTTCAACCTCTGTTTCCTACACTATAGTATGATTTTAAGAATTTCTGACGACTGGACTAAATGGAGAATGTAACCACAACGTTTGAAAAATATTTAAAAATTAATAAATCCTTGTCTATAGTTAGATTCATGCACATGCATTTCTTTGAGCAATAATTCAATACAAGATGATTGGTCAGTTGCTACCCGATAAAATAATCGTTACGGTTTATTCGATTTGCTTGACAATTAAGCCCCTGAACCGTTCTTCAGGGTGACACAAAAAGATTTTTCATAAATTATACCACGATTGTTGAAGATGAAAATCGATTTGGCCTAACTTACCTATATGCAAAAGTGAACACCGCAGTTACGTAGTGTTACAAAATAAAACCAATTTTTTTAATATTGCTTTAAAAGTTTTTTAAAATTCTTTTATGAAAATTTATATTATGTTTTAGCATGCCATGGCTAGTAAAACAGAAGAAAGCGAAAATATTTTTTTCTCGATTTTTCTATATGTTAAGAGGGGCCTCCAAACATTCCTAGACCAGTGCAGATAGCTCTAAAATGGACCAAAAAAATAAAAAATTAATAGCAGGATGAGACCAATTCCAAATGAAAGTACACATATTAGATAACATGTGGAACATTTTTCACCAAATCTGGATGAGGGGAACATGGGTTGGGGGAGCGTTTTTAGGGGTGAAAACGGTTAATTACAATTTGCGGCAAAACGGCACATCCTATCGAAAAAAGTTAAATTGCAAAGTTGTAGGCAATAAAAAGATCTACAACTTTTGTAAATAAACATTTTTGACATAACCTCAAAATATCCGAGAAAATCGGAAAATTCGATGTTTTTGATTTTGTTTTTTTTCTCACTGAAAAAAAAAATTTTTTTTACCAAATATGGTGGAAACTTATCTCTTTCTGTCCCAAATACGCTGTAATTTTTATGTATAAAAATATTTTTTAAAACTCTTGTTTTTTATGTTTAAGGGAAAATGTAAGCATTTTTTCAATTGAAAAATCTCCCGAAATTTTTTCAGCTTTTTTAACGAAGTTGGCATTTTTTTTGTTTATTGAAACCTCTATTTTCTGATGGTGTAAAAAAATATATACGTTACTGTGGAAAATTTTGTCACAAAAGGCAAAAATCGGAAATTTATTTTCAACCTCTCACCATTTTCAGATTCTCAGACGTAATATAAGTTGCATAGCGAGCAGGAACTAACGAACCTTTGTTAAAAATTTACTACACTAATGCCTTGTGTGATTTTTAATTTTGTGAATAAATTATAGTTAAAAAAAATAAAAAACACGCTTTTAAAGCACTAAAAATTTAAAAATAAATACTAGCTTTAATTTTAAAAGTTATGTATTTTTAAATTTTTAGTGCTTTAAAAGCGTGCTTTTTATTTTTTTTAAACTATATTTTTTTTAAAGTCGGCCTACTTACCTATAAACTTCATTTTTTTTAAAACTTTTTCTCATGAACCAAATTAAAAGTCGCAACAACTTTTTTAACGAAAAAGTTTATTTAATACAAAAGAAAATAATTATTATAATTTTAATGGCCAATTTTTCATCAATTAATTAAGTTTTTGCTTCTTTGATGGCATTTCTTCATCACATTCGGTAATGCTTACAGATTCTGCAGTTTCCTCTAAATTTTCTAGACCATCATGGTCTTCGTCGACATTTTGTTCATTTGGCGTTGGTTTCTCATCCATAATGTAATCATATTCATTAATATAAAAAAAATGGTTTTTCGACATTGGAGCATTTATCAGAAGTACAATTTGAACATATATTGGTACATTTCAAACCATGCTTTCGGCACCCACATCCAGTCTCACAGCTGCAGCAAATACTTTTTAGTAATATTTCTGGAATTAAATCTGCATTTGTGAATATGGGCACAATGCCACGTTCATGTTGCTTCCAGCCCCAATTTGTTTCCGTCAGTTTGTTACCCATCCAAGATATTGAATCTGATGGTATGCTCTGTAACAGTGTTGTTCTGCTGCGCCTTCAGTTGGTGGGAGATTAGCTAGTTTAAAAGAAGTTTTTACTCTTGCTAATTGGTATTTGTTAAATCTTAATTGATTCAAACTTTCATTTCATTTCTACATTTATAAATTGATAGAATAAATTGTAAACTATTTTTGGCGATATTTTCTTTACTTGCATCTTTTTTGTAGAAAATATTGGCTAAATGTGACAAGTTTTTATTGTCTAATAATGCTTTCACTATGTTTTTCTTTCCTTTTCCTGCAAAACCCGATATTGTATCGCAACCCGAAAAACAATGCAGAAATGCAACGATATTTTTGAAGCATTCATATTTAAAACTGTACAAGGTAAAAAATTGATCTTTTATAAATCTTAAATTTGTCACTAAATTCTTTCCACAAAATTATGTTTAACACGTACGTTTGATTCACTGTATGTGTCATCATGGTACACATAATGGCCGCGGCGCGGCGCGGCGTCTGGCTGGGCTGCACCTACTCGCTATGCAACTTACATTACGTCTGAGAATCTTAAAATGGCGAGGGGTTGAAAATACATTTCCGATTTTTGCCTTTTGTTTTGTGACAAAATTTTCCACAGTAACGTATATATTTTTTTACACCATCAGAAAATAGAGGTTTCAATAAACAAAAAAATGCCAACTTCTTTAAAAAAGCTGAAAAATTTTCGGGAGATTTTTCAATTGAAAAAATGCTTACATTTTCCCTTAAACATAAAAAACAAGAGTTTTAAAAAATATTTTTATACAAAAAAATTACAGCGTATTTGGACATAAAGAGGTAAGTTTCCACCATATTTGGTAAAAAAAAAATTTTTTTCAGTGAGAAAAAAAATAAAATCAAAAACAGCGAATTTTCCAATTTTCTCGGATATTTTGAGGTTATGTGAAAAATGCTTATTTACAAAAGTTGTAGATCTTCTTATAGCCTACAACTTTGCAATTTAACTTTTTTCGATAGGATGTGACGTTTTGCCGCAAATTGTAATTAACCGTTTTCACCCCTAAAAGCGCTACCCCAACCCATGTTCCCCTCATCCAGATTTGGTGAAAAATGTTCCACATGTTATCTAATATGTGCACTTTCATTTGGAATTGGTTTCATCCTGCTATTAATTTTTTATTGTTTTTTTGCTATTTGCACTGGTCTATCCCCTCAACTTATTTGTAGTATCTTCTTAAAATGTCCTTTCCTCAATGGAGGTTGACTACTACAATTGCAAATTGTCTTTGTCTTCAGCTATTCTTATCAGCTCTTCGAAATTTAGCACTGTCCATTGTCAGATGTTTCTTAGCCACGATAGTCTTTCCCTTCCTAGTCCTGTCTTTCCCTCGATCTTTCCTTTCACTATTTTGAGCATATTGGTATTGTACCCTCGGGAGATCCGTGGGAAAATTTACACCCAAAATAACAGAATTCAGTTTGGCAGCACTGTGTGAATGTTGATAGTAACATATCCAGAGCCGTGCGGTACATCTTTTCAATATGATGCAAGTCTTCGAAATGCCGCCCCTTAAGTATTATTGAAACTTTTTTATTAAATGAAACCACACAAAATTTTTACGAATTTACGATTTCGACATGAAAACTTTTATTTTAAAAACAAAACACAACTTAAATTAAATGAAATTTGTATTAAAATTAAATAACATTTACAAAAATTACAATTTTGCCATTCTGACCTTAATTTTGGCAAACTGTCAATCAGTTTGGTGTAGTCTAAGCCCAGCCGCACACCAAAGAAACATGAAACGAAAAACATGAAACATGAAACGAAAAACATGTTTCATGAAAAGAAAACACTGCTAAACAAATCTCAAAGTCCGCCTACCAATGAAACGAGTATGATTCATGCTCATGACACATTTTTATTTTCGGAGAGTTTCATAAATGGCCGGATATATATTTGTTTAGCAGTGGTTTATTTCCATGAAACGTAATTTACGTTTCATGTTTCTTTGATGTGCGGCCTGCCTTAAGTAGCAGCTAGTGACGACTCTTTTAAAATGAGTGCTAAATTTTTTAGTTTTGTTTGTCTTATGGACCTTCGTAAATAGTTTTTAATAATTTTTAATTTTGAAAAACTTCTTTCTCCACTAGCTACCGAGACAGGCAGTGTTAATAAAAATCTTAGTGATACAACTACATTTGGGTATAAAGAAATTAGGGTATTTTTTGTACAGTTTTGGTAACAGTTCAAAATCTCAAAACCCTAAAAAAGGTTTCATGGAGTATGGTATCATTTGAGATATATCACTTATCTATATCCAATTCTTATTCTTTTTCTGTTGAAAGTATTGAATGAAGATTCATACAATATTTTTTACTGTTTTATAGAAGCCAAAAAACGGACAATCAAAGAATTAATGGTAATTTTTAAAATAAGATGAAAACATTTATTTTAAATTTATCTTCCTCCGTTAAGAACTCATCCACAGATTTTTCGTAATCAAATTGGCGCTTTTTTCTCCTGGCTCGAATTTAATATTTTTTCTATAATTTCTGATAACATTTTTACACAATCTGACAAATTAATAGTTACATATTGCAACATCTTTATACTACACCGCTTTTCCATAACTTTTCAAAATTTGTCAAAGTAAGTTCTGTTAAATCTTTACCGGTTGAATCACTAGCTTTAAAAAAAACCAATAAAAAATTCTTCGATAATTTATTCTGGCTAGAATTAAAAGCGACAACTCTTATTGTCAATGAGAGCTGTTCAATATGACTTACGTCTGGGGTACAATCGGCGATTATCGAAAAATATTTAGCGATTTTTGCTATTTCGAAAATTTTGTTTAAAATAACATTACCCATTAAACTTATCAAATCATCTTGCCTACTGTTGCTTAAATAAGTCACAAACCACTTATCAGACTCTCGTTAAACTCTCCTGATATGTTCTTCCATTACTGGATCAAACTCAGAGAGCAGTTTGTACCTACTAACTTTAAAATTTTTCCATTATTAGGTTGAAACAAACAAACAAATGATCAGTTGTTCTACGAAAAGCTAAACATTGTGAGGCCAAAAGTCTAATTCTTTTCAGAACTTCGCTCCAATCTTGAATTATCCGTTATTATATTAGATTTTACTGATTATGCCGCCCCCTTGTGATGCCGCATGATGCGACTGCCTCACCGCATCATAGCACGGCACGGCCCTGAACATATCCCTTTTAAGATAAACAGAACTGTAATTTAGTCCAGACAAATTAATATACATTTTTGCCAACAAAAATGTGATTTTTCAACCAAATAATGTTTCAAATATGATGTGCCAAATAATTTTGAATTGGGTTCTGCTAATGAGCTTGCTTGTTTTGTCAAGAAAGTAGAAAAAACTTTAAATTTATTCTTTTTAATCATTATCGTCCAGTTATCGTCTTATTATTTTCACTGTACTAATATCCGTCGACTAATTTACAATGATTAATGCGATGTTAAAACATTTTATCGTTAACGGCTTCTTGAGTGTCTTAGACCTATCTAATTTCATTGATAAAATGCGTAGTTCCACCGATTTCGACTTGAACATTCTTTCTCAGTATGTGGCCTAGGTATGATGTTTTTCTAACTTTCACTGGCTTTCACATTTCAAAGGTCTCCATTTTATTTACGGTTGTTGTTTTAAGGGTCCACGTCTCAACTGCATAGAGAAGAGTCGACCAGACGTAGCATTTGGATAAACATAGTCGAATTCGAGTTTTATTCGAGAATCACAAAGCAGTTTTTTAATTTTTCGAAAGATACTTACTTACTTTCCGTGTCCGGAACACCAAAAACTTTAAATTCTGTATTTCCAATGGTTGGCCACATAGATGGCCCTGTCATTTGCTATAATTAAGTCTTGTTCTGTGCAGGTCTCTCTCATCTCTGTGCATGATAGTAGATGCCGGCTGGTCTGAACCGCGCCACAGTCGCAGGTATCGTCCTCCTGGTATCCTAATTTTTTCAGGTTACTAGCACAACGTGAAACGCCGGTTCTTAGTCTGTTTAGCGCTTTCCAAGTCGGATACGGTAAATTGTGTCCAGCAGCCATTTCCTCTGAGGGAGGAAAATGTGTCGCGGTAGCTGACGCTTGCCATAGGTGTATTCGGCGCGTCTCTGGCGCTTCGGGGATGGATCTTGATGTTTTCAGGAAGCTTTTCCGAGATCTTAGTCTGCTTGGCTGAGTTTGGTGGTCATATAAGGGGTGTCTTCGGTCCGTATCCTGCTTTTTCCGTTCTACCTCTGCCTCGACCTTCCTCCTGATAAGTGGTGGAGCAATTCCAGCAATGGGGTATACCTCTTCGATAGGTGTCGGTTTCAGGCAACCCGATATTATACGGACCGTTTCATTTAGAGCCACGTCGACGTTCTTTGCGTGAGCAGAGTTTGCCCATACTGGTGCTCCAAACTCCGCGGCCGAAAAACATAATGCCAAGGCAGAAGTGCGGAGAGTGTGTGGTTGTGCTCCCCAGTTTGTATTAGTTAGCTTGCGGATGATATTATTTCTGGCACTTACTTTCTTCTTGACATCTTGACAGTGGTATCGGTAAGACAGAGTTCTATTCAGACGGACGCCAAGGTATTTTGGCGTCTTGTTGTGTTCCAGCATCTGACCAATTCCACCTCCAGCGACCTTCGGGCATGCTTGTTTCTCAGGTGAAAAGCACATACCTGGGTTTTTGTGGGATTGGGTTTCAGATGGTTTTTATCATAGTATAGAGCTAAGTCTCCCAGGGCATCTGTCAGTTTCACTTCGACTTCATTGAAGGTTCTTCCCTGAGCTGCCACCGCTGTATCATCAGCGTAAATAAATTTCCTTGTTTGTTGGTGTATGGGTTGGTCGTTGGTGTATATGTTGTATAGAATCGGCGCGAGGACACTTCCCTGTGGTAGCCCATTTTTTTGGTCGCTCCACCGACTGTTCTTGGACTGGAGCGTTACGTAGAAGCGTCTATTCTGGAGGAGACATTTCACTAACCTTGTTAGTCGGAAATCCTTTGTAGTTTCGTAGAGTTTTGCGAGTAGCCGTTGATGGTTAACTGTATCATAGGCGGCAGTTAGGTCTATGAACGCTACTCCTGTTATTTCCTTCCGTTCAAAACCATCTTCAATATGTTGGGTGAGATTAAGAATTTGACTACAGCAGCACTTTCCGGGCCTGAATCCTGCTTGTTCTGGAATAATTTTAGTCTCCACATATTCTGCGATCCGGTTCAGTATCATTCTTTCAAAGGCCTTGAAAAGGTGGCACAAGAGAGATACAGGTCTAAAACTCTTTGTATCCGCCGGATCCTTCCCTGGTTTTAAGAGGGCTACCACTCTAGCTTTTCTCCAGATTTTGGGGATTTGTAATGTACGGATGCAGCAATTCATCATTTTTACGAGCCACTCTACGGTTTTTAGTCCAAAGTTCTTTATTTGCTCTGTTCGTATGTCGTCCAGGCCAGCCGCTTTATTATCTTTCATTTGATGGATCGCGCCTCTCATCTCCTCTAAACAAAAAGAGGTACCTAGAACATCTCTTTCTTCGTCGATATTCCGTTGAGCTCTCACCTTGTTCTTTCTTGATCTCGTCTTACCGTTCATTAGAAGATGATGAGCTATCTGATCGGGTGTGACTTCGAAAGATTTTCTGGCCTGTTATATTCTCGATCTTATTTCTTGATAAGTATTTTTTCTGATAACGATCCAACATCCCAGGTACTTAAATTTATTGGCCTGTTCTAAAATGTGCCCGTTTATTGTGCAAGGTTGAGGTACATTTTTGTTTTCACGGATTGACGTAACTTTGGTTTATTTTCATACCACATTGTTCACAGATCAGTTGGTCCTGTCGATAAGTCGTTGTAGACCTCGGAATCCGCAATCAACACCGTCTCATCGGCGTATCTGGTGCTGTTGATATTTACGCCATTCATCTTAACTCTATCCTGGGAATCCTCCAGTACATCTTTAAATAGAAACGCGGAATAACGATTAAATGGCAAGGGTGACAGAACACATCCTTGTCTAACTCCCGTCATATTTTCGCTAATTCGGTTTTATTGACTATGGTATGCAACACATTATATATTTTCATAAAAAGTTTTAAACCGGTTTGGAGAAATATTAAAAAAATTTGTTTTACTTTGTGATTTTATCACCCCGTAAATTTTTCAGAGTCCACTTTTACATAAAGGTAAGTTAGACCAAATCTATTTATATTCATCCCTAAAAATCGTGGTATAATTTATGACCAATCTTTTTGTGACACCTCTATAATATGTAATATATGTGTTACCAGCCAAACCCTATTTCAGAAAAGATACACTTACGAATAAAATCGAGTACGAGTTAATATTGTTTTCACCAATTTTGAAAAGAAAACGTTGAATTATTCACGTCCGTCTGTCCGTCCGTCCGTCTGCCTGTCCGTTAACTCAACTCCTCCGTCATTATACCAGGTAGAATGACAAATGAGGTGTGAAATGAAAGCTTATAATCCAAAGATGGTACTAAAGGTGAGAAATTTGACCTAGGCTGTCTGTCCGTCCGACCGTGAATACAGGGTGATTGATTGGTAGGGTAAAGCTCAATAGCTCCGCTATAGTAATAGATAGCAATAAAAGTTAATAACAAAAATTTTAGCCACCTTTGAGCTTCACATTACAAAATTAGTTAGAATGTTACAAGGTGTTCGATAACACAGTGGCAGACTTATGTTTTTTTAAATAGAACACCCTATATTTTATTTTATATTCGAAATCCTGTTAACTTCTCCATCACAAAAATAAAAAGGTTTGTAATGTTATACAGGGTATTTACAAAGTTATAACCAATTTTGTATGAAAATCGTAACAAGTTCAACTCCCTGTATAAATAAAAATAAGCACAACAGCAATAGTTTATGAATGCCATATTTTTTTATTTATTGTCAAAATTTTTAAGAATTATTGATATTGCTAATTTTCTTTATATCAAATACAGGGTGAGTCAAAACGCAAGTACATTATTTTCTCAGTAATGTTAAATGGAACACCCTGTATTTTATATCATTATTGAAAAGTAACATTAACGTACTTTAATTTTTATATAACATTCCCTATGCCCAAATTTATTAGTTTTCGAGATATTTTCATTTTTCAGAGCAAATTATTTTAGGTGTTTAAATTTATCTAAATTTTAAGTAAGCCATGACTGAATTGACAATTGAAGATTACCGATTATCAATCCGGTAATCAATGTAACACTGTAGCAAATAAAGAAATAAAAATAATTTATTAGTAATACATTTTACAAACAAAAACACAACCACTGCATGCAACATTTTTGAAACAATTAAAAACTCTCTTTTTATGTAAATGCAACAAATAAACAAAGAAAATTAGTAATAAATTTTACAAAAAAACACACAAACACAAAATACAATATTTTGTGAAGACAGTTAAACACTACTTTTGTATGTAAATGTAACAATGTAACAAATAAAGAACGAAACATAATTTATCAGTAATACATTTTGCAAAAAAACATGTTTGAAAAAATTAGAAGCTACTTTTAATAAAATATTTTTAATATTTAATTACATAAGGTGTTCAAAATTATCTCCTAACACATTTATGTACGCCTAAAAACGATCATTGAATGAGCTACTTACTCTACGGAGCATTTGTAAATTAACACATCGAAATACACTTTGTATTCTATTTTTCATCTCATCCCTTGTTGTTGGAGGTATTTTATAAACTTTATTATTAACGTAACCCCAAAAAAATCAGTCCAGTTTATTAAATTCTGGTGATTTGGGTGGCCACGTTACTAGTCCATTGAAAAATGAAAATATCTCGAAAACTAATAAATTTAGACGTAGGGAATGTTATCTAAAAATTAGAGTACGGTAATGGTACTTTTCAATAGTGATATAAAATACAGGGTGTTCCATTTAAAATTACTGAGAAAATAATGTACTTGCGTTTTGACTCACCCTGTATTTGATATAAAGAAAACTAGCAATATCGACCATTCTTGAAAATTTTGACAATACGTTAAAAAATATGGCATTAATAAGCCATTGTTGTTTTACTTATTTTTATTTATACAGGGAGTTGAACTTGTTACGATTTTCATACAAAATTGGTTATAACTTTGTAAATACCCTGTATAACATAACAAACCTTTATATTTTTGTGATAGAGAAGTTAACAGGATTTCGAATTTAAAA
Source organism: Diabrotica virgifera virgifera (assembly GCF_917563875.1). NCBI lineage: Eukaryota > Metazoa > Arthropoda > Insecta > Coleoptera > Chrysomelidae > Diabrotica > Diabrotica virgifera. Next base: position 148,261,621 of record NC_065452.1, on the reverse strand, counting down.
TAACATATAGGGTGTTCCATTTAAAAAAACATAAGTTTGGTCTGCCACTGTGTTATGGAACACCCTGTAACTTTCTAACTAATTTTGTAATGTGAAGCTCAAAGGTGGCTAAAAATTTTGTTATTAACTTTTATTGCTATCTATTACTATAGCGGAGCTATTGAGCTTTACCCTACTAATCAATCACCCTGTATAACTCAGTATTATTGTTTCTTACGAATAATTATAATTTTAATAAAAATGATTATTTTTCCAAGAACAAAGTATTTTATTCAATTTATTATTTATATTAAGCCGTACTAGTTCGCTGAATTACTTTATTCTTCTTGGCTTTTTCCCATTATCAGTTTGCCGTTTTCGTCTTTCATAGCACTCTATTCTCCCAGTCACTATCTCTGAGGTCTCTATATATCATAGCATTTCCTATGTGAGTTTTCCATCTCTCAGCAGGTCTTCCTCTCCGTCTTCCTCCCCGCGGGTCCCAGTCCAGTAATCTTTTCGGCTACCTGTGCTCCGACATTCTTTGTACATGTCCGTACCATTTCAAAGCTCTACTTTTACTACCACAACTTTTTTGTAATCGAGCATTCTACTTCTATTCTGCTTCATATTTCCTCTGTTCTTATTCTATCTTACCTAGTAATTTGTAGACAGACACCTTCTCATAAGCTCCAATTCAACTGTTCGTGTTTTATTTCGTATTATTGTTGTCACTGGCCATTCTTCCGATCTTGTAGGGTAATATTCAGTACTAACGTATGGTCCTAAAGTTTTGGGAAAAATTTCAAAAGCATATAACTCTGACCACAATAATCTTATATTTTTATTAAATTATTCAACAATTTAACTTAACTATCCTTATTATAAATCAAAATTCAAATGACAGAAAAGGGACCATTATTTTCGATTTGCCTAATAATTCCCCTGACACGTTGCATCATCCTTTGGACGACCTCGGCGTCAATTTCTCTAATTTTTGTATATATGCGGCGTCTTAACTGTTCCTGATTTTGTGCTTCCCATCCGTTATTATAGACTTTCCGACTTAATATTGCCTAGAACTCTTCAATTGGACGAGCGTGAGGTAGGTTGGGGGGATTGTCTGCTTTCGGTACAAAGGTAATGTTGTTAGTTTCGTACCAGTCCCTTATGATCCTCGCGGAATGACATGAAGCAAGATCTGGCCAAAAGACTATTTGATCATTTGCATGATGTGTGTTCACAAACTGAAGCAATTTAGAGAGACATCTTTGAATATAAATATTTGCGTTTAAGGCTTCGCCTCGAACAACACCAATGTAGGGCTGTGAGATAAAGCCAGCCTCAGAAATTGCACACGATACCAAAATTTTGTCCTCAAATTTTTTCTTACTTTTGAATTTTATTTCATCAGGTACGTTTTCGTAATCGTTCGTGTAAAACCCATCATTACCCTTCATCTCAGAGTTGGACAAGGTAAAATATTTTTCATCGTCTATCACGATCAACTTGTTGACGAAATGCACTCGCCTTAACGCGCGGCAACATATCGGAATTCTCTCTAATTGATCCTCTGTGTATTTTGGAGCTTTCCTTCTTTTCCGGTAGATAATATTGTTACTCGATAGGGTCCTGTATACTGTAGTCTTTCCAACATGAAATCTTCTGGCCAGTTTTCGCTGTGAGACCCCAATTTTGTTCTTAGCTGCTTCAATCAGTCTTGCCTCTCTTATATGGTTCAAAATCCGCGGTCGGCCACTTTTACGCAAGTTAACACATGGTATCCCTTCTTCACATTCTCTGATTGTGCGATAAATTGTCGATTTGCTTAGGTCTTGATCTCGATAAATATTAACAATATCTCGTTTCGACATTCGCCCAACCATATTATAAACACCTCGACGAATATCAATTTTATAAGACATTTTGCAGAGCACAAACCAAAATATTCTGCTTTGTTTATTAAATGTCAATAACTGATGACATTTCAATTCCATGGCCTTCTTTGTTAAATGCATTTTGCTTCTCAATCAGACCAGGTGAAGTTTTTCCCAAAACTTTAGGACCATACGTTATGCCCTGAAAAATCCTTTTTCGTTTTCTTTAGTTTGAGAGTTCTTCCATATCACTCCATGGTGTGCTTTCGTGGTTTGTTTTCACCGTACTATTTTCATTTCTATATCTTTCATACAAGTGCCATCTCGGTTTATCATTTACCCTAAATACTTAAAAGTATTACAACTCTTAATAGTGTCTTCTAAACTTACATTTAAATCAGCAATCAATCTGTAATCAATTATGCACTTTCGACTAGATTAAATTGGTTTAGACTAGGCTAAACTAGTTTATCCTGATATAAAAACATACATGGATAAAATAGTTTAGCCTGAAGTGTACGTCTATATATCAGGATAAACTAGTTTGGCCTGAAGTGTGTGTATTTTTATCAGGATAAACTAGTTTGGCCTAGGACAAACTAGTTTGGCCTACTCGCGATAGGGCAAACTAGTTTGGCCTACGCCATACTAGTTTATCCTAACGCGCTTAGGACAAACTAGTTTGGCCTAGGCCAAACTAGTTTGTCCTGAAATCGGGTTTGGCCGGTAACATATGCAATATGCATCACTACGTTTTTAGGTAAGATCGAATATTGTAACAGAAACTTAAATAAGCTGCTGTGCAATACTAACAAGAAGAAGATAATGTGATTGTTATAAAATATATTTTTCATGACCATCTTCAAAATTTTTCGATAAAAAATTTTTTAAAACAAATTTCATTTCTTCGTATCAAATTAAAAACCGTATCAAATCATCAAACCTCAAAGCCGAAAAAGTAGAAACGATAAGTAAAAGTTAAATCAAACAATTTGATCTTGTTAAATAAGCTTGAGATAAAACTAATTCAGTTTGTTTTGAACAAAAACAATGGAAAGGACAAATACGGGTGGTAACTGTTATCTGTAAGATAATTACTTCACCAAAAACGCATTATGCATATTTATATATACAAAAAGTTACCCTGCATAAATGGCTTAATCAACAATATAGTTGAGCTGTAAAATAGCTAAAATAGCTCCTAAAATCAAAATAGCTAAATACAACAACATGGAACGTGGTCGTTGCGTTTGTTGCTCCTACTCCAGGGAAATAAGGCAAAAATATACCATGTTCGGGACACTTGAGCAGCCAGGTTGCAAATAGGATTTTTGGGTACTATATACCTAATACAATATACATACAAAAATGCCCGTCACAGTTCGGACGAGAAATTTAGTTATTAACAAATAAGTGTCAAAAATGGCAGTTTTTTCGTTTAAATCGCTACGGGTAAAAATAGGTTAATTAAATATCTTATTTATACCGTTATTCTTTTAGTAGATGAGCCAAGGTTTAAAATGGCAGTTTTTGAATTTCGGTTCGATCATTTGTTACTTCAGAAATTGCAAAATAAAACAAAAATTTCTAAAATAAAAAAATTGCTATAACTTTTGCGAAAATGACCTTAAGACTTTCATATTGCAAGAAAAGGTGAGGCAAACTGTCCATATAATGCACAAAAATTTTTAAGACGATTCGTCAATTAGTTTAAATTTTATTCAATTTGTTTATCCCAATGAGCTTTTTTTTCGCAATATTATTGTTCAAAAATAGTAACATAATAGCAATTCTGTGAAAACCACATGAAAGAAGAAGTCATGATTTCAAAGTATTTTAAAAAAATCATTAAAAAGTAATTTTTATCATTCCGAAAACATTTTACTAAAGTAGGGTCATTTTTAGTTCATAAACAATTTGAATAACTTTGTTAATATTGACTGTAGATTAAAACTACTTTGGGATTTGAAAAGCTGGTATTTTTATACGAATTTTTAAAAAACACTTTTTGCCTAGGTTAATTACAGTCAAATTTAGCCACTTTTTTTATTTAATTGACAGCTACTTTGTTTATAACAATTAAGCAACCCAACTGGCGCCATTTCGAAGTTGAAGGTATATAGTTTATGTGTAAAGGTTTGAGTAAACTTTAAACTTTAACAGAGTTGTTAATAAAGCTTTAAAAATAACGTTCTAACGAAATCGATTTGTGTTCGGTGGAAATGAATTATTAAAATCCGTGCACTCAAAAAATGAAACTGATTCTTCAAAAATATGCTGCGATTAATATCTCCAGAGCTTGTTGATGGATTTTGATCATAACTTTTTTAAATTGTATGTACTCGTAGTCTTGTAGAGTACGTTATGTACGTAAATCCCCTCCTAACATTTCAAAATGTTAGGGGGAGTTCCCCTTATCACTCAGGGATATGAAAAATAGATTACGACCGATTCTAAGACCTACCGAATATACATATATAATTTTATAAAAATCGGTCAAGCGGCCTCGGATGAGTATGACAACTAACACTGTGACAGGAGAATTTTATAGATGTAAATATATAGATGGGTATTAACAAATAGGGGTTGGTGATGGAAAAGTGTAAATTAAGGGTTGTATGTATTTTTTAATCCTACATCATATAAAATTAAAGACAATTTTGTCCAAAAAAATAAAAAAACATGTCAGGGGGGCAACCCCCCTTGTAACTTATGGATATGAAAAATAGATTAAAACCTATTCTCAGTCCCATAGGATACACTTGTAAAATTTCATAAAAATCGGCCAAGCCGTTTCGGAGTAGTATGGTAACTAACACTGTTACAGGAGAATTTTATGTATATTGAAGTAACTGTGAATTAAATAATAAAAGTGGCTAACTTTGACCGTAATTAGCATAGGCGAAAAGTTTTTTTTTTGAAAATTTGTGTAAAAATACCAGCTTTTGAAATTCCAAGGTAAATTTACTCTACAGTCAATATTAACAAAACTATTCAAATTGTTTTCAAGCTAAAAATGACTCTACTTTAGTAAAATGTTTTCGTAGTGACAAAAATTACTTTTTAATGATTTTCTTCAATAAATTGAAAACAGGACTATTGTTCTTTCATGTGGTTTTCACAGAATTTCAATATAATTATTATTTTCTGAACAATAACATTACAAAAAAAAAGCTCTTTGGGATAAACAAATTGAATAAAATTTAAACTAATTGATGAATCGTCTTATAATTTTTTGTGCAGTATATGGACTCTTTGACTCAACTTTTTCTGAAATATAAAAGTCGTAAGGTCACTTTCGCGAAAGTTATAGCAAATTTTTTATTTTCGAAATTTTAGTTTTATTTTGCAATTTTCGAAGCAACAAATGATCGGACCAAAACTAAAAAAAACTGCCGTTTTAAACATTGGCTCATCTACTAAAAGAAGAATACTATAAATAAGATAGGTAATTATCCTATTTTTACCTGTAGCGATTTAAACGAAAAAACTACCATTTTTGACCCTTATTTGTTAATAACTAAAATTCTCGTCCGAACTGTGACGGGCATTTTTGTATGTATAATGTATTAGGTATGTAGTACCCAAAAAACCCATTTGCAACCTGCTTGCTCAAGTGTCCCGACAAAAACCTTATTTCCCTGAAGTATCCAGGTAACAAAAATTCAGCCGAAGACAGAAGGTTCGCTTTTTTTAAGACATTTATTTTAGAATCAAAACATTACAAATGATAAGATAATTAGCATTAATTACTACCCGTTAATTTCGTTAATAAAATATATTTATAACCTACGTATCGAACATTAGGTTCGGATTGATGTGACGATATCTAGTACATGAATGAATACTACCGACGATCGCGTGGATTTAGGAATTACATGCCTTGTCTTTAAAAATACAACTACATACATGCAACGGTGACAATAAATAATAACAACAATATCATTTTAAAGTCTTCTACTTTAAAATGTAAAATATATGTCTGAATTGCCGATATAAATGAGTCAGATTAAATAAATTATTAGAAGAATTTTTTACTAAACAACAACATTTTTGTTTAATTCATTAATATTTTTTGTATTTTGACAACGGCATCCGATTTGGACGTTGAAACGTTAATAAAATCATTTTTTAGTAAAATTGTGGCTTATTTCCCATAAAAAAACTAGTTAATTACAAAAATTCCACAAGAAAATAGCTTCAGAACAACATATTATAAACTAAACACCGCTTAACAAAGCTACTCAGTACAAAGTACAGTCATTTTGTGACTCGTTTTATTAATTTTCAGTAGCGTAGTGTGCGAGCCATAGTTGATAACCAGTTAATAATTCTAGTTACCAACTAGTTTAGTTTCTTTTTAGTAGCTGTGTGTGCGAACGGCCTTATACCTCGCTGTTGTTTATTAAGCCCGATTCTCATTAGACGTGCAAGGAACCGGACCGGCAACGGCAAGGCACATGCTCGGCAAAGATTGTTTCGAAAAGAACATCGCATGCAAAGCCCGTCGCTTGCCGGTGCCTGGCACGCATAGTGTGAATTACATCCCGTGAAGTGCATAATATTTTATGTAAAATGTATCTTGCCGAGCCGATGCCTTGCCCATGCCGAGCACTTGCCTTGCATGCTAGTGAGAATCAGCCTTTATTCTTCGATCAACGCTCCAAGAACAATAATCAACTAGGCTTTTCGTTCCGACTTTTATATCGTCCGAGACGGTACAAAAACACCTTTAACTTAATTCATTGGCGTACTCTAGACGATAAAATTATATTATCGTCACAAGCAAATCCAGTTACAGTTTTTTCTCGAAGCTTAAAGACCAGACACCGCTTCTAAATAAGGGACGTCTCATTTAGAAGTGTCTTTTAGAGTCTCATGTGATGGACAGTATATAGGTCAAACATCGCAGTGGTTAAAACAAAGAATAACGCATCACAGAAGTGACTGCAAAACAGAGGAAAATTCTTGTGCAGTAGCACATCATTCCAACACAACAAGCCACACATTTTATTTATCAGACGTCAAAATATTGGATAGAGAAAACAACTATAAAAAATACTATTTCTCGAAATGTATCGTATCAACAAAAACAAAAATTCAAAATAAGACGTGCAAGTTAAGTGACATGTGTTCCAATGTTTTAAAATTCTGATAAACTAAAAGCACCTAAAATCTGGGTCCATAATAAGTCTAGTTGGTCCTAATGTCACATGTGGAAAAAATATTTTTTTACAAAAATTGTTTAAACAAATTAGACTGTTTATTAATTAATAAATGTTTAGGCAAATTGCATTTTTGTAATGAACACAAAAAGTACATACAAGTTAAAAAAAGAAAGATCAAAATCCATTGAGTAGATCCCGAGATATAGAAAATGATAGTATGTAGTTTTTCGAAGTTGCTTTTTTAGTTTTTGAACTCGTGTATTTGTCGACTCCCAGCTCCTCCTTCACTTACCAAGACTAGTCACCATTTGAACTACATTTCTGAAAATTCGTGTAAAATATCAGCTTTTTAAATATGTGAAAATATTCTTTCGATGGACAATATTTTTAAAGTTATTCTAAATGTTTTATGAAATAAACTACAAAATTTCAAAAATTTGGCAATAGGATTTTTGACTATAATAAATTATAACTATTTATAATGGGAAATAAGCCACGATATTATTAAAAAATGATTTTTATTAACGTTTCGACGCCCAAATCTGGTGCCGTTGTCAAAATACAAAATACTACTAACATAAACAAAAATGTTGTTGCTTAGTAAAAAAATTCTTCTAATAATTTATTTAATTTGACTCATTTATATCGGCAATTCAGATACATATGATGCATTTTAAAGTAGAAGACTTTAAAATGATATTGCCAATATTTATGAGTTGCGTTCCTGGGACGACTTTACTGAAAGATAGTTCATTCGATTACATGAAATCAACCCCAACTCAAGAATATCCGTCACAAAAAAATCATAGCATGTGATCATATAATAAATTATTTTTTAAAATTTTCTTTAATACATTTTGATAGTATAACTTTTCTACTTTCATTTGGCATATGCAGAATTTCCATATCTTCATTGTTTTCTGTCTTATGTTATTACAAAATAAAGGTCTCTGAGATAAACAAATAGAATAACTTTTAAACTAATCAATGGATGAGTCTCAAATTTTGAGGGTTTGTAAGTACCCCAATACCCAACTTTCGGTGAAACACCAAAGTTCTACGTTAGTTTTAATAAAAGTTATTAACAAATAACGATTTTCACTTTTTTGCAGTTTGTGAAGCAACAAATTGACTTTTTAACTTTAAAAAATCAACATCTTGAATCTTTTCCAATGTTCTCAAAAATCAATTTTTTAAATTTTATGTCAACTATTTGGCTTTTTAATGGGGTGCAAAAAATCGAAACAATCACGTTGTTTGCACTAAGTTGTTAATAATTAAAAGACCGCCCTAAACTGTAGGCAGGAAACAGGTAGGTTTTCTTCATAGAGGTCTGTAATAAGAATAACTAAAAAAGTTATCATCAGATACATGGATAATTCAAAAATTGGAATAAATCCTTTGTAAAAGGTATAAAATTTATTAAAATCCCTAAAGGGCTACATCAGAACAAAACGTTTTCGATTTTATTACAAAATCATCATCAGTGTAAGACCTAAAAGTAAGTATAACCTATTTTATTAATGTAAAATTGATATTTAAATTCTGACTAAGGTTTAAAACAAGCGGTTATACTCACAGTCTGGATGCAAGCTGAGCCACCAAAGAAATATAGGGGTAATAACCCTTCAAATATAAAATTTATGCTTTACAGATGCATATTTACTTAAAATGCCTTGTGATGGGCAAATGGCAACAGGAATAATGCCCTAAGGTAAGGTATTTAACTTCCCAACATGTGGGATGCAAAAAATTTAGTTGTTTACATTTCGATGACTTTAAAAAAGTAATTTTTTATTTATTAATTAATTATAGTCAGGAGAATATCGGGCACCCATTGTTTTTTACTAAATTACATAATATCCAATAATCTTTATCTATTAAACACATCGGTACAGATCGACCTTATATCGTATCTTAGACTAATACAGCATATACAGAGAGGCGCAAAATTATGAAATAAATTCATTTTCTCTAATACGGACGATTTTGGAGAAAAATCCCGAAACAGGTCGATTTTTATTTTTAAATTACAATTTTTTGGTATATATTTCATACTGGTGACCTCATCTATCTGAGAGTGATGACGTAATCGATGATTTTTTTAAATAGGAATAGGGGTCGTGTGGTAGCTCATTTTAAAAGGTGTTTAATTCTGTATTCAGTAATATAAATATTAACATCAATATTTATACAGGATGTCGCAAAAATAATATTTGAATTAAATTAATTCACGCAAAAAGAAGATCGTATGTAATTTATTTCATTCAAAATATATTTTATTGCTGTCAGAAAATGGAAAAAAATGTTTCATTTCGCAAATAAACATTGCTTTTCACTTAAATTAAATGTTCAAAGTGGCAAGTGGCAGGTGGGAAGCTGTTTTAGGTTTAATTTAAGCGAAAATAAATGTTTATCTGTGAAATAAACATTTTTTTCTATATTCTGACAGCAGTACAATGTATTTTGAGTTAAATAAATTACATTCATTCTTCTTTTTGCGTCAACTAATTTAATCCAAAAATTATTTTTTGATCACCCTGTATAAATAATGATGGTAATATTTATATCACTAAATAAAGAATTAAACAACCTTTCAAATGAGCTACCACAAGCCCCCTATTCCCATTTAAAAAAATCAAATATGACGTCATCACGCTCAGATGGATGACGTCACTACTATGAAATATACGCCAAAAAATTGTAATTTAAAAATAAAAATCAACCTTGTTCGGGATTTTTTTAAATCGTCCTTTCTAGAGAAAATGAATTTATTCCATACTTTCCTCTCTGTATATTGAGTGCAGCTTATTTTGAATAAATATCCCATTCTAGTTGTTTTACATTTTTACCATTTACACATCTGACAAAACATGTGTTGGTAAAGGACTGTGTATGAGCGTATGGATTAGACTTTTGTTTAGTATATTCAAGCATGCATTGCCTTTTCACATCTGGTAGTCATCGGCACACAAACGTTCATCTTCAAATTTAATTTTTTTTCGACTATTTTCAAAACAAAATAAAACTGTTCCAGAAAACGTTATATTAGTATACATATAATTTCATTAGAATTAGTGTGTTCTATGAATTAATCTCGTATTGACCATATTTGTTACTAAATACAAGCATATACAAAGAAGGGGTAGCAAAGAAGGGTTATGCTTGGATATAATGTGCTACCCCCAAGATACATTCCTAATCTATTGTAAAAGAATGCTTAAAGAAACAGAATTTTTTGTCTTCTGAATACGAGTATATGAACCAGTAGAACCAGAGTAAGAAGACCAAGATAAACGCCCAAATTACAATAAGTGATATACCTTTAGAAACACCATAGTCACCTCCATTATCAAATTAACACTTTAGATGTTACGTATTTCTTTATACTAAACTTTAAATACGTTTGTTTGCTCCAATTCCAACTAATACAATATCATCAGCATACACCACGGGAGGCCTCCTAGAAGTTTTCCTGTCAGCTGTAGGGATGGCGGTTTTTGACAAAACACCGGTTTTCGGTTATACCGGTTTTTTTTGCTTACGGTTTAACCTGGCGGTTATAACCGGCCAAAAAACCGGTTTTTGGAAAAACCTTTTTTCGGTTTTTTTAATCCAATAGGTTACAAAGTTACATTTACTATACACTTTAGTTTGCGATACTCCATTCGACTCGATATCAATATGATCAAAATTAGTACTATCGAAAGAACATGTATTACTTTTAACACGTTTGTATATTTGTAGAATAGGTAGAACTCATTTTAACTCATTTAATACTTCCTGTATGAGTGTATCGTTTTGAAAACGTAGGGAAATTCTTGTAGATTCGTATTCGTAATCAGTAATTCGATATTCATAGTCAGAGCATTATTTTTGGTAATCAGAAAAAGTCATTCACCCACTTTCAATGTCAAGAGTTAAGTGTGAAAAATAGATGATGTTTGCGTCTAATTCAACCAGATCACTTCTTATGTAAATATTATGATTACAAATACCTTTTCAAGGAAATATTATAATAAAACTTAGTAATTGTTTCTGGCTGATGTGAGATTGCACTTTCAGTTTGCTTCTGTATTTTATAAAATAAAATAAAATTTGAATTATGGTTTTGTTTGGAATAATTACTTGAGAATAATAGTTATGATTGGGATCCAAAATAATACCTAACCTAATCCTAATCACCGTAAAAACCTAATAACCGGTTTTTACTTTAAAAAGAAAAAACCGGTTATACCCGGGACAAAAAAACAACCGGTAAAACCGGTTATTGCGAAGTAAAAAAACCGGTTTTAGGTTTAAACCGGTAGGTTTTTCCCATCCCTAGTCAGCTGATCAAGCATTAAGCCCCCATCCAATCATACATCATCATTATCATCATCAATCAACCCTGATTTGTACATTATTGAACAGAGGCCTCTTCCAGATATTTCCATCTTCTGTTTTATGCGCTTCTGCTATTTAATTCTTCTTCTTCTTCAGATGCCATCTCCGCTACGAAGGTTGGCAATCATCATAGCTATTTTAATTTTTGATGCAGTAGCTCTAAATAAATGTTTTGAGCTGCATTCAAACCGTTCTCGCAGGTTCTTCAGCCATGAAATTCGTCTTCTTCCGATGCTTCTTCTGCCATCTATCTTTCCTTGTATTATGAGTCGCAGGATGCCATACTTCTCGCCCCCCATCACATGTCCGAGATACTGTAGTTTTCTTTCTTTAATTGTAAGTTCAACTTCCTTCTCTTTACTTATTCTTCTTAGTACTTCGTTGTTCGTAACTCTATCTACCCAGGAAACCCTCATAATTCTTCTATAGGTCCACATTTCAAAGGCGTTAAGTCGTCTCATTGTCTCTACATTTAACGTCCATGATTCCACTCCATAGTATAAGTACATTGTATATGTAACATTTTGTTAGGCGTACTTTAAGAGCTAATGTTAAATCTTTGCTACATAGGACCTTTTTCATTTTCATAAAATTAGAACGTGCTTTTTCGATTCTGACTTTGATTTCTGCAGTGTAGTCATTATTTTCTGTTATAAGTGTTCCTAGGTAAGTGTACTTTTTTACTCTTTCGATCTGCTGGCTCTCTACTATCAAGATTTCGTTAGTATTATCGTTGTTTTTACTAATTTTCATAAACTATTTAATTGGTCACAATTATTTCTTCCAATAATACAGTCATACAGTCACAATGTTCCAATCACACAATCACATGAAATTTATTACTCTTCTCTATACTTCTTCTGATACTTGTACACCTATTCTAACATCAGTAATGAGTCCATCATATTTCATCATTACTCCATTATTTTCACGTCAGTCCAATCTGATTGTCGGATAATTATTTTTATAGCCAGACAACAGACAATAAAGAATTAAAAAAAACTGTTATAAGATATAAAAATCAAACATGGGAATAAAAATGGGAGGAAGTGAAACCCTGTCTAGGTGGAAAATAGTCTTTGGAGGGATGGAGGTTCATACGAAATATAAGGGGGAAGACATATATACAACAAACCTACAAAACATCAACATCAATATATTTAAAAGTCACTAAAAATCAGTTCGGCTTTTTCACTAATAAATGTACGACTGATGCCATGTTTTCTGTACTACATGAGGTTTACCAAGCTCTAACACTAATCTTTATACTGCCACTGTTTTCTGTGACTATGCCAAAGCTTTTGATTGTGTAAATCACGACATCTTGATTAAAAAACTAAATTTCTATGGAATTCGAGGTATTTCTTTGAATTGGTTTCAATCCTTCTTGAATAATAGGAAACAACTAGTTAGAGCAAATGATACTGACTCTAGTCTCAAAAACATTGTATGTCGAGTACTACAAGGTTCAGTATTGGGTCCCCTTCTGTTCCTTATCTTTATAAATGACATCACTAATTTAAAAATCGATGGAAGAATTTTTCTTTTTGCTGATGATACCAGTATCACTTGGAGCAACTCAACTATTGCATCTCTTCATGAAACTATAACTTCGGATCTACTGACGATAAGGACCTGGTCTGACTCTAATTTACTCTCTTTTAACGTAGATAAAACAGTAGCATTATCCTATAAAGGAGCTCTTCAACCTTTGCCTCTTAATAACAGCCAGATCAGTACCGTTGATTCTGTAAAATTTCTTGGTATATTTTTAGACAGCAACCTCAAATGGTCCCTTTATATCGATTCGTCAAGTAAGAAACTCGCTTCAGCTTGCTATGCAATAAGATCTGTCTCAAGGGAACTCAATTTCCAATCTTCTAAAATAACATATTTTTCGTTGTTCGAGTCTCATCTTCGATATGGTCTTCCTTTTTGGGGTTCTAGTACAGCTGCTCAATTTGATGTTATTTTTAAATTGCAAAAAAGAGCAATAAGATATCTGTTTGGCCTCAGAAGATCTACACATTGCAGAGGTTACTTCAGAGATCACGGAATTTTAACTCTTCCATCTTTATATATTCTAAAAACGGTTTGTGTAATTCGTAAACACCTTCATGTCTTTCCAGCAGGGCCCAATCATCTTTACTCCACTAGAAATTCAATCTTTGATATTTATTTACCGATCACATCCACTGAGTTAGTAAAGAAATATATATTATATTCCGCAAAAAAAAACTTTACAACCATCTCCCTTTACAACTTAAATCTGCAACATCTTTCCCTAAGTTCCGTAAAATGACAGAAGCTTATCTATCTAAAAGACCATATTATTCAATAGAAGAATTTCTTAATGAATAACTAAGAAAATTGGGTTTTGTACGCAGTAGCTTAAACTTAAACTTGTCAGTTCCTAATCTTGTAAGTATGTTCAATTTGCAATTTATATAAATTTTGCAATAAATGATTTTATCTTTGCTTTTATATCTTATATACTGTATATTGACGATTTATCTAATTTTAGTAAATTGTAGTTGTTATTTGTTATTGATATTATTTTTCTTTTGACTGTATGTAAGCTTTGTCCATAAAATTGTAAAAATTTTCAGTGACAATAAAGCATATTTATATTCTATTCTAAGAGTTAATATATGAATATCTCCAACAAACACTCAGAATCCCAGAAGATACCAAATCCATTGACCAGAAATTAACATCGAAGACGAGCTAACTGCCAAAATAAAAATCATGAAAAATAAAAGAGCCTGCTGAATAGACCAGAAGGAATCACTGCTGAACTTCAAAAAAATGCAACACCAACGTTTGTTAGTATGCTAACAGAAATTTTTAATAGATACTTAAACGGAGATAATGTACCTGAAAGCTGAAAAAAGGATGAGTTTTCGCACCACGCTTTTCTTTAACGAATGTGTTAGATTTTTTCAATTTTTTTTTATTTTTTGCTTTTTAGTTGATTTTTTATAATATGTTTAATTTTAGTCACTCGTAACTAAAGAAAAGCTTTTCTTAAAAATATTTTTTCATATTTTTTTATTTTTTACTTTTTAGTCTTACACTTTTCAAACATTAAAATACAGGGTGAGGCAGATAAAGGGCCTATTAGAAATATCTCGAGAACTAAAGGCAACAGAATTATGAAAATTTTAATTAAGGGGTTTTGAAGAGTCATCTATTTAATGAAAATATTTTCATCTATTTGCTACTTCCGGTTATACCGGAAGTTGCTTATAACTTCGTTTTTTTAAATGGGACACCCTGTATATTTTTACATTTTTGGATTCTCTTCGATGTCTTCTTTCTTAAAATATGAGGTTTTGTAATGTTATACAGGGTATTTTAAAAGATTTACGTTTATTTATTAATTTCGTAGCAACATTCACACCCTGTAGAATTGTAGTAGTTTGACATCTAAAACTCTACTTACGTTCAAATGATTTTTAATATAGTCTACTATTGTTAAGAATCATTAGTATAGCTAAATTTTTAATTTTAGTATACAGGGTTGGTCGAAACTCGGAATGAGTATTTTCTGAGTTTTCTTAAATGTATTTTAGTATTGTAATGAAATGATATTTTATGGTACTTTTTTATTTCTTAAGCATTCCCTATACCTAACTGCTTTAATTTGTGCTTAATTGTTAATCGCACCAACAATCTTAACTACGTAGGTATTTTGATAGCTAAACTATTATTGGTAATTTTAAGGATCAGTCTGGATTAATATGTATTTATTTCTGAAAAATTATTTGTTATTGAATTTTTTCACGGCCAACCGAATAAAATTTTACGTATTTTTTGTTGCAATTAATGTTTGGCTTGAATCACCAATAACTCACAAATTAAAGCAATTAAGTATAGGGAATACTTATAAAATAAAAAAGTACCATGAAATATCATTTCATTACAATACTAAAATACAGGGTGTTACATTTAAGAAAACTCAGAAAATACTCATTCCGAGTTTCGACCAACCCTGTATACTAAAATTTCAAAATTAGCTATACTATTGATTCTTAACAATAGTAGACTATATTAAAAATCACTTGAATGTAAGCAGAGTTTTTAATGTTAAACTATAACAATTCTACAGTATGTGAATGTTGCTACGAAATTAATAAAAAAACGTAAATATCTTTTAAAATACCCTGTATAATATTACAAAACCTCATATTTTAAGAAAGAAGATATTGAGGAGAATCCAAAAAGGTAAAAATATACAGGGTGTCCCATTTAAAAAAACGAAGTTATAAGCAACTTCCGGTATAACCGGAAGTTGCAAAGAGATAAAAATATTTTCATTTAATAGATCATCCTTCAAAACCCCTTCATTCCAATTTTCATGATTCTGTTGCCTTTAGTTCTCGAGATATTTCTAATAGGCCAGTTATCTGCCTCACCCTATATATCGTCATGTTTATTAAAATATGTATAAAAACATATGATGTAAAAACATGAAAAGTAGTCTGAATCGGCAAAAAATTTGAAACTTTACTGTTTATATATGAAGCATAACGTAAACAATTAACGTAAAAAGTGAAACTATTAATAGTTCATATAATTCATATAGTTCAATCATTATTAATAGTTCATATAGTTCAATCTGTAAAAGTTTAAAGTTTCTTTATTGTAAAAAACAAGAGAATTTAAGCATTTTCCGTTAAAATCGTTTTTTATTTAAACAATTAATAAACAAAAAAAAATGATTGACTATTCGTGTATTGTTCCCGAGAATGCATATGTCTGCAAATTTTTAGTCATTTGCATTTAAGAAAAGGCAGTCAAATTAACGTCCAAAAATTTGACCCAAACTATTGAACTAAAGAAAAGCGTTTAATTAATTAATACGACAAAACGAATTCTAATGTTAATTGTGGCACAAAACGTCTCTACCGGTGGTTTTTCTAAGACTACGATAAAAACACGAATTTTTTGAATGCGAGTATTGGTTGAAGTTTTGTTTCGTATCGTATTGAAATTTGACACGAATAAACGCCGATTTATATATAAACAAATATATGAGCGTTCAAAATTTGAAACTTTATTGTTTACAGTAGAGCGTCGATTATCCGAACGTCGATCAACCGAACGACCGCTTATTCGAACTATCGACTCACGCGTCCCTCACTCGAATACCGAGCAAGCGTTAGTAATTGACGCTTAAAATATCTTCAATTTTCTTCAATACTGTATCCAAAAATAATTATGTTGTTGCAAAGACTGCACTTTTTGTTTAGTTGCTAGTTGTCATTATCAAGATATAAATAAATATGTAGGTATATAAATATGGCTTTTATTCACTTGTGGATAAATATGTATGACTATAAATATGTATCAATATATTGTAGTTCGATTATCCGAACAAATCGGTTTTCCGAACACCTATGTCCCCCAATTAGTTCGGATAATCGACGCTCTACTGTATTTATGAAGCATAACGTAAGCAATTAACGTAAAAAGTGAAATTTTGTATAGTTCATATCAATAGCTACAATCCGTAAAGGTTTCTCCAGTTACTATATGGACAATTATTAATGAAACACCCTGTATACTCTTCAAAATCTATACGAATGAGGCTCTGCAGAAATGGAGATCATGCTCTGGAATGGGTATATGTACCATTAAACGAGGAAACAACCTTATATTAACCAGAGAAAGATTTTAGGAAAGCGTAGCGTTGAAAGGCTCATCTATCCAGCTTTTAGAGCAGCTGTAAAGAGAATGTAAAGAGTCATGATGATCGCCAACCTTCCAAAGAAGAGAGCACCTTAAGATGTTACTTTCTCTGTTGCTTCTATTACTTTCCTGTGAAATTCTTCATTTTAAGAAGCTATTAAAGTATTCCGTCCAGAGTATTTTTGCATATTTTCGATTTGAGATGATAAGAAGTCTTGATGGAACCCTCTCTCTCCATTTCTCTCAACCTCTCTTTATCTCTCTCTCTCTCGTTGTCAATCTTTATCTATCCACTTTTTAATGTAGATTTCTCTCAACTGCTTTTATATTTCTCCATTTTGCACCAATTTCATCTTTGCCCTCCACTGCTCTTATGTCGTGTACATATCTCCTTTGGGGTCTTGTTGTGTTTCTTTTCGTCTCTCTTACATACTTATAAATTATAAAACGGTCATGTGAAAACGAAAGAACCAACAACTAACCCTTGAGAAAATGGAGACAATATACTTAATAGTCATGGTTTTGGTGATGATGAGGCACACGTGGTAACAAAAAAAAGAATGTGTGTGTACTTTGTACGCACGTAAGAAGTTATACTTCTACTACATATTATGTGATTTTTAAGACAATACCAAAAATTTAAAAAAATAAAAGAATAAAACGCACACAAACACATTGAAAAATGCCACAAAGAAAAAATGATTTCTGAACGATAATAATTGTTGGCAAAAATTTTAAATACGCATTTTCTGAAAAAAAAAATTATGTAACAAATATACTTACAATCATAAAATGCATAAAAAAAAAAAAATAAAAACTTGCATCGGGAATCGAACCCGTGAATTTCGGGGCGCTTTGATTCGTAATCGAAGCATAGACTCACTCGTCCAATTCCACATTATTTGTCATGTGGAAAAATAGGGTAACTGAACGTTTTACTGTTTGACAGTTGTTTTGAATATAATTAAATTATGTAGTTTAAATTTTGTGGAAGAAAATATTAAAATATAACAAAACAGTAAGAAAACAATATATTAGATGAAGATTGGTAGAACTTTTGTTGGTAATCAAATTAAGTATGTAAATCAAAGCATTACATACCTACTAGATAAATAAATCTACGCCAAAAAATCATAATTTAAAAATAAAAATCGGACCTAATTTGGGATTTCTCTCTAAAATCCCCATTCTTGAGAAAATAAATGTACAGTAGAGCGTCGATTATCCGAACGTCGATCAACCGAACGACCGCTTATTCGAACTATCGACTCCCGCGTCCCGCACTCGAATACCGAGCAAGCGTTAGTAATTGACGCTTAAAATATCTTCAATTTTCTTCAATATTGTATCCAAAAATAATTATGTTGTTGCAAAGACTGCACTTTTTTGTTTAGTTGCTAGTTGTCATTATCAAGATATAAATAAATATGTAGGTATATAAATATGGCTTTTATTCACTTGTGGATAAATATGTATGACTATAAATATGTATCAATATATTGTAGTTCGATTATCCGAACAAATCGGTTTTCCGAACACCTATGTCCCCCAATTAGTTCGGATAATCGACGCTCTACTGTATTTCAACCTAATCCAAATGTATAGTTACAATATGATTATAATAAAAACTACTTACCAAATTAGTACGAGTTTTCCTTGTCCAAAATAGTCCAAAAGTCCAAAAATATAGGTATATGAAAACTATTTAAAAAGGCAGTATAACTATTAACTAACTTTTGTTTGTTGTTTCTTTTCACACAAATTTTAAAACGCAACAACCATAAATAATCTAACTACAGCTGTGCCACAGCCGCCATATTGAATAATTTTTGACATGTCATTTGAACATGCAATCAGAACAAAGTTATAATGCGCATGCGTCGGGATCATAGGTTTTAACATATAAAAATTCACCCTCATATCGCCGGTAAAGAAGTATAACTTCAAAACACATTCGTAGTAAACTAAGAACGGACATTCATATGAACAAACATTCCCAAATTTTCCAAGGAAAAAATGAAAAAAAGTATCAATAAAATATAATTTCATCCGCAAACAAGGTTTATTGTGTATAAACTATCGAGAAACTTCAAATCAAAATCACTCAAACAATATACTGCTGAATCCAGATGGACACATAAATCCTAAAATAGAAGAGAAAAATGAAACTATAAAAGAGAAATAAATTGGTTTTCGACGCATAACTAAATTTAAGCTATATTTTATTGTTGCTCGGGTTTTATTTTAATTTTAATACTTTAACGTGTACAGGGTGTAACAAAAAGGTAGATCATAAATTAAATCACATTTGAGGCCGCTAGAACACAAGGGATGTAAGTGCTAAGTTTTGAGAAAATTTTGTTCAAAGTTCTAGACAATTCTAAAAATCTAGGTATCTACTGGTTAGCATGTTTTCAATGACATGTCATTTTTGATCATGTTATTGTTTAGTTTATGTAGAAAGTTTGAAGCTATGTTTTCTATGTGTTTGTGAGTCCATTTTTGTATACAGGGTGAGTCATGAGGAACTGTACATACTCCTACCTCGTATAAAGGCTCCTATGGGGAATAACAAATGACCATTAAAAAGTGTCTGCTCCAATTGTTTAATAATATACAGGGAGAGTTTCGCATTTTGACAGAAATTTGTATTCGTCATAATTTTTGAACGGTTAGATCGATCTGTCTCTTATTTTGGCCAATCGTTACACTATTACCACCCAATCAACTGATTTATTCAAACTAGAAAAAAATCAGGTCCGGCTTCAAAAAAATTAGTTCGTTTGGATCTTAGAAAAAATTTCACCCTGTATACGCTTTTTGAAAACTATAATATGAATTTTACAAATTAGACAAATAGGTAATTAAAATGGCATATTTATTTTTTCCCCACACGATTACTTAATTTTTTATAAAAAAATCAAATTTGACTACGAATTAAAAGTTTGGTAAAGTAAATCATAGATTTAAAAAAATTAACTTTTATTACAAAAATTAATTTTTTTTAACAAATATTTGATTTATGTTACCACCCAATCAACTGATTTATTTAAACTAGAAAAAAATCAGGTCCGGCTTTAAAAAATTAGTTCGTTTCGGTCTTAGAAAAAATTTCACCCTGTATACGCTTTTTGAAAACTCTAATATGAATTTTACAAATTAGACAAATAGGCAATTAAAATGGCATATTTATTTTTTCCCCACACGATTACTTAATTTTTTTGAAAAAAATCAAATTTGACTATGAATAATAATTAAAAGTTTGGTAAAGTGAACCATATATTTAAAAAAAATTAACTTTTATTGCAAAAATTAATTTTTTTAAACAAATATTTGATTTATGTTATCACCCAATCAACTGATTTATTCAAACTAGAAAAAATCAGGTCCGCCTTTAAAAAATTAGTTCGTTTGGGTCTTAGAAAAAATTTCACCCTGTATACGCTTTTTGAAAACTCTAATATGACAAATAGGCAATTAAAATGGCATATTTATTTTTTCCCCACACGATAACATAATTTTTTATTAAATATCAAATTTGTCAAAATCGGAATTTAAACCTAAAAATGAAAAAAAAAGATGAAATCACGGTTTAAGTCGCTAAAACGTTCCATTTAAAAAAAAATTTCTGAAATTTTTACAGCACTTATCTCTTGCCATTGTGAAGACTATGACAATTGTTGTAGACTTTCAGTCTCCTTCTCGTAAAAGTTATGAATTTTTAAATATAAAAGGTGCAGCTACGTGAATTGTAAAGTTAAATCGCAAATATTATGTGAAAAAATTTAAAATTTATCTATTTGATCACGTCTATGTTAAACTATAGAGTCCAAAGAGAAGTGTTATGGGGAGTTTTAGATCTAGACGTGTTATAGAAAAAAAAATGGTGAAACTTTTAATTTTAAGAAAAACGTTGTTTAATTTTTTTTATTTTTATGGTAAAATTGCAATTTTGACACATTTGATTTGTTAATAAAAAATTAAGTAATCGTGTGGGGAAAAAATAAATATGCCATTTTAATTGCCTATTGTCTAATTTGTAAAATTCATATTAGAGTTTTCAAAAAGCGTATACAGGGTGAAATTTTTTCTAAGACCCAAACGAACCTATTTTTTAAAGTCGGACCTGATTTTTTTCTAGTTTGAATAAATCAGTGGATTGGGTAGTGGCATAAATCAAATATTTGTTTAAAAAAATTAATTTTTGTAATAATAGTTAATTTTTTTTAAATCTATGGTTCACTTTACCAAATTTTTAATTCATAGTCAATGATTTTTTTATAAAAAATTAAGTAATCGTGTGGGGAAAAAATAAATATGTCATTTTAATTGTCTATTTGTCTAATTTGTAAAATTAATATTAGAGTTTTCAAAAAGCGTATACAGGGTGAAATTTTAACTAAGACCCAAACGAACTAATTTTTTAAAGCCGGACCTGATTTTTTTCTAGTTTGAATAAATCAGTTGATTAGGTGGTAATAGTGTAACGATTGACCAAAATAAGAGACACATCAATCTGACGGTTCAAAAATTATGACGAATATAAATTTCTGTCAAAATGCGAAACTCGCCCTGTATATTATTAAACAATGGGAGCAGACACTTTTTAATAGTCATTTGTTATTCCCCATAGGGGCCTCTATACGAGGTAGGAGTATGTACAGTTCCTCATGACACACCCTGTATAACCCAATTTCCTAAACATTGTCACTTACACATGCTGTGTTCTAGGGGCCTCATATTCTGGGATAAAAATATATAAGTTCGATTGAACCTAACTTACCTTAGTACAAATGTGCACATAAGAAAAATTACAGCCCTTTGAAGTTACAAAATGTAATCGATTTTTTTCAATATATCAAAAACTGTTACAGATTTTATATTGAAAATTAACATGTGGCTTTCTTATGACGGGAACATCTTTAAGAACAAATAACAGTGAAATTTGTGCACCCCATAAAAATTTTATGGGGTTTCCCCCAAATTTTTGTGTACGTTCAATTAAATTATTATGGCGGTACCATTAGTTGAACACAATGTTTTTAAAACTTTTTTGCCTCTTAGTACTTTTTCGATAAGCCGGTTTTTATCGAGATATTTTGAACATTTGTATAATCCATTATATATTTTTAAATGATTAAGTAAGATTACAGATTATTTTCATTATTATTACCAGGTCTCCACTAACTTAACCATTTACAAATATGTGGTGGATTTTACAAAAAATGTTCAAAATATCTCGATAAATATTGGCTTATGGAAAAGTACTAAGAGGCAAAAAGTTTTAAAAACATTCTGTTTAACTGATTGTACCGCAGTAATAATTTAATTGGAACGTACACAAATATTTGGGGAGTTTAAGGGAACAACACCCCCATAAAATTATTATGATGTGTACAAATTTCACTGTTATTTTTTAATTTTTTTTTAGATATTCCTGCCATAAGAATGCCACATGTCCATTTTCAATAAAAAACTCTCTAATAATTTTCGATATGTTGGAAAAAATCTATTTTCATGTTGTAACTTCAAAGGGAAAGGAAAGTACTGAGGAAAATACTAGAACCTGTGAGGGAAAACGGAATCTTCAGAAGTCGATACAACAACGAGCTTTATTAACTATATAAGGAAATACCCCTGTCACACTTCATTAGAATACAAATATTGCAATGGGCAGGACATGTGATAAGAATGGCAGAGGATAGGCTACCAAAAAGAGCACTGAATGCTAGAACGCAGGGAAAGAGACCGGTTGGAAAGCCAAGAAAACGCTGGGAAGACACAGTAAACAGCGACGCACTAGCCCTTTTAGGAGTCCGTGTATGGAGAAGAGCAGCCACAGGAAAGCAAGGGTGGAGACAAAAAATAAAGGAGGCCAAGGCTCAATTTGGGCTGTAGTGCCGTAGAAGAAGAAGAAGAACTTCAAAGGGCTGTAACTTTTTTTATGTGCACATTTGTACTAAGGTAAGTTAGGTTCAATCGAACTATTTTTGGTCCCAGAATATGTCATATAATTTATTACCTACCTTTTTGTTACACCCTGTATATCGTGCACTAATACAAGTAAACACAAAACAAGAAACGGCTGGTTGAAGTTTAAAAAGACAAGAAATCATCGACAATAACAGTATGACAAATTTTAGAGATCAGGGACAATATGCAAAAATATTAAAATGAATGTACAACCTTCAATGTTATGTGAACATTGGCGTTCCAAAATTTCTTTATAACTGGTTGGAAAATAATAGATGTTCACATTCGTATACGATTATAATACAGTTTTATGTAGATTATAGTATATGTGACATAATGCTACTAGATCTAAAATTTATAGGATGAAAAGTTTCGTAATGTTTTCCGTTTTTGTTTTTTTCTTCTTTTTCTTCTTCGTTCGACTAGGTTTACTTTTGTTTGTCTGCCTCTTATTCTGTTTCAGTTGTTGTTGACTGTACATTGTCTTTCCACCTTTTCGGCGGCCTTCCAACGGGTCTTCTGCTATACGGCTTGTTGTTTTTACAGATGTTCGCTAATCTATCTGGTTCCATTCGGTTTACATTTTCGTTCCAGTTTTTCTTTCTTGTTTTTATCCACTGTTAATATTTTGAATTTTGCATCGTTCTGGTATAGTTCTGTTGCTTTGTCTCTCTCTTAATGGTATGTCAGTTATTGATCTTAATACTTTCATTTCGATATTGTTGATTTGTTGTTTCGTCTTTCTTGTATCGGTCCTTGTCTCCGCTGCATATGTTAGGAGTTTTTTTTTGTTTTCGTAAAATAAAAATATTTTCACCTCGATTAAAAATATTTTTACTATTATAAATAATATATATTATACCTACATAGTAAAAATATTTTACTTTTCTTTGCTCGGCAACCTTGTCTACTAATAGGGTGTAGGAATGAAATGGCTGTCATTTCAACTATGCATGAATCTCTTCCAGATCTTCCTCATTTTTGCCATAACCTGTGCTTATTTATACCTCTCGTACGTCTCTTAATTCTTCATCACATTTGTTTTGGATTATCTTCTTTTTCGTTGGTTTTGTTCATCTCCTCGTTGAACGCTTGTTCGTAATGTCTTTTTTCATTTTCTGTGATTAACCTTGTTGTAAACCTTATTTATTCTGTGTTTTTCTGTGTTTAAGTTCTTCAGAACTGCTTCTTCTTCTTCTTCCTTCTTGTATGTAGGCTTTAAAGCCTGTTTCTTCTTCAATATTAGCCTCCTAAATTGTTTAAATTATCGCACCATCTTTTTCTTGGTCTGCAAATACTTCTTCGTCCATTTGGTGACCTATCTCGTGCTATTCGTACTATCCTATCCTCTCCCATTCTACTAATGTGTTCGTTCCACTCCTGTTTCCGTTTTGTCACCCATCCATTTATGTCTTCTACATTGCATGCTTTTCTTATGTTTTCGCTTCTCTCCCTATCCAAGAGACTTTTCCCTGATATTCGTCGAAGTATTTTCATCTCTGTTGTTTCTAGTAGTCGTCTCGTTTTAGATGTGTCAGGTCTTGTCTCCGCCGTGTATTTCAATATAGGTCTAATTCCTGCTTTATAGATTCTTGTTTTTGTGTTTTGTCTTAGGTGTTTGTTTAGATCCCGCCGCTTTACTTGTTTTTATGTTTTTAAGCTTTGTTGTCGTACTTCTTCTTCAACATCTCCGTAACTAGTTATTTCTATTCCCAGATATCTAAACCTTGCTTCATGCTTTATTATTTTCCCATCAATCTCGATTTTACATCGTAGTGGGTATTTATATGTTGTCATATCATATATTTGGTTTTTTCTGCTAATATTATCATATAGTATTTGTTGGCTATTGTATTGAAGATGTGTGTTAATCTTTGGAGATCGTCATAACATAATATTTGGATTTCTTTGTTCCCCATTCTGTAACCATGACCTTTGCGTACTGCTTGTATTATTTCGTCCATTATTATATTAAAAAGCAGTGGGCTTAACGAGTCACCTTGTCTGACTCCTCTTTGTACTGGTATAAACTGCGTTAGTTTTACATTTATCTTTGCCTGTATTCGATTATGGAAGATGGTGTTTTTGATGGTTTGTATAATATTGATTGGTATGTGCCTTTTACACAGTAGGTATATGACGTCTTCGACTTGGATGCGATGGAAAGCCTTTGTCAGGTATATAAAACATAGATATGCTGGTTTATTGTGCTCGATGGCCTTTTCTGTGATTTGTCTTAGTACAAATACGGCGTCTACGCAGGATCTTCCGGATCTGAATCCTTGTTGTTCATCTGATAAAGTTGTTAGTTTATTGATTTTGTTGGTTTGGACTTTTGTGATAAGTGGTTTTTAAACTTTCCTTAAGTGCGGTGTTCAGTAGATTTATACCTCTATAATTGTTGGGGTCTTCTTTGTCTCCTTTCTTGAACATTGGTATAATTTTGCTGTTTCTCCATGCGTCTGGTATCTTGCAGTGCAATATTAGTTTTTGTGTAAGTTTTGTCATCTCTAGGGTTATACTTTCTCCTCCGTGTTTTAGAAGCTCGTTGGTTATTTCGTCTGGTCCTGGTGACTTTCTATTTTTGAGTGAATTTATGGCTATCTCTACTTCCTGAAAACTGATTTCTATTTCGTGTCTTAATTCAGGTAGGTTATTGTGTTGATTATTATTTTCCTTTCCTTTAAATAGTTCCGTCAAGTATCTTTCCCATTCGTTTGCTGGTATGTTATTGTATTCCTTCAATTCTTCATTCTGCCATCTTCAGAATTGGTATGATCTATTTCATTCTTGCTCCTACCAGAAAGAATCTTCATCCGACCCTCTCGATATCCTGATGTTAGTAATACACTTTTCTTCATTCTTTTCAATAAATACATAATCGATCTGATTGATTACTTTTCCATTTAGAGATGATAGTCCAGAGAAATAAGATTTTTCTCGTGACACATCCCCCTCCAGGCCGAAACCAAATTTTTTGAGTAGTATGGACATCTATATTATTAACCTATATGTTTCCTGCAGCCGATTTTGATGATATACATAGTTATAAACAAATGAAGATCGAAAAACGGTAAATTATCGCTTTTTTCGTCTATTACCAAAAAGTTAAGCACAAATTTGAGAGTAAGAAACTCATAAATCGTATAAAAAACTTCAATATGTCATTCGCTGTATATGTCCATCCTTATTGGTTGCTTAGAAAATTGCAAAATAAATCATAAATTTTGAGTTTTTATAAATATTCATAACTTAGGTAAAAATTAACTTAGAATCTTCTTATTACACGAAATGCCGAGACTTCTTGTACTTAAATTATACTTTAAATTTCAAAGCAATTGGTCAAATAGTTTAAAAGTTATTTAATTTGTTTATCCCAAATTCATTTTTTTTGCAACACTATAAGTCAGAAAATTACGAGGTTACAATAATACTTCAGACAGTTTAGGAAAGAAGAACATTTATACTATTACCTTAATTAAAAATAAATGACAAAAAATAATTTTAAACAGTGTAAAATTATTTTGCAAAAACATGTCGATTTTTTGCTTACTTATAAACAATTAGAATAACTTTTTAACCGTTACCCGTAGAAAAATTATGTTTTCACATTTATAAAGAGTGAATTTTTATACACATTTAGAAAGAAAAACAACTGTTCTAGAACATTTAGGGACAAAGTTAGCCCCCCCCCCCATTTTTTTAATTCACATGTTTTTGCAGAATTATTTTGCAATATTTATAATTGTTTTTTGTCATTTTTTTTTAATTAAATAAATACTGTAAATTTTCTTCTTTCATAAACTATCCAAAATATTACTGTAACTTCATCATTTTCTGACTTACAGTGTTGCAAAAAAAATTAATTTTGGATAAACAAATTAAATAACTTTGAAACTATTTGACCAATTGCTTTGAAATTTAGGGTATGATTTAAACACCATAAGTCTCAGCATTCCGTGAAATAATAAGGTTCTAAGTTAATTTTTACATAAGTTATGAATATTTATATAAACTCAAAATTTATTATTTATTTGGCAATTTTCTAAGCAACCAATAAGGATAGACATATTCAGCGAACGCCATATTGAAGTTTTTTATACGGTTTAAGAGTTTATTACTCTCAAATTTGTTTAAAATGCCCAATTTTTTAGTAATAGACGAAAAAAGCGAAAATTTACCGTTTTTTGATCTTCATTTGTTTATAACTATGTATATCATCAAAATCGGCTGCAGGAAATATTTAGGTTATTATTATAGATGACCATATTACTCGAAAAATTTGGTTTTGGCCTGGAGGGGGTTGTGTCACCAACACGATATTTTTTTTCCTTATTTCTCTGAACTATGATCTTCCCGTTGAAAGTATGTGCTCTTAACAATCAGATTATTTTCATTGGCGAACTGTATTAGCAAATGGCCATTATTATTTTTTGTTCTCTGTTGTAAACTGTATTTACCTATCGTAGATGTATAATGTATAGATTTCTTCCATGCTAATTTTTGTAATTTTCTATTTCAAGTCCAATTTGCCCTAACAGCTAACAGCTTCGTTTCGTGTAAGGCTATAATAAGATTTGTATTTACATATTTACTTCTGCAGTCAAGTGTTTTAGCTTTCCTTCCTCAAACGACCCTCTAATATTCCACGTTCCTATCTCTGTATATATTTTTCCTTTGCTAAACTGTTTTTATTTTATTTTTTGTTACAATATGTTCTTCTCGTTTTCCTTTTACGTGCCTTGTCGTTATTGAACTCACTCGAAAAAACTCTTTAAAATTATTGTTTAATAACAAAACTATTACCTTTATAATGACGATATTAACATCCAAAGATTTAATCAAAAACTAAAAACTGTAAATATTTCTCGCAAATACTACAACTTGTTACGTCACCAATGAAGCAAAATTATAAAAAGTTGTAAGGTACGCTTGCAAAACTAAGTGAGATTGAGGAAGTGATAAACATGTACAAATCACTTGATTCTCCGGACAAAATTCCATGTCTAGTACACACGATATTTAGAATATAATAAATACAATATTGTAAATATATGATATCAGTTAAAAT
Source organism: Diabrotica virgifera virgifera (assembly GCF_917563875.1). Classification (NCBI taxonomy): domain Eukaryota; kingdom Metazoa; phylum Arthropoda; class Insecta; order Coleoptera; family Chrysomelidae; genus Diabrotica; species Diabrotica virgifera. The sequence continues at coordinate 148,233,473 of NC_065452.1, read as the reverse complement.
TGATTAAGGATATAAAGATAAAAGTAAAGATAAGAAAATGAAATTGAAGTTACCGGAAAGATTGTAAACTTTACAAAATAAATACATATTTTGAATATTATTTGTATGCATGTACAATGCCTCTGTGCTTTAGCACTATTTTTTTGCAGGCAGAATATAATATATAATTTAAACTTCGTTTTCGTTAATAAATTCGCGAAGTTTGTTCGTTCGTTAGTTTGTGCGTCGCCGCCTGTGCAATACTCGGAGCCGATCTACCGATGGAACTATAATGTAAGTCTGTTTCCTGAATCCAAATCTGAAAACGGCATTTCTATAATTCGAACCATCTTCGAGATTGCCTAACGACCTAACTTAACCTCAAAGTCGAATTTTCGACTTACGGCATGATATATTATCAATTCAATGTGTTTTTACGTAGATTACGAATCGATATCTCGAACCAAATTCAAAATAACCGATCTCAAATTCGATAAATCGAACTTTTTGAATCCCCAGGCATTTGGTATATCATGTAAATTTAGATTATATTGCATATTATAAACTAATATTTTTAAAAACTGACAAAATATATTATTTGACCTAATTTATTATAAGACGTAATTCATTACACGACATATTTTACACAATTTTCGGTATGATAATGCTCGCATTCTCAGCTTGTTTTTAATTACAATCAACATCTTTAAATTACATTTAAAAACACTTTATACTCTTCAGCTTAAATCAAAAAATTTTATTTTCCTTGTATACCAATAAATATTTTGCAATTTTTATTCCTGATTATTGATCAAGATGTGATGCAGAACTTTTTATGAAGAATCAATTTTTCGAAAAATCAATAATAAGGGAAGTTTCCATTTGTTCCCAACTTAGTGAGACATACTGTATATACAGGGTGTAACAAAAAGGTAGGTCATAAATTAAATCACATATTTTGGGGCCGAAAATAGTTCGATTGAACTTCACTTGTCTTAGTACAAATGTTCACATAAAAAAAGTTACAAGCCCTTTGATTTTACAAAATGAATATCGATTTTTTTTTTCAATATATCAAAAACTGTTAGAGATTTTATATTGAAAATGGACATGAGGCTTTCTTATGGCAGGAACATCTTTAAAAAAAATAACAGTGAAAATTGTGCACCTCATAAAAATTTTATGGTGGTTTTTTTCCCTTAACTCCCACAAATGTTTACGTATGTTCCAATTAAATTATTATTGTGATACATATCTTTAATTAAACACAATGTCTTTAAAACTTTTTTACCTCTTAGTACTTTTTCGATAAGCCAGTTTTTATCGAGAATTTTGAACATTTGTAAAATCCACCACATATTTGCAAATGATTAAGTAAGATTATAGAGCCTTGGTAATCATTTGAAAATGTATTTATAATTTACATTTTGTTAGGTACTCAGGGAAACATATTAAAAATACTAAGAGGCAAAAAAGTTCTAAAAACATTGCGTTTAACTAATGGCACTACATTCATAATTTAATTGGAACGTAAACAAACTTTTGGGGGGTTTAAGGGAACAAAACCCCCACAAAATTTTTATGGGGAAAACAAATTTAACTGATATTTTTTCAAGATGTTCCTGCCATAAGAAAGCCACATGTCCATTTTCAATATAAAAACAGTTTTCGATATATTGGAAAAACTCGATTTTCATTTTGTAACTTCAAAGGACTGTAACTTTTTCAAGTGCACATTTGCACTAAGGTAAGTAGGTTCAATCGAACTATTTTTGGTCCCAGAATATGTGATTTAATTTGTGACTTGACTTTTTGTTACACCCTGTATATTTAATTAACCGAACAGGTGCATTGTATACAGATGCCAGTTGAGTGGAATTTCACTGTGATATTATTTAATCTGTATTAAATTTTAATTCAAATGAATTAAATAGTGTATATAAATTTATATCAACAAAAAAATAATGGCAACACAATCTTATCTAAACATTTGATAAGGTAGATGTAAGGCGAACATGTAGGCCTGCCCTGTGCAAAATTAGGAAGTCGGCGGGCCTGTGTGTGAGTACACTCCTGCTGATTATTCCTGCGAAGGGGATATGCGAGATCTGGCAACGCCGGCAGTGCCATGCACACAGACGCTGACATTCGCCGTCGTCCTCGCTTGCTGGTGCTTGGGCTTTTGCCCCACGCGTCTTAGTAACCCGCCAGCTGACTCGAACAGAGTAAATACTGACATTGGTTGGCTCGGGTGACGTCATCGAATCGTATCGACCAATACCACGGTCGGATGTCGTTGGATCATCTCAACTTGGCACGAGTCCTGCTACATGGTAGTTTGTAGTTTATCGCGTGGTGCGCTCTGTTCAGTACCAAGAACTCTTTTCGAACTTTGGAAGTGTTCGTTTTTGATCTCATATTTTAAAAACTTTTGAATTTTCACTGAGGCGTCAACTTAGTAGCGGCGAAACGCGTTGTTTTTGGTGGTTGTGATCAAAATTTAGTTTTTTCTTTATTTCCTATACAAGTTATGTGATTGGAAATTTTGTTCTACGGAAAACTGGGTAAGTGTTTTTGCTTTACCTGGGACTCCCCTTGAAGTTGCAGGAAAATCGTGATTCTAACGGCAGGATCCGTACTTGTGAGAATCTTGCTGGGACACGAGTATACTAAGCAATTATTAATTATTGTCCAAGTATACGCTTTTTATTTGTTTAATACTAATTTATGAATTCGTATTTTGTCATCGTTTGCGGAAAACTGCGGTTGAATATCTTCACACATTTGCAATTTGCAAACAAAAAAATTTAAACTAACTCTTATTTACTAACTTCTTGAAAAAATATCCTCGAAACTAAGATTATTAATGCTATCTGGGATGGCCTGTGTTTAAAGTAAACATTCTCTTAGACTATATAACTAGTTTTACTATTTTTAAATTAAAAACAAACATCTCGCAATGTTTGTAACTATATTTAGTAACAATGGTTTTTATCGACTTCTTAAAAATAGTATACTATTTCTATTTTTATCGGAATTGATTCTCTCTCGTTTTACTTCCTTGCGATAAGCAAATAATACAATAAATTTTTGGAAACATGGACAATTCGATTATTATTCAAAAATTTATTAGAAAATTGCCGCCTAAAATTGCAACTAAAAAAAAACTTATCCAGAGGTAAATCCTAAAAATCTTACAGTTTCTCTTATCCTGGATTAATTTTTTTCCTCTTCATCTTTTCATCAAAATGGACTCATTAATTAGTTGTTTCTTGTTGCATGTGATGTGAAACAAAACCTTGCGGACAAATTAAATTTGACTGTAATTACAGTGAGCATGTTTTCGAGAAAAATACTTAATATATTTGCAGGATTTTGAAAAGATTTATCCATTCTTCATTCTTAAATGTTCTCCGCCTAAAATCGCAACAGAAAAAACTCATCCAGGCCTATCCTAAAAATCTTTTAATTTCTCTTATCCGGTATTAGTTTTTTTTCTTCCTCCTCTTTTCATTATAATGGACTTTTAATCATAATGGACTCATTAATCAGTTGTTGCATGTGGTGTGAAAAAACCCTTTGCAAATTAAATTTGACTGTAATTACATCAGTGAGCATGCTTTCGAGAAAAATACTTAATATATTTGCAGGATTTTGAATATTTTAGACCATTTTTCATTCTTAAATTTTCTCCGCCTAAAATCGCAACTCATCCAAATGTATATTCTAAAAATCTTTTAGTTTCTCTTATCCGGGATTAATATTTTCTTCTTTCTGCTCTTTTCATCATAATGGACTCATTAACCAGTTGTTGCATGTGGTGTGAAAAAAAACCCTGGACAAATTAAATTTGACTGTAAATACGAATTCAATGAACATGTGTTTGAGAAAAATACTTATATTTGCAGGATTCTGAATAGTTTTAACCATTCTCCATTCTTAAATTTTCTTCGCCTAAAATCGCACCTCAAAAAAAACTCATCCAGATTTAAATCCTGAAAGAAAATCCTTTAGTTTCTCTTATCGTGGATTAATTTTTCTTCTTCCTCCTCTTTTCATCTTAATGGTCTCATTAATCAGTTGTTGCATGTGGTGTGAAAAAAACCCTGGACAAATTAAATTTGACTGTAATTACAGTGAGCATGCTTTCGAGAAAAATACTTATATTTGCAGGATTTTGAATATTTTAACCATTCTTCATTCTTAAATTTTTTCCGCCTAAAATCGCAACTCATCCAGATGTAAATTCTAAAAGTCTTTTAGTTTCTCTTATCTGGGAGTAATTTTTTTTTCTTTCTCCTCTTTTCATCATAATGGACTCATTAACCAGTTGTTGCATGTGGTGTGAAAAAAACCCTGGACAAATTAAATTTGACTGTAAATACGAATTCAATGAACAAGTTTTTGAGAAAAATACTTACATATTTGCAGGATTTTGAATAGTTTTAACCAATCTTCATTCTTAAATTTTCTTCGCCTAAAATCGCAACTCATCCAGAGGTAAATTCTAAAAATCTTTTAGTTTCTTTTATCCGGGATTAATATTTTCTTCTAAAAAGGGGTAGTTCCCTGGGTTGGCTGTATACTAATATTTTCTTCTTCTTCCTCTTTTCATCATAATGGACTCATTAATTAGTTGTTGCATGTGGTGTGAAAAATCCCTGGACAAATTAAATTTGTTTGTAGTTATGCATTCAGTGAGCATGTTTTTGGGAAAAATACTTATATTTGCAGGATTTTGAATACTTTTAACCATTCTTCATTCTTAAATTTTCTTCGCCTAAAATCGCACCTCAAAAAAAACTCATCCAGAGGTAAATCCTGAAAATCCTTTAGTTTCTCTTATCGTGGATTAATTTTTCTTCTTCCTCCGCTTTTTCATCTTAATGGTCTCATTAATCAGTTGTTGCATGTGGTGTGAAAAAAACCCTGGACAAATTAAATTTGACTGTAATTACAGTAAGCATGCTTTCGAGAAAAATACTTATATTTGCAGGATTTTGAATATTTTAACCATTCTTCATTCTTAAATTTTTTCCGCCTAAAATCGCAACTCATCCAGATGTAAATTCTAAAAGTCTTTTAGTTTCTCTTATCCGGGATTAATATTTTCTTCTTCCTCCTCTTTTCATCATAATGGACTCATTAATCAGTTGTTGCATGTGGTGTGAAAAATCCCAGGACAAATTAAGTTTGGTTGTAGTTATGCATTCAGTGAGCATGTTTTTGGGAAAAATACTTATATTTGCAGGATTTTGAATACTTTTAACCATTCTTCATTCTTAAATATTCTTCGCCTAAAATCACAACTCTAAACTCATCCAGAAGTAAATCCTGAAAATCCTTTAGTTTCTCTTATCCTGGATTAATATTTTATTTTTCCTCCTCTTTTCATTTTAATGGACTCAATAATCAGTTGTTACATGTGGTGTGAAAAAAAACCTGGACAAATTAAATTTGGCTGTAATTATGCGTTTAGTGAGCATGTTTTTTGGTAAAATACTTATATTTGCAGAATTTTGAATAGTTTTAACCAATCTTCATTCTTAAATTTTCTTCGCCTAAAATCGCAACTCATCCAGAGGTAAATTCTAAAAATCTTTTAGTTTCTCTTATTCAGGATTAATATTTTATTCTTCCTCCACTTTTCATCTTAATGGACCCATTAATCAGTTGTTACATGTGGTGTGAAAAAAACCGTGGACAAATTAAATTTGGCTGTAATTATGCATTCAGTGAGCATGTTTTTTGGTAAAATACTTATATTTGCAGGATTTTGAACAGTTTTAAACATTCTTCAATCTTAAATTTTCTTCGAATCGAACTAAAAAAAAACTCATCCAGAGGTAAATTCTGAAAATCCTTTAGTTTCTCTTATCCGGGTTTAATTTTTTCTTCTTCCTCCTCTTTTCATCATAATGTACTCATTAACCAGTTGTTGCATGTGCGGTGTGAAAAAAAAACCTGGACAAATTAAATTTGACTGTAAATACGAATTCAATGAACATGTTTTGAGAAAAATACTTTATTTGCAGGATTTTGAATAGTTTTAACCATTCTTCATTCTTAAATTTTCTTCGCCTAAAATCGCACCTCAAAAAAAACTCATCCAGAGTTAAATCCTGAGAGAAAATCCTTTAGTTTCTCTTATCGTGGATTAATTTTTCTACTTCCTCCTCTTTCATCTTAATGGTCTCATTAATCAGTTGTTGCATGTGGTGTGAAAAAAACCCTGGACAAATTAAATTTGACTGTAATTACAGTGAGCATGCTTTCGAGAAAAATACTTATATTTGCAGGATCTTGAATATTTTAACCATTCTTCATTCTTAAATTTTTTCCGCCTAAAATCGCAACTCATCCAGATGTAAATTCTAAAAGTCTTTTAGTTTCTCTTATCTGGGAGTAATTTTTTTTCTTTCTCCTCTTTTCATCATAATGGACTCATTAACCAGTTGTTGCATGTGGTGTGAAAAAAACCCTGGACAAATTAAATTTGACTGTAAATACGAATTCAATGAACATGTTTTTGAGAAAAATACTTATAAATATTTGCAGGGTTTTGAATAGTTTTAACCATTCTTCATTCTTAAATTTTCTTCGCCTAAAATCTCAACTCATCCAGAGGTAAATTCTAAAAATCTTTTAGTTTCTTTTATCCGGGATTAATATTTTCTTCTTCCTCCTCTTTTCATCATAATGGACTCATTAATTAGTTGTTGCATATGTGGTGTGAAAAATCCCTGGACAAATTAAATTTGGTTGTAGTTATGCATTCAGTGAGCATGTTTTTGGGAAAAATACTTATATTTGCAGGATTTTGAATACTTTTAACCATTCTTCATTCTTAAATTTTCTTCGCCTAAAATCACAACTCTAAAAAAACTCATCCAGAGGTAAATCCTGAAAATCCTTTAGTTTCTCTTATCCGGGATTAATATTTTATTCTTCCTCCTCTTTTCATCTTAATGGACTCAATAATCAGTTGTTACATGTGGTGTGAAAAAAAAACCTGGACAAATTAAATTTGGCTGTAATTATGCATTTAGTGAGCATGTTTTTTGGTTAAATACTTATATTTGCAGGATTTTGAATAGTTTTAACCAATCTTCATTCTTAAATTTTCTTCGCCTAAAATCGCAACTCATCCAGAGGTAAATTCTAAAAATCTTTTAGTTTCTCTTATCCAGGATTAATATTTTATTCTTCCTCCACTTTTCATCTTAATGGACTCATTAATCAGTTGTTACATGTGGTGTGAAAAAAAACCGTGGACAAATTAAATTTGGCTGTAATTATGCATTCAGTGAGCATGTTTTTTGGTAAAATACATATATTTGCAGGATTTTGAACAGTTTTAAACATTCTTCAATCTTAAATTTTCTTCGAATCGAACTCAAAAAAAACTCATCCAGAGGTAAATTCTGAAAATCCTTTAGTTTCTCTTATCCGGGATTAATTTTTTCTTCTTCCTCCTCTTTTCATCATAATGTACTCATTAACCAGTTGTTGCATGTGCGGTGTGAACAAAAAACCTGGACAAATTAAATTTGACTGTAAATACGAATTCAATGAACATGTTTTGAGAAAAATACTTTATTTGCAGGATTTTGAATAGTTTAACCATTCTTCATTCTTAAATTTTCTACGCCTAAAATCTCACCTCAAAAAATACTCATCCAGAAGTACATCCTGAAAATCCTTTAGTTCCTCTTATTCGGAATTAATTTTTCTTCTTCCTCCTCTTTTCATCTTAATGGTCTCATTAATCAGTTGTTACATGTGATGTGAAAAAAAACCTTGGGCAAATTAAATTTTACTGCAATTACAGTGAGCATGCTTTCGAGAAAAAAAATTATATTTGCAGGATTTTGAATATTTTAACCATTCTTCATTCTTAAATTTTCTCCGCCTAAAATCGCAACTCATCCAGATGAAAATTCTAAAAATCTTTTAGTTTCTCTTATCCTGGAGTAATTTTTCTTCTTTTTCCTCTTTTCATCATAATGGACTCATTAACCAGTTGTTGCATGTGGTGTGAAAAAAATCGTGGATAAATAAAATTTGACTGTAAATACGAATTCAGTGAACATGTTTTTGAGAAAAATAGTTATATTTGCAGGATTTTGAATAGTTTAACCATTCTTCATTCTTAAATTTTCTTCGCCTGAAATCGCACCTCAAAAAACTCATCCAGAGGTAAATCCTGAAAATCCTTTAGTTTCTCTTATCGTGGATTAATTTTTCTTCTTCCTCCTCTTTTCATCTTAATGGTCTCATTAATCAGTTGTTGCATGTGGTGTGAAAAAAACCCTGGACAAATTAAATTTGACTGTAATTACAGTGAGCATGCTTTCGAGAACAATACTTATATTTGCAGGATTTTGAATATTTTAACCATTCTTCATTCTTAAATTTTTTCCGCCTAAAATCGCAACTCATCCAGATGTAAATTCTAAAAGTCTTTTAGTTTCTCTTATCTCCGAGTAATTTTTTCTTCTTTCTCCTCTTTTCATCATAATGGACTCATTAACAAGTTGTTGCATGTGGTGTGAAAAAAAAACCCTGGACAAATTAAATTTGACTGTAAATACGAATTCAATGAACATGTTTTTGAGAAAAATACTTATACATATTTGCAGGATTTTGAATAGTTTTAACCAATCTTCATTCTTAAATTTTCTTCGCCTAAAATCGCAACTCATCAAGAGGTAAATTCTAAAAATCTTTTAGTTTCTTTTATCCGGGATTAATATTTTCTTCTTCCTCCTCTTTTCATCATAATGGACTCATTAATTAGTTGTTGCATGTGGTGTGAAAAATCCCTGGACAAATTAAATTTGGTTGTAGTTATGCATTCAGTGAGCATGTTTTTGGGAAAAATACTTATATTTGCAGGATTTTGAATACTTTTAACCATTCTTTATTCTTAAATTTTCTTCGCCTAAAATCACAACTCTAAAAAACTCATCCAGAGGTAAATCCTGAAAATCCTTTAGTTTCTCTTATCCGGGATTAATATTTTATTCTTCCTCCTCTTTTCATCTTAATGGACTCAATAATCAGTTGTTACATGTGGTGTGAAAAAAAAACCTGGACAAATTAAATTTGGCTGTAATTATGCATTTAGTGAGCATGTTTTTTGGTAAAATAATTATATTTGCAGGATTTTGAATAGTTTTAACCAATCTTCATTCTTTAATTTTCTTCGCCTAAAATCGCAACTCATCCAGAGGTAAATTCTAAAAATCTTTTAGTTTCTCTTATTCAGGATTAATATTTTATTCTTCCTCCACTTTTCATCTTAATGGACCCATTAATCAGTTGTTACATGTGGTGTGAAAAAAACCGTGGACAAATTAAATTTGGCTGTAATTATGCATTCAGTGAGCATGTTTTTTGGTAAAATACTTATATTTGCAGGATTTTGAACAGTTTTAAACATTCTTCAATCTTAAATTTTCTTCGAATCGAACTAAAAAAAAACTCATCCAGAGGTAAATTCTGAAAATCCTTTAGTTTCTCTTATCCGGGATTAATTTTTTCTTCTTCCTCCTCTTTTCATCATAATGAACTCATTAACCAGTTGTTGCATGTGCGGTGTGAAAAAAAACCTGGACAAATTAAATTTGACTGTAAATACGAATTCAATGAACATGTTTTGAGAAAAATACCTTATTTGCAGGATTTTGAATAGTTTAACCATTCTTCATTCTTAAATTTTCTACGCCTAAAATCGCACCTCAAAAAATACTCATCCAGAGGTACATCCTGAAAATCCTTTAGTTTCTCTTATCCGGGATTAATTTTTCTTCTTCCTCCTCTTTTCATCTTAATGCTCTCATTAATCAGTTGTTACATGTGATGTGAAAAAAATCCTTGGGCAAATTAAATTTGACTGTAATTACAGTGAGCATGCTTTCGAGAAAAATACTTATATTTGCAGGATTTTGAATATTTTAACCATTCTTCATTCTTAAATTTTTTCCGCCTAAAATCGCAACTCATCCAGATGTAAATTCTAAAAGTCTTTTAGTTTCTCTTATCTGGGAGTAATTTTTTCTTCTTTCTCCTCTTTTCATCATAATGGACTCATTAACCAGTTGTTGCATGTGGCAAGGGCGGATCCAGGGAGGGGGCCATGGTCCCCTCCGAGAATTAAAAAATATAAATTTAAATATTTGCAGTTCAAATGTTTTTAGTTTTAAACACATATATATGTATGTACATAACAGAGGATAAATATATCTTCTTGACTAGAATTGAACAAAATCAGTAAGGGTAGCTTGAAGAATGACATAGGAGGTTTTGTAAATCAAAATGTTGATAATTTTACAGAGTGCCGATTGTTAGAACGATCTCTGCAGCCATTAAAATCGTGTAAATTTCCACATTCTGTACACATACAGAATTAAAAAGAAATGAAGCGTTACTTGGGTTACTAGCGCTTAGAACAAAGGAGTTAATTGGTACTTTCGCATATTCAAAAGATATTGTTTTGTAAGTACCTACATATTGTGTTTTATTTTTCTAATGAAAAATATGGTCGCAATAAAGGGATGACAGCCCAAAAGCTTGTCACTAAACCTTTATCATCTTTCGCCAAACTCATGGGCAAAGACGGAGGCATACAAACTCATGAAAAAACATCATACCACAAGAAATTCGTTCAGGTTGGGCTGGATTTTCTACAAAGTTATCGCAACCCGCAAGTCAGTCATTAACCAGATAGACTCTCAGTGATCTAAAGAGATACAAGAAAATTGAGAAAGACTACGACCAAAAGTAGAGTCTATAGGGTTTTTAGGTCGACAAAATATTCCTCTAAGAGGCCATCGTGATAAAAGCCTTCTACTTCTCTAAGAAGATGCTGGACCTAGCAATGAAGGGAATTATTAAGGTTTAAAGTCGCATCAGGAGATAAGACTCTTAAACAACACCTATCCACAGCATCTTCCTGAGCAACATACATTAGTAGCACCATTCAAAATAAATTGGTAACATGTTGTGGAGAAATAATTGAACAAATTATGAATCAGGTTCATCAGAGTGCAAATTATTACTCTGTCATATTTGACGAAACGACCGACTACGTACCTATTCCACATGGAACAGCTTCCTCTAAATTTGAGATACATACACAATAACAACATTCGTGAAGACTTTGTCAGGTTCATTGACGCTTATGAGAACATAAAAATAATTAGTGAAAATCAAGAAAGAGGGGAAAAAGAAGGCCTGTCAGGAGAAGCATTGGAAAAATAGTTCTAAACTTATTTAAAGAACTGCGCTTGGATCCGAAAAAATATGTAGGAATCCGTACCTACTGACTTTAATAATACTTTAATAACGTTAAGTTTTGAATGTATTTATGACCCTCAAAAGTGTGTGAAAAGTGGCTTAAAACTGGCTAATTAAGCCCTAATTTTTAAAAATTACTCCCAGACCCCCGGTACTCCTCCCCAAAAAACCTTCATGGCCCCTCCCGAAAATCGGTCCTGGATCCGCTCTTGGCATGTGGTGTGAAAAAAACCCTGGATAAATAAAATTTGACTGTAAATACGAATTCAGTGAACATGTTTTTGAGAAAAATAGTTATATTTGCAGGATTTTGAATAGTTTAACCATTCTTCATTCTTAAATTTTCTTCGCCTAAAATCGCACCTCAAAAAACCCATCCAGAGGTACATCCTGAAAATCCTTGAGTTTCTCTTATCCGGGATTAATTTTTTCTTCTTCCTCCTCTTTTCATCATAAGGGACTTAATAATAAGTTGTTGCATATGGTGTGAAGAAAAACCCTGGACAAATTAAATTTGACTATAAAGACGAATTCAATGAACATGTTTTTGAGAAAGTACTTATATTTGCAGGATTTTGAATAGTTTTAACCATTCTTCATTCTTAAATTTTCTTCGCCCAAAATCGCATCTCAAAAAAAACTCATCCAAAGGCAAATCCTGAAAATTCTTTAGTTTCTCTTATCTGGGATTAATTTTTTCTTCTTCCTCCTTTTTTCATCATAATGGACTCATTAATCAGTTGTTACATGTGGTGTGAAAAAAACCCTGGACAAATTAAATTTGGCTGTAATTATGCATTCAGTGAGCATGTTTTTTGGAAAAATACATACTTATATTTGCAGGATTTTGAACAGTTTTAACCATTTTTCAATCTTAAATTTTCTTCGCCTAAAATAGCAACTCAAAAAAAACTCATTCTGAGGTAAATCCTAAAAATCTTTAAGTTTCTGTTATCCGGGATTAATTTTTTCTTCATCTTTTCATCATAATGGAGTTGTTAAGAAGTTGTGAAAATTGGACAAATTAAATTTGACTATAAATGCGAATTCAATGAGCATGTTTTTCGGAAAAATACTTATATTTGCAGGATTTTGAACAGTTTTAACCATTCTTCAATCTTAAATTTTCTTCGCCTAAAATAGCAACTCAAAAAAAAACTCATTCAGAGGTAAATCCTAAAAATCTTTTAGTTTCTGTTATCCGGGATTAATTTTTTCTTCTTCCCCATCTTTTCATCATAATGGAGTTAATAAGAAGTTGTGAAAAAACCCTTGACAAATTAAATTTGACTATAAATGCGAATTCAATGAGCATGTTTTTCGGAAAAATACTTATATTTGCAGGATTTTGAACAGTTTTAACCATTCTTCAATCTTAAATTTTCTTCGCCTAAAATAGCAACTCAAAAAAAAACTCATTCAGAGGTAAATCCTAAAAATCTTTTAGTTTCTGTTATCCGGGATTAATTTTTTCTTCTTCCCCATCTTTTCATCATAATGGAGTTAATAAGAAGTTGTTAAAAAAAACCCTGGACAAATTAAATTTGACTATAAATGCGAATTCAATGAGCATGTTTTTCGGAAAAATACTTATATTTGCAGGATTTTGAACAGTTTTAACCATTCTTCAATCTTAAATTTTCTTCGCCTAAAATAGCAACTCAAAAAAAAACTCATTCAGAGGTAAATCCTAAAAATCTTTTAGTTTCTGTTATCCGGGATTAATTTTTTCTTCTTCCCCATCTTTTCATCATAATGGAGTTAATAAGAAGTTGTGAAAAAACCCTTGACAAATTAAATTTGACTATAAATGCGAATTCAATGAGCATGTTTTTCGGAAAAATACTTATATTTGCAGGATTTTGAACAGTTTTAACCATTCTTCAATCTTAAATTTTCTTCGCCTAAAATAGCAACTCAAAAAAAAACTCATTCAGAGGTAAATCCTAAAAATCTTTTAGTTTCTGTTATCCGGGATTAATTTTTTCTTCTTCCCCATCTTTTCATCATAATGGAGTTAATAAGAAGTTGTGAAAAAACCATTGACAAATTAAATTTGACTATAAATGCGAATTCAATGAGCATGTTTTTCGGAAAAATACTTATATTTGCAGGATTTTGAACAGTTTTAACCATTCTTCAATCTTAAATTTTCTTCGCCTAAAATAGCAACTCAAAAAAAAACTCATTCAGAGGTAAATCCTAAAAATCTTTTAGTTTCTGTTATCCGGGATTAATTTTTTCTTCTTCCCCATCTTTTCATCATAATGGAGTTAATAAGAAGTTGTTAAAAAAAACCCTGGACAAATTAAATTTGACTATAAATGCGAATTCAATGAGCATGTTTTTCGGAAAAATACTTATATTTGCAGGATTTTGAACAGTTTTAACCATTCTTCAATCTTAAATTTTCTTTGCCTAAAATAGCAACTCAAAAAAAAACTCATTCAGAGGTAAATCCTAAAAATCTTTTAGTTTCTGTTATCCGGGATTAATTTTTTCTTCTTCCCCATCTTTTCATCATAATGGAGTTAATAAGAAGTTGTGAAAAAACCCTTGACAAATTAAATTTGACTATAAATGCGAATTCAATGAGCATGTTTTTCGGAAAAATACTTATATTTGCAGGATTTTGAACAGTTTTAACCATTCTTCAATCTTAAATTTTCTTCGCCTAAAATAGCAACTCAAAAAAAAACTCATTCAGAGGTAAATCCTAAAAATCTTTTAGTTTCTGTTATCCGGGATTAATTTTTTCTTCTTCCCCATCTTTTCATCATAATGGAGTTAATAAGAAGTTGTTAAAAAAAACCCTGGACAAATTAAATTTGACTATAAATGCGAATTCAATGAGCATGTTTTTCGGAAAAATACTTATATTTGCAGGATTTTGAACAGTTTTAACCATTCTTCAATCTTAAATTTTCTTTGCCTAAAATAGCAACTCAAAAAAAAACTCATTCAGAGGTAAATCCTAAAAATCTTTTAGTTTCTGTTATCCGGGATTAATTTTTTCTTCTTCCCCATCTTTTCATCATAATGGAGTTAATAAGAAGTTGTGAAAAAACCCTTGACAAATTAAATTTGACTATAAATGCGAATTCAATGAGCATGTTTTTCGGAAAAATACTTATATTTGCAGGATTTTGAACAGTTTTAACCATTCTTCAATCTTAAATTTTCTTCGCCTAAAATAGCAACTCAAAAAAAACTCATTCAGAGGTAAATCCTAAAAATCTTTTAGTTTCTGTTATCCGGGATTAATTTTTTCTTCTTCCCCATCTTTTCATCATAATGGAGTTAATAAGAAGTTGTTAAAAAAAACCCTGGACAAATTAAATTTGACTATAAATGCGAATTCAATGAGCATGTTTTTCGGAAAAATACTTATATTTGCAGGATTTTGAACAGTTTTAACCATTCTTCAATCTTAAATTTTCTTCGCCTAAAATAGCAACTCAAAAAAAAACTCATTCAGAGGTAAATCCTAAAAATCTTTTAGTTTCTGTTATCCGGGATTAATTTTTTCTTCTTCCCCATCTTTTCATCATAATGGAGTTAATAAGAAGTTGTTAAAAAAAACCCTTGACAAATTAAATTTGACTATAAATGCGAATTCAATGAGCATGTTTTTCGGAAAAATACTTATATTTGCAGGATTTTGAACAGTTTTAACCATTCTTCAATCTTAAATTTTCTTCGCCTAAAATAGCAACTCAAAAAAAACTCATTCAGAGGTAAATCCTAAAAATCTTTTAGTTTCTGTTATCCGGGATTAATTTTTTCTTCTTCCCCATCTTTTCATCATAATGGAGTTAATAAGAAGTTGTTAAAAAAAACCCTGGACAAATTAAATTTGACTATAAATGCGAATTCAATGAGCATGTTTTTCGGAAAAATACCTATATTTGCAGGATTTTGAACAGTTTCAACCATTCTTCAATCTTAAATTTTCTTCGCCTAAAATCGCAACTCTAAAAAAACTCATCCAGAGGTAAATCCTAAAAATCTTTTAGTTTCTGTTATCGGGGATTAATTTTTTGTTCTTCCGCCTCTTTTCATCATAATGGACTCATTAATCAGTTGTTGCATGTGGTGTGAAAAAAAACCGTGGACAAATTAAATTTGACCGTAATTATGCATTCAACGAGCATGTTTTTGAGAAAGTACTCATATTTGCAGGATTTTGAATAGGTTTAACCATTCTTAAATATTCTCTGTCTAAGATCGCAACTCAAACAAAATTCACCCAGAGGTAAATACTAAAATTCTTTTAGTTTCTGTTACTCGTGATTACTTTTTTCTTCTTTCTCCTCTTTTCATTATATGTAATGAACTCATTAATACTTTGTTGCATGTGGTGTGAAAACAAACGATATACAAATTATATTTGACTATAATTACGCATTCAATGAGCATGTTTTTGGAAAAATATACTTATATTTGCAGGAGTGTGAAAACTTTTAACCATTCTTTAGATTGGTTTGTATAGTGTAACTGCAGAATTTTGAATATTTTTAATGATCCTTTAGTTTTATTCGTATAAGAACGATCTTAGAAAGTAAAATAAACTAACAACTGATATTAATTGTTAGAGTGTATTGTTATGTATTTTAACATAGTATTTGCTATAACTATTATTTTAAAGATGACCAGTCTTAGGCTGCTCAGAACATGCTTTGAATACAGAAAGTGCTATACATGTTTTTTTCGAAGTCTGTATATGATGCCTGATGCAGGGTAAACTTTCTACATCAGGAATCTGATTTATTATATTTTATATAGTAGATGACCTCTTTGTCAGTTGCTAGACCAATTTTGATTCAGATAGAATGAAAACACATACGATGTCAGTCTGATCTATCTATTGACCTGTACCTAACTGACGAGCAGTGGACGCCAATATCAGGTGTATAAATGTGCTATATCCAAATTATTACATCAATTCAGAATTTTATATTCTTAAATTGTGGTTTTCATATCAGTGACGCTCTTAACAAAATCGCGGCTTGAAACATCTTAGCTATACGCTATACCATCATTACAAGCTCCATTGAGTATATTCCGTTAAATTTGAGTAAGTAGCAAACACTCGAGCGTCACAACCGTACCGTCGGGATATCTGATATTATTTATAGATTTGCGCTCAATTCTGGTTCATGTTTATAAGTGCCAGATGTTTGGTAAAGTATTGTAATTCGCACGCTGTTGGTATTGGCAATGTCTCGGTATCTTTCTCACTTCTGCCAACTATATTTTCCTCGTCGCAGTATCAATAATTTTTTTTAACCGCAGAAAGGATCAAATTTTTATGGAAAGGTATATATACTGGGATGCAAAATTAACCGGACACCTTAAAAATGGGTCATTTTTGATGTCTCGAATTTTCTAAACCTGTTGTCCGATTTAAGTTATTTTTTAATATGTTATAACCTTATTCTTTAACAATATCGCTGTAATAATATTGTTGGTAGACAGGTCAATTTTAATTGTATACCTGGTGTACCAATGAAACTGTGTTTTTCTCAAACTTCGCATTACCCTGTGGAATATTCTAGCATTTATAGAATACTCAAATTAAAACCCAACTAGAGCCCCATGTATTCTTAAAATATGTTGTTTTTTTATTCATTCGCTTATGTTGGACCGTAAAAAAGTTAGGTACTTTAACAATTATCCATGTTTTTCATCAATACAGGGTGTTTTTAAATAAGTATGGCAAACTTCAAGGGCTAATTCTAATGCTTCGTTTGTGAGATAGAGGGTGTTAAATTTTGTCTTACAAAATGACGATTTATTTATTGCTTTAAAACCGGTTGAGATATGCAAATGAAATTTGGTGTGTTTTAAGACGTAGTTATTGTACATTTTTTCCCATACAAGTAAGAATTTATTATTCACTATTGGCGCGCATTCGGGTAATATGAACCGTCATATTACCCGTATGCGCGCCAATGGTGAATATTAAATTCTTAATTCTAAAAATTTAACTGTTTAGCAACAATGTTATTACAACAATATTGTTAAAGAATAAGGCTATAACATATTAAAAAAATTACTTAAATCGGACAACAGGTTCAGGAAATTTGAGAGATCAAAAATGACCCATTTTTAAGGTGTCCGGTTAATTTTTCACCCCAGTGTATGACTGTGCTTTGTCTTTATTACTTATTATGTTGATGTAACTCATCATGAATTATTATTTCTTCAATTGTGGTTCAAAGTTTAATAATCATTTTTGCTTTTATTACTATTCTGAGTCGGCTTCCCTATTTGAATTTCTCCATAGGTTTCATCTTGGATCATAGCAATATCGTTCCCTTTTAAATATTTACTGTTTGTACATTTAATTGATAGATTATCAAAAATTGATTTGTACAAACAAATGAAGCCATGGACTCATCCTTATCTCCATTATTATCAGATATATTCATGGAAGATTTCGAACAAAACATTGTACACAAACAAGACACACAACCCACCGCATGGTGGGGCTATGGAGATTGATGTGTTTTCTATTTGGCCTAACGTACCAGAAGCATTGAATAAATTTCTGTTGGAAATAACAATAAAGAAGAATTAGTCAATTTCACCATGGAAAAAGAAACCAATAATTCACTTCATTTTCTGAATGTGTCCCAAAAGAAGATGCAGATATGCAACCAAAGTTTAGAGAAAACCAACCCACACCAACAGATATTTAAATTACATCTCAAAACACATTCTAAACATCAAAAGGAATATTATCAAATCATTGTCTTATGATAGAACCCAAAGCTCCTGCTCTAATGAAAATGTATTTCAGGAAAAAAACCTGCTAAGTCTCTTGCCGCCATTGCTTCATCAATATCGTGGCGCCAACTTCTCCGTGGTCGTCCTCTCTTTCTTCTTTCAGGAGGGATCCATTCCAGTACTCTTCAAGGCCATCTGTACTCTGGCATTCTTTTAACATGTCCGAACCAAGTTAATTTTTTTCTTTCTATGTCATCATTGATATTTCGTTCCATTTTCATTTCGTTTCTTATTTTTCCTTTCTAACTCTCTCCAGTTTCGGTCTACCGCAGCTTCGTCTCAGTTGTGGCTTAGCCACAACTGACAAACGAATTTGCCGCCCAAGGGTCAAAAATAATATTGGCCTTTGCGGATGACGTGGACACAATTGCACAATTCACCAGATATGCAAAAGAAGTTTTCACCGTATTCGAGAACGGAGCCAAGGAAGTTGGTCTTAAGGTCAACGAGGACAAGACCATGTACATGGTGGTTACGAAGAACTCAAGACCAAGGGTTAGACAAAACGTAACAATTAATGAATACAACTTTGAAGTCGTCAAAGAATTTAAGTACCTGGGAGCGATCATAACATCTAAAAATAAATATGAAAAGGACGTGGCAGCCAGGATCATTGCAGGAAACGGGGCATATTACTCATTAATGACCGTACTTAAATCAAAAATACTCTCAAGACTAGCAAAAATAAGAGTATATAAGACAATAATTCTTCTCACAATAACGTATGGAAGCGAGACATGGACTCCGAACCAGCGAGAAACGTCAAAATTACTGGTACTCGAAAGAAAGATACTGCCGACTATCTATGGGCCTTGCAGAGACGAGACAACAGGAGAATGGAGAAGAAGACACAATGATGAACTCCAGACAGTATACGGAGATGAAAACATAGTACGCTAAGAAAGACTTCTGAACGCCACATTCAAAGGTCAGTTGGTCGCCCAAGATAGAGATGGAAGGACGCAGTAGCCAGTGATCTACGAAAGATGGGAGTACAGCAATGGAAAATAGCTGCTCAGGACCGACAACAATGGAGGGAAATAGTAAACGCGGACAAAACTCACATAGAGTTGTAGAGCCAAATGATCATGATAATGCAACTTCGTCTCGGATAATCCATTTCTGTAGTCCTAAGTTTGTTTATACTAGCTTTGGTGACGTCCCATACTTCCAAACCGTAAAGTGTAATACTTTGGACTCTTCTTCTTCTTCTTCTTCTTTTGCCCTTTAATTCGTCCAATTCTGAACATAGGCTTCCCCCAGTTTCCTCCATTCTCTTCTGTTTAGTGCTTTCTGTTTCCAGTGCGTTCCTCCTATCTTTTTAATGTCGTCTCCCCATCTCATCTGGGGTCGTCCTCTTGCTCTCTTTCCTGTCCATGGTCTCCATTGTTGTATCGTGCTATTCCACCTATTGTCCGTTTGTCTAGCGTTATGACCTGCCAAGCTCCATTTTAGCCTGGTTATATGTTGACCTCCGTCTTTGACTTTTGTTCTATTTCTGACCCAGTTGTTTTGCTTTTTGTCTGTCAATTTTACTCCTAACATTGCTCTCTCCATGGCTCTTTGTGTCTTTATTATTTTATCCATGTTTGCCTTGGTCAAGGTCCATGTTTGGCATGCGTATGTGAGAATTGGGAGTATGCACTGGTCAAACACTCTTGTTTTTAAGTATTGTTGTATTTTTTTATTCTTTAGGACCCATTTTAATTTTCCAAATCCTGCCTAGGCTAATCTGACCCCTCTTTTTACCTCCGCTGTTTGGTTTTCCTTATTTATTTTTATAATCTGTCCCAAATATATATAATCATTAACCACTTCTATTGTGGTGTCGTTTAGTATTACGTTTCTATTGTCTTGTGTGTTTGTCATTGTTTTTGTTTTGGCAAAATTCATTTTTAGACCTATTTGTTCGGATTCATTTGCTAGTTCGGTTAGCATGGTTTGTAGTTCTTCAAAACTTGATGCTATGACTACTACATCGTCTGCATATCTTAGGTGATTTAGTTTCTTTCCATTTATGTTTATTCCCATGTTTGTCCATTCCATTGTTTTGAAAACATCTCCCAGTGCTAATGTACATAGTTTAGGAGAAATAACATCTCCCTGTCGCACTCCTCTGTTAATTGGTATGGGTTTTGTGGTTTCTTCCAATTGTACTGTCATTGTTGCTTTCTTATATATATTATGTATTAGCATTCTGTATCTGGAATCTATTCGACAGTTGTTTATCTGTATTGTTGTATACCAGTATACCATATAAACAACTGTCGAATACTTTGGACTACACTGCCGTAAATGTGTTTTTTGGTTTCTTGTCTAATTGTTTTTTGCCAGAGAAGAGCGTTTAAGGTACGGGTCGCTGCTCTGCTCTTGTTTATTCTTTCCCTGATTTCATCTGCGCTATTTCCCTTTTTATTGAAAATGACCCCTAAATATCTGCAGGAGTGCACGCCTTTGATTTTGTCGTCTTCCGAGACTAGGTCACATATTTCATCTGTTCCCACTGAGAGATATTCACATTTTGTCATATTCATGTTTAGACCTGCCACTTCATATTCTTCTTGCAGTTTTCTTACCATATAGCTAAGATCGTCGCTGTCTTCGGCAATTACTACCTGGTCATCCGCAAAAAAAAGTGTATATAGCGTGTTTTCTCCCACCGTTATTTCCATGTTTCTGCATTTTTTTTACCCATTTCACTAAGGATCTGTATAGATAGATTTTACATAAGGTGGATGACAGACAGCAGCTGTTGTCTTAGTTCCTTTGTTGTTTGAAAAGGAGAGGCGATTTGTTGTCCCATTTTGATTCTTGCAACTTGAATCTTGACCCAAGAATTGGGTCTATTTTTAAGTTTCCCATTTCTATCCATAGTTGGGAGACGGTACACTGTCATATGCTTTTTCCAAATCTATTAAAGCTATATGGGTTTCTCTATTTCTCTGCACTCGTTTTTCCATTGCAATTTTAATGTGAAAATATTATCCATGGTGGAGCGTCCGGTCCTAAATCACGCTTGTTCTTCGGGTTGTTTGTCTTTAATATCATTTTCTATCAGGCTTCGTAGTACTTTTGAGTATAGTCGGCCTATAGTCGCAATCACTGCGATCCCTCTATAGTTTTTAGGATCCGTCTTTGTGCCTTTCTTGTGTATTGGAGAGATATACGATTGTCTCCATTCTTCTGGAACTTTTTCTCCGTTTAAGCATATTTCGAATAATTTAATTAAAAATAAACATTTATATAACGTGCAATAGAATATAGATTTGGATTCCTGTTCAAAAATGTCCCCTTTAAACAAATCAGAAGGGTGCCGGCGAAATTTTTGGGCAGAAATTGTTTATACAATTTTTTTAAACAAATTCAAAAGATCACTTTTATTGCTCCGGAAATAATTTTTTCGGTCAGTCGGTTTTTTGGATCATTTTAAGCAAAAAAAATATCTTGAATATTTTCATTTTTCTCAAGAGTTGATAGTTTTCGAATTATAAGCGATTTAAAATCTGAAAAATGCGAAATTTTCGAGACTTGATAATATGTAAAGTATTATTTTTGAGGTTGCCAGGTGCCTATATTGAAGTTTCAACATTCAGTTTTAAGATTCTTATGAGTAATCAGGGCTTATTTCAATGTAGACCATTGTTTTTTAATTGCTAATTGTGCGCGCCCACTCGACTTTTAAGCCGCCGCGCGTCGCACTATATGGTGCGTCTCTGTCGCACTTATTCATAGTATACGTACTTATGATAATAATACCCAATAAATACTTGACATTTGCTAAGTAGTACTCAATAAGAAAGGAGTCCCTGGTGAATATGTAAAGATTGTGAGGGATATGTATGAGGGAGTAACGACTAGTGTTAGGACAGGTGTGGGAGAGACTGATAAATTTCATGTGAAAGTAGGATTGCACCAAGGCTCTGTGCTTAGTCCGTATTTATTCTCATTAGTTTTGGACCAGATAACAGCGAAACTACAGGGTAACATTCCATGGTGCTTAATGTATGCTGATGATGTCGTGTTAGTAGGAAATAGTGAAAGAGACTTAGAACAAAAACTGGAACAGTGGAGACAAGCTTTGGACGAAAAAGGTTTAAAACTTAGTAGGACAAAAACAGAGTATTTGGAATGTTCATTTAAAGATGGAGTTACTACAAATAAAGTGGTGTCTTTGGATGGTGAAATGATTGTGAAAAGCAATAGTTTTAAGTATCTAGGATCGGTATTACAGAATAATGGAGAAGCATGCAGCAGAATTAGGGCTGGATGGATGAAGTGGAAAGAAGCGAGTGGTGTGTTGTGTGACAGAAAAATGCCAATGAAGCTGAAGGGAAAATTCTATAAAACAGCCATAAGACCGGCTATGATGTACGGAACTGAATGTTGGGTAGTGAAAAAGAAAGAGGAACAACGAATGCATGTGGCGGAAATGAGAATGCTTAGATGGATGAGTGGAGTGACAAAGAAGGATACAATTAGAAATGAGTATATTAGGGGAAGTCTAGGTGTGGCACCAATTGATGCCAAAATGAGAGAGCATATGTTAAGATGGTTTGGTCATGTTCAACATCGAGGCGTTAATCACCCAATACGAAGAATAGCTGAAGTGCAGATTCCTGGAAGGAGTAGGAGAGGAAGACCAAAGAAGACCTGGGGAGACGATAAGGCAGGACATGTTGGTAAAGGGGATTAACATTGATATGACCCAAGATAGAATTGTGTGGAGAAATGCAATTAGGGAAGCCGACCCCGCATAGGGATAAGGCAAAGAGAATGCTGAATAAATACTTGACATTTATTAAAATTGTATAACGTGTAGTTAACATAGTTTTTTTTTAATAATTTTTTTATTTATTCAATTAATTATTGCCAATGTGCTAATTAACTGCGCCAATCATATAGTGCGACAGACGAGTGGACGCGCATAATTAACAATTAAAAAACAACGGTCTAAATTGAAATAGATACCGATTCCTCTTTAGAATCATAAAATTGAATGTTTAAACTTCAATTTAGGCAATTAGGCCCAAAACATAATTTAAATATAAGTTTTCAAGCCTTGAAAATGCGTATTTTCGCATTTCTCAGATTTTAAATACCTTATAATTTGAAAACTTTTCCCGAAAAAGAGACCTTTTTTGTTTAAAATTACCCAAAAAACTAAAAAAAAATGTAAAAAAGGCAATCTTTTCAATTTGTTTAAAAATTTTTTTTTAACAATTTCTGCCAAAAAATTTCGCCCGGCACACTTCAAATGATAACTTCTAATCTAATTCTATAATCTATAACTTCTAAATCTAATTAGAAGTTAACATAATAAAGTAGATAAAACAATGTACATGAACATCGGTGGCAACGAGCAGAATCTAGTTTTAAACGACGGACAACACATTAAGTACAACAATAAATATTCTTATTTAGGAGTAGAAATCACGGACGACGGCAAATTAGATCAGGCTATAAAAAAACGAAACATTCAAGGTAGAAGGGCCATATCTCAACTAAATAGTATTATTTGGGATCAACATATATCCAAAAAAAAATAAACATCGAATATACAACACTATTATAAAGAGCATATGAATGTATGGAAGTGACGTGTGGCAGTTAAAGACAACTACTGAAAGAACACTACAAGCCACGGAGATGGATTACTGGAGACGTGCCGCAGGAAAATCAAAACTCGAAAGAATAAATAACCAACGTATACGAGAGATTATGGGAGTCACACATACGATTGTCGAAGATATAAGAGTACAACAATTAAAGTGGTATGGACATGTGCAGAGAATGTCAGAACACCGTCTGCCCAAACAGATTCTAGATTGGTCACCACATGGAAAAAGAAAAAGAGGCCGACCCAGAAAGAGCTGGAGAGAAGGAATAGACAGAGAGATCCGAGAGAGAGGTTTAGACGAAGACCTTTGGGAAGATAGAGATGCATGGAGATTGGGCATCGGAAGACGTCGGAGGACGTTTTAAACCGATTATATATATATATATATATATATATATATATATATATATATATATATATACCCTTCAAATGTGTGTAGAAGGGGAGATTTTTGAATAGAAATACGCAAAAAGGGCCGGATCAGTTTTTCATACGGGAGCGACATCACAACATGGACTAATAGAAAAAACTGCGTAAAAAGATACGTCGAATTTAAAACTATGATGACAGCATCACGATACTGAGATGACGTCATCGATTTTTAGTTGGTCCAATTTTAATAGACCATGAAGTCCTAAACGCGGCAATATGTTCCGCATATGAGTTTTAAGAAATGACATTAACAGAAATAATGAGTTCAGTCAGAATATAATTTAGATATTTTTTTATTAACCATTAAAAAATATATTCCCTCAAATTATTATTGTAGTAAAATAGTTTTTTTACAATGTCCCTCTGCCTCATACATTTTCTGTATAAATATTTAGTTTAAGGGCAGCCCAAGTCCGAAAATTGAATTTTTTAAGTTTTTTTTGGGTTATGATTAGCGTTACCAGGTGTCCCGATTTGCGCGGGGCGTCCCGATTTTCAGGGATCCGGGGACGCGTACCGATTTGTACCTGATCGGGACACTAAATGTCCCGATTTTCACCCACGAAAACCAATTTCAGGAGGACTTACAGTGAATTTTATAACTATGTTATAAAAACAAGGCACTCCTAAAAGCGGCAAAATCGAATGAAAAATATAATTTTAATAAAAAATAAATAATTTACTTAATTTATGACTTTTTTTTGTAATTTCGTCTGATTATTATTATTATGTAGGATTAAACACAGATTATAGAAACACCTTGTAGTCCAGTAAATGAACGGGAAATACGGCGATAACGTGTAATTTTCAGGATTAACTCCGAATTGCATGAAAATTTGGACGGCTTGTGCCGTTGATTGCTTTTACTCGGGGGGTGACAGTCACCCCTAGTTTGAAAAACCGCGCGTTTAAAATAGGTCCGGAGATGGATAAATTGACTAATTCTAAGCAATTTTAGTTCTATAGAATTTCAACTTGCTTAATACTTTTCGAGTTATTTACGAATGAAAATGTTTATTTTTCGACAAACAAATCACGTTTTCAAATTTTCACAAATAACTCAAAAAGCAAGTATTTGATCGAAAAAAAATTCTTAAGTAGCAAAAATGTAGCATAATATAAAAAAATGAAAAAAATTGCGAACTCGTACGTAAAGTCTATAGACCCAGCAAAAGCAAAGTTTTAGCTCATGAAAAATACGTTTTTATTCGTCAAATTCCAAATCAAATATTTCAACGTGAAATAACCAAGAAATGAAAAACCAATTAAAACTTTTTTAATAAAGCTTTATTTTTATGTTTTAAAAAAGTTTCTAGCATCAAAACTAAGCGAGTGTTGCTCAAAATCAAGTCGACTCCTTTTTTTTGGTAAAAACACCTTGTAGTCCAGTAAATGAACGGGAAATACGGCGATAACGTGTAATTTTCAGGATTAACTCCGAATTGCATGAAAATTTGGACGGCTTGTGCCGTTGATTGCTTTTACTCGGGGGGTGACAGTCACCCCTAGTTTGAAAAACCGCGCGTTTAAAATAGGTCCGGAGATGGATAAATTGACTAATTCTAAGCAATTTTAGTTCTATAGAATTTCAACTTGCTTAATACGTTTCGAGTTATTTACGAATGAAAATGTTTATTTTTCGACAAACAAATCACGTTTTCAGGCAATTTTCACAAATAACTCAAAAAGCAAGTATTTGATCGAAAAAAAATTCTTAAGTAGCAAAAATGTAGCATAATATAAAAAAATGAAAAAAATTGCGAACTCGTACGTAAAGTCTATAGACCCAGCAAAAGCAAAGTTTTAGCTCATGACAAATACGTTTTTATTCGTCAAATTCCAAATCAAATATTTCAACGTGAAATAACCAAGAAATGAAAAAACAATTAAAACATTTTAATAAAGCCTTATTTTTATGTTTTAAAAAAGTTTCTAGCATCAAAACTAAGCGAGTGTTGCTCAAAATCAAGTCGACTCCTTTTTTTTTGGTAAAAAAATCGTGAAAATCTCCCCCTACTTAGCACCCCAAATGAAATTAATCAGCGTTACCGCTTTACAAACAATTTACTTTAGTTATGTATTTTTTATATGATTGAAAGGGCCTGAACGAGTCACTATTCACGAGTGTATGCAAAATATGAACAGCCATATTTGAACCAATTTTTGTCTAACAGAAAAATAAAATGAATATCATATTTATAAAAGCAAAACCTACCTACTTTTTACTCCTTGAGATTTTGAGTATCCCCTAATACTTTTTAAGTTATTTTGGAAAAGGGCATTTTCCAATATTTTAGGAATTTTTTTTTACATAAAACCAATTTTTTTCACAACTAAGCACTTCCATCCGGTAAACCTTACAGATCGTATAAGCAATACACATATAAAGTAAATGGTAAACCGGTAACGATTAATTTTATTTACGGTGCTAAATAGGGGGAGATTTTCACGATTTTTTTTTACCAAAAAAAGGAGCCAACTTTATTTTGAGCGTAACTCGCTTAGTTTTAATGCTAGAGACTTTTATTTACTACTGGGCTATTTTTGTTTATTTGTCCCGATCTACAACCCCAAATTCCGATTTGTTTTTGCTTATGCACTGATTAAAAACAAATCGGACCTGGCAACACTAGTTATGATTGAAAATAATTCTCTAAAATCTTCTCTTTCCAACGATATATAACACATTATAGTAGAAAATATCCATAGTTACAAAATTATTTGTTTTTTGAACGTCTGCACTCAACTTACCGTGTACCGGTAGCTTTCTTTATATAGAGTGTTTTATGATTTTGCGATTTCCCGAATACTAGGTTTTTTAACTTTTGATGTCAAATATCTCTGGATCCTTATATGATGAAGGTCCAAGGTAAAGTTTGATTGAAAAATATATAAAAACAAGTAAAAAAAATAAAATCTAAATTTTTTGGGTTTTTTTGTAAAAGTATTTTAAAATTTTTTAAAATAAATGGTTTTTTCACTCTATTTTTACAAAAATCTGCGCGGAACTAAACAATACATCTAGTTTCAAAATAAAAGAAAAATTAGGTCTCTAAGTGCTTTAGTTACAGAGATATGTGACATAATGCTTTGTCGTTAAATGGGGACTTCGGGTGCCCTTAATGGGAGTTGAATCAGAATATTTTAATATTTTGAATTTACAAAATCCACAAGGAAAAGATTTCCTGTATTTCATGTATATCATTAACCCCTTAACGTACCGGGTGTCCCAATAAGAATGGCGCTCGGCCATATCTCAGGAACCGTTTATAGTACAGCTTTGGGAAAAAAATTTTTATAATAAAAGTTGCCTCGAGAAAAGCCTGGAAATTATTTTCATAATTGTAAGTCCACCGCTAGAGGGCGTAATTGAATATCAAAAATTATAAAATCGAAATTTTACAAAATTTGTCTAATGAAAGGGCACTGGAAATCCGATTATCGTATTCTTCATAAAATTCTGCGCATATTTTATTTCACAAGTTTAAGTCTACTTGTGCAAATAAGAGGTGGGGGTGAGTGGGAACCTTGTTATGAAAAAATCGCTGTAAGTCCGGTTCTGCTTAATCGATTTTTACAAACTTGGTGTTGTCAAAAACAGCTCTTTTTCGTCAATGTAATAGTTATAATTTGGAAACAGCCTATTACGTAATATGCCGGCTAGAAGGCACTATTTATTTTTTTTAGAAATCTAGTTTTCTTTGGAAAATATTAAATACAAGTATGTATTTTTTTCCTGTATTACAAAATTAGACCAAATTAGCAACAGAGTACCGAAAACCGCATGTCAATACCTTTTTTATATCTCGAGATATCTTAAGAAACGTGTAAATTTTAAACATAACTGTTGCTGTCATATAAGTGGAAATATATAGAAGCAAGTAGTGTGCTATGAAAAAAACAAAGGAACATTGTCCAGATGTCACCGTATATAATGAATCAAAACAACAAAAAGACAAATAACACTATAAAATATAATAAAAAAAGAGTGTGTGTACTTTGTACGCGCGTAAGAAGTTATAGGTACTTCTATTATTATGATTTTAACGAAATAAATAATTTTAAACAGTTTAATTTTATTTTTATTTCAATTTTACACTAATTTTAATACTTAAAATAATACCAAAAGATTTGCGTTAATATGTAAATTTTTATGAATTGTTGCCTCCGCGCATTTGCTTTTCTCTTGATGAATCGTAGAAAATGTAAAAACGTCAGATTTTCTACACAAATTTTTAATTCTTATTTCATTATATTTTAATATCAATTATCCTATTTCCAACTAAGATAAATACATAACTGTTATTGTCACCGGTAAACTAAGTTAATGAAGTCAAAGTGGAAACAAGTAGTGTGCTATGGAAAAAAATAGAACTATTAGAAGTATTAACTTCAAAAAGTCATCATGTGTCAAATTATGTGTCAAATCAGTAAAACCTAAAAATTTGTTCATTGATGGTTTGTTGCGGTTTGTTTCTATTAAATTTTATATAAAATTTATACAGGGCGAAATTCAAGATGATTCTTATAAACGAAGAAGCATTTGACATGATAGCCACATTCTTTAAATGCACGAGAAATGCAACTGTTGCGGCTAGAATATATGCAATGAAATATCCCCAAAGACGTCACCCCAGTAGTAGAGTTTTTCATATTTTGTTTTGATTTATTATATACGGTGATATCTGGAAAATCTTTCTTTGTTTTTTTCCATAGCACACTACTTGCTTCTATAATATTTCCACTTAGGTATATGACAGCAACAGTTATGTTTAAAATTTACACGTTTCTTAAGATATCTCGAGATAGAAAAAAGGTATCGACATGCGGTTTTCGGTATTCTGTTGCTAATTTGGTCTAATTTTGTAATACAGGGAAAAAATACATACTTGTATTCAATATTTTCCAAAGTAAACTAGATTTCTAAAAAAAAATAAATAGCGCCTTCTACCTGGCATATTACGTAAGAGGCTGTTTTAAAATTATAACTACATATTACATTGACAAAAAAGAGCTGTCTTCAACAAGACGAAGTTTGCAAAAATCGATTAAGGAGAACCGGACTTACAGCGATTTTTTCATAACAAGGTTCCCACTCACCCCCACCTCTTATTTGCACAGGTAGACTTAAACTTGTGAAATAAAATATGCGCAGAATTTTATGAAGAATACGATAATCGGATTTCCAGTGCCCTTTCATTAGGCAAATTTTGTAAAATTTCGATTTTTAAATTTTTTATATTCAATTACGCCCTCTAGCGGTGGACTTACAGTTATGAAAATAATTTCCAGGCTTTTCTCGAGGTAACTTTTGTTATAAAATTTTTTTTCCCAAAGCTGTACTATAAACGGTTCCTGAGATATGGCCGAGAGCCATTCTTATTGGGACACCCGGTACATACTAGAGTTAACTTGAGCGTTCTAAACTGGCCAAATTGTGCACACTCAAGATAATTTGAGTGACGTTAAATTATCATATACATGGGATTGTAGACTATAAAACTTAATTATAAGTAAAAAATTTATCCTTTTTGTACTTATCACTTACGACTAATTTCTTCCTTGTGAGCTGCCCACCGACAATTTGTTTCGCATATTTTATAGGACCTGGCATGTTGTTGTAATGCTTTCCAATCGCAGTGCTATCTGATTTTGTTATCTAGATATAACTCTGATTATAGTTCCTTGTCTCAGTTCACGTTTTTCACAGGTGAGATTAGTGATAAAACTGCAAATTAGTTCACTAGACCTCACAAGTTTTTTTAGGTCTGCCTACTTTTCATCGGCCTTGAGGATTCCAGTCCTGGCAATGTCATCTGGCGGTCTACGGAGTGTGTGGCCTACCGTTCTCCATTTTCTGCTCCTTATTTGCTTATGACATTTTCTTGGTTAACTTGATTCCATTACTTTTCATTATAAGTTCCGCTAGGCCAAAAGCTACAACTAATTTTTCGTAACGCTCTATTGATAAAAACTTGTCCTGTTTTGGGTGTGCTAAGAAGCATATTAGCATAATCTAGGTCTTTCAGTCTGTTTATTATTCTCTTCTATTGATAAAAACTTGTCCTGTTTTGGGTGTGCTAAGAAGCATATTAGCATAATCTAGGTCTTTCAGTCTGTTTATTATTCTCTTTCCATTTTGTAATTACTGCCCCTCTTGGGTCCTCCTCTACTTCAGTTAACCATTTCGATCTGGTCGACCACGTCTCCTTTTTCCTCCTGGTTGCCATAATATCATATCTTTTGATACTGATTCTGGTCCTTGTCTCCATATATGACCCAGTCATTTGGTTCTTTGTACTTTTAGTTTCTTTACTATATCTTCTCCATTTAATTCTTCTAAAATTTCTTAACTCGTTCTCCTTCTATACGCTTGTTCTTCGATTCTCACTGGACCCAGTATATTAATCCCCAGTAAATTCCTCTAGTTAGCGTTAACTTTGTTATTTCGGAGTTAAGTACATACAATGTTAAATAGTAGGGGGATAAAATACACCCTGCTTTGCTCCGTTTAGCGCAGCTATTGGGTCAGATGTTATGCTGTTGTGTAGAACTTTGCTTCCTACATCACTATATAGTTATTTGATGAGATTTATTTTTTTTTGTATTCCCATATTTATGGTATTCAGAAATGTGATTCCCCTTCAGTTCTCAAGTTAAAATATTATTTAACATGTCTTTTATTTGTTTAAAATGAAAATACCTTCTCCAAAGATATAAAAACTTATACTGAAATGATGGCATCTCCTGAGATAAAATATACCGGAAGTAAAATGAGCCTCCGTTCGGATCTCCGGGTAAGGACTATCTCAGGGGGAACACCATTGCAGGTTAGAAAAATCAGGATAGGGTCATGGAATCTTGGTAGTCTTACAGGTAAGAGTCTGGAGTTAGTGGATGCGCTCAAACGAAGGAGAGTTCAAGTTGCTTGCTTTCAAGAAACTAGGTGGAAAGGTCAAAATTCGAAAGAACTAGGTGAAGGTTACAAATTGTGGTATGCAGGGAGTAGTAACACTAGAAATGGAGTTGGTATAATTGCTGACAGTGAAATGAAAGATAACGTAGTGGAAGTTGTAAGAACGAGTGATAAAATGATGTCAGTGAAATTTGTAATTGATAAAGAGGTATTGAATGTTGTGTGTGTATGCTCCTCAAACAGGTCTGGGTGAGAATGAAAGAAGAGCTTTCTATGACCAATTAGGAGATGTCCTGAGTGATATTCCGTCAGACGAGAAAGTTATAAATAGGAGGTGATTTCAATGCACATGTGGGCCAAGCCAAGGCAGGATACGAAGCAATACATGGAGGATTTGGCTTTGGAACTAGAAATGAAGCTGGAGATGACATGCTTGAATTAGCAACAGCATTCGATATGGCGATTGTTAACACATTCTTTAAAAAGATAGAAACTCAACTTATTACCTACAAAAGTGGACAACATCAATCCCAAATAGACTACTTCATGATAAGGAAAGAAGACATACGTGAATGCAAGGACTGCAAGGTAATAGTTAGTGAGACAGTAAGCCAACAACATAAGCTGCTTATTCTGGACATCGAAGTAAAAAGCGAAACTAAACAAAAATATCGGAGAGGACCACAAAAAATCAAGTGGTGGATGCTAAAAGATGAGAAAGAAGGTCTATTCAGGAGAAGAATAGTAGAAAAAATATGTTGGAACATGAAAGGAAGCCCTAATACAATTTGGAGAAAAATGGCCAGTAGTATTAGAGAGACTGCTATTGAAATACTTGGGAAAACGTCAGGAAAAAAGTTTGATAATAAAGAGGCTTGGTGGTGGTCAAACGAAGTACAAGTTACAAAAAATAAAAGAGAAGAGAAAATTATATAAAAAGTGGCAAGAAACCAGATCCGACACAGATCTTCAAAACTATAGGTGGCGAAAAAGGAAGCGAAAGTAGCAGTAGCAAAAGCCAAAGCAGAAGCGTATTCAAACCTATACGATCAACTTGATACAAGGGAAGGCGAAACGAAGATATATAAAATAGCCAAACAGAGAGCAAAGAAAGCAAAAGATTTTAATCAGATTAGATGTATTCGAGATGAAAATAATAAAATACTAATTCTCGAAAAGGATGTCAAAAAGAGATGGAGGAAGTATTTTGACAGTTTATTAAATGAAAAATTTGACAGACAGTCTGTGGAGTTAACGGAGACAGTAACAGCAATGGTTACCAAAATAACAAACGAGGAAGTGGCTCAAGCCACATTAACAACAATAAGAGCCTAAACAAACAGCAATTACAGAGTGGTGTATAGAAAACGACATTATGTGGTACTATCCAAAAACTTACATCGGTCATACTGGCAGAACCTTTGACAAACGTATAGCGGAACACAAAAGGGCTTTCAATAATAGAAAAACAGATTCGACGTACGTACTTTACCATATAGATCATAATCATTCTTTTAATGGACAGTATCAAATTCTTTATATACAAAATAAAAGTCTTAAGCTATCTTTATTAGAATCTTTATTAATAGATCAATTAATTGAATGCCCAATTTGAGACAAACAGCTCCCCACTCCTCAACCTATTAGTTAAAGACTTTAAAGTGCAGACATACAGAAAATACATCACTTGAGATAGACTCTCTACCGAAACCGCTGTAGTGACATTAACTTATATGTACTACATTTTGTGGAAGTATTGGAAACAAGAGTTTTTCAGTGTTTTATTGTCAGACAAACTGTTATCTGTGATCATTCTGCTACTTTTTTGATTTTTGAACCGTAATAATACTTGCCAACATCATGCAATTTATTTTATTCCAGTATTAAAATTCTTCAAAAATGTTCAAGGTAACCTTTTAAACAAGTTTTGGATTCTCATCAGTTTAATGTGTATGTTTGAACCAAACAACCTATATTTTTCTACTTTTATGTCTAACCATTACAGAATACATCGTTGAATACTGCCGTAAGTACCGTAGGTCGTTGAATTAGAATTTTTCGCAAACTTAGATACAGTATTTTTTTAACACTAAACTACTTAGACGGAGAGGGGCTAAATTATGGAATAAATTCATTTTCTCTAAGATGGACGACTTAGGAGCAAAATCACGAAACAGGTCGGTTTTTATTTTTAAATTACAATGTTTTGGCATATATTTCATACTAGTGACGTCATCCATCTGAACATGATGACGTAATCGATGATTTTTTTTAAATGGGAATGGGGGTCGTGTGGCACATCATTTGAACGGGTATTCAATTCTCTATTCAGTAATATAAACAATAATATCGTTATTTATACAGGGTGACCAAAAAAATAATTTTTGAATTAAATTAATTGACGCAAAAAGAAGAATGTATGTAATTTATTTAACTCAAAATACATTGTACTGCTACACAGTGGTTCCAAATGCTGAAAACGTGGCCATGCTGCAAAAAAAGTCCCTATCTAGGGATTTTCATGTTCACAGTTGTTTTCTCACACTATCGTAAAGTCGTAATACGCAGGTTTAAGGATCAGACCGGATGTATTCTGGTTCATAGCTCAGGAAAAAGTGAGCCATGTCCGAGTTTATTTTGGCCGGCAGAGAAAGTGAAAAAGAATGCGTATATTGAAAACACTACAAAACGTTTTGTAGTTTATCATTTTTATCGCTGTAAAGTAGATTCTTCTGTTTTAAGTATGTAGTAATGTAATATGTAAATTAACTAGATTTAGTAACAATAAATGCCTTAAATTTGCTAATGCATAAATAGTGAAAATGTACTCGAAATAATCAAAATTTTGTAAAGATACATTAAAAAAGGACAAAATTCTGCATAATTCTGTGACTAATGTGTATTAATCTTAAAATATACAGTAAGAAGATACAGAATCACTTTGGTTTAGCTGCCTATAACTGCCTATGCATTGCTGGCAGTAGTTTGAATAAAAAAGGGGGAAATGACTCATATTACATGATTCTGGCGATTGTTGAGTATGTATGGGCGGTTGTACATAAGTAATAGGTTCTAAATATTGTACTTCATAAAGAAAATGTATTGGTTATAAACAATTTCAAAAGTTCCTTGTAATATAAAA
This sequence comes from Diabrotica virgifera virgifera, assembly GCF_917563875.1. NCBI lineage: Eukaryota > Metazoa > Arthropoda > Insecta > Coleoptera > Chrysomelidae > Diabrotica > Diabrotica virgifera. Next base: position 148,199,294 of record NC_065452.1, on the reverse strand, counting down.
TTTTAAACAAATGTGCTTTTAAAATAAAATTTCTTTCGGCCATATTGGATCTGCCTTTGTTTTAAAAAAAGTAATGTTAGATTTGTAATCAGCGACCTTAAACTACTAAATTTGATAAAAAAAAATTGCGTTTTGATTGATATTTTCAATTTCTTTCCGCCATGTTGGATCCGCCATTTTGTTTTTCAGACAAATAATGTCAGATTCGTAATCAGCGATGCCAAAAACCGTTAAGAACGAAAGTAATTCCGAATTGTATAAACAATATACGCTTTTAAAGGTTCATGACCACGTTTTCGGCATTTGGAACCACAGTGTGCTGTCAGTAAATAAAAAAAAATGTTTATTTCACAACTAAACATTTATTTTCATGTAAATTAAATCACAAACAGCCTCCCACCTACCTCTTCGCATTTTGAACATTTAATTTAAGCGAAAAGCAATGTTTATTTGCCAAATAAACATTTTTTTCTCTTTTCTGACAGCAATAGAAAGTATTTTGAGTTAAATAAATTGCATGCATTCTTCTTTTTTCGTCAATTAATTTAATTAATTAAAATTATTTTTTTGGCCAGCCTGTATAAATAATATTATTAATGTTTATATTACTGAATAGAGAATTGAACACCCTTTCAAATGAGGTGCCACACGACCCCTATTCCCATTTAAAAAAATCATAGATTACGTCATCACGCGCATATGGGTGACGTCACTAGTATGAAATATAAGTAAAACCAAACCAAAAAAGTGTAATTTAAAAATAAAAATAGACTTGTTTCGAGATTTTTCTCCAAAGTCGTTCATTTTAGAGAAAATGAATTTATTCCATAATTTAGCCCCTCTCTGTATAAGCTCTAATCATTTAGAAATTCAACACTCAGTATTAGCGTTCACTGAACAATTTAAATGATTTTAAAAATTAATTGCAAATTATTGAGCCTTTATCACCCCTTCAGTCGAAAAAGGTGTAATATTAAGGGATTATCCCGGAGGTTCAATTAATGGAGAACCCTACCGTTGAAGAACAGAGCCGTCTTTTTACAACATACGTAAGTTACATAATACTTTTTGGTTAAAAAAGCAACATTAATTACACAAAAGTATTTAACTGGAAACAAGGATTATATCGAAAGAGTTCTATGTTCCCTGGCTTCTTCTGTGTACAGTTGTGTACATCTTAGCACATGCGTAGTAATTATGAATTTTGATGTCCTCCCAGGATTTTTTTACGCTGGCTCTCCATCTTTCTCTATACCTATCTGGTCGCTTGTACTGCACTAGCTTGCATCTAGTAGTTTCATAATGGAAGGGAAAGTGGAAGGAAGAAGCGGTCTAGGAAGAAGGAAATGCTCCTGGCTGAAGAACGTAAGAGACTGGACAGGCATGGACACACATTCGGTGCTAAGAAGGTAGAGAGCAATTTGCTGTAACCTAACCTTCAGTAATGGAGAAGGCACCTTAAGAAGAAGAATCTGTCGAGTTTGTTTTAGTCATTTACTTTTTTTCACTCAGTTTTCCCTGGACCATTAGCATCTTTATAATGTCGAGTGATATTGCCAGAGAAGCTTAAAATCCTTGTAAATATGAAGCTGGAGAGATACATACGTTTTAACCTCCTTAAAAATGATGTGTTCACAACGGGTGTTTTGTAAAGACACTAGTTTTAGAGCTTATAAATCGTTGTGTCACATTAGTACGTGTTGTTACGTATTGTAATCTTTTACAAAAAAATTTTGTACAGAATTATCTTATAAATGCGAAATTCTGCTTTTTATTAAAAAAAATTGGAAATACAAGACATGTTGAAGTTTCACGAGAAAAGTTTAAATGAGTCCAAAATTTCCTGGAGGAAATTGTGTTTTCCAAACCACCCCTGGCTTGGCATTATATTCGAATTCAGGTAAAAGGCAAGGCATAGCGATTTGCGCCCTTGTATGTAGGAGGGCCACGCGCCGGCCTTGTACGCCCTCGCTCATCGATCGTTACATTACTTACTAAATCAGGTCACTGTGTTTGCGGGTGGCCGTTTTTATCTTTCACTTTTGTCTTCCCAACCCTTATTGCATTGCTCGATAGCTCTACCACTATCACCTTATTCGAACTTATTAGTTGATCAAACACTAAAATCGGCTTAGTTAGATGCATCGGAAATAAGTTAAAGGGGAGATTAGAGCACTTTTTTTATTAATCTCGAAGTATAACAACAAATTGTAATAAAAACTTTATTTAAAAAAAATATCAGGATGCGTTTCGACGTATATGTCATCTTGTAACAGTCGAACTACCACAGAAAGTTCCATATTAGAGACATCAAAATAAATGTTTACAAAGGCTCCTTGCCATATCTTCCAAAATTACAATTATAAGGAATCGTATTAAATAAAATAGCAAATTGACAAGGATCGAGTGAATCTAATAGTTATTAAAAATTTATTAGTTAAATTAATTAAAGATACAAACTGCATAAAGGTTTAACATAGTTAAAAAGACACGTGGGTTGTAGAGGTTATGTATAAATATGTATATAAAATTATTAAAAAGGCACTGGATACTGATGAACTAATAAATATAATGAAATCAACTTACAAGTATTAAAATATTACTCACCCCAAGAAGTGATGGACGATATAAATGAATTTTTGAACAGAAACATGAACTTAAATAAATACCAGATACAGAAAAAAATTTCACATCCAGTAGACTGAGACTAACATGACAGACAGAAGAAAAGGGAAGTCAAGGGATGCAAATGACAAATAAAGTGTGGCACAGAAGCATAGAAAATTAATATATCGTTGCATTACTTACTAAATCAGGTCATTGTGTCTGTAAATGGCCGTTGTATCTTTCACTTCTGTCTTCCCAACCCTTATTGCATTGCTCGATAGCTCTACCACTATCACCTTATTCGAACTTATTAGTTGATCAAACACTAAAATCGGCTTAGGTGCATAGGAAATAAGTTAAAGGGGAGATTAGAGCACTTTTTCATTAATCTCAAAGTATAACAACAAATTGTAATAAAAACTTTATTTAAAAAATTTCAAGGCGTGTTTCAACGTAGGTCATCTTGTAACAGTCGAACTACCACAGAAAGTTCCATATTAGAGACATCAAATGTTTACAAAGGTTCCTTGCCATATCTTCCAAAATTACAATTTAAGGAAAAATATTAAATAAAATAGCATTGGCAAGGATTAAGTGAATCTAATTATTATTAAAAATTAATTAGTTAAATTAATTAAAGATGCAAACTGCTAGTTAGTTAGTTAGTTAGTTATCTTTATTCCAAAAAATCATAAATTTACAATAAATATAATTTTAACAAATGTACAAGAACAATATGTGATTTTAGCCTAAGCGTTGGAACCGTCCTAGATCATTAAAATTTATTAAAAAGAATTCATCCAGACTATAAAAAACATATTGACCTAACAATTTTTTAATTTTTTTTTAAACTTACATATTGAAAGTACTTTAATCCCAGTGGGCAAATGGTTGTATACTTTAATACCGGAGTACAATGGACCATTTCGAGTACGTCTATAATTATAATTGGGAAGAATTATATCTTGCCTGCGTGTATTGTGACTGTGTATGTCAGAAGGTTTTAACAATTCATGTCGTTTTCTATGTATAAGCAGAGATATCTTATAAATATAAATATTAATGAGCGTCATTATTCCATGATCTTTAAAGAGAGGTCTACATGAAGTTCTATTTGTTAAGTTGAATAGTGCTCGAATTGCTCGTTTTTGAGCCACAAATGTGGTTTAACCATAAAGGTTTAACAAAGTAAAAAAGACACGTGGGCTGTAGAGGTTATGTTGTATAAATATATAAAATTATTAAAAAGGCACTGATGAACTATTAAATATAATGAAGTCAACTTACAAGTGTTAAAATATTACTTACACCCCAAGAAGTAATGGACGATATAAACGAATTTTTGAACAGAAACATGAACTTAAATAAATACCAGATACAGAAAAAAATTTTACATCCAGTAGACTGAGACTGACATGACAGACAGAAAGGAAAGGGAAGTCAAGGGATGCAAATAACAAATAAAGTGTGGCACAAAAGCATAGAAAATTAATATATCGTTACATTACTTACTAAATCAAGTCACTGTGCTTGCGAATGGCCGTTTTTATCTTTCACTTTTGTCTTCCCAACCCTTATTACATTGCTCGATAGCTCTACCACTATCACCTTATGCGAACTTATTAGTTGATCAAACACTAAAATCGGCTTAGATGCATTTAGACCAGGGCGCATCTGTAAAAATATTGGTACATTTGGACGTTGAGAGGTGACTCAAATTTTTTTGCAGAAATTGCTTGAAAATAACTCAAATAATAATATTTGATTTATCCTCCCTCTCAAAAAGGTCCGGAACATTGTTTAAATAATCAAAATGTCAAAAAATGAAGGAAAAATTCGATTTTTTTCTTCGTTTTTTGATTATAACTTCAAAAGTATTCATTTTCGAGAAAAGTTGTATTGACATAAAAGTTGCGTAATTAAATTTGCTACAATATAGAATTGGTTAAAAATTTAAAAAATAGTCACCCTTGTTGCAAAATAGCAATAATTGCGAAAAAAACATACAAAACCAAGTATTCGCATTTTACATTTTTCAACCATTTATGCTACACTTAGCACCTTCATATTTCACCCAGAAAAACTTTATGATACGGTAAATCAATACTGTAAATTTCAATAAGATCAGTTCAATAGATTTTGCAAAATAAATTTTGCAATCCAGCTTTCGCAAAACAAATTCATTTTTTCAAAATGTTACAGAACTGAAACTAAAGCAGATAGCAAGTCGATTTTTTTTGCATATAGAAGTGTACTGTACCTTTTATTTGCAATTTGCAAAATTAAAATCGATTAACTACCACGGCGTCAGGAATTTTTTTAAATAAACATTAATTATTGGTGCTACGCGCAGGACAGCGGATAGTTTGCTCTGATTGGTCATTCCAATGACCTTTGATAATGATTGATACATTTTAATTTTTATTACATTTCGATATAAATAAATAAATTTGTTTATTGCAAAATAAAAACACATACTCTATCCTTTGAAATAACTCTTTTTTTTAGCAAAAACTTTCTTTGTTCATATATTTTAACTTAGAGAATAAAAGTTTATTATTTTTAAACATATGCAATTGTTTAAACAATATTTCACAAACAATAATAAAATTAGTTTGATTTTTGTGGAATTAAAATATTAAAATACAACAAAATGTAGAGTAAGAAAATAATATATTAGATAAAGATTGGAAGAAATTTTGGTGGAAATCAACTTGTGTGAATCGAACACCGCTGTCCTGCGCGTAGCACCAATAATTAATGTTTATTTAAAAAAATTCCTGACGCCGTGATAGTTAATCGATTTTAATTTTGCAAATTGAAAATGAAAGGTACAGTAAACTTCTATAAGCAAAAAAAATTTCAACTTGCTATCTGCTTTATTTTCAGTCCTGTAACATTTTGAAAAAATGAATTTTTTTTTGCGAAACCTGGATTGCAAAATTTATTTTGCAAAATCTATTGAACCGATCTTAATGAAATTTACAGTATTGTTTTACTGTATCATAAAGTTTTTTCTGGGTGAAATATTAAGGTCCTAAATGTAGCATAAATGGTTAAAAAACGTAAACTGCGAATACTTGTTTTTGTATGGTTTTTTCTATTTTTAAAATTTTTAACCAATTTTATATTGTAGGAAATTTAATTACCCAACTTTTATGTCAGTACATCTTTTCTCGGAAATGAATACTTTTAAAGATATAATCAAAAAATGAAGAAAAAAATCGAATTTTTCCTTCATTTTTTGACATTTTGATTAATTAAACAATGTTCCGGACCTTTTTGAGAGGGAGGATAACTCAAATATTATTATTTAAGTTATTCTCATGCAACTTCTGCAAAAAAATTTGAGTCACCTCTCAACGTCCATCTCAAAACAGATGGGCCCTGGACTAATTGGAAATAAGAAAGGGGAGATATAGGGTCATCTTCATGGTCGCTCGCTGGGGTACTCTTAGGCTAAGGCCACACGGGCGATAATTTACGGCGCCGTAAGAGCAATAAACCTGACGAGGCATTGGTTGACTAACTCCTATTTCATCTTCAACATTGGTGGAGGAGTTAGTCAGCCAATGGGTTTACTGCTCTTACGGCACCGTAAATTATCGCCTGTCTGGCCTTTCGCTAGCGTTTTAAATCTAAAATAGTTACTTCCTAGTTTCTCTTTTTTGATGAGATCATTTCAGTGTCATGTATATTTTGCTTCCTTGACTAGTTGACAATATTTTTCTTTCTATTACTTGTTTTTCCATTGTGTGTGTGTGTGTGAGAGAGAGAAAAAATGGCTTGGATGCGGGTCCGTTAGCCACAGATTTTTATTTTATTTTTACCTCAATTTATTAGTTTTGTTATATTTATACCTATTTCAATTAAATGACTATATTTGTTTCTCTCAAGTAGTTAATGAGTAATTTAAATACACACACCCAAACTTATATTGAATCACCATGTATTTCAAAGTAATATTTATTTCTTTTGAAAAAACTTGTTATTGTTGCGAAGATTAGAGGTTTTTATTGAAAATAAACAAATATATAAGACAATCGAATAGTACAGTCCGGTACGGTATAGATTATTTGCTTGAGTTGCAAGTTGGGCTGCACATGGATTCGCTCCCGGGTTCAGGTAGGAAGACCTAACCCTTCGGTCATAACTTAACTTTCGGGTATGAGTTTCGGAGCGAACTCGTGTACAATAAAAGTGGTTTTATAGGGGTTATGAGCGAATCCATGTGCGCCGGCAAGTTGAACGCAAATAAGTAAACTAACTTTTGCGTCCAAAAACGAAAATATACCTCATGTGGGGTTATAGAACTTACAACGAGGAAAGATTATTGGTCTTGTGGAGAAAGTAATGTTCTCAGATGGACATATCTGCAGAGCTAGGCGTAATACAGGACGTTCTGTCCAAAACATATGCTAGGTAAAAGGAACTAGGAAAGCTCAAAAATAAAGCAAGGGAAAGTCGCCAAAAGTAATAACGGCTCTCCACGATCATTTAATTGTCCAATTATCTGGAAGACACACAACCATTTCTCACCTGCAGCTCCAAAGGCAGATTTTGGAATCTACAGGTGTAACTGTTTCAGTTGAAACGATAAGAAGAAGAGCTCGTACCAAGAAGTATACAGCAAGAGACAGTTATGGGTTCCCGAGTTATCTAGGCAGCACAAGACTGAGCGCCTAAATTGGTGTCTTCACCACCAAAACTGGAACATTGGGAATTGACAAAATGTGCTTTTTTCACAAAAAGTCAGGATTTAATGTAATCAAATGGAAAATCAGATGACCCACGAAATCGTATACTTAGAGGTCGAGGAAGACAAGCAAGAACGAAAACTGTCAGATCTGTTCACAAATATACAAGGGGAAGTGTAATGTTCTGGAGAGGAATTGTGATCCGTAAAAAAACTCCTTTAATTTTCATCCAATCAACTTTAAGTGCTCACAGGTATATTGATAACCTGTAGTCAGGCTCTGAAGAGGTGCAACAGGAGAAAATTTAATTTTATTAAATGATAATGGGCCTCTACATACCATTAGAGTGACTACAGACATCATTGAAGCTGATGGTATCCCTTGTTTGGAGTGGCCTGCTTGCTCACCCGAGCTTAATCCTATAGAGTATTTGTGGGATATGCTTAAAAGAAAAATTAGAGCTCGACGGGATAATCCACAAAACACCGCACGGCTAGTACAAACTGCTTTTAAAGGATGGAGCAACCTACCACAACAAAATGTTGATAATTTGATTAGGAGCGTGCCCACGCAAACTGAAGCTTGCATAAGGACTAGAGGTTATAACACTGACTACCACAAAATACAAAAAAAAATAAAAACAAGTTAAACATTATTACTTTGAAATTTACTATTAAACATTGAAATTTTGTATGCCATTGACTTTAAAACAACTACTTTCAATTTGTTTGTTAAATACTTTATTGTTTTATTTAATTGTTATGTATTTGATATTAAATTGCTTTAAAATAAATATTGTTTAACTTCATCTGTTCGTTTTTTTAAATTCGCACGGAATAGTTAGAAATATCAGATGATTCCATATAAATTTGGGTGTGTGTATTTCCATTTTATGACAACTTATTAGATATTCTATACTAATTGGAAAATGAACTTGTGTTTGTCGTAAATTGTAATATAATTGATTTGTATATCTCTCGTTAATTTTGCATTCAAAGAAAATATGGTTCAAATCTCTAATCGAAACATTATCACAAAAACAGACTGATGAATTAACTATGTATTCCTAATTTGTGCAGATGTGCCTCATATTTTCCGTGTCGAGTTTTTAATCTGACGATAGTAGAAATATCTTGCTTTGGCAGGTTATACTTAAATATATATTCAGGTGGCGGAGGAAGTTCTTGATGTAAAGAAAAATATAAATTTTTTGATATGCTTGAAATATTTTTCCATTGTTTTTTCCATATTTTATTTATTCTAGCTTTGACGTCATTTATTGCATCTGTCGATAAGATCTGAGTTAGAATCTCACCATTTTTTATTTTTCCATTCTCGTATTCCTAGTTCTTTTAAATCCTGGTTAATACCATCAATCCATCTCTTTCTGGGCCTACCTCTCGGTCTCTTCCCGTTTAATTCTTTTCTAAGTACCGTTTTTGTATTTCTCTTATCATCCATCCTTTCTACGTGTCCCAACCAACTCTGTCGTTTACTTCGTATTCCTTTTGTGATAGTTGGTCTATTAAATATTCTATTTATTTCGTGGTTCATTCTTATAGGCCATTCCCCATTCTCCTGTATACGTCCATATATCTTCCTTAAAATTTTTCTTTCCCATCTAACAAGTTGTTCCTCTTGTTCATTAGTCAAAGTCCATGTTTCTAATGCATACGTTACTACTGGTCTCATAACTGTTGTCTTCTTCTTCTTCTTCTTCTTCTTCTTGTAATAGGACTATGTCCTGTTTCTTCTGTTACAGTCTTTGCTGCGATCCGGAGCTCCAACTCTCGTACCATCGTTTTTTGGGTCTTCCTATGGGTCGCTTGGTGTTGGGCTTCTGTGTTTTCGCCCAATGCGCCATACGTTCAGGGTCCATCCGATCTACGTGGTCCCTCCACATGCGTCGTCGCGCTCTTGTCCATCTCACTACGTCCTGAACGCCTAGCTCTCTCAATGTGTCTTCGTTTCGTACTCTATCTCTGAGTGTGATACCTCTTATGGATCTTAGGGTTTTCATCTCTGTTGTTCTCATTATCTGTTTGGTCTTTGTTGTCTCGGCCCTTGTCTCAGCTGCGTATGTCAGTACGGGTCTAACACATGTCTTATAAATGCGGACTTTGCTTTCGTTGCTCATATATTTATTCCGCCAGATTATATCCCTCAGGAAACCAGATATTCTCGCTGCAGATAACTGTTGTGTATATTTTTATTTTTGAGTTAAGTTAGATACTAATTTTGAGTTTATAGTATTCTGTGGGCTGTAGAAGCATTTTTTGTTTCCAAGTGAAATTCTCGCTGTTACCTCATCACTGTTTTTGTTTCCTTCCACTTCATTTTTACTTTTTCCCGAGTTGTTTTCATGTACTTTGTCTTTGAGACATTAACTTCTAAGCCCATAGTTCATAGTATGTGCCGCTTCTTTAAAATATGTATAAATCTTTTCTAGGGTTTTTAATTCACAGCTAATTATGTCTATATCATCTGCGTAAGCTACCACTTGGTTGATCTTTGTAAATATTGTACCTTCTCTATATGTAGGAGTTTTCCTGATAACTTGTTCCAGCGTAAGGTTAAAAAGTGTTGTGGATAGCGCATCTCCTTGTCTTACACCTTCGTTAATATTTAATTCATCGGACAGTAGTTGATTTTGGATTCTTACTTTTGCTTTATTTAGGCATAGTTTTACTAATCTGATTTTTTTTGCCACATTTAACCCTTGAATTCCGCTATATAAGTCCTTTCTAATTATTGAGTCATATGCTAGTTTAAAATCTACAAAAAGATGATGTAGTTCGGTATTCCGTTCGTAGAATTTTTTCAGCGTTTGCCTTACTGTAAATATTGGTTCTATAGTTGACCTACCTTTTCTGAATTCTCTTTGATAATCCCCTGTTGTTTGTTCCATTATATTGTTTAGCCTTCCTTCTAATATTTTGTTAAATATTTTGTATCCAACGTTTAGTAGTGATATTCCTCGGTGATTATTGCACCTAACTTATTTCCCTTCTTATATTGTATTGAGCATATCACTGCAATTTTCCATTATTGTATGTATGTATGTATCGGTTTTAGAACGTCTTTCGACGTAGTCCGATGCCTAACTTCCACGTCCTTCTATCATCCCATTGGCCATCTCGAAGATCCCTTGCACTCATTGCTTTGGTTACCCCTTCTTTCCATGTCTTTTTGGGTCTTCCTCGTTTTTTGCGGTTTGGTGGTACCCACTGCATGATCTTTTTGGGCAATCTTGTGTCTTCCATTCTTTGAACATGACCATACCAAATCAACTGTTTCCTCTCAATGTCTGTTGTTAAGTAACCATCTATTCCAATTCGTCGTCTTACTTCCTCATTTCGAACTCTTTCCCTACGGGATATACCTAACGATCTTCTAAACACATCCATTTCTACAGCTTCTAACTTTTTCCTGTTGTTCTCGGTTATTCTCCAAGTTTCTGCTCCGTAAAGTAGGCTGCTTTTAATAAGTGTTTCATAGATATTGTATTTTCGCTGTATTCCTATTTCGGAGCTCCAAAGTATTCCATTTAGGCAGCCAATTGTTCTTCTAGCTTGTGTTACCCTTTTCTTTATTTCCTCATCGTCTTTTCCCGTTCTATCGAAGATTACTCCCAGGTACGTGTATTCACTACAGGATGTGATTTGTTCATTATCCTCTAGTTCGATATTGGATAACTCAGCTCCTATGGGTAGGTATTTAGTTTTTTCCACATTAATTTCCAAGCCCCACTGTTCATATTCCTCCTTTAGTTTTCTTGCCATATACTGTAGGTCGTCTTTATCATTAGCTATGATCACTTGGTCATCAGCAAATTGTAAGGTATATAAACAAACCTCTCCGAGGTCTATACCCATACCGTTGCATTTACGTTTCCACTGGTTTAGTGCTTTTGCAACATATATCTTGAACAAAGTTGGTGAAATACAGCAGCGAAGCGCAGTGAAATACATTTTCCATTGTTAAGGCATTATTTCTGTATTCCATTATACAGGGTGAGTCATGAGGAACTGTACATACTCCTACCTCGTGTAGAGGCTCCTATGGGGAATAACAAATGACCATTAAAAAGTGTCTGCTCCCATTGTTTAATAATATACAGGGCGAGTTTCGCATTTTGACAGAAATTTGTATTCGTCATAATTTTTGAACGGTCAGATCGATGAGTCTCTTATTTTGGTCAATCGTTACACTATTACCACCTAATCAACTGATTTATTCAAACTAGAAAAAAATCAGGTCCTGCTTCAAAAAAATGAGTTCGTTTGGGACTTAGAAAAAATTTCACCCTGTATATGCTTTTTGAAAACTATAATATGAATTTTACAAATTAGACAAATAGGCAATTAAAATGACATATTTATTTTTTCCCCACGCGATTACTTAATTTTTTATATAAAAATCAAATTTGAGTATGAATTAAAAGTTTGGTAAAGTGAACCATAGATTAAAAAAAATAACTTTTATTACAAAAATTAATTTTTTTTGAACAAATATTTAATTTATGTTACCACCCAATCAACTGATTTATACAAACTAGAAAAAAATCAGGCCCGGATTTAAAAAAATTAGTTCGTTTTGGTCTTAGAAAAAATTTCACCCTGTATACTCTTTCTGAAAACTCTAATATGAATTTTACAAATTAGACAAATAGGCAATTAAAATGGCATATTTATTTTTTTCTCCACACGATTACTTAATTTTTCATTAAAAAATCAAAATCGGAATTTTAACCTAAAACTGAAAAAAAAATGAAATCACGGTTTAACTCGCTACAACTCTGTTCCATTTTAATATTTTTTTTCTGAAATTTTACAGTACATATCTCTTACCATTGTGAATATGAAAATTGTTGTAGACTTTCCGTCTTCTTCTAATAGAAGTTATGAATTTTTAAAAATAAAATGTGCAGATTCGTGAATTGCAAAGTTAAGTCGCAAAAATTAAGTGAAAAAATTTAAGATTTATCTATTTGATCACGTCTATGTTAAACTATAGAGTCCAAAGAGAAGTGTTATGGGTTTTAGATCTAGACGTGGTATAGAAAAAAAATGGTGAAGCTTTTAATTTTGAGAAAAACGTTGTTTAATTTTTTTTATTTTTATGGCAAAATTCCGATTTTGACAAATTTGATTTTTTAATAAAAAATTAAGTAATCGTGTGGGGAAAAAATAAGTAAGCCATTTTAATTGCCTATTTGTCTAATTTGTAAAATTCATACTAGAGTTTTCAAAAAGCGTATACAGGGTGAAATTTTTTCTAGGACCAAAACGAACTAAATTTTTAAATCCGGGCCTGATTTTTTTCTAGTTTGAATAAATCAGTTGATTGGGTGGTAACATAAATTAAATATTTGTTCAAAAACAATTAATTTTTGTAATAAAAGTTATTTTTTTTTAATTTATGGTTCACTTTACCAAACTTTTAAATCATACTCAAATTTGATTTTTTTATTAAAAATTAAGTAATCGTGTGGGGAAAAAATAAATAAGTCATTTTAATTGCCTATTTGTCTAATTTGTAAAATTCATATTATTGTTTTCAAAAAGCGTATACAGGGTGAAATTTTTTCTAAGACCCAAACGAACTAATTTTTTTGAAGCCTGACCTGATTTTTTTTTAGTTTGAATAAATCAGTTGATTAGGTGGTAATAGTGTAACGATTGACCAAAATAAGAGACACATCGATCTGACCGTTCAAAAATTAAAACGAATACAAATTTCTGTCAAAATGCGAAACTCGCCCTGTATATTATTAAACAATGGGAGCAGACACTTTTTAATGGTCATTTGTTATTCCCCATAGGGGCCTCTATACGAGGTAGGAGTATGTACAGTTCCTCATGACTCACCCTGTATACTATGACTTTGATATTTCACTGTGTATTCTATGTCCTCGATCTTTTAATATTTCTACGGTTATTTCAGCGCGTCCTGGGGCTTTGTTATTTTTAATTTTTTTTAATGTGACATTATTTACTTCTTCTTCTATGGGTTCATCTAGGTCTGGGTCTAGGTCTATTTTCTCCACCGTTTTAGCACTGCCTTTTCGTCTGCTCTTAGCTCACCATTTTTGTCTTTGCATAATTTTGTTCTTGGTTGGAAACCTTTTTTCTCAAGATTTATTTCCTTACAGAATTATTGTTTTGTATCATTTTTCTGTTCATTTAAAAAAATTGTTACAATCATAGGCCAAATAGAGTGTAAATACTTTTTTATTATATTTTGATGTCTTTTCATAGATTTCTTAGTATAAATAAAACGTAAAGTTTTGGTAGTAAGTAAATACTACAACATTAAGGGTAATTTTCGTGTAAATAAATGATTTACAATAATTAGAATACCAACACCATAGTCATGGAAAGGTATTTAATTATAAAATGAATGATTAGAGGAAAGATTATAAAGATTCCATCTTTTGTAACATTCCATATTTTTGATTCACGCGTTCTATCAAAAAGCACAATCCCACCAAAATGTTTAAGGTCGTACATCATGTCCTGCACTTCTTTATTTTCTTTTCTGAAACTCCTATAATTGATTATTTTGATTAATACATTACCGTTGTTCCCTATAAAATCTGTCAAAAACCACTCTATAAAAATAGTGAAAGTGTTTCACTGCTGACAAAACAATTTTCAACCCCGAAAACCTCGTAAAACTCGTATAACCACACTATTATTATTTATTTTATTTAAAAATTTAAATCGTTTTCATATGCTACGTTAGGCTGGACCTTGAAAGTGGAATAAAATGAATAAAACATTGCGGTTTTCGATAAAACTGAATAACAAATCTTCCTTGTTGAGTAGAGATTGTTTAAAATTGTTTTAAATATGGAAATGCCGACTTATATGATCATCAAATAATGCATATATATATTATAACAGGTATATATTATAACAGGTATATAATCTTTGCTGAACAGTTAGGAAACAAGATTGAAATATTGGGGTAGCAGCAATCTCAAAGAAAACTCTTTATAATCGTTCCAAGCTTTCGATAATGTTTATTATCATCTTCAGAGAAACTATATCTATATATTTACAAGAAATACTGGATATTAGTGACTGTCAATATCAACAAACAAGTGGTTTATTAGGGTTGCAGTCAGAAGTTTGGCCAGGTTATCAAAGAAACACTCTCTTGACTTTTTGTCTAGCTTTCGGGATTGTTTCATTCCTTTATCAAGACTCTGTAATGTAAAAAAAACAAAAATGTAAGTATTGATTAAAATATCACATTGCAATAATAAAACCTACTAGTTGTTGAGATTATTAAACGAAAGCTTGATGGTACTCAACATTCCAATGTAACACAAATATTAAAAACAGAAGACAAAGGACAGAATACATTTTTAAAATTTTGATTATATTATGTTATCAGGGTTTGACATACATTAGTACCAATGACATGGCATGAGCTGCTTCTTCCAGATGTTTAAAGAGAACGGATTTCTAAGCCATCTTCAATGTCGGTGTGTTTGCAGTGTTTTTTTGTTGGGTTGATCGATTAGTCCTGTTTTAGGTGTATGTCACCTCTTCAGGACATGGTTTGTTCTTTGTGGCGTTATCTAACTGCCCCACGATCTACCTGGGCCCATTAATCCCAAGTACCTGCTGCCCCATCGCCGAGAAAGTTGGGGATTAAGTCTTAATGACCGGAAATTCCAAATTTGATTATAGTCGAAAGTAAGAATATAAATATTTTCAGTTATTCACTTCAGTTGCAAGCATTACGGTATAGTGTCCGGTTTTGTCCGTTAGTGTTTAACTTTAAAATGGCGAATCCAACGACTATGTTTAGTCAAAGGGTAGAA
This sequence comes from Diabrotica virgifera virgifera, assembly GCF_917563875.1. Taxonomy (NCBI): domain Eukaryota; kingdom Metazoa; phylum Arthropoda; class Insecta; order Coleoptera; family Chrysomelidae; genus Diabrotica; species Diabrotica virgifera. The sequence goes on along the minus strand of NC_065452.1, from coordinate 148,184,153 downwards.
CTTTTATTAATAATTAATGAATATAAATATTCAAAGGCCCATGTCTCCAAAGATGGAAAAGTTAGATGGCGATGCATCAAAATAGGGTGTCAACAAAAAGTGTACACAAAGGAAGGTGATGAAAATTACGTTATTCTTGAAAAAGCATCGGTGGAGCATAATCATGCTCCAGATATCCACGTTGACCGGCAAATTTTTAGTAATTCTACAAAGAGGAAAGCTGTAGAAGATATATGTGAAAGACCTTTAAAGATTGTCCACAAGGAATTAAGGAAGGAAAATTTCAGCAATTTACCGCTGACGACGAAAGACATTTCTTGCGTTCGAAGAAATATCTAAGCTGAAAGACGAAAATCCACACCGTCATTGCCCAAGTCACAGGAAGAAGTTCTACAAGTGTTAGTGAACTTAAATTTAAAAACAAATACAGGTGAAAACTTTTTATTATCTACGAAAAATAATTCCGCAATTTTTAGTTGTTTCACAAATCTTTACTTTTTGTGTAATGTAGATTCTTTGTATGTAGATGGAACTTTTCAATACTGTTCTAAATATTTTTGTCAGATGTTTACTATACATGGCTAAAAAAATGTTTTTTATGTTCCTCTAGTATTTTGTTTGTTACCAAATAAATCACAGCAATCGTATAAAAGTACTTTTGATAAATTAATAAAAATATGTACAGATTTGAATTTCAATTTCAAACCGAAGCGAATAATTTCTGATTTTGAAATAGCAATTCAAAATGCAGCTAATTTAGTGTGGCCCGACATTATTATTTTTTGTTGCAAATTTCATTTAACACAAAATTGGTACCGAAAAATTCAAAATTTAGGTTTGTCCTCGGAATATAAAAATCAAACTGTTATTGGAAAATATTTAAAATTGTTTTTTGGCATTCCTTATTTAGATCCAAATGCTGTTGGTGACTTTTTCTGATGAACTTTTTAATATTATGTCAGAAGATGGCAGAGTTTTGCTATTTTGTGATTACCTAGTTGATAATTATTTAACGGAAGATTCAACATTTCCACCTTACATGTGGGCTTCAAATTCATCATCTCATATTTACTACAAACGCCTGTGAATCATTTCACTCGAAACTTAACGAATGTTTTTTTTAATCACATTTTGTTAAATTTTCAAGCAGAAGTATATTATGTGAAAATTAGAACTGCACATAGATTCGAAAAAAAACTTGATAAAACGGCAAAAAGAAAAGTTGATTTTATTGAAAATAGGCTAAATGAATATTACGTTAATCAAAACATTACTAAATTAGATTTCATTAAGTCAGTTTGCAATTATTATGCAGCTAACTTTTAAAACCTAAAATATAGTGTTCCCTCTTACTTATTTTAATCACTAATCAGACATTAGAATTAAGCATTGTTATTGTTTAACTGTAGTTTTTGTTATTGTATACAGGGTGAGGCAGATAACTGGCCTATTAGAAATATCTCGAGAACTAAAAGCAACAGAATCATGAAAATTTGAATTAAGGGGTTTTGAAGAGTCGTCTATTTAATGAAAATATTTTTATCTATTTCCTACTTCCGGTTATACCGGAAGTTGCTTATAATTTCGTTTTTTTAAATGGGACACCCTGTATATTTTTACATTTTTGGATTCTCTTCGATGTCTTCTTTTAAAAATATGAGGTTTTGTAATGTTATACAGGGTATTTTAAAAGATAATTACGTTTTTGTATTAATTTCGTAGCAACATTCACACCCTGTAGAATTGTAGTAGTTTGACATATAAAACTCTACTTACGATCAAATGATTTTTAATATAGTCTACTATTGTTAAAAATCATTGTATAGCTACATTTTTAATTTTAGTATACAGGGTTGGTCGAAACTCGGAATGAGTATTTTCTGAGTTTTCTTAAATGTAACACCCTGTATTTTAGTATTGTAATGAAATGATATTTTATGGTACTTTTTTATTTCTTAAGCATTCCCTATACCTAACTGCTTTAATTTGTGCTTAATTGTTAATCGCACCAACAATTTTAACTACGTAGGTATTTTGATAGCTAAACCATTATTGGTAATTTTAAGGATCAGTCTGGATTAATATGTATTTATTTCTGAAAAATTATTTGTGATTGAATTTTTTCACGACCAACCTAATAAAATTTTACGTATTTTTTGTTGCAATTAATGTTTAGCTTGAATCACCAATAACTCACAAATTAAAGCAATTAGGTATAGGGAATACTTATTAAATAAGAAAGTACCATGAAATATCATTTCATTACAATACTAAAATACAGGGTGTTCCATTTAAGAAAACTCAGAAAATATTCATTCCGAGTTTCGACCAACCCTGTATACTAAAATTTCAAAATTAGCTATACTAATATTTCTTAACAATAGTAGACTATATTAAAAATCACTTGAACGTAAGCAGAGTTTTTAATGTCAAACTGTTACAATTCTACAAGGTGTGAATGTTGCTACGAAATTAATAAAAAAACGTAAATATATTTTAAGAAAGAAGATATTGAGGAGAAACAAAAAATGTAAAAATATATAGGGTGTCCCATTTAAAAAAACGAAGTTATAACCAACTTCCGGTATAAAGTTGCAAAGAGATGAAAATATTTTCATTTAATAGATCATCCTTCAAAACTACATTCCAATTTTCATGATTCTGTTGCCTTTAGTTCTCGAGATATTTCTAATAGGCCAGTTATCTGCCTCACCCTATATAAGTTAATGTAGATTTATAAATAAACTTTATTCGATTATATTGTTATAGTTTCATTATTTAACCATTTAAAATTTTCGCTTCTGCTTTGGGAATTGGGTTCCTTTTTGAATACAATAAAGTAAAATAAAAACTATATATGTTCACAAAAATATTATCTAAGTACCTAGGTAGCGTGGGGTAGTTCGTAGTCGATTTTAATCCTACTATAAAACTCAACCCATTAAAATCTAAGTAGCGTGGGAGAGGTTACGGGTACAGCGGGGCGATGACGAGGCTAATCTCGTCGTACTTGGGCGGCCGGAGTTTCAGGGTTCGGATAGGACAAGTCCTGTCCGAACTCGGGAACCCGGAGGCCGGAGTACCCCAGGGAGCGGTCCTGTCACCCCTGCTGTACACGATATACACCGCTGACGTACCTAGAACACCAGGTACCCTTATGAGCCTATACGCCGACGACACAGTGATAGCGGCCAAACACAGAAATGTAGATATAGCAGTGACCAACCTGCAAACAGCACTACCAAGAAATAGAGGAATGGAGTATAAAATGGAAGATAGCCATTAACTCGGAAAAGACACAAGCGGTTCTATACAAGAAAGGAAGACAACAACCAGAGGAACAGCTGACGGTACAGAACACCCCCATCGAGTGGAAAAACGAAGCTAAATACCTAGGAGTCATCATGGACAAAGGATTAACCTTCCAAAAACATGTAGAAGCCACAGTCCATAAGGCCAACATAGCGAAAGCAACACTAAGAGGACTTACAGGCAGGAAAAGCAAACTAAGACTAAAAACAAGGTTAAGATTGATAAACAGCATTATACTACCGGTATTAACATACGCATCTCTCGCATGGGGACAAGCATGTAACACTCACAAAAAGAAGATTCAAGCGGTCCACAACAGCAGCTTGAGAGAAGCCGCCAGAGTCCCAAGATACGTAGCAGAAAGATTCCTGTTCAGAGAACTCCAACAGGTGAGAGTCACCGAAATCATGACAGACAAGGCAAGGGTCAAATTCGCGGAACTGGAGCACCACCCAAATCATATACTGCGAGAGATGCTAAGGTATGATGAGTTCCACCGATGGAAGCACAGAAGACCGAAACAGCAAATAGTGGAATAAAGTGTACAAAAGTGAAAAGTGATAGTAGTCAGTTCGTAGCTCAAAAACAAGTGCCGAAGATAGCGTTACACACGAAGATCCAACACCACGATCACCTTCAAGGTAAGACATTATAGAAAATTATAGAAGGGCACAGGCCCCCCAAAAAAAAATATATATAAAAAATAAAAAGGCGTAAGCCCCCAAAAAAATATAAAAAACCATAAAAACACATAAAAACTCGAGCAACAAGTCATTGGGCGGAGCCCAATAGGGCTCAGCACGATGACTTGGGGCCCAAGCAAGCAATTTTTAGTACCGCGGTTAAGTAAGTAAGACGATAAAGGCATAGAGCGCATCACGCTGAGTCTAAGATTTTTGCATTCGATTAGGGTACCACATGGAATCTTATTACCCAGGATTCCATTGTGAAGAGCATTTGGCTACGATAGTTGTGCCCTCATCGCGCATCAGCGTGCTATGGGGGGAAATGGATGGCCTGAGGCATTGGAGCGAGGTGGGGTGATCCCTGTTTATTCTCGGGTCAAAACACCTCGCCCCAATGAATTGTTACACCCGAATGTACTCTTTCGAGAGGGTGGACATTCCCACAGGTCGGGTTAAATCAAATTGCTTGCTTGCTTGCTAAGTAGCGTGGGGGAGTTCGTAGTCGCCCGTTCTTTGAGTCTCACTGCTCACTGTGTCTGCGGAAGGAGGACGTCTTCAAAGTTCTTCAGTACTCATCCGGCCAGTAAGCAATCCTACACTTTTTGATGTAGCGGCACAGTCCACAGAAGAAGGGTAGGGATTTTTGGTAACTACCATGTACTTGGTTTTATTGATCTAAGGCCAATTTCATTGGGCCAACTTTGAAAAAGGGTAAAAACTTCTTTCGCATCTCTGGTGGATTGTGCAAAAAGCTAGCAGTACTTTCGCCCCCCTGGGAAGCGAAGCCATTTGTTTCTGGTTGTGCTTTGCTCACTACGTGCTCCAAAGCGAAGTTGAATAGCAAAGGGGAAAGTGGATCGCCTTGTCTTAGACCTGTTTCGATTTGAAACGGATCTAAGACAAGGCGAATTCTGTACATACATCTGGGCTAATTCTATTAGCTTTTGGGTACTCCCATATCCACTATTATCTTCCACAGTGTCTCCCTGTTTACAGAGTCATACGCTTTTTTAAAATCTACAAAAATTTTATATACTTGTTTGATGTATTTCCAACTTTTTTCTCAAATTTGGCGTAAGATAAAGATATGGTCTATTGTTGACCTTCCCAATCGAAAGCCGTACTGGTAATCACCTACTATTTCTGCGTATGGATTAATCTTAATAGAATAATCGACATAACTTTGTAGTTTGTATGAATTAATATAATATTCCTCTAAGGCAAGCCGCACACCAACGAAACATGAAACGTAAAACACGTTTCATGAAAATTAAACGCGGCTAAACAAATCTTGAAGTCAGCCTACCAATGAAACTAGTGTGATTCATGCTCATAACACATTTTTATTTTCGGAAAGTTTCATAAATGGTCGGACGTCTATTTGTTTAGCAGTGTTTTATTTCCATGAAACGTGATTTACGTTTCATGTTTCTTTGATGTGCGGCCTGCCTAAAGTTCTTACATACATGTTTATCTCCCTTTTTGTAAACAGGTACTACTTATGTAACTTTTTCGCCATTCTATCGAAATCACTTGCTACAAATGAGAAATTAAACGAAACATTATCTTTAGTTGTTGTCAAACATATCGAGGAAATTTTTGATACATCTGATGACACAAACGAACCATATTGACAAATTTTTGGAAGCATGAGCGCCGCCAGTATTATTTTCAGAGGGATGCATCTGAATCTATACATACTAAGTATTAACCAATATAAAATATAGAATTATACATATATATTGTTCTGAAGCTATTTCCTTGTGGCAATTTTGTAATCAACTATTCTAAATGGGAAATAAGCCACAATTTAACTAAAAAAATGATTTTATTAACGTTTCAATGTCCACATCGGATGTCGTTGTCAATGGGAAATAAGCCACAATTTAACTAAAAAAATGATTTTATTAACGTTTCAATGTCCACATCGGATGTCGTTGTCAAAATTAATATTTTGTATTTTGACAACGACATCCGATACCTATGGACATTGAAACGTTAATAAAATCATTTTTTTAGTTAAATTGTGGCTTATTTCCCATTTAGAATAGTTGATTAAATAGGTATGTATAGCTATTTCTATCGAGGCAGGGGGTGTAATTGCACCCCGCTGCCGGCGCCCATGATTGGAAATACGAAAAGTGTAAAACCAATGGCGTACCAAAGTATAAAACCAATTATTTTAGATGAAAATGTATATTAGTCAGTCTCAAAACGCAAAAATATTACTATTTTCTGTACTATTAATAACTTGAACAAATAGAAAACTCTTACCTGTATTATCAAGCAATATACTTTAAAAAATGTGTTTGTTTCAGGTTATCCGCATTAGCAACGTAGAGAAGAAGAAGTTTGAGTGCATGAACATATTAATTACCTGGCATGTCACTGGTATCGTTGGGTATGTTTATTTTCTATTTTAACTTCAGTTTTTTACTATTCTTTTTTTATTCCTGAGTTTAGAAATCATTGTAAATATGATTGAAAGAATTCTCTTCAATATAAAGGAATAAATTTTACAACATTTAATGTGGAAGAGACTATAATTTATCTAATATTACTCCTAATGATGCTAGTCGTAACCGAGTTGATTTTAAATTGAAATGAACCACTTTTGAAGTTTATAGTAGTTTTTGCAACAGTTTATTTTATGATTGTTAATTTTATTTGCCATTTAGTTCATTATTTTATTAATTTTTTTCTATTTGGCATAGTGTACATCTTCCATTAACCAATAGATATACAGTATGCGGCAAAATAAACAGTACTGAAATGAATATTGAAATGTTATGATTATTTATACAGGGTGTTTCATTAATAATTGTCCATATAGTAACTGGAGAAACCTTAGCACAAAATACGAAGATTTAACCTAAAACACTTAAATAAAATGTTGTTCCTTACTGAGTTACAGGGTGTTGTATCTTAAAATTTAAAAACTATTTTTGCTCAGCATTTTAAAACTATTCGACGTATCCTTTTCATACTTGAAAAATTTTTACAAAATTTACCTAATGAAAGGGCACTGTAAATCCGATCATCGTATTCATCATAAAATTCTGCGAATATTTGATTTTACAGGTTTCAGTCTACCTTTGCAAATAAGAGGTGGGGGTGAGCGGGAAACTTCTTATGAAAAAATGGCTGTAAGTCCGGTTCTGCTAAGTCGAATTTTGCATACTTAGTCTTATTGAAACCAGCTCTTTTTCGTCAATGTAAGAGTCTTATTTTCGAAATAGCGTAATACGTAATATGCTAGCTAGTTGGCGTTATTTAATTATTTTCAGAAATCTAGTTTTCTTTTGAAAATGTTAAATACAAGTTTGCATTTTTAATCCTGTAGTACAATTAGACCAAATTAGCAACAGAATACCGAAAACCGCATGTCGATATCTTTTTTCTATCTCGAGATATCTTAAGAAACGTGTACATTTTAAACAACTGTTAATGTCACCGGTAAACGAAGTTAAGGAAAAGTAGTGTGCTATGGAAAAACAAAGAAACATTTTCCAGATGTAAACGTATATAATTAATTAAAACAAATATAAGACAAACAACACTATAAAATATAACGATGAAAAAAAAAATAATGTGTGTGTACTTTGTACGCACGTAAGAAGTTATACTTCTATTATATGATTTCAACGAAATTAATATACTTTTTATTTATATTTTGTTTAAATATTAAACTAATTTTTATTTACTACTTCTCAAACATTTTTATTAGAACAGTGCCAAAAATTAAAATAATAAAAGAATAAAACACACACAAACACATTAAACAAGCCACAAATGATGTCTGAACATTAATTGTCGAAAATTTTTTTAACTAAATACGTATTTTCTGAAAATACAATTATATAATAAATATACTTACAATCATAAAATGTATTAAAAAAAACAAAAAGGAAAGTTTCTATTGGGACTCGAACCAGCGCGAGCGCTTATAAGAGCGGTTGGTATTGGAATTCACTCGCCTTCTCCGCTTAGCCATGGACACTATGTGTCATTATTTACGAAGATCGACTAACTAAACGGATTAAACTTGTGATATTTTGATATTTTGAAAATTGATCAAATTATTTTAATTTCGAATTGAAATGATTTAGAATTGAAAAAATACAACAAAACATAGAGTAAAAAACCAATATATTAGGTGAATATTGATAGAAATTTTGATGGTAATCAAATTATATAAGTCAAAGTATTACATACTATGTATTTTGGCAGATCAAATAGGTAGGTTTATACTCATGATACATTAACAATTATTACGTACCTGTTGCTTTTAAAAACTATTTAAAAGTCACTACAATATTATAAACTTTTTTGTTTCTGTCCTCACAACAATAAAACTAATATATTATACATTTCTTTACCTTTACCTCCAAACCACAGCTGCCATATCGGATAATTTTTGACATGTCATTTGAACATCCAATCATAACAAAGTTATAATGCGCATGCGCCGGGCTGATAGGTTTTAACATATAAAAAAATCACCCTCTATCGCCGGTAAAGAAGTATAACTTCAAAAATCAACTACTTAGTGACGACTTAAATGTTCGAATTGTTGCCCATTATTTTCGATTTCAAGCATTTACTATTTCCAGAGTATATTGAACAGCAGTCTCAATTTCGGCTCTCGCAATCCTTTGAATGGCGTTTCGTATTCTCTAGTAACTAGTAGATCATATTATTTTCTCGAGTAGTGGGCCTAGCGGCAAAAACAAGGTCGTTAATCCGTCCGCATAAATAAAAGTCTAAAACAGTTAAATCTGTTGCTGTTCAATCTACTCTTAAAAGAGTAACATGCATTTGCATCGAAAATGATGGGCAATAGTTTGAACATTTAGGCCGTCACTAAGTATGTACACTAAGTAAGTACTGTAGGTGCTTTTATTTCTTTGTTATATTTTATAGTGTTGTTTGTCTTGTTGTTCTTTTAATTAATTATGTACGTTTACATCTGGAAAATGTTTTTGTTTTTTTCCATAGCACACTATTTTCCATAACTTCGGTACTACTACTACATTGTTTGATTTGCTTGTTTAGATAAAATGCTAAGAAGAAATGCGTTCAATGTGTGTCCCCGTTTAGGATTTTGTCCTCTTCAGGGTTTGTCGTGAATGTATTGTGTGGCAGTAAAAGCAAACAGTCCGAAAAACACACTGGGGCAAGTGTCGTGTCCTGGTGTTTTTCCTTGGTTATGCCGGACGGTGGTGTCCAGAAGGCCAAAAGACAACAGAGAAGAAAGTTTTGATGGATTGTTGTTGGTTCCATAGACATTTACGTGTACTGTCCGTGCTTTGCTCTCGACCAGTCTCCCTAGAAACCATTGTACAACGACAGGCGAACCTGCGTCCCTCGTGGGTGGTCAGGAGGTGGCTTTAATTTTTGAGCGCAGCGTGGACAGTGAGCGTTCGAGTGGAGAAAATAGTTGCGGCTATTTTCTTGGGACGAACAGGTATAATTGTGCAATGAAGTTGGGAAACCGCAAAAAACCAACTTCTCCCTGTTCGGGTAACTTCGGTAGGTGACAGTAACAGTTATGTTTCAAATTTACACATTACAATATATCTCGAGAAAAAAGGTATCGACATGCGGTTTTCGGTATTCTGTTGCTAATTTGGTCTAATTTTGTACTAGAGGATTAAATATGCATACTTATATTTAATATTTTCCAAAGAAAACTAGATTTCTGAAAATAATTAAATATCGCCTCTTAGCTGGCATATTACTTATTAGGCTATTTCAAAAATAAGACACTTACATTGAAGAAAAAGAGCTGTTTTCAACAAGACCACGTATGCAAAATTCGATTTGGCAGAACCGGACTTACAGCCATTTTTTCATAAGAAGGTTCCCACTCACCCCCACCTCTTATTTGCAAAGGTAGACTTAAACTTGTGAAATCAAATATCGCAGAATTTTATGAAGACTATGAATTCCAGTGCCCTTTCATTAGGCAAATTTTGTAAAAATTTTGATTTTTTAATTTTTGATATTCAATTACGCCCTCTAGCGGTGAACCTACAATTATGAAAATAATTTCCAGGCTTTCCCGAGGCAACTTTAAGCGAAGCTGTACTATAAACGGTTCCTGAGATATGGCCGAGGGCCACTCTTATTGGAACACCCGGTACAGTTTACTTAAATTCCAAATTAATGATTATAATAAGTATAACAATAAGGGGAAAACTCTTTACAAACTTAAATTATCAGTGAGAAAAACATTTTTTATTTTGTAAAACCTGTCTGAAGTTTGGAGTGTGGTTAGTGTAATTGATTCTCATTAGGGAGTTGAGATATTCATTCATCTATTAGCTGTACCGATCTGTACCGGTTTTTAATAAAGTTCATTCTTGAAAAGTGGCGTCGCACACAAGAGTTGAGCCAAACGTATTACAAAATTTCATTGCCCAAGATTCTGAATTTAATTGCGGTCCGGAAAAAACTAGCCTACGGTCCGAATGGGGACCGCGGTCCGTCATTTGGTGACCCCTGGTCTATATCATATTGCGAAATACTCATCCAGATTCTTATTTTGGCAAGCCACATGTCTGCTAAGTTTGCTGGAGCACGCGGCAATCGATTACCTACCATATTCCACACATCATGTTCGATGGATGACAAATCAGCTGATCTTGATGGCCACTCTAAAGTCTGTATACCAGATTCTTGTTTGAACTCCATGGTTTGACGGGCAGTATGAGGTCTTGGGTTATCCTGTTGAAAGATCGAATTTGGAATGGTTTGTAGGTAGGGACGTAAAACTGGTTGGAGTACTTCACCAATAGATCATCCACCTGTCAGAGTACCGTTAATAAAAACAAGAGGTGATCTGCTTCCCAACCAAGTAGCACATCATACCATAATGCTTGTGGTTGTCCTGCTGTGTGACGTTCAACAGCCAAGTCTATATTTCGTCTCTCACCTCTAAAACATCTTCCCTTATGCAAGTATCAGAGCCAGATCCAGCCAAACAAAACCTAGATTCATCACTGAAGGAGACAAAATTCCATTGGCCATTCCAGTTTTACCGAGCTCTGCACCACTCTGTTCATAGGTAATAAAGTATGTAATTTGAAAATTTTTGAGATAATAAAGCGTGTGTGTATAAAAGGAAGAATAGATATTTAGAATAGAATAGAATAGAAATATGCTTTATTGTCACTGAAAATACAAATTTTATGGACAAAGCTTAATAAAGTCAGAAAAAAAAATAAATAAATAATATCTAACAATAACAATAACAAATACAATTTTCTGAAATTTGATAAATCGTCAATATAAAAAAATATACATAAATACAAAATGTAAGTTAATAAAGTAAAGAAAAAAAAACAAAATCGATATATTGTAACAATTTATAGAAATTGCAAAGTGAATATACAACAAAGTAAACTATTTATAGACATAGGAACTAATTTAAGCTGCTGCATGTGACACCCAAATATAGATAAGTTTGGTTACTTGTACATTACTGTAATTTCTTAGTTAGTCATTAAGACACTCTTCTACTGAATAATATGGTCTTTTAGATAGATGAGCTTTTGTTATTTTACGGAACTTGGGGAAAGATGTTGCAGATTTGAGTTGTAAAGGAAGATGGTTGTATAGTTTTTTTGCGGAATATAATATAGATTTCTTTACTAACTCAGAGGACGGGATCGGTAAATAGACATAAAAAATTTGAATTTCTGGTGGAGTAGTCATGACGAGGCCTTGCTGGAAAGACATGCATGTGTTTACGAATTAAGCAAACAGTTTCTAAAATATATAAAGATGTAAGGGTTAAAATTCCGTGATCTTTGAAGTAACTTCTGCAATGTGTTGTTCTTCTGAGGCCAAACAGATACCTTATTGCTCTTTTTTGTAATTTAAAAATAACATCTAATTGGGCAGCTGTACTAGAACCCCAAAAAAGGAAGACCATATCGAAGATGAGACTCGAACAAAGAAAAATATGTTAGTTTAGAAGATGCTAAATTGAGTTCTTCCGAAACAGATCTTATAGCATAGCAGGCTGAGGCGAGTTTCTTACTTAACAAATCGATATGAAGGGACGATTTGAGGTTGCTGTCTAAAAAAATACCAAGAAATTTTACAGAATCAACGGTAGAGATCTGGCTGTTATTAACAAGCAGGGGTTGAAGAGTACTTTTATAGGATAATGCTACTGTCTTATCCACGTTAAAAGAGAGTAAATTAGAGTCAGACCAGGTTTTTATCGTAAGCAAATCAGAAGTTATAGTTGCATGAAGAGATGCAATAGTTGAGTTGCTCCAAGTGATACTGGTATCATCAGCAAAAAGAAAAATTTTTCCATCGATTTTTAAGTTAGTGATGTCATTTATAAAGATAAGGAACAGTAGAGGACCCAATACTGAACCTTGTGGTACTCCACATACAATGTTTTTGAGACTAGAGTCAGTATCATTTGCCCTAACTAGTTGTTTCCTATTATTCAAGTAAGATTGGAACCAAGTCAAAGAAATACCTCGAATCCCATAAAAATTTAGTTTTTTAATCAAAATGTCGTGATTTACACAATCAAAAGCTTTGGCATAGTCACAGAAAACAGTGGCAGTAAAAAGATTATTGTTTAGTGCTTGGTAAACCTCATGAAGCACAGAAAACAAGGCATCAGTGGTACATTTAGTAGTTAAAAAGCCGAACTGATTTTGGGATAAGATGTTGTTATCAATGAGAAAGGACATAAGACGGGTTTTTATGAGTCTCTCAATAATTTTTGAAAGTACCGGTAGTAAGGCAATAGGTCTATAGTTGCAAGCATTAGATTTTTCACCACCCTTATGGAGAGGAATAATAATGGCTATCTTTAGGCACTCTGGGAATTTGCCTCTTTCAAAGGAATCATTAATTAGTGAGACGAGGATTTCCAACACATTTTCTGTGAGATTTGAGAAGATTTTTATGGAAGATTTATTAGCTTTTTGAGTGTAAATTAAGCTTTTGAAACTACTCTTTTTAGTAATTAAACAAAGCACAATGTTCAGAAATAGTAAAAGTAATATAAAATGTTTGTGAATACGAACTTTCAAACGGCTCGTTTTCACGCTACGTCTTAATGTACGTTTTGTGTGTCATGCAAAACGTACGACAAAACGTACGGCTTGTGAATAAGCGGATTTCATTTTTTCGATTCGACAAGACGTACGTTTTGCTGTTTTCACGCTACTTCTTATTGGACGTTTTGTGTGATATAATTTGTCCTCCGCTTATTCACAAAACGTACGTTTTGTCGTACGTTTTGCATGACACACAAAACGTACATTAAGACGTAGCGTGAAAACGACCCTTAATAAACTGCTACTAAAATAGCATGTCCAAATAAAAAAAAAAGAATATAGTGAGATTTTTATCAGCTTTTCTGATTATAAATGACGCTTTTGAAACTACTCTTTTTAGTAATTAAACAAACCATAGTGTTCATAAACAGTAAAAGTAATTTGAATATATTATGTGAATATGAACTCTAAAATAACTGCCGTGAAAATAACCACAAGTAATTTGGTGTGATTTGATTCAAAGTAATATGAATAAATTGTATATGTATAATAATAAATAATACATAAACCAAATGTACACTATAAAATATGAGGTATGCTGACGATACGGTTCTCCTATCGGGAACGCTAGTAGGACTGCAACATCTCGTTCAAAGTCTCAATATACAGGATGTCCAGAAACTCTACCGACAAACGAAGACAGGAGATTCCTCAAATAATTTTAAGATGTTTTAACCCAATGCACCTAGTCCGAAAATGCTTCCTAAGGGAGTTATAGCTATTTGAAGATGTCGTCTTGTAATTAGTTTTTCTTAAATAACTCCAGAACGCTTCTATTTAGAAAAACGAAAATTGGTACACATATTTATCTTCCAGAAATAAATCGACTCCATGCATTGCGAATTTCTAGTACCGGTCATAGGCGTCCGTTTTTTGTAGGGCAACAGTTATTTTATCGCATAACTTTTTTATTTTTTATTTTTAAGCATTTTTATATCTGAATTATTAAATTGTGAGGTATTCTACAACTAAAAGGTACTCTTGTTTTAGGTCGATAGGATACACCATTTTCTAGAAAAATCGATTTAAAATTGTTTCTTTTTTGAATTTCCAAAATAAAATTAAAAAAAAACTATTTAGAAATCCGAAAATTGGTATGTTTATTTATATTTCACAGATAAATCGATTTCATTAATTGCGAATTTCTAGTACGGGTCATATGCGTCCGTTTTGGGTAGATCAACGGTTATTTTATTGCATAACATTTTTGTCTTTAATTTTTAAGCATTTTTGAGTCGAGATTATTAAGTTATGAGGTATTCTAGTACTAAAAGTTACTCTTGCTTTAAGTTGGTAAAATACACTGTTTTTTTAATTTATTTCAATTTTTATTCAAATTCAAAAAACTAAAAATTTCCAAATCGATTTTTCTAGAAAACCGTGTGTCCTACCGACTTAAACCAAGAGTACCTTTTAGTACTAGAATTCCTCACAATTTAATAATCCAGTGTCAAAAATGCTTAAAAGTTAAAGACAAAAAAGTTATGTGATAAAATAACCGTTACCCTACCCAAAAGGAACGCCTATGATCGGCACTAGAAATTGGTAATGGATGGAATCGATTTCTCTCTGGAAGATAAATATACGTACCGATTTTCGTTTTTCTAAATTGAAGCGTTCTGGAGGTATTTAAGACAAGACGCCATCTTCAAAGAGCTCTAGCTCCCTTAGGAAGCATTTTTGGACTAAGTGAATTGAGCTAAAATGTCTTAAAATTATCTGAAGAATCTCCTGTCTTCGTTTGTCGGTAGAGTTTCTGGACACCCTGTATACTGTAACAGTTACGGCTTGAAAATTATTTTGAAAAAAAAACTAAATTTATGGTAATTGCGAAATCAAAGAAGATCATAGCTAATCTTGTAATAGACAATACAGCGATTGAGCGTCTGTCTATAAATATCTAGGTGCTTGGATCACAGACGATGCTGATCAAACAAAAGAGATTAAGGGCCAGTTGTTCGAAAGCTAATCAAAAATGATCATTATCAAATATTTAATTACAATTATATTTGATTAAGCGTATTTCTGACAGATGTCACATTTTGAGGTTATGTTGACATTGTTGACTGATTTATTCTATTATTTTGATTTTAATCTAAAATAAACTATAATTAAACTCTTTCTGATGGTAATTTTATGTTTTTACTTACAAATCAATAATAATAATAAGCAATTTTTAATAATTTAACAGCTGCGGCTATATTTTAATTACTGCTTTACCTACAATCAATGAATGATTAGTGTGGTTTACTTTTGATGTCTCGATTTGATTCCCATCAAGAAAATTGATTACAATAAACTGATTGATTATAATCAACTTCTTGATTAGCGTTCGAACAACCGGCCCTTAATGCAGAATAAAAAATTGCTAGATCAGTCTTTAATAGAATGCGCAAACTCTTTTGCAATCGTGATATCAACATAAAGTTACGAATACGAACGCTGCGGTGTTATATCCTTTCCACCCTGTTATGTGGGGTTGAGGCGTGGACACTAAAACAGTCGACCATAAAAAACATCGAAGCATTCGAGATGTGGTGCTATAGGCGCATTCTCAAAATATCGTGGATGGACCGCGTCACTAACAGTAGGGAATTTTATTGCAAAATTGGTTTTTGTTTTTATATCATTTCGCATATTTGCAATGATTGATTTTTGTAATTCAACTTTGTCGTTCTAATTTGTATGAAATATTTAGTTGAGGTTAGGGAAAGATACACACATGGTGCGAGGACAGAAATATAATCTAGAGTCAGTGCGGAAAACTCCAAGATTGTTTTGTTGGTTAGAAAAAGTTGTTAGCATACCAAAAATTGCTGGCAACGGTTCAAGGTGATTTGAAACGCATGAAAAATATACGCGATTTCAGTTTTTCTAATGGTGGACGGCTAGAATAATTATTAAAATAATGTTTTGTCTGAAGAATATTTTGAAGCGGCTTTTTATTTAGATATGCTTTTATGAGAAAGACAGGTTCATTGTTTAAAATATGCGACACATAACTAAAAGATTCAGATTCAGAAATGGTTTATTGCTTTAAAACACAGTAAGTATGTATGTATGTATACAGGGTGAGTCATGAGGAACTGTACATACTCCTACCTCGTATAGAGGCCCCTATGGGGAATAACAAATGACCATTAAAAAGTGTCTGCTCCCATTGTTTAATAATATACAGGGCGAGTTTTGCATTTTGACAGAAATTTGTATTCGTCATAATTTTTTAACGGTCAGATCGATGTGTCTCTTATTTTGGTCAATCGTTACACTATTGCCACCTAATCAACTGATTTATTCAAACTAGAAAAAAATCAGGTCCGGCTTTAAAAAAATTAGTTCGTTTGGGTCTTAGAAAAAATTTCACCCTGTATAAGCTTTTTGAAAACTCTAATATGAATTTTACAAATTAGACAAATAGGCAATTAAAATAACATATTTATTTTTTTCCGCACACGATTGCTTAATTTTTTATAAAAAACTCAAATTTGATTATGAATTAAAAGTTTGGTAAAGTGAACCATACATTTAACAAAATTAACTTTTATTGCCAAAATTAATTTTTTTTGAACAAATATTTAATTTATGTTACCACCAATCAACTGATTTATTCAAACAAGGAAAAAATCAGGCCCGGATTTAAAAAATAAGTTCGTTTTGGTCTTAGAAAAAATTTCACCCTGTATACACTTTTTGAAAACTCTAATATGATTTTTACAAATTAGACAAATAGGCAATTAAAATGGCATATTTATTTTTTTCCCCACACGATTACTTAATTTTTTATAAAAAAAATCAAATTTGACTATGAATAATTAAAAGTTTGGTAAAGTGAACCATAGATTTAAAAAAAATAACTTTTATTACAAAAATGATTTTTTTTTGAACAAATATTTAATTTATGTTATCACCCAATCAACTGATTTATTCAAACTAGAAAAAAATCAGGCCCGTATTAAAAAAATTAGTTTGTTTGGGTCTTAGAAAAAATTTCACCTTGTATACGTTTTTTGAAAACTCTAATATGAATTTTACAAATAAGACAAATAGGCAATTTGACAGAAATTTGTATTCGTCATAATTTTTGAACGGTCAGATCGATGTGTCTCTTATTTTGGTCAATCGTTACACTATTGCCACCTAATCAACTGATTTATTCAAACTAGAAAAAAATCAGGTCCGGCTTTAAAAAAATTAGTTCGTTTGGGTCTTAGAAAAAATTTCACCCTGTATACGCTTTTTGAAAACTATAATATGAATTTTACAAATTAGACAAATAGGCAATTAAAATGACATATTTATTTTTTTCCCCACACGATTACTTAATTTTTTATAAAAAAATCAAATTTGAGTATGAATTAAAAGTTTGGTAAAGTGAACCATAGATTAAAAAAAATAACTTGTTTGGGTCTTAGAAAAAATTTCACCTTGTATACGTTTTTTGAAAACTCTAATATGAATTTTACAAATAAGACAAATAGGCAATTAAAATGGCATATTTATTTTTTCCCCACACGATTATTTATTTTTTTATTAAAAAATCAAATTTGAAGAATTCAAGATTGAAGAAATCAATTTCTTAAAATTAAAAGTTTTACCATTTTTTTTTTCTATAACACGTCTAGTTCTAAAACTTCCCATAACACTTCTTTTGGACTCTGTAGTTTAACATAGACGTGATCAAATTGATAAATTTTAAATTTTTCCACCTAATTTTTGCGATTTACAAGGTTGCAACTTTTACAAGAAGAAGACTGAAAGTCTACAACAATTTTCATAGTATTCACAATGGTAAGAGGTATGTGCTGTAAAAATTTCAGAAAAAAAATATTAAAATGGAACAGAGTTGTAGCGAGTTAAACCGTGAGTTCATTTTTTTTTCATTTTTAGGTTAAAATTCCGATTTTGACCAATTTGATTTTTTAATAAAAAATTAAGTAATCGTGTGGGGAAAAAAATAAATATGCCATTTTAATTGCCTATTTGTCTTATTTGTAAAATTCATATTAGAGTTTTCAAAAAGCGTATACAGGGTGAAATTTTTTCTAAGACCAAAACGAACTAATTTTTTAAATCCGGACCTGATTTTTCTCTAGTTTGAATAAATCAGTTGATTGGATGGTAACATAAATTACTTATTAAAAATTAATTTTTGTAATAAAAGTTATTTTTTTTTAAATCTATGGTTCACTTTACCAAACTTTTAATTCATAGTGAAATTTGATTTTTTTATAAAAAATTAAGTAATCGTGTGCGGAAAAAAATAAATATGCCATTTTAATTGCCTATTTGTCTAATTTGTAAAATTTATATTAGAGTTTTCAAAAAGCGTATACAGGGTGAACTTTTTTCTAAGACCCAAACGAACTAATTTTTTTAAAGCCGGACCTGATTTTTTTCTAGTTTGAATAAATCAGTTGATTGGGTGGTAATAGTGTAACGATTGACCAAAATAAGAGACACATCGATCTGACCGTTCAAAAATTATGACGTATATAAATTTCTGTCAAAATGCGAAACTCGCCCTGTATATTATTAAACAAGGGGAGCAGACACTTTTTAATGGTCATTTGTTATTCCTCATAGGAGCCTCTATACGAGGTAAGAGTATGTACAGTTCCTCATGACTCACCCTGTATAAGTTAATGTAGATTTATAAATAAACTTTAGAGATTCTTGCTTTTGTGTCTTGTGTTAGGTGTTTATTCTTCCAGATTGTGTCATTAAGAGATCCCGCCGCTTTACTTGCTTTTAAGCCTTGTTGTCATACTTCCTCTTCAACATCTCCATGACTGGTTATATCTATTCCCAGATATCTAAACCTTGCTTCCTGCTTTTTATTTTCCCATCAATTTCGATTTTACATCGTAGTGGGTATTTAGATGTTGTCATACATTTGGTTTTTTCTGCTGATATTATCATATTGTATTTCTTGGCTGTTGTATTGAAGATGTGTGTTAATCTTTAGAGATCGTCTTCTGTCTCGGCGATTAATGCGGCGTCGTCTGCACAACATAATATTTGGATTTCTTTGTTCCCCATTCTGTAACCATGACCTTTACGTACTGCTTCTATTATTTCGTCCATTATTATATTAAAGAGCAGTGGGCTTAACGGGTCACCTTGTCTGACTCCGCTTTGTACTGGTATAAACTGCGTTAGTTTTCCATTTATCTTTGCCTGTATTCGATTATGAAAGTAGATGTTTTCGATGGTTTGTATAATATTGATTGGTATGTTTCTTCTATACAGTAAATGTAAGACGTCTTCGACTTATATGCGATCGAAAGCCTTTGTCAGGTCTATAAAACATATATATGCTGGTCTATTGTACTCAATGGCCTTTTCTGTGATTTGTCTCAGTACAAATACGGCGTCTACGCAGGATCTTCCGGATCTGAATCCTTATTGTTCATCTGATAAATTTGTTAGTTCATTGATTTTTTTGTTTGTTAGAATTTTTGTGGTTAGCTTAAGTGCGGTGTTCAGGAGATTTATACCTCTGTAATTGTTGGGGTCTTCTTTGTCTCCTTTCTTGAACATTGGTACCATTATGCTGTTTCTCTTGTCCTAGTCTATTTTTCGTATCTTCTTCAATTGTTCCTTTGTTTGATATTCGCTGGTATCTATGATTAATGTGATTCCTAATACATTTCCAGTGAAAATAATAACTCTTTGATAAGTGTTGGCGATACAATTTTTTTTATATGCGTGTCCGCGAAGAATATAACTTCCAAAATATTTATAACAAAAAGATTTAGTTCATAATAGATGCCGACGAAAACAATTATTTCCCTTTCTGTTTCTGTTTCTGCCGACGAAAACAATTATTTCTGAGAACTTTTTAGTAATTATAATTTTCGTGTACCCACAAACAGAAATGATGTTTTTTGCTGATACTCCTCAAAAAATAAATTTCTTCGCTGACACTTTATTAGGGATTATAATTTACACAATCATATAATCAAAAATAATATTTTTCGCGGCGTTCATTAAAAGTTCTACTCGTAACGGCATTTTTCGGAGTTATACTTTTCGTAGGCGGCTGCGTTATGAAACCGAAGTACTTGTAATACTTGTCTGTTCGTTTGATTTGTTTATCTTCGCCTATTTCCAACTGTTTTATTTCTGTATCCTCCGTTGTTAGGTATTCAGTTTTCTTTAAGTTTATTTCCATCAAATTCTTTGTATATTCTTGTTCCAGTTTTCTCATGAAAAAACTGAGGTTATCTTCGTCTTGTGTGATCACTATTTTGTCGTCAGCAAAACTTAGGGTATATAAATAAGTACTTAAAATACAGTGATTACTTAAAGTAATAGCTCTCCTAATAAAACAAACATTTATTCCCCATGACCATTGGAAATATCATTCTAAAGTTATCAGTAATGTAAGTATATCCTGAAGCGATCGTTTAAATAAGATAATAATTATTGTGATTTTCCATACCTGGGATATGATTACTCCAGACAGAAGAACGCGTAATTATAACAGTATTAAGTACATATTAATCGATTTGATAAAAAGGAAATGGTCACTCATTAATTGATAAATATTAATTACATTTCAAAAAATTAGATTAAATTTTACATATTAGCATGTCATGAGTAGCATTGCGTAACCAACCAGTTCCCTCCAGCCCAAACCTCCAACAACTTTTCCCTTTCCAATCTACTTTTTCCGAACCGCTTCATTATGTATGTATTTACGTAGTACCGAGCATCGCTCCATGAAATTCAGAATATCTTCCACCTCCCTCTCATGACACAAAGCACACATTTTCCTATCATCAACCCTACCAGGTCTATTACTGAGATACAATACACCACTTCGTATCTTAAATATCCACAATCTTATACCATTAAAATACACTTCATCACTAATATAAGCCCAAAAAACAAAAAGCTTAGTAATTGCCAAAGAACCAATAAGATGCAAATTGGAGTTAGACAGTTATATTATACAACAAGTAATGACTTTCAAATATCTGGGAATTAATCTATCAGCCGACAACAATATCGAAGAAGAGGTAAAAGACCAAATAATTAATTGGAAAAGACTACAAGACTTGTACACACTTCTAAATAGGTCAAAACGGCAAACAGGTGTATGTTTTCAAAAAACTTTTGATAGTGTGTAAAAAATATTTTTTACACACTATCAAAAGTTTTTTGAAAACATACACCTGTTTGCCGTTTTGACCCAAATAATTAAAGCCAGTAGAACGGCCGGATGCCTAAACGACACAATTTGGAAAAACAAACACCTAAGATTGGAAACAAAGGCCCGAATATATAAGTCAGTTATTAGGCCAGTTATGACTTACACGGCCGAAACAAGACCAGATACAAGCAAAACACGAAGACATCTGGAAACCAATGATATGAAGATCTTAAGAAGGATTGCTGGAAAAGGACTACAGGATAGGGTAAGAAGTGAGGAAATCAGACGCATATGTGGGGTAGACAATATAAATACCTGGGTAAAGAACAGAAAAGAAGAGTGGAATGAGCACATAAGCAGGATGAGTGAATCAAGGATAGTAAGAATAGCCAGGGCCAAGTCACCTTTAGGCAGGAGAAGTATAGGACGCCCAAGGAAAAGATGGAATGACAACTTAGGGGCAGAATGAAAGGCACCGTTGAAGAAAAACAGGCAGTACTGCCTATATAAAAGAAGAAGAAGAAGACTAATATAACCCATGTCAACGCCGAGTCCAACTAAATATCTATAATGGTTGCAGAAATTTGATTCAGTTGATCTCTATAATGCTCTTTCCCTTGTCCCAGCACGAATGGCTTCACCTGTTCCAGCTTATCCGCCTAAAAATTCCTATCTTCTCACTCTGTGTTGAATTCCACTCCCCATCTCTCTCCCAAGTTTTCCCAATCTCTTCTCCACCCACAGTTAGCTCGTATCATTTTCCGAAGAAGAAATTTTGGAAGACGTCCTTCCTCATACTCTAACACTCTCTTGACACAATTTTCATGAAACTTCATCGTAAATAGATACACATGCCCTATGTTAGTTTCTAAATCCAACATGTAGTTTGGACAGTAACTAGGAGTATTCAACATTTTTATTATAAAAAACCTTCTTATCTTCTCAACTTCCTTATTCGATTCCGCAAGTCCCCAAACTTGAGCTCCATGAGTCAGAATAGATCGGACTACCCCTTCATATATGCGCACCTTAGATGATAGTGGAAGATTAATTAGCCTTAGCTAAAACCTGTCTTCAAGCCATGTTTATAGCTGCTCTAGCCGCTCGTCCCAAATAGCAATAATTATTAACCACTTCCACCATTTCTCCATTTATTTTCCACTCTTCTTTAATATTTCCACCCCCTTATCTAAACACCATAATGAGTTACTTGTCCATGTTGATCTTTAAATTCCATAGCCTACAATACTCACCTAATTTATTAACCATAATTTGTAAAACTCTCGAACTGCTTGCTAACACCACCATATCATCAGCATAAAGCAATATCTCTCTCTTGTCGTTTTCCCATTACTGAGGATCGTGATTTCTTCCAATATTCCTAACAATGTTTCTCCATTGGTC
Source organism: Diabrotica virgifera virgifera (assembly GCF_917563875.1). Taxonomy (NCBI): domain Eukaryota; kingdom Metazoa; phylum Arthropoda; class Insecta; order Coleoptera; family Chrysomelidae; genus Diabrotica; species Diabrotica virgifera. The sequence continues at coordinate 148,161,498 of NC_065452.1, read as the reverse complement.
TCTATCTTCAGCTGCTCTAAGAGCTTCGCAGAATTAGTTTCCAGCTGAATGCTTTATTTGGTCAGACCATCTAGTTGGTGATCGTCCTCTTGATCTTCTCCCCGGAACGTTTCCAGAAACAATTAATCTCTCCAAACTGTCGTCACCTCTGCGAACCACGTGACCAAAGAATTGCAGAATTCGTTGCAGACATATTGTGGACAGTCTTTTTTTAATATTGAGTTGGTTTAGAATGGAAACGTTTGTCCTATGAGCTATCCAAGGTATGCGCAGCATTCTTCTCCAGCACCACATCTCAAAGGCATCAATTTTTTGGCGCTCGCATGCGCGAAGAGTCACAAGTCTCTGCTCCGTATAGAAATATTGAGAATACAAGGGCATTCGCCAGTCTCATCTTGATATTTTGAGAAATAGATCTGTCTTGCCAAACTTTAGTTAGACGACTAATCGCATTTTTTGCCATACCAATACGTCTCCGAACTTCTGCTTCACAGTGACCATCTTTAGTTATACTACACCCGAGATAGATAAAGGTGTTTACTATCTGCTATTCCTGTAACATGTTAGTCAGTTGAATAGTGTCGAATCTGTCGACCACCATTATTTTTGTCTTAGCTTTATTGATTTTCAGACCAATTTTATTGCTTTCGTACTCAACTCTTCGCAGATGATCAAACATTTCTTGCTCATTTGCTGCTATAAGTGTAGTGTCATCAGCAAATCTTAAATTGGAGATTTTCCTACCAGCTACTGTTACTCCACCGGCCCATCCTTCTAAAACCATCCACATGACATGTTCACCATAAATGTTAAATAAGTCAGGTGACAACACGCATCCTTGTCTAACACCTCTCTCGGTCTTGAATTATTATATTATTGCATAAAGCAATATTCTATCAATAAATCCATTTAAATCAACGCATCCTCCTAGAAAATCATGTAGGTAGGTCATTAAGAAATAATGTAAATAGTAGTGGATTAAGAATGCAGCCTTGCCTAACCCCCATCTCACAGTTAAACCAACATGACGTTCCAATTCTTCCCCCAAAATGCATTTTGTTTTTCTGTGAAAAGACATTTGATAATTTCCCGCATTTTGGAAGACAACTCCATACAGCTAAGCTTGTAATACAGCGCTAGTCGATCAATCGTATCAAACGCTTGACTGAAGTCCAAAAACAAAGTAGAAGTTCTCGAATAACCCTTGCTCTTCTAGTTTTTCTCCCCTAGTTTTTCTACTGGGATAAACGGACAAAGAATAAATACATCCGCTATTCAGATGACACTGTTGTAATGACTGATTGGGATCATAATCTCCAGATACTGTTGAATAGGTTCACTGAGAGGGAAAAAATAGGAATGAAGATCAATACTACGAAAACCAAAGTTATGAAAATATCAAAGAATAACATTGTAGGATTTAATTACGCAACTTTTATGTCAGTGAAACTTTTCTCGGAAATGAATACTTCTAAAGTTATAATCAAAAAACGAAGAAAATAATCGAATTTTTCTTTCATTTTTTGACATTTTGATTATTTAAATAATGTTCCGGAGTTTTTTGAGTGGGAGGATAGCTTATTATATCGTCGCACTAGAACAATACTAGGATATCTTCAAATATTTAACTTTTGAGTTATCTGCTCTATCTGATGTAAAATTTTATAAGCTATCTGGAGAGATACTAAGATTTGTTCAATCGGCTGCTTTGTGGTGTTTATGAGCAATATCCTAATATTGCACTAGTTAATTTGTTGGAAATACCTGGGTTAAAAGGAAGATATCTTAAAATACCTTTTTATTATCCGATTAATACTTGCCTTTTCTAATCATAGTTGTGGTGAAATACCCGGACATTGCCACATGTCTTAGTCTAGCTCCACATCTGCATTATGATTTTTTTAACATATCTGTGTTTGTAAGTTGTCTTAGTATTTTACTAGCAAACTTGTCCGACTATTTCACCGAGTGTTGCAAAGAAAATTTTAAATTAACCTGTTTTTTTAAGTTGTCTCTGTATTTCCCTAACTAAGCTTCAAAAATAAGGATTATTTGAATAAATGTCCGAGTATATCCCCACGCTCACCTACGAATTCGTGGATGAGTCGGTCAGTTACAGTAAAGTTGTTCATTTTCACTGGTCAGTTTAACTTTAAGTTGCTCTCCGACTGCAATAGAGTGCGGATGCTAGAAGTCGTGTTTTAAATTCGTTTGGAAAACATGTGTCCTCTGTTTATTAAAATGTATTCGGTGTCTGAGCGGACAAGAAAAATACTCAGAAATTTTTAAAACATTGATGCATCATTATCTATGCATTCCTGCATAGAGTCTGCCAAAAAAAAGCTTTACTGAGTGGACCTCCACATTTTTTTTTATTTTATTTTTATTTTTGGATTTTAACTCCACAGGAAATGGCAATGATCATAAAATTAGATAAAAAACAAGAAAGCCTTATATGGTTAATAATCTTCAATTTTTTGATATTTTAGATTGGAAAAAGTTTAGCATGAATTTTGCAAGTTTTTCTAAAAATTCAATTGGAGAGAAAATACTCTGGAGCAATATTAAGGTACTGCGAGTGACCAAACAAAGCTCAAATATTTTCTACAAGGAAACCTTTGGTGCCGATTCATTTAAACAAATTAACGTTCGAATGAATGAAGTTGACAATATTGCTCCAGCTTATATGGAACGCCCTAAAATTCCGTTTAAGAAAAAAGAAGATATTTTAAGTTTAATCCGACATATCCCTGCTGAATATCACAATTTTTTTTTTAAATCTAAAACCGTACAAGAAAAGTCAACAACAAGATCAAGAAGTTAGCGATTAAAAAATGTTCCCGGAAGTTTTTTTTTCAATTTATTATTGTTTATTGAGTGGAATTTTAGTATAAATGATTTAACCAGTTGGTAATATTTGATTTCATTTTATAGATTTATGTAATAATATATTATGTTTGCTATTTCTTGAAAGTTTCAGTAAAAAATAAAAAATTACAATACCTACTGCATTTTTTTGCGAACAATTGTGTAAAGATAACTTCAAAAATCAATGAAACAAGACAAAGTGGTCAAGTGCGTCAAAAAATAGTGTAACAGTGGGATATGTTTAAATGCTAATAATAGTAACAAAATTAATTGTTGAAAAATAGAATTGGTGAAATACTAGGATAAGCTGAAGAAAAATAAAGATATTTTTAAAGAATATTACAAAAAATAAATACAATACCTGGACAACTTCAACACTTAGCAAAGATAAATTGTATATATCAAACATTTTTAAAGTGTAAGAGGAGGACATGTTACAAAATCTCAGTTTATTCTCATTATTTATTATTTCAAATTTTCAGTTGAACTCTAAACACACTCAAGAACAAATAGGGCACCATAACATTTAAGAAACAATGCAATAAACTGATATAAAATAGTTTTATTTCATACTTTCTATGGAGGAAATTTAAAACTCAATTTACTCGAAACTATATTTTTTAAGTTGTCTTAGTATTGTTCTAGTACGACGATATGAGTTGTTTCCAAGCAATTTCTGCAAAAAAATTTGAGTCACCTCTCAACGTCCATCTCAAAACAGATGCGCCCTGGACTACCATGCATGGCTTAAAAATATCAGAGACTGGACCGGCCTTGATTTAACAGCTTTGTTTAGAGCCGTAAAGGAAGGGCTTTGAAAGGGTACTAAAGGAAACAGCAAAAGTTTTTCTAATAGTAGACAACTAGACCAGGGCGCATCTGTAAAAATATTAGTACATTTGGACGTTGAGAGGTGACTCAAATGTTTTTGCAGAAATTGCTTGAAAATAAATCAAATAATAATATTTAAGTTATCCTCCCTCTCAAAAATGTCCGGATCATTGTTTAAATAATCAAAATGTCAAAAAATTAAGGAAAAATTCGATTTCTTTCTTCGGTTTTTGATTATAACTTTAAAAGTCTTCATTTCTGAGAAAAGTTGTACTGACATAAAAGTTGCGTTATTAAATTTCCTACAATATAGAATTGGTTAAAGATTTAAAAAATAGTCACTCTTGTTGCAAAATAGCAATAATTGCGAAAAAACTATACAAAAACAAGTATGTATTCGCATTTTACGTTTTTCAACCATTTATGCTTCACTTAGAACCTTCATATTTCACTAAGAAAAACTTTATGATACAGTTAAACAATATTGTAAATTTTATTAAGATCGGTTTAATAGATTTTGCAAAATAAATTTTGCAATCCAGCTTTCGCAAAAAAAATTCATTTTTTCAAAATGTTACAGGACTGAAAATAAAGCAGATAGCAAATTGAATTTTTTTTTGGCGTATAGAAATGTACTGTACCTTTCATTTGCAATTTTGCAAAATTAAAATGGATTAACACCACGACGTCAGGAATTTTTTTAATAAACATTAATTATTGGTGCTACGCGCAGGACAGCGGATAGTTTGCTCTAATTGGGCATTCCAATGACCTTTGATAATGATTGATACATTTTAATTTTTATTACATTTCGATATAAATAAATAAATTTGTTTATTGCAAAATAAAAACGCATACTCTATCCTTTGAAATAACACTTTTATTAGCAAAAACTTTCTTTGTTCATATATTTTAACTTAGAGAATAAAAGTTTATTATTTTTAAACATATGCAATTGTTTAAACAATATTTCACAAACAATAATAAATTAGTTTGATTTTTGTGGAATTAAAATATTAAAATACAACAAAATATAGAGTAAGAAAATAATATATTAGATAAAGATTGGAAGAAATTTTGGTGGAAATCAACTTGTGTGAATCGAACACCGCTGTCCTGCGCGTAGCACCAAAAATTAATGTTTATTTAAAAAATTTCCTGACGCCGTGGCAATTAATCAATTTTAATTTTGCAAATTGCAAATGAAAGGTACAGTACACTTCTATAAGCAAAGAAAATTTTCAACTTTCTATCTGCTTTATTTTCAGTCCTGTAACATTTTGAAAAAATGAATTTTTTTGCGAAAGCTGGATTGCAAAATTTATTTTGCCAAATCTATTGAACCGATCTTAATGAAATTTACAGTATTGTTTTACTGTATCATAAAGTTTTTCTGGGTGAAATATAAAGGTCCTAAGTGTAGCATAAATGGTTGAAAAACGTAAAATGCGAATACTTGTTTTTGTATGGTTTTTTCGCAATTATTGCTATTTTGCAACTAGGGCGACTATTTTTTAAATTTTTAACCAATTCTTTGTTGTAGGAAATTTAATTATGCAATTTTTTTGTTAGTACAACTTTTCTCGGAAATGAATACTTTTAAAGTTATAATCAAAAAACGAAGAAAAAAATCGAATTTTTCCTTCATTTTTTGACATTTTGATTATTTAAACAATGTTCCGGACCTTTTTGAGAGGGAGGATAACTCAAATATTATTATTTGGTTTATTTTCAAGCAATTTCTGCAAAAAAATTTGAGTCACCTCTCAACGTCCATCTCAAAACAGATGCGCCCTAGACTAGACTAGAATAATTAAAATAATGTTTTGTCTGAAGGATATTTTGCATCGGCTTTTTATTTAGATATGTTTTTATGAGAAAGAAAGGTTCATTGTTTAAATATGCGACACATAAACTAAAAGCAGCGATAAGACATATACATAAACAAATATGTTGTGAAAAGAGGTAAAATATTTATCCGTATGCACTGTGCACCAGACATAGTCCCATTAATCTTGAAATATGTACAATTAAAAAGAATCAAGTTAGTATATACAGGGTAGCACAATCATTATGGTCGAACTACTCTTTATTTATTTAGCGTATGGAATTTCACAGTACGATAAATACACATGTATGCAAATATTAAAATAAAATAAAACTAAATTTTAATGTCTAATTTACATAGCCATTCAATTGCTTCTGGGAAACATTCCATTGAGGCAGTCTGAAACACAGTGATTTATGATCTGTCTATTATAGGTGATCCGCAATCGCACTGTGGACCTTGGGGACCATTCATGATCCGATTTGTGGTCCCTCTAGTGGGACCACTAGTGGTCTTACTAGTTGGATGTTCCGCACCATTCACGCTCCAACTTTTTATCTTACTAGCCTCCAACTTCAGTCTTTACCTTTCAGTCACCTGTTTTCACGGTGGTGTACACTGCTCAGCCAAAAATGTATCGAGTAAAGTCTATGCAAAATATAATTCGGAGGATTTGTGTTTTTTAAAATTGGGTACATGAGTTGAGGTTTCATAATTAAGCATGCCATAAGTTTCGTTTCTCTAGCATTTGTCTATAGAGCTGATAATATGAACTAATTAATTTTTACGACTCTTGTAATTTTTACTTTTTAAGATGTAGGGTAGTTATATTTGCAAAATATTTGCAAACTAGGAATGTTTGCGTAGAGAAACTTGTAGACATCCCATGCGTAATATACTGCGAGTCATAAGTTAGGGATATAGAAAATTTATGCTCATTTTCATAATTGATTTTTTCGTGAACGGATTAACGGGTTTTGCTATTTTTTTTTACTATTTTAGATATTTCTTTAGTATTAACACAGTTGTGCAAAGATTTACTCAAACTTCTTTTTTATACTTATACCGGGTGGAGGAAAAGAAATGTTTTTCTTATGTTAAGTTTGAAACACCCTGTAGGGAGGACGAGGTACAATAATGAGTATGCATCAGAATCGTATTATAGTCTTATGTTTTGTGAACATTTTGTTTTTTGAATGTGCCTAATATCTTTAGAAACAAAGAAAATAGACGGCTTTGTAGTTTAACATGTGATTTAACCGAAACAAAAGTTTGAGACACCCTTTAGGGAGGAAAAGGTAAAATGGTGGTTATGCACCGACACTATGTTGTAGTCTGATCTTTTGTGAACCATTTATTTTTTTAATTTCTCTGATATCTTTAATAACAAATAAACTGGACAATATGTGTAATGTACCTCTCGATATTTAAAGAGCCTCCAGGTAGACACCGAATCCGTATTACTTTCAGGGAAATTCCACCCCAAAACATCATATAGCCTCCATTAAACAATCTCGTCTCTCTTATGTTGTGCTGTGCATACCGCTTACCTGATCGACAATCGTTTACGTTATGTGCCTTTCTGTTTTTAAAGTTTTGTTAACTGTTATTTTTTAGTGTTAATTTAGTTTTGTTTCAGTTAAAATACATGTTAAGGCGTAAAACCACCTATTTTCTTTGTTAGTTTCTTTATCTTTAGAAAGCTAAAGATATCAGGGAGATTCAAAAAACAAAATGTTCACAAAACATAAGACTACAAACTTAACATAAGAAAAACATTACTTTTCTTCCACCCGGTATAAGTACAAAAAAGAAATTTAATTAAATCTTTGCACAACTGCAAATATCTAAGATAATAAAAAAAATAGCGCAATCTGTTAATTCGTTCACGAAAAAATCAACTATGAAAATGAGCAGTGTAGTGGAAATTTTTAATACAACATCCAACATCGGCATTCACGCTCCAACTTTCTTAGTTGGACCACTAGTGGTCCCACTAGTGGTCTTACTAGTGGTACCACCACCCACTCACGGTCTGATTTTAGATCCAACGTATCACTCTCTCTCTCTCTAGTCGGACCACTAGTTGGACCAAAAATCGGAACGTGAATGCCCCGGTTTACGCACGGTCCCATTTGAACAGCTTTACAGGTCATATACAGATTATACCGAAATCAGAAAGCTATAATACGAGTAGACCAACAAAAATCTAAAGAGTACTATGACAAGGATGTGTACTATGCCCTCTACTTTTTAATATATGCTCGGAAGAGATGTTTAAAGAGACACTAGAAGACATCAATGAAGCCATCTCAGTTAAGTGAATACTAGTGAATAATCTTATGCAGACAATACTTGCAGACAGCAGAGAGGGCCGCAAAGTACCATGCACAAACCTTATGGAAATTAGGTCCCAGTGAATTTCCTTCATACTTTGGGAAAATACTCTTTGAAGCATCCCGATTAAAAGTTCTCATGGGCACATCTCGATCGTATGGAGGATTTTTTAGATATAGAGGCATAAACTCGGAAAATTATAAGGTTTACCGGGTATTCCAATTCCATGAGTTACTGGTTATCTGGCAACATATAGAAGTTTGGATCAAGGAAAAGTACTAGTAGTCTAGGATTTTTTCCTGGCTATCCAATGGCGACCTTTACTTTGACCTTGACCTTCAACGGACGTCATCTTCTAGAGTCTAGAGTTTCGTGGGTTCTCGGCATTAATTTGATATAAACAGACTCATGGGTTTTTGGGATCGCTAAACACGAATATGCCATCAGAATTGACCTCCGGAGGACGTGGTGACCAGGTCCACTGTAAGGGACGTCATCTTCTAGAGTTTCGATGGTTTTCGGCATTTAATTGATGCAAATGAATTACCGGAGGGTTTTTTGAGGTCGCTAAACACGAATATGCCACCAGAACCGACTCCTGGAGCACCTGGTTTCCAAGGTCAATGAAAGGAACTCCTGGAGTTTCGAGGGTCTTCGGTACTACATTGATGCAAACGGATTACTCATAGGTTTTTGAAGTTGCTGAATACGAATACCGCATCAGAATAGACATCGGAGTACCTGGTGCCTAAGGCACCTCATGCTTTGGAGATTCGAGAGCTTTCGGTACTAAATTAAAACTGATTACTCACAGGTTTTTGGGGCTGCTGAATGTGAATACGCCATCAGATCCGACACACGGAGCACCTGGTGCTTAAGCCAGGTCTTTTTCTGGAGTTTCGACAGGTTTCGGGTTTAAATTGATGCAGATGGGTATTACTCATGGCTCATGGCTTTTTGGGACTGCTGAACTCAAATACGCCATCAGATCAGACACCGGGGTACATGGTGACGTGACTAAGGCACGTCATCTTCTGGGGTTTCGAGAGTTTCGGTACTAAATTGATGCAAGCGGATTACTCTTGTGTTTTTGGGGTTGCTCAACACGAATATGACTTAGATAAAAGACTCTGGAGTATCTAGTGACCACGATGAATAACACTATCAACATAGAATATAGTAAATTGATCTTACAATAAATGAAGGAAAAACATTGTCAGATATAGAGTTTATATTTATAAATAATTAAAACAATTGAATAGCACAACATAGTTATTTTAATAAAAATCTACAAATAGCAAAAAAAACTTTTCACCAATTTGTACGCTTTCTTTGAACAACAACTTAGCAAACCTCCGAGTACTCGGTGTGTACCAATTCGTTTGCATCAATTTAGTACCGAAAACTCTCGAAACTCCAGAAAATGACGTGCCGTAGGCACAATTTGATTCGTGGGTCGGATCTGATAGTGTATGCATGTTCAGCAACCCCAAAAACCTAAGAGTAATCCATTTGATTCCTCCGAAACTCTAGAAGATAACATGTCTTCTAAATGTAGTACCGAAGACCCTCGAAACTCCAGGAGCCCCTTTCATTGACCTTGGAAACCAGGTGCTCCGGGAGTCGGTTCTGGTGGCATATTCGTGTTTAGCGACCTCAAAAAACCCTCAGTAATTCATTGGCATCAATTAAATGCCGAAAACCATCGAAACTCCAGAAGATGACGCCCCTTGCAGTGGCCCTGGCTACCACGTGCTCCGTAGGTCGATTCTGATGGCATATTCGTGTTTAGCGTTCCCAAAAACCCATGAGTAATCTGTTTACATCAATTTAATGCCGAAAACCCTCGAAACTCTAGAAGATGACGTCAGTTGAAGGTCAAAGTCAAAGTAAAGGTCGCCATTGGATAGCCAGGAAAAAATCCTAGACTTCTAGTACTTTTCTTTGATCCAAACTTCTACATGTTACCAGATAACCAGTAACTCAGGGAATTGGAATACCCAGTAAATCTTATAATGTTCCCAGTTTGTGCCTCTATATCTTGAAAATCCTATAAATAAGTATTGTTTTTCGCTTACATTCAATATTAAAACTGCCACCCACCTGCCTCTTAGCAGTTCGAACATTTAATTTAAGCGAAAAGCAATGTTTATTTTTTAAACTAACATTTTTTTCTGTTTTCTGACGGCAGTAAAATGTATTTCGAATTAAATAAATTATATACATTCTTCTTTTTGTCTCAATTTATTTAATTCAAAAAAAAATTTGGACACCCTGTATAAATAATTATGTTAATGTTTATATTAGTAAATAGAGAATTGTATAACCTTTCAAATGAGCTATCACACGACCCCTATTCTTATTTAAAAAAATCATCGACGCCCAGATGGATGACGTCACTAGTATGATATATTATATGCCAACAAATTATAATTTAAAAGTAAAAAATCAACCTGATTCGTAATTTATCTCCAGAATCGACCATTCTCGAGAAAATGAATTTATTCCAACTCAAACGTCCTCACCGTACCTATAACTTTAGAGGCTTATATCTCAAAACCATGATTTGTTGGAGCTACGCGCCCATTGAGTCTTTTGTTCTACACATCAAGGACTACCAGAACCCAAAGTTTCTGAGCATTTGACAGAGAGCCATTTCCCATAAGGTTTCTGCGGCGTCCTTTATACAGCTGTCAAAAATATACTAATGGCTGCATCTCGTTAACATTTGATATGTATGCCTAAAAGAGGTTAGATTTTCTAGAAGTAATTTTTTGTGAGATCACAGTGTCCTAATCGGCGAAGGTTTCTTATAAGCCCACCAGGTATATCTTCATACAGCATACGGCCTCTAAATGACAACACTGCACGCCGTCGAGTACCAGACGGTTCCCACTTCCCACGTTAAAAGCCCGTATACACCACAGATCACCTACCTCCTCTAGATGTTTCACGATAACGCTTTGGTTAAATATGAAAAACAGCGCTCCATGCGGCTTGTATCGGAACTAATTTCAAGCGGGAATTTCAAAATGTAATTTTGGTGGGAAGAAAATGTTAGGTTAAAATATTTGTATAGTTGAAAAAAAAATAATTTGATTTTAAAATATGCAAATTATTTTTAATTTCAAATATACAAAATACCATTTGGGAAAAAATAAGACATGACAACGTATTTTTATTTATTTATTTAATACCAGCAAAACCACTTTGTCTTTTTTACAAATCACCCGTGTTGAGCTGGCCCCCCCCACTTGCAAAAATTAAAAAACAAATAGCCCTGATTTATGAGCTACTTATGAGCTCTCATATTCCGCAAACTAAAAATTTTGAGCTCGTTCCACTGAGCAGGAATTTAATACCCTAGTGGGGGGGCTGAGTCAGCCCCCCCCACTACTTAAAAATAGGAATATTGAATCGGTTTTTGCGGCAGAATTACGAGCTATTTATGAGCTCTTGAAATTATATAGTTTCGATTTTTGAGCTCATCCCCTTCACCCCCAAACAACCCTTTAATTGATTTAACTTAAGAGAAAGATGCTGAGAAAACTTAAAATATATCGTATTGCGAATATAATTCCTATAGCTTATATACTCTAAGAATAAACTATTAAATCAAGAGCATTTCGATTATTGAGCTACAACCCCTTCGCCAGAAAACCACCCTATCTTCCCGGCTTAAGAGAAAGTTGTACTTAAAATGCATTAAACTAATTATTTGGCGACTACATATCATTTAATAATTTATAAGCTTCCAAATTACGCGCATTTAGATCAGTAAATTGCAATTTATTTTGTATAGTGCAGTCACTGAAGGTAAAAATAAACGATTACCTTCAATTTCGGTGAACCTTAATCGATTTTCACGAAAATTGGTCAGTGGTTAGAGGATACGTCAAGAAACAAAGGTGACATGGTACCACCTTGCGCCTTTACCCTGAGGGTGGATACCGCCCCTTCTCGGGGGTGAAAATTATTTTATAAAAAATAACTGCACAAATCAATAAAAGAACAAATTAAAAGCAAAATTTTTTATATAAAGTTAATAAAATAAGTAAATACTTTTTAAGTTATTAAAGATCAAAGATTTTAATTATTTGTGAAAAAAATGCATATTTTGAAGAGGTTTTTTGTAAATCACTGAAAAACTGTAAGTTTTTACAAAAAAGTTAATAGTAGTTTAATTCGTATAGCTTATATTCTAAGAATAAACTCTAAAATCACGCGCCTTTCGATTATTGAACTACAACCCCTTCGCAAAAAAACCATCCCATATTCCCGGCTTAAGAGAGGGTTGTACTTAAAATAATTTAAATTAATTATTTGTCGACTATATATTGTTTAATAATTTATGAACTCGCAAAATATACGCATCTCAATTATTAAATTGCCATTTTCTTTCTATAGTGCAGTCACTGAAGGTAAAAATCAACTATGACCTTCGATTTCGGTAAATCTCCATTCATTTTCACGAAAATTGGTGAGCGGATTTTGATACTATCAACTTTTTCTGGATCTTATTTTTCATAGGTATTTCTAAGTACTTTGACAAGTATTTAGTACCTAAGTGTTATAAAATGCATCTCTTTCCCGTTATTTAAGCTTGAACCCTTAGATTTGAACAGTAGCGGAAAAAATATACATTTAATTACCAATAACTTACTTTAAATTAACATTAAATTGTTTTTCAAGTAAGCAATTTATTATATTTTTTATTAGCTTCAATTTTAGTGATGAAATTTTTGTAAAAACTTACAGTTTTTGAGTCATTTATGAAAAATCGCTCTAAAGCATGCATTTTCTTTCCAAAAATTAAAATATTTGACCTTTAATAACTCAAAAAGTATTGATTTATTTTAATCACATTATATAACAAATTTTGCTTACAATTTGTCCCTCTCTCGATTTGTGGGGTTATTTTTAATAAAGTAATTTTCACTCCCGAGAAGGGGTGACATATACCCCAGGCTAAAACCCCAAGTTGTTATTGTCAATTCGTGAAAATAAATGGCGATTTACCGAAATCGAAGGTAATAGTTGATTTTTACCTTCAGTGACTGCACTATAGAAAGAAAATGGCAATTCAATAATTGAGATGCGTATATTTTGCAAGCTCATAAATTATTAAACGATATGTAGTCGCCAAATAATTAATTTAAATTATTTTAAGAACAACTCTCTCTTAAGCCGGGAATATGGGGTCGTTTTCTTGCGAAGGGGTTGTAGCTCTATAATCGAAAGACGCGTGATTTAAGAGTTTATTCTTAGAATATAAGCTATACGAATTAAACTACTATTAACTTTTTTGTAAAAACTTAAAGTTTTTCAGTGATTTACAAAAAACCTCTTCAAAACATGCATTTTTTTCACAAATAATTAAAATCTTTGATCTTTAATAACTTAAAAAGTATTGACTTATTTTATTAACTTTATATAATAAATTTTGCTTTTAATTTGTTCTTTTATTGATTTGTGCATTTATTTTTTATAAAATCATTTTCACCCCCGAGAAGGGGCGGTATCCACCCTCAGGGTAAAGGCGCAAGGTGGTACCATGTCACCTTTGTTTCTTGACGTATCCTCTAACTACTGACCAATTTTCGTGAAAATCAATGAAGGTTCACCGAAATTGAAGGTAATCGTTGATTTTTACCTTCAGTGACTGCACTATACAAAATAAATTGCAATTTACTGATCTTAATGCGCGTAATTTGGAAGGTTATAAATTATTAAATGATATGTAGTCGCCAAATAATTAGTTTAATGCATTTTAAGTACAACTTTCTCTTAAGCCGGGAAGATAGGGTGGTTTTCTTGCGAAGGGGTTGTAGCTCAATAATCGAAATGCTCTTGATTTAATAGTTTATTCTTAGAGTATATAAGCTATATGAATTATATCCGCAATACGATATATGTTTTCATCTTTCTCTTAAGTTAAATCAATTAAAGGGTTGTTTGGGGGTGAAGGGGATGAGCTCAAAAATCGAAAGTATATAATTTCAAGAGCTCATAAATAGCTCGTAATTCTGCCGCAAAAACCGATTCAATATTCCTATTTTTAAGTAGTGGGGGGGGCTGACTCAGCCCCCCCCACTAGGGTATTAAATTCCTGCTCAGTGGAACGAGCTCAAAATTTTTAGTTTGCGGAATATGAGAGCTCATAAATAGCTCATAAATCAGGGCTATTTGTTTTTTAATTTTTGCAAGTGGGGGGGGCCAGCTCAACACGGGTTTACAAATCGTATCTTTACAAATGAAATTATTAATAGTTATCTTCCAAATACTTCTACAAAAGGGTATCTCAAATGATTGAAACATGTGTGCATCTCTACTTGTTGAAGGACTTTCAACTAAAACAAAAAATTAATATAAATTGATTTAACCATATTCATTTCACGTAAAATAATTTGTATTAATTATATATTTTCTGTAGGGGTTACTTACTTGGTGTTACATTCGTTTGCTTCCCTACACCACTAACTGTGTTACTTGTTCTCTAATAACAAATACTTGTTGAACTCACCATGCAAATGTAAGCTAGGAATTTGATCTTCCTAGGGATCTTCAAATCACATTCGTTTTGTTTCAAAAACTGTATTTGAATCTATTTTATCTAGATCAGGATTTTTTATTATTGCTAACAATCAGATAAACATTTTTACTGACATAAAGATAAAAGATAAAGGCATACTGACACTGACAGACAATGATGACAATTGACAAATTATAATGACACTCAGACTCAGTGATATAGAAGAAATCTTCACTCCAGGTGCATGGCGACATCTCAAAAAACGTATCATTACTAAAAATGACATTTAGTTTAGTATGACCTTGAGATACCTGCGTGAAACATCTAAAGAGAGTTAAGTGATCTGTGGTATACACTATACACCACAACGATTTAACGTAGATAGCGATGTCACTGTGCAGTTCGTTGGTGTCGATTTATCGAACGTGTGTACGCAAATCGACGCAGATTTTTGGTTATTTTTGGTTAAAAATCACATCGCTACGTTAAATCGTTGTCGTGTAGACAGGCTTTATTGCACCTGCTTCTCGCCGATTTTAACTCGGTCGCTCCGTCCTCCACCGTCATTCAGCGATTAAACGACGATTGAGGAATAGCAATGTTACCGATTTTAGCGCTTACCTCAATCGTAATATCTAATCAAAAACTAAATGTATTGTATATAACCCACCCTGTTGTGAGATTTATTGTATTTTCGTTTTTATTTTCACTGTACAGATTTTTTGATTAACATTATCTTTAAATTTTCGTTAACAATCTTAATGACAAGTAAAAACAGATTACTTGTGTTAACGATATAAAAAAGTAATTGTATGATTTGATTACTGACACACACGGTATTTTTATGTGCCCCAGGCTAGGTGTTATCGATTCAGTTGTCCTTGTACTCAAAGTCAAAATCTTGTAAGTCAGTATTCGTGCTTCTTCACGGATTGCAGGATAATGTAGTAATACTGGTTGCACTGATTTGGAAAAGTGCTGAAGTATAGAATTAATTTTTTTTTAATGCAATTTATATCGTCTGCGTGTGTTGTTTAAGTCAATCGGTTAATTGTGGTATTATGTTTGGAACCCACATTCTCCGTGCGTTAAAGTTATTTTTTTTTTGTAATCTTACAAAAATGGATGATTTAGTTGTCGACATATTCATATTAGTCTAGAGCAGTGGTCGGCAAAGTGACCCGTGTTGAGCTGCCCCCCCCCCCCACTTGCAAAAATCAAAAAAAAAATAGCCCTGATTTATGAGCTATTTATGAGCTTTCATATTCCGCAAACTAAAAATTTTGAGCTCGTTCCACTGAGCAGGAATTTAATACTTTAGTGGGGGGGGGCTGAGTCAGCCCCCCCCCACCACTTAAAAATAGGAATATTGAATCGGTTTTTGCGGCAGAATTACGAGCTATTTATGAGCTCTTGAAATTATATAGTTTCGATTTTTGAGCTCATCCCCTTCACCCCCAAACAACCCTTTAATTGATTTAACTTAAGAGAAAATTGCTGAGAAAACTTAAAATATATCGTATTGCGGATATAATTCCTATAGCTTATATACTCTAAGAATAAACTATTAAATCACGTGCATTTCGATTATTGAGCTACAACCCCTTCGCAAGAAAACCACCCTATCTTCCCGGCTTAAGAGAAAGTTGTACTTAAAATGCATTAAATTAATTATTTGGCGACTACATATCATTTAATAATTTATAAGCTTACAAATTACGCGCATTTAGATCAATAAATTGCAATTTATTTTGTATAGTGCAGTCACTGAAGGTAAAAATCAACGATTACCTTTAATTTCGGTGAACCTTCATCGATTTTCACGAAAATTGGTCAGTGGTTAGAGGATACGTCAAGAAACAAAGGTGACATGGTACCACCTTGCGCCTTTACCCTGAGGGTGGATACCGCCTCTTCTCGGGGGTGAAAATTATTTTATAAAAAATAACTGCACAAATCAATAAAAGAACAAATTAAAAGCAAAATTTATTATATAAAGTTATTAAAATAAGTCAATACTTTTTAAGTTATTAAAGATCAAAAATTTTAATTATTCGTGAAAAAAAATGCATGTTTTGAAGCGGTTTTTCGTAAATCACTGAAAAACTGTAAGTTTTTACAAAGAAGTTAATAGTAGTTTAATTCGTATAGCTTATATTCTAAGAATATACTCTTAAATCACGCGCCTTTCGATTATAGAGCTACAACCCCTTCGCAAGAAAACCATCCCATATTCCCGGCTTAAGAGAGAGTTGTACTTAAGATAATTTAAATTAATTATTTGGCGACTACATATCGTTTAATAATTTATAGGCTCGCAAAATATACGCATCTCAATTATTGAATTGCCATTTTCTTTCTATAGTGCAGTCACTGAAGGTAAAAATCAACTATGACCTTCGATTTCGGTAAATCTCCATTCATTTTCACGAATTGACAATAACAACTTGCGGTTTTAGCCTGGGGTATATGTCACCCCTTCTCGGGGGTGAAAATTACTTTATAAAAATAACCCCACAAATCGAGAGAGGGACAAATGGTAAGCAAAATTTGTTATATAATGTTATTAATAAATCAATACTTTTTGAGTTATTAAAGATCAAATATTTTAATTTTTGTGAAAGAAATGCATTCTTTAAAGTGATTTTTCATAAATAACTCAAAAACTGTAAGTTTTTACAAAAAAGTTTTCATCACTAAAATTGAAGCTAATAAAAAATATAATAAATTGCTTACTTGAAAACCCTTTAATGTTAATTTAAAGTAAGTTATTGGTAATTAAATGTATATTTTTTTCTGCGACTGTTCAAATCTAAGGATTCAAGCTTAAATAACGGGAAAGAGATGTATTTTATAACACTTAGGTACTAAATACTTGTCAAAGTACTTAGAAATACCTATCAAAAATGAGATCCAGAAAAAGTTGATAGCATCAAAATCCGCTCACCAATTTTCGTGAAAATGAATGGAGATTTACCGAAATCGAAGGTCATAGTTGATTTTTACCTTCAGTAAAGAAGGTAAGAAGGTTTCACCTTCACTATAGAAAGAAAATGGCAATTCAATAATTGAAATGCGTATATTTTGCGAGCTCATAAATTATTAAACGATATGTAGTCGCCAAATAATTAATTTAAATTATTTTAAGTACAACTCTCTCTTAAGCCGGGAATATGGGATGGTTTTCTTGCGAAGGGGTTGTAGCTCTATAATCGAAAGGCGCGTGATTTAAGAGTATATTCTTAGAATATAAGCTATACGAATTAAACTACTATTAACTTTTTTGTAAAAACTTACAGTTTTTCAGTGATTTACGAAAAACCGCTTCAAAACATGCATTTTTTTTCACGAATAATTAAAATCTTTGATCTTTAATAACTTAAAAAGTATTGACTTATTTTATTAACTTTATATAATAATCTTTGCTTTTAATTTGTTATTTTATTGATTTGTGCAGTTATTTTTTATAAAATAATTTTCACCCCCGAGAAGAGGCGGTATCCACCCTTAGGGTAAAGGCGCAAGGTGGTACCATGTCACCTTTGTTTCTTGACGTATCCTCTAACCACTGACCAATTTTCGTGAAAATCGATGAAGGTTCACCGAAATTGAAGGTAATCGTTGATTTTTAACTTCAGTGACTGCACTATACAAAATAAATTGCAATTTACTGATCTAAATGCGCGTAATTTGGAAGCTTATAAATTATTAAATGATATGTAGTCGCCAAATAATTAATTTAATGCATTTTAAGTACAACTTTCTCTTAAGCCGGGAAGATAGGGTGGTTTTCTTGCGAAGGGGTTGTAGCTCAATAATCGAAATGCACGTGATTTAATAGTTTATTCTTAGAGGATATAAGCTATAGGAATTATATCCGCAATACGATATATTTTAAGTTTTCTCAGCATTTTTCTCTTAAGTTAAATCAATTAAAGGGTTGTTTTAGGGTGAAGGGGACGAGCTCAAAAATCGAAACTATATAATTTCAAGAGCTCATAAATAGCTCGTAATTCTGCCTCAAAAACCGATTCAATATTCCTATTTTTAAGTAGTGGGGGGCTGACTTAGCCCCCCCACTAAAGTATTAAATTCCTGCTCAGTGGAACGAGCTCAAAATTTTTAGTTTGCGGAATATGAAAGCTCATAAATAGCTCATAAATCAGGGCTATTTGTTTTTTGATTTTTGCAAGTGGGGGGGGGGGGGCAGCTCAACACGGGTGGCAAAGTGCGGCTCCACAGCCGCATGTGGCTCTTTGGCTCCTTAGGTGCGGCTCTGGAACAAATATCCACGGAAAGCGCAATATGTTCCTTTCAAAAAATTGGTAGGAAAAACATTACATCTTTTTCTAATAAATTAGCTTTTACCAAACTTACAAACTTTAGCATTTGTCAAAAATTCTCTTAATGCTACAACAACTGAGTTGAAATTTTCTCCTTTTGAAATTGGCATTAATAGCTTTGAAATACAATTTCTGGATTTAAAAAACAAGGAGGTACGGCGCTCTAAATGCGAACGTCTTTGTGTTGAATTGGAAATATTGGAGAAGAAAAAATATTCACAACACAAGAAGTGGGTCTGCTTTGAATGACCTGGAGAAGGTAGATATGATCATTTTCAACGCTTGAACTTGAAATAATATTCATGATTCTTATAATCAGCTAGAAAAGCTCACGTTTGCTGTTCTTTCCCTTTTCGGTTCTACATATCAACATTAAAAAAAATTGGATTTTGCGCCAAAAATTTTGTAAAAAATACAGTGTTGTAGGAAATAAAACCCTACAAAACGAAACAAAATAGAAGTTTCTATGATTAGAAACGAAGATATCACCAAAAAATAAAAAAACACTTTTTAATTTTTTGGGGGTTTATGGATGGGGATAAGGGTTTAAACATTTTATTGGTCGAATACTTTTTTATGTACAGTTACGATCATTGAATAGTTTACAGGCTTACGTATCTAGGAGCCAGTTTTTTAAATGTTTACCTCGTTTAAACCCACCTTTTATGTCAAAGCGACGTTAACAGTGGTGTATCTACCATAGGTTGATTAAAATTTAAAAAATCAAAATAATATTAATATATTTTACAAAATTTAACAAAATGGGATAGCATTAGACCGAAATGGTACATAAATTAAAAAAGATTGCAGTAAATTATGCTAAGATTTTGTATATCTGTCTTTTTGTTTCTTGGATTTTTTTTATTATTTTATATACAAGGTGTCCAGAAACTCTACCGACAAACGAAGACAGGAGATTCCTTAGATAATTTTAAGACAATTTAACCAAATTCATCCAGTCCGAAAATGCTTCTTAAGGGAGCTAGAGCTCTTTGAAGATGGCGTCATGAAATTAGTTTTTCTTAAATACCTACAGAACGCTTCTATTTAGAAAAACGAAAATTGGTATGCATATTTACTTTTCAGAGATGAATCGATTTCATCTATTGCAAATTTCTAGTACCCGTCATACGCGTGCGTTTTGGGTAGAGCAACGGGTATTTTATCGCATAACTTTGTCCTTAACTTTTATGCATTTTTGACACCGGATTATTAAATTGTGAGGTATTCTAGTACTAAAAGGTACTCTTGATTTAAGTCGGTAGGACACACCGTTTTCTAGAAAAATCGATTTGAAAGTTTTTCGTTTTTGGAATTTGAAAAAAAATTGAAAGAACTTTTCAAAAAAAAATGAAGTATTTTACCAACATAAAGTAAGAGTAACTCTTAGTACTCTAATACCTCATAATTTAATAATCTAGTGTCAAAAATTCAAGACAAAAAAGTTATGCTATAAAATAACTGTTGACCTACCCAAAACGGACGCCTATGACCAGTATTAGAAATTCGCAATTAATGAAATCGATTTGTCTCTGGAATATAAATAAATGTACCAGTTTTCGTCTTTCTAAACAGTTTTTTTTTTAATTCAAAAACGAAAAGTTTTCAAATCAATTTTTCTAGAAAACGGTTTGTCCTACCGATTTAAAACAAGAGTACCTTTTAGTACTAAAATACTTCCCAATTTAATAATTCAGCATCAGAAATGCATAAAAGTTAAAGATAAAAAAGTTATGCGATAAAATATCCGTTGCCCTACCCAAAACGGACGCCTATGATCGGTACTAGAAATTTGCAATGGATGGATTAGATTTATATCTCGAAGATAAATACGCGTACCAATTTTTGTTTTTCTAAATAGAAGCGTTCTGGAGGTATTTAAGAAAAACTAATTACAAGACGCCATCTTCAAAGAGCTCTAGCTCCCTTAGGAAGCATTTTCGGACTAAGTGAATTGGGTTAAATTATCTTAAAATTATCTGAAGAATCTCCTGTCTTCGTTTGTCGGTAGAGTTTCTGGACACCCTGTATAGACTGTGTAAATTGTTACTCTGTACAGTTTGATATGAAATAATTTTCATCCGTTAAACAAATTAGTAAACGTAAAATTAAATTAAGGGTAGAGTGACGTTAACACCATTTTAACTGTTTATAATAACCATCCAAATAACATATAGTTGTAATTATCTCTTATCTCTTTTACTGCGACAAGTAAAAAGAACTGCTTTTCGGTCTTCTGCTGTTCGGTCTAGTGAGGTTTCGGTAAAGTGCTTTTCGGTCTAATGAGTTCGGTCTAATGCTAATGATTTCGGTCTCTTTACAGTAAACCGTCCACACCTTCCAGTTCTAAACCGTCTATTATTATTCTTCCAGGTGTCTGGTTGCTTGACCTAATACAACACATAATATATTTAGTCTTTTGGGCACTTGTGCATTTATATTTAAAATTTCGATCAAAAAGTGAATTATTGTGAATTTTCTCACCTGGTAAATATGTTTTTTTAAAATTTCGGAACATCATACGAGAAGAAAAATCCATACTTACTTGAATAAATATTATTTATCTTTTCCTTTTAAATGATTGTATTGCAGGAATTCAGTGCCTTAATCCTAATGTAAGTCTAAAGACAAATTACTTCTAAATTAAAGTTCTTGAGTAGTTCTAAAAGCAACATGTCGGTTGAAAAATATTTATTTTTCTGCATAAATGATTACTTGATTATTACGAGATGATCTTATAGCAAAGCCAATACCTCCATTAAGGAAACTGACAAATAAAGCATACTCTTCTTAGTAATGTGGTTTGTTTTTCTTAATAATGGCGTAATCAATCGACCTTGTTGATATTTCATAGACCAGTCATAAATAAAATCTTAATTATGTCATTGATGTGTTCATTAGCCTGAAGTAGACATACACTACGTACAATAACTACCTTGGACGATCATTTTTCGCGCATCTATATTGACTTCAAACAAACCATGCAGATATACAGTCCGTACAATACAGGGTGTTTCATTAATAATTGTCCATATAGTAACTGGAGAAACCTTAGCACAAAATACGAAGATTTAACCTAAAACTCTTAAATAAAATGTGGTTCCTTACTAAGTTACAGGGTGTTTTATCTAAAAATTTAAAAACTATTTTTGCTAAGCATTTTAAAACTATTCGACGTTTCCTTTTCATACTTGGCAGCAAGTATAGGTACTGTACAAGCTACTAAATTATGTTAAACAAACGTTTCTGGCTATTACCAGAGGCGTACGACGGGGGAAAGTGAATGGTTGACCCTTTCCAAATTCTACGCCACTGGCGGAATTGCCATTTTAGTTCAATTATTGAATTCTCCAATACTTTCTATGAAAATAATATACTCTTCATTGGTAACGATAAAGTCATTAGTTTTCGAAATCTTTGAAGTTAAAAATGAAACGACACGGTTATTTTGATTAATGTATTGTGTTACTTCATTTCTAATGTCAAATATCTCGAAAACTAATCATTTTATCGTTCCAAATGAAGAGTACATTATTTACATAAAAAGTACTGGAAAATCAAAAAATTACACTAAAATAGCAATTTCGTCAGTGGCGTAGAATTTGGGAAGGGTCAACCAGCCACTATCCCCTGTCGTACGCCTCTGGTGGTAGCTAGAAACGTTTATTTATCATAATTTAGTAAGGTGTACAGTACCTACACTTTCTGCCAAGTATGATAAGGATACACCAAATAGTTTTAAAGTTCTGGGTACAAATAAATTTTAAATTTTAATCATATTATGAACCATATTATAAATTAATCAAAATAACTGTGCCGTTTCATATTTAACTTCAAATATATCTAAAACTAATGACTTTATCGTTACCAATGAAGAGTATATTATTTACGTAGAAAGTATTGGAGAATCTAAAAATGGCACTAAAATAGTAATTCCTCCAGTGGCGTAGAATTTGAGAAGGGTCAACCATGCACTATCCCCTGTTGTACGCCTCTGGTAGTAGCTAGAAACGTTTGTTTATCATAATTTAGTAGGGTGTATAGTAGTCGCACTTTCTATTAAGTATGAAAAGGATACGTTGAATAGTTTTAAAATGCTTAGCAAAAATAGTTTTTAAATTTTTAGATAAAACACCCTGTAACTCAGTAAGGTGCCACATTTTATTTAAGTGTTTTAGGTTAAATCTTCGTATTTTGTGCTAAGGTTTCTCCAGTTGCTATTTGGACAATTATTAATGAAACACCCTGTATAGATACCGTTGTACGTCATCCGCGTCATAGCACGTGACGTCACATGATACCAACACGAAATATTTAAGTCATAGGTGTGTTCCTTTTTAGAATCGTTTAGCTGAGTACACTGGAATTACAGCCACTAAACATATTTTATTATAATTATACACGTAGAAATAATATTGGAAGGTTTCTATTAATATAAATTTAAATAAACATCCCCTTACTTGTTTCATTTAATTTGTTTAAGTGGAATATACCTAAAGCGATTTTATAAAGCACACTAGTTCGGATTACACTCTAACTGCGATCGAACAAAGGTGACATTTTGGCATAAATTGGTAACATTTATTTGACAGTTGCAGTATTGACACTTCAGATTTGTTTTTATTCTTTACTATAGTATCTGTTTATCTATTATTGTAAAGGTATTGTTCACTAATCTGTTTACAGTAGGAAAAATTAAAGAATACCCATGAACGAACATATAAAACACGCTGTATTTTCCTGTCACCGTGTCACACAAAAAATTCGCCAGCTCAAGTACATGTAATAATTATTGTTACATGTACTTGCACTGGAAATTTTCTTTGTGACACGGTGACAGGAAAATACAGCGTGTTTTATATGTTCGTTCATGGGTATTCTTTCATTTTTCCGACTGTATCTACTATTCTTTACTAAAGTATTTGTTTTATTATATTTATTGTTTTTTATTATTTACTTTAACGTAATATAACTTAATTCTTGTTTTCTATTCTGAATCTTATTCTATTCTAATGTTTTTATTTATTTATATTGAATGTTAATTTGTTTTGTTGTATAATCCACTTCGCAATAATTATGTGACATATCTGATTTAAAATGAATTCAAGAATTTTTTGTAATTGGGCAACAATGTCAACTTAATCTCTGACGTAGATAATGATGTGCAACGGTATCTACATTGTATGGACTGTAATATATATATTATTATGCTTTATAGATTGCAAGATATACAGGACGCACGGGAAGTATGGAACCATCTGCGACACTCTGTATGGTATAGTAACAAAATGTTGGTTATATATTAGATGGACCAGCGATTTAAAATGTTATATTTTCGACGTTGCCAAATGTACAGTTTTTGAGATAAACGGATAATATTAATATTTTTAAATGGGACCACCCGTGTATTTTTACAATCTCTCTACAGTTTTTTATTGCCGGTGCAACATACAGTATGAAGCAAATGTATGGAATAAATTCGTTTTTTCGTGAGCCGGCGACTTTAAGGAAAAATCCCGCTAGTTCATTTGACAGGTTATTCAATTCTCTATATAATAATAACGTGTGATACAAAATTATTGTCACCATAGGTGGCTCTGAACGACAGAGATGTCAACTTTGCAGTGTACGTCCACTTAACAAGAAAAGTTAGGTTATGTAGAGATGTTGGTGGTGGACATATACAGCATCTTGTTTTTATTTATTATTGTTACTTATAATTATGTTAATTCTTTTTATTTTTGATTAAAATTCTGTGTTAAAGGTTTTGACTGATTTTTATGTTTTATAATGTTAATCAAAATTAATCCCTAACTAATTAATTTTCTATATCCCTAACTTTTGACGAGCAGTTTATTTAAAGTAAATATGTAACAAATTAAAACATTATTTTCAAAATACATTCGAATATAAAATAATTATTTGTGAGAGAGTTGTGAAAAATACTCTGAGAATGAAGACATGTATAAAAGATGAACGTTAACGTTGACGCAATCAAATGGACTTGTCAAGTTATTTACCTGGACAGCTGGTGAATATCAATTTCTTCCCCTGTATGCATATTTTTAATAGGCAATATCGTGGTCTTTTAACAGCTTATTTTCCAGCAAAGTTTATACATTTTGTAGGGACCAGTTAGACGTACATATTATAATTTTGAAAAATCTTAAAATTAATAAATTGGCTCTTATCACGTTTTTCCCCTGGGCCCTTCATATGTTTTTTTGTCTTTCAGAATTCTTTCCTGTTTTCTCTTTCCGGTTTTTCCTATTATTACTCCCAAGTAGCTAAAGGTGGATAGATACAGTTTCAAATTTACGGTTTTGTGTTATTAGATATTTCTGAGTTGCTGTGTCGTCCTTCCCTATCGTCATGTATTTTGTTTTGTGCTGGTTTATCTCTAGCCCTATTATTCTCTTCGTTTATATAATAAGGATCCCAAATATCTGTCTTAACTTAAAGTAAGGAAAATCAACTTGGAAACTTGGCAGCTGTTTACGTAGTATACAAACATCTTAATGATACAAATAAAGTAAGAAAGTAAACTACGTATACTCTTTCTCATAGGCACTTTTCAGTGCGTCACAGTTTTTCGATATCTTTCTAACGCATTAAGTTGGAAGTGACAGAGAAAAACGTACTTCCGTGGTTACAGTCATTTCTAACATTTATTCTAGCTATTGATAGATGGCGCTATAATCGAACAAAAAATATTATACGAATTATATATACGACTATAATCTGTACAATTTGTAAGACTATACGTATACAAATCAAAGAAAATACCATTTTATAAATGCAATAAACACAATTGATTTGTTTTTATACCAAATGGCAAATAAAAAGGTTATACTGCAATACTCTTTTCATATTTGGCTGATTACGACTTTGACAACTGTCAGATTTAACTAAAGTGTCATGTTATAAATGTGTATTATCACGGACTTACCTTTTTTTTCTCTCACTTGTGACGCATTGAAAAATGACTCTGAAAAGGACCATACCTACCTACAGGGTGATTGATTAGTAGGGTAAAGCTCAGTAGCTCCGCTCTAGTAATAGATAGCAATAAAAGTTAATAACAAAAATTTTAGCCACCTTTGAGCTTCACATTACAAAATTAGTTAGAATGTTACAGGGTGTTCGATAACTCAGTGGCAGACCTAACTTATGTTTTTTTAAATGGAACACCCTATATTTTATTTTATATTCGAAATCCTGTTAACTTCTCCATCACAAAAATATATAGGTTTATAATGTTATACAGGGTATTTACAAAGTTATAACCAATTTTGTATGAAAATCGTAACAAGTTCAACTCCCTGTATAAATAAAAATAAGCACAACAGCAATGGTTTATTAATGCCATATTTTTTTATTTATTGTCAAAATTTTTAAGAAATATTGACATTGCTAATTTTCTTTATATCAAATACAGGGTGAGTCAAAACGCAAGTACATTATTTTCTCAGTAATGTTAAATGGAACACCCTGTATTTTATATCATTATTGAAAAGTAACATTTACGTACTTTAATTTTTATTAGTTTTCGAGATATTTTCATTTTTCAGAGCAAATTATTTTAGGTGTTTAAATTTATTTAAATTTTAAGTAAGCCATGACTGAATTGACAATTGAAGATTACCGATTATCAATCCGGTAATCAATGTAACACTGTAGCAAATAAAGAAATAAAAATAATTTATTAGTATGTAATACATTTTACAAACAAAAACACAACCACTACATGCAACATTTTTGAAACACCTAAAAACTATCTTTTTATGTAATTGCAACAAATAAACAAAGAAAATTAGTAATAAATTTTACAAAAAAAAAACACACAAACACAAAATACAATATTTTGTGAAGACAATTAAACACTACTTTTGTATGTAAATGTAACAATGTAACAAATAAAGAACGAAACATAATTTATCAGTAATACATTTGTTGTAATGTTTGAAAAAATTATAAGCTACTTTTAATAAAATATTTTTAATATTTAGTTACATAAAAGGTGTTCAAAATTATCCCCTAACACATTTATGTACGCCTAAAAACGATCATTGAATGAGCTACTTACTCTACGGAGCATTTGTAAATTAACACATCAAAATACACTTTGTATTCTATTTTTCATCTCATCCCTTGTTGTTGGAGGTATTTTATAAACTTCATTATTAACGTAACCCCAAAAAAATCAGTCCAGTTTATTAAATTCTGGTGATTTGGGTGGCCACGCTACTGGTCCATTGAAAATTGAAAATATCTCGAAAACTAATAAATTTAGACATAGTGAATGTTATCTAAAAATTAAAGTAGGGTAATGGTACTTTTCAATAGTGATATAAAATACAGGGTGTTCCATTTAAAATTACTGAGAAAATAATGTACTTGCGTTTTGACTCACCCTGTAATTGATATAAAGAAAATTAGCAATATCGACCGTTCTTGAAAATTTTGACAATACGTTAAAAAATATGGCATTAATAAACCGTTGTTGAAGGACTTACGGGGAGTTGAACTTGTTACGATTTTCATATAAAATTGGTTATAACTTTGTAAATACCCTGTATAACATAACAAACCTTTATATTTTTGTGATGGAGAAGTTAACATTTGGATTTCGAATTTAAAATAAAATATAGGGTGTTCCATTTAAAAAAACATAAGTTTGGTCTGCCACTGTGTTATCGAACACCCTGTAACATTCTAACCAATTTTGTAATGTGAAGCTCAAAGGTGGCTAAAATTGTTGTTATTAACTTTTATTGCTATCTATTACTATAGCGGAGCTCTTGAGCTTTACCCTACTAATCAATCACCCTGTATATTATTATGAGCTCTTATTTTTCATTATCAGCTGTAGACAGTAAAATTGGACTAACTCTAATCTGACAGATTTTCAACAGTTTAAAATGACCTGCTTTAGACATATAATAGAGAATATTACGTGAGATATGCATCATGTGGTGTTGAAGTATTAAGAGTATTTTTTTGAAGTAATTTTGGAAAAACCAAGTAAAACCGTAAAGATATTAAGTATAATAGAGTTCAGAACTCCAAAATTTTTTAGAGTATGAGTCCAAGATTTTTTCAAAAGTACTGAAAAGAAATATAAGGCATGTGGTATTTTTGAAAAGGTAATTTAATTACCTTCAAAATGAGGTATCACTCAACCCCCCTTTCCATTAAAGATTTTGGGGGTTGTGTCCGCCCCCGCTATAGGGTTGATGTAATTTAGTTAAAAACTGGTCTACAAAATGTCCTCCTCACAAATAAATTTGACCTGTTTTTGCATATTTTTAGATTTTCTATAGGGACCAATTTATACGGGGTGGCAACTTTTTAAATTATAACGCTGTATAACGCTGACGCACTCCTTAGAAAGATATAGACCCGGAAAATAAGTTTTCCACCTACCTCTACCGAAAGTATACTTTTCCGGACCTGATTGTAGGGAGCAAAATTGTACTTTTCCTCCCTAGGGAGTAAAAGTACTTTTCATCAAGAGATGATGCCTACCGAAGCAAAGGTCATCCACCAATACGTTGGACTGATGATCTAGCTAAATCGTTGGCATAAACAGTTGTGTCTGAGATTAGTGAACCGACTTTATTTGTTTTTTCTTCGAAATGTTTGGATTAGTTTTGTATTTATTAAGAATAGTACATTTCTTATTTTAATATACTGTGTTTTCTTGTTTCAGATTATTGAAAAACAACCGCTCCTATCTGCACAGCTATCCAAATCGTCGATATCGGCGATTATTGTCCTGTATAATCAACGTTTTTAATTCAGCGGTTCAAAATTGCTGCCATGGGTCGCAAAAAAATACAAATATCAAGAATTACCGACGAACGGAATCGTCAGGTAAGAAATTTTTGTTTTTAACAACACCATAATAAATAACTACTTATCTATTACTGATTTGTGAGTTAATAAAAAGCAAACAATATGCTGTAAAAAAGAGGTAGGAATTAAGCTGAATTTATTATCAAAGTGACACTTTAGACAAGACAAAAAGCTCGAGTTCGCTCGGAAAAAATATTCTCACAAGACTTTTTTGCATAATCACTTTCATCATCATCATCATCATCAGTGGCGTTACAGCTCTTTATGAGCCAAAGCCTTCTTCAGAACAATCCTCCATTCGCCCCTGTCTTTTTCAACTCTTCTCCATGCTCTAATTCCAATAGATTTTACATCATTCTCTAAGTTGTCTTAGTACCTAAATCTCGGTCTCCCTCTTGGTCGTTGTACCATCGGCCCTCTTCGATCAAAACTTTTTCTGACTATGGCATCTTCCTCTCGTATGATTACATGCCCTATCCATCTAAGGCGTGCTACCTTAAGGAATTTTACAACGTCAGGTTCTCCAAAACTTCTATACAACTCAAAGTTGTAACGCCTGCGCCACAAACCTTGTTCTTTTATCCCTCCATATATTCTTCTTAGGATTTTTCGCTCAAAACGTTTGAGTAGTTCTTGGTCGTTCTGTGTAAGTGACGTAAGTTTCTGAACCATGTTAGCACTGGTCTTTTTAGTGTTTTATAGACAGCCAATTTAATTTTTCTAGGTAGTTTTGAGGCCATCTGTCTTCTTAAGCCATAATAACACTTATTGGGTAAAATGCATAAAACGTAGTACCTGCTAATGCTTCAAGTCTGTACTACATTTTTGAAGATTTTACTACACTTACAAGGCATTACTACACTTACAAATACTTTGTATTTTACTACACTCACAAAGCATTTAATGCTTTGAAGTGTAGCAAAATCTTCAGAAATGTAGTACATACTTGAAGCATTAGAATAGAATAGAAATATGCTTTATTGTCACTGAAAATTTTTACAATTTTATGGACAAAGCTTACATACAGTCAAAAGGAAAAATAATATCAACAAGAAATAACAAATAACAACTACAATTCAATAAAATTAGATAAATCGTCAATATACAGTAAATAAGATATAAAACCAAAGACAAAAACAATTAATTGCAAAATTTATATACATTGCAAATTGAAAATTGAACATACTTACAACAAATAAAATACAACATTAGAAATTGACAGTTTAAGCTACTGCGTATGAAACCCAATTTTCTTAGTTATTCATTAAGAAATTCTTCTATTGAATAATATGGTCTTTCAGATAGATAGGCTTTTGTCAGTTTACGGAATTTTGGGAAAGATGTTGCAGATTTAAGTTGTAAAGGCAGATGGTTGTAAAGTTTTTTCATTAGCAGGTATTACGTTTTATGCATTCCACCCATTGGCGAGCACTATTCTTCTTTTAATTTCATCACTGACGTTGTTATATTTAGTTAGCAACAAGCCTAGGTATATGAAGGTGTCGACACCTTCCAGTTCTAGGTCGTCAATTAGGTCGTCTTGTAGGTGTCGGGTTGCTTGACCTATACTAAAGTCACAATAACGATGCACTAGAGATAAACAAACCAAGACAAGTTGAATATTACAAGGAGCACTCCCTAATCATGATTTACAATGTAAATACATTGTAAATCCCAAATCATGATATACAAAGTTTATACATTGTAAATCATGATTCGGGAGTGCTCCTCGTAACATTCAACGTGTCTTGGTTTGTATATTTCTAGTGCATCTTTATTGTGATTTTAGTATAGTGCAACATATATATTTGGTTTTTTGAATTGATATTAAATATCAATATACAGTAGAACCCCGATTATCCGTGTGCGGATTA
The DNA here is from genome assembly GCF_917563875.1 of Diabrotica virgifera virgifera. Taxonomy (NCBI): domain Eukaryota; kingdom Metazoa; phylum Arthropoda; class Insecta; order Coleoptera; family Chrysomelidae; genus Diabrotica; species Diabrotica virgifera. The sequence goes on along the minus strand of NC_065452.1, from coordinate 148,131,027 downwards.
TCCGGGCTGCGGATTATCCGTGCTATGATTTTGTATTACTTAAATTGCATTTTTGAGGTTTTATCAAAATAGCGTCACTGTAAATCACTCTACGGAAACACTATACGCGGAGAGGGAGACTCATAATGAAAGATTTATTTGTTCTGTTGTCTTTTTATGGTAGGTATATTATACACTCACCGGCAGAGAAAACGGGCACCCCAAAAAATGGGTCATTTTTAATGTCTTGTATTTCCTAAACCTGATGTCCGATTTAAGTAATTTTTTTAATATGTTATAGCCTTATTCTTTATCAATATCGCTGTAATAATATTGTTGCTAGACAGGTACATTGTCATTGTATACAGGGTGTACGAATCAAACTGTGTTTTTTTCTCAAACTTTGGAACACCCTGTGGAATGTTCTAGCTTTTATAAAATACTAAAATTAAAACCCAACTATAGCCACAGATTTTCTTAACATTCTGTTTTTTTATTCATTCGCTTATGTTGGATAATAAAAAAGTTAGGCACTTTAACAACTACCCCTGTTTTTCGTCAATACAGGGTGTTTTTCAATAAGTACGGCAAGCTTTAAGGGGTAATTCTGCATGATAAAATAATGACAGTTTGCTTTATAAACTTATGCCCGCAAATACTTCGTTTCTGAGATAGGGGGTGTTGAAATTGTTCTTACAAACTGACGATTTATTTATTGCTCTAAAACGGTTTGTGATATGCAAATGAAATTTGGTAGATTTTAAGAGCTAGTTATTGCGCATTTTTTGGCATACAATTGAGAATTTTATATTCACCATTGGCGTGCATACGGGATATATCTAAAATATTTATACCCGTATGCACGCCAATGGTGAATATAAAATTCTTAATTGTATGCCAAAAAATGCGCAATAAGTACCTCTTAAAATCTACCAAATTTCATTTGCATATCACGCAATAAATAAATCGTCAGTTTGTAAGAACAATTTCAACACCCCCTATCTCAGAAACGAAGTATTTGCGGGCATACGTTTATAAAGCAAACTGTCATTATTTTATCATGCAGAATTACCCCTTAAAGTTTGCCGTACTTATTTAAAAACACCCTGTATTAACGAAAAACAGGGGTAGTTGTTAAAGTGCTTAACTTTTTTATTATCCAACCAACATAAGCGAATGAATCAAAAAACAGAATGTTAAGAAAACCTGAGGCTATAGTTTGGTTATAATTTCAGTATTTTATAAAAGCTAGAACATTCCACAGGGTGTTCCAAAGTTTGAGAAAAAAACACAGTTTGATTCGTACACCCTGTATACAATGACAATGTACCTGTCTAGCAACAATATTATTACAGCGATATTGATAAAGAATAAGGCTATAACATATTAAAAAAATTACTTAAATCGGACATCAGGTTTAGGAAATACAAGACATTAAAAATGACCCATTTTTTGGGGTGCCCGTTTTCTCTGCCGGTGAGTGTATGTATGGATATACGTACATATATGTATTATAATAAGAAATAAATGTTCGGATTATCTATCCATGCTTTTCAATTGTCCGTGCCAACGTCCGGTCCCGAGGAGCACGGATAATCGGGGTTCTACTGTATATACTAAATTTTAGTCCCACTCTCTGTGCAGATGCTCTTAACGACCGAAATGCTTTAGTCAAAGATTCTTTGACCTACCTATGATGTCTATGACATCTGCATATTCGACAATTTGTACTGATTTGTTAAAGATAAGTACCAATCTGGGACTCTCGAATTATTTTTTGTACTATCCGTTGCAAGATAATTCGGATGGAATTCCCCAGATTAAGAGACTGGGCCGATATCAAGCTCAAAATGACTGTACTCCTAATTGATATAAAAATACCCAGGATAAAACCTATGAGCAAAATTCTCCCGTCAAAAGTAGCCGCTAACTTGACATAACAATGGCCGACTCTTGGTTTCCGGAATAATTTCTTGATTTACCAACAGGCAGGGCCGCCGCTACCATGTGTGCGAAGTGTGCATCGCACACGAGCGGCCGATTATAGGGGCGGCCAAAAGCAGGCCAGTGATGATAATCCTTTTTTTGAAACGAAAATAAATTTAAAAAATTAAATAATAATGATTCAGATATTTCTATAAACTCTAATATTACAAACAATCTAAACAAAAATGCGAGAAAATGTTATTTTTTATATGAACTGCCCTTTTGCAGCTGTAGTCATAAAGTAGTTCCGGGAATCAGGGGTGTAGTGGAGCCGGAACGTACCGGAACGCCGTTCCGGTACTGCTTTTTTCGGTTCCTCAAACCCCGCGGAAAATTGACCACTGTACTGACAAGTAATATCACAAAGTCATAGCGTTCCGGTACTGCTTAAATTGCGACTATACCCCTGCTGGGAATGCTTTTTAATTCAAAGTGGCTGGCGGCTTTCGGACGTTGATATTTTTATCTACGTGGTTCATATGCGATTTTTTCAAATTCTGAACATTTAGATTTGTTAAGTATAAATTTAAAATATTTATATTTAAAGAGAGTACGATACGACAATAGGATACTTTCCGAGAATTTAGATAAGGTCTTGTTAAGTTGCTCTCATTGAGTAATTAAAAAGTCTTTTTTATTGCTCGATGGTTTAAAAAAATCATTTTTATTACTCGATGGTTGCTCTGTTATAATATTGTTGCTTTATGCTTATGTGTGGTTATACAGTCCCTGGCCATATTATTATGACCACCTATGAATTTTTACAAAAATCAACTATTCCACTAAGTACGTTTTGTTTAAAATATTATTTTTAAATTTAATTTTGTTATGCAATGTTAATGTTATTCATTAACTATAATATATTTAATAATAAACAGCAATAAAATATTTGAAAATATTACATATTTATATTTTTTTAATATTTTGTTCAACTTCTGACCTTAATCAGATGGAAAATATTTGGGAGCTTTTAAAACGAGAAATTTCCAATGAAAAGGTCACTAACGAAATTGTTTTGATTAAAGGACTAATATATCGTTGAAACCACAATGACAAATTGAAGCAAAAAAAATTTAACTGCATTCAAAGTATGCCAAGACGGGTACTAGCGGTAATCAAAGTTAGAGGGGGCTCAGCAAAATATTAAAAAAATACAAATATGTGATATTTTCAAATGGTTTATTGCTGTTTATTAATAAATGTATTATATTTAATAATAAACACCAATAAAATATTTAAAAAGTATCACATATTTTTATTTTTTCAATATTTTGCTGAGCCCCCTCTAACTTTGATTACCGCTAGTACCCGTCATGGCATACTTTGAATGCAGTTAAATTTTTTTTTGCTTCAATTTGTCATTGTGGTTTCAACGATATATTAGTCCTTTAATCAAACAATTTCGTTAGTGACCTTTTCATCGGAAATTTCTCGTTTTAAAAGCTCCCAAATATTTTCCATCTGATTATGGTCAGAAGTTGAACAAAATATTAAAAAAATATAAATATGTAATATTTTCAAATATTTTATTGCTGTTTATTATTAAATATATTACAGTTAATGCATAACATTAACATTGCATAACAAAATTAAATTTAAAAATCATATTTTAAACAAAACGTACCTAGTGGAATAGTTGATTTTTGTAGAAATTCATAGGTGGTCATAATAATATGGCCAGGGACTGTAGATGGGTTACAGTTCAGTCTAAGTTGAGAAGTTGATGATTTTAGCTCGATGGTTTAAAAAATCATTTTTATTACTCGATGGTTGCTCTGTTATAATATTGTTCCTTTATGCTTATGTATGGTTATAATGTGTTATATTTCAGTCTAAGTTGAGAAGTTGATGATTTTAGACACGCTTTTGATAACGATTTTGTTTGTAATATACATAATATTATAGTAGTGTGCCCGTTTCTTTTGCACACTACTGTATTTCAAATAGGATTGGATCCCGCTTACGAAAAGAAGTTGATTAATAGCAAGCTGAAAATTTGTTAATATCTTAACGGTGTCTAGTCGGACAAACTTTGATGTACGGGAACACTGGAACAGGGGAAGTTGTAATTGTGGAACAGTTTAAAAATTTGGAACGTCAGTTTACGAAAACGTCCCATGTATTTTGTCGGGCAGAACAATTGATTTGTTACCCTTTCATTAAACTCTCATACAAAAATCACTGCTATTACTAACCAACATGATTCCTGTCATTTGACAAGTTCTTCATGTTCCACATATTAAAATGCCCAGTTGGTGATAAACACCAGTCTGATTTTTGCATGAGAGTTTAATGAAATGGTACAAATCAATTGGAAGTTATATCATATTGGATCGTTTTCGTAGTCTGACGTTCCAAATTTTTAACCTGTTCCACAATTAAAATTCCCCTGTTCCAGTATTCCCATACATCAAAGTTTGCCCGACTAGAAACCGTTAAGCTATTAACAAATTTTCAGCTATTTCCAGGTCTAAAAGTAACGTCAAGATCAGAGCAATTATTATTCATATACGCGTTACGGTCTCCTGCACATTTCTTTAAATACTAGTAAAATACCTATGTTGAAACGTCTAGTCTATAGTGTTGGAAGGGGGGCGGCAAATATTAAGTTGCACACGGGCGTCCAACACTTTAGCGGAGGCCCTGCGGCAACAGGAATGCATTAAATATTATTCACTTAATACTTGCTTAATACATAATGTTACCTGTTTTACAATGTGTTTTACATTAAAATATGTCACCAAATAAAATATTTATTATTTATTAACCACATAAACACCTGTCAACGCCAACTTCACGTCAGAAATTGTAAACAGTATGTGACGTCAGTTCCGTCCCAGATCAGATGCATGTAAACGTATACACACAATACACAGTTAGACCGCTTGGTACTCCCTTTGCTGTAACGAATAGTCACCCTTAGTCTTTCGTTAGATTAGGTTCAATTTTAAATTATATCCAAAGTTTAAAGGTACTTTACTAAATGATAAATCTGATTAAATCCGAAATATCTTGCAACGAATAGTACAAATTTTTTGAACAAATTGTAAAAATTAATTTTTTTCGACCGGGACAGGTTTTTTCGACCATTCTGGACAACAAAGGTTTCTTATAATTTTTCTCTAGAGTTGATCGTTTTCAATTATAAGCAATTTAAAAATGAGAGGAACGAAAAATTACCATTTTCAAGTAAAGGCTCAAAAACACAAGTAAAAGAAATCGTCAAGTGCCTAAGTTCAAGTTCAAACCTTCTTCTATTGGCTCCCAAAAAGATTTTTTGGCTTGTTTTATTCTAATATATTGTTTTTTAATTGTTAATGAAGCGATTATGGCAGGGCGGAAAACCTAAAAAAATCTGTTTAGGTCGACAAAATTAATAATTTGTTTAACAAAAATGTGTTTAAATAAATTTGGACCACTTTTCGCATAGGCGACCTCTTGAACCTTATTATGGGGTATCTCATGAAAGTGATTATGCAAAAAAATCTCGTGGGAATATGTTTTTCGAACGAACCCGAAGTTTTTGTAGCTTATAAACAAAAACATTTTATTAAGATATTATGTAAAAATATCAATATCCATGTACTTGTAACACATCTTAGTAATTGAGAAAAATCTGACAACCACGTCTTACGATAATATATACTTAATTTAATTCTTATCTAAAAATATTTTTGTAATCTTTATCTTTATAAAAGTACTATATTAGGATTCTATGTGGATAAAAATACAACAAAACACTGACCTGGCCAGTAAAATTGCATAAACTTCTTCTGTAACAATTATTACGTTTGATCGTTTCTTTTTATACATAAAATACATAACATATACAGTATGTCCCTGTAAGTTGTATCCATATGGAAAACTTTTTTATTATTAATTTTATGAAAAAAAGTTATTCCTTATAAAAAGCTCTGCATGGTCCAAAACCTAAGATTTAACTATAAAATATCAAATTTTTTGAATATTATACGAGTTATGTCAAAAAGTTTGAATTTCACTCAAGAGTAAAGTAGCTTTATTTTTCGTAATATTGGAAATTGCTATTATGAAAAGTTGTTTGGAATTAAAATCTATATTCTAATATGCAACAACATCCTTCTAATTAAAAAAAAATTTTTTGAAAAATTATGTATAACTCATTATTTTTTCAGTTATTTCAATTCTGATAACTCTTTTATTATTAATTTTACGAAAAAAAGTGATTCTTAATAAAAAGTTCTGGATGGTCTAAAACTTAAAATACAACCATCTTATATCAAATTTTATCAATTTTATACGAGGTATGTCAAAAAAGATAAATTTAGATCAAAAGTAAAGTACCTTTATAGTTCAGAATATTTCAATTAGAAGAATGTAATTACATACTGAAACATAGTTTTTAATTCTAAATAACTTTTCATAATAACAATTTTCGATATTGTGCAAAATAAACGTATTTTACTCTTGAGCGAAATTCATATTTTTTGACATACCTCGTATAAAATTGATAAAATTTGACAAAAGATGGTTGTATTTTAGATTTTAGACCATGCAAAACTTTTTATTGAGAATCACTTTTTTTCGTAAAATTAATAATAAAAGAGTTATCTGAATTAAAATAACCGAAAATAATGTTAGTTACTCACATTTTTTCAAAAAAAAAATTTCAATTAAAAGGATGTAATTGCATACTAGAATACAGTTTTAATTCCAAACAACTTTTCATAATAGCAATTTTCAATATTGTGAAAAATAAAGCTACTTTACTCTTGAGTGAAATTCAAACTTTTTGACATACCTCGTATAATATTAAAAAAATTTTATATTTGATGGTTAAATCTTAGGTTTTGGACCATGCAGAGCTTTTTATAAAGAATAACTTTTTTTCGTAAAATTAATAATAAAAAAGTTTTCCATATGGATACAACTTACAGGGACATACTGTATATATACTTTTATGTATAAACACTGAAAAGGTTATAATCAGGAAAAGCAGCAGAACCGGATGAAAATAACAATGAATAAAGAACATGGAGGAGAAGAACTGTTGCACCGGATTGGGCAGCTGTACCAGAACCCCAAAAAGGAAGACCAAATCGAAGTTGCGACTCGAACAAAGAAAAATATGTTATTTTGGAAGATGCTAAATTGAGTTTCTTCGAAACAGATCTTATAGCATAGCAAGCTGAAGATAATTTCTTCCTTAACAAATCGATATGAAGGGACCATTTAAGGTTGCTGTCTAAAAAATACCAAGAAATTTTACAGAATCAACGGTACTGATCTGGCTGTTATTAAGAAGTAAGGGTTGAAGAGCTCCTTTATAAGATAATGATACTGTTTTATCTACGTTAAACGAGAGCAAATTAGAGTCGGACCAGGTTTTTATTGTAAGTAGATCAGAAGTTATAGTAGCATGAAGAGTTGCAATATTTGAGTTGCTCCAAGTGATACTGGTATCATCAGCAAAAAGAAAGATTTTTCCATCAAAGACCAAATCGAAGTTGCGACTCGAACAAAGAAAAATATGTTATTTTGGAAGATGCTAAATTGAGTTTCTTCGAAACAGATCTTATAGCATAGCAAGCTGAAGATAATTTCTTCCTTAACAAATCGATATGAAGGGACCATTTAAGGTTGCTGTCTAAAAAATACCAAGAAATTTTACAGAATCAACGGTACTGATCTGGCTGTTATTAAGAAGTAAGGGTTGAAGAGCTCCTTTATAAGATAATGATACTGTTTTATCTACGTTAAACGAGAGCAAATTAGAGTCGGACCAGGTTTTTATTGTAAGTAGATCAGAAGTTATAGTAGCATGAAGAGTTGCAATATTTGAGTTGCTCCAAGTGATACTGGTATCATCAGCAAAAAGAAAGATTTTTCCATCGATTTTTAACCTAGTGATGTCATTAATAAAGATAAGGAAAAGTAGAGGACAAAATACTGAACCTTGAGGTACCCCACATACAATGTTTTTGAGACTAGAGTCTGTATTATTTGCTCCGATCAGTTGTTACCTTACTCCTAGATAGTATGATTACAGGTCCGTACTGATAACGAAGCATTGCAATGATTTACTTCTTTTTATATAAATAATATAAAGTTTCTTGATAGTTAACAACGGTTGCTTTAATCTCAACTTTGTCTGTAGGTGTTCAAAAAATTCGCATAATATTTCGACTGAAAAATTTACTAATTTCTTACGTAATAATTGTCCAAATAAATCATAAACAATAACAATTATTAATCAGAAGTCTTTGAATCAGAGTTTGTTTTTGAAAATTGATGAAACAATACTTTTATCATTCTACAGATAAAATTTTTCACAGTTATAGATGATTTCTCATCACTTACGTAACTTCACTGTTAGAGATACAAGTAACATTTTTTAATGTTACGAAAACATTATTATTTATACAATTAGCTAGTATTGCACTAGAACAGAATAGTATCAGTATAAAATAAACAAGCACTGAAACGCTACATTCAAAAATGCGTTCAGAATCGATAACTCAATTATGCAAAAAAAGTTTATCATATGAGTATTATAATATGAAAATAATGAGAAGAGAAACAATAAACAATATTTAACCGAATACGTCATTGTTATCAAAAACGAGACCTAACAACGAGAATCAACAAAAGAGATCCATTTACATGAGTTCCATATACGTGGGTGGTCTAATAAGTACTTAGCCTCTCCGCCCGATGGCGCCACTGTCGCGAGAGAAATATCATCATCATCAATCACTCAATTGCGTCCACTGCTGGACATAAGCCTCCCTCAGTTCTTTCCAGTGTTCTCTACACTGGGCCGCTTGTTAGGCCAGGGTCATCATCATCATCAGCCTCTCTCCATCCACTGCTGGACATAGGCCTCCCCTGTTTGTCTCCAAAGTGTTCTATCTTGTGCTTGCTGTACCCAGTTTTTTGTTGTCCTTCGTAAGTCATCTTGCCATTGTGTTGGTGGTCTTCCTCTGCTACGTTTATCGGCTCTTGGTCTCCATTCAACTAGTTTACGAGTGAATCTTCCGTCCTTCATTCTGGCAACGTGTCCAGCCCATTTCCATTTTAAGTTACAGCTTCTTTCAATGACGTCTATGACTTTGGTCTTAGCTCGTAGATCTTCGTTTCTAATCCTGTCTCGCAGAGTGGCCCCTATCATTGATCGCTCCATTCTTCTCTGCGCTACTCTTAGCTTTTGTGCGTTTTTCTTTGTGAGCGATAATGTTTCTGCACCATAGGTCATCACCGGTAGCACGCATCGGTCGAAAACTTTTTTCTTCATATTAGTTGGAATGTCACTCTTAAAAACGTTCCTAAGAGCTCCGTATGCTGCCCATCCTTGTATTATTCTTCTGGATACTTCGGTTTTTTGATTGTCCTTACCTATCTTAATTTCGTGACCCAGATATATATATTTGTCTACCAGTTCTATTTGCTCATTTTGTATTTCAAGGTGTTTACTTGGTACTAAGTTCGTCATATATTTTGTTTTTGTTATATTCATTTTTAAGCCTATTTTATGACAGGCTGTACTAAGTTCTTCCACCATTTTCTTTGTTTGTCCCAAATCGTCTGCAATCAGGACTATATCGTCTGCGTAGCTTAGGTGTTGTATCATCTCTCCGTCCACATGTATTCCTTTGTCACCCCATTCGAGGGTTTTGATCGCTTTTTCTAGAGCCGATATGAAAAGTTTAGGTGATACAGTATCACCTTGTCGGATACCTCTTTGGATTTTTATTTGTTTGCTGTTAGCGTGTAGTTGTATCGAACTTGTCGCATTTTTATATATATTACATATTAGCCTCGAATATCGGCTATCAATGCGGCTCTCGTTTAGTGCTTCTATAACACTGTCGAGTTCTACTGAGTCGAATGCTTTGTGGAAATCTACAAATGTTAAAACTAAGGGCTTGTTATATTCTATGGATTTTTCGATGAGTTGTTTTATTGTTTGGAGATGATCGTTGGTTCCAAAGTTTGCTCTGAATCCAGCTTGTTCTCTACTTTGATATAGGTCTAATTTCTTGTCTAATCTTGTGGTAATTACTCTCGTGAAAAGTTTATAAAGATGGTTTAACAGACTGATCGGTCGGTAATTTTCCAGATCAGTTTTTTCTCCTTTTTTGTGCAGAAGAATTGTTTTGGCTCTATTCCATTCAGATGGTATGTTTTCTTTGTCAACCATAGATTAAAGAGATCTTTTATTTTTCTCATTAGAGGTTCACCGCCATTCTTCACAGCCTCGATCACTATTCCATCGTCACCTGGTGATTTATTGGATTTCATTTTATTCATCGCTTGTCTAATTTCACTGAGAGATATTTCTAGCATGAGTTCAGAGCCTTGATTTAATATTGTTTTGTTTATTGCATCATTTAGCTGTGTTTGGTTCATCCTTTTGCTTTTATAAAGTTCTCCATAGAAGTCTTCTACTATTGTTAAAAGCTCCTCTCTATTTGTTGTAGTGTCGCCCTTTTTGTTTTTTAATTTAATGATCTCGCTTTTTCCATTATCTAGTTTTCTTCGCAGACTTTTTAGGCCTTTATTATTTTCTATGGTTTGTTCGATTTTTAGTGTATTGTACTTTCTTAAGTCTTTGCTTATTGCTTTCTTGACTTCTCTGTTTATCTTTCTCTTTTGTTCTCCATTTGGATCATTTCTTTCTGTAATAAGATTTCTTTGTTTCATTAAATTCCTGGTGTCTTTCTTCGTTCTTATTTCTTGGACAGTGTTTTCTCATGCTTTCTCCAATGGCTTGCGTAATATGTTGGTTTAGTGTTTAGTGCATCTATGTTTTCGTTGAGAGTTATGTCTGTGTTGTTTCTCAGTTTGGTTTCGATGTCGTTTTGATATTCTTTAATATCCCTAGGTTGGGTCCATATTGGTATTGGTTTCGTATTTACTAATTTGCGTCTCTCTTGTTTTGTGCTTATTTTAGGCCAGGGTAATAAGACAAAAATATACCCTGTTCGTGACACTTCAGCAGCCACGGTACTGAAGCGTTTTTTCGACAGGTAATACCTATAGGAACAAATCATAACTATTTCCTGCGTAGGATCTGGCGGCCATTTTTATTTATAAACAATAAAACAGTGAAACTTATGATTTTTTTAGTACAAATATCTTCGAGATTATGGAAAAAGCTTTAAAATGACGTATTACAAAGTTTGATATACTCATTTATTGTTAATATAATTGCGAACAAAGGTCGGGATTGCAAAAAAAAATATTTTCTCAATAACTGTTGTAAAAATTAGTGTACAGCTTTGTAATTTTAGTCAAATGAGGGTTCTTTGGTGCTTAATGTGCGATAAAAAATTCAAAGCAATTCATCCAATTGTTTAAATTTTATTCAAATTGTTTATCCCAGAGAGCATTTTTTTTGCAATAACATAAGTCAGAAAAAAATGGCGTTAGAACCATTTCACAGGTGCAAATGAAAGAGCATGAGCTACATTTTCAACATGGTTTAAAAAAGTGAATAAAAAATGCATTTATTAGTAATAAATAAGTATGCAAAAGTATCGTCAATTTTTCTTTATAAACTTTTTGAATAACCTTTTCCAAAAAAATTAACTTTTTTACCCTGTTTTAAGTGCACAACTACCAAGTAATGTTATTTATATCATAATTGATAAAAAATTGTAATAAATATGTATAATTTCTTATATAACAAAATAAAAAGTTTATAAGGAAAGATTTACGATACCTTTGCATAATTATTTATTACTAATAAATGCATTTTTTATTTACTTTTTTTAAACCAAGTTGAAAATATAGCTCATTCTCTTTAATTTGACACCTCTAGAATGGTTCTAACATCATTTTTTTCTGACTTGTGTTATTGCAAAAAAAATGCTCTCTGGGATAAACAAATTGAATAAAATTTAAACAATTGAATGAATCGCTTTGAAATTTTCATCACATATTAAGCACCAAAGAACCTTTATTTGACAAAAATTTCAAAGCTGTACACTAATTTTTACAACAGTTATTGCGAAAATATTTTTTTTTGCAATTCCGACCTTTTTTCGCAATTACATTAACAATAAATGAGTATATCAAACTTTTTAATACGTCATTTTAAAGCTTTTTCCATAATCTCGGAAGACATTTGTACTAAAAAAACCATAAGTTTCCCTGTTTTCCATTGATTTGAAAAAAAGTGAAAAATGCCATTGACACTTAATTGTTTATAAATAAAAATGGCCGCCAGATCCTACGCAGGAAATAGTTACAATTTGCTCTTATAGGTATTACCTGTCGAAAAAACGCTTCAGTACCCTGACTGTTCAAGTGTCATGGAAAAAACCTTATTACCCTGGACTATGTAGCCAGTCGTCGGTCCATCTAGTCGGTGGTCGTCCTCAGGTTCTTTTATAGCTTCTGGGCCTCCATTCTATGATTCGTCGTGGCCACCGTCCATCTTGTGTTCTAGCTAAGTGCCCTGCCCAGTTCCACTTAAGCGTCGTAGCTCTTTCGATGACGTATTGAACTCCTGATCGTTGCCTGATTTGTTGGTTTGTTATGTGGTCTCGAAGGCTCACGTTCAGCATTGCACGTTCAATGGCTCGTTGTGTAACTCATGAGTTTATTTGCGGATTTTTGCGTCAGAAAGTCTCGGATCCATAAGTTTGTACAGGCAAAACACATTTACACCAGGGAAATAAGGCAAAAATATACCATGTTCGGGACACTTGAGCAGCCAGGTTGCAAATGGGGTTTTTGGGTACTATATACCTAATACATTATAAATACAAAAATGCCCGTCACAGTTCGGACGAGAAATTTAGTTCTTAACAAATAAGGGTCAAAAATGAGAGTTTTTTCGTTTAAATCGCTGCAGGTAAAAACAGGGTAATTAAATGTCTTATTTATAATATTTTTCTTTTAGTAGATGAGCCAAGGTTTAAAATAGCGTTTTTTGAATTTTGGTCCGATTATATGTTGCTTCGGATATTGAAAAATAAAACTAAAATTTCGAAAATAAAAAATTTGCTTTTGAAAATAAAAAAAACTTTTGCGAAAATGAATTTAGGACTTTCATATTGCACGAAAAGTTGAGTCAAACAGTCCATACAATGCACAAAAAAATTTAAGACGATGCGTCAATTAGTTTAAATTTTATTCAATTTGTTTATCCCAAAGAGTTTTTTTTTCGCAATGTTATTGTTCAAAAAATAATAATGATACAGCAATTCTGTGAAAACAACATGAAAGAAGAATAGTCGTATTTTCAACGCATTTAAAAAATCATTAAAAAGTCATTTTTTTTTACTCAGAAAACATTTTACTAAAATACAGTCATTTTAGGCTTATAAACAATTTGAATTACTTTGTTAATATTGACTGTAGGCTAAAATACAATGGAATTTGAAAAACTGGTATTTTTATACGAATTTTCAAAGAAAAACTTTTCGCCTAGGTTAATTACGGTCAAAGTTAGCCACTTTTTTTATTTAATTTTGTTTATAACAATTAAGCAACCTAACTGAAGCCATTTGGAACTTGAAGATATATAGGTTATGTGTAAAAGTTTGAGTAAACTTTGAACCTCAACAGAGTGGTTAATAAAGCTTTAAAAATGGCGTCCGAACGGAATAAATTCGTGGTCGATGGAGGGGAACTACTAAAATACGTGCACTCAAAAAATGAAACTGATTCTGCAAACATATGATGCGATTCAATATTCCTATTTTTAAGTAGTGGGGGGGGGGGGCTGACTCAGCCCCCCCCACTAGGGTATTAAATTCCTGCTCAGTGGAACGAGCTCAAAATTTTTAGTTTGCGGAATATGAGAGCTCATAAATAGCTCATAAATCAGGGCTATTTGTTTTTTAATTTTTGCAAGTGGGGGGGGGGGCAGCTCAACACGGGTGAATTTATCTGTTTGTATGCAAGTTGTATATATACCTGTAAGTTGCAGTATACAGGTCCCTGTAAGTCGTATTTATATGGAAAACTTTTTTATTATTAATTTTACGAAAAAAGTTATTCTTTATAAAAGTTCTGCATGGTCCAAAACCCAAGATTCAACCATCAGATATCAAATTTTATGAATGTTATACGAGGTATGTCAAAAAGTTTGAATTTCATTCAAGAGTAAAGTAGCTTTATTTTTCACAATATTGAAAATTGCTATTATGAAAAGTTGTTTGGAATTAAAAACTATATTCTAATATGCAATAACATCCTTCTAATTAAAAAAAAAAATTGAAAAATTATGGATAAATATTTTTCAGTTATTATTTTATTTATTATTTTTCAGTTGAAATATTTTCAGTTATTTCAATTCTGATTATTAATTCAGCTCTTTTATTATTAATTTTACGAAAAAAAGTGATTCTTAATAAAAAGTTCTGGATGGTGTAAAGCGCGTGATACACACGCAAACTTTAAGTACGCGGGTTTAAAGATCGCGGACTTACTCGGCTCGCCGTCGGTGATACACGGCAGACTTAAAGTACGCGGTTTTAAAGATCGCGGTCGCCGTCGGTGGTTTTTGCTATTTAGGAATTTTTTCTACGACCGTTTAATAAAATGCTTATTATTCGCTATTTTTTCATAGATAATAGCACCCATTGCTGTACCCGTGAGTAATAATTCATAACTCACGGGTCATTACTCACGGGCTGAAGTTAGATTCAAGTCATGCCACTTTTAATATTAATCGTATATAAACTGCAAATAAAATTACTTAAACTTGTTTATTTAATACAATAATTATTGTAATTTATATCAAATATTAACTTCGAAAAATTTTTAAAGGAATTTTGACTGTAACAATGTTAGTATATTCCTTACGTTTATATCTTGTTTACTAAAAAATTTGACGTTTATCATTTAATTTAGTGACAGTGACATTAGCACATTTTGTTTATGTTAATTGGAATTTATAACTAATATTGTGTTTGTTTTTCAAGTTATATTGTGATAAATATGTTATAACAAATTATTATGTATAGTTATATTATTATATTATATATAGTTAAATGTAAATATACATTATAACTATATATATGCAATACGTCTACTGACAACAGCCATTTCCTATTTATTAGATTCACTGACAGTAGGTACAAATTTAAGCTTATAATTTTTCGGAAACGAATAGAACTTATATTGACTATTTCTAGTTGTATTTTTACAATAAATAAGAATTTAGTAATAGTAGGTAACCATTTATTCAGCCACGTACTAGGGGTAAATAGCATTTAGGTATTTTTGTAAATTATTATAATTTAAATCTCGAGTAGTCGATAATTAAATTTTTTACAAATAAAATACAAAAAAGGTCGTAGAAAAAGTATAGTATTCTACTACTATATATTCTAGTCTATAAACTTCATCATCGTAAGTAATAGCCATCATTACATGCTCGTTGAATAATATACTATTATCGTATTATATACTTTGTATCGTATCCTATCGTATTATATATTTTTAATACTAATAAAAAAAAGACGAAATCGAAAAGTGTGGGTAACAAACAAAATATCATAGATAAGAGGGTAATATTTTCATCAGGAGGATAAAACAGCCTATAAATAATTAGGTTTACTCGAAAACAACTAATCAAAAATAATTTAGTATAGCTTAAAATAGTGTTTTATGGTTTTCTCCAAACTTATAAAATGTAACTTGTCTCCTTTCAACAATAAACGATTGAATTATTTCTAGTCGATTTGCTTAATTAGTGAAAATATAAGTGAAACTTTAAACGCAATAACATGATGGCTCGAGGCTCGCGGCTCGTGGCAGTGATACACGTACGGGTTACGAGTAAGATTTCAAACTTGTTGGATCGACGGCGTACTTACTCGGCGGACTTAACGTACGCGTACTTGCTGTGATACACGCGCGAAAAAGGTCGTCGAGCCATAAGTTCGCGTACTTACTCGCGTGTGTATCACCCCTTTAAAACCTAAAATACAACCATCTTATATCAAATTTTATCAATTTTATACCAGGTATGTCAAAGATAAGTCATAGATAAATTTAGATCAAAAGTAAAGTACCTTTATAGTTCAGAATATTTCAATTAGAAGGATGTAATTACATACTGAAACATAGATTTTAATTTTAAATGACTTTTCGTAATAACAATTTTCGATATTGTGAAAAATAAACGTATTTTACTCTTGAGCGAAATTAATATTTTTTATACCTCGTATAAAATTGATCAAATTTGACATAAGATGGTTGTACTTTAGGTTTTAGACCATGCAGAACTTTTTATTAAAAATCACTTTTTTTGTAAAATTAATAATAAAAGAGTTATCTGAATTGAAATTAAAATACCTGAAAATGATGTTAGTTATCCATAATTTTTCAAAAGAAATTTTTTTCAATTAGAAAGATGTAATTGCATACTAGAATATAGTTTTTAATCCCAAACAACTTTTCATAATAGCAATTTTCAATATTATGAAAAATAAAGCTACTTTACTCTTGAGTGAAATTCAAACTTTTTGACATACCTCGTATAATATTAAAAAAAATTGATATTTGATGGTTAAATCTTAGGGTTTGGACCATGCAGAGCTTTTTATGAAGAATAACTTTTTTTCGTAAAATTAATAATAAAAAAGTTTTCCATATGGATACAACTTACAGGGACATACTGTATATTTTATGTATAAAACGTAATAATAAACGTATTAACGAACAAACGTAACTGTTGCAGAAGAAGTTTATGCAATTTTCTGGCCAGGTCAGTGTTTTGGTGTATTTTTATCCACAGACAATCCTAATATAGTACTTTTATAAAGATAAAGATTACAAAAATATTTTTAGATAAGAATTAAATTATGTATAAATACTATCGTAAGTCATGGTTGTCAGATCTTTCTAAATTACTAAGATGTGTACAAGTACTATCAATTTAATTGATATTTTTAAACAATATGTTAATATAATGTTTTGTTTATAAGCTAAAAAATCTGAAAAATTTAAATAAGTGAGAGAACACAAACTTTGATAATAAATTCAGTTTAAAAGCTACCTCTGTTTTTTAGCGCAAAAACCATGACCTGGCAGGCATCAGCCCTGCACGTGTATCTACCAGGTGAATCGAAAAGTGCATAGTTTAGGGGTAAAATAAACTTTCTCGTGTAAGGTTTAAATTTAAGTGTGTATTTGAGTAGGTCATTTAGAAGAAATGTGTACAATGACAGGCGATTCTGAACAGCATAAGACCTTGCCAGGCGATGGG
Source organism: Diabrotica virgifera virgifera (assembly GCF_917563875.1). Taxonomy (NCBI): domain Eukaryota; kingdom Metazoa; phylum Arthropoda; class Insecta; order Coleoptera; family Chrysomelidae; genus Diabrotica; species Diabrotica virgifera. The sequence goes on along the minus strand of NC_065452.1, from coordinate 148,113,854 downwards.
AAAGATTAGGGTTTTTTCCTAAAATTATTTTTTTTTTGCATCGAACAAAGTGTTTTTAGGTTTTTTGAATCATTCCAAACAGAAAAGGTCTTTAGTGACTTTTCTCTTAGGTTGATAGTTTTTGACAATATAAGCGATTAAAAAATTTAAAAATTGCGAAATCGGCCATTTTTAACCCTGAATCGGACATTTAACTGAAAATTTCAATGTTGTCAAGGTAGGTAGATATTCTTTAAACATAGATTGATGAAATCCCATAGAGTTTTTTGCAATAAAATATCGAAAACCTCTTTGTTTTTTAATTGCTAATCAAGCGGGCGCGACACTGCTGTATAAGTGAGGACGTTTGAGTTTGCATAAATTCATTATCTCGAGAATGGACGAATTCGAAGAGAAATCCTCAGACAGGTCGATTTTTATTTTTAGATTAAGACTTTTTGGCATATATATACAGGGTGTCCCGAAAAGATTGGTCATAAATTATACCACAGATTCTAGGGTCAAAAATAGGTTGATTGAACTGCACTTACCTATATACAATAGTGCACACAAAAAAAGTTACAGCCCTTTGAAGTTACAAACTGAAAATCGATTTTTTTTTTCATATATCGAAAACTCTTAGAGATTTTTTATTGAAAATGGACATGTGGCATTCTTATAGTAGCAACATCTTAAAAAAAAATTAAAGTGAAATTTGTGCACCCCATAAAAATTTTATGGGGGTTTTGTTCCCTTAAACCCCCCAAACTTTTGTGTACGTTCCAATTAAATTATTATTGTTGCACTATTAGGTAAACACAATATTTTTAAAACTTTTTTGCCTCTTAGTACTTTTTCGATAAGCCAGTTTTTATAGAGATATTTTGAATATTTTGTCGAATCCACCACATATTTGTATATTGTTAAGTACGCTTATAGAGAGCTGTTAATAATCTGAAAATTTATTTATAATTTACATTATTAGGTATATTTTGAAAAAGAAGTCACATCTCGATAAAAGGTGACGATCAAAAAAAGACTAAGAGGCAAAAAAGTTTCAAAAATACTGTGTTTACCTAATAGTACCACAATAATAGTTTAATTGGAACTTACACCAACATTTGGAGGGTTTAAAGGAACAAAACCCCCATAAAATTATTATGTAAAGAATTGTTAAAAAAGAAGCCGCATCCCGATAAAATCTGGCTTATCTAAAAAATGCCAAGAGACAAAAAAGTTTTAGAAACGTTGTGTTTAACTAATGGTACCACAATAATGAATTATTGGAACGTACACAAAAGTTTGGGGGGGTTTAAGGGAACAAAACCCCATAAAATTTTTATGGGGTGGACAAATTTCACTATAATTTTCTTTTAAGATGTTCCGGACATAATAATGCCACATGTCCATTTTCAATACAAAATCTCTAATAGTTTCGATATATTGAAAAAAATGGATTTTCATTTTGTAACTTCAAAGGGCTGTAACTTTTTTTATGAGCACATTTGTACTAAGGTAAGTTAGGTTCAATGTTCAATCGAACTATTTTTGACCCCAGAATGTGTGGTATAATTTATGACCAATCTTTTCGGGACACCCTGTATAATACTAGTGAGGTCATCCATCTTTGCGTGATAACGTAATCGATGATTTTTTTTAAATAAGAGTAGGGTTTGTGTGATATCTCATTTGAAAGGCTATTTAATTCTCTCTTCAGTAGTATAAGCATTAACATAATTATTTATACAGTGTACAAAAAAAATTTTATTAAATTAATTTACACAAAAAAAAGAAAAATGTTTTTACACACCCTGTATAAATAATTTTGATAACGTTTATATTACTAAATAGAGAATTAAATAACCTTTCAAATGAGCTATCACATGACCCCTACTCCCATTCAAAAAAATCATCGATTACGTCATCACGCCCAGATGGATGACGTCACTAGTATTATACATATGCCAAAAAGTCCCAAATTAAAAATAGAAATCGACCTGTCTGAAGATATCTCTTCAAATTTGCCCATTCTTGAGATAATGAATTTATGCAAACTCAAACGTCCTCACTTATACTACAGTGTCGCGCCCGCTTGATTAGAAATTCAAAAACAAAGGGGTTTTGGATATTGTATTGAAAAAATCTCTTCGGGATTTCATCAATCGATGTTTAAAGAATATCTACCTTAGCAACATTGAAATTTTCAGTTAAATGTTCGATTCTGGGTTAAAAATGGCCGATTTCGCAATTTTTAATCTTTTTAATCGCTTATATGTCAAAAACTATGAACCTAAGAGAAAAGTCACTAAAGACCTTTTCTGTTCAATGATTCAAAAACCTAAAAAAAATTTTGTTCGATGAAAAAAAAAATTATTTTAGGAAAAAACCTTAATATTTTCCTTCGCCTGGCAAGGTCTTATGCTGTTCAGAATCGCCTGTCATTATACACATTTCTTCTAAATGACATACTCAAACACATACTTAAATTTAAACTTTACAGGAGAAAGTTTATTTTACCCCTAAACTATGCACTTTTCGATTCACCTGGTAGATACACGTGCAGGGCTGATGCCTGCCAGGTCATGGTTTTTAGCCTTGGTGTGCTATGGATTATCACTATACAAATTTCTAGCCTTACTGGAAGACCGTTAGTCGGAGGGTTCACTAGCTCTTAGATTATTTTGGCAAAATTCGATAACATTCGCATTTCCGTTATAGCCGTACATACAGTGTGACCCGTTTAGATTGGAAACACCTCTATAAAATTTGAAGTTGTTAACCGATTTTAACCAAATTTTTTTTTAATGTCATGTAATAAAATGTCTATTGCGGGACAAAATATGAAATATTTAGTTAAATTTTGAGGGCATTCTACGATACTTTTTCTTCGTCGAAAATGGAGAATTTGTATTAGCGATTTTTTTATTAAAAAAATTTCTACGCCACTGGATTTATAGTGGCTTCAAATATCTATGACAAAAATTTCAATAAAATATATTTATTAATAACGAAGTTATGACAACTTAAAATTTTAAAACTCACTAAGCTAAGAGTCAAAAAGGAACACCCTGTATTAACAGATAACCATAAAACTAATTATTTTTCAAATAATTTTAATAATAATCCACTACTAGGCAAAAAAATGTTTAAAATAAATTTAAAATGAAATTTTTGTCATAGCTATTTGAAGCCACTCTAAATCCAGTGGCGTAGAAATTTGTTTAATAAAAAAATCGCTAATACAAATTCTCCATTTTCGACGAAGAAAAAGTATCTTGTTAATTATTAATATTAAAATTATTTGAAACATAATTAGTTTTATGGTTATCTGTTGATACAGGGTGTTCTTTTTTGACTCGTAGCTTAGTGAGTTTTAAAATATTAAGCTGTCATAACTTCGTTATTAATAAATATATTTTAATGAAATTTTTGTCATAGCTATTTGAAGCCACTCTAAATCCAGTGGTGTAGAAATTTTTTTAATAAAAAAATCGCTAATAAATATTCTCAATTTTCGACGAAGAAAAAGTATCGTAGAATGCCCTGAAAATTTAACTAAATATTTGATATTTTGTCCCGCAATAGACCTTTTATTACATGACATTAAAAAAAAATTGGTTAAAATCGGTTAACAACTTCAAATTTTATAGAGGTGTTTCCAATCTAAATGGGTCACACTGTATGGTGGTCAGTATCTCTCGGTTCTTCTTCCTTCTTCTGAGGACCACCTCATTTGTAACTCGGGTCAGTCCACGGGATTTCAAGTATTCTCCGATATAGCCACATCTCAAATGCTTCCAATTTTCTGCACATATCTTCGTTCAAGGTCCACGAGTCAACACCATAAACAAGAACAGAAAAGACGTAGCATCGCAGCATTCTTATTTGTATACCAAGAGAGAGGTTGTAGCTCTTGAAGAAGCCCCCATCCGGTTGAAGGTGGATCTGGATTTTCCGATGCGCGCTCGTATTAGGGTGGTTCGAAAAAATCTTTTTTTTTTATTTCAGATCGCTATAGGGCGCAAAAGTTGCCATTGGTATAGACTTGAAAAAAGCACAAATTATTATTTTTTTATTAATTTGTCTTCCGGTCGCGCAATGCTATTGATGTTAGCAAAAATTGTGAAAAACCTTAATTTTTCATATTTTTTTAAACGGCCCAGATGGATTTAATTGCGTTCCTATACCATGAATTTACTATTAAAAGTATGTAAAATCAATATAAATGCACGTATTATACATTTGTTTCATATCTTCCGGTCCCGCAACATAATGAGTAAAATTAGTAGTTTTTGCAAAATTTCTAAGTTTGACTGTTTGGTACAATTTAATCATACGACTTTTAGAGATGCTATAGTTTAATTCAATTACAATAATATACTTAAAATCCAAGCATATAAGATAAATTTTGATATTCAAGTGGAATTCGATCGCGCAGCTTCGTCAAAAACAGCAGACTACCGAGAGGCGAGGCGAAAGTGACGAATGCCAGCGAAGCGCGCGCATCCTCAAATAAATATGCATGTGGGAATACCTCTACAATGGATTATTTGTCTTCTCTATTACAACGAACTGCCGTTCCACCACCTTTTCCAACACTTAGATGAAAATACAACAGGCCCAATAGGATATTCCGGACCAATCGGAAAAGCCCTACCTGATTGTGAAAGACTACCACTTATTGATTTTAATCCTATTGATTGTGAGACTCCAAAAGTTGACAAGCGTATTCTTAGCAAGCACCAATAATTGTACTTGCTTGAGATATCAGAAGTCATCAAGTCAGGACATTGTTCAGAAGACTTTGTAGTGAGTACGTGATCCTAGTCCAACGTCACATTCAAGATGGCTTACTACTGCAAACCGAGTTTTATGTTTCTACATCCGCGTGTCCAACCCTTCTGACAATCTGAGAGAGATTGTCACATTCATTCTCAAATGTTATAATATGCCTATGTGGTTTGCCACAAAAATAAACCACAAATTCACAGATGGGCCTAGACATGATTACAAAATCATTGAATCTTCAAGGTTTTACCAGAAGAGCTTCTTGTTGATCCCGTTTTACAACGGGCACTTTGCACTTTGCACTTTGCCCATCCCGAAAATTTATTTTGGCTATAGTAACTGATGAAAGAAACCATATCCGAGAGCTGGGCTTTAGGCGTATCATGAAGGAAAAGCAAGCAATATCTGAAAGTGACTCTATCAGAATCTTTAAACTAGGTACCAAACTTAAACTTTGAAGCTAAATAGTATTACGAAATTATCAAATGGAACACCAGTACACTGACTTCCCTGAGCAATGACTTCAAGCCTGTTATGAGTATAGATACTTTCCCATGCCATACACAGGCAGTTGAAAGATGCGTTAAGCTAGTGACCGAAGCTTCAAGTAAAGTGTGTGGACACAGTTCCAGAGACGGCTATATTAGAACCACATTATTTCACCGCTCAGCGATGCCAACTTTGACATTGGGCCAGGATCACGTACTACAAAGTCTTCTGAACAATGTCCTAACTTGACGACTTCTGATATCTCAAGCAAGTACAATCGGTCCTTGCTATGAATACGCTTTTCAACTTTTTGAATCTCACAATCGATAATATTAAAATCAACAACAACTGGTAGTCTTTCACAACCAGGTAGGGCCTTTCCAATCGGTCCGGATATCCTATTGTGCCTGTTGTATTTCCATCTAAGTGTTGGAAAAGGTGGCGGAATGGCAGTTCGTTGAAATGGTGAAGACAAATACTCCATTGTAGAGGTCTTCCCACATGTATCTCTCTCTATTTGTGTCTGCGCGCGCTTCGCTGGCATTCGTCACTTTCGCCTCGCCTCTCGGTAGTCTGCAATTTTTGACGAAGCTGCGCGACCGAATTCCACTTGAATATCAAAATGTATCTTATATGCTTGGATTTTAAATATATTATTGTAATTGAATTAAACTATAGCATCTCTAAAAGTCGTATGATTAAATTGTACTAAACAGTCCAACTTTGAAATTTTGCAAAAACTACTAATTTTACTCATTTTGGATTATGTTGCGCGACCGGAAGATATGAAACAAATGTATAATAAGTGCATTTATATTGATTTTACATACTTTTAGTTTTAGTAGTTAATTCATGGTATAGGAACGCAATTAAAACCATCTGACCAGTTTAAAAAAAAATATGAAAAATTAAGGTTTTCCACAATTTTTGCTAACTTCGATGGCATTGCGCGACCGGAAGACAAATTAATAAAAAAATAATAATTAGTGCTTTTTTCAAGTCTATACCAAAAACAACTTTTGCGGAATATAGCGATCTGAAATTAAAAAAAAAGAAAAAATTTTCGAACCACCCTAGCTCGTATCTGTTGGTTGTTGTTCAATTCTGTATTTATTATGACTTATGACGATTAAGTAATTGTACTGTACTACTCTTTCTACAGAGGTTTGGTGGACGTATAGTTGACGTGTTATCTTTTTCTTGCTAATGACCATAACCTTTGTTTTCTTTACATGTAAACTGAGTCCATATTGGTCGATATTGTTGACTGTAATACCTGGTTTTGTTCATAAGGATTGTAGGTCTTCTAGGTTGTCTGCAACTACGATGGTGTCATCTGTATATCTGATGTTATTTAGCCGGTACCCGTTTAATAGAATCCCTTGTTCAGTTTCGTGCAAAGCTTCGATAAATATTCTCTCAGAGTAGAGATTGGAGATTCGAGGAGACAAAATACAGCCTTGCCTCACTCCTTGCATGATTCTCACATATTCGGTGTGTTCACCTTCAATTCTGAGGTTTGCGGTTTGATTCCAGTAGGTTTATGATTATTTTCATTATTTGCATCATCTTGGCGTGCTGTACTCGATCAAATGCTTTCTCGTAATCAACCAGACATGCGTAATTGCGTATACGTCGTAATTTACGTCTCTGCATCTCTGGAATAAGCTTCCCAGCTCTTCCAGCTTTCTTATTTTGATGTTCCTTATCGACACCCCCATCGAACAAGGTTGTAACTCATTTTTAGTGATTTTACAGGAGAGGCAAAAAACGAAAACATGAATTTTTAAAAATTTGTAGCGAAATGATTACTCTTTTACACTAATGTGATATGACATTTATAACATAATAAGGGATTACTGTGAGATGTATGTTTTGTAATTTTATTAACTATTGAATATCTTGAGTTTGAGTGAGATACAACCTTGAGATTAAACATGAGTATTCATAGAAAAATGTTGTAACTCGCCTAATAACCATTTTACACTCTCCGTGTTAATTATTTTTCCCGTTTAACTATTAAAAGGTTGTATGTTTTGAGTTATTTGCAATATAGCTAGGAAATAGCTATTTGTATAACAAGGGAGGAAAGTGCTACTTTTAATCCCGAGAATGAAGTTTACTGCCCGACGCGTAGCGGAGGGCAGTAATCATTCAAGGGAGGAAAAGGCACTTTACTCCCATGTTATACATATGGTTTTTCCACCTTCTTCAAATAACAAGTCATTTTTTCATTTTTACTTAATTTATTTATGTAACTAACCAACAAAATTTATTAGAACTAAAACTAACAAGTAGGTACAATATAACTGTCAACTGTCAAATATAAGTCAAATTATTAATGTAAACATTGTTAAATCAAAATAACAATTTACTGTTTTTTACCATTCTGCAAAATACAGGGTGTTTTATAAATAAAGGTTACAATGTATAGATACTTACGCAATAGAAAATAGATATTATACAGGGCGTCAATAAGTTATATTTCATGAATGAAATACCATGACGTCACTTTTACTTTTCCTCCCTAGGGAGGAAAAGTACAACTTTGCTCCCTACAATCAGGTCCGGAAAAGTATACTTTCGGTAGAGGTAGGTGGAAAAAATTAGTTTTTATGGTATATTTAAACAAAATATCAACTCACAGTTTACACAATTTTAAATGGTATAAAATATTTCAAATTTTTCGCTTTCTTATTGCTTATCTGTAAATATTTAATTTTAAACCATTTTACTTTATTAATTTACTCTTTTACTATTAATATCTACTTCAAAATTAACATTATGTTTCCTTAAATAGGTTAAAATTTAGAATTTGCTTCTGATTTATTTCAGTTACGGATTTAGGCTTGAATGATGCTTTGGCATATCGTATCATGGTTATCCATTGGTGTGGAGCATATAGGATTTAATGTTTTTCCGTTTTTCTATAAGGGAATGCATTGAATCACCCCCGTTTTGTGAATGTGCTATTTAAAAAAATACATATGTAATGTTAATATTAAACTTTTTCACTACATAGAAGTACGTAGCAAACACTATTCTATACTTATTTTGTCCACCGCAACTATCAAAAAGAAAAAAAAAGTCCCTCAATCCTTTTTTACTTTAATTTCGATAAATTGACTTAGAGATACACCATATGTTTGAATACTTTATAAATTAAACATACGTGCAACAAAGTTGTAACTCATTTAAAATCCTTGTTAATCGTCGAGCGTCAAGTATAAAGAAAGTAAATGTTTAACCTTTAACTACCCGCGCATCAAGTTATAACATAACTACACACGTGGCGTACTTTGTACGCCACAAGAAAATACACTTAAGAACAGCGGATTTGTTTAATTTTTTTTTGAAAAAATACACTTAGTTGTTTGTTATAAACCTTATTCGGCATCGGTGAATACTTGGAGTTCCTTTTCAGTAAGCCAATTGGGATTTATAACTGGAATCATGGAATAACTGGATTCCATGATAAATAAAATTACTAATAAAAATTTTTTTTAAATGTGATTTTTTACAGGAGAAAAAGTATTGTTTACAAAGAAAAATATATTTTTTGCTATAATGACTAAAAAACAATTAAAATAAAAATATGTACTTATATTACGACTTATAGTAATATAATCCTGGGGTATATTGTCCACCACCGGAAACAACAAATAATAAAATGTAAATTACGATCTTTCCAGAACGCCGATTATAACGAAACTAAAACCAAATTGTAAAGCACATTCCAGTGATAGGTTAGAAAAATAAGCAAGGTCAAAAATTAAATTTTTAAATATATTTCCAGTAGAATTCTTATATCTGGCGTACAAATTACGCCAGCGCGTGTAGTTAAAGGTTAACATAGGGAGTATCTAGTGTTGCTGCCTTTTTCATGCTAAAATGGCACACGTAAGTTAAAATACAACTTTTTTCAATGGAGTATTAGCCAAACTATCGAGAATTAAACTATGTCGTTTATATTGGCATGTGCGAAATTTTTTGCTGAATTTGCCTCGTGTTGAAATCTGAAAAAAGGTCTAACTTGAGTTACAACCTTGTTCGATGGGGGTGTCGTTATGACCTCGCAATTCTTTTGTAGCCTCCTTAACACTTCTGCATTTGTAGCTCGTTGGATCCATTGTATTTTCAAAATCATTCTATAGTCTATAGCACCACATCTCAAATGCTTCCAACTTCTTTATATTATCCACCTTTAGTGTCCCGCTTTCCATTTCATACAACAAAGTTGAGAACACGTGGCATCTTAAGGCTCTTATCCTCAATTCCAGAGAAAGGTCTCGATTAACAAACATTTTTTTCATTTTTATTTTTACACAACAGATACAGCAAATGTAACTAAAAATTAAAAGTAGTTTTTCTTTTTGCAGGTAACATTCAACAAGCGCAAATTTGGAGTAATGAAGAAAGCATACGAATTGTCCGTGTTGTGTGATTGTGAGATAGCGCTAATCATCTTCAGTAGTAGCAACAAGCTGTACCAGTATGCCAGTACGGACATGGACAAGGTTCTACTTAAATACACAGAGTACAACGAGCCCCATGAGTCACTTACTAATAAAAATATTATCGAGGTACATCAAATCCAGCAGCAACTTGCTAAATATGTGGCTGATGCAAATACGATAACCTGTGTAGTAAAATACTTTTTTTATTTTTATATTTGATCGCAAAATAGTTTTTGACAAGATATATTCCTTATTATATTATATGAAACATAATTAATTTGTTAAGAATTGCAATTTATCGAATGAATACTTTTATGAAATCCTATTTTAAATACAGGATGGAGCACAACTAAAAAATGAGTGATATCGTTAACTGATTAACTCAATCACCCTGTTATCATAGTAGATTAGTTAGTACTTTTAATTAGATTTTAAATGTACCGGGTGTCCCAATAAGAATGGCTCTCGGCCATATCTCAGGAACCGTTTATAGTAGAGCTTTGAAATAAAAAATTTTATAACAAAAGTTGCCTCAGGAAAAGCCTGGAAATTATTTTCATAATTGTGGGTCCACCGCTAGAGGGCGTAATTGAATATCAAAAATAAAAAAATCTAAATTTTACAAAATGTTCCTAATGAAGGGGCACTGGAAATCCAATTATTATATTCTTCATCAAATTCTGCGCATATTTGATTTAACAAGTTTAACTCTACCTTTGTAAATAAGAGGTGGGGGTGAGTGGGAACCTTGTTATGAAAAAATGGCTGTAAGTCCGGTTCTGCTAAATCAAATTTTGAAAACAGGGTCTTGTTGAAGACAGATCTTTTTCTTCAATGTAAGCGTGATCATTTTGAACCATCCTAATAAGTAATAAGCCAGCTGGGAGGCGTTATTTAATTTTTTTCAGAAATCTAGTTTTCTTTGGAAAATATTAAATACAAGTATGCATTTTTAATCATACTTTATAAAATAAGATTAAATTAGCAATAGAATAGCGAAAACTGCATGTCGATACCTTTTTTCTATCTCAAGATATCTCGAGAAACGTGTAAATTTTATACATAACTGTTACTGTCACCGGTAAACTAAGTTAATGAAAAGTAGTGTGCTGTGGAAAAAAACAAAATAACATTTTCCAGATGTCAACGTATAAAAATATAATTAATTAAAACAACAATATAAAGAGAAACAATACTATTAAAATTAAATATAACACAGAACAAAAAGAACTACTTTAGTGACGACCTAAATATTCAAATTGTTGCACATCATACACTACTCTAGATTACATTATCCAGAGAATACTAAACGCCATTCAAAGCATATCTAGAGCAGAAATTGAGACTGCTGTTCAATCTACTCTTGAAAGAGTAAATGTTTGCAACGAAAATGATGGGCAAAAATTTGAACGTTTATGTCATCACTAAATAGTTGTTTTTATTTCTTTGTAATAGGGCTTTTCAACGCTTCTCATTTGTTTCGAGCCTCTGTCATATGCCGCATAATCCGTGTATAATATTAATATACGAGATATGAACGAGGCTCGAAACAAATGAGAAGCGTTGAAAATACCTAATATACGTTGACAGCTGGAAAATGTTTCTTTGTTGTTTCCATAGCACACTACTTTTAATGAATTTCGTTTACCGGTGACAGTATGTTTTTAAATTTACACGTTTTGTAAGATATCTCGAGATAGAAAAAAGGTATTAACATGCGGCTTTCGCTATTCTGTTGCTAATTTTGTCTAATTTTGTAATATGGTATTAAAAATGCATGTTTGTATTTAATATTTTCCAAGGAACACTAGATTTCTGAAAAAAATTAAATAACGCCTTCTAGCTGGCATATTACTCAGTAAGTTGGTTCGAAATCATAACTTTTACATTGACGATAAAGATCTGTCTTCAACAAGACCAAGTTTGCAAAATTTGATTAAGCAGAACCGGACTCACAGCCAGTTTTTCATAACAAGGTTCCCACTCACCCCCACCTCTTATTTCCAAAGGTAGACCTAAACTTTTCAAATCAAATATGCGTAGAATTTTATGAAGAATACGACGATCGGATTTCCAGTGCCCCTTCATTAGGAAAATTTTGTAAAATTTAGATTTTTTAATTTTTGATATTCAATTACGCCCTCTAGCGGTGGTCCCACAATTATGAAAATAACTTCCAGGCTTTTCCTGAGGCAACTTTTGTTATAAAATTTTTTATTTCAAAGCTCTACTATAAACGGTTCCTGAGATATGGCCGAGAGCCATTCTTATTGGGACACCCGGTACATTCTTTAAATTTACCAATAGTTCTTCTTTTGGCATCATAACCCTGGATGGGTCTTTGCCTGTCTGGCTATGTCCTTCCATTCAGATCACTCTTGTGCCCTTCTTCTCCATTGTCTTATATTCATGGTTTTCAGTTCGTCTTCCACGTCATCCAACCATCTCGTTCTTGGAGTTCCTTTTTTTCGTCTTCGTATCGGGTTCTATTGTAATATTTTCTTTGTTTTTTTTTGCATATTCTTGTCTCTGGAAATGTCCCAGTCATGACAGTCTTTGACTTTTCACAAATCTTACAATATCATACCGATAGTCATTTTGGTTCTTTTGTCTAATAATTTTGATGACATCAATCTTTTATTAGCATAGTACGTACGATTGCTACTGGAAATACGTGCGTTAATTTCGCTACTTACGGAATTCTTCTGCTTGCTTTCTGTGCCCAGATATGTGAAAGCGTTTACACGTGTGATGGCATAGTTACTTGTTTATTGCGATATTATTTCCATTGTCACATGTGTTCTTTTACCGCTCATGTACTTGGTTTTGTTTCGCTTATTTTAAGCCCTTTTTTTCGTGCGTCAGGATAAATTTTTTAAACTTCCATTTGGTATTCATATGACCGACTACATTGGTTTTGACGCTGATGACCTCCTAAAGAACTAGGCGACGGTTAAACTGCAAAACCTCGTAAGTCGATTTGTGGTTCGTTATGACTTTTATACTTTGTTGGTTTATAATTTTACATATCTTTTAAACTACGAAAGCTTGTAAGTCAATATTAAAATTTAATGGTACTAGTTAAATTTTAATATTGACTTACAAGCTTTCGTAGTTTAAAAGATATGTAAAATTATAAACCAACAAAGTATATGAGTCATAACGAACCAAAAATCGACTTAAGAGGTTTTGCAGTTTAACCGTCCGTCGTAGGTTGAACATCATGGTTGATAACGCGTCTCCCTGTTTCACGCCCACATTGATGTCAAATAGGGGAGTCAGTTCTCCATCTAATCTAACTGCGGATGATGAACCCTGCAACGTCATTTTTATGAGGCTGAAATATTTTTTGGTATACCTGGATTACGAATAGCTTTCAACATTTTTCCTTTCACACTATCAAACGCTTGTTTACAGTCTATATACATAACATTATATAGTTCTATATCGTACTCATAAGCTTTTTCTTCAATCGTTCTTAGTATGTATGAATATATTATCTCTAGTGGCTCTATTTGGTCTGAATCGATGTTGATTATCACCGATCCCATTCTCGGAGTATTCTAACAATTTATTATAGATAACCCCAGAAAGAATTTTGTATAAGTACTACATTTATCAATTTACTTGGCCTATAATTCTGGCATTCCTTCTTATCTACTTTCTTATATATCTCTCTATTGTCGTTTCCCCATTACTGAGGATCGTGATTTCTTCCAATATTCCTAACAATGTTTCTTCATTGGTCTCTATCTTCAGCTGCTCTAAGAGCTTCGCAGAATGAGTTTCCAGCTGAATTCTTTATTTGGTCGGACCATCTAGTTGGTGATTGTCCTCTTGATCTTCTCTCCGGAACGTTTCCAGAAACAATTAATCTCTCCAAACTGCCGTCACCTCTGCGAACCACGTGACCAAAGAATTGCGGTATTCGTTGCAGACATATTGTGGACAGTCTTTTTTTTAATCTTGAGTTGGTTTAGAATGGAACCGTTTGTCCTATGAGCTGTCCAAGGTATGCGCAGCATTCTTCTCCAGCACCACGTTTCAAAGGCATCCATTTTTTGGCGCTCGCATGCGCGAAGAGTCCAAGTCTCTGCTCCGTATAGAAATATTAAGAATGCAAGGGCATTCACCAGTCTCATCTTTGTTTTGAGAGATAGATCTGTCTTTCCAAACTTTAGTTAGGTGAATCATCGCATATTTTGCCATACCAATACGTTCTGCTTCACAGTTACCATCTTTAGTTATACTAGACCCCAGATAGACAAAGGTGTTTACTATCTGGTATTCCAGAAAGGTGTTTACTTTCTTATATATCGGCTGTATAAGACCAACTGCCCATTCCTCCGGTACCTTGGTCCATATTAATATTATTCGATAATGAATTCTTTCCCAGAGTTTGGATCCTCCATGTTTTAATAATTCTGCCGAAATTCCGTCCATCCATGGCGCTTTATTGTTTTTTAGTTTCTTTATTATCTGAACCACTTCTTCATATGTCGGATTTTCAATGTGCTGTTCCGCCGTATAATACATTGTCTCGTTTTGTTCATTTTCATTGTCTGTGTTTAGATTTTCTTCTTCTTCTTTCCGTCTCCTTATAATTTTTGGCTTCTCTGTTAGTAGTTTTCCGTCCTTGTCTTTGAATATCTCAATTTTGCTCTAAATGACTGTTAGCTTTCTTTTATTCTCTTTCTGCTTTCTTGTCTGTTATTATGCTCTAGGATCTGTTGTACTTGTTTTTACAAAGTAGGATTTTGTATACGTGAAATTGCTTGTATTAATTTTGGTATAAAAATAATCAACTATCGTACCAAACACATTATTTTAATCAAATTTATAAAAATAAATATTTTTAAAAATTCTCATGTGTATGCTGGTTTACAAGATAAATGTGTATGTACACATTTTTAAACATGATAAAAGCTTGTCAAAAGTATTTTGATCAAACAGTTTTTTATCGAATGATTAACTAACTTTCCTAATCCAATAATTGATGCTTTTTTCTCTATAATGTTATCGATTTGCTGCATTGCCTGTTATTCAAAGTTGTTGCTACAGTATTGAGAAACCCTAACCTTATTAGATTTGCTAGTTGTGTGCTAGATGTAATACAGTTTTTATATATGATGCACGAAATTTTATTGTCAAAACCACTAGAGGTACAGTACTACCAACTTTCTATAATTCCATAAACAATGGATCTACCTGTTTTATGAAATGATCCCTTGTTTATATAATTTCACACCTCGAACAATAGCATCCCCTGAACTGAATAATAATGAGTATCCTCTACCCAATACCATAAATATAATATCTAGTTCTGACTAGAATCTGGTTTCAATCTTCACAGTTATGGTTTGAAGGAGAAGCAGAACAATATATAGTCAGTACATAAAAACTGCATGAGTAACTTGTTAAAAACTTCTTTTTTTTTCTAAGTATACCCTTAGATATGACGCCCTGTCATATTTTAAGATATGGTAATTAACCCTTAAGATCCGGAATTAATTTATTTAGCAAATTTTATTTTTTGTTTATTTTGATGTATTCAGGAGAAGGTTTTAACACAAAATACATACATTTTTTTTCTTCATTATTTTTGATTTTTTCGAAAATTGCCGTTACATATATGTAACGCTAGGAAGATATAGGAGCAAAAATATTTATAATATTTCTGATTATAAATTTCAAAATAACAAAAAAATTCAAAACTAGATAAATAAAAAATCATAATCAAGTTATTGTAGATGAAATTCTATGTTGCACTTGATGCACACTCCCCACATTGCACTTGCAACCCATGGTACGCACATATGAACTACAGCATTCATCTGCAAAACGTCTCCTTTTCTTATCAGGAATATAGGTCAGGAGATGATAAATCTTATCATATCTTATATCTACGACTACTTTGAACGAAGATGGCCTGCCTGCATCTTTTGGTTTGGCACCATACTTCGTAAGATACGATGTTACTAGATACCTTCGAAATTCTAGTTGTGGCATAGGATTATGTCCAGTTATGTCTAGCATCAATATGAGTAGACCATTATGTCCAGCATCAATGTAAATAGACACCACTACCATTTTTAGAGCAAATTCCTACTTGGTATGTAGCTACATTCTGGTCCAAAAGATCAACTTCAACTTTTCTTTCGCTAGTTTTTTAGCTTTTGTTGATGATCTGGAAAGCTGCCTCGGTAATATCATCATATATTTCGGAATCTCTTTCACTGTTTCGTAAAACAAGTTCAACAGATGCTCTAAGAATTTTCTCGGACAGCCTGTTAAAATCATTATATTCCTCATCACCAGACTCCTCGTCTGTAAGCACATTCAATTCTGGAGGTTCAGTACCTATATGTATGTATATAGCATCAACGTCTAAAGTTTCAACGGCATCAAGCATCTCCAGCGCTTCTTGAAGAGAAACTCCTTTTCTGAAACAAAAAATACGTTACAATTCTAAAAGTTCCGATTTTTTGCTCCCATATGTTCCTAGCGTTACATAATATATGTAACATCAAAAATTAAAGCCATTTTTTACAAAACCAGGATAAAATTTCTAAAAATTTATATTATCAATAAGAAAAGACATGAATTGATTCTCAATTGAAAACACTTTAAACAAAATATAATAACAAAAGACTAGTAAAAATATACTTACTCAAACTTGAGATCCATTTTTACCATAAATAATAAACACCGTCACATAAAACACTCAACTAAATAAACAGGTTATATCAAATCCTCGAACCAACTGCTGAAAACTAGTAAACAAGTGTCCCTTGAAAGTCTTGCATCACCATCTAGTTAAAATTAGACTCACTTCCCGAATTTAAGGCTTAAGATTTTAGCGGTTTCTGCGTTACATATATGTAACGCTAGGAGCTTAAGGGTTAATCAAAGTCAGCATTTTCATCTAGTAAGACCTATTCCATGAATACATAAAAAAAACATGCGAATAACGTAAACTGGGTTTTATAAAATTTCTTGAAGTATTTATATGTGAAAACTGTATTGTAGAACATGAAGTGGTTATTGGAAAGTTCATCAACCAATCACATTTGAAACTGCAAAGACTCTTATTAATCCGCTATTAGAGAGGGAGAGTATTATTGTTCATATCGAGTTATACTGACAACGAGTCACAAAGTTATTTGCACGTAACTAATTGATGAACTTTTTTGTTACCATGGATCATATTTTTTATCAATGACAAAGAGTTTTTTAAACGTATACATCACGGAGTATTTTTTCCTGGTCTCCTTTTCTTTTGATGATTCTTTATCAGCTATTTCTGAACCTCGTTTTGTAGCATCGTTAGTGATGCCACAGAAAGGTTCTGGGCCTTCAAAAGTTTCTCTCGAGTCTTGTTTTGCCAACATATCTGCTCGTTCATTCCCATGTACCCCTTTATGACCCGGTAGCGAATTTACAAAAACTATACCATTTCAGTCATGGGGGCGACTGAATTCGAGTAAGTTTTGTATGCAGGATATTAGTTACATATTCTACTCTATTTCGGTCCAGAAATTAATATAGGTGTAGGATTTGTAAGCGAGATTTTTTATTATTATTGAGCAAATGTCTATACTGTTTCAGTCATGTAAGTAAAACTAATCAAATATTTTTAAGTGGACTTATTATTATATCATAAAATTTGGATATGTTTTGAAAATTAAAATGAATAATATATATTTGGATAATATTAAAAATTAAAAACAATAAATGAATAATTACTAATGTACCAGTATATACAGTATGTCCCTGTAAGTTGGAACCATACGGAAAACTTTTTTATTATTGATTTTACAAAAAAAGTTATTCTTCAAAGAAATTTCTGCATGGTCTAAAATCGAAGATGCAGTCATCTGATATTAAGTTTTATCAATAGTATACGAGGGATGTCAAAAAATATGAATTTGTCTCAAGAGTAAAGTACCTTTATATATTTCACAAGATTGAAAATTTTTATTACGAAAATTTGTTTGGACTTAAAAATATTGCTCTAATATGCAACTACATTCTTCTAATTGAAAAAAAATTGATTTTTTTTTCAAATTACAGATTCCCATCATTTTTATTTATAACTACGTTATTATTAGTTTTACGAAAAAAGTTATTCTTTATAAAAAGTTTTGTATGGTCTGTAAACTAAGATACAACCATAATTGATCAAATTTTATCAATTTTATACGAGGTTTGTCAAAAAATATGAATTTCGTTCCAGAGTAAAGTAACTTTATAGTTCACAATATTTCAATTTAAAAGATGTAATTGTATACTCATACATGTTTTTTAATTCTGAACAACGTTTTATAATAAAATGGCTAACAAAGCCATTGTCTTAACCCGTTAGAGCGTTAGAGTGATCGTCTTCTCCAAGTATCATCTATCAAGTTCTTATGCAGTTAGTATCGCAGTTTTAAATATTATTTGTAATGTAATCCTTATAATTAAAAAAAAATCTGCTGTTATAAAAATTTAATATATTTTTAAAATTATTAATATTTATAAAAATTATAAAAACGGATTATATCAGTTGTTTGGAATTCAAAAACATGTATGAGTAGACAATTGCATCTTTTTAATTGAAATATTGTGAACTATAAAAGTATTTTACTCTTGAACAAAATTCATATTTTTTGACAAACCTCGTATAAAGTTGATAAAATTTGATAAACTATGGTTGTATCTTAGTTTTTAGACTCGTATACTCGTACATTAGTAATTATTCATTTATTGTTTTTAATTTTTAATATTATCCAAATACATATATATTATGTATTCATTTTAATTTTCAAAACATATCTAAATTTTATGATATAATAATAAATCCACTTAAGTAAATATTTGATTAGTTTTACTTACATGACTGAAACAGTATAGACATTTGCTCAATAATAATCAAAAATTTCGCTTACAAATCGAATCAAATAGAATAGAATATGTAAATAATATTCTGCAAACAAAACCTACTCGAATTCAGTCGCCCCCATGACTGAAATGGTATAGTTTTTGTAAATTCGCGACCCGGCACCCATATTAAAGACACTTTATTGTCTTTTGCCACGTTATTGAGGAGATCTTTGCAGTTTCTCACCAGTTTTGATTTGGTGAGAGGGTTCTTTACAGCCAGAATAGCCGATTGGCTATCTGTGTAAATGTTGAATATCTTAGCTTTAGAATCTCCATCTATGATTTCATCAATGCAGGCCACCAAAGTAAAAACTTCAGCCTGGAGCACA
This sequence comes from Diabrotica virgifera virgifera, assembly GCF_917563875.1. Taxonomy (NCBI): domain Eukaryota; kingdom Metazoa; phylum Arthropoda; class Insecta; order Coleoptera; family Chrysomelidae; genus Diabrotica; species Diabrotica virgifera. The sequence continues at coordinate 148,094,887 of NC_065452.1, read as the reverse complement.
GTTGTATATTGACTTAGGCTGTAAGATTGATTATAGTTGTTGCTTGTTTGCCCAACGACTCCTGATCCAGTACCGTGGGCAGTTTTAGGTCCATCAGTGAACCATATTAAGTGTCCATTAATATTTGGTACTGTTTGTTCTGTAGGTGGTGTAATTGTGTGAACCTTCTCAGTGAGGATGAATTCTGGTGTTATCATATCTGAGTTTATCATAAAGGTGGATTACTCAAGTATAGTCCCAGTAGTGGTTGTGTGGCTATTCAATACATATTTAGTAGTATTTAGTGGTTGTGGTAATACAGCAAAGTTAAAGGGTGACAGAGACGCCCGGTATAATAGAAACTCTTTATTACTTGATATAACAATGTGATCCAAATCGAATGTGTGGTGTATGCATGTCAACCCCTTTGTTTTACTCCATGAGCTGGTCCACTGACACTTGCAGGCACTTAATAAGAAGGAGCATAAGAACGGAGTTATGAGTCCTGACAGCCCAGAACCTGAGACTGAATATCAACTGACACCACGGACAGAAGCCAAGTACAGTAAAATAGACGAAGATTTTCAGATAATGCTACAACGGAATCAAATGAACGGACAAAGGGTAAGAAAATATTCTTTTAAATAAAAATATACGGTTTCGTTTTGATTCAATTCGAGTCTCTTACTAGTCCAGAGTAATAAGGATTTTCTCGGGACACTCAAATATCCAAGTAGCTGACTACTTTTTTAGTTATTGGAGACCTATAGGAAGAAAAACTACCTGTTTCCTGCACAGAGTTCTCGTCCGTTTTTTAATTATTAACAATTTAGTGCAAAAATCGCGATTTTATCGACTTTTTGCACTCTATTCAAAAGCTAAATAGTTGACATAAAATTACAAAATTCAGTTTTTTAGAACATTAAAAAACCTTCAAAATGCCGATTTTTGACAGTTAAAAAGTTAATTTGTTGCTACGCAAACTGCAAAATAAGTGAAAATCGTTATTTGTTAATAACTTTTACTAAAACTACCTTAGAACTTTAGTGTTTCACCCAAAGTTGGGTATTGACATACTTAACAAACCTTCAAAATTTGAGACCGATCCATTAATTAGTTTAAGAATTATTCTATTTTTTTATTCCAGAGACCTTTATTTTGCAATAAGACAGAAAATAATGAAGATAGGGCAATTCTGGGTATGCCAAATGAAAGTAGAAGACTGATAGTATCAAAATGTATTAAAAAAAGATAAAAAATAAATAATATAGTCAAAAATCCTAATTCCAAATTTTTGAAATTTTGTAGTTTATAAACATTTAGAATAACTTTAAAAATGTTGTTCGTAGAAACAGTCTTTTTATATATTCGAAAAGAAAGTATTTTAACACGAATTTTCAAATTAAAAAGTTTAGCCTGGGTTCATTTGGGATAAAGTTAGCCATATGTTTTTGTTTAAATTCACACCTAATTTGTTTATAATAATTAAGGAATCTCATTAATGCCATTTTAAAGAATGGGATTTTTTTTTATTTTCTTAAAAAATTTGCACAAACATTATACCTTCACACCACCCTCTACGATTTTTCAAAAATGTAGTTCAAACGATTACTAGGGGGAACCTACCAATCCACCGGGTTAAAATACCGAAAAAGCAATTTCAAACGAATATAGTTTTCTGTATCTTCGGATCAACTCAATGGATTTTGATCTTTCTTTTTTTTAATTTGTATGTAATTTCTACATACATTACAAATATGCAATTTGTTTATAAATTTAATAAGTAATAAACAGTCTAATTTGTTTAAACAATTCTTGAAAAAATATTTTTTTTTACAAAAATCTATTTTTTTTAATCATTACATCATTTACATTAATGATCATAGAAAAAGTTAAAGTACACTTTAATAAATAAATTATTTTTATTAGATAATTATTTATTGAAGATAATTTATTTATGAAAGTATACCTTAACTTTTTCTATGATTAATAACGATAGTATGATTAAAATCATGAATTTTTGGGAAAAAATTATTTTTTCAAAAATTGTTTAAACAAATTAGACTGTTTATTAATTAATAAATGTTTAGACAAATTGCATATTTGTAATGTACAGAAAAATTACATACGAATTAAAAAAGAACGATCAAAGTATATTCAGTAGATCCCGAGATATATATAAAATGATAGCAGTTTTAAGTTGCCTTTTTTAGTTTTTGAACTCGTGCATTTGTCGGCTCCCAGCTCCCCCTTCACTTACCACGACTGTTCACCAATTTAACTACATTTTTAAAAATTCGTGTAAAATACCAGCTTTTCTAATATGTAAAATGATTTTTCCACCTACCTCTACTGAAAGTATACTTTTCCGGACCTGATTGTAGGGAGCAAAGTTGTACTTTTCCTCCCTAGGGAGGAAAAGTAAAAGTGACGTCATTGTATTTCATTCATGAAATATAACTTATTGACGCCCTGTACAATACCTATTTTCTATTACGTAAGTATCTATACATTTTAACGTTTATTTAAAAACACTCTGTATTTTGCAGAATGGTAAAAAAACAGTAAATTGTTATTCTGATTTAACAATGTTTACATTAGTTTGACTTATATTTGACAGTTGACAGTTATATTGTACCTACTTGTTAGTTTTAGTTCTAATAAATTTTGTTGGTTAGTTACATAAATAAATTAAGTAAAAATGAAAAAATGACTTGTTATATGAGGAAGGTGGAAAAACCATATGTATAACATGGGAGTAAAGTGCCTTTTCCACCCTTGAATGATTACTGCCCTCCGCTACGCGTCGGGCAGTAAACTTCATTCTCGGGAGGAAAAGTAGCGCTTTCCTCCCTTGTTATACAAATAGCTATTTTCTACGGACAATATTTTTAAAGTTATTCTAAATGTTTATTAACTACAAAATTTCACAAATTTGGCATTAGGATTTTTGACTATATTAGATAATTTTTTATCTTTTTTAGTACATTTTGATAGCATCAGTTTTCTACTTTCATTTGGCATACGCAGAATTGCCCTATCTTCATTATTTTCTGTCTTATGTTATTGCAAAATCCCAAGTCTCTGGGATAAACAATTAGAATAACTCTTAAACTAATTAATGGATCGGTCTCAAATTTTGGGGGTTTGTTAAGTACCCCAATACCCAACTTTGGGTGAAACACTAAAGTTCTAAGGTAGTTTTAGTAAAAGGTATTAACAAATAACGATTTTCACTTTGTTGTATATTAAAAATCATTTGAACGTAACTAGAGTTTTAGATGTCAAACTACCACAATTCTACAGGGTGTTAATTTTGCTACGAAATTAATAAAAAAACGTAATTATCTTTTAAAATACCCCGTATAATTTTACGAAACCTCATATTTTAAGAAAGAAGGCATCGAAGAGAATCCAAAAATGTAAAAATATACAGGGTGTCCCATTTAAAAAAACAAAGTTATAAGCAACTTCCGGTATAACCGGAAGTTGCAAAGAGATGAAAATATTTTCATTTAATAGATCATCCTTCAAAACCCTTTTATTCCAATTTTCATGATTCTGTTGCCTTTAGTTCTCGAGATATTTCTAATAGGCCAGTTATCTGCCTCACCCTATATAATACGATTGTGATACCGACGATACTGTATACGAGCGAAAATTGAACTTTACAGACAAAGCATAATAGTAGGATAAATGCAATTGAGATGAGACATCTACGAGCTATAACCGGAAAGACCAAATACGATGGAATAAGAAATGAGGCAATAAGAGGGATAACTAAACAGTAACAAGGAACAGGAACAAGGAATATTACAAAAAAGAAAAAAGGCAGACCGAGGAACAAATGGATACAGCAAATAGTAGAAGCAGGAAAAATTAAACAGAAAATGCTTGAAGAAATGAAACTAATAGCACAAGACAGAATAGAATGGAAGAGATGGGTGAATATGTAGCTAAACTAAAGCCAAATCCGACACCTGAAAGGGTATAAGGAAGGGGAGAAAGAAAGAAAGAATATTTATATTTATTCTGTCATTTGTATTTGTCATGATTTTTGTTTTACTCATGTTCATTTTTAATCCTATCTTCTCTGATGCTTGTGCTAGTTGAGTCAGCATTCTGGCTAGTTCTTCTTGATTGGTTATAATAAGAACATCATCGCAATATCTGAGGCGATTGAGTTTCTTTCCGTTTATGTTGATAAATAATATAACAAAATACTACAGGCGCTTAAATAATGAAGGCTAGATTGTACGTATACAAAATTATTATACGTATTACAATAATATATGCCTACAGGCAACAACCACTGTCAAATTACATACTAATAGTAATTGCATAAAAATAGAGCGAGGGGTTAGACAAGAAGACAAAATGTCACCTAAAATTTTTGATACAGCTCTAGAACATGCTTTTAAGAAATTGGATCGGCTGACAAAGGGAATCAAAATAGATGGAGAATATCCAAACAACTTACGTTTCGTCGAAGTGAGCTGTCCACATGCCTGAAGAGATGGAGATGGGCAGGACACATAGCTAGAATGACAGATGGGCGATTTACAAAGGGAAGACTAGAGAATCGTCGGTCAACCACCTACACGGATTGACTGACGATTTAAGAAGGCTAAATAAAAACTGAATGAGAGCTGCACAAAATAGACGGGGTTGGAAACACGAGGAGGAGGTCTATGTTCGGCAGTGGACTTTTGAGGCTAGATGATGATATTTGTGGTCTGTTTTTTTTTCGATTTTATTAAGTTCTTGTCATTTGGTGATTTACTGGACATCTATAAACATCTTTCTGTCATATTTCTTCATATTCATAATCCAACATTAATGTCAATATTATTTTTTTTTTTGTATAAATTTCCTAAACCACGTTATGAAGAGTTTTTTTAAACCTGTAAAAGGTAGAAATTATTTATAAATTCGGAGTATTTCGTGATAAAACTGCCAGTTTCAAATTATTTGATAATTTATGCTCGTTTGAACCTACAATGCTTACTATCTATTTGATTATTCCTTTTTATTGCCAATAGGTCAAATGGTCACAATGTATACAATACAAAAGTTAATCTTTTTCGGCTTTGATCAATATTTTGGTTATAAAATCACCACTGAAGTGTGAATATTTTCTAATAGACATTTTTAAAAATAATTTCTTGTTGAATTTTGCAAAAATAATTTTACTTTTGAATTTCTAGATAACGTTTGAAAAATCATTTAATCGGGTATCAATCATAGCAGTCACACTAGTGATAATATCATAAAGATCTTTGAAAAAGAAATTTCCCTTGTTCATTGTTGTCAAATTTCCTGTTTTATCTTCAAACACCTGTATTTTTAGGTCATCTAAATTCAGAGGTTATCTTCTATTCTTTGAAGTATATTCATTTCAGTTGTTTCCAGTATTCTTTTAGTTTTAGATGTTTCTGGTATATTTCTGCAGTATATGTCATTATAAGTCTTATATTATAGCAGTCTTGTAGATTCTTGATTTGGCGTCAATGTTATTTTTGTTTCACCATAATGTATTGTCATAGTATTTAGACATTATACTATTTTTTATACCCTTACTGTTTTTTCTCAACATAGCTAATATGTGATATTACCTATAGGTACTATGTTTGTTTGCAATTGACAGCTAATTACAGATGCAAATCTTTACTACTCGCAACCAGCAGGTAAAGTGAAGAAAAAAACTGAAATCACTCAAAATAATATCCTCTTTTGCTGAAATGTAGTTTTAGATATTATTTTTCAAAGAGTACGCCCTGTATGCCCATGGATTATATACGTAACAGGTATGAAAATCATGGGTCAGTATTGGAGAGTCAAAAAGGGACAGGGTTGTTTCGTTTTAAACATTTTGTTTTAAACATGTTTTAAACATTTGTTTATGTTTAAAACAGTTTTTGTTTAAAATACTTAAATTAAACAAGCGGTTTTCATTTTCTTTATTAAAATAATAAATATGAAAAAAAATCTCAAATACCTTATAAGAACTTTTTAACATACATATAAAATATTATTTATTTATTAATAACCGGAACTTGACAAAAATTGGAAAACTTAAATCATTTTGAATAAAAGAGTTAATAAATTTCTCAAAACTGTTTCAGTTTCATAGTAATCTTGTAATCAAAAATTATCAATCTGATATCTGATCAGTCACGTCATCAAGCTCTTTAAAAATTGAAACCAACTTAGCAGCTTTGACATTGCCTAGCCGATTACGTAGTTTGGAATGGTAAACCGAATGTGGAGGAGAAGTCTTTCAAAAGTTCTTGTCAAAATACAAAATATTAATGTTAATAAAATTCTTTTTTTTTGTTAAATTTTAGCTTATCACCCATTTAGAATAAATAAATAGTGTGGGTTCCCCCAGGCAATAGCTCTTAATTACAATTAATTGGTTTTCGTATCTATTATGTTAAAGAAAAGATAAAATCAAGTTATTAATATTATGTTTAAGGAAATATGATTTAAACAATGTTTTTTTCGTTTTGCTTGTTCGTTATAATAATATTGTTGCTAAACAGGTAAATTTTCATTGTATACCGGGTGTACGAATCAAACTGCTTTTTTCTTAAAATTTGCATCACCCTGTGGAATATTCTAGCATATATGTAGAATACTGAAATTAAAACCTAACTATAGCCTCATGCTTTCTCAACATTTTGTTGTTTGAATGATTCGCTTATGTTGGATAATAAAAAAGTTAGGTGCTTTAACAACTAGACATGTTTTTTATCAATACAGGGTGTTTTTAAAAAATGTTGGCAAAGTTTAAGGGGTAATTCTGCATGAAAAAATAATGACAGTTTGCTTTATAAATGTCCGCAAATGCTTCGTTTTCGAGTTAGGGGGTGTTGAAATTTTTCTGACAAACTGACGATCTATTTATTATTTTAAAACCGGTTGAGACATTCACATGAAATTTGGTGGGTTTTAAGACGTAGTTATTGCACATTTCTTGGCATACAGTTAAGCATTTAATATTCATCATTGGTGCGCATATGGGTAATATGATGGCTCATATTACCCGTATGTTCGCCAATGGTGAATATTAAATTCTTAATTGTATGCCAAAAAATGTGTAATAACTATGTCATAAAACCCACCAAATTGCATTTGTATATCTCAACCGGTTTTAAAGCAATGAATAAATCGTCAGTTTGTCAGAAAAATTTCAACACCCCCTATCTCGGAAACGAAGCATTTGCGGACATAAGTTTATAAAGCAAACTGTCATTATTTTTTCATGCAGAATTACCCCTTAAACTTTGCCAAAATTTTTTTAAAACACCCTGTATTGATAAAAAACATGTCTAGTTGTTAAGGCACCTACTTTTTTTATTATCCAACATAAGCGAATCAATCAAACAACAAAATGTTGAGAAAGCATGAGGCTATAGTTAGGTTTTAATTTTAGTATTCTACACATGCTAGAATATTCCACAGGGTAATGCAAACTTTAAGAAAAAAACTAAGTTTGATTCGTACACCCGGTATACAATAAAAATTTACCTGTTTCGTAATAATATTATTATAACGATATTGTCAAAGAATAAGGCTATACCATATTAAAATAATCACTTAAATCGGACAACAGACTTCAAGAGATATAAGACATCAAAAATGACCCATTTTTAAGGTGGCCGGTTAATTTTGGCCCAGAGTGTATGTGGTAAGATACGTCGGCCATTTATAGATCCAGATTCTACAACAGTGTAGAGGAAAACCACTTTTTTTAAAACATCTGAGTTCATATCCTGATGATAACCCCCGTTTTAATTGAGGTGAACACTGTACACATTTAAATCACCTTTTAAAAACCTTAATCAGTTCCTATGTGCGTAATAACAACACGTCTTCCTTTACCCAAAGGATCTTGTAAGCCGGTTGAAAGTGTGATTAAAATCCTGCGGTGAACTTTTAATATCCAAGTCTTGCCATACTTTTTATTTTTAGTGATCCTCATTCCATTACGTTTTGTTCATATTTTTTGTCAAAACATCTAAAAATACGATTTTTTTTGTAAATACTCCCTCTGTCATAACAGTATTCAGGGCCGTAACTACCATTGGGGCAACCGGGGCAGTGCCGCGGGGCCCCCAGCCAAAGTGGTTCCCGCTGTGGCCCTCGTTTGGTTGGCCGTGCATAGATTTTAACGTGGAAAATAAAAATATGTATTTTAAAAGCCGATCCCAACGAAATATTTTCAAGTGACACAATTTTAAAAAGACCTTACAGTGGCACCCTAGACCTCAACATAAAGTTGAGGGGGTTAAGCAGGGGCCCCCGAGACCTTAACATAAAAATTTTTAATTATTACTTAGGAAATTAGTTATTTCGGCGTAATAAAACCTAAACTGTCATTGGAAGAAGAGGCCCGGGCGAAGCTGGGGCCCCTGAGACCTTTCGTAAAGATATAAATTGTTACTGAGTAAATTAGTCATTTTGGTGAAATAAAAACTAAAATGCAACCGGAACAGGGGTCCCCGGTCCAAGCTACTCTTTCTTAACCAATTTACCCCAGACTACATCTTGGTACGTGAAAGGAACCACATTGTAGTCGAACAATGTAATTAATAACATACAGTAGAGCGTCGATTATCCGAACGTCGATCAACCGAACGACCGGTTATCCGAACTCACGACTCCCGCGCCCCGCACTCGAGTACCGAGCAAGCGTTAGTAATTAACGCTTAAAATATCTTCAATTTTCTTCAATTATGTATCCAAAAATATATTGTTGCAAAGACTGCACTTTTTTGGTTAATTGCTATTTGTCATTATCAAGGTATAAACAAATATACAGTTATATAAATATGGCTTTTATTCACTTGTGGATAAATATGTATGACAATCTCAATATAGTTCGATTATCCGAACAAATCGGTTTTCCGAACACCCATGTCCCCCAATTAGTTCGGATAATCGACGCTCTACTGTAGTATATTTTTTATGAAAACAGAAAATATGTTATATTGATGGTATATTCAGTTCGCTAAACTCAGACACAACTGGCTAATGATTTTAGTAGGTATTTTTTTTTGTTTTTTGTCAATTTTGCCAAAATTGGCAAAATTACTAACTATTTAGTAATTATTAACTATTTAGTAATTATTTTTTTGCCAATTTTACTAAATTGGCAAAATTACTTGCTAAAATCACTAGCCAGTTGTGTCCGAGTTTAGCGATCCTGCTATACTTGCAAAATTATTTACCTAACTTAAAATAAGGTGTTTTCAAAATTTTTTGTGTAGGTCAACTAAAATAGCAATATTTAGGTACAAGAAACTTCAGTCATGACTCATGGAATGCATTAAAATAAGTTTTCAAGGGATTAAATAACAAAAATTTTTCCGGACCCCCCATTCCTCCGGGGGGCAAACCCCAAACTCCCCGATAGGCCCCCTGGTAGATCACGTTTGCCCCGGGGCCCCCAACATCTCGTAGTTACGGCCCTGGCAGTATTTCGTCTTTCTCAGTTAACAATTTTTTCCGATATCACTTAATATACCGAAAATTATGTATTATTACCTATTATGTAATTACGAATTTTATGTAGCATATTTCGTAATACTAGTCTAGTCGCAACATAGGGGGTCCCGTGGGCACTTTTAGCTCGCCGCGATTTGATGGTGGTATTATAGGTTTTTTTGGGTTGCTGAATCCAATGGAAGTGGTCTGGAAGTCCAAATATGGTGCGTTTAATTGTTATTAACAAATTATGGTAAAATTAGGTGTTTTTCAGGAAATACTAGAAGCCCTGTAAATAAATTGATAGTGTTAAGGTCTTCTCTGGTGTATTTTTGGTCGCTGAATCGAATTCGACTAGTCGCGATTACTCAAAATGTGTTCTTATGTTGTTAACAACAAAATAATTGTTTATTCGCCGAAAAGCTCGAAATGCGCTATCTACAGCAAGTTTGTAGTCTTTTTCATAGTATTTTTATACGCTAAATCGATTGCCGCTAGTCGTGATAGCTTAAACCACGTTCCGACTTTGTTATTAATAAATTATTGCAAAATAACGGTTTATAGCACGTTCACTCACGGTTTTTGCTCTAAATCTTAAACAACCACTTGGATTGACATGCACATGCAGTGTGGCTAACACTTAGCTAACATGTCAAACAAAACAAGTGATATGTGCCAATGTCTGTTTTTACCCTGGGGGTGAAAAAAGAAACCTTTAAAAAGTCCGAAGTGGATAAACTGATTAATTCTAAGCAACTTTTGTTCTATACAGTTTTTTCACTACGTCAATACATTTTGAGTTATTTGGTTTTTTTGTTGAAAAATGAACATATTCACTCGCAAATAACTAGAAAAGTATTGACTTAGTGAAAAAACTCTATGAAACAAAAGTTGTTTAGAATTAATCAGTTTAGCCAATCCGGACTTATTTTAAAGGTTTCTTTTTTCACCCCGAAACGGGATGAAATTCACCCCCAGGGTAAAAGCACACATCGGCACAATATTACTTGTTTTGTTTGACATGTTAGCTACGTCCAAAGCCGTGTTAGCCAAATTTCATATCAATCCAAGTGGTTTTTTAAGATTTAGAGCAAAAACCGTGAGTAAAAGTACTACTATAAACCGTTATTTTTGCAATAGTTTATTAATAATAAAGTCGGAACGTGGTTTAAGCTATCACGACTAGTGACAATCGATTTAGCTTGTAAAAATACTATGAAAAAGACTACAAATTTGCTGTAGATAACACATTTCGAGCTTTTCGGCGAATAAACAATTATTTTGTTATTAACAAAATAAGAACACATTTTGTGTAACCGTGACTAGTCGCATTCGATTCAGCGACCAAAAATACACTAGAGAAGACCTTAACACTATCAATTTATTTACAGGGCTTCTAATAATTCCTGAAAAACACCTAATTTTACCATAATTTGCTAATAACAATTAAACGCACCACATTTGGCTTCCAGACCACTTCCATTGGATTCAGCGACCCAAAAAACCTATAATACCACCATCAAATCGCGGCGAGCTAAAAGTGCCCACGGGACCCCCTATGTTGCGACTAGATTATTAATGACATTGTATTAAAAGTATCATTTTTATTTTTTGGCTTTTAACTTTGGCATTTTATTCTTAATATAAAATCTGTTAATTTTTCTTCCGATTATATTTTTTGTATTATTGTCCAATACAATTTTTGTACGTCCTTTGTGTTTGTTAATCGGTTTTTCAAGTTTTCTGTTATCTTAAATTGCTACCTTGTTTCCATTTTGTTCTGTGCGCTTATGAAATACTCGATTTCATTGTTTGTTTACTGTAGAAATTACGCAATTGCCGAATATTGTTGTCAAATATGGTCTGGGTTAAAGAAACGACAGAGCGCTAAGATTGATACAGTACTGCCAAGACAAAGATCGAGTCATAACGAATACTTGGTGTAAGTTTTAGTCCAGAAGGCTTTACACATGCAGGTCGCCTTTAGACGGACATCAGGGCATTATATGGAATCAAATAGATTAATCTCCCAATAAAAATACGGCTGCTAAAGTGCTATGTATTTCCAGTCTTGCTGTATGGCGCAGAGGCATGGACACTGACAGAAACATTAATAAGAAAGCTGGAGGCATTGGAAATGTGGGTGTATCGACGTATCCTCAAAATATCCTGGACAACTCACATCACCAACGTAGAGGTACTGCGCTGAATGGGAAAACAAAAAAAAATCTCTCACAATTAAGAAACGAAAACTTGAATACCTCGATCATATTATGAGACATGATAAATATCATATACTCTAACTGATAATACAGGGTAAAATAGAAAGAAAACAAATCGAGTTATTCAGAAACGCCGCAAACAAAATTAAAATTGCTATGATGATAGCCAACGTCCGCAACGGACAACGCACATGAAGAAGAAGAAGATACACTGAATGCATTAGCAAAAACGAAAAAAAAAATTTAACAGGTTGTGACTTTTTCCATAGCAACATTATATTAAGACATCTTTTGTCCCAATTATCAGATTCTTGTTAATAGCTCCAATAGTTATTTGTAACTCACCTTGTATGGGTGCGAAAAGTTTTTTTTCCCCTTCCCTACCCTTGATTGTTCGATTGGATTCGATTTTAAGAAGTGTTGCTGGCTAAATGGGAGCAGTTCCCAAAGGCCAAAAAAACAAGAAAAAAAAAAGCTCACCTTGTATTACAAGAACGATTTAGTATAATACTTCAGCTATCTATTACGAAATTTAAAATTTAGCATGAATACAGAATATTATGTTTTTCATTGTAAGATTTAATTCATTATTGATCCAAGAGCGAAGATTTGTATTTGTTTACCACTCTAAATATTTGTTTTTAATTATAATGAAAACCAGCTGGTTTTGATTTTATTTGTCATATTATGTTCCGAAGGGTCAATATTATAAAAATAAAGATTTAGTATTTATTTCATTATTGAAACTGAATGTTATTTCATATAAAACTGAGTGTTTTATTATACAGGGTGTTTCATTGGGAAACAGAAATACTTTAATGGTGAATAGAGGTCACCGAGGCGGTTCTAGATATACTACATTTTTTACCCTACCGACTTTTATAACCGGTTACAGGGTGTTTTATCGATTTTGCCCATTTCTTTTTTAAGCCATAACTTTAGAACCACCCTGTATATTTTTTTGATATTTGATACACATATGTCTCATTCAAAACCCAAACGATTGACATACTAACCACAAGAAAATCCAGGTCCGGATTAACAAAAAATTATAAAGTAATTGTGACCTTAAAACAACACCCTGTATATTCAAATTTTGAAAATATGTTTGCATATTTGAAAAGAGCACAAAAAACTAAATTTAGTTTGCTTCAATTTTTCGGCCAGACAATTTTATGACGTTAATTTTGAAATTATATTGAATTTTTTAAGAACTCTGACATAAAGCAGGTTTTATTAACTTTTAATTATAAATTATTAAAGTTAATAAATAAATACTCTGTTCAAACGAGCAAGGAAATGTGTCGAACAAAATGGCGGACATTTTGAGCAACTGTTAGATATAGTTCAAATATTTTTAATTTATATTAAATTGTTGAATTGTTTAAACGAATTTTTTTTATTAGATATATATAGCTGTATTTTTTTGAATTCTTTACTAAAACATTAAAATATCCCAATTCTCGCAATTCTAATTTTTAACGATGTCCATACAGCTACATATCCATAGAGTCCATAAATCCAGCGTCGTAAATAAGTATTAAGTATTTTTAAAATAAGTATTGATTCATTAACATTAAATTAATAAAAGTTAATAATACTTGGTTTTTAATATCAGAGGTCTTTAAAATTTCCTTTAAAAAAAAGGTTTAAAATGCACCTTTCAACAGTTTTTTAAAATACGCAAACAGACTTTCAAAATTTCAATATACAAGGTGTTGGTTCAAGATCACAATTACTTTCTATTTTTTTGTTAATCCGGTCCTGGACTTTTCTTGTCATTAGTAATTGGGTCGTTCCAATGTGGTAAATAAATATTGATTATTTTTAAAATAAGTATTTATTCCTTAACTTTAATAAATTATAATTAAAAGTTAATAATACCTGCTTTTTAATAACAGAGTTCTTAAAAAATTCAATATAATTTCAAAATTAAAGTCAAAAAATTGTCTGGCCGAAAAATTGAAGCAAACCAATAAACTTAGTTTTTTGTGTGCTCTTTTCAAATATGTAAACATATTTTCAAAATTCGAATATACAGGGTGTTGTTTTAAAGTCACAATAATTACTTAATAATTTTTTGTTAATCCGGACCTGGATTTTTCTTGTGGTTAGTATGTCGGTCGTTTGGGTTTTGAATGAGATATATGTGTACCAAATATCAAAAAAAATCTACAGGGTGGTTCTAAAGTTATGGCTTAGGAAAGAAATGGGCAAAATCGATAAAACACCCTGTAACTCGGTTATAAAAGTCGGTAGGGTAAAAAATGTAGTATATCTATAACCGCCTCGGTAACCTCTATTCACCATTAAAGTATTTCCGTTTCCCAATGAAACATCATCATCAGTAGCTCGACAACCCTTTTTGGGTCCTGGCTTGTTCTAGGATTTTCCGCCATTCTGTTCTGTTCCTTGCTTTGTTCTTCCAGTGGGTAATCTCAAGTGTTTTCAGATCTTGTTCCACTTGTTCCATGTATCTAAGTTTGGGTCTTCCCTTTGACCTTCTCCCTACTGGTTTTTGCTGCATTATATGTTTTGGTGTTTCGGTCTCCAACATTCGTTCAACATGGCCCATCCAGCGCAGACGTCCGATCTTTATGGATGTTATGACGTCGGGTTCGTTGTATGCTGCTTATAGTTCAATTCCCAATGAAACACCCTGTATAAATAAGACACCAACATTAAAGGAAACAGATTAATTAGCCTAATGAGCCACAGTCTTAAGGTTTCCTAAGAATACTTCAGAACAGAATTAGATGCAAATGCGAAGAAGATCTCGATTATACCCAATTTGGTTTTAGAAATGCTATGGGGACTAGGGAGGCACTTTTTGCGCTAAATATCCTATTACAAAAATACCGTGATAAAAGATAAGATGTATTTGCATGCTTCGTGGACTTCGAAAAAGCATTTGATAAAGTACAGTATGAAACATGAATGCAGATGCTAAAAAGTATGGAAATAGATGACAAAAATATTCGAGTCATTAAAAATCTGTACTAGAATCAAACTGCTATCGTAAGAATAATTGGAGATAACTACACCAACGATAGCTCCATATAACGAGGGGTAAGACAAGATTGCATTGTGTCCATAACAAATAATATTTTGGCTGAAGTATTGGATTTCAGAAAGTTGAGTTCACAATGGGTGCTGCATTCGCTAACAATTGATCAAAAACACATCCGAATGCGACTTTCTCAACAACATTTAGAGCGTTTTCGAAAGGATAAAATTGATATTTTGCGTCAATTCATCACTACGGATTAGACTAGGGTCCAATACCATGATCCTGAATCAAAAAGAAAGAGTAGTGTGAGCCTGGTTCTTCGGATTTAAAACTAGTTCGTGTCTAGAAATCGGCCAAGAAGGTGTTAGCATCAGTTTGTTGGGATGCGAAAGGAATTTTATTTGTCGTTTACTTGCAAACTGGTAAAACAATAAATTCTGAATATTATTGTAACCTTTTAGACCAGCTGAAGGAAAAAATAGTAAAAAAGACCCGATTTGCACAAAAAAAATCTCTTCATCAGGACAATGCACCGTGTCATATGAGCATTTTGACAATGACTAAAATCCATGAATTAAAGTTGTATTGCTGGAGAATCCATCATATTCACCGGATTTGGTCCCTAGCGACTTCCATCTGTTTCAATACCTAAAAAAATTCATGCGTGGAAAGTTTTTTATCAAATGATGAGGTGATAACAGCTGTAAAAGCGTATTTTGCAACCCTTCCAGATTTTCACTATAGAGATGAAATTCATAAATTGGAATTTCGTTGGAACAACTGTATTGATGTTCAGGGAGGCTATACTGTATAATAAAGTGTATTTCAAACCATAAAATTGTGTTTTTCGTAACATAATTTACGAAATCTCAGCATTAAAAAATATTAGACTATTTATTATGAATGTATTGATGTAAGTTATTGGTTAATTTCAAATAATTAAGTTAATAAAATTGATTATACTAAAACTATTGTTACAGTTTACGTTTTTCGTTTTTAGGGTAGTATGAGTTCTTCAAGTTATAATACACAACCGGTATCAGTACCTGTAAACATAAACTACAGTGATTCTGGTCTTCTCCAATCTAGTCCACAGATGGCTCATACTAGTATTAGCCCTCGTCCGTCTTCATCCGAAACCGATTCCGTTTACCCTAGTGGAGGAATGTTAGAAATGAGCAATGGTTATCCGAACTCTGCCTCTCCAATGGAGGGATCTCCATCACCTGGACCCTCCCCCGGTCCGGGTCTTAGCACGTCCAAACAACATCCAAAACAGCATTCGCCAGGACCAAGATCTAATCTTCGAGTAGTTATACCAACACCTTTGGGACCAAGTATTACCACAGATGAAGTTTCTTATACAGAAGTAAGTGTTAAGGTCAAGTTGATGATATCTTTATAATTGTGTGAATTTATTTTAGAACCCTGGTTTATCTAGTTATCCGAGCGCCTTGACATCTTTTGGAGCTCAAGATTTTAGCATGGGTTCAGATATTAGTCTGGCATCGATGTCTTGGAGCCATCAGATACCTACGTCTCTCACACATAATACTTCATGCCTTCCCCACCTTGCAGTTTCTAGTAGTACTCCTCCGCCTACTTCGTCATCCCCGCTTCCTGTGAAGATTAAGAGTGAACCTATATCACCTCCCAGAGAGCATCACCCGCATCTGACTACAGCCGTCCACCATTCACATGTTCAAACGTTAAATCTGACCCACAGGTAAGAAATTTTATATACATTAGTTTTATCGTCCTCAATAAACAATAAAGGAAAAATAAATATTGACGAATTAAAAAAAATAGTTTATTTATTTGAGTTATGATTCTTTCAGAAGCTCCTATATCACCAAATCACCATATATTACTCCTATTTCTGACATTTTGTTCGGAGGTATTTCTCTTGAAACACCACACTGGCAAGGCGGGTTGGTAGGTTTTTATAAATTCAGCCGCTTATTGTGAGTACCGACGCTGTTTGAAGCCGCCCGCTCTGCGTCAGATGCTTGTAGGTTTTTGATCTTATATTATCCCTAAAATCAAGGCTTGCCAACTCCGCCTTCTTCGCCGTACCGAAAGTATTCTTGGTCGCCTTGTATGCCGTTCTGGGCTTCATCCGTGACCCTGGACAAGGGACCCTTAGCAGGTGATAGCTTCCCGGGTCAAGAAGCTCCTGGAATCTGCGGAGGGCAGCGATTGATTCACTTACCCTGATAGGACTATCCAATAGAATCCAAGGGTCTCCAAAGGAGTTCCTATTCGCTACCCTTAACCACATCTATAAAATGTTTACCCGAATAATTACGACAAGACTAGAAGAAAAGTTGGATTTCTACCAGCCCCGAGAACAAGCTGGCTTCCGCTCAAAATTCAGAATAAACGATCACCTACAAACAGTAAAAACCTTAATAGAAAAATCAATAGAATATAACAGATCACTGGTACTTATCTTCGTAGACTTTCACAAAGCCTTCGACACCGTGGAATTAGACAGCGTTATAACTGCTCTGAACAATAGTAGAATAGACCACCGGTTTACAAAGTTAGTACAAACGTTGTACCAAAACGCCACAATGCGTGTAAAACTTTCAGAGAGGTTCAGGGTTGGCAAGGGTGTATTTCAAGGCTGCGTAATAAGCCTCGTTATGTTTAACATACATGGAGAAGCTATTATGCGTGAAGCAATCTCAGAATGGGAAGGGGCATATCCATTGACGGCAGAAGAATCAACAACTTGAGGGACTCCGATGATTAAAACATTTTTCACTGAATCCTTGGAAGAATTGACGGATCTGTTAGGACGAATAGAACGAGTGAGTTTGGCACTACTGTCTATAAATAAATCACAAACAAAGATTATGGTCATAGATAGAAGAAATAACAACCAGTCAGACATTGTCAGAATCAATGACATCGAAGTGGTAAATAAATTTGGGTATCTGGGCGCCCTCGTAACCAATTCCGGAGGATACACCAAAGAAATAAAAAGAAGATCAGCCATGGCCAATGGAGCAACTCCAAAGCTCACTAAAGTATGGAAAAGCCACAACATTACCATTGATATAAAGATAAGGCTTGTGCAAACCATGGTCTTCTCCATTTTTTTACATGGATCTGAAGGCTGGTCTTTGAAGGAAGTTGGTAAACACATATTAAACGAGTTTGAAATGTTTCGCTGGCTAAGAATATTGCGAATACCTTGAACCGCAAGAAGAACCAAGTCTATTCTAAAGCGCTGGTTTCCTCGAAAGCGGCACCGACAAACTGCGACCGTAGCACTGCGATGAATTACGTCAGATTACGGTGAAAAATTCAAGGTTCTTCACTGCGGCAATGGAATGTGCAAACTCAGCAAGCGGTGGCTTCCAACGCATCCTTGGAAACCACCGCTATTATTTTGCATGGTACAGTTTTTTATGACGTCATTCATCGCAGTGTTACGTTCGCAGTTTGTCGGCACCGCTTTCGAGGAAACCAGCGCTTTAGACAGCTGCACGTTGACGTTACAAGTAGGTTTCGAAACATTGTAACCGAAAAATTATTGTTTACTTTGGTCATGTGGTGTGTAGAGATGGTCTAGAGTAGAGAAGCTGAAATGGCAGGGGATGGTGCAAGGAGGGAGAGCCCGGAAAAATTATTGTTTACTTTGGTCATGTGGTGTGTAGAGATGGTCTAGAGTAGAAAAGCTGAAATGGCAGGGGATGGTGCAAGGAGTGAGAGCCCGGAGAAGATCACCAACAAGGTGTGTGGACCAAATTACAAAAGAGGTCGGTGCTCCACTAGATTTGATTAGATTATGTGAGGTCGTTAAGGCTATGGATCCTCTCAGCACTTCGACCTATAAAGATCTTTTATGCATACCTTAATCTAGTTAAACTCTAGGATGCCAATACTTCTGATGAAATTGATTAGCATCCTAGGTGACTTGTTTCCTATGTCAGAGGGCGTTAGGGTGACCTCTTCTAGGAATTTTAGTAGTTTACAGTGCTACGCAATTGCATAGAATGTGTTCTGCCGTTTCTTTTTCGTTGTCACAGAAACGACAGTTCTCACTATCTGATTTGCCCATTTTTTTGAGATGATATCTCGGAGGGCAGTGACCAGTGAGAAGGCCAGTGATCATTTTTATACCTTTTTTACTCATTTTGAGTAGGCGGTTTGTTGCACTAGGCGACACCTTTATGAGCCTTTTTGCTTGCCTTTGTCCTGGTGTGTTGGACCAGTATAGTTGTAGTTGATTGAGTTCCCAGGTCCGAAGTTTCTCTCTGATGTGGCTTTTTGGTAGTCCACAGAAGGGTTCTGGACCTTGGAATGGGGTATTGGCCCCTTCTTTGCGAGGCTATCAGCTTCCTCATTTCCTACAATTCCCTTGTGACCTGGCACCCACATCAAAGTTACTTTGTTGCGTTCCACCAGCTTCTTAACGGCCGGTTTCACAAAGTCAAGTTAAGAGATAACCAGAGGTCACCCCAATATATTATAATGGGGGAACCTCTGGTTATCTCTTAACCACAAGTTAACTTTACTTTGTGAAGCCGGCCGTAAGGGATTGTTTACATTCCCAAACCAACTTTGACTTACAAGTAAATAGGTAAAAAAGGCAAACAGGTGTATGTTTTCAAAAAACTTTTGATAGTGTGTAAAAAATATTTTATTATCAGCTAAGTACTTTCAACACATAACGTGCCATCATCGGAGCTTCCTAAAAGGACATATTTAAGATAAGATTTTTTTTATATAAAAAATGAGTGAAAAACTTACGTCTTCTTATAAAACCTTCATAGAAGAGCAATTGCTACACGACACAATAAAAAACATGGATACTGGGCAAAAGCCACAGATATAGGGTATAATAACCCTTTAAAGTGAATAAAATCACATCTTCTTTTATTAATTAATAAGACAACATGGCTGAGTCAAACCATTTTGGGCCCACGTGAACAGCAGATCAGCTGAGGAAGACTGTCATTTATTAAAATGATAAAGAAGGAACTACAATCTTATGCGACCTCTATGTTCATAAATATTAATTAAAAATTGAAAATGACTAAAAAGCCATGTATAGGTTAAATGAATTTAAAGTTAAGATACTAAATTTTAAAGTTAAATTTTCAAAAAATTTATATTATTACTATTGAAGTGAAATGTTAACGTGTATATTAAAAGTTATCAAAATTCTTCCAAAAACAAAACTGTTATAGTTTGACCAAGTGTAGAAGAAGTTAGATGAAATCATACCTAGGAGAAATATCATTTGACAAGCTCAGAGTTCGAAAGCTGTTATTAAAAATTAAAAATCTTATTGATTAATTCAGACAAATAACAGATATTTACTTGTTTACAAATATGTAAACAATGAACGAAAACTCAAGAATACCTAAAAGTAATGTTCAAAAAACTTTCATAAATTGTTGGGTATACTGTATACTAAACCAAAATTACTAAAGAAATTTCTTAAAAATAGGATCAAATTTACAATTTAATTGAATCTGGGTGTTAACACAGTTTGGAGGGTTTCTTTTCATTTCTCTACTTATTTCTAGATCTTCTAGTAGATTCATTTTGGTATAGTTATTATTAGGTATGCTGTGTAAGATCCTACTATCTCTTTGTGGACTAAAGCTATGTTTCGATGCATGTAAATGATGACCAAAGCTAGATTTATCGATCTTTGACAGATGCTCTTTGATACGAGTATCCAAAGGTCGCATCGTTCTACCCACGTAGGTCACAGGACATTCACCACATGACAATTTATAAATGCCACTTTTTGAAGTTTTTTTAATTTTGTCTTTAGTATGAGAAAAAACTGACTTGATGTTATCTTTGCATTTAAATGAAAGTTTTAAGTTAGGAATGTTCAATATTTATGAACATAGAGGTCGCATAAGATTGTAGTTCCTTCTTTATCATTTTATAAATGACAGTCTTCCTCAGCTGATCTGCTATTCACGTGGGCCCAAAATGGTTTGACTCAGCCATGTTGTCTTATTAATTAATAAAAGAATTTAGATGTGATTTTATTCACTTTAAAGGGTTATTATACCCTATATCTGTGGCTTTTGCCCAGTATCCATGTTTTTTATTGTGTCATGTAGCAATTGCTCTTCTATGAAGGTTTTATAAGAGGACGTAAGTTTTTCACTCATTTTTTATATAAAAAAAATCTTATCTTAAATATGTCCTTTTAGGAAGCTCTGATGATGGCACGTTATGTGTTGAAAGTACTTAGCTGATAATAAAATATTTTTTACACACTATCAAAAGTTTTTTGAAAACATACACCTGTTTGCCTTTTTGACCTATTTAGAAGTGTGTACAAGTCTTACAGTCTTTTCCAATTAATTAATTAATTACAAGTAAATGACTTTAGAGCCTTTAAGGCAGCTTTGCTGTCTGATAAAATGAAGACTTTTGCCCTACGAGTGTCTCGGTTGAGACATTCTTGGGCACTAATCTGTATGGCATGTATTTCTGCCTGAAAGATAGTTGGGGCGTTTCCAAGAGATTTGGATAGCCTGAAATTCCGCCTAGTAACTCCCACTCCTGCCCTTTCATCTATCTTAGATCCATCCGTATACCATACGAGTGAACCTTCGGTGCTCCACTAACCTGTGCTTCAGAGTTGCAGAGGATAGAGAAAGATGGAGACAGTTAAGAGAAATCATTGATAATTCAAGTAAACCAACAAAAAGTAAATTTTGGGGACGCCAACAAGATAAAAAATAAAAACTTAATTCAAAAAAGTTAACAAGACTTTAAAAATAGGTAGCTAGAGAATTTACCAAATATTATAGTGATTTACAATTATTCTGATCTCCCATTGTCTCAAATCTTCAGTGGTATCTTCTTCTTCTTCTATATTGTGGGTAATAATAGTCTTTCCAACAGGATCTCCAATAAGGCTATCCACCAATGAAATTAAGAAAGTATGTACCGAACTAAAAAACGGTAAAGCACCAGGACCTGGGGGGATTCCAGCCGAGCTAATAAAAAACGGAACTCCAAGACTTTATGAGCACATAAGGAAACTACTACAAAGATGCATCGACAACAAAGAAGTCCCACAAGAATGGAAATTATCGTATATGTCAGCAATATACAAAAAAGGAGATCGAAAACAATGTGATAACTACAGGGGTATTTCCGTTACACCAACAATCAGCAAGATATACGGAAGGATCTTAAAAAACCGAATAGAAGACGAATACAAGGAAATGGAGGCAGAAGAACAAGCAGGATTTAGAGCCGGAAGATCTACAATTGACCACCTTTTTGCAATCACACAAGTCATGGAAAAGAAAACAGTGGTTAACCAAGAGATTCATTTCGTATATATTGATCTGAAAAAAGCATACGACAGTGTACCTTTGGTAAAGTTATGGGAGGCAATGAAGAATACAAATATAAACATAGAAATCATAAAAATAATTAAAAAATTTTATAACAACACGACCACGAGAATTAAACAAGGAAACAAACTCACCGACGGATTTCTGACAAATAAAGGGCTCAAACAAGGATGCTGCCTCTCTCCAACACTTTTTAAAATATATTTAGAACAAGGTCTTAAAAATTGGAAACGGAAATGCAAGAACATGGGACTCCCACTAAATGACCATATACTATATACTCTTTGTTTCGCAGACGACCAAATACTAATAGCACAAGACTACGATGGTATATGTTACATGACAAGAAAGCTAATAGAGGAATACAGGAAATGGGGACTAGAGATCAACATAAGAAAAACCAAATATATGAATATCGGTGGAACGCAGCTGATACTAGAAGGAGGAGAAACAATCAATAAATGTAACGAATATAAATACCTGGGTATGAAAATCACGAATGATGGAACACTGGACGGAGCCATTAAAGAACGAAATACTCAGGGCAGGAAAGCAATTACGCTCCTAAACTCCGTACTCTGGGACAAGCAGATAAAAAACCAAAACAAGAAAAAGATCTATAACTCCGTAGTGAAAAGCATCATAACATACAGCTGCGAAGTATGGCCTATAAAGGAAAAAGCAAAACGAATGTTAGAGGTCACCGAAATGGATTTCTGGAGAAGAGCTGCAGGAAGATCAAGAAGAGAACATGTCACCAATGAACGAATACGAGAAATAATGAAGGTCACACATACAATAAATGACGAAATCAATGAAATACAACTGCGATGGTTTGGTCACGTACAAAGAATGCACGAAGACAGAATTCCAAAACAAATACAAAACTGGAAACCGCAAGGTAGAAGAAGAAGAGGTAGACCGAGGAAAAGTTGGCAGGCAGGAATAAACAAAGCCATGGATGAAAGAGGTCTGCAAGTAGATCAGTGTGCGGACAGAGAGGAATGGCGAACGGGTATCGGAAGACGGAGAACGTTGTAAACCGATAATATATATAGTCTTTCCACATGCGTCAGGGTGGAAATTTATAATATCTGGTAGGTTTTATGTTCAGCAGCATGTTTAATGATGATGCAAATACTAAAAGAAGCAGTAATTAACCACGATCTACTTCTACAGCCTATTTATTTACTATTTACTTGTACAATTATTTATTTAAACCTAGACTAAATTATATTTAACAGAAACCGGTATTGTATACTTTCGTAACAAAATTACGAGATTATTCGGATAAACAGTCGAAACCTATTGAAGACCTAGTTAGTCTAGTCGCAACATAGGGGGTCCCGCGGGCACTTTTAGGTCGCCGCTATTTGACGGTGGTATTATAGGTTTTTTGGGTCGCTGAATCCAATGGAAGTGGTCTGGAAGCCCAAATGTGGTGCGTTTAATTGTTATTAACAAATTATGGTAAAATTATGTGTTTTTCAGGAATTATTAGAAGCCCTGTAAATAAATCGATAGTGTTAAAGTCTTCTCTGGTGTATCTTTGGTCGCTGAATCGAATGCGACTAGTCGCGATTACTCAAAATATGTTCTTATTTTGTTAATAACAAAATAATTGTTTATTCGCCTAAAAGCTCGAAATGCGCTATTTACAGCAAGTTTGTAGTTTTTTCATAGTATTTTTATAAGCTAAATCGATTGCCACTAGTCGTGATAGCTTAATCCACGTTCCGACTTTGTTATTAATAAATTATTGCAAAAATAAAGGTTTATCGTACGTTCACTCACGGTTTTTGCTCTGAATTTTAAAAAACCACTTAGATTGACATGAAATTTGGCATACACGTAGCTAACATGTCAAACAAAACAAGTGATATTGTGCCGATGTCTGCTTTTCCCTGGGGGTGAGTTTCGCCCCTTTTTGGGGGTTAAAAAAAGAAACCTTTAAAATAAGTCCGGAAGTGGATAAACTGATTAATTCTAAGCAACTTTTGTTCTATACAGTTTTTTCACTAAGTCAATACGTTTCGAGTTACTTGGTTTTTTTGTTGAAAAATGAACATATTCACTTGCAAAAACTCGAAAAGTATTGACTTAGTGAAAAAACTGTATAGAACAAAAGTTGCTTAGAATTAATCAGTTTATCCAATTCTGGACTTATTTTAAAGGTCTCTGTTTTCACCCCGAAACGGAGTGAAACTCACCCCTAGGGTAAAATCACACATCGGCACAATATCACTTGTCTTGTTTGACATGTTAGCTACGTGCATGCCAAATATCATGACATTCCAAGTGGTTTTTTAAAATTTAGAGCAAAAACCGTGAGTAAACGTACTATAAACAGTTATTTTTGCAATAATTTATTAATAACAAAGTCGGAACGTAGTTTAAGCTATCACGACTAGTGACAATCGATTTAGCGTATAAAAATACTATGAAAAAGACTACAAACTTGCTTTAGATAACGCATTTCGAGCTTTTCGGCGAATAAACAATTATTTTGTTATTAACAAAACAAGAACACATTTTGAGTAATCGCGACTAGTCGCATTTGATTCAGCGACCAAAGATACACCAGAGAAGACTTTAACACTATCAATTTATTTACAGGGCTTCTAATAATTCCTGAAAAACACCTAATTTCCATTGGATTCAGAGACCCAAAAAACCTATAATACCACCATCAAATCGCGGCGACCTAAAAGTGCCCACGGGACCCCCTATGTTGCGACTAGACTAAGTGGAAGAAGGGGGTATGTGACATTGCCTAAAATTTTGAGTTTCCTAGTGAATGAAGGTGATATGTGACATCTCTATCATATGAAACTTACACTGTACCTCTAAAAAGCTTAATAAGAATCAAGAATGTTATTCTTAATGTACCTCTAAAAAGCTTAATAAGAATGTTATTAAGCGTTTTAGATGAACAGTGTAAGCCACATATCACCTTCATTCACTAGGAAACTCAAAATTTTAGACAATGTTATCCTTCTTCCAGTTAGGTCTTCTATTGAGAGGTTTCTGGAAGCCATTACGGCATCGGTTTTTGAAGAATACGTACATATTCAATGTTTGTTTCTTTATAATGACTTTGACTAAATATAATTGTGTCTTATATTATAATCCAGGGTAATAAGGTTTTTTCCATGACACTCGAGCAGCCAGGGTACTGAAGCGTTTTTTCGACAGGTAATACCTATAAGAGCAAATTGTAACTATTTCCTGCGTAGGATCTGGCGGCCATTTTTATTTATAAACAATTAAGTGTCAAAAAATGGCATTTTTCCCTTTTTTTTCAAATCAATGGAAAACAGCGAAACTTATGGTTTTTTTAGTACAAATATCTTTGAGGTTATCTAAAAAGCTTTAAAATGACGTATTACAAAGTTTGATATACTCGTTTATTGTTAATATAATTGCGAAAAAAGGTCGGAATTGCAAAAAAAATTAATTTCGCAATAACTGCTGTAAAAATTAGTGTACAGGTTTGAAATTTTTGTCAAATGAGGGTTCTTTGTTGCTTAATATGTGATAAAAATTTCAAAGCGATTCATTCAATTGTTTAAATTTTATTCAAATTGTTTATCCCAGAGAGCATTTTTTTACAATAACATAAGTCAGAAAAAAATGACGTTAGAACCATTCCACAGGTGTCAAATGAAAGAGCATGAGCTATATTTTCAACTTGGTTTAAAAAAAGCGAATAAAAAGTGCATTTAGTAGTAATAAATAATTATGCAAAAGTATCGTAAATCTTTCCTTATAAACTTTTTATTTTGTTATATAAGAAATTATATATATTTATTACAATTTTTTATCAATTATGATATAAATAACATTACTTGGTAGTTGTGCACTTAAAACAGGGTAAAAAAGTTAATTTTTTTGGAAAAAGTTATTCAAAAAGTTTATTAGGAAAGATTTACGATACTTTTGCATAATTATTTATTGCTAATAAATGCATTTTTTATTCGCTTTTTTTAAACCAAGTTGAAAATATAGTTCATGCTCTTCCATTTGACACCTGTGGAATGGTTCTAACGTCATTTTTTTCTGACTTATGTTAGTGCAAAAAAAATGCTCACTGAGATAAACAATTCGAATAAAATTTAAACAATTGAATGAATCGCTTTGAAATTTTTATCACATATTAAGCAACAAAGAACCCTCATTTGACAAAAATTTCAAACCTGTACACTAATTTTTACAGCAGTTATTGCGAAAATATTTTTTTTTTGCAATTCCGACCTTTTTTCGCAATTATATTAACAATAAATGAGTATATCAAACTTTGTAATATGTCATTTTAAAGCTTTTTCCATAATCTCAAAGATATTTGTACTAAAAAAATCATGTTTCACTGTTTTCCATTGATTTGAAAAAGAAAGGGAAAAATGCCATTTTTTGACAGTTAATTGTTTATAAATAAAAATGGCCGCCAGATCCTACGCAGGAAATAGTTAAAATTTGTTCCTATAGGTATTACTTGTCGAAAAAACGCTTCAGTACCCTGGCTGCTCGAGTGTCACGAACAGGGTATATTTTTGTCTTATTACCCTGGCCTATTATGTGGTTTTGATAATATGTTTTTTGTAGTCATCACCCTCGACCTAGTTCGGCTGGACATATAACACCTACACCTAGAAGTGTGACTCCTACCAATCTGCCCTCCCCTACAGGAACTACGAGCAGTGGTACAGACTACAGCGATTCAGTGCAGATGCATAAACGGCCCAGACTTACGGACTGGCCGTCGTAGAGCCAATTGCTTTTATCACATATTCTCAACTTCGTAGGACACTAAGTGCCATAGTGATACACTATATTGTGGATAATTTGACTATAGTGTTACTGTTTCAATTGCCAATTATCATCATTCATGTGATAAACTACGAGTCTTGTAGAGCAATTCATTATTAATATTGCTGAACTGAGAAAACTTTATAGTGAAAAGAATTTTTGTAGAGAGAATATAAGGTTTTTACAAGGATTCAGAGTGTGTGTGCGTGGTGAATTTCAAACATCTGTAAAGTACATACTCTACTCTCGAGTCAACACAACACATGTACCACTATATAAGTAGGTACGATTTTTTTTATTAATTATTCTTCAATTTTTTTAGTCATTTTCTGAGTCATCGAATCACTAGACTTGGAAATCAAATCTCATATTTGCGACCTTTTATAATCTGCTCATTGTATCATATTTATTAAGAATTCTTTCTCTTATAAAACTTATCACAAATTTCTTATTTTGTAGATATGTAACTTATACAATATGCCCATGCCTTACACAAAAGAAGCCTAGTGGGAAAATCACCAACAATATTAAAAATTCTTCTCACAGGAACACGCAAATCAGTAGCTATAAAAATAGCTAGATACATATTCATATATAGTAGTGAAAGGGTAGCCTTTGCTGACAAGTTATAAACAGAAACGTAGCATGTTTGTTGGGGTAGCAGTACAAAATAAGCAATCACGCGTACTCGTTAAAATGTTTATTCCAAGTTTTCGAGTGTGTATACACTCATCGTCAGGGAAAAATTACATAAATAATAAATTACAATTAATATTAAAACAATATGTATCTAGTACTTTTTGAGGTTAAGTCATTGTGGGTGTCTTATGGTAACATTGGTTAAAAAGACATATGTCTAAAATCATTGTTTACACTTAAAAATACTACAAAACAGTTTATTGATAGCTTTGTTCGCGGAGGTGGTCCCTGATTAGTTTTCGACAGGTTTCGGACCAATTAGGGACTATCGTGCGCACTGACATGGTTAGTTATTAGTTTACAGGTTTCAATTCTCCGCAAACCATTTTGGGACATTTCTTACTGTTTCTAACCTCAAAATACACAAACATTTCTAACCCTACCAAACAGTATCTTATGGTTTTGCGCATGCGAATCAGTGATGATGAGTGTATACCAACATACTCGAAAGCTTGGGATATAATTTTCAATGTTACATACATTACATCATTAAAAAAGATTCTAAAACGCATTTTGTTTGAAAAATCGTAAAATTTAAACGAAATGAAAAAATTCAAATCTGGGAATATTAAATTAGTGAAAACACTGATTAATTTTGCTTTGTAGCTGTTATTGACAAATGTGTTGTCAACCATCGGCCATTTTCCTACTAGACTCCTTCCACAGATATGTGGAGCATCCTGTGTATTACTGATTATCTAAACTCTTATTATTTTATATTTCGAAAATATAAAATATCTAATGAGAATTGGATCACAATTTTAATTGAAAATACGTTTAGATTTCAATTTCGGAAATGTAAACGTCAAATATAACTTATTTTCAATTAAAAATATGGTTAATTCGCATTAAATCCAGTAGATAACATAGAGATGTCACAAGAAATTAGTCTCAGAACAATGTTGAAAAATATAGTTGAAATTAACACGCTGGAGTCAGTTTTCATACTAAGACAGTGTAAATAAGCACGCTTATAACTTTTAGGTACTAACTTTTTGCTAAAGTAGATATTTTATCCAACTAAAGAAAGTCTTTCAGTTTTAATTTTTTTTTATTTTTCACTAAACTATTGGCCAGTTTTTTTTTCGTTGTTAGAGTTATATTTGTTGTAAAGTATTTTGAATTTATCAGTTTACAAAATCGTGATAAATTAGAAAACTTACATATTTTCTGTATATTAATTGAAAAGTAAATTTAGTAGAATTAAACTGTTTAGTTTAAATGTCTAAATTTCAAAAACAAATGTACATACCACAAAAATTTCAATTAGGTTTAAATTTTAAATTGGAAGATGAAGGGAAAGAATTCTTGTGTTTGTTGATTCCTAATCATATTTTATTAACAGAACTCGTTTTGATTGTTAGTATTTTATTATTGTATGTAAAACACATACACAATTGGAATATGTATATTATATAAATATATTTTCACCATTTTAACCATACTCTATATAAGCAAGGCTACCTCTAGTGTTTAAAATGCAGCTTGATCATTAATGTAGGGTGCAGTAATTATTAATAACGGTATTTTGTATATGCTATATTTAAGGCAACTGAATGAGTGCCTTGTGGATTGATTTATTGTCGGATGAACAGTATTTTTCTTTGGGTGCTATCTTCACTTCAAAGCAATGCTACCTCCCAAGACTTTCAGCTCTAGATGCATACATGGCTATTGCCTTAAAGATCGAGATAAATAAGTCAATAACTGTCTAGAATGCATTTACCACCAATAGGCCTTTTCATCATGTGATGAGCGCATGCGCAGCTGCCATGTCTTTTTTACAGTTTTGATCAACAATAGAAAGGTTAGGCATCAGTAGACTTCGTTGTTCCCACTCGTACAAATCATCATTCAATCTTCACTTGTCCGTAGCTGGACATAGATCTCACTCATAATTTTCCAACCGTTGTCGGTCAGTTTTGCCCTTTTACATATATATTTCAAAAGCACAGTGAACAGTTTCGGTGATATGGTCGCCCCCGTCGTACTCCACATTGTATCGGGACCACTCCTTCAGATGTCATAATACTTACTTACTTTTATTCCTCTTCACTCCATGCGGAGCATAGGGCGTCAACTGTCTGCCTCCATTCTGTAATATCCTTTGCACTAATCTTTATTTCTGCCCAGGTTTTCCCAATAACATTAATTTCTTTCTCGACACTTCTTTTCCACGTTTCTACGGGTCTACCTGGTCTTCTCTTGCCATGGGGTGGTATTCTAGGGCTTGCCTCGCTATGTCTGTATCAGGTCTCCTTAGTGTGTGCCCCGTCCAACTCCATTTCCTTTTGCATATTGTCTTAGATATAGGTTCCTGGTTAGTTCTTGTCCATAATTCTTGGTTTGATATGCGGTTTGGCCAGTAAATGTTAAGAATCTTCCTTAGGCATTTATTTATAAACACTTGCATCTGTCCGATACATTTTCTTGACACTTTCCGAGTTTCTAGTCCGTATAATAACACAGTCTTCACGTTGCTGTTGAATAATCTTATCTTGGTTTTACTTGTCATCTGACGTGAAGACCACATTTACCTTAGCATATTGAATGCGTTTTGAGCTATTCCTATTCTCCGTTTTACGTCCTCCTCCGTCCTCCGTTGTTGTTCAAAATACTGCCCAAGTAGTTAAATTTCTCTACCGTTTCTAATTCCGTGCCTCCCAGTGATATTCCCATTTCTCTTGGTGTATTTATTTTGATTATCAATATGTCATAATAATAATCGATTAAAATAATTTATTTGCCAATTGAAGCACTTTTTCTTTATAAGCGTGTTTCTTTTTTTTCAATAACTAGACTTTCGTATTTTTTATCTTCATTATATGTTCAGATGCACTTTGTGATGAAAAGACCTATTGACAAAAACAATATTTTGGAGGTTGTCTTTGTAATTTTATGTAGGTGTTGCATTTTTCTAAAGTTTGTTGTTTTTTCGAATTATGTATCTGCAATGTTGGAAATCTTGGGCATATCCAGGCATGCATTATTTTCCAAATTAATACATTTTTTCATTAATTTGTTATGTCAAAAAAAAATTATAATTTTTATTGTGCTGACGGTTATTATCAGGTGTTAACAGACACTTGCTGACTTAAAAAAGTAATAAATAAGAATAAATAAACTTGACAATGTATTTTTCTACCGAAATTGTTATAAAGTGGTCAAGATCATAGCCAGTAAAATAGTATTTTTATAGAATATCGACCATAAAATTGTCAGTTTCATATACTACTAAAAAATAAAAAGAAAATGTCTTATTAATGGCTCATTTAGCTTGAAATTATTGTTGTATATATGTTGCTAATTCACTGCAAACCGTACATACTATACTTGTTTTACGCAAGTATATTCTTTTAAATATTTAAAGTCATTTTAATACAATGTTTTTTTTACCACTAAATGGTAGCCTTGTAAAAATTAAAGCCAATGTTTCTCAATCTGAAGGAAACATATATCTATATATAGTGCCATTATTTTCATGTAATTATTAGTGTCTTTTTTATAAATGTTTCTAGAAAATATCATATTTAAAATGTACACTTGTTATATTAGTGAGGATGCAGCCACTAACAACTACAGAGTCAGCTGAAACAGCCTAAAAAATTTGAGAGATAGATACATTTTTAAGAATGCAACTGAAAATGATATAGTTAAAGTACGCCACTCCTTCCACATTTGCCTTAATATATTGTAATATAGCTAATCATATTGTCCCAAAAAAACTCAGATGGGTCGTCATATACTTCCTTAAGTAAAAAGAGACAACTCCAGTCACTTATATTGCTACTCGTAATATGTATCAGGTTGAGTTCTATTTCTGGCAGGGAATTGAAATTGTGGATGGTACAATGGTTTATATTTATTATTGAGTGTATCTCCTATATTTTTTTTACTTGGAGAAAATTCTGTCTGCAGTAATCAGTTTTTTCCAACATTTTAGTTAGACCAATATTCATATTATAAAGAACTAAAAAACTCGAATCTTAACTAGAAGATATCGCTCTGAATGGCTTGATTGAGCTTGTATTTACAGTTTACTTTAATCTCTATTGAGACTCACTCAATGCATACTTCGGTGTATTATTTCTACATATTATGGCATTACATATTATTATATATAGTATGGCAACATACTAGTCGGTGCGTTTTGTTTCATTTCAATCTTCTTACAAGTCTATCTGATGCTGGATAGATTATGAAACTCGTGTACGAGAATGGTAAAAGCCTTGAATTGAATCGAACCGTCTATACAGGGTGTCCCCGAAAATAGTTCCTTCCTTTAAGGTGTAGATATAATACACAATTTAGAACAAAAAAGTTTTATAACATTTTTTCCTAAAGTTAACCGTTTCCAAAAAAATTGTTCTCCATATGAGTAAATTTTTATTTTCATAAATTTGTATGACCTGGCAACATGGCGTAGAAGAACCTGTGACTGTGAAATTTAATCTAATGGAACCCCTTGTTTATTTACTATTTGAGTTGTGATTTTTAGGGTTGTTGACATCCCTAGATGTAGGCATCTACCTGCAAAATAATTATTTCTTGCTTTAATAATGTGGCATTTTTGCTATTAATATCCGAATTAATTAAGGTTTTGGATTAAGGCTCGAAATTTTACATAACTTATAACTTTTACTTAAGTACATAACTATGGTTCAATTTCTAAAATGTAATTAATGCTCTTAGGAAAAATGATTTGTATCTAATGTTTTTCTGAAATCTATTGAAATATGGAATAATTTTAAACGAATTGATAAAATGTCAATAATTTACAATAAGAAACACTTTATCTTTTAACTAAACTAGTAGGTATTATGTATTTATTGTATTTCTTAAGCTTTAAAAGTGTTGAATGCAAGGGTTTTAACTGAATTACATAGTTTACAGTGGAAATTAATTACAGACAACGTTTAACTATTACCACATTTGACGTCGTGTTTGCACGTCTTCAAGAAGTACCGGCAAAACATTTTGCAAAAAATTTATAGGCCTCTCCATTTAGTGTTCTGGGTAACTAATAAAATATTGTACCCTTTACCCTTTCTGTATCCTTTACAAATTCCTCGTTGATAAGAAATACCTGTTCTTTTTGAATAAAACTAAATTACCCCAAATATCAAATTTCAATAACATCAAGCAATGGTTTCTTTCTTGCTTTGATGGCATTCTTGATTTGTTTGATATGAGGGGACCAGGACGGGGTGAAAAAATGTAAACACTAGCCATTTGGTTGATATTTACATTTTTACTTTACTACCTACCAGATACAAATGACCTACAAACCTACTATTTTTAAATGTGTCAACCTTTAGCTTTTGTGTTGCACGGTGTTGCCAGACTTCAATTTGCATATCAAAATGTATTTTCGTTTTTTGTTCAAACGGCTGAATTTAGAAAAAAATGTTATAAGACTTTTTTTGCTCTACATTGTGCCTTCTATCTATACCTTTAAGGAACGCATCATTTTCTTGGACACCCTGTATATATTATTAATCTCTCTAATATAACCTTGATTCTTGATTTAAAGACACAAAGGCAAGATACAAACTTGTTTATCAACATAGCCGGATCTTTTAAGGTGTCCCACTGACTTCAGTGCGCATCTCTTACAATTATGTGCCATTTTGTAGACATTTTATTTTTAGTCTTACAGTATGCCGTATGCCTCACCTGTCTAATATATTTAATGGGAATTTACCATAATTTTAATTGAAAATACGTTTATTTTCACGTCTCAACATCAAAAATCCTTCTCAAAATACATAACTTGATTTAATCCAAATCTCTTTCCTGGAGCATTCTTTTGATGTCTGGAAACAGCCACTAGTAGGTGGTGGTCAGACCTGAAGAGTAAGGTACTCGTGGAAGCAATTGAAAGTGCAATTATGTCTTCATTTGTGCCATTTTTGCAATTTTTTCTTTCAAAAGTATCAAAAAACATTGTATAATCTTTGTGAAGGTTAAAGATTGCCGAAAAGAGCTCTAGATAATGAAATCCAGGGTGAAGGACCACAGGAAGGCCACGGAATAGGTAGGGGGAAGTTTGGAGGTATAGTTTGGAGGAAGCTTGATTTGGGCTGTAGTGTCATTGGGAGAAGGCAATATTCATTTCAGACAACATATCTTCCTTGTAAGGTGTTACAGTGATTTCAGCGTTTCTAAAACAATTTTGTGTCTTTGTATCGAACAATTTAGTTGTGGCGTCAAAATATGCGTTAGTTTTTGCAATAATCTCATGGCTTGATGTCATTCTCTTTCCTGGATTATTTATTTGAGGTCTGGAAGCAGCTGGTAGCCAGATCTGAACAATCATTTCATTTATTTTGTCTCCGTTACCTTTGAGATGCTCCATTGTCTTGGTGAAAGGCAGTTTTTCTTCTAAACGTATCAATGTTATGGCACAGCATGATAATTTTGATTTTGTTTAGCTGTTTGAAGCACTCCTGCCTGCAGTCTCCTATTGAACTAAGTTGCTTGATTATGCAGCTAGGAAATACATCTTCTTACTAAACACTCCCTTAAATAACAACTACAGAAAACCATATCTCCCATTATTTCTCTTCATCGGTCCAAAGTACTCTTATTTCCTGAAATGAATGTCGACTCGATTCAAATTCTCTGTTTAACCCAGGTATGACAATACCAAAAGGCACCGTTAGGAAAATATTCCAATTTACGGTTCAGGGAACCTGTATAAATCGAGTCTTTGTACTCTAATACAGAGTATGGCATTAGTAAAATAGAAAATCTACGGTTTCGTTTTGATTTAAATTTGTCTCCTGCCCCCGATAGTACTATTTCTAGGTCTACCCGTTGTCAAGGAGGCTATGCAGAAGACAAATTCACACCAACACGTCCGTAGTTTCTCAGTATAAAATAAACTATTTATACCGCAGTATGGTTAGAACGCCCTCTAACGGGGAATAAGTGAAATGAATGTCGACTCGATTCAAGTTCTCTGTTTAACCCAGGTATGACAATACCAAAAGGCACCGTTAGGAAAATATTCCAACTTATTATTCCAATTCCTTTCTGTGGAAGACAGGCGAAAAAATTCATCATAGAATTTACACCAAAATTTACGGCAAAACTAATAGAAAATACAGAAAAACCGTCAAAGCCATAGTAGTTCTGCTACAGAGCACTGTAAGCTGAATAGGCAATTGAAGGTGATGGGACCTATGCAGATTCTGTTACCTAGAAGAAGATACAGACTTTGTGATTATACTTAACCATTGTTTTTGACGAAGTCCGATTTACTCGAGTTAGAAATTTTGTTTTATTAAAGATTCCCTTTTCAACAGTTTTTGGACCTAATTCTTTTAAAATAGTGATATGCTTCAAAAGTAAATCAGTTACCAAACTATATAAAATGTTACTGTGAAAATGTTGCATCTATCTGTTCAGTTTTTGCAGGCTGTTGTCTGAAACTGTATTGTACTATGCAGGACACTTTTCTTGTTATATACCACTGTATTCGTTGTGTTGTATTGGTGCTTTCCCCATTCTAATAGAGCAGTAGAAATTGTACATTTGTAAACAAAAACCAAAGAACCTTTATATTTGTTGTTAAAGATGTTGAATATCGGTCTGCAATTATGCAACAAAGATATTGCAATTTAGCTGTGGTTAGTACAATATTACCTTCCTAGTGACTTTAATAAGCTTAATTTTTTTGTTTTTTAATTAATACATATTACCATTAAAATATATTAGGATATGTATAATTTTGCTAAATTTATGTTATTTATAGAAAAACTATATCTAAATCTCGGTTATGTTATTATTTTTATAGCCTTTTGATTGAAGAAATGAGGAAATTGTTGTCTTGTATAAAGAATTTTATTATCACACAGTGTATGCTAAAGGTCTTCGTGCAAAATTATTTGAAACTAATTACTCCATTTATATTATTTATGTTTTTAATGTACTATTGTATTCTGTCTTCCAATTAATACCTTTATGGAAATGTTCTACACTTAAATAAGTTCTTATTCCGTATTTCCGAAAAGTTACTGTGGGTAAACTTTGTCAAATCAAAATACTCACTTACAGTACCATATTCCAATTTTTTTTGTCATAATTCTCTCCTGAGGAAGTGGAGAGATTCAAAATACATTTAAAGATTTATTTAGTACTACTTAACTAATACTTCTATTTATCCGAATTTGAGATGATTCCTTTTCATTTTCCTCGAATTGATTATAGCACTGTTTTATTAATCTACGTCAGACATGGGCCGGAGGGGCTACATAAAATAAAAACATTCTCTAGACAGGCCGAAGAAAAAATTAATATTTGTATTAGTGATAAACTTAACAAAATAATGATAAAAGATCATTATTTTATCACATATAAACAGAACTGGCCTTGAAAAAAGACGAAACTACCATTATACTCCACATCACCTGTCACCAAGAGGTGCTTTATAAGGGGGTTGTGAGGAAACGCAGAGGACGAAAAGGCAACAGAGGGAAACATTTAAAATACAGGCCTATGTAGCGTAATTTTTGGTGTTACTAAAAACCATGTCGCGAGCTTCAGTGAATAGCCCAGAGGGCTGCACTTTGCCTGTAGCGTAATTTTTGGGGTTACTAAAAACCATGTCGCGAGCTTCAGTGAATAGCCCAGAGGGCTGCACTTTGCCCATGTCTGGTCTACGAGAACAGTACTCGCATAGATTTTCAGAAGTCGTCACTCCATTGTAAATAAGATTATAGCTTCCAATGAGCGCCCAATACAGTATAACCTTTTGTGGAGTTTTGTTCCATTCCATTTCCAAAAATATATCTGTAACTTTCGCATTCTGTTGATACTTACATTTTCAGCTTCTTTGTTACGCCGAATTTAGTCGATGGTGCCTTCGTCTGTGTTAAAGGTATCGCTACCAGGTGTCAGCACTCTGTTTAGACAGCCCGGTAACCAGATACATGTAGTAAGTTGTTATACCAAAAATTCTTTGGTGGAAAAGCTTTGATTTTCTCAAAATTGAAGTCTTTAGGAGCACCTGTATAAATCTAGTCGTTTCTCCACAAAATTGCCACCATAACAGCTTTGAAAGCTGACGATAATATTACAAAAGTCAATACTTGATTGTTTTAAATAGTGAAATAACTTAACTGGAAATTTGCCATTGTGGTTTGATTCTTTTACAGCCCATTTACAGTAATAGTGCCTACATAATTAGTCAGTTTAGTTTTTTAGTTTTAAACAACAAAGTGTTCAAAATATAAAGAAATATAAGTAAGAATGTTATATCTATCATAAAAGTGTTGAAAGGTTAATGTTATCTTTATTGTACAGTTTTACAAAAGTATATTCCATTTGTGCCAATTCGGTAGTTTTAAGGAATTTGAATTTTGTTAATATTTACATGTATATGGTGTGAGTCTTCAGAAAACAAAAGAATTAAGCTTTTATGGATATGTCACTTCAGCACTTTCAAGAAATGCAAAACTAGATTTTCACAAACTCTTTTTTGTTATATTTACAGTCAAATGTACTATACCCACTGGCTGTTACGTGGTGTGTCCCCTATGACGGATAATATATTTCTTAGTTAATAAAATTAGTAAGTGTACAGAAACACATTACCCCAGTATATATAACAAACAGTAGTGACACTCGGCGACCTTGATGAAGTCACGCATTTTTTCCGCGCAGACAGATTGGGGCGAAAAGTCGCAGAACTCACTGCTCTTCTGCATAATTTCAATCTTAAAGGTTTGACTAGCAACTCAGGTGCGCAGTAGCACAGTTGCTGCTGGTTTAACCTTGTACATTAATTTTATTGTGTTTGCCTCTTGAAGCTGTTGGAACTACTGAGATCATTCAAAGATTTGATAATTTATTTGACCTATTTATATTTAATTCGTCTAATATTACTAATCCTAAGCACTACAATAGCGCTTTTAGTAATTTTGATTACCAGAAAGATTTTTCATTGAGCCAGTCCGGTCGTAAGTCGTAACTTTTCGCCTCGGATGACAGATAACAAAATGGCTGCCTCTACAAAACGAGACTACAAAAACTTCAAAGGTGCCGACGAGAGTGTCACTACTATTTGTTTTTAATACTGCGACTAAACTTCGGACAATATCAATAACTTACCAACTTTAGTTGTGATGTATGTATTTGAGAATGACCTTGTTAATATTCCTTGTATAAACGATATTATTAGGTAATGTTTGGTCTCCAACTACTTTTAAGAACATCCCCAAAGTAAAAGAGAATTTTTGATATGTTTTATATACTATTACAAATATTGTATTAGAATGACTAAAGTCTAAATATTGCCTTTCCGTATTTTGATACATCCATGACTTGCTATCGACTGTATCAACTTCAGATTTTATTAAAACTTTGTGACATTTATTGATATTGAAATGTCTTTAGTGATTCTGCATCCTAAAAGAATGTTTGTACTGGTATATTTAATTAAAAATATGTAGAAGGAAGTTACAAAACCTCCTCAAACTTTTTTTACGGCTCAAACTATAGTTTACACAGATATGCTAGATGAATAGTACAGTAGAGTCTCACAAACCCGGCCTAATATGGACCCAAAGGCGACCGAGTTAAAGAAATTGTTGAGCTAATATTAATTTGTTCATCATCAACCCATACGCTTCCACTGCTGGGCATAGGTCTCCCTCAACTCTTTCCATCTTTCTCTGTCGTTAGTCCATCTGGTTGGTGGGCGTCTTCTGTTCCGTAGTGCTTCTTGTCGTAGCCTCCACTCGACAATACGTTTTGTCCATTGATTGTCTGATAATCTGGCGACGCGTCCTGCCCAATTCCTCTTTAGCAACGCGATTCTTTCGATAGCGTCTGTTGTTTTTTTTTCTACGACGTATTTCTTCGTTTGGGATTCGGTCTCTCAGATGTGACGATAATATAATTTTATCGTCTAGAGTACGTCAATGAATTAAGTAAAACATGTTTTTGTACCGTCTTGGTCGATATAAAAGTCGGACCGAAAAGCTTAGTTGTTTATTATTCTTGGAGCGTTGATCGAAGAATAATAAACTACAGCGAGGTATAAGAGGTGAGTTTATGTAGGTAGTATTTCCCGACCATTTTCCGCTGTTGTTTTGGCGAGCTGAGCGAATCCGACAGTTTTCCTCTTACCTATCCTTATACGAGCGGTGATCGTATATCCTTAACATGTCTTTTCATCTGGCGAGCTGAGCGAGATTCCTTTTCTTCCCTTTCCTTATACATTCATGTCGTATTAATAAAAGCAATTCCTATTTCACGCGATCGTCAAAATCATTAATTCATGTACAAAATATCGTCACATCGGCCCGAGCAGAAAGCTCGATGCGTAGATTATAAATATATTTTATTAATGAAATTAACGAGTAATTAAGGCTAATTATCTTATCTTTTGTATGTTTTGATTCCAAATAAATATGTCTTCAAAAAGCGAACTCTTTTCTTCGACTGATTTAGTTACCTGGAGCAACAACGCAACGTCCTCGTTACATTGGCGCCCGAGCAGGGATCAATGGATCGTTTTTTAAGACATTTTTATTCGGAATCAAAACATACAAAAGATAAGATCATTAGCCTTAATTACTCGTTAATTTCGTTAATAAAATATAATTATAATCTACGCATCGAGCTTTCTATTCGGGCCGACGTGACGATATTTTTTACATTAATGAATGATTTTGATGATCGCGCGAAATAGGAATTGCTTTTATTAATACGATACGAATGTATAAGTAAAGGGAATCTCGCTCAGTTCGCCAGATGAAAAGACATATTAGGGATATACGATCACCGCTCGTATAAGGATAGGTAAGAGGAAAACTGTCGGATCGCTCAGCTCGCCAAAACGACAGCGGAAAATGGTCGGGAAATACTACCTACATAAACTCACCTCTTATACCTCGCTGTTGTTTATTATTCTTCAATCAACGCTCCAAGAATAATAAACAACTAGGCTTTTCGATCCGACTATTATATAGTCCAAGACGGTACAAAATCACGTTTTACTTAATTCATTGGCGTACTCTAGACGATAAAATTATATTATCGTCACACAGAGAGACATCCAACATCCGGCGCTCCATAGCCCTCTGAGTCACGCGAATCTTGTTCACTACCTTTTTGCGAGTGGTAATATTTCCGCTCTATAAGTGAGTACGGGTAACACACTGGTCGAAGATTTTCCTTTTGGTCCGATTATGGGTAAGTCCGATTTAAATACATAGTTTGATTTACCAAACGCTGCCCAGACTAATCCTATGTGACGTAAGAGCTCACATGTCTGGTTATCTCTGCCCAACCGAATTTCATGTCCTAAGTGCTTATACGATGCAGTCTGCTCAATATCCCTTCCATGAACAGCAAGAGTACCAGATTAGTCATTATTTGCGTCTTGTTCATGTTAATCTTTAGTCCGATCTCTAAGGAAGCGTGATATAATTTTTCCAACCAGCTATAAGGACTATATCATCTGCGAATCTCAAATGACTGAGCTTCTCTCCATTTATGTTGATACCATACTCGTTCAGATCTGCCTTCTTACAAGTATGTTCTAAAAGTGTCTCCTTGCCGTACATGGTATATGGAATTTATTTGTTTGTTGTTTGTGAGACTCTACTCTAATACCTATCTACTTTAATGGGAATTTAGATTATGAATATGCATGGGAAATGTGTATTTTCAATGAAAATTGTGGTTTATTCCTATTAAATGGAGTAAATAATATAGAATGCCACAAGAAAATAGTTCAGGACCATATGGGGTAGTAATAGTCGCTAATTATAACTGGGGATGATCGCTTTTATCGCTTAAATTGCTAATAGGCAAAAGATAATGCATGGTACACTTTTTGACGAATTATGGAAATATTATCCGTGGGTCAATCACATCATGATATTCACTGTATGTACAGTACTGCTTCCCCCAAGGAACCTAGAGTGTTCATTGCTGTAGCCTTTCAATTTGTTTGTGATTTCAAAGAACTATTCTATATATTGACCTACACAAAGTAAATTATATAAATAAATATAAATGATAAAAATTTTATTATATACATATATATTTTACTACTGTTGTGTGCACAAACCTTGCACATAGTTTAAATTTTATTATAGACAATGCGTTGCATTATTACGTAGTTCTCTTAACAGCACATTTCGTGAGGAATTTTGGAACGATTATACTCTATTCAACTTCAAGCTACCGGCAGAATAAACACTAGTCACCGCATGACATTCGAGTCTGCGCGCGACGAACACCTTGCTATTGGTCACAAATTATCGAACTATCTTAGGCCCGGCGCAAATTGAACCTAAGCGAGACACAACCTGTGTCGGCGGGACGGGTGAAACTTGCATTTATTTTCTAGCGCACCGCATATTGAACACAAGCCAACCCAACCATTGGCTATCGACGTGGCGAATAGAGACGGGCAAAATCAGTGCGGACATGTAACGGTTACTTTTGATACCGGTTCTAAGTGGTACTGAGTACAAATACTGATTACAAAATACTGATGTATCTGATCCTTGTACTGAATTGAGTAGGCAACTTAAAATAGGTATTTCCGTACTTGTAACTAGTAAGGTTTTAAAAATATCTTACACGTCCCTAGTAGTCGTAGCGGTATCACTTTCGAAAACATCGGATTTGATCATAAGCGGGCACATAAAAAGATATCTTACACTGAGTATTTTATTTCTGCACATAATACCTACATATTTAAAATAATCTCTCCCCTACTGCTCGGTCATAACTCATATTCCTCAATTTACTGCAGGATCGAATCATTTACAATTACTGCATGTCATAATTCATAATCCCTCCGCTACTGAGGTAATAAAAAATAACACTATCTGCATATTTCATTTTTAATTTTGAAGCATAAACAAACATGATGTAATAAACAAAAATGTAATATGCCGACAAGTATATGTCGGCAGTAAATGTAATATGCCGAATTTGAGGGTTGTACGATATTTTTATCGATCACGGTTTTAAGTAACATGAATCATTTTTCACCTTATTTTTCTAATAATGTGATTTTGTAAAGGCATAACTTTGATTATTAATTTCGTATCGCCGCTGATTTAGTCTACCAAAAGTTATCAGAATTTAATGACAAAGACAACGCAGTTTTCACTCGGGTGTTGACTATGCTAATACTTTTATTTATCATAATAAATTGTACTTGGGTACCATCCGTATTCATTTCAGATACTTCCATCTCGCAAACAAAAACACGTAAAAATAAACATCTGGCGGTGAGTCACGCGTCCCACGGCCCAAGAAAACTGTACGCCGATGACAAACTCTCCCAAGTGAGACCTGCGAACGCGTGAACTGATAGTGGGATGCGCAATACTGTATACGCAGTTAACCGACGCAGGTTGTGTCTCGCTTAGGTTCAATTTGCGCCGGGCCTTAGTCGGTTGGGCTAACACGCACACAGTCGAATTACGAGTGAAAAAACGCTCGTTACCAGCGTGCATTTGCTTACACCGTCTGTAGCTTGAAGTTGAATAGAGTGTAGCTACATGAATCACGTTCATTGCACTTTTTACCAAGTTTTTGTATTTGAATTGAACATCCTAACATAAGGTTGACTAAACGTGGCACCACTACTTTGCTATACACTTATTATCTACTTTATGTTTCATATTTGAAACGTACTTTGCCACGCAATAAATTGATTGAAAACTGAAGTTACTATCGTCCGTCCAGGAAATTACTTGATGAGTAGTAGTCTAAAAATAGAATGTTATGGATGTACAACAAATAATTGTTTAATTCAATGTTTATGGTAATTTTAGTCAAGAGATGACCAAAAATGTAAACTAAAACCATCTACCACAAAAGTCAGGTCCAAATTATTGCGATCTGTTCGCTTTTTAATAACCTATTTATGAGTGCTAATCAACGTTCTTAGTAATTTGATGGAAAAGGTAGACTATCGGTTGTGGTGATCCATTGGTCAGTAGAATCCAGCTGCTAGGAAAAGAAATAATGTTATTTTAACATATCGGTACATGTCGATTTATCTTTGTCTTCTTAATAGGCTTCAGTTTCGGCGATTACTTACTCATCGGAGCGATATGTCTTGCCACGGAGCATTTTTTTTAGATCGGAACAAGGTGTTAATCGCTGGGGGCCAGATTTGGACTACACTTTTTAGTAGCATTTTGCTACCCTTTGATAACTTTATAGTGTCAGCTATCTCTTGCAACTTCACTTAGCGGGTTTTCATAGTAATTTTCAGCATTTTTTCGATGTTTTCGGGAATAACTGCATATTTGACCTTCCGGAAGGCATAGCATCAGTGGTGATACGACCGCGGTTGAATTCAGCCAACCATCATTTAATCAATAAAACACTGAAAACGTTTGTTTTCTATACTTCCACAAAATTTATTACAACTATGTGACTACAGCTGTTTCGGCAGAGTGCCTTTCTCAAGTGATTTAGATTACTATGGGTTTGCCTTTTTAAAGTCTTTAACTGAAGAGGTTAAGGAGTGGGGAGTTGTTTGTCTCGAGTTGGTCATTCAGAATTATATCTGTATTTTTCAATTTATTAATTTCCATAGATTCTAATAAAGATAGCTTAAGGCCTTTATTTTGAATATGCAGAATTTGAAACTCTTCATTAAAAGAATGATTATGATCTAGAAGGTGAAGTGCGTATGTAGAAGTGTCTGTTTTTCTATTGTTGAAAGCCCTTTTGTGTTCTGCTCTCCGTTTGTCAAATGTTCTGCCAGGTTGACCGATGTAAGTTTTCGGACAGTCACCACAAGTTAGTTTGTAAACACCACTCTGTAGTTGTTTTCTCTTTAGGCTCTTATTGTTCTTAATATATTTGTTTAAGTTGTTGTTAGTTCTGACAGCTGGTGTTATTCCCTTTTTATGTATCTGGCTATTTTTGTTGTTATCTTGCCAGTATATGTGATACAGCAGAAGGTACT
Organism: Diabrotica virgifera virgifera; assembly: GCF_917563875.1. Lineage (NCBI taxonomy): Eukaryota > Metazoa > Arthropoda > Insecta > Coleoptera > Chrysomelidae > Diabrotica > Diabrotica virgifera. Next base: position 148,051,363 of record NC_065452.1, on the reverse strand, counting down.
GGGTTCTTTCTGTGGTGGTGGATAGACTAATTTCAGGGCTTTCTTATGCAGTTTTTGGTTTAAAATTTTGTTAATTGTTTTAGCCATTGTTTACTGCTATTTTTTAATGATGTTCTGTTTTATCTCGAAGTTATTTTTTAACATGGGAATTTCTGTCTATTTACCATGCTATGGTAAGCAGCTAATTTGTGTTGTGTAGGATGGGATGATGAATTGTGTATATTTGTGTATCATTGTGTGTCATTTAATGGTTGTAATCGATGGAGCACAGTCTCGGTGACAATTTTTGAACCATTACTCAATTTGGACTGTATTTTTCCCATCAAATAACAGTCATAAGTCAATACATGAAATTTTCCATTCTTTATAAAAATCATTAAAGTAGCGTCGCTTCAAACACTTTAACTCTGTAAATAATAATCCGAATGACATGCTTGAATAAATGCCAGGGAAAACACCAACAAGAGAACAAACGGCAGAAGTTCGAGTTACGACAATAGAGAAATATTTCTCACAATATAGAAATGTAAACTTTCCTCTAAAGAAAAGGAAAACAATATTCCTATTAGAATAGAGAGAAAAGGGAAAAAAAGTTTGGCCATTTGATTTTGAGCAATAGTCTACTTTTTACGTCACAGCACTGATCCTACATATGTGAATTTACTAGTTATCTACTATAATTAATGAGAATAAACCAAGATTTTAACTGAAAGTTTTGGTTTTTAGAATATATTTAAAAGAAACGTATCTATTTACGAGAATATTGAAAAGCACTCATAATTCAGTCATTCAAAAACAACAATTCAAACCGTTAATAGTACCGGTCTGCGGATAGTACCGATGATTTGTGCTAGTCAAAATACTATGAGTATGTATGTATAAACGTGGCTTGGTGGTAAAAAGACTAGTGTGCATTCAATGAGGTTTTTTTATGTGTAGTATTTGGTAAATAGGCAGTGAACGTGTTCATGTTTTATTGAAAATAGAGATAGAAAATATTTGCTTAAAGTTGAACTACGGAACAGGTGCAATATATTTTTAAAATCGGGTTGTCGTTACCACTGACCCCCGGTACTGCCGTGAAGACGGATTGACCCTATCTCCACTAAAGTATTGTAGGATTGCCTTACTCACAGTGCCTCGACAGTATGTACGTATTTTTTGTGTAGTACATAATATAATGACTTGTTTTAGTCGTTTCATATCCAATTTTTGATATCGGCTGCGGTAATATCTGTCTCAAACTACACTCAAGCTATTTCCAAACTGGCAACCGTGTAATATGTCATGTGTCATATATATGTCTGGCATGACAGCGAGAACTGTCAATATTAGCACTAAATTATGAAAATTATTATATGAGCAATTTTTGTATATTTTGCTTAAAATTTAAGCTACTTTTCTAGGAGATCTATTACAAAACATCTAGACTACTTAATTTTCTTTAATATTGAAAGCATTTTTTCATTTTAAAATATTTTTTTAAGGATTTTAGCAAGTATATCAAGGCGAGATGGTCTAAATAACCTTTCTTGTTAAAATTAATTGGATAAATTATTATAATGTGTCTTTTAAAGCACATGGGAACTTTTATTTTTGTTTAAAAAATGTAAAACGTTGTAGTTTGAAGTTATTGAAACAAAGTACACCAGTTTTAAATGCAAATATTCGCCACAGTACTGGCAAATATTTTAAGCTTTAAATTATACAAATAAAAACCATTTTAAATGTTACAAAGTGTTTTACGGGACTTGTTGAATATAATATTGTTTACGAAATATATATTTCCACGTGCAGTTTTTATACATATACGTACAATTGTTCTCTAAAGTAGTATGTAAGAAAAATTTCGCGTATTGGGACCAAAAGATTGATGTGATGATGACGATAATGAAAACAAACAAAATTAAAATGTGATGGCGGATTTCATTATGCAGAAAACGTAACAAAGGAATAAATCAAGAATTTCTGATCATTTTGAAACGGTCAGCTAAAATCTATTTAACATAATACTATTAAATAATTCTCGTGAACTACTTTTTAACACAAACATTGAAGCATTATTATTTATCAATTCTAGAATCGATATTCATTTTGGGAAGGTTATTGATCGATTAATATGTGTAGATATTAGCTGTAAGAAGAATCAAAAAATGATCACTGAGAATGTTTTTCGAAAGAAATGAAACATGATTTTTATGGTTTACAAAAGGAAGTGATTAGACAGTTAAAGAATTGAACATGTGGATTCGTACATCTACTTAGGAACAACAGTTAATTCAAGTTGGGATCAAGCGAAGAAAATACGTATAAGAATAGAAAAAGCAAGCATCCCTAGCACCCTACCTCTCAGAATCCGACTTCTGAAATGTTATGTATTCCCGGTTTTGTTATATGGAATGGAGGCGTGGACAATGACCGCAACATTAATGAAAGAAGGAGAGGCCTTCGAAATGTGAATCTTTCGCCGGATAGGTAAAGGTAAAGAGAGAGAGGTAGGAATAACTAAAGAAAAGAAAGTTGGAATACTTGAGTGACGTCATGAGGCACAATAAATATAGACCTATACATGTAGTATATGAGTACTACAGCTGATCGTCCAAGGGAAAATAGACAGCAGAAGGGGTCCTGGGAGTAGGAGGCACTTGTGGCTCCAAAACTTGCCGCCATGGTTCGGATTGTCATCTGCCGAACTATTCAGATCTGCCCTAAACAAATTCAGAATAGCCATGTTAATTGCCAACGTTCGGAACGGACAAGGCACATGAAGAAGAAGACAAAAGGAAGTATGGCACTTTATAAGAGGTCAAAGCGCGAAGGTAAAGGAACTAATATAACCAAAACACAAAGAAAAGGATACATGGATTGACTCTATAGAGAGAAATAAGATATGACGCTAGAACCGGAAACACCAGAAATTACCACAAATGGAAAAGTTAATTTAAATACACAGGAAGTTTGAAAAGCACCTGAAAAGCTGAAGAACAGAAGAAAAAAAAAATAAAAACAGCCAGAAAACTAGAGTGGTATAAACTTGTTAAATACTAAGTAAGTTATCAATCAAAGTAGTACAGAAAACGACAATAAAATATCGTTCCGATACGACCAGATTGACAACAGGTGGAATACTTCCTTTGGTTACACCTCCGGAGATATTCAAAATTTATAAATCAAACAGTATGCCGAGGAAATTAAGATAAGAGAATTTTAAATAATTCACAACCCATCTGCTCAGCGTGGTAAAAGTTCCAACAAGAAAGATTCCTTAATACTCCTACAAAAGAGTAAATGAATTAAAAATGTATAAATGTTTTCAATTTCTTTGCAACACGAAAATGCAGCAGCTGCATAATACTCTGGTTAAATCGGAGAGTGCAGGAAGAGTATATACCGGTTTCGGAGGTCTTTTCCCCCTCATCAGTAGTCCCATATCCTCTTCTCGATTTCCCCAGGCATCACACTTTGGGCCTTTCCGAATTGCAAAGAAACAAATGTCACGGATGAACTAGAGCCATCTACCGAAAAACAAAGTAAGGGAGCGTTCAAGTATTACGTAACGCAATTTTTGAAGATTTTTGCCCCCCCTCCTCCCATGTAACGAACCGTAACGTTTTTCTGTACCCCCCTATCCCTACCTAAACGTTACGTAACACCCAAGTTGCCATTTGAACGTAAATGGAAAACGAGGTTGCGAAAAGTACCGGAAACTCGGTAAAAGAACTTTGTTATTATTTTAATCGCATGTGAGGTAATAATAAAAACTTACAATCATCATTCAGCCTTAAATGTCCACTGCTGAACATATGCCTCTTCACCTCGTTTCCAAACACGTCTATCCTGCGCCGCTCTCATCCAGTTTTTATTTAGCTTTCTTAAGTCGTCAGTCCATCTTGTATTGTAGGCGGTCGACCGACGTTTCTCTTGTCTTCTCTTGACCTAAATTCCAATAACCTTTTTGTCCGTCGCCCATCTGTCATTGTGGCAATGTGTCCTGCCCATCTCCACTTCAACATGGCTAGCCTTTCGATGACGTCAGTCACCTTTGTTCTTCTCCTGATTTCTTCGATTTTGATTTTATCTTGCAGAGTTATTCCTAACATTGAGCGCTCCATTCTTCTCTGCGTTACTCTTAGTTTGGTAGCCGAGGCTTTAGTTAAGGTAAGTGTTTCGGATCCGTACGTCAAGATTGGGAGGACGCACTGATCAAATGCCTTTCTCTTTAGGCATGTGGGCAACTCACTTTTAAAAGTTTTTCTCAGTTTTCCAAATGCTGCCCACCCAAGAACGATTCTTCTATTCAGTTCATGTGTCTGGTTATCCCTGCTAATCGTAATTTCATGTCCCATGACATGAAATATGTTCAAAACTTACAATAATAATCTTCTGTTATTAATTTTACATTTAAATTAACATTTTCCCTACTTGGCCTCATATCCTTAAATACATTTTTGGCTTCATTCTTTATTGTTCTTCTCATGCATTCTTCTATTTTATCTTTTTTAATAAAAGCTTAAAATAAAATAAAATATTTATTATTTCAACATTTTATTTTGCTTCATAAAAATTTTTGTATAACGAATAATATACGATGTTACCAGTAGTTTCGGAAAAATGGTGAAAAAAATGTGTAAAACTTTTTGTTCTTCGACGCCCTGTATCGTGAAAACGCATGCCGTTACAAAAATTATTTAGTAAGCAAACCCCAATTTTTTTTAATTTTTCACCTATTCTAGAGATCGTGTTACCTTTTTCTGAAACACCGTGTATATATATAATATATAAGAAGGCACTTATGGAATAAAATTATTTCTGTCCTTGTTTTAAATAATTTTAAAAAACGCTGAGACCCGTAGATTTTCATATATATAAAAATGTGTGCTTTTTAAACATAAATTTGAATGTACAGGGTGATTCATGCAAGCCTAGCGTAGTCCATTATCTTTAATTTTAATTAAACACCCTGTATATTTTTGTTTTTAGAAGCTGCTTAACAACCTCATCTCAAAAATGTGTATTATGTAGGGTCTATTATGAATAATGCAAGGTGAAATTTTGAAATTATGTATAATTTTCGTCAAGATGTTAATCACATAAAACTTTGAAATTAATAATTCAGGAATCACACTTTAAATAAGGGTATTATTTTGTAAAATATCTATCAATTTTCTAAACTAAGTATCAATATAGTGGGTTTTGTATTTAATGCTTTTTATTTAAAGACATTTGTAAATAATTTGAAAATTTGCTTATTTAAAACATTAATGAATACCTACTGCTGAAAACGATACTGCATGTTATGGACTTCAGAAAACATACATGATTTATGAGCATGCAGTTCAAAACCTTCATAATACTTTAGTTATAAAATACTAAAATACTACAAACAAAGCTACAACTTTACTGTAAAATAAGTTTATTTTAACGTTTTATTATTTATTTATTTATTTATTTTACTTCAAAATAAACTCATCTTATTTGCTTCAGTGCTTATTCCCAACAAAAATATAAATTATAGAAATTCATTATTAAAAATTAAAAACAAAGTACTGCTTATCTGATATTTAATTATTAAAATGAGCACCGCAAAGTCTAAATACCACAACTTAACAAAACACGCTCTGCAATATTGGAAATTGGAAACAGAATAAGTACTAAGAAAAGACAAAAATTACCCATTTCATTTTTACCAAAATATAAAGTACCTACATATCTATTCATCAGATAAACCGTAAACTCATAAATAACTCCGAGAGAACAGTTCCGGATATTGGAAACATAATATAACACATGGTCTATTCAAAACAAAACAATTCTCAACGAAAGAGTCCCTTATTGTAAAGGCACTTGACATCATTTGAAAACCCTATGTCGCTAACTTTACCATCAAATATAATTTAGGTGAAGTGAAACGAAAGAAGAATGCGCTGTTGGATGTTGGGCTTTGGGTTGTATATTAATGAGAAATGGTTTATATTTGAGCAATGAATTTTTTTAGATTTTTCGGTACATTTTATACAGTTTTCAGTAGATAAGAAGATTGGAGTTCAAATCAGTAGGTTTTATACAGTTTTCAGTGGATCGCAGTTCAAATCAGTAGGTCTACTGAAAAATCTGTAGACCTAGGTAACCCTGCGTGAGGGTGCAACATAATACAATTCAAGGGTCTATGTAAAACATAAAACAAATTATGTAGTTTTTTTATTTAAGTTAAAAAAGAATGTTACGTAACGCGCTGTTCGAACCCCCCTCCCCCCCCCCATGTAACGCGACGTAACGTTTTACAAGACCCCCCCTCCCCCCCAAACTGCGTTACGTAATACTTGAACGCTCCCTAAGTAAGTTGGTGGTATGGGAACGATATTTATTGTCGTTTTTTTGTGCTACTTCGATTGATAACTTACTTTGTTTTTCGATAGATGGCTCTAGTTCATCCGTGACATTTCTTTCTTTGCAATTCGAAAAGGCCCAAAGTGTGGTGCCCGGGGAAATCGGAGAGAAGAGGATATGGGACTACTGATGAGGGGAAAAAGACCTCCGAAACCGGAATAGACTCTTCCTGCGCTCTCCGATTTAACCAGAGTATTATGCAGCTGCTGCATTTTCGTGTTGCAAAGAAATTAAAAATGTTTATACATTGGTAAATACTACCCTAACACTTACAACTAAAATTTTATAAAAACTAATGAATTAGAGGATAAGTTTAACAGATGCAATATTCGTCATAAAGCAAATTACTTAGAAATCACCAGAGTATAATTGACCAGCATTTCTGTGTTTGATTGACTTGAATAAAGCATATGATAGACTAGGGGCCGGTTGTTCGAACGCTAATCAAAACTGATCATTATCAAATATTTAATTACAATTATATTTGATTAAGCGTACTTCTGACAGATGTCACATTTTGAGGTTGTGTTGACTGATTTATTTTATTATTTTGGTTTTAATTTAAAATAAAACATAATTAAACTCTTTCTGATGTTAATTTCTTGTTTTACTTACAAATCAATAATAATAATAAGCAATTTTTAATAATTTAAGAGCTGCGGCTATATTTTAATTACTGTTTTACCTACAATCAATAACTGATTAGTGTTTTACATGTATTTTTCATGTCGCGATTTGATTCCCATCAAGAAAATTGATTACAATAAATGATTGATTATAATCAACTTCTTGATTAGCGTTCGAACAACCGGCCCTAAGACTGAAAGATGTACCTAATTCATCTTCTGTAGCATAGAGAAGTTCCGCTAAATATAAAAATTATTGAAAACATGTACCAAAATAAAAAAATGGAAGTGAAAATAGGTGGACATCTACAGACTATAAGCCAGCTAAATAAGACAGGCGGACTCATTGAGCACTATGCTCTTCAATTTAATCATGGATGAAATCATCAAAAGTGTCAACAAAGGAAGAAGACACAAAATGGAAAACAAAGAATTAAAAATACTCTGTATTTTTAGAACGATGTATAAGAAGTATTCATAAATATTAAAATAGACATCTTGCGTACAATCAAGAAAGAAAGAAATTATCATTTAGAAATGTTTATCAAATATATGGTGTCGAAATCTCCACAAAATTTTTCTGACATAACCGTACATGATCAAAGAATTGAGCGTGTTAGAAAATATAATTACCTGGGAACTGTTATTAATGAAAACAACGACAACTCTGAAGAAATCAAGATCAGAATAGAAAAAGCTAGAGCTACTTTTACCAAAATGAAAACAGTTTTATGCGGAAGAGAGCTAAGTTTAAATCTTAAAATTCGCCTCATGAGATGTTACGTGCTGTCAGTTCTTTTCTATGGAATGGAAGCTTGGACACTGAAAAAGATCGATACAAGGAAAATAGAAGCATTCGAGATGTGGATGTACCGCAGGATACTGAGAATATCGTGGACAGAGAGAGTGACAAACATGGAAGTGTTGCGAAGGATGCAGAAAGAAAAAGAACTTGCGCTTACTATTAAAAAGCGCAAACTGCAATACTTGGGACATATAATGAGGGGACAAAAGTACCAGCTACTACAATTAATTATTCAGGGAAAAATAATAGGTAAAAGATCCATTGGCAGAAGAAAACATTCATGGTTGAAGAATTTAAGAGATTGGTACAAGTGCAGCAGCTGCCAATTATTTAGATCTACGGTATCAAAAATACGCATAGCCTTGATGATAGCCAAACTTCGGAACGAGGACGGCACCTGAAGAAGAGAAGATCAAATATATATGGATAAATGTGATGAATTAATAGAAAATACGCGTTTTTCTTGCAATATTCGTCCAGCTGGGATGTTTTATTGTTGTAGCCCAAATAATAATATATCTTTACTGATTCGATAATGAAAAAGATAAAACTGTGCCGCACAGAAAATTTTCAAGTACTGTATATATTTCGATAGTCGTCAAATAAACTAAGCACATTGTTTCCTTATAGAAACCATCAATTTTGATACGTAATATATAACACTGTACAAACTGATTCTTCTGTGATAAGTAAAAATTATGCAACACTTACAACTGCACAATCATGTGCGTTATCTTCTTTGATATATTCTATATAAAAAGTTAAATTAACTATATACAACTATTAGTAATTGTGTAAATATGAAATTCGTTTTCTTTTTAACAAAATCACAAACAAATATGACTTTCACGATACTCACTAATTACTGCTTTTTTAGATTTAAGCCGTTATGAATGTAACGTAAAAATTAGGTGCCAGACCACAAAAAAATCTCACAGTATAAGAAAAGCAGTCAATTTCCAAAATTTCAGCAAGTAAATCATTAAAAATAACTGTTGTTGTTGTACTTTTGTGAGTATCGTCTAATAAATGTTCTATTCAACGGTTTTCTGTATTTCTTTTTTGGTGTTTTTGGTATTTTTATGAAACTGTGATTATAAGGGCCGGTACTTTATGTCTCCGTTAACAGCCGGTTAGTTAACCGGGGTTTAATCGGGACAGAAATATATGCATAACATAGACATAAACGCAATTATACTTATTATTATATTCATAAATAATTATAATGATAATTATAATTGCTTTTATTACAACGCAAGAGGCTCTATGAGGTACTTTTCTGTCCCGATTAAACCCCGGTTAGCTAACCGAGGTTTAACCGGGACATAAAGTACCGGCCCTAAATATTGCTGTACATTTGTGCAAGTCAAAGTCTATAGCTATTTTAGGCTATAAGTTATAAACAGTATTTTTATTGTATTACTCGATATTTTACAGTGGTTATTGAGATTTTATTATGTTTTTCCTTCTATCCTTTTCGTTTTTGTTATTTTTTCTTCGTCATTTTTCCAATATATTTTCCTTCGTAAAAAATAAAAGTTTGGTACAAGAATGCTCCATAGAGAAATGACAATGGCTATCACAAAAGCTTTGTAACAAACTAGCAGAGAAATAAAATATCGGGATGGAAATTAAAGGCAGAATTTAGAAAATAGTCATCAGACCAATAATGACATAAAGAATGCTAGAAACAGCAGAAATGAAAACCCTTAGGTTAAGAACAGAACAAGTGGGTCGAGGTGGAGGTGTAGGTCGCGGTCACAGCACATAGCAAGGAGGTCACAGCACATAGCAAGGAGGTCACCTGCGCTGTCAGTCGATCTAGAACCACTATCAAGTGGAGTAGTTTAACGAAATTTGAAGAAATTCAAAAATAAACTGAATACAAAAAAGGGATTATATAAAAAGTATCGACTCAGATAGCGCAGGTAATGACAACTTGGCTTCGGACAGATCAATTACAGGGAAGCATCCTTGTAGGCCGCGCAGTAGACATCCATGTAAAACAAACTCATTTTATTTTCAAAAGCATCGATGTAAACCTCCTGGATGGCATCGCGCTAAACCTCCACCGCGTCTTGCCTACTCTGTTCTCTTCCATACACTACAATGTGTTTGTTTTACATGGATATCGACCGCGACCTACACCTCCACCGCGACCTAGTTGTTCTGTTCTTACCCTTAGAAAAATCTATGGTAAGACACTATGGGACATAGATGCAAGGTGGACAACATTAATAACTGAGTAAAAAGCAGAAGAGTAGACTGGAACGACCACATAAGCCGAATGACAACAAATAGAGTAGTAAGGACGGTGAGAGACGGTTCCCCAATAGGAAGACGATCAGTAGAAAGACCACGAAAACGATGGAACAACATACTGGAGACACATTGAAAAAAAAACAAGACAGTCTTGTCCACACAATCAGAAGATTCATTATTTCCGAACTATAATTCAAATTAGTTTTTGGCCTTTTTCTCAAATGTAACACAGGAATATTTTAGTTTTTATCATTATCATTTAAATAAAAATAAATTTATCAGATTTATCGAATGTATACAATAAAAATACTATACTCGATGTGCAATCAGTAACAATTAGAGATAATTTACTCCCAGTTCTACTCGGTCTCCTTGTAATGTGATGGTTACCAAAAACTACCCAATGATTGTATTTGTATTGACAGTAACTATTTGTTTTGTGATTTGTATTGTTGAAACTATGTGTGATATCTGCACTTAAATGTGTATATGTTTGCATGACGAGCAAATCTCCTGTTCGACGGAGGGTTCCTTTAGATTTATACATTAGTTGATATTGATTAGGGACAGAAATGTAAGAATCAGCTGTAAACGCATCGATAATCATAATATGTATAAAAGAACATGTAAGTTTTGTACTTCTATGTTTGGTCCTTCCGATTTGAATTACCAATATCCTTGTATCCTGCGTTCTCCATCTCCATAGCCTTTTCCAGTCAATCTCCGCGACGGAGGTCGGCAATCATCATAGCTATTCGGACTTTAGAGGCAGCCGCTCTGAAAAGTTCTTTTGGTGTACATCCGTACCATTCTCTCATGTTGCGCAGCCATGATATTTTGCGTCTCCCTAGATTATTTTTCCTTGAAGCTTTCCCTGCATAATCAGTTGGATCAAGTTTTAACTCTCTTCGCGTGTAATATGTCCAATCTCTTCTGATTTTCTTGTTTTGATTGTATTTAAGATTTCCATTTCCTTATTCATCTTTCTCAGAACCTCTTTGTGACCTGTTCTATCCACGATATTTTCAGAATTCTTCTATACACCCACAAGTCGACTGATTCCAGTTTTTTCTTTGGTTCAAGATCCAAGTTCCCATTCCATAAAACAAAGTCGAGAACACGTAGCACTTAGCCAATCTAACTTTTAGCTCCAACTAAAAATCTCTTGTGTCTTTTCTCATTTTGTCAAAATTTGCTCTGGAAAAACCAATGAATTCAATATCAACACATAGAATACCATCTTTTCGTAGATTTTAAATCGGCCAATGACAGTGTTCTAAGAAATAAATTGTATGAGGCCATGGATGAGTTCCACATCCCTGATAAACTAATAAGATTGGTTAAGGCTACAATGTGTAAAGTTGTTTTCAAAGTCGAAATACAGGACGAACAATCACAGGCGTTTGAAACGCGTGTTGGGCTGCCACAAGGAAAATGCGCTGGCGTGTCTCCTCTTCAACATAGCTCTGGAAGAAAAGGCGGTCAGGGATGCCAGAATAGACAACAGAGGAAATATTTTTAATAAATCATCCCAAATTTTGGCATATGCCGATGACGTGGACCTAGTTGCCCGCACAATACGCAAGCTAGAAGAAATGTATGCCACCTTCTCAAATGCCTCAAAAAATATGGGCCTGCAAGTAAACAAAGAGAAAACTAAGATGATGGCATCAATACCCAACAATAAAGCCAGAAATATCTGTCACCAATTCACGGTTGATAACTCTACCTTTGAAGTGGTGGACCAATTTACATACTTGGGCTCCCTGATCACCAAGGAGAACGTCATGACGGAAGAAATCAAGCGAAGGATAATTCTAGCAAACAAATGCTATTTTGGACTGAGTAGACATATGAGAAGCAGAAACTTAAGCCAAAAAACAAAAATAACCATATACAAAACCCTTATACAACCAGTGTTGACATATGGATCTGAGGCATGGACTATCTCCAAGGCAGATGAAAACCTTCTGCTTATATTTGAACGAAGGATCCTGAGAGGAATATTCGGTGGCATCTGTGAAAATGGTATTTGGAGGAGGAGGTACAACTACGAGGTATACCACAGATATAAACATATATTTGGTGGTAAAGACGTAGTATCTCTTATAAGAATAGGAAGATTAAGATGGGCAGGACATCTAGCAAGATCACAGCATAACAACCCTCCTAGAAGAATCCTTATGTCACAACCTGTGGGAAGTAGAAATAGGGGTAGGCCAAAACTTAGATGGAAGGATGGTGTAAATGAGGATGGGATGAAAATAGGCGCAGCAAACTGGTAACGGTTGGCAACGGATAGGACTGACTGGCGTAATAGACTTTCGAAGCTCTTTCATAGGGCTGTAGCACCATTGATGATGATGTTAAAATTTGCTCTAACCTTTTCTATTCTGATTTCCTGGAAGTAATCATTTGTAGAGTTGATGATACTTCCAATACATGTATATTGGTCTACTCGTTCGACATTGGTTACGTTTATGAGAAGATTCTCATTATTTTTTTGAGTGTTCGATATTCTCATAAATTTTGTCTTCTTGACGTTCATTGTTAGACCGTATGCTCGGCTATTCTGGTCACGACCCTAAAGATTTTCAATAATTTCGACAAAGATGACAGTGTAATCCGCATATCTAATGTTGTTAATGGGAACTCCATTTACCTTTACTCCAGCTGTTTAGAATAGAAGATAATAGAAGGTGTTTGCTGCTGATTCTTAATCATAAATCTTAAACTGCACAAAGATGAGAGATAAGTGTATTGATAAAATGTAGATGTTTACAAAGATCAATTTATATTTGATAAAATAGTTATTAGACCATAAGAATTTATTGAAGAATCTCTAAAGATTATTTAAAGATAAGTGATATTCTGATATAGGAAAATAAAAATAACTTTATAAAAAAAAATCTAAATATAAAGGGATCCTAACACAACATTGTGCGGCAAAAAACACTGAGTATGTTGACGCAACGTAGAGTGCCATCTGACGGTGAAATTTAACTAATTAAACGTTAAAATATATGAGAATTTAAAACTACACTGAAAAAAATTGAGTGATCATCTTCCAAAATGAAGTATTTGATGTTAATATACTTTCAATCTCTACCTAATGTGACTATACTAATTATGACTATACTTATTTGATCTAAATATGCTGTAAGTGTGATAAGAGATAACCAGAATGTCAAAAAACTTTGGTGGTTATTAGAGGGAAAGTTTATTTAGTGGTGTCACTTTGGAAGAGATAAGGTATCAAATTATTGAGAAATTATGTGTACACGTTTGCTTATTGCTGCTTATTTTGTTTGATGAAGATAGATGTATGTAGTTTGAGATAGATTATGATTTGATATTTACAGGGTATTGCGCCATTTTACATCTTAGCTGGTTGGGCACCTACTTATTGGCCAGCTGATGATTACCATTACCGTTGCTTTTGTGCCTTCTAATTATCCTCGAACCCCTTCCGTAAACTCTTTAATAGCTTTTGTGTCACTGCACTTAAGTACTATGATTGCTTCTTATATGTTAAACAATTGTGAATTAAAGCCTATCACTAAGAAAATTCAAATTCTTGAATGTGGTATAGTAATGTTTTAGTTGATGTCATTGGAATTTGTTTTTTATTGGAAATATTCTTGTCAGGATACTTTTAGTTATTTAATGTTAAGTCATTGAATTGAAGCCTCGATTTTAAATGGACGGTATAACCAGCTACATAATGTATATATTTTGTTGTAACAAATCATCTTAATGTTAGCTGTATCATTTGCACACAAACATTTCATTTTTACCTACAAGTTCCGTCCATTTTTGACGAAGGCGTTTCTTAAATCGTGCAATATGAATCTATCATTTATTTATCTATGATGTATTTGAATTAAATCCAAATAAAACTGTTTGTTACATCATGCGTTTTATTTATATCTAAATACTGTTAACTCATCTGGTATTTATAGGTCTGGATAAGGCTTATGATTTTATGATACCTTTAAAACTTTTATTTAGTATCATGACGAAAACGCACAAAAGCACTACTGAACATCTATGAACGTCCTCAAAGCACGGGTACCTTTGAGAAAGGAAATACTTTCTCTAGGTTATTTACAGTAGCGAAGGGTTTGAGACAAGGATGTTGTCTTCCCCCTATCATATTCAAAATATGTATCCAAGAAGCACCGCACCAGTGGAGACAAAAATTTCCTTGAATGGGGTTGAAGCTTAACAAGCATTATCTGACAACTCTGTTCTTTGCAGATGATCAAGTACTAATTGCAAGCTGTGAAGAAGATGCAAATTATATGCTTATAGAGCTCAAAGATGAATACGAAAATGGAGGATAAGTATGAATATGTCAAAAACAGAATATATGCGAATAGGCAGGGAAGATGAAGACCCGGATTTGGAAATTAGACAAATGAAAAAGTGCTACTAATACAAATATTTAGGAAGTATTATCTGCAGTAAAGGAACAACGGAACGAGATATCGATTATAGAGTGCAACAAGGCAGGAAGAGTATTCAAATTCTGAATTCGATATTTTGGTCCAACAGAGCTACTTTGAAAACTAAAATGACAATCTACAAAGCAATTGTAGAGCCCATTCTTACATATAGAGCAGAATATTGGCAAATTATAGCAAAAGGAAAGAAAAAAGTTGACACGGTTTGATGGATTACCTGAGAAGGGCATATCAAGAGCAGAACGTATACCTAATACTGAAATTAGAAAAAAAAACAGATAGAGTACATAAAACTTCGGAAAGAATAGAAACTAGACAGTTAATATGTTATGGACACGTGCAGCGGATGGACGACAACAAATAGCCAAAAAAGCTATGGAATATAATCCAAGTAATACAGGGTGTAACAAAAATGCAGCTCATAAATTAAATTACATATTCTGGGACCAAAAATAGTTCGATTGGACCTAACTTACCTTAGTACAAATATGCACATAAAAAAGTTACAAAATGAAAATCGATTTTTTCCAATACATATATCGAAAATTATTATAGATTTTTTATTGAAAATGGATATGCGGCATTCTTATGGCAGGAACATATTAAAAAAAATTAGTGAAATTTGTGCAGCTCATAAATATTTTATGGGGGTTTTGTTCCCTTAAACCCCCCCCCCCCCCCAAACTTTTCTGTACGTTCCAATTAAATTATTATTGTGGTACCATTAGTTAAACACAATGTTTTTAAAACTTTTTGCCTCTTAGTACTTTATCAATAAGCCAGTGTTTATTGAGATATTTTGAATATTTGTCGAATCGACCACATATTTGAATATTGTTAAGTACGATTAGTAATAATATGAAAATTTATTTATAACTTATATTTTTAGGTATATTTTAAGACATATTAAAAAAGAAGCCACATCTCGTTAAAAGGTCGCATATCGAAAAAATACTAAGATGCAAAAAAGTTTTAATAACACTGTGTTTAACTAATGGTACCACAATAATAATAGTTTAATTGGAACGTACATCAACATTTGGGGGCTTTAAAGGAACAAAACCCCCATACAATTTTCATGTAAACATTTAAAAAAAAGCCGCATCTCGATAAAACAGGCTTATCGAAAAAATACTAAGAGGCAAAACAGTTTTAAAAACGTTGTGTGTAACTAATGGTACCACAATAATAATTTAATTAGAACGTACACAAAAGTTTGGGGGGGTTTAAGGGAACAAAACCCCATAAATTTTTTATGGGGTGTACAAATTTCACTGTTATTTTGTTTTAAGATGTTCCTACCATAAGAATGCAACATGTCCATTTTCAATAAAAATCTCTATAAAAATAAAAAATAGTTTTCGATATATTCAAATATTGAAAAAAATCGATTTTCATTTTGTAACTTCAAAGGACTGTAACTTTTTTTATGTGCACATTTATACTAAGGTAAGTTTAGGTTCAATCGAACTATTTTTGGTCCCAGAATATGTGATTTAATTTATGACCACTGGCGAAGCGTCCATATGTAACCACCATTTGTAACAGTTAAAAATCTTGCAAATAAATATGTATTTTATGACGATGAATAATTCCATTTATTATTTTATTTTATTTTTACCAATAGAAATATATTATTATATTAGGTGTTAATAGTACCTAATTCAGTAAATAGCCAGACACACGAAAATATTGGCGAGTTTATGTGACTCAGTTGCACTTTATTATATTCTGTTACCAGTCTCATTTGTGGTGACAATGAATGGTTATCTCGCTGTCGCTCGGGCGGCTCGGGACCGGCTAGTACTGAAAATTTTGAAGGAGCGATGGGCGTAAGCGCGCTGTGTATGTCAGTAGGGCTGTTACCAGATTTAAATTTGCTAACAGTACCTATAATAAAAAGTGTGCGTGCAGTTCACCATGGATGAGTGTCGCTGCGTAATCGATCAACTACTTGAAAAGTAATTCTGATTGAAAAATAAAATGAGATTATTGAAAATGAAAGATAAACAATTTAAAAAAGGAATTTAAAAAATTAGCTCGATATTTTAAATTTAGTTGGTACAGTGAAAATCCTTGGTTATGTGGTTGCAAGAAAAATAGACTGTATTGTTGGCCATGTCTTCTGGTTTTTACAGAAAAATGGGTGGACCAGGTTCACGATTTAAATAGTTTTAGAGTTTTAAAAAAGAGACATGAAATTTCTCCGTTACCTACATGTAAGATGTATACCCAATTTGATTCAGTTTGGCAAAACAAGAATCAAAAGTTCTCTTAACCAAGCATTTAAAGCAAATATTGCTAAACATATAATGAGTTTGTTAAAAAAATAGATAGGTACTCGTATATCCTTAGCTCACTTATAATAGATATGTACCGTATGTTTTTTGGCCGAACAAGAATTAGCGTTTCGTGGTCATTTTGAGGGCGACGGCTCTGACATTCGAGGCAATTACAGGGAATTGTTAACATTAATTGCCAAAAAAGATCAAAAATTTTGCCAACATCTAGAAACATCAACTGTTTTTTCGAGAGTTTCAAGTGATATACAAAATGATATTATTGAAGCTATATGTATATACATTTAGCCATATCTTCATTTTTTTAAATAAGATTTTTTGCATCTGGTTTTGGTAACACTTTAGAAAAAGTCACGCGTCGCCACTGTTTATGACCTACATTTTTGTTACACCCTGTAGAAGGAAACTAGGAAGACCAGCCAAGTCTTGGATACAGGGTGTTATGGAAACTATGAAAAACAAAGCCATTGATGAAGACACCTGGAGAGAGAAAAATATGACGATCGAAATGCAGGAAGCGGCAGAAGCTGTAGGCCCCCGCAATTGCTTTTCTCTTGATAAATCGTCTAAACGTAGATTTTCTACAAAAATATGCCATAATTTTTTCATTTGATTTTCTGATATATTTTGGGCAAATCTTAAAAACAATAAAAATTGTAAATTCTCTTCTCTGTAAAAATTTATTAAAGCATAAAAACTGAGATGGTTTGGACACATAGAAAGAAGCGAAGAAGACGCACTAATTGAGAAGATAACAACCTGGAACCAATAATAAACAGACTAAGAGGAAGACCAAAATAAGATGGAAAGACCGACGACTAGGACTAGAGCAGAGGTTCTCAATCTGTGGTACATGTACCACTGGTGGTACATATCATTATTGGCGGTGGTACACAAAATACAGAATAAATTAAGAAAAGTACTTAGTAAGTATTGATAATACAATTTAAAAATATAGGTGGTACCAAAAATAACAAAAATAACTGTAGGTGGTTCATCACTCAAAAAAGTTGAGAACCGCTGGACTAGAGGATATTATATCAAAGATGGAAATTGCAAATTGGAGAGAAAAGATTCAGGGCCGGAATGAGTGGAAAAAGATAGTAGATAAAGCCAAAAATACAATAATCTTTGAGCAGTTCCATTGGAGCAGTTGCAGGGAGCGCGGATCACAAGAGGTTCGCGGACATAGTGGATGCGTGCCTTTATGAACCACAAACATGCGAACATTAAAGAGCAATAGTAATATGCTCTACCTATTGACCGTAAAAATAGGTAGGTACTTAATAAAGAAGTAAGAAGAGAGATACGTGATATCCAAAACGTAGTACGATGGTCAAGAAACAGAAGAAGAGCATGGGGAGACTATGTTAGCATAATGAGGATAGGTATATAGAAATTTATGAAAAACCAATAAACGACATCAAAATCTTTTTGAACTTAAATAAGAGCCCCTATTAACAGAACAACTTCTTTCTTATTTTTTCAGTTTGAAAAGTCATTTTATTTTCAGTTCTTAAAATGACTTTGTCAAATGAGACCCAATCAAATTTTATTTTGCAGAATTATCTATACACACTTTTTCTACATAAATATCATATACAGATACATTCATTAAATTTCGGAACATTGACTTTACGTGTATTTCGGCTCAATTCTGCTCTAGGCGGTTGGCCAACAAAAATTTTTAAATAATTATATATAAAAAAATCCAATACTTCATTGGGCTGCTGGATTCAGAACTCATTAGGGAACAAGTCGAAATTAAACTCCACCCAAATAGTTGCCCTGTCCCCGCCTATTACATACAAAAATTTGTGACCACGCTGCTTCTGTTTAAATTTCAGCGGTGTTGCCAATCGGAGGGAAATTTCCCTTTTTCACGTTTGATGAGAAGATTCGCATGTCATGAAATTCGATAGGCGAATTCAATATCGGTGTATTTCGGAGAATCCCTATTCTCTTTTCTTATGAATGAATCACAGTATTACAGATTATAGTCGAATACCAAACGAAATTGTCTTATTTGGTTTGGTACTTTCTTTATACTTAGCTAAGTATTAATTATTGAAGTTTAGAGCAGGGTAGTTACAATTAAAAAACATGCATTAATCTTCTTCTTTTAGTGCCTATTCTTTTCCAATATTGGCGGTTATTCTGTTCATGATACTATATAAATAAAGAGATAGTATTTTCCCGTAACGCAAATACGTCCGAGCTCGCGCATTGATGATGTAACTGGAGACCGGAAGTTGAATTTGAATTCTTGTTAAAGTTAAATGGGATTTGTATGCATTATGTAATGAAATTATTAAATTAGCAAAACAAAATTAAACTTCAATGTATTCGAAACAAATTTAGTGTCGAGATTCCAGTCAAAATAACGGTCAAAGATAAAATATAAAATACAACCGCGAACAATTCAAAGTAATCGGACATTACGAATGATTACGAACTTGCCGGTCTCCAGTTACGTCACGACTTCCGGATGTGCAATATATTATCTTGTTATTTATAGTATCATGATTCAGTCTACAATTATTTTATTAACTGATGCTTTAAATGCATTGTTAACTGATGCAATAATGGATTCAGACTTCAGACTAATTACCTATAGTTCTTTTTTTATTTCAGCTTGGCCATTAGCGTAAAACATTAAACATTTTAAGGCAAATTACGCATTGTTATACTGAATTTCACGATATAAATTAGGCTAGTAAACAAATAACCTGCAAATATTACTGAATAAACAAATCCTATGCTTCAAACAAAAAATAAAAACATCTCATGCTTTGTGGTACTATTTCTCGTGCAATAATTTTTTACGACCTGGCAACACGGCCATCGCTCCAGAGGGCCTGGAGTCATAACCTGACTAACAACTAATCAGGTAACTAGTCAAAATCGTCAGAAATCCACTTCCTTTAGGGCCGGTACTTTATGTCTCCGTTAACAGCCGGTTAGTTAACCGGGGTTTAATCGGGACAGAAATATATGCATAACATAGACATAAACGCAATTATACTTATTATTATATTCATAAATAATTATAATAATAATTATAATTGCTTTTATTACAACGCAAGAGGCTCTATGAGGTACTTTTCTGTCCCGATTAAACCCCGGTTAGCTAACCGAGGTTTAACCGGTACATAAAGTACCGGCCCTTAGAGTTGCACGTCCGCACAGCCTCAAGGATTATAACCGAACCGACATATTAATAATTATTGTAGCCACCAATTATTTATAAAAATAAACAATGAATATTTTTTCGTGCGTTTGAAATTACAAAATTTGACATTAAAAACGCCCCTAAGAAAAAGAAGAAAAACACCCTAAATATTAGTTGGGCCCAAAATCCACGAGAGGTCGTCATTGTGATTTAACATCGCGAATAAAAACAACTTTACATGAAATCCTGATTAAGAGGAAACAGTAGCGATCAACAGGTAGCGAAAACGCGTTCCGAGATTGCGGATGTAATTTTGAATATTTTTCGAGATATTTGGCACACGTATTCGTAATATAATAAAGAATGGCGGTACAGAGCCCAATTTGAAAAATATATTAATATGTGAAAATTACTCTGTAATTAAATACAATATTAAAAAAACGAGCCTGTACCGCCATTAAGAAGGACAAAAAAATACACTTTCTTCAAATAAATTTTTTTATCCGATGCCTAGATTTAGTGTCATTTTGGAACTACTAAAATTTTTTATTTCATTAGTAGTTCCAAAATGACAAAAAATCTAGGCATCGGATAAAAAAGTTTATTTGAAGAAAGTGTATTTTTTTTATCTTCTTAATGGCGGTACAGGCTCGTTTTTTTAATATTGCATTTAATTAAAGAGTAATTTCCACATATTAATTTATTTTTCAAATTGGGCTCTGTACCGCCATTCTTTATTATATTACGAATACGTGTGCCAAATATCTCGAAAAGATATTCAAAATTACAGCCGCAATCTTGGAACGCGTTTTGGCTACCTGTTGATCGCTACTGTATCACCTTAAGTACATATCCATAAACTAATAATAATCTATTCTATTCGTACTGGGTATGCGTAGAAAGTTAGATATGCAATCGGCTTGTACTTATCGGTTTGGTTATAATCCTTGGGGCTGTGCGAATATGCAAGTTTCCTTAGACAACAAGAATCGTTCCTTTTCTAATAAGCAGTCAGACGTTTGAGCAGTGTTGTCAATCACATTTCTCTAGATATTTCTTTCAAACAAGGTATAATAACGCTTAACCATAAAATATTTACAGGAAAGAAAGGAAATAACTACAAACCATTAAGTCTATTTTTGTTATTGGTCTGTTGTAGTAGATTGGTAGTTACACTGAAAAATATAGGCAAATATCCGATTGCTATGAAATTATGAAGGAGACACAACTCTCAGAAAAATTCGCAAATCGGATTATTATATATATTACTTGGCAACATTAACTTTGGGCGGCGATATGGGCTGTGGCACCTCCTCAAAGGGGACAGATAGTCCTCAAAGGAGACAGATAGTTGAACGATATTTTTATACAATGTCTTTCAACGTGGTATGGATTTCTGTGTGTCGAAGTTTTATATTGGTCCACTATGTTAAATGCAGTTCAACCGTACATGTGGTCAATGCAATGTCCCGAAATTTTCTGGCTGAAACTGTATACATATCATATATACATTTCTACATAAAACATATATCGTTTCTATAACATAAATAACAGAAATTATTTTAATTATTGTTCATTTCATCCCTATAAAACCAACCTATTTATTGCATTATTTTTACCCAAATCCGTCCAGTCACACTAAATTTCGAATCTCACACGACTCTACTCGATTTTGTATCAGGATAGCAGAAATGCGAGGGGATAGTCGGATTCTCGATCCGTCAGGAAACGAAATCCACAGACAACACCGATAAATACTCAGAATTTCACATTTTGTATCAGGATAGCAGAAACGCAAGGAGGTCGTGGTGGAATTTACTATTTCGCGTCAGTCTATAGTTACTATACTTTGGACACGCCCACAAAATATGAAATCGACAACACTCGAGAATTGCAGTTTTCTTCGTTGTTACCGACCCGTTACAGTTTCCTTTACCGACCTGTTACAGTTTCCTTCTTTGTTAATTTGCTATATAATTTATTATAAATATCATTTGATAGTAAATTTAGTAATTTATATAAACTGAATAAGTTGTTTGAAAATAAAATTTGAGTACAGTTTGAAATTAATCTATTCCACATTCACAACTTACGTTCACTAACTATCCATACACTTCCAGTAACATTTTGACCCTTTGATGACAGATGGCGGAAGTAGTTAATACAAAAATTATTTTATTAATTAAATTAAATATAAATTAACTGTTTAAAAGAAATTTATTACGTCGAAATAATATTATAATTACTATAAAATACCATTATTTATATCCAAAATACTTCCAGTTGTAAATATTCTTGAAAATGTTTACTGACGTAGTCGATGCGCCACGGATCAAGAATTGAGTGACTTTCTTGCATTTCTATCATCCTGGTACAAAAGCTGAATTGTTTTGCGAGGTTTGTTTCGATCGATGTTGTGTGTGGATTTGATTGAGGTAGCGACGGATCGAGAATCCGACAATCTCTATGCGTTTCTGCTATCCTGATACAAAATCTGAAATTCTAAATGCTGACTGTTGATCGGTTTTACCTACTTAAAAATTTATTAGGGACTGGAATAATTTCAAAAAACGATGTTTATTGTATAAAGTATATTTATTTAGATAAGTATTTTGTACAGGTACCTAGCTAATTAATTAGGTAACTCTATAGATAAATACATCTCAGAAGAAAATCTTTTAAAAAGGATATTTTTTTTACCAATTATGTTAGGTAACGACCATTTTGAAGAGCTAGAACTTATGTTGAAGCTTGATTGATATCTTGCAAAGCATCCATCCCCACTATCTAGACGCAGCCTATCTTTTTGTATTTTGTCTGCCTTTTAAAACCTTTTTTTATTAGCTGTATACCTACGATTTTGTGTCAGATACTTACCTACTATGTATTTTGTTTTTTAGCCTCTTCTAGCTTTTCTCCAGGGATGCAGACATTTAGTGCCTTGAGTGCCTTCCTATGACCTAGGTACCCAAGGGCGCCCATATAAAAATTTTTAGGGGGGGGCCAAACGTGAAGATGTTGCACATTACATTTTGTATATTTCGGATGACAATATACAGTAGACTCTCTCTATAACGAACACGGATATAACAAGGTTTCGCTTATAACGAGGTACATTAGGTGTCCCATGAAATTCCTATTGAACTGTAACGCTCTATAACGAGGCATATTTGGTTACAACGAGGAAAATTGATATCACAGAATACGTGTCTTTACCTGTTTTTAGCGTTGTAATGGTCATAAATAAATAAATGCCCCAACTTCCTGTACATAGAAATGCCCAACATCTGTCTTATTATCGAGGCCAGTGCTGTAATAAACTCGGCCCCCTGTAATAAACTTCTGCCTGTTTATCGACCGATATTGAATATTATAGGAAATTTACAGTTTATGACGGCGAAGTCTCATTGTTTACTGTTCAGGTTGACCATCGACACCTAATAAACTACATAAGAGGCATCAAAACAAGGCATCATATTATTGTTGTTTGATATAACGAGATCCGCTTATAACGAGATAATTAGTCTACCATTTCAGTTCTCGTTATAGAGGGAGTCTACTGTAGTTTAAACTACCCAAAAAACCTAGTTTGAACCCTGTTGTGAGAAATTATTCATACATTTAAATACTAGACCAAGTTTTTAAATGGAAATGTCATGGGTACCACAAAAGTTGCGCCTCTCTTTAAAACCCGTTTGAAAAGAATACAATGCTTGCAAAGCCCTGCCTTCAACTTTGGCGAGTAGACTAACCATGAGTATTGTGTCGAACCAAGTTTTTACTTTAAAATCTTAAAAAGGAGCCCCCTTTATTTTTGCAGATTTAGAATCCTTATGAAAAATAAGTCACATAGGTATATTCCAAACATTTTTAGAATCGTTGATAGATGGCGCAAATAAATCGCATTTTCCGATTATAGCGCCATCCGTCAACAATTCTAAAAAAAGTTTCGAATAAATGTTACTTATTTTTTTAGGAGGAAACTCAATCTGCAACCAGTGGCGGCTCGTCAGGGTCGGCAGTGCCGACCCACACATTTATGGACACATTATAGATTTTTTAAATATTTAATTTAATCGGAGTTGATGATATTCGTTTCTGTGAAATAAAAAATATATCTGTGAGATAATACAGACTAAATTTTATTCATTGTTTTTAAAAGACTTCGATCCCGATACGTTAGTTAAGTGATCCCTGTGCGCTGTGCGTAAGAGACTTTTCAAATTAATGATCCTATAGCCATGCACCCGCACCCGATTGCGATTGTGTGAATTCTTATTATAAAGCCCGGCACGGCATGCCGTCCCCAGATCGAGGATTTGCTATATAATAAGAAGCTATGGAATATTAGCCGATAGGCAACCAATTATACATTCTCCGTACTTATTTGAATGCAAAGTACGGCAGCGGGTACCTCTGCCGAGGCCGAGCGGTGATCTGCAAACGGCAGAAACTCACGTACGTAGCCACGTATTGCCTTGCTGGCGCGCCTGGGATAATTATGAAATAGGTAGGTAGTTTTACGTCGTTTAATTATTAATATTATTATTGATATTGTAATTCTTTTAAGTTGTTAGGAATTACCATTTAGGGGACAGGATGTATCGAAGCATTCGTTAAATCAAGCTAATTATAGAGAACAAATAAAATTGTTTAACAAATACGATCTGGAATTTTCTAATTTATTTTCTGACTCGAAGAATATACCGGCGTACCTAAAACAGCACAGAATGAAAGAATCAATTAGTAGTTACATTTTGATCCTTTTCGGTAGAAGTAGACGAAACTACTGATAGAGGTAACATGTCATTCACAAGTATCAATAATTGTTCTTCGATACGCGTTACGTCTAAATTTATGAGAGGTTGTTAGATTTTCAGACGTGAGTAGAAGCCATAAGACATAATATATTTTTGCTGTTTTAATTTAAAGGATAGATTAAATTTTTTGATATCAAAAATAAATTGGTAAGGCAAATTTATGACGGGGCTGTCTTGATGTCCAGTGAATTGTATGGTCTCCGGACAAAAGTTAAAACAATTGCACCAGGCAAAACTATTATTTACTCACTGTTATAAGTCATTGACCTCTTTGACTATTCAAAATTTAAAAGTTACGCCAAAGAATTTTCAAAATATCTATTAGACAAGTTCATTAAAAATTATCCATCATTTTTTAATCAAATAAAATAAGAAAATGAATTAACAGTTTTATATTCTGATCCAAATATTTTCGGAACGTGGGATAAGTTACAGACTATGTATAATTTTATATACTGCAATTCATTAGGTACAACAAACTGTTCCCGAAATTAATAAATTATTGTGCTCAAATGTGGGCAAATTCTGTCTCAAATGAACGGGATTTCTCTTGTCTCAAAAGAGTCAAAACGTATTGTCGAAACACCATGAAACAGGAGAGAATGTAAAACTTGTCTCAAATGTCGATAGAAAAAAACTTCCCTCCAAAACAATAATAAATTTTACAATTACATACATTATAACCCATTTTGCTACTTCGAAACAACATAGACTAGAGTTAATTTATAAACAGGTATAGTTTCTAAATTTATAGGAAAAAACAAAAAAAAACAAAAAAATAAAAAAAAACAAAAACCAAAGATCTCCTATGAAATTGAAGCCTTGAGACAAAACCTTGCCGACTCTGTCCCTAAAGCCAAGAGCCGCCACTGTCTGCAACTTCCTATTTAAGATTTTAAAGTTAACTCTCACCCCCACCTCCAGAGTGTGGAATGAAAAATCCTGTTTGGTGTCATTCTATAGATTTTTGAAAAATATTAAACACGTGTTTTTTAGTCTTTCATTTGGAAGTATATTTCTCGAGATATTAGACCGTTTCTATAATTTTGCTATGGTATCACGATATATCGTTTTTTCCGATTATAGCGCTCTATATCCACAATTCGCAAAATGGCTCGAATAAAATTTGCTTATTTTTACAAGGAAAATCCAAATCTGCAACAAAAATTAGGGGTTCCATTTAAGATTTTAAAGTTACCCTCCGCTCCACACACAGAGGTTGAAGTGGTGGACTTGTTTAGTGTCATCGCGACACAGAAATATTTAACACATATTTTTCAGTTTTTCGATCCGATGTTCATTTCGCGAATTATTCGACCTTTCCGCTACTTTTGGGACACCCTGTATATAACACTCATTCGTCATGAAAGATCACCTGTTTTTTATTTCAATAAAATTGTTCTGTTGATCATAATGTACACTTTAAAATAATCTATTTACTAAAAAAATACTTTTGCAAACTAAAATTTGACTAGCTATGTTCAATCAATTTTAAAAATTATTTTTCAATATGGATTTATTTCTGCTTATGAAGATGGTTCTATTCGGTGTACACAAAACTTAATATAGAAAACAAATATATGTAATCACTTCACAGATTTTACACTATCTTTATAGTGCCAGTTCTTAAAGACAAATGGCTCATTAGTAATTATCGGTCAGAGATCGGATTTCTTGCTGATATGATTTTCTTTGCAGTATTATAAATGATTCATTTAATTTGTAATTTTGGGTGTCGATTACAATATATATTATCTTCCCACGTTTCTAATCTTTTTCAATGTTTTCGTTAATAGCATACCGTGACTGTGCGAAATGTGTATTATGCACATTCCATATAGACCGCTGTCGCAGACACACAGATTTTCTGTTAAACTATTAATTATTCAATATGTGAATTTTTTATTAATAAATATGTTGTTTCCAATTTATCTCTCAAAATTATCCAATAATTTTTTGACAAAAATACGTTCATGTAATATAAATTTAATTTTTGTTCTTTCCCGAAAAGCTAGGGGGCCACGGCCTCCCCCCCTGCCCGTGTGTATGGGCGCCGATGTAGGTACCTACCAATCAATTCAGAGCAAGATTTAACAACACGAGAAATATATTCACCCATTGGGACATATTATCTCTCCCACTAAAAATACGGCTGCTAAAATGCTATTATGTAGGTACATAGGTACCTATTTCCTATCTTGCTGTATGACGCAGAGACCTTGGCAATAACGGAACCATTAATGAAAAAGCTAGAGGCATTCGAAATCGAAATGTGTGGGTGTACGCGACGTATCCTCAAAATATCCAGGACGACCCACTAAACCAACGTAGAGGTAGGTTTGCGCCGAATGGGAAAACAAAAAGAAATCTCTTTCACAATAGATAATTATTAAGAAACAGAAACTTGCATACCTACCTCCGTCATATTATTAGATAAGTATGAGACATGATAAGTAGGTATGATTAAGTATGAGACATGATAAATATCGTATGCTACAAGCTGCAAATAATAACAGAGAGTAAGAGGGTAAAATAGAGAGCAAACATAGATAAAAATAAATTCCAGAGGGTCGATTAGTTTAAATAAGTATTTGGGGGTGGGAGTGTTTGTGGACAGCAAAATGGAAGATGGAAGGAGTTCAGAAATAAGCGAAATTCCAGAAGCATCTGTTGTTGTCTCTGTAATTTTGGTTTAGTGATTCACACCGAACTTCTTCCAACTCTCTTTTTTCCCTTTCTTATTAGTTCTTTGACTATGTTTCTGTGTCTGTCACTCTTGGACTCAAATAAATAAAAATATCATTTTTTTATGAATTGCAGCGTCCCCGCAATTGCTTTACCCTCTAGATTAATCGTACAAACTCTAAAAAACGTAGTTCAAACAATTTTAGAACATAATTTTTTCATGGGCCTTTGATTTTCTGATGTATTTTTGCAATTGCTTTTCCCTTGATGAATCGTGTAAATCCTAAAAAACGTATATTTTCTACAAACAAATTATACTACCATTTTTTCATGTGTTACAGCCTTTGATTTTCTGATGTATTTTTGACAAATTTTAAAAACATTAAAAATGGTAAATTCTCGATAAGAAAAGAGAAGGTTCTGAGAGGAACCATACAACTTCGAAACAATGGTAGAGTTTCTATTATTATTAACGAAAGTGTTATTAAGAATGCTCAAAAATTTACAAAAGTTTATTTATAAAATAACACAAAATTTACATAGCTGCACTGTTGCCGTGCTACATCAGGTATTGGTCCTGAGGAGACAAATATTTCAGAAGAACAATATAATGTATAATATCATTTATTTTCGATGTTTCGAAGAAATAGTGAAATTATGACAGTAATATCGTGCATCACACACTTCCACAAGATTTTCCCAACTATAAACAAAGAGTACATGAATATTTGAAGACAGCATCTTAGTATATATTATTTACTTTAATCCTTTGACTCACGGTGCCTACATTTATTGTAGACGCTAATGTTCCAGTATCTGCCTTATCCAAAATTATTGGCTTCGTTATACAGTTTTACAGTTATATTACAACATATACAGGGTGAGTGGGGAGGAACGCACCAAACTTTAAGACTGCATAACATACGTAATAATAAATAAAAATAATTCATACATCCGGTCCTGAAATTTCAGGTAGAAAAGTCGAAATACTTTGAGCTCCACAACTTTTATAGTTTTCAGAAGAAACATTGTAAATTTAAATAATAAACCGAAACATGTAGAAGCAGTGTACAGTGATCTGTTAATAGCTGTAAGTACAGTTTCCAAATTTGCAGTAGTTTGATTAGAAGCATTGTTTTTATATACATACGAAGAACATTATTTATATTTCGTATTTATTAATTATTTAAAAACTAGTTTCAACTATTGTCATTATCTTGCTAATGGCTAGATCGACTATTTACTTTTAAATAAACAGAATCGGACCTACCCAAATTAAAATTATTAAAATGACAGTACAATTTAAATTTAAAAAAAGATAGAAGATTAAATTTTACAAAATGGCAGGTGGTACTTCTGACTACAGGGGTCCATCAATTAATCCCGACCAGCAAAACATTACTTATTCTACCATCACTAAGCAACAACCATTAACAAAATTCCCAACAAAAAACCAAGCCATAATTTTACCGGCAGTAGACGGAATAAGAACAGAAGAGTACACCATTGCAGTAGGAACTATAGTCCATCCAAACAATGTACTGTTCTCATCCAAAATGTCAAACGGAAGAATATGCATCTACCTTTCAAGCATACAAGTTGTAGACGATTTTCTAAGTCAACATGGTGAAATTAAAATTAAAAAACATATAATCAAAGCACGTAAACTAATTACACCCGCTAATAGATTAGTTCTACCCCAAGTATGTCCATCTATACCCCATAACATAATCGAACAGTCTTTAATCAATCTTGGTTTTAAATTAATGTCTCCGATTTCGTTCCTTAGAGCTGGAATACAAGACCCGCAATACAGCCATGTACTTAGTTTTCGAAGACAAGTTTACTTTGCACCTACAGGCAATTTTACTGTACCCGACTCCGTCCTAATTGATTTTGAAAATATTTCGTACCGAATTTTTCTTTCCGATAAACTAACTTGTTACAAATGCCACCAAACTGGTCACGTTTCCTCGTACTGTACCTCAAATCCCTCTTATCCACAAAATACTCAAAAGCCCCAAACGGAGGAAAATTTTCTTCCACAAATACCATCTACTAGCCCCGAACAAAATCAAATTACACATGTAAATGACGAATCTCGAGTAGAAATGGATGCTCAAGTCAGCACTGATACCGATAATAAATATAAACGATCTCACTCGGAAGTTTCATCCCCTACTTGCTCCACTCCTACAGAAACTATACCAACAGAATTCACGAAACCAAAACCAGTGCAAATTAAAAAGAAGAAAAAAATTATCAAATTAGTCAAATCCACTTCAGAAACTACTAATATTGAGTCATTATTACAACCAGTCAAACAATTTATCCAGGATGCATCACCACCATATGTACTAAATTACACCCAATTACTAGCATTCTTAGAAGACGTTCACGGTTCTTCCACCCCAGTAGAACTGGCCCTAGAATACACACGAAATATACACGGGTTGGGACATATGCTAACTGAAATATATCCCACGTTGAACGAAAGAGCAATTAAATCTAGAATTACAAGAATCAAGAAAAAACTACTTAGTAAAATAAACCAAGATTATAGTATTCAGGATGACACCTCTGAAGATACTGACGCATCACAGGAAAATACTCCTTCCAACGATAAATAAAAAAAAAAGATGGAAAAAACTTGACGACAACAAACTACAACGCATCAACCCAAATTTGTCACCAAAAGGGATAATGCCACAAAAACGACGAGATCAAGTCATACAACACCGCTTGAGAATAGGACATACCAGGTTAACCCACCAGTACCTAATGAAGAAAGAACAACAAAAACTGTGCTATGTTTGAGATATTCCTCTGACAATCGAACACATTATTGTTAGTTGCCCACTCTATCACCTGGAACGACTTCAAAGTGATTTACCAAGTGATCTGAAAAGTGCTCTGAACTATAGTAAATGTGATAAAGTGACTAAGTTTGTAAAACTAACTAAATTTTACAATCTAATATAAAAATAAGCTTAAGTTCTCAATTGTAATTAGTTGTTATAAGCAAACATCTGATATTATGTACAACTCTTCCCCGGCAATAACCTTTCATGGTTGACGCGGTTTATTTAATAAAAAAAATAATAATAACTCATACGTTGTTATTCGATTTTCATTTGTTTCCGAGATACGGGGTGTTAAAATGTTTCTTACAAACTATCTTTAGACGATTTATTTATTGCTCTAAAACCGCTTGAGGTGTGCAAATGAAATTTGGTGAGTTTTAAGACGTAGTTATTGCGTATTTTTTGACACACAATTAACAATTTTATATTCACCATTGGCGCGCGTACGGGTAATAGTCTGAAATTTTTTAAAGGTATAAATGGTACGCCACTAAAAGATTTCAAATTAAAATTTTTTCTTGAATTTCTCGTTTAATTTGTGACAAAAAATCTATATTCCCTTTTTGTCATGCGACGTTTCGTCTTCATGCAAAATTAAAACATCTTGACGCTTACAAAGTTTTCGACGAAGTTTCTACATGAATGTGTAGAATACTTTGTAAGCGTTAAGATATGTTATTTTTTGCATGAAAACGAAGCGTCGTAGGAACAAACGGAAAGATAGATTGTTTGTCAGAAATTAAACAGGGAATTCAAAAATAATTTTTAATTTGAAATATTTCAGTGGCGTACTATTTTTTTTCTTTAAAAAATTTCAGACAATTACCCATACGCGCGCCAATGGTGAATATAAAATTCTTAATTGTGTGTCAAAAAATGTGCAATAGCTATGTCTTAAAACCCACCAAATTTCATTTGCACATTTGCGTAAATCGTCAGTTTGTAAGAAAAATTTTAACACCCCGTATCTCGGAAACAAATCAAAATCGAATAACAACATATGAGTTATGTATTTTTAATTATTATTACCTACATTATACAGTCTTAAGCTTTGGTGCATTCCTCACTCACCCTGTATATGTTGTCTAGTTTACAGTTACTGCTAGCATATACAGGGTCCAGAAACTCTACCGACAAACGAAGACAGGAGATTCCTTAGATAATTTTAAGATATTTTAACCCAATTCACCTAGTCCGAAAATGCTTCCTAAGGGAGCTAGAGCTCTTTGAAGATGGCGTCTTGTAATTAGTTTTTCTTAAATACCTCCAGAACGCTTCTAGTTACAAAAACGAAAATTGGTACACATATTTATCTTCCAGAGGTAAATCGATTCCATCCCTTGTGAATTTCTAGTACCAGTCATAGCCGTCCGTTTTCGGTGGGGCAACGGATATTTTATCGCATAACTTTTTTGTCTTTAACTTTTAAGCATATTTGGTACTGGATTATTAAATTGTGAGGTATTCTAGTACTAAAAGGTACTTTTGCTTAAAGTCCGTAGAACACACCGTTTTCTAGAAAAATCGATTAGAAAATTTTTCGTTTCCTGAATTTGAAAATGTTTTTTTTTAATTTCCAAAAAAAAACGGTGTATTTTACCAACTTAAAGCAATAGTAACTGTTAGTACTAGAATACCTCATAATTTAACAATTTAGTGTCAAAAATCCTTACAAATTAAAGACAAAAAAATTATGCAATAAAATAACCGTTGACCTACCCAAAACGGACGCCCATGACCGGTACTAGAAATTCGAAATTAATGAAATCGACTCATCTCTGGAATATAAATAAACGTACCAGTTTGTGTTTTCCTAAATAGTTTTTTTTTTAAATTTGTTTTGATATTAAAAAATCGAAGAATTTTTAAATCGATTTTTCTAGAAAACGGTGTATTCTATCGACTTAAACTAAGAGTACCTTTTGGTACTATAATACCTTTTTAATAATCCAGACCTAAAAATTCTTAAAAATTAAAAACAAAAAAGTTATGCGATAATATAACTGTTGCCCTACCCAAGACGGACGCCTATGAGCGGTACTAGAAATTTGCACTGGATGGAATCGATTTATCCCTGGAAGATAAATATGTGTAACAATTTTCGTTTTTTTAAATAAAAGCGTTCTGGAGATATTTAAGAAATAGTTATTTATGTACCAAGTCAGTAAAGTGACTCTTTATCGAATGAGTCTAATATTATGAGCCGAGCGAGCGTAGCGAGCAAGGCGAATAACAGACGAGTTCGATAAAGAGTCTTTACTGACGTGGTGCATACAAAATTTTATCGCCAATCATAAAAAACATTAACACTTACTTAACATTTACTTAATTATATCCTTCTAATGAAAAAAGAGTGTGTGTACTTAGTCCTTATAATAGTCGTATGTATGTCAATAACCATTAATATTAAACAAAAAAGTTTTCCTTACGGGGGATTCGAACCAAGTACTGACAGGTCCGTAACTAGATACACATACCGCTAGCCTACGCAACCACTTGCTAGACACGGCCGATATTATCTATAAAAAAAAACAAATAGGCAAGTAAAAAATGTAAAAAAAAAATAATTGACATCAAATGAAAAGACATTATACATAAATCATGGTAGATTCAAGGATATGAAAAAGAACTTTACGTACAATATAATATGTAATAGTAATTTTATTTTTGTTGAATTACCTTCATCATTAAATAATCGTTATCAGGTGCATTTAATAAGAAATTTAGCACTTCTTCTTGCGGCAGGGTTTTTGATTTTTTGGGAATGTAATTATTTCCTTTTTGTTGCAAAAAAGCTGTTTTTTTATAATTGCTTATATCTATCTCTTTATTTGTAGTCAAAGTTGCCTTTAACATTGAATAATAGGACCACACAGTCGATGGAGAATATTCTTTAGACAATTCAGAGAAATATGCTAGTAAAACACTTTCACTATAATTTGTAATACAATTTTTTTCACGCCATGCTTCAAATATGTCATATTGCCTATTGTATTTTTCGATGGATTTTGCTGGGAGAAGCTCTGAAACTGCCTCTAACGATTTCTTGCGTATTTCAGGTGGCGTTCATGTAATTTCTTCCATTTCCAAAGCAGCACTACTGTACTATCATTTGATATTCGTTTTAACACTTTTATTACAATAAATACAATTTTCAATTTAATTTTTTTTAAATATGACTGATGACAGATGAGTTCTGCATGCCGCTTTCGATTTTTAATCGATATATAGTTATCAATATTGAATAATTACTAAATCGGTAAAATTTTGATTAATTTTATATGAATATAATTGCAAAATACTACAGAATTTCACTTTTTGGCATAAATTTAATTAACAATAACGTAAATTGTGTACAATATTCTCAATAATTAAAGTACAGTGGAACCTCGATTATCCGTCAGGGCACCGGACCAAGGGTATGACGGATAATCGAAAAGACGGTTAAAAGAACATTAACAAAACTTGATTGATCAAACGACTAAGTGACACAATCAATGTTCGAATTTGAATCAAATATAATTATGGTGACACACATATATTGACTGTAATAATTATTGTGCTGTGCATTTTTATTTTCGGCTTGCGATTCTACAAATAGAACTCTAAAAGCACGGTATTATTTATCACCTATTTCAATTGAAATTTAATCCAGAGCCCTGAATAAGAACAAAAATTATTTACATAAAAAAACTGCACGTGTACATTTCAACGAATTTCGTTTGACTTATCGCAATGCTCAAACAAAATGAATTGATGACTAAATTTTTACTTATGTAGTCAATATAACTTATGTAGGTATGAACCCTGACGGTTAACAGAGGTGACGATTAATAGAGAGACGGATAATCGAGGTTCCACTGTAAATAAATTTTAAGTTCACTCAAATAAATAATCGATTACTGCAATCGACCACTTACATTGAATCTCGGTTAATTTGATTAATCGCGGCAGGTAAAGTAAAATTCTTCTTTCAGTACAATAAAGTGTTACTTTACTGCCGCAAATGGCGTCAAATGAGTACAATAATGAATGACTTTAGTGACGGTTGGCGATAAAACTAATTACAAGACGCCATCTTCAAATAGCTCTAGCTCCTTTAGGAAGCATTTTCGAACTAGGTGAATTGGGTTAAATTGTCTTAAAATTATCTGAGGAATCTCATGTCTTCGTTTGTCGGTAGAGTTTCTGGACACCCTGTATAAGCATCAACCTATAACAGCTGTTTTCATGGTGTACTGCGTCCCTACTGTCCTCACAATACGGCAACTATGTGCGAAGATGTCAACGTCAAAATTGACTGGTGTGCAATTAACTTTAAAAAAATACCAAGTTTCTTGTAAAAGGTATATATTAAAATACCCTAAATAAGGGTCACAATACAAAACGTTTTCGGATTAAGGAATCCATCATCAGTGTTTAAAAGCCCTAAAATTAAGTATAACCTAATTAAATGAGATAAAAGTTAAAATTGACAGAGGTTTTCAAGAACAAGAGGTCATACTTACAAAATTTGCATGCCTGAGCCACCAAAATGTATAGGGTAAAAACTCTTTAAATGTAAATAATAAAGATATTTTACATATTTATATAAAATTCATCGGATGTTATAGATAAACCTGGATGTTACCCAGGGCAACACAGGACTCTCCCCACGTGGTTGGAACTTTTTTTTGGAGAAAACCTCACATATTGGATTTCAATGGCCAACTGACAAGTGAATTCAAGAGCAACCCGAAATGACATCAAGAACTGTCAATGTAACCTAGTTGTAATATTACTTCAGCCACAACGTTAAAGATTAATTTAAATGTTTTAAGATAAAAAACAGTATCAAATTTACAAATAGTAAAACTAAAAGATGTTCACAAAATATGAAAGATTTTTTCCCTAGAAATAATGCATTAATTAAGTATTCAAAATAGGGAAATGAAATGTTTACGTTACAGGAAGTTATGCAGTCAACAATACCAATAGGTGTTGTATTAGTGGTATGAAATTGTCAATACGATTAGACAAATAATGGTAAAGGCCTTATACTAGGAACACAAAATAGTATGTAATGTGTACATATGTGTACGATTTTAAGAGTATTGATGAAATGATAATTGTTTAACGACTGATAAATTTCTTGGTAGTCGACCCAACATAAATTGTATAATGATAGAAAAAGTGATATGATAATTGTAAAAATACTGTTTTGTTTTTATCTGATATTTATCTGAAAATGAGACTAAAGTAACTTGATGAAACTGAGTCCTCCAGAGACCTGACATCAAATAGGTTAACATCACATATACAACCACATCCATCAGAATTGAGTCTCATTCCAGCCACCTGTCTTCTTAGCCTCATCTCATAGCTTATAGATTAGATAACTCTTATTTCATAACAACACACTACACATCTTCCATGGTCCAATATCACAACATACTCTGTCAGACTTCTCATACCGTCCTACCCCCCCCCATATTTTACAACCATTTCATTTTTAACCTATTTGATGTCAGGTCTCTGGAGGACTCAGTTTCATCAAGTTACTTTAGTCTCATTTTCAGATAAATATCAGATAAAAACAAAACAGTATTTTTACAATTATCATATCACTTTTTCTATCATTATACAATTTATGTTGGGTCGACTACCAAGAAATTTATCAGTCATTAAACAATTATCATTTCATCAATACTCTTAAAATCGTACACATATGTACACATTACATACTATTTTGTGTTCCTAGTATAAGGCCTTTGCCATTATTTGTCTAATCGTATTGACAATTTCATACCACTAATACAACACCTATTGGTATTGTTGACTGCATAACTTCCTGTAACGTAAACATTTCATTTCCCTATTTTGAATAATTAATTAATGCATTATTTCTAGGGAAAAAATCTTTCATATTTTGTGAACATCTTTTAGTTTTACTATTTGTAAATTTGATACTGTTTTTTATCTTAAAACATTTAAATTAATCTTTAACGTTGTGGCTGAAGTAATATTACAACTAGGTTACATTGACAGTTCTTGATGTCATTTCGGGTTGCTCTTGAATTCACTTGTCAGTTGGCCATTGAAATCCAATATGTGAGGTTTTCTCCAAAAAAAGTTCCAACCACGTGGGGAGAGTCCTGTGTTGCCCTGGGTAACATCCAGGTTTATCTATAACATCCGATGAATTTTATATAAATATGTAAAATATCTTTATTATTTACATTTAAAGGGTTTTTACCCTATACATTTTGGTGGCTCAGGCATGCAAATTTTGTAAGTATGACCTCTTGTTCTTGAAAACCTCTGTCAATTTTAACTTTTATCTCATTTAATTAGGTTATACTTAATTTTAGGGCTTTTAAACACTGATGATGGATTCCTTAATCCGAAAACGTTTTGTATTGTGACCCTTATTTAGGGTATTTTAATATATACCTTTTACAAGAAACTTGGTATTTTTGTGATTTATGGTATACAGCCAGCTACAGGAAGTTTATTTTCCTCGTGGATTTTAATTAACTTTAAAGTAAACAATGTATAACAATATTTTGCTGTCATTTTTTTAAAATTAAATCAAACTCTTACTCTTTTTTTATTATATTGTATGCTATTATCACAGTAGTTCATTTTGAATACTCGTCTTTAACCTAATCAGGCACTGATGCTCTGTTTACTCTTGGGAATTTCTAATGTAAATTTGTTAACACAATAGTTCACATATGAAACACTTTTGAAATGCATGTACATGAAAGATATTGTATACTACAACCTAAAAAAATTGGGAAAACCTATACATTACAATAAAATCTCTAAAATAAACAACAGTAGGCACTTATCTAATATAATAATAACTATAGTTCATTCGCTTTCAACATGAGTAACGACGCCAGTTTCAGACGCCTGATTCGTGGGTTTTTCGTGTCGTCGCAGCTTGTTATTGGTTAGAAATTAATTTATAATATAGAAAAAGAATGTGTGTGTACTTTGTACGCACGTAAGAGGTTATACTTCTATTATATGATTTCAACGAAGTCAATATTCTTTAAACAGTTTGTTTATATTTTATTTAAATATTAAACTAATTTTAATACTTACTACTTTCCAAACATTTTTATTAAAACAATACCAAAAATTAAACAAAGAAATGATTTCTGAACAATAATTTTTGGCAAAAATTTTAACTAAATACGTAGTTTCTAAAAAAAATATAAACAATATACTTACAATCATAAAATGTCTAAAAAAAATTTGCATTGGGGATCGAACCTGCTCATATGAGGTTGATACATGGACGTATAAATAAAGAACCGGGCTATTTACATTTTTAGTTGAAGCCACGAGATTGTCACAGTCATAGGCATAAATCCTTAATTTGACGTTGTCATATTATTTTGTTTTCAAGTAAATATTGAAAATAATTTTCAATTTTTAGTATAATTTACTTTTAATTGATAAATCAAAATATATTACTTAGTTACTAGAAACCATTTTCAAATATACTTATTCCTCAACCAAGGAATTAAAAGAAAAACATTAATTTTTTAATTGTTAAATGAAACTATATTCTAATAATTTTAACTATTTGTGAAACTTGGCACCATTGGTAATATCAAACAATCGTCGCGCTTTCAAGAAGAAGGAACATGGCGTCGTGTTGTTTACGTTTGTGTTGATAATTTCAGAATTTCCTTATTTGTGACATTTGAGTGAATTTGTTAGCGTATTTTGACTTTAAATTGAACAATCGTTAAGTGTCCTAATCATGGTACGTAACTGTCTTGTATGCAGAAAAACTGCATATTTACATCCAGAACTGTCATTTCATTGGTAAGTATATTATCAAGTTTTATAAACAACATCCATTGACGTAGCACATTGATATAATATTACTTAATCCTTGAATTGAAATAAAATAATTAAAATATATTTTTTAGGTATCAAAGCTTGTTAAAGTAGGAGGATCAAAAGCCTATAATTTTGTATCAAGAGTTAGAACATTATTTATTAGCAATGAGCAAGCTTTAAAGTACAGTTGGCTGGAACAAAAAGGCAAACAAAAGTCCTACATGTAAAATTTGAATGGCAATAAACGTATTTTTAGAACCTAATTATTTTTATTAAAAGTTCATTTAAAATATTTCATAAAAAATTAAAAAGAAAGCTATCCTAAACACCTTAATAATAGACAAAACAAGACATCTTTAAGATGTAAGGATTTGTAACATCCGTACATCTTTAAGACGTCGTAAAGATATCTTTCCGGAAATACCAGACATCTTGAAGACGTCTAGTCTAAAACATCTTTAGTAAGTTATCTTTTAGATTTCTTTAAGATGTCTTTGTGTTATCTGGGAACGACCACACGCGGTCGTTGTTCTCTGATACAACTTTATACCGTTTTTTACTTGAGCTAAGTTTTATCTTTGCGTCGGTACCTTTCTTCTTTTGCCGTTGTTCTCTCTGAATAATTTGTTTTTGTTTTCCATATCAATGGAGCTTATCACCATTTTTCTGGGACCTCTTTGATTTAATAAAAATTCGCGATCATCCAGAGTCACTTTTTGAGATTTGCTACAAAGACAATTCATCAGAATGTCACATTTGCATGCTGCAAGATCGAAACGTGTAGTTTTACTTTTGTCCTTAAAGCATTGAATTTTATTTTTGTAAAATTCACTGTTTTGTCTGTTCTTAAATTTAATGGTATCATAAGTTTCATATATTTGTCATGATAGGCTTTTAAAAGCTGAATAATTCTTGTATGTTAAATTATTGGAATTAAAGCCTTTTTCCATATTTCCTTAAATTTAATTGCAACCTGTTCGGCAAAACCGGAACATTCTGGCTCTTTCTTGGTGAGTTTTTTATCCTCTTCCAACCACAAAACTTCATCACTTGTTTATATTTCGGTAAAACATTTTCAGGTATATTTGGTGGTTGCCCAAAAATGGGGCGGTCCACAGCACATCTTGATTTTATTCCCCACGGTCCTGGTTTATCTATTTTAAAAATCTTTAATTTACAAACAACCATAATAACAAAGTAACTCAACACACCAAACATAAGCGAGAATTACACCCACTGACTCACAAAGCGGGAAATTTCAAAGGGGTTGGGGAGACAAAAAACAAATAAAATTTTAAATATCGTTTCAATTTGCAATTGACAACATTTTAAATTTTCATTAATTGATCTTAGATAGAGTTAACACACATTTTATTCCAAATAAAATAAATTGAAATTTCCATAAAAATCAGATATTTAATAAAATTTCGGGGTCGTTGGGAAGGCAGAAAATTTGTTTAGAAAAAAAATTAAAAATACTAATATGCTAAAAAATAACACTAGCAACTTTGTCACGCTATTAGATATAACATTTCCAACTTTTATTTTTTCGATGCTCCCTATTATGTATTATTTTAGTTTAAATAAAATATTGTATATAGCATATAGTAATTTGTGATTTTGAATACTCATTCATCTTTATTCTTTTGTGTAAAACAATGTTTGTAAATATATTCTATACATTGAAAATTAAAATTATTTATTTTTCGTTGTTTCTCACCTCTTTCAAATATGTTTATGATACTAATAATACCAATAATCATCATTTATTCAAATAAAAAATTGTTTCAAATATCTTTCAATTATTGGAAGGTACGCCACTGATTAAGCGGGAAGTATCACAGTCTATCACCTCGACTCTTTCCCCGCGCCTATAAACCGTTCGGCTTCAAATTTAGGCGAATAGAGAGTAGAGCATGCCTAGTCCATCTTTATTTATACGTCCATGGGTTGATAAATCAACGCGCGCAGAATTTAGCCACCGAGACATTATGAGTGACGTAGGAAGATACACCAAGTGAAAGTTTTATTTTTTGACAGTTGCTTATTTTCTTAGTTTAATCAAATTAGTTTGATTTTTGTGGAATTAAAATATTAAAATACAACAAAAGATAGACTAAAAAACAATATATTAGGTGAAGATTGGTAGAAAATTTGTTGGCAATCAAATTATGTAAATCAAAGCATTACCTACTAGCTAGGTACATTTTACAAGTAGGCATGTAATTTTCTATTACAACACTGAAACTTTTACAATTACCTACGTACCTGTTGCTTTTAAAAACTATTTAAAAAGTCACTACAATTATAAACTTGCTTTTGTCTTTGTTCTCACAACAATAAAAACTAATATACACAACATTTGTTTACCCATAACCGACATATTGAACAATTATTGACAGGTCATTGTAATTACTCAATCAGAGCCCGTATAACGTTTGAGATGCAAGGACCAAGACTTTTGATGAATTCGCGCACATACAAATGTGCCTAAAGAAGTATAACTTCAATAAATTAATTTATAACAAACGACAAGCTGTGACGATACGAAAACCCACGTATCAGGCGTCTGACACTGGCGTCGTGACTCATCTTGAAAGCGAATCAACATAGAGTCCGGATTTATAAGTATAACGCTTATGATAAATAATAAAAGCTGGAATGTTTTTGTTTTTAAATATGAACGAAATAGATAAAAATAAGTCTTTGACAGCACCTTCTTATGTTTTTTGTTTTGTTTTTTTTAAATTGGTATGCGTTTTTTGTATAACATCTGTATAACATCGACGTCGCAACTTGTGGCGTATGCTGACGACATAGTATAATAGTCCAGGGTTACTATAACCATCTTCTCCCGGTAAGGGTGGTTAACCCTTATCCGAGGGGTGGAATGATTAATAGTCGTATCACTGCTTAAGTTGTTTTATTATACTTGCATGAGTATAAGCTGGTAGCAAGCTACGCGACGTCGTCTCGCGGAGTGGAGATGATACTATTTGAATATGAATAATCTTACGTCTAAGAAAGTATAATGACGAATGTGGAATGTGGATTCCCTTACTATGTTTTGATTGTATAAGTATATTTGAAAGTGCCGAGTCAGCGGCGACCCTAAGAGGTGTTTATAGTAAACACCGACCGTGACTGTATGTATAACTACTCCTCACAATCTAGGTCAATAATATTTATGTAACGAAAGATATTTGTTTATGATAACATTTAAATAATTGAAAGAAATTAACGTAGATAATTAAAGGGTGTTTTAAAAGATATCTAATAAGTACAGATGAATTCTTGTACAATAGCACTGATTAGCAGAAACCCAAACAGTTTAAAGGAAGAATTTGCAAAGTTGTGTAATGAAGCATCCAAAAGGGGTTTAGCAATAAATCAAAACAAAACAAAATACCTAATATGCTCAAAAAATTCCTTTAATGTGACAAGTTTAAATATTGGTGAATATGAGATTGAAAAGGTAAAACACTTAAAATGGTAATATCTTGTGGTAACAGGTAAATATCTTGGGGTCTCAGGTAATGGAACTAATGATAGAAGCATAATAATCTATGAAATAATCCAGGCAGGAAACATAACCTACTGGAAATACAACTTCTTCAAAGATAAGAAGCTAACTCAGAATACTAAACTGAAAATTTACAGAGCAACAATTAGACCAGTAATCGCATATGGTCAGTGGCGACCCGTGAGGTAGTGCCATAGAGCCATGGCACTACCTTGCTAACTATGCAGAAACATATTTTTTATCTTCAAAACCTTTTAATACTTGTTAATTTTTTTGTTTGTATTTCTTATTATCTTCATAAATTATATAAAATCTGGTAACCTTGTGCGTAGTACAATCCCTGCCACTTACAGGGGAGATTATTCGACAGGAGAATGCTGTGCCGAAATCAGTACTGGCACGTCTGAAAAGAGAAAGATTTCACGAGCATTCTATGTACGTGATAGAGAAAGAGCTATATTGGACTATTAGTATACCTTCAAATGAGAATCTCTGTGCCGGGCACGAGAGTATCTATTTATTTCGAGTTTCTTTACGTGCTGGCTTGTCAATTTTATTATGTCTATTTTCTGTTAAAAAGTTTTTGTATTTATAATTAAACTTTTAGTGCATCATGATCGTGGGTGTATTATAAATAATAGTTTGATTATTTCTTAGGTTTAATTTATTAATAATTGACAATGAATCAGATTAGCATGTTAAAAAACTTTTACAAATTTTATAAGGTTCTGTGAAGCTTTCGAGTTAGCTTTAAGAGGTCACCACGAAAAAGAAAATTCAGAAAATAGAGGCATATTTAAGAAGTTGGTCAATTTTAGCACCGAATTAGACGACTTAAAGGTTCATATTCAAAGTTCCAGATCTTTCAAAGGTCTACCTTCTCCGGACATTAAGTTGCTTCTAATTTATTTATGTCGGAGAAGTTTTCTGCTTATAAGCATCAGTTTCCCGAATTATTTCTTAATGAAACATGGAGGCAGTTTTAATTTTTAAGCAAAAGTCGGTTTAAAACTCAATTAGAAGTACTGTATTAGCGAGATGAATTAGGTACTACCTCTGGGGCTGTTCTGATATCGGTTTTATTAAACGAGGAAGGTTTAAAAAGCACATTTGAAGAAACTATTAAAGTTTTAAATATTTTGAATTTGAATTAAATACAACGAAAGAAGAACGACTTGGTGCTTTAGGTATGCTATCTGCAGAAAAGCATTTTGTAATTTGTATTGATAATTTTAATAATAAAGCCATTGAAAACTTTAAAACCAAAAAAAGAATCCTTAATCGGGTTTCATATATCGTAAACTTTAAAAGTGATATTACACAAATTTGTGCATGTGTGTGAATAATGAAATAGTATTATTTTCATAATTTTGTAAATAGAGACTAGATCATAATAACAAACTTCAAGTACTATCAGCAGTAAGAACTGTTTTGATAAATTTTGGACAATTTCTTGGCATCTCATATAAATATAGGTACATAAGATACATAAGGTAAAAGTATCTGCGCCTATTTTTTAATTTTTGTTTTAAGTACATATACCTTTTTTGGCAATATCCTGAATCTGTCACTAAAAATTTTGGCGGCTGCCCGAATTCTGGCACTACCTTCATAAAGTGGTACGAGCAGCCACTGCATATGGTGCTGAAGTAATGTGTATGACACAGAAAGATGAGTAAAGATTGAAAAGCCTAGAGAGAAAAATAATTCGGATAGCAGGCCACTTTAGGGAATAATGAATTTAGAAAATTGATGAACCACGAAGTAAGAGAACTTTTGAAAGGAGAGGACATTGTCAGAATTATCAAGGTACAGAGACTCGGATGGATGGGGCATATAGAAAGGAGAAATTCAGAAGCCGTAATCAAGAAAATTTCCAAATGGAGACCTGTATCAGGCAGACCACGAGGAAGACCCAAAACTAGATGGAAGAACCAGATAGTCGAGGACCTTAAGAAGAATGGAGTTAGAGAATAGGTAACCGTAAGCAAAAACAGGAACGGATGGAGAAAAATTGTAGAAGATGCCAAGTCACACAACCAATTGTAAAACCAAAATGTTAATGCGGACTGATTCCCTGCGACAAATGAATCTGAAGAGCCCAAAAGGGCGGTAATCACTCCTCTAGGAGTGTAGATGCCATGATGATAGTGAGTAGTGGCAAAGTATAAGCATGCACCGATAACGAGTGTGGCCGTTGAAAGAAGCTTTTCGAGTTATAAGTTGGGTAAATAAAAATTAAGTGAAAACATTTTTGTTTCAGTTATCTATTTTTTTGTTTATTCTATTTTATATTTAAATGTAAAATAGGTATTTACTAGTTTTTAAGCTAAGATTAGAACTTATTGTATAATATGTTTTATGTTAATTTCCGTTAAAAAAATGGTTTGTCAAATGGGTACCCCTCGTTAAGATATGCAGAATTATTCATTCCCAGAATTATTTTTTTTCATTTTTTTACGTTCCATATCTCAGCTCAATTTTAATCCTCTACTTCTTTCCCACTCCCCCCACCACCAAAAACGTCATTTTTGTTTTTATTTTTTTAGCAAAAAGATTTTTATGTTTGTCTCCCAAAATTTGATATTTTTCGTACTAATCGAAATCCTCAATCCTGGGCTCAGGAATAGTTTCCAATTTCACTCTTTTATGAGGGTTTTGTGAGGGTCGCAAGGTTTTTTATAGGTTATATACAACTTGAAGTAACTGAGTCCTTTAGAACATTCAAAAATGGAAGAAACACGTTCGAACTCCCAAAAAAAGTGGGTTTTTTTGGGGAGGTTTGAACGTATTTCTCCCATTTTTGAATTTCTTAAAGGACTCGGTTAAGTACTTCAAATTATATATAATTTATAAAAAATATTGATTAGATCTATCTTGAAGTCTATAAAATGGGAAAAATCCCCAAAACCCCCTAAAAACCAATTTTTCGGATTTTTGAAGAATGCGCACCTTACGGAAAAATTTGAAAAAAAATTAGA
This sequence comes from Diabrotica virgifera virgifera, assembly GCF_917563875.1. NCBI lineage: Eukaryota > Metazoa > Arthropoda > Insecta > Coleoptera > Chrysomelidae > Diabrotica > Diabrotica virgifera. The sequence goes on along the minus strand of NC_065452.1, from coordinate 148,006,630 downwards.
AATATACTTTTTTAAAATACATAAAAATTAGACCTGCAGCCATCTCAAAAAAAGTTTACGCTTTTATCCAAAAATAAATAAATAAGTAAAAATGCATTTTGAGGTTATTTACACTCAACATATGGATCTATAAAAAATAGACATGTTTTGTAAAAATTTCAACTATGTGTGTGAATTTGTTGAAACCTTTAAATGGATAGCATCCCACTAAAAAAAAAAATAAAAACGAAAAGTACTATTTTTTAATCACATAGAACGTAAAAAAAATAAAAAGAGACTAATTCTGGCAGTGAAGGCATTTTGCCTATCATAACGGGGGTACCTTTTATTTGCTTTCATGCTTCTTTTGTATAAAAAAATGTTTTTTTTATAAAATCATTATGCTTTTTACGCATTTTTTATGCTTTTAAATCCGAACTCTAATAATAATGCAACTTATTACATTATAAGACTGTATCAAAAATACTTTACCAAAATGAAATTTGATACTAATTATAGACCAAGGCGCATCTGTTTCGAGATGGACGTTGAGTGGTGACTCATATTTTTTTGCAGAAATTGCTTGGAATTAACTCATATAATATTAATTGAGTTATCTTCCCACTCAAAAAAGTCCGGAACATTGTTTAAATAATCAAAAAATGAAGGAAGATTCGATTTTTTTCTTTGTTTTTGATTATAACTTTGTTATAAGTTTGTAAGTGTTCATTTTCGAGAAAAGCTGCACTGACATAAAAGTTGCGTAATTAAATTTCCTACAATACAGGATTGGTTAATTTTAAAAATTATCACCCTTGGTGCAAAATAGCAATAATTGCGAAAAAACCATAAAAAACAAGTATTCGCATTTTACGTTTTTCAACAATTTATGCTACACTTAGGACCTTCATATTTCACCCAGAAAAACTTTATGTATCAATAAAACAACACTGTAAATTTATTAAGATCGGTTCAATAGATTTTGCAATCCAGCATTGGCAAAAAATGCATTTTTTCAAAATATTGCACGACTGAAAAAAAGAGCAGATAGCAAGTTTAATTTTTTTTACATATAGAAGGATACTGTACTTTTCATTTGCAATTTGCAAAATTAAAATCGGTTAACTATAACTCCGTCAGGAATTTTTTTAAATAAACATTAATTTTTGGTGCTACGCGCAGGACAGCGGATACGTTTGCTCTGATTGGGCATTCCAATGACCTGTCAAAAATTATCGAATATTGCGGCGGTGGACAAACAAATGTGTTATTGTTAATAATTGTTAAGTTGGTGTTTTAGTTTTTATTGTTTTGAGAACAGAGACAAAAGTAAGTTGATACTTGTAGTGACTTTTTAAATAATTATTAAAAGCAACAAGTACTTAAGTATAAATATTTTAGCATTGTAATGAAAAATTATATATTCTATTTGGAAAATGTAAAATGCTCGATTCATACAAGCTGATTTCCACCAAAATGTCTACCAATCTTTATCTAATATATTATTTTCTTACTCTATATTTTGTTGTATTTTAATATTTTAATTCCACAAAAATCTAACTAATTTGATTATTGTTTGTGAAATATTGTTAAAAACAATTGCATATGTTTAAAAATAATAAACTGTTATTCTCTAAGTTAAAATATATGAACAAAGAGTTTTTGCTAAAAAAAGTATTATTTCAAAGGGTATGTGTATTCAGAGTATGTGTTTTTATTTTGCAATAAACAAATTTATTTAAATCGATATGTAGTAAAAATTAAAATTTATCAATCATTATCAAAGGTCATTGGAATGCCCAATCAGAGCAAACGTATCCGCTGTCCTGCGCGTAGCACCAAAAATTAATGTTTATTTCCTTACGCCGTATTAAAAAATTCCTGACGCCGTAGTAGTTAACCGATTTTAATTTTGTGAATTGCAAATGAAATGTACCGGGTGTCCCAATAAGAATGGCTCTCGGCCATATCTCAGGAACCGTTTATAGTAGAGCTTTGAAATAAAAAATTTTATAACAAAAGTTGCCTCAGGAAAAGCCTGGAAATTATTTTCATAATTGTGGGACCACCGCTAGAGGGCGTAATTGAATATCAAAAATTAAAAAATCTAAATTTTACAAAATTTTCCTAATGAAGGGGCACTGGAAATCCGATCGTCGTATTGTTCATAAAATTCTACGCATATTTGATTTGACAAGTTTAGGTCTACCTTTGGAAATTAGAGGTGGGGGTGAGTGGGAACCTTGTTATGAAAAACTGGCTGTTAGTCCGGTTTTGCTTAATCAAATTTTGCAAACTTGTTCTTGTTGAAGACAGATCTTTTTCGTCAATGTAAAAGTTATGATTTCGAACCAACTTACTGAGTAATATGCCAGCTAGAAGGCGTTATTTATTTTTTTTCAGAAATTTAGTGTTCCTTGGAAAATATTAAATACAAACATGCATTTTTAATACCATATTACAAAATTAGACAAAATTAGCAACAGAATAGCGAAAACCGCATGTTAATACCTTTTTTCTATCTCGAGATATCTTACAAAACGTGTAAACTTAAAAACATAACTGTTACTGTCACCGGTAAACGAAATTCATTAAAAGTAGTGTGCTATGGAAACAACAAAGAAACATTTTCCAGCTGTCAACGTATATTAGGTCTTTTCAACGCTTCTCATTTGTTTCGAGCCTCGTTCATATCTCGTATATTAATATTATACACGGATTATACGGCATATGACAGAGGCTCGAAACAAATGAGAAGCGTTGAAAAGCCCTATTACAAAGAAATAAAAACAACTATTTAGTGATGACATAAACGTTCAAATGTTTGCCCATCATTTTCGTTGCAAACATTTACTCTTTCAAGTGTAGATTGAACAGCAGTCTCAATTTCTGCTCTCGATATGCTTTGAATGGCGTTTAGTATTCTCTGGATAATGTATTCTAGAGTAGTGTATGATGGGCAACAATTTGAATTTTTAGGTCGTCACTAAGTAGTTCTTTTTGTTCTGTGTTATATTTAATTTTAATAGTATTGTTTCTCTTTATATTGTTGTTTTAATTAATTATATTTTTATACGTTGACATCTGGAAAATGTTATTTTGTTTTTTTCCACAGCACACTACTTTTCATTAACTTAGTTTACCGGTGATAGTAACAGTTATGTATAAAATTTACACGTTTCTCGAGATATCTTGAGATATAAAAAAGGTATCGACATGCGGTTTTCGCTATTCTATTGCTAATTTAATCTAATTTTATAAAGTATGATTAAAAATGCATACTTGTATTTAATATTTTCCAAAGAAAACTAGATTTCTGAAAAAAATTAAATAACGCCTCCCAGCTGGCTTATTACTTATTGGGATGGTTCAAAATTATCACGCTTACATTGAAGAAAAAGATCTGTCTTCAACAAGACCCAGTTTTCAAAATTTGATTTAGCAGAACCGGACTTACAGCCATTTTTTCATAACAAGGTTCCCACTCACCCCCACCTCTTATTTGCAAAGATAGAGTTAAACTTGTTAAATCAAATATGTGCAGAATTTGATGAAGAATACAATAATCGGATTTCCAGTGCCCCTTCATTAGGAAAATTTTGTAAAAATTAGATTTTTTTATTTTTGATATTCAATTACGCCCTCTAGCGGTGGACCCACAATTATGAAAATAATTTCCAGGCTTTTCCTGAGGCAACTTTTGTTATAAAATTTTTTATTTCAAAGCTCTACTATAAACGGTTCCTGAGATATGGCCGAGAGCCATTCTTATTGGGACACCCGGTACATTATTCTTCTATATGTAAAAAAAAACTCAACGTGCTGTCTGCTTTATTTTCAGTCCTGCAAAATTTAAAAAAAAATGCATTTTTTTGCGAAAGCTGGATTGCAAAATTTATTTTGCAAAATCTGTTTAACCGATCTTAATGAAATTTACAGTGTTGTTTTATTATATAATAAAGTTTTTCTGGGTGAAATATGAAGGTCCTAAGTGTTAGCATAATTTTTTTCGCAATTATTGCTATTTTGCAAAAAGGGTAACAATTTTAAAATTTTTAACCAATCCTACTTACGCAATTACGAATTACGCAACTTTTATGTCAGTGCAACTTTTCTCGGAAATGAACACTTTTAAAGTTATAATCAAAAACGAAGAAAAAAATCGAATTTTTACTAAATTTTTTCACATTTTGATTATTTAAACAATGTTCCGGACCTTTTTGAGTGGGAAGAACTCAAATATTATTGTATGAGGTATTTTCAAGCAATTTCTGCAAAAAAATATGACTCACCTCTCAACGTCCAAATGTACTAATATTTTTACAGATGCGCCCTGGTCTATTATCACATTGTATGAATTTACATCGAGTTGCGCACATAAAAGAATCCTGCAGCTGATGTCTTTATCCGAGCATCACCATTAACTGGCTTGGAATACTTACTAATCACTGTATCGTTGAACAAATACCAATCATCACTTTTATAATCTAACTTAACCGTAGCAAAGTAATGTCCTCCCGACAAATTTCCTGAGTGCTCTACAATACTACACAAATTGTAGCTTGAAGTACCAAATCTCAAATCTCGCAAGGGAAAGTCGATTTCTGCCATGTTCTTTACAAAAGTTAAGTTATCACTACTAGGCATGTACCTAAAAACAAAAACATTATTAATTAATTAACATAAGAACATAACATCATCATCATCAATGGCGTTATAACTCTTCGTGAGTCTTTGCCGCGTTTACTGTTGCCTTCCATGTGTATAAATTTTCCATAAATTTCTACAGTGAACAAATATTTTCAATATTTCAACATATTAGAACCTTGTACCTGTCCCTTCAAAACTAGTTTTTTACCCATATACCCGCCAAACAACGAAATTAAAAGTTGCCCAACTACCAACTACACTATGAGTCTGTTTTCAACCATCGTCGAATGCACACCGCATTGAAGAAGCTCCAAATAATGTAGTTTTTGTCTATTTTCACCTAAAGTATAACAATATAGTTAATGTCTGTGGCCTTATCAACTAGGCACTAAGTGATAGTGCCAAATAGTAAAACAATATCAGCTGTATCAACTGTAAGTACAAAGATAATCCTATGTACATCTTATTCATTTACCTCTTGTCAAGTTCGCGGTGTTGCCATTACGTGGAAACGGTTCGCTGTTCTATCAAAAACTCTATGCGTGATAAACTGTCTCATTTACTTGTAATTTAAACTTATAATATCAATCTGCTATCTCTCATTTATTCTTCGATTAATTCAACTCTTCAATGTACCTATCATCCTCTCCTTATCCCTAGCAAAGATTATTCCTTGCAGGTGCTGGATTTCCAGCTGGTCCTTCGACAAATAAAAAGAAGAAGTTCCCAAAATCTGTGTGCAAGAATCGACCATAGAACCAGCCGAGTTCGCTACGGCGAGCTCCTTAATCGCACACCATGTTTGTCGGTCCTGTGCCACTAATTCCCATTGTCCTACTCACGTTTTCTCCAGATCTTCTCTCACTGCATCTTTCCATCTTTTCTAGGCCGTCCTAAGTAACTTTCTTCCGTCTGGCCTTTCCCAGAACACATTGTTTATAAGGTGATTGTCGTTATTGCGTATCACATGCCCTGCCCATCTGAGTCTATTGGCCTTATATATCTAACTACATTTTCTTTACCGAATAGAGACTCGTAACTCGTTATTGTATTTGCGCCTCCATTTGTTGGTCACGCTGTCTCTGCAAAGGCCATATACCATTCGAAGGATTTTACGTTCCCAAAACCAGCATTTATTTACTTCTCTTTTTGTTAGCGTCCATGTTTCGCTTCCATACGCGACTGCTGGTCGCATTATGGTCTTATATATCTGTATTTTTGCACCTCGTGAAAAAAGTTTTGACTTCATTAGATGTTGCATTGCAAGTAGCGTTTCAACTTTTCGATCTATTTTGTTGTTATTTGTGATTGTTGCTCCTAGATATTTAAATTATTTAACCCCTTCGAAGCTATGATGGTTTATAGTAATGTTTTGCCTTATTCGACGTCGTTCTTGTTTTGAGACGACCACGTATTTTGTTTTGCCTTCATTTATTTTTAGGCCGTTGTTTAATGCAGCTTCTTCAAAGCTCGAGAAATTTTTCGCATGACATATTCTAAGGGCAGGTTAAACAACAATGGGGACAACGGATCTCCCTGTCTCAGTCCGGAATTTACGCGGAAATCATTTGATATTCCGCCCCCCCCCCCCCGTTCTAACTTATGGAAAGGATTTACTTACACACATTTGTGTTACAGCAGTTTGTTTCTTGGGTACGCCTAGCTTGATCATTGCCTTCCATACTGTTGCACGATTAATTATCTTGCACGATATATAAAAATCTGATACATGTCTTGATTAAACTCCCAATGCTTTTCAAGCATCTGTCTTTAGTAAATATTTGATCAATAGTCGATCTTCCAGGACTGAAACAACACTGGTAGTCACCAACTATTTCTTCGGCGTATGGTAGTAATCTTTTTAATAATACCGAAGTCAATATTTTATACGTAGTATTGATTAATGAAATTCCTCTGTAGTTCATGCATGATTCCTTTTTTTCCTTTCTTGTGTATTGGCCATTCTTTGGGCATTATTTCTTGTTGCCAGGCCTTTTCTATGAATTGATGGATTTTACTTATGAGTTCATGACCGCATTTTTTAATTAGCTCGGCATCAATATTATCCAGACCAGAAGATTTATCGTTTTTATGGCATGCCTAATTTCTTCCATATTTGGTATTTCTAATTCGACCGTTTGATACTCATGTTCTCCGTTGCTTCCACCATTTTCATTGTTTTCATCGAATTATTCAGTGAAATTTTGGATATTCAGAAGCTCTTCAAAATATTCAGCCCATCTTTCTATTATTTTGTTTTCGGCGGCCAGCATTTCTCAATATGTTTCTCAAAGTTGGATGTCCTTATATACGAGCCTCTCTTATGTTGTCTGACCTCTCTAAAAATTTTTACTTCGATTGCGTCTGTGTTCTCCTTCTACCTTTTCAATTTGTTGTAGATATTGTCTCTTTTTTTTGCCTAAGTGTTCGTCTGGCTGCGGCTCTCTCTCTGTGGAATCGTATACGTTTTTCGTCTGATGGGTTACAAAAAGTTGTATGACCAAATCCCAGACATCTTACACAAACTTAATAAGCACGAAATTTTATGTATTATAGGTCACTTCAATACAAAAATTGGTGTAGGTGGACGAGGTCAGACTGTAAGTCATTATGGTCTTGGACAAGCTAACAATCGAGGACAGAGATTGTATGAATTTTGTAAAGAAAACGATATGATAATTGCAAACACCTGGTATAACTACTCAAGCGACGACTATACAGGTTGTTTGGTAAAGAATGGGCCATAACTTAACCTTAGATTCCTGAGGTTAAATTAAATTAGGTCTATTTAAGCTAACTTACCTTAGTTCGAAAGTTAATAATAACCGAAATACAGGGTGTCAAAGTTAAACTTTTATTTTATTTATTCTTGAATATTTCCTAACAGGCATGGAATAATAACACAAAATTTGGTAAGCGGGGGTTTTTTGGGAGAAGAAATCTAAATTCGCCACCAAAAATGATGTATTACCCAGAGGGCGCCAATACGCCTTTCAGCGCTAATTTAATAGGTTCAATTTTTTTTATTACCCACTCTATATACTTTTTGAACCAAAACTTTTATTCTCTTAATATTTTTACTTAAAAAAGGTATACTACATTCATCTCGCTGAACACAACCATTTCCGAGATAAACGCATTTTAAATCTGCGAGGCAACATAATTTTGGGCATAATATCATTGTAGTTACACCCGAAAAATAACTTAAAACCATAAAAATTTACAATAATGTATCGCAAATTTCTTTAAATGGGATTTGCGATGCAATGACAAATATGAGAACTGGCACAATTATTATGGTTTCAAGTTTATTTTTCGGGTGTAACTACAATGATATTATGCAAAAAATTATGTTGTATCGCAGATTTAAAATGCGTTTATCTAGAAAACAGTTGAGTTTAGCGAGATGACTGTAGTATACCTTTTTTGAGTAAAAATATTAAGAGATTAAACGTTTTGATTCAAAAAGTATATAGAGTGAGGGATAAAAAAATTGAACGTATTAAATGAGCGCTGAAAGACGTATGTGGCGCCCTCTGGGCAATACATAATTTTTGGTGGTGAATTTAGATTTCTCATCCCAAAAAACCCCCGCTTATAAAATTTTGTGTTGTTATCCCATGCCTGTCAGGAAATATTCAAGAATAAATAAAAGAAAAGTTTAACTTTGACACCCTGTATTTCGGTTATTATTAACTTTCGTACTAAGGTAGTTAGCTTAAATCGACCTATTTTAAGCTTAGGGATCTAAGGTGAAACTTGTTTCCTTTATAAAATAAATTAATAAAAGACGAAATATTGCTGCTGCTCTATAGGTGATAATTGAGGGGGCCAGACGTAAAAGGGTTTAAGTGCAGTTTTGATAGTTCTGAGATAATCAGCTTCAAAGTTGTTTGAATTTTATAAATTCTAGGAGTCATTAAACTAAAATATGTCTAGTGTACAATGTACTATAAAATGATAAAAATATAAGGGTATATTATTACTCTTCCTATATCCTTAGTTTTTTTCAATTATTAAAAAAATGTACTTGAATCGGTACATGGTGTTGATAAATGTTACTGGTAAAACGGTTCAAGTGCAGATGTTAACTACATATTACTAATCATTTTTGTCCCAGCTGGTATCCACAATGTAACTACAATTGGCACGTTGCATACTATGTACTTAATTAGTCTTCAAAATTGGTCACAAATCTAATATTTATTTATTTATTTATTTATTCAATAAACGGCAGAGCCAATTTACAAAAAATGTATAAAAAAAATGAAATAATATGGTAAACAGTAAAGATAACCAATTTTAACCTAAAATAACAAATAACAAAAGATAATAAAAATGACAACAATGACAACAATAAAAACCAACAAAATTAAATTAGTAACAATAATAAATAATTAATAAATTATAGGAACTTAGTACTTTACTTCAGTTACTGAATTATGTATGTTTCTTTTAAATACACGAAGACTGTCCACAAATGGATCAAGACTGTTTTGATTATGATTAATTAGACACAAGGTGCGTGACAATGGGGAGTAAAAGCAATAGTTCGTATTATGATAAGGTATGCGAAAAATTGGGGAAACCCGTCTTTGGACAGTATTGAGGCTTATAGCTTGTAAGATAGTTGGGCAATGATAAAGACCATTTAATATTTTATAAATGATTGTTAAATCTGATTTAGCCCTTCTTACTTCCAAGCTATCCAATTTAAATGTTTGATTAACCAGATCATAATTAATGTTAAAACCCTGACAAATATTGATATGAGCTCGAAATGCCAAAGAACGAAGAAATGTTTTCTGGACGGACTCAATATTTCTAATGTGACAATCATAGTAAGGTGACCATATAATTGAGGCATATTCCAGCAATGAGCGCACAAAAGAAACATATAACCTTAAAAAACAATTCGGTGACAGTTGAGAACTATTACGTGTTATAAATCCAAGATTTCGCATACTCCTATTAATCATGTCTGTAATATGTGGTGTAAAAGTTAATTTTTTGTCAAACAAAACACCTAAGTCTTTAATACAGTCCACAGATTCAATAACAGTATTGTTCAATATATACGTTTTTACAATGGTATTGTTAGAGCGACTGAAGGTAATACTAAAGCATTTTTTAACATTTAATTCTAGACCATTATCAGTACACCATACACATAAGTTATTTAGATCCTTTTGTAGCAGTACAGTGTCTAGTTCGGACTCAATAACCTTATAAAATTTGAAATCGTCCGCAAAGGCCAGAAGTGCAGAATGTAATATTATAGTACTCAGGTCTCTAATAAACAAGTTAAACAAGACAGGACCTGAGTGAGACCCCTGTGGAACACCTGAAAGCACCTGAATCTCACTAGATAAGTAATTGTTAATCCGAACGAACTGAGTACGCCCAGTTAACAAACTATAAGAAAATCTTACAAGGCTCTCACCCAAACCCATTGCACTTAGTTTGGCAACAATATGTTTATGACTAACTCTATCGAATGCCCTTGAGAAGTCCGTGTAAACACTGTCTACCTGTTTGGAGCTCTCAAAGGCATTCAACAGGTCAAACTGATACGTTAAAAGGTTGGTCACGGTGGATCTACCTTGAGAAAATCCATGCTGCTCGTCATTTAATATTTTGCGACAGTGCCAGGATAGATGGGTGGAAAATAATTTATCAAAAAGCTTAGGAATAGCTGATAGTATGCTAATCCCTCGATAGTTACGAACGTCACTCTTATTGCCACTTTTATGGATAGGTGTAAGAAAGCTGACTTTCCAAAAGTCGGGAAAAATACCAGTGGAAATGGACAAGTTAAACACATGCAGCAAGGGTTGGCTCAACGTACAAACACATTTCTTCAGCAGCACAGAGGGAATACCATCTGGGCCATGTGAATACCTACTCTGCAAACTATTTATACCATTAAAGACCTCTGTTAAAGAAAATTGCACTGTATTAAGATCCAAACTATAATTAAAGTTATAGTCAGGAATCTCCCCATCATTGTTTTTATATGATAAAGCAAAATGTTTTGAGAATAAATTTACAATTTCTTGACCACTGTCGGCAGTCTCATTATCAAGAAACATACTATTAGGATATGCACTTGATCTCCGTAAATTATTCACATGTTTATAGAACAGACTAGGGTTAACGGACAATTCTGTATTTATTCTCATTATGTAGTTGTTGTGACATTCATTGCGTAAAATTTTACATCTATCTCTACTTTGTGAAAATAATTGATAGTCCTCATAATTCCCAGTCTGCTTAAATTTACAATGTGCTTTTTTCTTATCAATGATTAGCCTCTGTAATTCCCTGCTAAACCAAGATGGAAAGTTAGATGACTTAAAATGTTTAATCGGGACAAAATAATCAATAGCAGAGTACAAAACATTATAAAAATATTCCACACATTTGTTAATGTCACCATGATCAAGTGCATGATCCCAGGATATGCTAGCTAAATAGTTGTTAATAGCATTAAAATCACAGTTCTTAAAATCGTAGTAAAAAACGTCATATTTTAAATCTAAATCACTTTTAAGAGGGATGATAAACTCATATGCTGGGTGATGCTCTGTTATGGTGGACAGGTTTTCAGAAGCATAATTAACTACAACACTACACATATTTGAAAAAATAAGTAAATAATATTTACTTGAAGTTAATCCCGTATTAACATATGTTTACACATTACAGAATACTAAAAATAGTTTTGTGGTAAAATGGTTCAAACGCACTTAAACCCATTTATTACTATTTGTTTTTACAGAATACTAAAAATAGTTTTATGGTAAAACGGTTCAAGCGCACAGTTAAACCTGTTTACTACCAAAGCAAACTGCAATTGTTTTCAGTGAACTAAATGTAATGGCGATAGATGGCGACTGTAGGGCGAAATATGCTTAAATTGTTTTACCACCAAGTTCTAATACCATTTAAGTATGCGCATCTGTACTTAGAGTAAAATTTTAAAAAAGTGCACTTAAACCCTTTTACTTCTAACCCCCTCAATTATTAATTTATGTATAAAAATACGTTTATTTTTACAAACAAGACATAAAGTAAACCTTAAAGCTTATTACTTAAAAAAACTTAACACTACCATCATATTCTTCATTGGTCTCGGCCAGTCCTTAAATTGCTCAAAAAATTCTTTTTATCTTCTTTGGAAATGTAAGTCAAGACTTACATAGGTATATATTAAGGTACATAAGTAGATTTCCTCCCAATATAACCTTCATCTATATTTCGAAAAGACGCCACCCTGTACATAGTCGTAAACCTTGTACAAGTACACACCTGCAGTCCTATTTTGTTTGTGATCATTTTTTGTAATTCCTTTTTGACTAACATCACTTTTTCCAAGTAATCTAGCTTTAATTCGTACATTATTCTTATATTCTTCAGGGTTTTGCTCGCTCCTTTTCCGTTTCCTTTCTCTTGTCAATTTAATACTTTTACTACTTGCATCATAGATATCAGACATGATGGTAATGAATATTGTTTAAAATAAAAAAATATTAATATTTACTAGCAAAACTACTAATGCAATCACATGTTACAGTTAACCGAAGTAATAAAATACACAAATCTGTAAACAAAACAACAGAAACGATGGTGGCACCACAAGAATTATTGTATAAAGATAGCCAGTCCTGGACTAGTTCCCTTTATACGCTCAACAACAATTTTATCCTGCGATATTTCTCGTATGGTGAGAGATACAAAGTAATCCGCACAAACCTTATGGAAATTAGATCCCAGTGGATTTAGTTCATACTTTTAGAAAATACTCTTTGAAGCATCCTGATAAAAAGTTCTCATGGGTCAAGTTCTCAATAGCATGAAGTATTTTCAAGATACAGGGTGAGTCATGAGGAACTGTACATACTCCTACCTCGTATAGAGGCTCCTATGGGGAATAACAAATGATCATTAAAAAGTGTCTGCTCCCATTGTTTAATAATATACAGGGCGAGTTTCGCATTTTGACAGAAATTTGTATTCGTCATAATTTTTGAACGGTCAGATCGATGTATCTCTTATTTTGGCCAATCGTTACACTATTACCACCTAATCAACTAATTTATTCAAACTAGAAAAAAATCAGGTCCGGCTTTAAAAAAATAGTCCGCTTGGGTCTTAGAAAAAATTTCACCCTGTATACGCTTTTTGAAAACTCTAATATGAATTTTACAAATTAGACAAATAGGCAATTAAAATGGCATATTTATTTTTTTCCGCACACGATTACTTAATTTTTTATAAAAAAATCAAATTTCACTATGAATTAAAAGTTTGGTAAAGTGAACCATAGATTTAAAAAAAAATAAGTTTTATTACAAAAATTAATTTTTTTTGCACAAATAAGTAATTTATGTTACCATCCAATCAACTGATTTATTCAAACTAGAGAAAAATCAGGTCCGCATTTAAAAAATTAGTTCGTTTTGGTCTTAGAAAAAATTTCACCCTGTATACGCTTTTTGAAAACTCTAATATGAATTTTACAAATAAGACAAATAGGCAATTAAAATGACATATTTATTTTTTTCCCCACACGATTACTTAATTTTTTATTAAAAAATCAAATTTGTCAAAATCGGAATTTTAACCTAAAAATGAAAAAAAAAATGAACTCACGGTTTAACTCGCTACAACTCTGTTCCATTTTAATATTTTTTTCTGAAATTTTTACAGCACATACCTCTTATCACTGTGAAGACTATGAAAATTGTTGTAGACTTTCAGTCTTCTTCTTGTAAAAGTTGCAAACTTGTAAATCGCAAAATTTAGGTGGAAAAATTTAAAATTTATCAATTTGATCACGTCTGTGTTAAACTATAGAGTCCAAAAGAAGTGTTATGGGAAATTTTAGATCTAGACGTGTTTGAGAAAAAAAAAATGGTAAAACTTTTAATTTTAAGAAAAACGTTGTTTAATTTTTTTTTAAGTTATTTTTTTTTAAATCTATGCAAAAACTTTGCCAAACTTTTTATGCATAGTCAAATTTGATTTTTTAATAAAAAAATAAGTAATCGTGTGGGGAAAAAATAAATATGCAATTTTAATTGCCTATTTGTCTTATTTGTAAAATTCATATTAGAGTTTTCAAAAAACGTATACAAGGTGAAATTTTGACTCATTTTGACTCAAGACCCAAACAAACTAATTTTTTAAATCCGGGCCTGATTTTTTTCTAGTTTGAATAAATCAGTTGATTGGGTGATAACATAAATTAAATATTTGTTCAAAAAAAATTCATTTTTGTAATAAAAGTTATTTTTTTATATCTATGTGTCACTTTACCAAACTTTAGATTATTCATAGTCAAATTTGATTTTTTTTTATAAAAAATTAAGTAATCGCGTGGGGAAAAAAATAAATATGCCATTTTAATTGCCTATTTGTCTAATTTGTAAAAATCATATTAGAGTTTTCAAAAAGCGTATACAGGGTGAAATTTTTTCTAAGACCAAAACGAACTTATTTTTTAAATCCGGGCCTGATTTTTTTCTTGTTTGAATAAATCAGTTGATTGGTGGTAACATAAATTAAATATTTGTTCAAAAAAAATTAATTTTGGTAATAAAAGTTAATTTTGTTAAATCTATGGTTCACTTTATCAAACTTTTAATTCATAATCAAATTTGATTTTTTTATAAAAAATTAAGCAATCGTGTGCGGAAAAAAATAAATATGCTATTTTAATTGCCTATTTGTCTAATTTGTAAAATTCATATTATAGTTTTCAAAAAGCTTATACAGGGTGAAATTTTTTCTAAGACCCAAACGAACTAATTTTTTTAAAGCCGGACCTGATTTTTTTCTAGTTTGAATAAATCAGTTGATTAGGTGGCAATAGTGTAACGATTGACCAAAATAAGAGACACATCGATCTGACCGTTCAAAAATTATGACGAATAAAAATTTCTGTCAAAATGCGAAACTCGCCCTGTATATTATTAAACAATGGGAGCAGACACTTTTTAATGGTCATTTGTTATTCCCCATAGGGGCCTCTATACGAGGTAGGAGTATGTACAGTTCCTCATTACTCACCCTGTATAGAGGCACAAACTCGGAAAATTATAATATTTACTGGGTATTCCAATTCCTTGAGTTACTGTTTATCTGGCAACATGTAGAAGTTTGGATCAAGGAAAAGTACTAGTAGTTTAGGATTTTTTCCTGGCTATCCAGTAGCGACCTTTACTTTGACCTTGTCCTTCAACGGACGTCATCTTCTATAGTTTCGAGGGTTTTCGGCATTAAATTGATATAAACAGATTACTCATGGGTTTTTGGGATCGCTAAACACGAATATGCCATCAGAATTGACCTCCGGAAGACGTGGTGGCCAGGGCCACTGCAACGGATGCCATCTTCTAGAGTTTCGATGATTTTTGGCATTTAATTGATGCAAATGAATTACTGGAGGGTTTTTTGAGGTCGCTAGACACGAATGAGCCACCAGAACCAACTCCCGGAGCACCTGGTTTCCAAGGTCAATGAAAGGCGCTCCTGGAGTTTCGAGGGTCTTTGGTACTACATTAATGCAAACGGATTAGTTATAGGTTTTTGGAGTTGCTGAACACGAATACGTGATCAGCACAGACACAGGAGCACATGGTGCCTAAGACAGGTCATCTTCTGGAGTTAAAAACCTAAGAGTAATTCATTTGATTCCTCCGAAACTCCAGAAGATAACCTGTATTAGAAACCAGGTGCTCGGTGCCTGTGTCGTCTGTGCTGATCACGTATTCGTGTTCAGCAACCCCAAAAACCTATAACTAATCTGTTTGCATTCATGTAGTAAAAAAAGACCCTCGAAACTCCAGGAGCGCCTTTCATTGACCTTGGAAACCAGGTGCTCCGGGAGTTGGTTCTGGTGGCATATTCGTGTTTAGCGACCTCAAAAAACCCTCCAGTAATTCATTTGCATCAATTAAATGCCGAAAACCATCGAAACTCTAGAAGGTGACGTCCCTTGCAGTCAGACCCGGATTAAGAATCTTCAGGCCCTTAGGTAATCCAAGCTATGAGGCCCCAGGCTTTCTCCATTTTTAATAATTTTCAATTTTGAAAATGTCTGTTCGCCTGTTGCGATATAACCCAAAATTACTGTGAAGCAGGAATAAATTGCAGAATGCCGAGTCAAATACATACGCTTTGACAGTTCTCAATATGTAAACAAACTGACAAACTACTTAATTTGTTTGTGTTACAAAATTAATAAATTTGAATATATTTTTTGTTGTGAATGATCATAGAAAAAATAGTGTATACAACTTGCATTTAATTATCATTATGAAGCTCGTACTCTATACGAAACTCGCCGCCTACGGCTCGTTTCGTATCCCCCATACTCGCTTCATAATGACCATCATTAAATGCTCGTTGCATAATATACTATTATCTATAAGTCTTGCAGCTGGGCTATAATATATTTAAACTGCTCTAGTTCATCTTCAAATTCAGATTTAATGTCATCAGGATAGTTTGCCTGTAGTTTTGAAGCACACTTCTTTATTCACTCAATTTTGGAAAAGCATAAAAGACCGAATACTAAGTTCACTGACCCGTACACTGTCAAACGACTCAGCTCAGTTATTATCTTATCGAACATTGGTAGATACGTTTCAACAACTTTTGTCCATCCTGTAGAAAAATTTTATTGTAATTAGCATCATCAAAATGTAGTTTTCTTACTCGCTTTTTGTTTACTCGAGTCGAAATATTCAGGCTTTCTGCTCGCAGTAAGAAAAATTAAGTAAATATCTCTTTGGTATTTTAAGAGATCCAAAAGTGAATTTAGAAGCTGAACTGCAGTTTGACGTTCACTCTTTGTAATGATTTACTGACAGCGTTCTAAAATTGTTGACCAAAACTAATTCATTATGAATGTTTCTTTTTTGACATTTCTTTCAACAAACACAGCCTCATGAACTGTCTCAGCTTTCTGATTATAGTCCAGGGTAATAAGGTTTTCTCCATGACACTCGAGCAGCCAGGGTACTGAAGGGTTTTATCGACAGGTAATACCTATAAGAACAAATTGTAACTATTCCCTGCGTAGGATCTGGCGGTCATTTTTATTTATAAACCATTAAGTGTCAAAAAATGGCATTTTTCCCTTTTTTTTTCAAATCAATGGAAAACAGTGAAACTTATGGTTTTTTTAGTACAAATATCTTTGAGATTATGGAAAAAGCTTTAAAATGACGTATTACAAAGTTTGATTAACTCATTTATTGTTAATACAGGGTGTAACGAAAATACAGGTCATAAATTAAATCACATATTCTGAGACCAAAAATAATTCGAATGAACCTAATTTACCTTAGTACAAATATGCACATAAAAAAAGTTACAGCCCTTTGAACTTACAAAATGAAAATCGATTTTTTCGAATATATCGAAAACTCTTAGAGATTTTTTATTTAAAATAGACATGTGGCATTCTTATGGCAGGAACATCTTAAAAAATAATTAATATGAAATTTGTGTACCCCATAAAAATTTTATGGGGGTTTTGTTCCCTTAAACCCCCCCAAACTTGTGTGTACGTTCCAATTAAATTATTATTGTGGTACCATTAGTTAAATTCAATATTTCTAAAACTTTTATGCCTCTTAGTATTTTTTCGATAAGGCAGTTTTTATCGAGTTGTGGCTTCTTTTTTAATATGTTTACATAACAATTTTATGGGGGTTTTGTTTCTTTAAACCCCCCAAATGTTTGTGTATGTTACAATTAAACTTTTACTGCGGTACCATTCTTTAAACACAGTGTTTTTAAAACTTTTTTGCCTCTTTGTATGTTTTCGAGAAGGCACTTTTTATCGAGATATTACTTCTTTTTTAATATGGTTCAAAATATACCTAAAAATGTAAATCTTAAATAAATTTTCATATTATTACCAAGTCTCCAGAATCGTACTTAGCCATATACAAATATGTGGTGGATTTGAAAAATATTCAAAATATCTCGATAAAAACTGACTTTTCGAAAAAGTACTAAGAGGCAAAAAAGTTTTTAAAATATTGTGTTTAACTAATGGAAGTACAATAATAATTAAATTGGAACGTACACAAAAGTTTGGGGGGGTTTAAAGGAACAAAACCCCCATAAAATTTTTATGGGATGTCCAAATTTCACTATAATTTTTTCTTAAGATACTACTACCATAGGAATGACACATGTCTATTTTCAATAAAAAATCTCTAATAGTTTTCGATATATTGGAAAAAATCGATTTTCATTTTGTAACTTCAAAGGGCTGTAACTTTTTTTATTTGCACATTTGTACTAAGGTAAGTTAGGTTCAATCGAACTATTTTTGGTCCCAGAATATGTGATTAAATTTCTGACCTGTATTTTTGTTACACCCTGTATAATTGCGAAAAAATGTCGGAATTGCAAAAAAAATTAATTTTGCAATATCTCTTGTAAAAATTAGTGTACAGCTTTGAAATTTTTGTCAAATGAGGGATCTTTGGTTTTTAATATGTGATAAAAATTTCAAAGCGATTCATTCAATTGTTTAAATTTTATTCAAATTGTTTATCCCAGGGAGCATTTTTTTTTTGCAATAACATAAGTCAGAAAAAAATGACGTTAGAACCATTCCACAGGTGTCAAATGAAAGAGCATGAGCTATATTTTCAACTTGGTTTAAAAAAAGCGAATAAAAAATGCATTTTTATTAGTAATAAATAATTATGCAAAAGTATCGTAAATCTTTCCTTATAAACTTTTTATTTTGTTATATAAGAAGTTATATATATTTATTACAATTTTTTATCAATTATGATATAAATAACATTACTTGGTAGTTGTGCACTTAAAACAGGGTAAAAAAGTTAATTTTTTTGGAAAAAGTTATTTAAAAAGTTTATAAGGAAAGATTTACGATACTTTTGCATAATTATTTATTACTAATAAATGCATTTTTTATTCGCTTTCTTTAAACCAAGTTGAAAATATAGCTCATGCCCTTACATTTGACACCTGTGGAATGGTTCTAACGTCATTTTTTTCTAACTTGTGTTATTGCAAAAAAAATGCTCTCTGAGATAAACAATTCGAATAAAATTTAAACAATTAAATGAATCGCTTTGAAATTTTTATCACATATTAAGCACCAAAGAACCCTCATTTGACAAAAATTTCAAATCTGTACACTAATTTTTACAACAGTTATTGCGAAAATAATTTTTTTTGCAATTCCGACCTTTTTTCGCAATTATGTTAACAATAAATGACTATATAAAACTTTGTAATATGTCATTTTAAAGCTTTTTCCATAATCTCAAAGATATTTGTACTAAAAAAATCATAAGTTTCACCGTTTTCCATTGATTTGAAAAAAAAGGGAAAACTGCCATTTTTTGACAGTTTATTGTTTATAAATAAAAATGGCGGCCAGATCCTACGCACGAAATAGTTACAATTTGTTCCTATAGGTATTACTTGTCGAAAAAACGCTTCAGTACCCTGGCTGCTGAAGTGTCACGAACAGGGTATATTTTTGTCTTATTACCCTGGCCTATTAGTGTATTCAGTAAGAGTATGAAGAGCAGATTTGAAAGCGTTATAACCTTTAGACAAATGTCTTGTTGCATGTGTCCTTGTAGTCCATCTGTGCTGCTTGATTTTTTAAGGACTAGATCGTGGCGAATGTGATCGCTTAGTGGAGTTTCATTTAAGCATTTGATCGTAACTTCCCAATGGTGGGTAGAGGCTGACAAAAAGTTGTACACGGACTGAACAAACCCAAAATATGATATTCCACTTGAGGGAGAATACGTTAGCCAATCTCTTTTAATTTTTGTTCCACTGATATGTTTTCGAAAAACGGTAGATTGTGTAAAAATGGTAATGCCTATTTCTTTTTTATGCTGAAAAACTTCCTTCGAAGTTTTTACATTATGAGGACCTTTTCCAATCCAAAATTTCCGTACTTCTTCATTTATTGTATTTCGTAATCCTATGTCGTTTTCCGAATTTAGAACCCAATTTATCTTTAACTTCAATTTCTATCTTAGTTTTGGTTTCGGGTTCTTTAACTTCTTGAACTGGAATAGAACTGTCGTTACATGCTTTTTCATCTTCTTTAGTTACGGAGGTTATGCTTCCCTCAGTAATTTCTATTTCATCACTCATCACGTGTATTTTCATTGGCTGCAGCTTCACTAGCTATGGATTTCTGTGTGAAACTGAGTTTAAATAAGTTTTGGTTCTGTTTTAGATCTTGCTTAAGGATCTTTTCTTTCTCCTGCTTTTTCTTGCGTTTTCTGCTCCACTCTCGAATTTTTTTCTTATTTCCATCTGTAATACTGTTGCTTCTACCAAAGGGCATTTATTAGTGATTTATTCTCACAGCATAGACTTTCTATGTGAATAAAAGTAGGCATTGTAATGTAGTTTTATACGTCTACCATCACTTTTATGGTGTTGCGTGATATTTGAATTTTTCAACATATGTATGATTTATAGTTCTTATTTAATTCTCTTGAAATTAATGTGGAAGGAAGGATTATCTGGGGTACTTAGAAATGAGACAAGCCATGTTCTGTTCAATATCAACGACTAATTTATTTCAATACGTCACATAGGCAACTTACAATACAATACAATATGTTTACATTGGTTATCAACCGATGGCGCTACATGTATTAAAATACTTATTTTTTGATACATCTCAACACCCCCACTTATCAAAAAATCTAAACCTTCAAACCTAAACCTAGCCTAAATTTAGAATTTTTAACATTCTTCAACCCTTTAGTAAGGATGTCAGCCAACATTTCATCAGTACATAAATACTTCAATTCAACAACATTATTTTGAACAGTCTCTCTGATAAAATGGTGACGGATATCAATATGTTTTGTTTTTTCATGGCATACTGGATTCATACATAACTTCTGAGCCCCTTGATTGTCATTATACAAAACAACTGATTCCAGTGTTCCTTGAATTTCCGACAACAAATTTCTCAAATAAATGGCTTCCTTAGTAGCCTCCCCTAAAGCTACATACTCTGCTTCAGTGCTATAAAGAGCCACTGATTTCTGTTTAACACTCTTCCAAGAAATTGCACCACCCGAAAGTTTAAAAGCAAAACCTGTGTAAGATATTCTATCTAACTTATTTGAGGCCCAATCAGCATCAACAAACCCTGTTAAATCTAAATCATCCCTTTTATATGTCAAACAAATATCTTTAGTCCCCTTTAAGTACCTCAATATCTTTTTAGCACATTTCCAATGATACTCATTATGACTTTTATTAAATTGACTTAGAAAACTTACACTATATGCAATGTCTGGCCTTGTCAAAACTGCTAAAAACATTAAACTACCAATTAACTTTTGATATAAAGGATTTTCAATTTTTTCTTTGCAACTACTTTCTCCAAAATCAAAACTATCTATCGGTGAGCTCACAGCATTGCACTGGTCCATATTAAACTTTCTTAATAAGTTTGCAATATAAGCACTCTGGTCTAATCTAATAGTATCTTTATCCCTATGAATTTTCATACCAAGACACAATTTTAACTGACCTAAGTCTTTAATTTTAAATTTTGAACATAATTCTGCCTTTAATAAATCAGTTTGGGCTTTATCATTACTAAAAATAATAAAATCATCCACATATAGAGCCACTACAACTAAGCTCTTATCAATTTTCTTAATATAGACACATGATTCATAATCTGATTTATTAAATGCTAGGCCAATCAAAATTTCATTCACTTTTTGATACCAGGCTCGAGAAGACTGCTTTAATCCATAAATGGCCTTTTTTAAATGACAAACTTTATTTTCATTGCCTTTAAAAATATAACCTTCTGGTTGACGCATGAATACTGTTTCTTGCAAGTCACCATTTAAAAAAGCTGTCTTCACGTCCAAGTGAATAACATCTAAATCTAACTTTACAGATAAGGCTAATAACAATCGTAAACTTGAATACCTTATTACAGGAGAGAACGTCTCCTCATAATCCACACCTTCACGTTGAGTGTATCCCTTAGCCACTAAGCGAGCCCGATAACACACCCGATCATCACAATCAACTTTATTTTTAAAAACCCACTTACACTAAACTAAAGTTCCACTTTTTGGAGTATCGACCAACTCCCATGCATCACTTTCTGCAAAAGACTGCATCTCTTCATCCATGGCCCTCTTCCATCTGTCTGAATCTGGTCTGGATAGAGCTTCTGACACACTGGATGGAATATCTTCTAGATCTACTTCCTGCTGTTTATGACATTGAAATGTCACATAGTCCTTGAAGACCTTGGGCTTCTTCGTTCTATCGGATCGTCTTGAGATACTTGGTATTTCTGGTGTGATCACTTTATCTGGAACATACTCTGGGTCATTTGAGTCATCTCTGAGGTCATCATCCAGAATATTATGGTTATCTTCCTCATCTGAGAGTCTATCTTGGTCTGGATCCCCCACTTGAGGTAATACCTCTGTCAACGCAATCTCATTGCTTGGTGATTCTAAAAAATCAAAGTTTTTAAGCAGCTTTGGTTTTTCATTAATGACCACATCTCTACTGGTAATTACACTCTTCTTAATGGGATCATAGAGCCTATAGCCCTTCACATTTTGACCATAACCAACTAAGAACATCTTCTCTGCCTTTTTGTCAAACTTCTGTCTTTTTTCTTTGGGTATGTGCACCATTGTCTCACTACCAAAAATTCGAACATGACTCACATCTGGCTTTTTATTATAGAATAGTTCATATGGTGTTCTACCTTTAAGACCTCTGACCACAGACCTATTTCTTAAGTAAGCAGCCGTATTAATGGCTTCAGCCCAAAACTGTTTAGGAAAATCTGCATCAAACAACAAGCACCTCGCCTTCTCCACCAGCGTACGGTTCATTCTCTCCGAAGTACCATTCTGCTCTGGGGTGTAAGGATTTGTTTTTTGATGTGTTATACCATTCTTACTTAAAAAAGATTCAAAGTCAGCACTACAAAATTCTCCTCCGTTGTCAGACCTAAAACATTTGATTTTGTGCCCTTTTTGGTTCTCAACTAGCAATTTAAATTCCTTAAACCTATCTAGAGCTTCACTTTTGTGTTTTAAAAAATAAACAAAAACCATCTTACTCAGGTCATCTTCAAGAACCAAAAAATATCTGGATCCTCCGATGGACATCACCTCCATGGGACCACACAAATCACCATGCACAACCTCAAGTAGTTCTGCAGCACTATTACTACTACTCTTGAACGGTAACCGAGTCTGCTTTCCCTCACAGCACACCTGACACAGATTATGCAAACTTGTCCGCACTTTATAGTCCAAGCCTGCAACTGCCCCGTCCCTCATTATACCCAAGTCTCTAAAGTTGATATGACCGAAACGTCTATGCCATAAATCACAACCATCTTGAGAATACGTAGAGAACGCCACTGGCTGAGACTTGACAAAATTAAGTCTATAAACTTGATTTATTAAATCAGCTGTAGCCACACTTGTACCTTTACTATTAAAAATCTCACAACCTTTCTGGTTAAAAACAACCTTGTTGCCATTTAAAATCAACTGGCTAACTGACAGTAAATTGGTTGTAATATTTGGTACATAATGAACGTTTTTAACTACAATGTCAAAGTTTTTGTTGCTACTTACTGTAGTTAACTCTACTTCTCCGGTACACAACACAGACATCTTTTCATTGTTGGCTACTAAAATTTCTTTGAGCTCCATATCCTGGGATGCATTCTTTATCCAGTCATTTCTTGACGTTAGATGCACACTAGCTCCAGAGTCAATGTACCAATCACTGTTATTAAATCCACCATTTAAAAAGACCGCACTAAAGGCACTTTTATCTTCCGGTTTTCTCTGCTGTTTTCGAAAATGCTCAAACTCCCGTTTCAAAATTGGGCACTTGTTTTTATAATGGCCGACCTCTTTACATCCATAACAAACCACATGTTCTTTGTTTTTGTTATGACTGTCATTTCTGTCATTATTTTTGGAACTACCACCGCCCTCTTTGGGATGTTTTCGGAACTTGCCTTGACTTTGGCTTACAAAAGCACTACCGGTAGATTTTTCACTGTTACAATCTTTCTGCATATCGATTAACTTGGATTTTATTGAATCTGCTGTTACTTTAATGCCCGAATGTTCCAAAGCCATTTGCATTGGAGCGAATCTATTCGGCAACCCCGCTAGTAACAACGAACCGACCCATTCACTAGTAATTTCGAATCCACTCCGAGTTAATTTCTGGGCTGTTTCAATCATCTGCCCTATATACTGTTCCATACTATCACAATTATCTAGTCGTATATTTATGAGAGTTCTAAGTAAATCAATCTTTCGCGTAAAAGTTTTCTCACCATACAGTTTTTTTAGTGCTATCCACACGTCAAACGCTGTTTTTTCTTCGCGAATATGTACGTAAATGGAGGGATCGATACACAAACAAAGTTTTGCTCTCGCTTTCTTTTGCTTGTCTTCATCTTTTTCCCCGCCCTGTACCAGGCAATCACATAGTCCATCGAGCACAAACACGTTTTCGATTGCAAACGACCAGTCATCGTAATTCTCACGACCCATTAATTTTGGAACACTTGCTAAATAATTAGCCGTCGCCATTTTCTGTCTACGAACAAACTGCTAACTCACTTTTCACTTGACCCTACGTGACAACGTTACCAGAAAAACCTTCAACGTATTACTTCAGGTTAAAACTTCCTTAAAACTCGTTAATTGGGCCCAAAACCTCTTGAAATTAATGTGGAAGGAAGGATTATCTGGGGTACTTAGAAATGAGACAAGCCATGTTCTGTTCAATATCAACGACTAATTTATTTCAATACGTCACATAGGCAACTTACAATACAATACAATATGTTTACATTTTTGATACATCTCAACAAATTCTAATTATTGTTTTTTCGCCTTGGGCCCTGCGAGGCCCCCTTTGGGGTCAAGGCCCCTTGGCAACTGCCTACTTTGCCTAATGGTTAATCCGGCACTGCTTGCAGTGGCCCTGGCCACCACCTCCTCCGGAGGTCAATTCTGATGGCATATTCGTGTTTAGCGATCCCAAAAACCCATGAGTAATCTGTTTATATCAATTTAATGCCGAAAACCCTCGAAATTCTAGAAGATGACGTCCGTTGAAGGTCAAGGTCAAAGTAAAGTTCGCCATTGGATAGCCAGGAAAAAATCCTAGACTACTAGTACTTTTCCTTGATCCAAACTTCTACATGTTGCCAGATAACCAGTAACTTGATAGAACACTCACCTTCAAAAGCCATCTTACAAACGCAGCCGGTAAACTGAGAACAAGAAACAATATAATAACAAAACTTGCTGGAACAACTTGGGGTGCTTCTGCAGATACTCTTCGGACCTCTGCTCTAGCTTTGGTTTTTTCAGTGGCAGAATATTGTGCACCAGTATGGTTAAATAGTGCACATACAAACAAAATCGATGTCCAACTTAATCAAACCATGAGAATAATCACTGGAACAATAAAATCAACCCCAGTGAGATGGCTGCCTACTTTGAGCAATATTGCTCCACCAGATCTACGCCGCACAGCAGCATTAGTGAGAGAGTATCAGAAAATTGTAGCCAACATACAATTGCCAATCCATCAAGACATACCAGACATCTCAAAAGAGCACCAGCGACTGAGGTCTAGAAATTCTCCAATCAGATCTGCCCGAACAATTGGGGATTCCTATGATATACAAAGGCAATGGTCCACAAGATGGATGCCAACAATAGGAGCAGACTATATTCAGATATCCACCCCAACCCAGGGTTTCATCGGATCGGGTCTGCCCCGGTCCACCTGGGCGAGGCTTAATCGCATACGTACCGGACATGGTAAATGTGCTGATTCTCTGTTCAAATGGGGTCGTGCTGAAAGTCCACAATGCGACTGTGGATCGCCTAGACAGATCATAAGTCATTGTGTTTCAGATTGCCTAAATCGTGCCTACCGTGGAAACCTCCAGGACTTTGTGGAATGCTCCCCGGAAGCAATTGAATGGCTATGCAAATTGGACATTAATATTTAGATTCATTCTTTATATTTTAGTGTTTGAATAATATATATTATATTTGTGTATTTATCGTACTGTGAAAGTCCATATGCTAAATAAAAACCAGTAACTCATGGAATTGGAATACCCGGTAAATCTTATAATTTTCCGAGTTTGTGCCTCTATATCTTGAAAATCCTTCATACGATTGAGTTGTGCCCATGAGACTTTTTATCAGGATGATTCAAAGAGTACTTTCCCAAAGTATGAACGAAATCCACTGGGACCTAATTTCCATAAGGTTTGTGCGGGGTACTTTCCCTTATTGATCCGTCGACATTAATTTAACAAAATGTATATCTCATTTAAAATTCGTACTGAGATGGACTTATTCCCTTTATACAATAAGCGATTCAATTGAAAGTTCACATATAAAACTATTGCAAACTTACCTTTTCAAAACAATGGCGAGTATTTCAGGTTCTACAGTTAACTCCTTTTTATTGATGATGGTATTAGTGAATTTACAATTATTGCAAGAGAAATCAGTCAGTCTAACTTCCTTTAGATAATCAAAAATCATGTTCTGAAGATTGCAGGATTTATTGGGTACAGACAACATTAAAAGACTGTCGGTATCATACGTCGGGTTAACTTTGCGGCAATTGCAACATATTTTTAAATTTCTTAGTTGAAAATAAAAACTGTCAATCCAAAACGAAGATCTACCTTGAAGATGACCATACCATGCTTTTTCGCTCTCAGTCATCATTTGTCGAGGTAACTCAGATGAGCAATCATCACTAATTGCATTGAAAAGAAATATGAAGAATTCGAAGCAGTCCTCATGCTCACCATTATCGTAGATTGGAGCAAATTGACATATTCGATTCTTGAATTTGCCAATAAAAAAAGTTTTTTGATTAGACATCGTTCCACCCCAAAGTTCTCTGAGAACCTAAAAAATTCTTCGATTAGCATAAAATAAATGGTGGAACATAAAAAAGGAAAAACGGGATGTTGTGGTACTCCAGGAGTAACCGAGGAGGGGAAGCCTGCCTTTTTTATCATCTACGCACGAATCGATGAATCTACAGGGTGTAACAAAAATACAGGTCATAAATTTAATCACATATTCTGGGACCAAAAATAATTCGATTGAACCTAACTTACCTTAGTACAAAGATGCACATAAAAAAAGTTACAGTCCTTTGAAGTTGCAAAATGAAAATCGATTTTTTCCAATATATCGAAAACTATTAGAGATTTTTTATTGAAAATGTGGTATTTTTATGGCAGTAGTATCTTAAGAAAAAATTATAGTTAAATTTGGACAACCCATAAAAATTTTATGGGGGTCTTGTTCCTTTTAACCCCCCCAAACTTTTGTGTACGTTCCAATTTAATTAATATTGTAGTACCATTAGTTAAACACAATGTTTTAAAAAAATTTTTGCCTCTCAGTACTTTTTCGAAAAATCAGTTTATATCGAGATATTTTGGATATTTGTCAAATCCACCACATATTTGTATATGGTTAAGTACGATTATGGAAACTTGGTAATAATATGAACATTTATTTTTGATTTACATTTTTAGGTATATTTTGAACCATATTAAAAAAGGATCCACATCAGTGGCGACGCGTGACTTTTTCTAAAGTGTTACCAAAACCAGACGTAAAAAAATCTTATTTAAAAAAAATTATTTTGAACCTCCCAAATATAAGTTTTTGTTTTCAATCCTGTGGGATAAAATTAAACAAATCACTATTCCTAAATTATAGATATGTATGTAATTATGCCCTCGACACCTAATGGTAAAAGAGGCAACCGATTATGTATGTATGTATGTAATTATGTATATGTAACCGTATTATGTATATGTAAACAAACTAAACATATTATTCTACCATAAAATTAACATAAAAAATGAAACAAGTAGGAAAAAGAACAGATTTTGAAAACTATTGTTTATATTTTAATTCTTCCATTTTCAATAATCTCATATTTTTCTTCAACATTATAAATAAAAAATATATACAAGGAGAATGATTTTTCAAGTAGTTGATCAATTACGCAATACGCAGCAACACTCTTCCATGTTTAAATGCACGCACACTGTAATCTGTAGTAGCAAACGTTACCAATCCTCAAAATGGTTACAATACTGATATAACATAGCGTGCCCGCGCGCCGTCTCTTGAGCCGTCGCTCCTTCAAAATTTTCAGAAACGAGCTATTTAGTCCCGCGCGATAGCGATGTTCCTCCTTCCTCTTGCGTTGCCACTGCTAGAACTGGTAACAGCATATAATAACGTGCAATGGATTCACATATCTCGCCAATATTTTCGTGGGTCTAGTTGGCTATTTAGGTACTGAATTAGGTAGATACTATTAACAAATATTTCTGTTGGTAAAAAATTGAAATGGAATTATTTCATAGTAGTCATAAAATATTTATTTGCAAGATTTTTAACTGTTACCAATGGTAACAGTGGTTACATGGACGCTTCGCCAGTGATCCACATCTCGATAAAAGATGCCTTATCAAAAAAATACAAAGAGGCAAAAAAGTTTTAAAAACACTGTGTTTAACTAGGGCAGAGGCACCACTTATGGCCACTACCCCACCTATGGCCATTTCGCTCGGATTTGTAAGATAATAAGCATGGCGTCCATTAACCAATAACCTTGAAGCTGCTAAAAGGTCAAATAATTCTATAGGAAGTGGGAACAGTGACAAAAACCTACCTAACTGATCAGTTTATTTTATTGTTGATGTTTGAGTGGTAGTGTGTTGCACGTGCCAAGCTAGCTAACGAATTTTCATAAGAAACATATCTGAAATCATCCTTTTCAATACAATACTATATGATATTTTTTCTGCACTGGAAGTGCGAGATAAGGTAAATAGACACTTTTTATTTGATATTATTTATTTTTCATTATAATTAATAGTATGAAATTTGAAAAAATGACGGTAATAAGTGGAAACCGAAAAATCACTATTTACCTACTTATGGCCAACTTGCTGGCAACAAGTAGGTGAACGAAATCCACTTATGGCCACTTTACTTTTCTACTAATGTAGCATGTTTACATAGTTATACCTACTTTATTTCTTTTAGTGAAAATGCCAAACGCACTGATGAATAATAAGAGCAGAGTAGAAAGGGTAAAAATACCTAAATTTTAGTACTCACCTTCAAAAGTAAATTTAACATTATATGGCATATCCGAAGGAATG
Organism: Diabrotica virgifera virgifera; assembly: GCF_917563875.1. Classification (NCBI taxonomy): domain Eukaryota; kingdom Metazoa; phylum Arthropoda; class Insecta; order Coleoptera; family Chrysomelidae; genus Diabrotica; species Diabrotica virgifera. Next base: position 147,977,685 of record NC_065452.1, on the reverse strand, counting down.
CCTGTGACCACATCCAGTCGTCAATTTAAAGTTCCGAGAACTACTTTGCGTAATAAAATATCCGGAAAGTCTCCAAGAGATTCAGTGCACTGTGGATTCGACTCTCACTTTTGAAAAGAGACTGAAGACCTCCTAGTTGAATGGATATTAATTTCTGCGAAGATGGGTTATTGAGTTCAGTACAAAAACTTGTTCGAGAGGCAAATATTAATTTGAAAAATGGTATTACAGCTTCCTTAACAGGCACAAGCAACTTTCCCAGTTCGTATGAATTTAAGTGATATGAGTGCTACCAGTATATTAGATTATCCAAAAAGGATTTATAATATGGATGAAACATATTTCTGTTTAGCCCCAAAAAGTGGTAGGTACTGTAATTAGACCGCGAGGAAAACACATCTACGATGAACGAACTTCGTCAGAGAGAAGATCCTTCTTCTTCTTGTAGTGCCTATCCGTTTCGGATGTTGGCGACCATCATGGCAATCTGTACTTTGCACACTGCTGCTCTGAAAAGATTTGTGGTGGTTGTGTTGAACCACGTACGTAGATTTTTCAGCCACGAAATCCTTCGCCTTCCTGGTCCTCGCTTTCCCTCTACTTTTCCCTGTAAGACCAGTTGCAGCAGTCCATATCTTTCACTGTTCCTCATGATGTGACCGAGGTATTCGATTTTGGCTGTTTTTATTTTGATTAACAGCTCTTTTTCTTTTTGCATTCTCAGCAAAACACCCTCATTAGTAATGTGGTCGGTATAAGATATCTTCAGGATTCGACGATAAAGCCACATCTCAAAAGCCTCAATTTTCTTGCAGGTGGCGTCTGTGAGAGTCCACGACTCAACTCCGTACAACAGTATAGGAAAGATATAACATCGTAGTAATCTGACTTTTATGGGTATCGACAAATCATGACATTTGAACAACTTTGACATTTTTTGAAATGCAGATCTTGCTTTTTCTATCCTACATTTGATTTCTATAGAATGGTCCCAATTTTCATTGACGTTCGTACCAAGGTAGGTATATGTTTTTACTCTTTCTATTTGTTGACCATTCACACTGATTGGTCCAAATTGCTGTTTGTTCTTAGAGATAATCATACATTTTGTTTTCTTAGTGTTTAGTGAAAGTCCGTATCTCTGACTGACCTCCGCGATTCTGTTCATTAATTCCTGCAGGGCTTCAGAACTGTCAGCGAATACCACAGTGTCATCTGCGTATCTTATGTTATTGATACATTCTCCGTTAATTCGAATTCCGGCCTCGACATCATCCACTGCTTCTTGAAAGATTTCCTCAGAGTAGATGTTAAACAGCAGTGGGGATAGTATACATCCCTGACGGACCCCACGTTTGATTTTGATATCGTCGGATTCTCCTGCCTCTGTCCGGATAGAGGATGTTTGATTCCAGTACAGATTGCTGATAATCCTTAAATCACAGGTGTTAATTCCAATATTGGTTAATATCTCCATCAGCTTGTCGTGCTTTACTGTATCGAACGCTTTATGGTAATCAATGAAACATGCATAAATATCGCAATTTACGTCTCTACATCGTTGAAATAGCACTTGTATACTAAATAGAGCCTCTCTTGTACCCACTGCATTTCGAAAACCAAACTGTGTTCGGCTGATTTTTTCTTCGCACAGTCTATATATCCTTTGATGTATAATTTTTAGAAATAGTTTTAAAATATGGCTCATTAAGCTGATGGTTCGGAAATCACTGCAGGACATGGACTTTGTTTTCTTTGGTAAAGCAACAAACGTCGACTTCAACCATGTTTTTGGTATTACTCCGCTTAAATATATGTCGTTAAATATTTTGGTTAGGCGTTGAGTACCGTCGGTGTTAAATAGTTTTATGAGTTCAGCATATGCATTGTCAGGTCCAGGAGCTTTGCCATCTTTTAGTTGTGATATTGCTCTTTCCACTTCATCTGATGTGATTGGTAAGTAGTCATCACATATGTAAGATGGAGGTTGTTCGGATCTAGTATCATCAAAGAGTTCCTGTATGTATTTTGTCCATATGCTGATTTCTTGATTTCTGTCTGTGATGATATTCCCCTGTTGGTCTCGCAATTTGCTAGCTGTGTTGGATTTCTGAAGACCAGCCGCTTGTTTCACCTTTTTATGCATGTTAAACGTATCAAATTTTTGCTCTAACGACTCTATCTCTTCACACTGTGATTTTAACCAATTTTCTTTGGCCTTTCTTATTTCAGTTCTTATTTGTCTCTGAATCGTGTTGTACATTATTTTGTTGTTTTTTGATTTTCTTCTTTCTTCCATAAGTTGTAGTATATTGTCGTTCATCCAACTTTTTCTCATCTCTTTCTTTTCTATTAGATGTTGTTCTCTGATGCTATTAAAGGTTTCACATATATTTTGGAGTGATTCTTCGGCATTATATGTTTGCTCCATATTAATTAGCTTCTCTGAAAGAATCTGTGCGACTGTCTCTTTTGTTTTCTTATCTTTTAGTATTCTCATATCGCACTTTTTGTTGCTGTTCTTTTTTGCAACCTTCTTGAATCTAAACCTAAATTTACCAACAACAGGAACATGATCTGATGATACGTCAGCACCGGGGTAACCCTTAACCGATAGGCATCCATTACGGAATCTCTTGTTCACCATTATGTAGTCAATTTGATTCCGTATTACGTTTCCTGGTTGATCTTGCGGGGAGACCCAGGTGTACAAGCGTCTTGGTGGTAGTTTGAAGAATGTGTTTAGTATTGCAAATTCTTCTTCTTCTACAAACAGTTTTAATCTGTCTCCCCTTTCATTTCTCTGTCCTAGACCAAAATCACCTATGAATTCACCGCTTCTCCCTTCACCAATTTTCGCATTGAAGTCACCCATAATAATAGTTATATCTTCTTTTTTAAGTCGTTTAAGTGACTTTATCAACAACTCATAGAATTGCTCTAGATCTTCTTCTGGTTTATCGCTCGTGGGGGCATACACTTGTAATATATTTAATTTGACGGGGCTAGTATTCAGTTGGATTATTATTAATCTTTCAGAAATAGGTATAACATTTGTAACATATTGACGTAATTGGGGAGACACGATTATTCCAACCCCATATATATGTTGACCATCGTCATTTCCTGAGTGATATACCATGTGGTTGTCAACAATACAAGCACCACTATTTGGCCACCTCATTTCGCTTATGCCCATTATACCGATTCCGAGTCTGGTCATTTCTTGAATGGTATTATGAATTTTTCCAGCCTGATACATTGTCTTCACATTCCAGGTACATATTTTAATAATCAACTCTGCTGTTCTTAGAGACACTTTTCCAGTTCTGTCACAGGGGTTTCGCTGGGTTACGACCTGGGAGGCCCTGTGGTCTAAAGGTGGATCACCTCCCCTGCCGAATCTTGGCTTCCGTATTCCATGATTAGTAACTATTTCCACTTTAGTTGGATTTGCCATGATAGCTTTACTAGAGATGTCATCAGGGACCTTTAATGCAGTGGTTTCTCGTTGCCTTCTGCATTCTGATGCCGTTGACCACTTTCTTGGTTCTTCCGCCTTTGAGACCAGTTTCCCAGTCTCAGGACAACAGAGTGCCCTTCCATTTACCAGCTCATCCGCCCGAAGCCGTTGGCCAGTAAATGGTGGATTGCTTATCCCGGCAAACACTCGGACGTCAGAGCCTCGTTGGTTGTCTAGCAGGATGTACCAGATGACCATGATCTAGATCACCATACGAGCAGGTGAGGTTGACATTTGAACAGGAGAGGCTATATCTTACGCATCACTGCCCCTTAACATCCCAAGAGAAGATCCAGAACCTGATAATAATGCTCCTCCAAATATATGTCCACTGGTATCTCCTATAAATGATGATATGATCAATGCTGTGTTTTCGGAAACTTCTGATTATTTAGGCGATCAAGTTCCGACCACATCGACTGCTAGCAGTATTGCGGTGGATAGCAGTTTTCGTTCAAATAAGGTAGAAGAAGTCAAACTTTATATTTTTTTTGCACAAAAACTGATTTCTTCAACAGTATTTTACAATGTTCTCCCTTACCCTTAACAAAAGGAACCGGACTCAAAGAAAAAAAGAACAAAAGAATACACACCAAGTGTTGTCACATCTGATCACCTGCCCACAAGTGGGTGGAGTATCATGAAGAATGTGAGAAACTTAAAAATGATAAAGAAAAATAAAAGCAAGAAAGGAAGCAGACTCGAGAGCATAACAAACAGATGAAGGAACAAAAAAAGTCGAAAAATGGAACAAAAGATAACAAAACTAAAAACGACGAAACCTAAAAAACAAGATCTATATTCAGACTCTTCTTCGGAAGAACATGAAGACTGGGAGGAAACTGGTAGCAGTGAAGACGATGTTGACTTCGTGGAACCAGAACAAGAAAATATTGGAATGTTCGACACCGATGATCTAAAATTGGGAGACTTTGTGCTTGCAAGATTTAAGCAACTGGGTAAAAGATCGACGACAACATATAAATATGTTGCCAAAATTATAGATGGCCTTTTATCAGAAGAGTATGAGATACAATGTTTCAAAAGTGCTAATGAAGAGAAAACTGTGTTTTGTCCTATTGAAAATGATGTTTGCAGTATAGATAAAAACGATATTTTAGGAAAACTACCCGATCCCATTGTCCAGGAACAAGGAAGAAAATTTAAGACTATTTTTCCAGGAAAACTAGACATTTATGAACAAATATAAAATCATAAACACTATGTACAAAATTTTTCAATACTTTTTACCTATTTGTATTACCAGAAATTTATTTTGTTTTACCTATTTTTGTAGTTCAATAAATATTTAAACATATAAGTATCAACTTGTACCTTTATTTTTACCTATTTTTTGGGTGGCCAAAAGTGGGGAAACTGTATGGCCAAATGTAGAAACACATGGCCAAAAGTGGCGATTTTTGTTGTTCAAAATATAAAACGATATAATATTTTCATTCTAAATTGAATCCTTATGATCATAAATTTCCTAGTAGAGCTAATTCGAAAGTAAAAATATTACTGAGCGGAAAGATTTTATTCGAATCCTTCAAGTTTGTCAAGAGAAATATAATAAAGAAAGTTCTTAAAGTGGCCATAAGTGGTGCCTCTGCCCTACTGGTATCGCAGCAATAGTTTAATTGGAACGTACACAAACATTTGGGGGGTTTAAAGGAACAAAACCCCCATAAAATTTTTATGTAAACATATTAAAAAAGAAGCTGTAACTCAATAAAAGCCGCCTTATCGAAAAAATACTAGGAAGCAAAAAAGTTTTAAAATTATTTAATTCAACTAATGGTGCCACAAAAATAATTTAATTGTAACGTACACAAAAGTTTGGGGGGTTTAAAGGAACAAAACCCCCATAAAATTTTTATGGGGTGTCCAAATTTCACTATAATTTTTTCTTAAGATACTACTGCCATAAGAATACCACATGTCCATCTTCAATAAAAAATCTCTAATAGTTTTCGATATATTGGAAAAAATCGATTTTCATTTTGTAACTTCAAAGGGCTGTAACTTTTTTTACGTGCATATTTGTACTAAGGTAAGTTAGGTTCAATCGAATTATTTTTGGTCCCAGAATATGTGATTAAATTTATGACCTGTATTTTTGTTACACCCTGTATACAGAGTGTAACAAAAAGACATAAATTAGATCACATAGGTACTCTGCAACCAAAAATAGTTCCCTAAGGCACATCAAAGAAACATGAAACGTAAAACATGAAACATAAAACGTGAAACACGTTTCATGAAAATAAAACAATGCTAAACAAATAGAAGTCCGCATACCGATGAAACGAGTGCGATTCATGCGTGTGAAACATTTTTATCTTCCGAAGGCGCACACCAAAGAAACATGAAACGTGAAACACGTTTCATGGAAATAAAACACTGCTAAACAAATAGACGTCCGCATATCTATGAAACGAGTGTGATTCATGCCCATCAAACATTTTTATCTTCTTGAAAAACGTGTTTCATGAAATGGACGTGATCTATTTTTCGATATCAGTTTCATTGTTTTAACTAATTAATTACATGCGTAAAATGAATGCCGACCAAGAATTTAATATTGTATTGAATTCTGTGGTGGAGCAGAACGAAGAGCTGTACAATAATTATAACCTGAAGTGGTACTCGAATAGACAATAATAAGAAGATATCGTTTTTTTAAACCAGGACCCACAATAAAACAATGTAAATGTTTGAATACTCATTCTATAAAATGATTGAAATTTAGCAAGATGATTATTTAATTCGTTTGAAACCAAATATTATGTACTATGGTTATGATTTTTGGACAGTAATAAAAGAGTTGCCACAACAGCAACGACCTCGACATCATCACTTTCCATTATTTACTATACAAATTTTATTTTTGTTTCTTTGATTAGTATATTAGTGTAGGAAATAGAGATTAAACTTCGCAAACTCGACACAAGTCCGGTATTATTTTTTTTCTGGTATATCATGATCGCTTATTATGAGACTAACTTTTTTTAAAAGATTTGCCCCGGAACACCCATTTTCATTCCTTTAAAGGGGGTAGGGAAAAATCCTACTCCATCAGTAGGGTTTTTTTATAAATACATTTATATACACTTGCGATCATAAAAAGCTGTTCACTCGATGAATTATTAAAGTTTGATGTCTCGAATTTTCTAAACGTGTTGTCCGATTTGAGTGATTTTTTTAGTATGTCTTAGTAGCCTTATTCTTTGGCAATATCGCTATTGTGATGGTACACGACAACCCTCACGGAATTTTCCTAATTTATTTGTTATAAGAATAAGGTCAATATTATAGTTGCAATTTGTATAATTTATTACGATAGTAGCAAAGTTCAAAGTATTCAACTCATTCGCAAGACTGCAAACACAGCACACGTCATTATTGAAATACGTATAGCATAACCATATATGGTAATACATATGGGCATTGTTTTTAATATAATAAGATATAAGTGGGAAGGTCGAGTACCTGAGACATTCATTATTGTATCAGTGTGTTCGCTGAACTCTGCTGGCGCGTGGTCAGGGGATATAGTTACCGAGATATGGGTCACCTTGACCTATCCTAACTATAATGTCGGTCGACGTAGTTGTAACTGTACCTTTAACCTTGTAAGAATAAAGAGATGTAGAAAGTTTAAGTTTGTTTGTTCGGGAGTGTCTTCGTCCAGCAACCCCCAACATCACATGGCGACCCGTGCCTTAAGTTAAAGAATGGAGTTTTCTGGTTCGCATATAGATTGAGGTATGCAGCTCTACACGTAAGATGGGAAACAACCAGAATAAAGAAAAAGAGGAACAGATCTTCATAAACCAAGCAGGCAACAGCGGAGGTGTGACAGCTGAAACCGGCGAAAACGAGAAGCTATCAATCCCGGGAGTTTTGGGAATTGTATCGTTCAGCCTGGCCATAATCATCGTCGGATGGCTACTGTATCGACGATGGAAGAAGCAGCTTCGACGCCACATCCGACAGGAAGTATCTAAATCAATGGAGATGCTGAGGTTAGACGCCCAGAATCCAGGACCAAATGCATAGACACATGAACCCATATTCGTGAGTAATTTTTCTTTTTAATACAATACAGTTTAACTGCTTATGAAGTAAGTTTGATGACTATTTTTTTTATTTTCATATTGAAATTTTGATTTTTTTTTTATTATATAATTACTCACTTACTTATTTACTGACACTTTAAATATTGACGGTTATCCAATATTATTGATCCTTTTATTTTACTTACATTTATGTTTTATTATATTATTTTATATGTTACATTTTGTTATATTTGATAAACTTAACGGCAATGATAAGCTTTACGAAGTAATTGAGACTTCGAGACACTAGGCCATATACTATTGAGTAACGTAGTCAGGCCAAGCCGAATTTATGTTCGAGGAAAGATTTCAACGTATTCTGGAAGATATAACTATATTAAATAGGAATCTCACAAAAGACACTATAGAACGAAGGAAAAATAAGCTAATCACAGATAAATGGGTGGAAAAACTCAGGACTATCACGGAACAGTTTAGGACGGTGCATAAAATATACAAAGGTGACAGCTGTAAGGCAGCAGAAGACAAATTCATTGCAGATATTATTGCAAAAATTGGAGAAAAGATCGGAAAAGTCCAAACAGAACTACGGAAAAGACAAGTTGAACATAACAACGACAAGATGGGAGAGAAATTCGAACTGAAAACAGCAGGGAACCTGATCCCTCACATAGGAAACACCGAAGAATCAATTAGAGCATTCATAGACGCAATTGAACTGTACGATGAATTTTTAGATGATGAAGGAAAACCGCAACTAACAAAGTACCTGTTGAAGGTGAAACTAACGCAAGCAGCAAAATTACGACTGAAGACCACTTACAACTCAAACGCGGCACTAATAACCGATATTAAAGAAAAGTTTCTAGTAAAACAATCTATCCCTGTTCTGTCAGCGGAGATCAACTCAGCGAAACAAGAGAATAGGTCAATAGAAAAATTTGGAAGAAGTTTAGAGGAGCTCATGGCTAAATTAACAATAGCACAAGCAGAGGGAAACAGAGATGCAGAAGAAGTGCTGGCCAAAGTAAACGAAAAAATTGCAATAAGCGTGTTTACTAACGGTTTAAAAAATGACAAGATAAAGACAATTTTGAAAGCCAAGAACTTTAGCACTTTAGCGGAAGCGATAACAAGCGCAAAGAACGAAGAATCGCTAACTCGAACGGAAACTGCAGGAATGTACCACATGAATAAAACATATAGAGGCGGAAGAAGAAATACAACAAACGGATACAAAAATAGTTTTGACAGGAGAAAAGAAGGTAACAAGACATATAATAATAGAAATACAAATGGAAACGAAGTAAGACAATATCATAACAGAGGTAGGTCTCAAAGAAACAGAGGAGCAGGACATGGTCATCGAGGGAGAAATAATAATTGGTCGCAAGGTAGAAACCCCAGCAACAGAAATTCACCAGGAGCATATTTCGCAACAGAGGAGCAGCCCCGCCAAGAGCAACCACACACAAGCACAATACAAGAAGTAGATTTTTTTCGTGGCCCATCAAATGGAGGCAGATAATTCCACAGCAAGTGGATTAAATTATATTAATGTTTATTACAGAGGAAAACGCAAAAAACTATTAATTGACACTGGCGCAACAGTCAGCGTTTTATTTGAAGAATGTTTAGATAAAAACTACACCGACATAAACAAAACCCGACGTATTAGCTTGCGAGGTGTTACCGGAAAAACTATATATACAAGGGGAACCTTATTGTGTGACCTTGAAATATTAGATAACTCAGAGAAGATAACGTTGACACAGGAATTTGCAGTTATGAAGAGTTTCACAAATAAAGTCGATGGGGTTATTGGTAGCGATTTTTTATACCAATATTTTGCTACAATAGATTACGAATCCTTAAAATTATCGTTACATGTAGAAGGAATGAGAAGAGATTTTAAAATGCTATCTATGGGAGAAATTTATACGATAATAATACCTAGGAGATGTGAAAAATTATTTTTTTTCGAGATCGGGACACACTACGGAGATTTTGTAACTATACCACAGGAGATAGCGGAAGGAATTTTCTCGGCAGGAACAGTCTCAAAACCAGTCGACGGAAAAATACCAATAAGGATATTAAATATCAATGATAGAGAAATAATTGTTAAGAATTTTAGACCGAAGGTCGAAAGATTAGACAAGTTCGACGTTTTCCACATGGGAGAATCAAAACAATCGGTGAGTCGTGCCGAAAGACTTTTGAATATAATAAACACAAAAAATTTATCGCTAGAGGAAAAAAGAGCAATAGAAAAAATATGTGTAAAATATTCCGATGTGTTTTTCTTAGAAAACGATCCATGCACAACGACGGACGTATACAAAGCAAAAATAAAATTGCAAAAAGGAGTATCACCTGCTTATACAAAACCGTATAGATTACCACACGGACAAAAAACGGAAATAAATAGACAAGTAGACAAAATGTTAAAAGACGGGATTATTGAAAATGCAATATCAGAATTCTCATCTCCACTACTTATAGTGCCAAAGAAAAACGATGAAAATGGAAACAAGAAATGGAGAGTTGTGATAGATTACAGACAACTAAACAACAAAATTGAGAATGACAGATTTCCATTACCATGCATAGAAGAAATCCTAGACGCTTTATCAGGAGCAACATATTTTTCACATTTAGATTTATACCAAGGATATTACCAAATAGAACTCGATTCTAAGTCCAGACCGTACACAGCATTCGCAACCGATAGAGGTCAATATCAAATGACACGACTTCCGATGGGGTTAAAGACAAGCCCAGGATGTTTCTCACGAGCCATGACTATGGCAATGTCAGGTTTAAATTATGAAAACATGTTTATATATCTTGATGATTTGATAGTCTTTGGCAACAGTCTACAACAGCATAATCAGAATTTAGTGAAGGTATTAGAGAGACTAAGGAAAGTAAATCTGAAATTAAATCCAATTAAATGCGAGTTTATGAAAAAAGAACTATTATATTTAGGACACAAGATTTCGAATAAAGGTGTAGCACCAGATCCGGAAAAGATCACCGCATTGGAACAATATCCAATACCACAAAATGCAAAAGAAGCAAAAAGATTCGTAGCCTTTGCAAATTATTACAGAAAACATATCAATCATTTTGCAGAAATAGCCGCACCTCTAAATAGACTATCAAGGAAAAATGTAAAATTTGAGTGGACAACAGAATGCCAAAAAGCTTTTGAAAGCCTCAAGACGTCATTATCAAACCCCCCCGTAATGGAATTCCCAGATTTATAATAATAATATTATTGCTAGATAGGTAAATTGTCATTACTGTGTTTATTCCTCAAAGTTCGGAACACCCTGTGAAATGTTTTAGCATAGATAAAATATTGAAATTAAAACTCTATTGTAGCCTTAGGCTTTCTTAACATTTTCTTTTTTGATTTATTGGTTTATGTTGAATAATAAAAAAGTTAGGTACGTTAATAACTAGCCATGTTCTTCATCAATACAGGTTGCTTCTAAATAAGTGCGACAAACTTTAGGGATAATTCTGCATGAAAAAAATAATGACAGTTTGCTTTATAAATATATGTCCACAAATGCTTCGTTTCCGAGAAATGGGATGTTGAAGTTTTTCTTACAAACTGACGATTTATTTATTGCTCTAAAACCCATAGAGATATGCAAATGAAATTTGGTAGGTTTAAAGAGGCAGTTATTATGCATTTTTTGACATACAATTAATAATTCTATATTCACCATTGGCGTGCATACGGGTATAAACATTTTAGATACATCCCGTATGCACGCCAATGGTGAATATAAAATTCTTAATTGTATGTCAAAAAATGCGCCATAACTACCTCTTAACACCTACCAAATTTCGTTTGCATGTCTCAACAGGTTTTAGAGCAATAAATAAATCGTCAGTTTGTAAGAAAAAGTTCAACATCCGGTATCTCGAAACCGAAGAATTTGCGGCCATACGTTTATAAAGCAAACGGTCATTATTTTTTCATGCAGAATTACCCCTTAAAGTTTGTCGCACTTATTTAGAAACACCCTGTATTGATGAAGAACATGGTAGGTTTTAACGCGTCTAACTTTTTTATTATCCAACATAAACAAATAAATCAAAAAAGAAAATGTTAAGAAACCCTAAGGCTACAATTGAGTTTAATTTCAATATTTTATCTATGCTAAAACATTCTACAGGGTGTTCCGAACTTTGAGGAATAAACACAGTATAATTGTTACACCCGGTATACAATGACATTTTACCTGTCTAGCAACAATATTATTATAGCGATATTGTTAAAGAATAAGGCTATAAGATACTAAAAAAATTACTCAAATCGGACAACAGGTTTAGAAAATTCGAGACATCTAACTTTAATAATTCATCGAGTGACCCGCTTTTTATGATCGCAAGTGTATTATGGTTATTGCAACATCCCTGCGGAAACTACCCCTATCCCTGAAAATAAGTTTGGCGAGCATGTTTTTACGATTTTCTCATTACCTATATATTTTTTTGAAACAACGCTTATACAGAATTAAAGACCACTGTTTGCTCTACAAATAAAGTCCTATGCATTTTTTTCGTATAAGCAACCGTTACGGTACAGTGGCGCCGCAAACCTCAGAAATGTTTTGGCGGGCTCCAGTTTTTGTTTTTTTTCGTCACCTATTCATTTTATTAATAATATACTTATGACAAATAAAAGAACACACTGTCTGCTACATATTATAACCTACATATATTTAACTTTCTTTGCGCCTTAAAGCCACAGTGGTTGCCCAGAGTCAATTTTTGCATATTTTCTTTATTCATTTTCCTGTTTTTTGGGGTGGTTTCGGGGAAAATATGGGGGTGAATTATACAAATTTATAAATATAATACTTGTACATGGGTAATCGCTGAAAGTTTTTTTACGCTAGCATAAGCGGTTCAGATGGTATATGTAAAAAGGGGCTTTTTAAAATTTAACACCCTGTAATTAAAAAATGGAAAATTGCCCTTAAATGAAACCTATATTGCCGCTGGGTTGCTTCTTGATTCCCATTACGGTTAGGGAAAAATATTTTTTTTAAAAACATCTTTTTTAAAAACTTGTCAACTTTGGGGCGCCACCTCCGCTAAACGGTGTGTAATAGATATATGCTGTCACGGAATAAATTGTAGGAAATATAGTCCTCTTCATATTTCTATTGGGGAATTTTTTGCAATGACGTACAGGAAGGGCTACGTTTCGCAAAAACGACAAACTACCCCCTTTAAAGGGATGAAAATGGGTGTTCCGGGGTGAAATCTTTTAAGAAAAAGTTAGTCTCATTAAAAGCACCCCTTGATATACTGAAAAAAAAAAATATAACCGGACTTATTTGCGAAGTTCAACCTTTGTTCCCTACACTATATAACATGAAACGGTTTCGTTCTTCACAATTTATTTGTTTCATGTTTCACGTTTCCTTGATATTAAAAAGCAATTAAAGAGCGGTGCCGACAGCAACGACCACGTCACTATCCATTGCCGACTATACAAATTTTATTTTTGTTTTATCGATTAGCTTATCACATGAAACGGTTACTTTTTTTACAATTTATTTGTTTCATGTTTAACGTTTAATGTTTCACGTTTCATGTTTCTTTGATGTGCCTAAAACCTAACTTATCTTAGTACAGATATGCATGTTACCGGACAAACCCGATTTCAGGATAAACTAGTTTGGCCTAAAAGCGATAGGATAAACTAGTTTTGCCTAGGCCAAACTAATTTATCCTGATATTAATACGGATACTGCAGGATAAACTAGTACGGCCTAGTATAAACATTATAGTATACCTACAAAGCCAAAATAAATAGATAAAGTGAATAAAATACTCTGGTAATTGGAAAATAATCTTTTTGAAGATATTCTTCTTTAGCGGCGAATCGATTGAGGGTAAAATTTGATTGATCCGCGCGCATGCGCACACCGACAGTATGGTATTAGTTGTTATACGGGCTCTGATTGGGTGTTGAAATTTTGAAATGATCTGTCAATAATTGTTCAATATAGAGGTTATCGGTAAACAAAAATATTGTATAATATTAGTTCTTATTGATGTGTGGACAGAAATAAAATCAAATTTATAATTATAGTCTGTTTTTAAACAGTTTTGAAAAGCCGCAGGTACGTAATTCTAAATGTTTCAGTTGGAAATACGGAAATACCTAATAGTTTCAATACCTATCTATTTGGAAAATGTAAACAAAATAATGTAGTTACCTATTAGTAGGCAATGCTTTAATTTACATAATCTGATTACGAACAAACTTTCTACAAATCTTCATCTCATATATCGTTTTCTTACTCTATATTTTGTTGTATTTTATTTCGACAAAAATCAAACTAATAATTTTATTAAATTCATATAAATTTATGGTGTAAACGTTTAGTTTGTGTATATTCCCACATGACGTATACGAGAGTTTGGTGCAGTTTGAAATGGCGTCAACTTTCGTACGGCGCGGTAGACGTGAAGTGGGTTCAAGCCCCAAGCAAGTTATTATTTTTTTATTTTTTTTTATAGATTTTATGATTGTAAGTATATTATTATATAACTTTTGAAGATATTCTTCTTTTTTGAAAGTGGTAGATAAGAAAGTTAGTTTGATTTTTAAATAAAATAAGTACAAATAACCTTTTACGTATATTTACTTCGTTTAAATTACCTATTATATAATAGAAGAATATCTTTTTACGTGCGTACAAAGTACACATACATTCTTTTTTTATTTAAACGGCAATGATTCGTCGTTGAAACTAATGGACAATTTGGACAATGGACAAATACAAACAATCATATTATAAAAAATAATCAGTTTTTTTTACAAAAGCAATAATTATACCTCAGCTATAAAAATTATTATTTATTTTTTCATGGAGTGCTTTGGTGGCACTTGGAAATGTGGAGTATTAATGCCTTCTTGCAGTTGCATCTGTTTGTGGAACAGTCTTTGTTGCAGCTGCGTTTGACAAAACCTTGTCCTGATCCAACTGAATCTCTCGTAGCTGCAACCCTTAACGATATTTCAGAGCCTTGATTTACTTATGCTAAGTTGGCACCAAACTTGGTGTACTTCGGAAACTATATTCTGGGTTTTATTTTTTCTTTCTTAATAATTTATCTAATTTTTTGGGGTATTAAGGTCTCAAATAGGTTTTTAATTTTTTTGTCAGATGAGAATTCGACATTATTTGTCATCAACCTTTTTAGAGGTAACAGATATAAACTAAGGCTTTAAAATATCGTTAGGGGTTTCAACAACGAGAGTTTCAATTGGATCAGTGGCGTAACCAAGGGGGGTTGTAACCCCCCTTCATTTTGATGTACTTTGAGCTCTACAGGGTGAGGCAAATAAAGGGCCTATTAGAAATATCTCGAGAACTAAAGGCAACATAATCATGAAAATTGGAATAAAGGAGTTTTGAAGGATGATCTATTAAATGAAAATATTTTCATCTCTTTGCAACTTCCGGTTATACCGGAAGTTGCTTATAACTTCGTTTTTAATGGAACACCCTGTATATTTTTACATTTTTGGATTCTCTTCGATGTCTTCTTTCTTAAAATATGAGATTTTGTAATATTATACAGGGTATTTTAAAAGATAATTACGTTTTTTTAATAATTTCGTAGCAAAATTAACACCCTGTAGAATTGTAGTAGTTTGACATCTAAAACTCTACTTACGTTCAAATGATTTTTAATATACTCTACTATTGTTAGGAATCATTAGTATAGCTAAATTTTTAATTTTAGTATACAGGGTTGGTCGAAACTAGGAATGAGTATTTTCTGAGTTTTCTTAAATGGAACACCCTGTATTTTAGTATTGTAATGAAATAATATTTTATGGTACTTTTTTATTTCTTAAGCATTCCCTATACCTAACTGCTTTAATTTGTGCTTAATTGTTAATCGCACCAACAATCTTAACTACGTAGGTATTTTGATAGCTAAACCATTATTGGTAATTTTAAGGACCAGTCTGGATTAATATGTACTTATTTCTGAAAAATTATTTGGGATTGAGTATTTTCACGGCCAACCTAATAAATTTTACGTATTTTTTGTTGCAATTAATGTTTAGATTGAATCACCAATAACTCACAAATTAAAGCAGTTAGGTATAGGGAAAGCTTAAGAAATAAAAAAGTACTATAAAATATCATTTCACTACAATACAAAAATACAGGGTGTTCCATTTAAGAAAACTCAAAAAATACTCATTCCGAGTTTCGACCAACCCTGTATACTAAAATTAAAAATTTAGCTATACTAATGATTCTTAACAATAGTAGAGTATATTAAAAATCATTTGAACGTAAGTAGAGTTTTAGATGTCAAACTACTACAATTCTACAGGGTGTGAATGTTGCTACGAAATTAATAAAAAAACGTAATTATCTTTTAAAATACCCTGTATAATATTACAAAACCTCATATTTTAAGAAAGAAGACATCGAATAGAATCCAGAGGAATAGAGATGAAAATATTTTCATTTAATAGATCATCCTTCAAAACCCCATTATTCCAATTTTCATGATTCTGTTGCCTTTAGTTCCCGAGATATTTCTAATAGGCCAGTTATCTGCCTCACCCTATATACGCTTAACACACCATTACTATTCCATACCCCCTAGAGACCCTCCAGTAGTTGTAACCCCACCTTAAGATCATCCCGGTTACATCGTTGAAATGGATCAGGACAAGGTTTTGTCAAATGCAGCTGCAACAGAAACTGTTCCACAAACAGATGCAAGAGCAGGAAGGCAATGATACTCCGCAATCTAAGTATCACCAACGCATTCCATGGAAAAATAAATAATATTTTTTATAATTGAGGTATAATTATTGCTATTATTAAAAAACATTAATTATTTATTATAATATAATTGTTTGTATTACCAATTGTCCATTAGTTTTAACGATGAATCATTATCGTATCGTTTTAATAAAAATGATTATTTTCCAATTACAGAGTATTTTATTCAATTTAGCTATTTATTTTGACTTTGTAGGTATACTATAATGTTTATACTAGATCGTACAAGTTTATCCTGAAGTATCCGTATTAATATCAGGATAAACTAGTTTGGCATAGGCAAAACTAGTTTATCCTAAGGCGTTTAGGACAAACTAGTTTATCTTGAAATCGGGTTTGGCCGGTAACATGCACATAAAAAAATTTACAGTCTTTTGAAGTTACAAAATGAAATTCGATTTTTTCCCATATATGAGAACTACACTGCGGTGCAAAAAAATCGATCCACTAAAAATTTGGTCATTTATGATGTTTCGAATTTCCTAAACCTGCTGTCCGATTTAAGTTATTGTTTTAACACGTTATGGCTTTATTCATTGCCAATATCGCTGTAATAATATTGTTGGTAGACAGTCAAACTGTCATTGTATACCGGGTGTACGAATCAAACTGTTTTTTTCTCAAAGTTCGCATCACCCAGTGGACTATTCTAGAATATATAAAATACTGAAATTAAAACCCAACTATAGCCTTAGGTTTTCTTAACATTTGGCCTTTCGATTCATTCGTTTATGTTAGATAATAAAAAAGTTAGGTACTTTAACAACTGGCCATGTTCGTCATCAGTACAGGGTGTTTCTAAATAAGTGCGACAAACTTTAAGGGGTAATTTTACATGAGAAAATAATGACAATTTGCTTTATAATCATATGTGCGCAATCGCTTCGTTTCTGAGATACGGGATGTTCAATTTTTTTACAAACTGACGATTTACTTATTGCTTTAAAACCAGTTGAGATATGCAAATCAAATTTGGTGGGTTTTAAGACGTAGTTATTGCACATTTTTTGACATACAATTAAGAATTTAATATTCACCATTGGCGCGCAAACGGGTATTACGACCGATAATATTACCCGTACGCACGCCAATGGTGAATATAAAATTTTTAATTGTATGTCAAAAATGTGCTATAACTACGTCTTAAAACCCACCAAATTTGATTTGCATATCTCAACTGGTTTTAAAGCAATAAATAAATCGTCAGTTTGTAAAAAAAAATTGAACATCCCGTATCTCGGAAACGAAGCGTTTGCGGACATATGATTATAAAGCAAATTGTCATTATTTTCTTATGTAAAATTACCCCTTAAAGTTTGTCGCACTTATTTAGAAACACCCTGTGTTAATGACGAACGTGGCCAGTTGTTAAAATACCTAACTTTTTTATTATCCAACATAAGGGAATGAATCGAAAGACAAAATGTTAAGAAAACCTGAAGCTATAGTTGTGTTTTAATTTCAGTATTTTATAAATGCTAGAATAGTCCACAGGGTGATGCGAACTTTGAGAAAAAAACACAGTTTGATTCGTACACCCGGTATACAATGACAGTTTTACTGTCTAGCAACAATATTACTACATCGATATTGTCAATGGATAAGGCTATAACGTGGTAAAAAATCACTTCAATCGGACAATAGATTTAGGAAATTCAAAACATCAAAAATGGCCAAATTTTTAGTGGATCGATTTTTTTGCACCGCAGTGTATTAGAGATTTTTTATTGAAAATGGATATGTGGCATTCTTATGGCAGGAGCATCTTAAAAAAAATAACAGTGAAATTTGGGCATCCCATACAAATTTTATGGGGGTTTTGTTCACTTACAACCCCCTCAAACTTTTGTGTATGTTCAAATTAAATTATTATTGTGATACCATTAGTTAAACACAATGTTTTTGTCTCTTAGTACTTTTTCGATACGCCAATTTTTATCGAGATATTTTGAACATTTGTTAAATTCACTACATATTTGTAAATGGTTAAGTAAGATTATAGAGACCTGGTAATAATATGAAAATTTATTTATAATTTACATTTTTTAGGTATATTTTGAAACATATTAAAAAAGAAGCCGCATCTCGATAAAAACTGGCTTATCGAAAAAATACTAAGAGACAAAAAAGTTATAAAAACATTGTGTTTAACTAATGATACCACAATAATAATTTAATTGTAACATACACAAAAGTTTGGGGGGAGGGGGGAGTTAAGGGAAAAAACCCCCATAAAATTTTTATGGGGTATACAAATTTCACTGTTATTATTTTTTAAGATGTTCTTCCAATAAGAATGCCGCATGTCCATTTTCAATACAAAATCTCTTTCAAAAATCGATTTTCACTTTGTAACTTCAAAGGGCTGGCTGTAACTTTTGTTGTGTGCACATTTGTACTAAGGTAAGTTAGGTTCTTCTTCTTCTTTCAGTACCCTGTCCGATTATCGAACGTTGGCGATCATATTTTTTTAGTTAGTTATCTTTATTCCAAAAAATCACAAATTTACAATAAATATAATTTTAACAAAAATATTTGTACAAGAACAATATGTGATTTTAGCCTAAGCGTTGGAACCGTCTAGATCATTAAAATTTATTAAAAAGAATTCATCCAGACTATAAAAAACATATTGACCTAACAATTTTTTAATTTTTTTTTTAAACTTACATATTGAAAGTGCTTTAATCCCAGTGGGCAAATGGTTGTATACTTTAATACCGGAGTACAATGGACCATTTCGAGTACGTCTATAATTATAATTGGGAATAATTATATCTTGCCTGCGTGTATTGTGACTGTGTATATCAGAAGGTTTTAACAATTCATGTCGTTTTCTATGTATAAGTAGAGACATCTTATAAATATAAATATTAATGAGCGTCATTATTCCATGATCTTTGAAGAGAGGTCTACATGAAGTTCTATTTGTTAAGTTGAATAGTGCTCGAATTGCTCGTTTTTGAGCCACAAATGTGGATTCTGCTGTGCTAGCCGCGTCCCAAAATTCCACACCATATTGCATAATACTTTGAAATTGAGCAAAATAAACTATTTTTGCCACACAAAAATTTGTATTTTGTCTAATTGCTCTTATGGCATATGTAGCTCTGCTGAGGGTTTTATTAAGTTAAGTTATGTGGTAACTCCAATCAAGTTTGCTGTCTATGTTTATGCCTAAAAATTTAATTGTATGACAAGAAGTAATGCTTTCTTGATCTACTTTAATAACAACATCTTCCACATTTTGATACAAATTAAAACGGATACTTTGTGTTTTACTAATATTCAGAACCAATTTATTGGCGAGAAACCAGTCTGATATCTCTTAAACTGTAGTAGCGGCACAGGATGTTAATGTATCAGAACTATCGCCTTTAATTACTATACTCGTATCATCTGCAAAAAGTGAAAATGTGGTATTCGGGAAACTAGCTACCAAGTGATTGATATAGATAAGAAACAGTGTTGGTCCTAAAACAGACCCTTGTGGAACTCCACACTGAACTTCTGCGAAATTTGAATAGGATGCTTCACAGCTACTATCAGAATTATTTATTCTAACACACATTTTTCTGTGTGATAGGTATGTCTGAAACCATTTATGTGGTGTACCTCTAATGCCGTAGTAGTAGATCTTGTCCAGTAGTATTTGATGGTCTACGCAATCGAATGCTTTAGATAAATCACAGAATATACCAAGAGGGTGGTGTTTTGCTTCCAAGATTTTATGCACATTTTCGATTAGAGAAAATGTTGCACCTGTAGTACTCATATCAGATCTAAAGCCATATTGAGAAGTTGTTAGAATTTTATGTTTATTTAAAAAAAGAAGTAATTGTTTATTTACGCACCATTCTAATAGTTTTGAAAGGGACGGTAATAGAGACACTCCGCGATAGTTCTCTATATTACACCTATCACCTTTTTTATGTACAGGAACTTTATGTAACTACCGATTTTTTAAAACATTTAGGAAATATTCCGTTTTTAAGAGACAAATTAAAAAGAAAAACTAAAGGCCTACAAAGGGTATCAATATTTTCTTTTACAAGGGTAATTGGAATTTTGTCAAGCCCCGCGGATTTCTTTGGTTTTTGTGACAAAATGCACTCTCTGACATCAGTTTCTATTAAAGGTCCAAAAAACAATGAACTTACATTATTTGCTGGTAAACTCTGCATATAGTTATCACTAGATTTTTTACTTTTGATATTAGGAATAATACTTGATGCAATGTGTTGAAAATAAGATTTAAATTCTTCCGCAACTTCAGTTGGATTTGTGATATCAATATCACCTTTTTTAATAAATATATCTTTCTTAGCTGTTATGTTTCTTTTGTTAAAATGTGAAATTAAATCCCATGTCGCTTTAGATTTATTATTTGACGAGTTGATTATACCGTAGAAGTACTTATTTTTTGCCTCTTTAATTATTTGTTGTAACCATCGACAATACATTTTAATGTAGTTTTTTATGGTAATATTATTTGTATATTTTTTTAGTTGTAATAAGAATCTTTTGTTTTTTGACGATACTTTTATTCCGGGAGTTAACCACACTTTAAAATTTCTTTTGTTATGTATTTTTTTAAGTTTAGTCGGGAACGCGTATTCGAAGCCCGAACCAATTTTTTCATTAAAAACATTATAAGCTACTTCCACATCTGATATTTCATATACATCATTAAAGTCGCACTGACGAAGATACTCAAGAAATTTTAATTTATTAGTTTGACAAAAGGATCTAACCAGATGATATTGATTATCAGCATCAGCTTTATCCACACTTATGGTTAAACTTTGAGCTTTGTGATCAGACACTCCTACTTCAAATGTAGACCCCTCAAATGTTAATATTGGCAATAATAACTTTGTTTATGGCAACTCTAAACAGATTAGCGGTGGTCTTTTGATACCACTCCCGGTGATTTCGGAGCCAAGATGTTTTTCTTCGGCCTGGGCCTCTTCTTCCGGCGATCTTGCCCTGTATTACGAGGTGTAGAAGGTTATACCACTTCGGATGTCTCATTACATGGCCGAAATATTGTAACTTTCGAATTTTTACTGTTTTTGTTATTTCTGTGCTCTTATTCATTCGATGTAAAACTGTTTCATTTCTTACGTGCTCTGATTGGGTATGTAATTACAATGACCTGTCAATAATTGTTCAATATGTCGGTTATGGGTAAACAAATGTTTACCCAACAAAAAGCAAGATTATAATTGTAGTGACTTTTTAAATAGTTTTTAAAAGCAACAGTTAAGTACGTAATTGTAAATTTTCAGTATCGTAATAAAAAATTACATAGGTACCTACCTATTTGGAAAATGTAAAATAAACCTACCTAATTAGTATGTAATGCTTTGATTTACATAATTTGATTACCAACAAAATTTCTACCAACATTCATCTAATATTGTTTTCTTACTCTATGTTTTGTTGTATTTTAATATTTCAATTCCACAAAAATCAAACTAATTTGGTTAAATTCAGAACTGTCAAAAGTTTAAAACGTTCAGTTGGTCTATCTTCCAACATGATGCATATGTCTCCGTAGCCAAAATCTAAAGATGCATGAATTTCAAAACTAACCGCTCCAATGTACGCGGGTTCAGTCCCCAATACAAACTTTTATTTTTTTATTTTTTTTTTTATACGTTTTATGATTGTAAGTATATTATTATATAATTTTTTTTCAGAAAATACGTATTTAGTTAAAATTTTTCCAACAATTATTGTTCAGAAACCATTTTTTTGGCATTTTTCAATGTGTTTGTGTGATTTTTTATTTTTAGTATTGTTTTAATAAAAATTTTTGAAAAGTAGTAAGTATTAAAATTAGTTTAATATTTAAATAAAATTTAAATAAACTGTTTAAGTATAATAATTTCGTTGAAATCATAATAATAGAAGTAGAACTTCTTACGTGCGTACAAAGTACACACACATTCTTTTTTTTTCATTAGTGTCTCTGTAAGGGTCCAGCTCTCCATGCCATACAGCAATGTGGAGAATATATAGCAGCGTATTAATCTGATTTTAAGGTTTATAGTTAGGTTCAATCGAACTATTTTTGGTCCCAGAATATGTGATTTAATTTATGAGCGCCTTTTTGTTACAGCTTGTATACACGTACATAATTTATTTCGGCGAAGCGATGACGGTCGCGAATTCAATGCTTTTTCACCATCCAGAAAGTGCACAACGTCGCTAAAGAAGTTTTCACTTCAAAAATGTAAAACAACTTACCTCTGCAAGATGATGATTAAGTTTTGGTGGATTTCGCTGGGTTAATGACAGATATCTATTTGTAGTCACATAAGTCGATTTAATAATAGGTATAACTTTCAAACACTGCAATAGGCAATTCATGTAACAAATATTCTTCACGTTTCTAAGACCTGTAAAACCTTCTCCAATTTTCTGAAACTGTAAGATAAATATACGTTATTTATTAATCTGTGGTGTCATGGCAAAAGTTGATATGTCCAAATTGCTATTGGTTGGCAAATGATAAAAACAACTTGTCCTGTTAATATTACATCGTTGCACTCGAATATGTGAACCAAATGGTATTAGATAAAAATATATGGACAGCATTATACAGCGTGTCTACTTAAGTTGGAAACATATGGGAAACTTTTTTATTATTAACTTTACGAAAAAAGTTATTCTTTATAAAAAGTTCTGCATGCCCCAAAACCTAAGATTCAATCATCAGATATCAAATTTTCTCAATAATATACGAGGTATGTCAAAAAATATGAATTTCCCTTTTCACCTTGATATTTGGCAGTATTTATTAGATTTTAAGAAAATGAAGAAACAGGTCGATTTTTGACCTAAGGGGGACACAATTTTACGGTACCTACATACATCTGTCATTTGTCAACCCCCTTCCTTCAATTTCCCCCACCCGTTATTTTAAATAGGAAATACGGGTCATGTGCTACCTCATTTGAAAGGATATTCAATTCTCTATTCAGTAATATTAACATTGACATAATTATTTATACAGGGTGTCCAAGAAAAATTATTTTGAATTAAATTAATTGACACAAAAAGAAGAATGTATGCAATTTATTTAAATCAAAATACATTCTACTACTGACAGAAAACAGAGAAAAATGTTTATTTGATAAATAAATATTGTTTTTCGCTTAAATTCAATATTCAACCTACCAAGAGGCAGATGGGTGGCAGCTTGAATATTGAAATTAAGCGAAGAACAATGTTTATTTATCAAAAAATATTTTTTTCTGTTTTGTGACAGCAGTAGAATGTATTTTGAATTAAATAAATTACATACATTCTTCTTTTTGTCAATTAATTTAATTAAAATATTTTTTTCTTGAACACCCTGTATAAATAATTATGTTAATGTTTATATTACTAAATAGAGAATCGAGTAAACTTTTAAATGAGCTAGCACACGACCCATATTCCCTATTTAAAAATAAGGGGTGGGGAAAGTGGAAGGGAGGGGGTTGACAAATGTATGTACCGTAAAAATGTGTCCCACTTAGATCAAAAATCGACCTGTGTCGTCATTTCCTTAAAATCGAATAAATACTGCCAAATATCGAGGTGGACTGTTTTCTTTGGCCCACTCTGTATATATACAGGGTGTCCAGAAACTCTAC
The DNA here is from genome assembly GCF_917563875.1 of Diabrotica virgifera virgifera. Taxonomy (NCBI): domain Eukaryota; kingdom Metazoa; phylum Arthropoda; class Insecta; order Coleoptera; family Chrysomelidae; genus Diabrotica; species Diabrotica virgifera. The sequence goes on along the minus strand of NC_065452.1, from coordinate 147,953,573 downwards.
CGACAAACGAGGACAGGAGATTCCTCAGATAATTTTAAGACAATTTAACCCAATTCACCTAGTCCGAAAATGCTTCTTAAGGGAGCTAGAGCTTTTGAAGATGGCGTCATGAAATTAGTTTTTCTTAAATACGTCCAGAACGCTTCTATTTCGAAAAACAAAAATTGGTATGCCTATTTAATTTTCAGAGATGAATCGATTGCATCCATTGTAAATTTCTAGTACCGGTCATAGGCGTCCGTTTTGGGTAGAGCAACGAGTATTTTATCGCATAACTTTTTTGTCCTTAACTTTTATGCACTTTTGATACCGGATTAATAAATTGTGAGGTATTCTAGTACTAAAAGGTACTCTTGCTTTAAGTCGGTAGGACACTCTCTTTTCTAGAGAAATCGATTTGAAAGTTTTTCGTTTTTGAAATTTGAAAAAAAAATTGAAAGAACTTTTCAACAAAAAACAAAGTATTTTACCAACATAAAGTAAGAGTAACTTTTAGTACTCGAATACCTCATAATTTAATAATCTAGTGTCAAAAATGCTCAAAAATTCAAGACAAAAAAGTTATGCTATAAAATAACTGTTGACCTACCCAAAACGGACGCCTATGACCAGTACTAGAAATTCGCAATTAATGAAATCGATTTATCTCTGGAATATAAATAAATGTACCAGTTTTCGTCTTTCTAAACAGTTTTTTTTTGAAATTTTTTTTTAATTCAAAATGCGAAAAATTTTCAAATCAATTTTTCTAGAAAACGGTGTGTCCTACCGATTTAAAACAAGAGTGCCTTTTAGTACTAGAATACTTCACTATTTAATAATCCAGTGTCAGAAAGGCATAAAAGTTAATGATAAAAAAGTTATGCGATAAAATAACCGTTGCCCTACCCAAAACGGACGCCTATGATCGGTACTAGAAATTTGCAATGGATGGATTAGATTTATATCTTGAAGATAAATACGCGTACCAATTTTTGTTTTTCTAAATAAAAGCGTTCTGGAGATATTTAAGAAAAACTAATTACAAGACGCCATCTTCAAAGAGCTCTAGCTCCCTAGGAAGCATTTCGGACTAAGTAAATTGGGTTAAATTATATTAAAATTATCTGAAGAATCTCCTGTCTTCGTTTGTCGGTAGAGTTTCTGGACACCCTGTATATGTACTCTATTACAGTCTAATAAAATGTTCGCAATTGAAATTTTTAGATTCCTAACCTGGTTTAACTTAACTTTTTCTATTTTGTAAATAAAATTTGAAAGTCATCAAGTAATTGGTTCTAAGTACTTCATCTAAATTCTAAAACGTAAAATTTCTTACTTGATTTGTGGTTAAGTTTTTATTTTTTAGTCAAATATTTTTCAACAATTTAGAATAACAGTAAGTAGACACAATTTTATGTGAAACATTTTTACAGACCCAGAAGTAAAGTGAATGTTTATATTATTTCTGTTTTATTTTTTTAATATACTATGGTAAATGTATATTTTACAACAGATACCTAAAATCTTTATTTTTCAATGGAAATTCATGTTTAAATTAAATACATATTGGAAAATGACAGTAAAAAAGAATATAAAATACAATTTCTTATTTAAAAAGCGATGATAGGTACATAATTTTAAAATTCGAACAATATTACCGCTTTATTTAGCATTGCCGGATGAAAATTAAGGTTCCCATATGACGTCACGCGTTCGCATTCCATGTGTGCGAACATACCGGTTCTCTGTGTACCGTGCCTTTGACATCTATTTACCGATCCCGTCCAGTGAGTTAGTAAAGAAATCTATATTATATTCTGCAAAAAACTATACAACCATCTCCCTCTACAATTTAAATCTGCAACATCTCTCCCCAAGTTCCGTAAAATGACAAAAGCCTATTTATCTGAAAGACCATATTTATTATTCAATAGCAGAGTTTCTTAACCAATAACTAAGAAATTACAGTATTCTTTTGTATAAGTCTTTATCTATATTTGAGTGTCATTTGCAGCAGCTTAACTTATTAAATTTCTTAAGGTAGATTACGCAATTTGCAATTTTTTTTTAATTTTGCAATATATTTTTACTGTTTTTTGTTTCACTTTATTATATTTTATTTATATTGACGATTTATATAATTTTAGTAAATTGTATTTGTTATTGTTTTTATTTATGATTCTTGTAAGCTTTGTCTATAAAATTGTTAAATTTTTCATGACAAAGCATATTTCTGTCTATCTATCTATCTATGATGATATTACTGGGGAAATGTGGATAGTTTTAAGAAAGACATTAACAAGTTGCCTAACTAATAAAATTATGCAAGCGGGACATTGCAGATGAATGAAGAAGCAGTATGTTAACATCTGTTTACAAAAACAATGGAATGTTCAAAAATTCATAGATTACAGAGCTCTGCAGAGATATCATAAACCATTAATAAGGAAACAGTGTCGAACGATGGAAAAACAAGAAATCAAATAGACCGTGCAGTAACAAACACAAGATATTCCAGAAATATTCTAGAAGTAAGAAGCCAATAAAATGCTTACCTGTGGGTACGATTCCAAAAGACTATGGTTTGTTTTTAAACCAGGAGGAGTAAACTAAAATTTACAGAACAGATTCACACCCAAGAAAGTCACTAGAAAAATCACCAAATACATCTTCTTTTTTGGTTGATCATATAGGCCTTTGACGGTAATCCATACATATTATATTATATTAATACGTCGCTAAAGAGTTCTAAAAACAACTGCTTTTTATATAAAAGTAGACTAAACATATAAAAATTATAGGAATAACGAAGAAACACAAACAATCGCCGATATAACTTAATTAACCTATGAAATGTCAGAAGTGTCAAAATTTCATAAATGTCATTAATGTCACAATTTCATAAATGTCATTAATGTAACAATTTCATACCAGTGGAGTAAACTTGCCTGATGTTGGACCAATTACAAGCAAGCATTACGGCGCGGTAAATTTGAATTACTCCTCTTGGTTTAAAAACAGACCATAGAACAATGCAGTGATAGTCTTGTTAAACAAAAAAGGTGATATTATTAAATTAGGACATTAATGACCAATCAGCCTCTTGACATATATGTACAAACTCTTTATAAAAACTGCATCTATGTATAAAGTACCCTGTAAATGTAACAATTTCTACGTGGGACAAACTGAAAGACCACTAAGTGTCAGGATAAACATACATAAAGAAACATCATGAAACATACAGGGTGAGTTTTTAGTGCGGGATCGGTCGATAACTCCACTATGGTATAAAATATCGAGAAAAGTTATTTAAAAAAAATGTAGGCAATGATAGTCTCCACGCTTGAAAAATATGTCCATTTCTACGGGGTGATCAGTAACTGCGTGGTATATCAAACATATAATTTTTTAAATGGGACACCCTATATATTTTTTCATATTTATATTCCCCTCATAATTCTTGTTCATCTAATATATGGTTTTGCATTACTATACAGAGTATTTAACAAGTTATGACCATTTTTATTTCGAAATCACTATGAAATTGACACCCTGTATATAAAGAAGTAATTCGTAGACAATAATTTGTTTTATGTAATAAGATAAACAATATACTGTAGTTTTTAAATTAAGTCCAATTCACATCATTGACGAATATTTGTATACAGGGTGAACTACAAAACGAAATTACGATTTTCTCTATTTTTTTAAATGCATCACCCTATATTTTATTTTTCAGCATTATTGTATTTAATATACTCTTTCATTTTTATATAGCATTCCCTATATCTAAACTGATTACTTTCCGAGATATTTTTAGTTTTCTTCAAATTTCGGGAATACATTCAATTTTTCTAGTAGAAATAAGTTAAAAGTTAGTATTGAGTGATAATTAAACAAAATTATTTTTATTAGATAAATAACTAACACAAAATATAAACCATAGCAATATGCAGTGAATATACCAATAAATGTGATATTACGAAATTATCATATTTCCCTAATATACAAGAATCGTAAAATTTCTACAAAAAAACTTCGTATTGTATATATTAATATAACAAGATTATTTTTATTCAATAAATAACTTACATGAAACATAAATCAAAACAATATACAACTGATGGAATAGTTTTTAGATTGGCATATCAACAGCATTCTAAGCCAAGAATTTTTTAGTAGAACATTCATTTTTATAAGCACTTTTAAACTACAAAACAAAATTACGATTTTCTCAATTTTTTTTAATAGATCACCCTATATTTTATTTTTTTTGAAATATTGTATTTATGATACTCTTTTATTTTTATATAGCATATCCTATAGCTAAACTTATTAGTTTCTGAGATATTTTTAGTTTTCTTCATTTGCCGGGAATACATTCAATTCTTATAAATATAAATAACTTAACAAATAAGTATTATGTATTAATATAACAAATATTTTCTTTTAATAAATAACTAACAAAAAAATAATAAACCATAACAAAATTTAATAAATGTACCAATTAATGTGATGTTAAGGATATAAGTCTAAAGTAAATGTTGAAAATGACCACTTTCAACGTCTATGCAATTTTGTAACCGATAGTCAAATGACCGAGCCACATTTCTAACATTTTTGTAAGTCAATATTATTAAAAGCTTCTTTTATTCTATTTTTCATATCATCAAGCGTTGCTGGATGCTTCTGGTATACAAGGTTTTTTATATAGCCCCACTTGAAAAAAATCAATTTTGGAAGAACTGGAGCACCATCGTATATAAACCTCAACCGTCAAAAAATGTGGACCAATCACATAACCTCTGACAATATCACCTTAAACATTTGTAGATCACCTAGTTTGAGTGTTAAAAAAGTAGGGATTTCTTGATGCATATTAATGAAATTTAATATGAAAATTATATTATTAATAACTGCGGGTCACAATCTGCAATTAGGAATGTGTTACTAAAAACTTCTTGGCTTAGAATGCTGTTGATATAATAATCTAAAAACTATTAAATTAGTTGTATATTGTTTTGATTTATGTTTTGTGTGAGGTGTTTATTAAATGAAAATAATCTTGTAATTTTATTATACACAAGATAAATATATTTTTTTTGTAGGAATTGTATGATTCTTGTATATTAGGGAAATATAATAATCCCTTAATATCACATTTATTGATACATTCATTGCATATTGCTATGGTTTATATTTTGTGTTAATTATTTATTGAATAAAAATAATTTTGTTTAATTATCATTCAATACCAACTTATTTATACTAGAAAAATTGAATGTATTCCCGAAAGTTGAAGAAAACTAAAAATATCTCCGAAAGTAATAAGTTTAGATATAGGGAATGCGCTATATAAAAATGGAAGAGTATAATAAATACAATATTTTTGAAAAATAAAATATAGGGTGATCCATTTAAAAAATAGAGAAAATCGTAATTTTGTTTTGTAGTTCACCCTGTATACAAACATTCGTCAATGATTTCAATTGGACTTAATTTAAAAACTACAGTATATTATTTATCTTACTATATAAAACAAATTATTGTCTATGAATTACTTCTTTATATACAGGGTGTTAATCTCATAGGGATTTCGAAATAAAAATGGTCATAACTTGTTAAATACTCTGTATAGTAACGCAAAACCCTATATTATATGAACAAGAATTATGAGGGGAATATAAATATGAAAAAATATATAGGGTGTCCCATTTAAAAAAATATATGTTTGATATACCACGCTGTTATTGATCACCCTGTAGAAATGGACATATTTTCCAAGCGTGGAGAATATCATTGCCTACATTTTTTCTAAATAACTTTTTTCGATATTCTATACCGTAATGGAATTATCGACCGATCCCGCACTAAAAACTCACCCTGTATATCAAGAATAGAGACTTCGAGAAATCCCAAATATGCAAACATGCCTGGGATAACGAACACAGAGTACAATCTAAATATGCATGAATAATCATGAAAAACAAACATGAAAAAGAGAAAAGTAATCGACAAACAATAATTAGTTATTTAAAAATGTAATTTTCATTACACCCACAATTATGGCTTAATCCCATATAATCATATTATTTAAATTATAGATGCCTCAAGAAATCAATTTCAGAAACTTGAAAGATATTATCCCTGTTTATAAGATGGTGCCCGAATGGTTCTCAAGAAATAGAGATATCACGCTCTCAAAATAATATAGGTTAGATGCCTAATATATGAGTGATGGAATATCCCTATATGCGGAAGAGAACCTCGGGGAAGATCAACAGTAGATCAGATTTTCACTATTATACAGGGTGAGTCACCACTAACGGGACGAAAGATTACAGCGAAATGGTAAGATTTGAAAAAAAAATTAAATTAATAGTTTGAAAGTTGATCAAAGCTACATTTTAAAATTATTTTGAAATATACAGAGTGTCCCAATAAATGGCGGCGTATCAAAGTTATATTTTTTCTTATGGAACACCCTATATTTTATGTACAGAGTGTTCTGAGTTGTGTTGACTTGTCTTAAAATGTAGGGTTTTAAAAAAAAGGCTTATTCTCAAGTTATTTAAGAAATTATAAAAAAATTACTTTTACATCTAAATAGTTGGATATTGTTTGAATGTATTCCATGATTGATTATTACACATTTATTTACAGGGTGCTCAAAGTTTACAGTTTCATTATTGGATTATTCAATGTGTCATATGATGCTTATTTTAAATGGAACACCATGTATATTAGTAAATAATTATACTAAACAATTTTACCTCTTTCGAATGGTATATGGATGTCCTATACATAGGTCTCATAGTTTTTGCGTAATTTACAATTATTTAAATTCTTAATCTGTAAATCGATTTTAAAACAAAAGATGTAGTTAATTAATGTCATTGTATCGCATTGTTATTTTATGACAGTACGGTCTGAATTATCTTATAATGAATGTATTCCATTATTGATTATTACCCATTTATTTACAGGGTGTCCAAAATTTACAGTTTCATTATTGGATTATTCAATGTGTCATATGATGCTTTATTTAAATAGAACACCCTATATTAATAAATTATTATACTAAACACAGGTTCCTCATTCGAATGGTATATGGATGTTCTGTAGCAGTCATAGTTTTTCCGTAATTTACAATTTTCTTAAACGGTAAATCGATTTTAAAAATATTTATTTTAGAGTCACTCTCGATTTTTAAACCCATCATCTTGGCATAGTTGGTATAAACGAGTGTAGTTGTAAATAAAAATGTATAGTTTTAGTTGCTGATCTGTAAAATATTTTTTTTCGTTATTGAAAATAATTAAATACATAACGAAACAAAGAATTTTATTAAAACAAATACATAAATAATACAAAATGCACCACAACTTATAAGTAAAAAATTATCAGTTATGTAATATATGTTAAAAATGTTTGCTTTCTTGTGCAATACAACAAGCGATTCTATCTTCAAATGATTTGCTTACATTATTTAACATAGGTGGTGTTATAGACGCAAAAGCGTTCGAAAGTGTTAACTTCATATCATCTGGAGTAATAGCAAGTGTAGCATATACAATATTTTTAATATAACCCCATTTAAAAAATCCATTTTTGTCTATCCTGGTGACCTAGATGGCTTTCGTAGATAGCGTGATTGTTCATTTTTAGGAAAAATTAAATTTGAATATCATAAACGGATGTTTTAAAATCGATTTACAGATTAAGAATTTAAATAATTGCAAATTACGCAAAAACTATGAGACCCAGGTATAGGACATCCATATACCATTCGAAAGCGGTAAATCTGTTAAAAATAATTATTTATTAATATACATGGTGTTCCATTTAAAATAATCATAATATGACATGTTGAATAATCCAATAATGAAACTGTAAATTTTGAACGCTCTGTAAATAAATGCGTAATAATCAATAATGGAATGCATTCAACCAGTATCCAACTCTTTAAAGTAAAAGTCATTTTTTTATAATTTCTTAAATAACTTGAGAATAAGCCTTCTTTTAAAACTTTAAATTTTAAGAAAAGTCAACATAACTCAGAACACTCTGTACATAGGTATAGGGAAGCCTTATAAAACTATACCTTATTTTTTGCGGACAATTAAAAATGCAATAAAATACAGGGTGTTCCATAAGAAAAAATATAACTTTGATACGTCGCCATTTATTGGGACACCCTGTATATTTCAAAATAATTTTAAAATGTAGCTTTTATCAACATACAACCTATTAATTTAAATTTTTTTACAAATCTTTTACCATTTCACTGTAATCTTCCGTCCCGTTAGTGGTGACTCACCCTGTATAATTGCTGGAAAATATTTTCACCAGTTGGCAAGCAAGCTTATGACTACATTGTAAGGGATTGTATGGATGGCCATTGAACGTATACGGTACTAAATAAGATTATTAATACTACTAAAATATGTATTGAGACTTACATAGAGACTCACACAGCTAAAACTAAAGCAGGGAGCCATACTTAAGAAATTACCAATGATTTAAAAGAAAGCAACGAATCATCACCAATACTTTTTAACATACTAAAAGTTTCAGCTGAGATAAGACTAAAAGAATTCATAACAAAAGACAATTATTGTACAAAGAATTATAACTTTGTGATAGGCAACACTGCAAGGCACATAACTAAATTTTATATTTAATTTGCCAAGAGGTATCCAGTTTCATTTATCATGATTAAAAGTGTCATACTGATTAGAATAAAAGAATTTGAAGAAATATTTGAAGAATTTGAAATATTTATTGATAATTTTTTTATATAGTGTGTACCAAAAATACGAATATTTCGCGAAATGAACATCGGATCGGAAAAATGAATAATACGTCTTCAATATTTTTCAAAAAGTTATCAAAATTTTAAATAGGAACCTCCATTTTTATTTCATATTTGGAATTTTCACGTAAAAATAATTAACTTTTATTCGAGGCATTTTTTTCGAATTGTAGATAGATGGCGCTATAATCGAAATAAACGATTTATCGTGATAGGTACCTTAGGTAAATTATAGAAACGGTTTAATATCTCGGGAAATGCGCTTCTAATTGAAAAACCAAAAAATATGTGTTTAATATTTTTCAAAAACCTATCCAATGACACCAAACACGACCCCCCTCTACCCCCTGCAGGTGAAGTAGGGGGTAACTTTAAAATCTTAAATAGGAATCCCCATTTTTTATTGCAGATTTGGATTCCTGATCAAAAAGTAAGTCACATTTATTCCAGACATTTTTTAGAATTGTTCCCAGATGGCGCTAATAAATCGTATTTTTTCGATTATACCGCTATCTGTGAACAATTCTAAAAAATGTTTCGAATAAATGTTACTTATTTTTTTATGAGGAATCCAAATCTGCAATAAAAAATTAGTATTTCTATTTAAGATTTTAAAGTTACCCCCCGCCCCTCATCCAACGGGTGGAGTGGTGGACCAAATTCTTATTGCTCAGAATCATGACGACTCGAGTCACATGATGCGGAAGCTAATACCGGGTGTTCACTTATATTTTCCCCCATTTTAACTACATATAACTTCTAACTAAACGGCTCAAGATAGAAATATGCGGTTTTCGCTGAAATGTTTTATTTTAGTAAAAGTTTTGTTTGAATGGATTGAATTTTTTATATCGCTTTCAATTACGAAAAAAATGGCGGATTTTTTAAAAAACGTTGTTGACTTTTTTTCAACGAAACACCCAGTGATTTTTTTTGTAAATTGAAACAACCGTCATTCACCTATCCAGCTATATAAAGTTTTTTAAAATCCGCTGTCAAATGACTGAGTAATTAATTTTTAAAATGAGAGATGAAATGTGGAAATCACATAACAGAATATCAATTTGCTTAGTTATTTTAATCATGTAGCTGTTACATGTTTTATGAAAATGTAAAATTTATTAACTTTGCTGATTTTCTGTCATTGTTGTGTGTTTTCAAGAGAAAATGGTGTTTTCAGACATAGAAAAAGCGAATATTATAATTTATTTTGCTGAAACAAAATCGTTGATTTTTAACTAAAAGACGTTTCCGTACAAATTTTAATATACCACCACCCAGTTCAAAAACAATTAGAAGTTTGTTCCATAGTTTTAAAAACTACGGATCGTTTCCCGGAAGAAAGGAGAAACAGTTAATAATAATGTGTTCAATGATACCATAGCTGTATATGATTTTATTATAGTCCAGGGCGCATCTGTTTTGAGATGGACGTTGAGAGGTGACTCAAATTTTTTTGCAGACATTTCTTGAAATTAACTCATATAATAATAATTGGGTTATCCTCCCACTCAAAAATGTCCGGAACATTGTTTAAATAATCAAAATGTCAAAAAATGAAGAAAAAATTCTATTATTTTCTTCGTTTTTTTATTATAACTCTCAAAGTATTCACTTTCGAGAAAAGTTGTACTGATATAAAAGTTGCGTAATTAAATTTCCTACAATATAGGATTGGTTACAAATTTAAAAAATTGTCACCCTTGTTGCAAAATAGCAATAATTGCGAAAAAAACATAAAAAACAAGTATTTGCATTTTACGTTTTTCAACCATTTATGCTACACTTAGGACCTTCATATTTTACCCAGAAAAACTATATAATATAGTAAAACAATACTGTAAATTTCATTAATATGGGTGCAATAGATTTTGCAAAATAAATTTTGCAATCCAGCTTTCGCAAAAAAAATTAATTTTTTCAAAATGTTGCAGGACTGAAAATAAAGCAGATAGCAAGTTGAAATTTTTTTACGTATAGAAGAATACCGTACCTTTTATTTGCAATTTTTAAAATTAAAATCCATTAACTACCACGGCGTCAGGAATTTTTTTAAATAAACATTAATTTTTGGTGCTACGCGCAGGACAGCGGTGTTCGATTCACACAAGTTGATTTCCACAAAAATTTCTTCCAATCTTTATCTAATATATTATTTTCTTACACTATATTTTGTTGTATTTATTATTTTAATTCCACAAAAATCAAACTAATTTGATTATTGTTTGTGAAATATTGTTTAAACAGTTGCATATGTTTAAAAATAATAAACTTTTATTCTCTAACTTCAAATATCTGAACAGAAGAAAGTTTTTGTCAAAAAAGTGTTATTTCAAAGGACAGAGCATGTGTTTTTATTTTGCAATAAACAAATTTATTTGTCAATCATTATCAAAGGTCATTGGAATGCCCAATCAGAGCAAACTATCCGCTGTCATGCGCGTAGCACCGAAAAAAAAATGTGTATTTAAAAAAATTCCTGACGCCGTAGTGGTTAACCGATTTTAATTTTGCAAATTGCAAATGAAAGGTATGGTATTCTTCTATATAATATGTAAAAAAATAAACTTGCTGTCTACTTTCTATTCAGTCCTGCAAGACTTTGAAAAAATTAATTTTTTTTGCGAAAGCTCGATTGCAAAATCTATTCAACCGATCTTAATGAAATTCACAGTATTGTTTTCTTATATCATAAAGTTTTTCTTGGTAAAATATGAAGGTGCTAAGTGTAGCATAAATGGTTGAAAAACGTAAAATGCGAATACTTGTTTTTTATCGTTTTTTCGCAATTATTGCTATTTTGCAAAAATATTGACAATTTTTAAAATTGTTAACGAATTCTTTATTGTAGGAAATTTAATTGCGCAACTTTTACGTCAGTACAACTTTTCTCAGAAATGAATACTTTCAAAGTTATAATCAAAAAACGAAGTAAAAAATCGAATTTTTCCTTCATTTTTTGACATTTTGATGATTTAAACAATGTTCCGGACCTTTTTGAGTGGGAGGATAACTCAAATATTATTATATGAGTTATTTTCAAGCAATTTCTGCAAAAAAACATGAGTCACCTCTCAACGTCCAAATGTACTAATATTTTTACAGATGCGCCCTGGTCTATTAGAAGATATCCAAAATCGTCAATTAGAAAAATGGCTTCACATTTCAATATGAGTAAGTAAAAAATCAATAAAATTTTGCAATCACTCAAACTAATACCTTATAAAATTCAAATTCATCAAAAATTGAACGAGAGGGACTTCGAAAAACGTGTTTTTATGTGTGAGACATTAACAGACCTTATAAGACCAAACTGCAATTTAATCATGTCTGATGAAGCCACGTTTCACATTAATTGAACTGTTAATCGACATAATTGCAGAATTTGGTCAGTAGAAAATCTACACGAGTTTCAAGAATATGAGAGAGATTCACCGAAGATAAATATATGGTGCGCTGTTAGCAAAAATAAAACCTATGGACCATTTTTCTTCGTCGAAAAAACAGTCAATGGAAATACCTACACAGACATGTTAGAATTATTTTTCTATCCACAGTTAGATGAGGATCTACAAGTAAATGACAATAGAAATGAAACCTATTTCCAACAATATGGGGCACCCTGTCATTTTTCCTTGGTTGCTAGAGACTCCGTTTCCAATCAATTTGGCGACAACTGGATTGGTAGAAGTGGTCCAATAGAATGGGCTCCTAATTCACCCGATTTTTTTGTATGGCCATATGTAAAATCTCTAACTTACAATCCTATACCACAAAATTTGGAAGAAATGAGGAATAATATTCGACATGCATTTAATGCAATAAGGACGGCACATAGGAACATTTAATGACCTGAGTCTCGCTAGTTTTCGTTTGTTTGTTTTTTTATTAAAAATAAATTGATATTCTGTTCTGTGATTTCCAAGTTGCGTACATATTTCATTTTAAAAATTTATTACTCAGTCATTTGACAACCGATTTTAAAAAAAACTTTATACACACACCGGCAAAATTAGCCGAACACCCTAAAAATGGGACATGTTTGATGTCTTGAATTTACTAAACCACTGATCCGATTTGAGTGATTCTTTTAGTATGTTATAGCCTTATTATTTAAGAATATCGTTGTAATAATATTGTTGCTAGACAGGTGAATATCATTTTATACCGGGTGTACCAATCATACTGTGTTTTTTTCTTAAAGTTTGGAACACCCTGTGGAATATTCTAGCATATGTAAAATATTAAAATTAATACTCGATTGTAGACTTAGGCTTTCTTAACATTTTTCTTTTTGATTCATTAACTTATATGAGATAATAAAAAAGTTATGTGCGTTAACAACTATCCATGTTTTTTATCAATAAATCCTCTTAGTAGGGGAGGAAACTATACTAAATTTGCAGATACTCGAGCGTTCTGCGGACCTATTGGATTGTGAAGAGTATGCGCTAAAATCAAAAAAAGATTAAGTTAAGTTTTCCATAAAGTGGGGGACTTTTAATTTTTTAATTTAATTTTCCATTTGAAACAATCATTTTTCTCCGATTATATCGCTATCTATCCATAATTCGAAAAAATGTGTCGAATAAAAGTTGCTTATTTTTACGTAAAGAATCCAAATCTGCAATAAAAATTGGGGATTCTATGTAAGATTTTAAATTAAATCCCCCCCACCTCCGTGGGGGCTCCTGACATCCCACGGAGAGGGGTGGGGTAAATTAAAAATTTTAAATACGAACCCTGCGATATTTCGCGAAATGAACATCAGATCGTAAAACTGCAAAATACACCTATCAATATTTAAAATCTTAAATATGAGCCCCCAATTTTTATTGCAGATTTGGATCCTTAACGTAAAAATAAGCAACTTTTTTTCGCAACATTTTTTCCAATTATTGATAGATGCCGCTATAATCGGAAAAAACGATTGGTGGAAATGGAAAATTAAATTAAAAAATGGAGAGTCCCACACTTTATGGAAAACTTAACTTAACTTATTTTGGTTTTAGCACCCACTCTTCACAATCCAATAGGTCCCCATAACGCTCGAGTAACTGCAAATTTAGCATACTGTCCTCCCCTACTATGAGGATTTATTGATAAAAAGCATGGCTAGTTGTTAAAACACATAACTTTTTTATTTTCCAACATAAGCAAATGAATCAAAAAAGAAAATGTTAAGAAAGCCTAAGTCTACAAAGTTTTTATTTTAATATTTTATATATGCTAGAATATTCCACAGGGTGTTCCGAACTTTAAGAAAAAAACACAGTATGATTTTAACACCCGGTATAAAATGACATTTACCTGTCTAGCAACAATATTATTACACCGATATTCTTAACTAATAAGGCTATAACATACTAAAATAATTACTCAAATCGGACAACAGGTTTAGGAAATTCGATACATCAAACATGTCCCATTTTTAAGGTGTTCGGCTAATTTTGCCGGTGTGTGTATCGCTGGATAGGTGAATGACCGCTTTTTCAATTTACAAAAAAATATACTGGGTGTTCCATTAAAACAAAGTCAACAACGTTTTTTTCAAAAAAAATTTTTCGTAATTAAAGCGATATAAAAAATTCAATCCATTCAAACAAAACTTTTACTAAAATAAAATATTTCAGCTAAAACAGCATATTTCTATCTTGAGCCGTTAGAAATTATAGACAGTTAAAATGGGGGAAAATATAAGTGGACACCTGGTACCTATTATAACAAATGGGGTCAAAGTCAACATTAAGAAAACGGAAACCTTGTGTATTGGAGGGACAAAGAAGTCCATTAAATTAGACGATGGGGTAGAAATTGAACACTGTGATGAATACAAGTACCTGGGCATGAAGATAACTTAAGATGGAACACTCGATGCTGCTGTAAAAGACAGAAACACAGGGTAAAAAAGCCATATCCATGATGAACGGCATTCTGTGGGACCAAACAATATCTATAGCGAACAAACAGCTAATATACAATACCATACTTAAAAGTGTAATCACATATGGCAATGAAGTTTGGCCAATGAAACAAAGAAGAGAAAATGTTGCTAGGAACAGAAATTGACTTCTGGAAAAGAGCAGGAGGCAAATCAAGAAGAGATCGGATACCAAATGAGAGAAAATGAGAAATGATGGGAATCACGCATACAATAATTCATGACATAAAAACAAACCAACTAATATGGTAATTCGACCAATAGCATGATATGGCAGTGATGGCTGGGTCCTGAAAGAAACATCCAAAAATAAACTCGACACATTCGAAAGGAAAGTACTGGAAAACGCAATCTTCAGAAGTCGATACAACAACGAGCTTTATCAACTTTATAAGGAAACATCCCAGTCAGACTTCATTAGAATACAAAGATTGCAATGGGCCGGACAGGTGATCAGAATGGGAGAGGATAGGCTACCAAACAGAGCTCTGAATGCTAGAATGCAGGAAAAGGGACCGGTTGGAAAGCCAAGAAAGCGCTGGAAAGACACAGTAAACAGCGACGCACAGGCCCTTTTAGAAGTCCGTGTATGGAGAAGAGCAGCCACAGACAATCAAGGGTGGAGCCAAAAAATAAAGGAGGCCAAGGCTCAATTGGGGCTGTAGTGCCGTAGAAGAAGAACTAATATGGTACGACCATGTACAGAGAATGCCATATGACAGGATCCCTAAACAGATTTTGACGTGGACACCACATGGGAGAAGGAAAAGAGTAAGACCGAGAAGAAGGTGGAGGAAGGGGATTGAAAAAGAACTAGAGGAAAGAGAAATCCCTCCAGGTCTATAGTTAAACAGAGAAGACTGGCAGTTAGGAATCGGAGGTATTGTAAACCGATAGTAGTAGTATAATAAATATTAAATTAAATACTTACATCTGGCTTAAAAGATCTATCGATGGCTGGTTTTAATAGGGAACGGGTGCCATTTTGCCCTTTAACATCTTTCTTTCTTATTACTGGTGGTGCTTTAGGAATTTCCTTATTAAATGTTGGTTTAGCTGCTTTTCTTGCCATTAGTAACATCGCAGCTTTATCACTATCTAAAACTTCTTTGACCGTAGCCTCGTCTACATCAGGTTTTACTGCATCAACATTATTAACGGGCGGCATGACTACTGTGGTTGTTTCCATGGAGGTGCTCGGATTATCTACTATTGCATCAACTGATGGAGCAGATGTTTCCTCACCCCCTTCTGTATTGAATTCAACTCCCATATCCTCTTCCTCGGATATTGGAACTTCGTGAATTTTTAATCTCATCTGGACTACTGAACCGGCTTCTGGATAAACTATACTGTCTAAATCAAGCAGCTCGTCTATGTCACAATTCGTCTGGCTCAGAAATAGGTGGGAATTGTCTACTGTCGATGGATAACACTCAACAAATTCTTTTAAACCTCCGTTTAATACTACGGGATCTTCTTTGTACTGTCTACCTGTATCCCACTAAAAGATATAAAATTGTTAACACAACTTTTTCGTTATAAGTTTTGCCTGAGACACCAATCTGAACATGATGTTAAAACCATTTAACTGATAGACTAATGTAAACAAAATGTCAACAAAACATCGAGTGAGTAACAACATAACTTAGTCACCTATTTGGTATGTTATAAATTTCTTTCTAAGTAGAGGAGAATAGCTTTGGATGAGGTCATAATAACAGCAAATAAAATTTTAATAATCGAAGAATGTACGAAATGTGGAATTACATAATAATAGGCTATTTATTATGTTCAAAATAAGAGAGCTAAAAGAAACTACAACGTTAACGGGATTTTATTGTCTCCTATGGTCAATGGACCTCTAAATTTGAAAAAACCGCGGAGTGCTACCATTTAAATGGGTGCGTTTTTGAGAAAGGGGTGAATTAGTCCCTAGGCACAGGGCGAATTAGGGTGAGTTCTATGCACTTTTGGTACAGACACGTCTACAGGAAAATTGTTCTAGGTTAAATTTACTATCGAAATATTACATTTTAAAGTCAAAAATATTTTTTTACAAAAATGTATTCAAAAGAAAAGCAAGAAAAAAACACGAAAGAAAGTAATTTTGTTTTTTTGCTACATAACTTTTTTCCACAGGAATATAGGTATAGTCATTGCTTCAGCGAAAAGTAACTTCCACCCTTCCTCTTTAAAACGAAGTTTGGTAAAAGTATCTAGGAATTACAGTTTCCGAAAAATAATTTTTCAAAGTTCGCCGCTCGCAGCATTTTTGGGCCATTTTCCCCATTATTTGGCAAACACTGTTCTGTAACTTTTTGCTACGCATTTCTAGGTATACGCAATGGTACACTTAGTAGAAAGAGTCAATTACCTTTAAAATGGTCTATCGTATAAGGTTATACGGCTCTTTTTAAGTAAGTTATGCTTTTTCAAGGTTTTATACTTTTAATGATTTTTGATATTTTTAATGATTACTTTTTAAATTTCTCATTATGATTTTTTCCCTTGTACATTTAGGTATATATATATATATATATATATATATATATATTCTGGAATAAAAAGGTTATTTTCTTTACTTTAAAATGGTGTACTGGAAAGTACTCTAGGACTATTTTTAAAGAAGATATCAGTAGGATATCCAAGGGTATCCGTAATTTGAGAAAAATTAATTTTTTTTAATTTTTTTTAATTAGAAGAATATAATTGCATATTATAACATAATTTTTAGTTCCAAATAACTTTTCTTAATAACACTTTTAGATATTGTGAAATATAAAGGTACTTTACTGTTGAGCGAAATTCATATTTACAATTCATATTTAGTAACATACTTCGTACACTATTGATACAATTTTATATCTGATGATTGCATCTTAGGTTATAAACTATGTAGAACATTTTATAAGGAATAACTTTTTTTCATAAAGTTAATAATAAAAAAGTTATCCATGTGGTTCCAACTTAGTGGGACCTATTGCATGTGTATATGTCACATTTTGAAAAAGCATATCTTGTTTAAAAATAGCCCTAGAATTGTTTACAATACACCATTTTAAAGCCCAGAAAATAAGACCATATTCGACAATGTATATACCTAAATATACAACAAAAAAAGTTATAATGAGAAATTTAAAACTAATTCTAAAATAATAATATATCAACAATCATTAAAAGTATAAAATTTTTGAACAACCATATCTTGCTTAAAAATAGTCATACAGCCTTCTACAAGACCATTTTAAAGACAATTGACTTTTCTTCCTATTAAGTGTAACAATGCATATACCTAAAGCTACGTAGAAAAGAGTTAGAGAACAATGTTTGAGAAGTAACGAGGAAAATGGGCCAAAATCGCTGTGAGTGGCGAATTTTGAAAAATCATATTTTGGAAACTATAAATTATAGAGACTTTTACCAAACACCATTTTAAGGAGGAAAGATGGAAGTTTATTTTCTGTGAAGCTATGTCTATACCTATATCCCCGTGGAAAAAAGTTATGGGGCAAAAAACAAAATTGCTATCATTCGTGTTTTTTTCTTGCTTTTCTTTTGAATATATTTTTGTAAAAAAAAATATTTTTTACTTTAAAATGTCATCTTTCGATAGTAAATTTAACTTGGAACAATTTTCCTGTAGACGTGTTTGTACGAAAAGTGCATAGAACTCACCCTAATTCGCCCTATGCCTAGGGACTAATTCACTCTTTTTTCAAAAACGCACCCATTTAAATGGTAGCACTCCACGAGTTTTTCATATTTACAGGTCTGTTGACTATATGAAACAATAAAACCAAGTTAACGTTGTAGTTCCTTTCTGAAATGTATAATCAATAGCTTATAAGTACAGGGTTATTCACTATATAGGGTGAGGCAGATAACTGGCCTATTAGAAATATTTAGAGAACTAAAGGCAACAGAATCATGAAAATTGGAATGAAGGGGTTTTGAAGGGTGATCTATTTAATGAAAATATTTTCATCAATTTGCCATTTCCGGTTATACCGGAAGTTGCTTAAAACTTCGTTTTTTTAAATGGGACACCCTGTATATTTTTACATTTTTGGATTCTCCCTTCTTTCTTAAAATATGCGGTTTTGTAATTTTATACAGGGTAGTTTAAAAGCTAATTACGTTTTTTTATTAATTTCGTAGCAACTTTCACACCCTGTAGAACTGTAGTAGTTGGATATCAAAAACTCTATTTATGTTAAAATTATTTTTAATATAGTCTACTATTATTAAAAATTATTAATATAGCAAAATATTAAATTTTAGTACACAGGGTTGGTCGAAACTCGGAATGAGGATTTTCTGAATTTTCTTAAATGGAACACCCTGTATTTTAGTATTGCAATGAAGAGACATTTTATGGTACTTTTTTATTTCTTAAGCATTCTTTATACCTAAATGCTTTAATTTGTGCTTAATTGTTAATCGCGCCAAGAATGTTAACTACGTAGGTATTTTGATAGCTCAACCATTATTGGCAATTTTAAAGATTAGTCTAGATTAATATGTATTTATTTCCGAAAAATTATTTGTGATTGAATATTTTCACGGCCAACCTAATTTCACGTATTTTTTGTTGAAATTAATGTTTGGCTTGAATCACCAATAACTCACAAATTAAAGTAGTTAGGTATAGGGAATGCTTAAGAAATAAAAAAGTAGCATAAAATATCATTTCATTACAATAATAAAATATAGGGTGTTCCATTTAAGAAAACTCAGAAAATACTCTTTCCGAGTTTCGACCAACCCTGTATAGTACAATTCAACATTTAACTATACTAACAATTTTTACAATAGTAGACTATATTAAAAATCATTTGAACATTAATAAAGTTTTTGATGTCAAACTACTACAATTCTACAGGGTGTGAATGTTGCTAGGAAATTAAGAAAAAAACGTAATTATCTTTTATACTACCCTGTATAACATTACAAAGCCTCATATTTTAAGAAAGAAGACATCCAGGAGAATCCAAAAATGTAAAAATATACAGGGTGTCCCATTTAAAAAAACGAAGTTATAAGCCACTTCCGGTATAACCGAAAGTAGCAAATCGATGAAAATATTTTCATTAAAGAGATCACTCTTCAAAACCCCTTAATTCCAATTTTCATGATTCTGTTTCCTTTAGTTCACGAGATATTTCTAATAGGACTTTTATCTGCCTCACCCTGTATTTTGACCCACCTGTAAACTGCTTTGTTTACAGAATTAGAAAAAAATGTAAAATACAAAAGTTATTCGATTTTTAAATTATGATTTTTTGACATATATATCATACTAGTGACGTCATCCATCTGGGCCTGATGACGTAATCGACTATTTTTTAAATGAGAATAGGGGTCGTGTGCTAGCTCATTTGAAAGGTTATTCAATTCTCCATTCAGTAATATAAACATCAAGATAATTATTTATACAGGGTGTCAAATTTTTTTTTTAATTAAATTAATTGACACAAAAAGAATAATATATGTAATTTATTTAATTCAAAATATTTTCTACTGCTGTTAGAAAACAGAATTGAAAGTTTATTGCACAAATAACCATTGCTTTTTGCTTTAATTCAATGTTCAAACTGCCAAGAGGCAGATGGGTGGTAGTTGACCATTGAATTTAAGTGAAAAGTAATGTTTATTTGTTCAATAAACATTTATTTCTGTTTTCTGACAGCAGTAGAATGTATTTTAAATTAAATAAATTATATACATTCTTCTTTTTGTGTCAATTAATTTAATTAAAAAAATTTTTTTGGACACCTTGTATAAATGATTATCTTAATGTTTATATTACTGAATAGAAAATTGAATAACCTTTCAAATGAGCTAGCACACGACCCCTAAATTCCTCTCCCCTTTCATTTAAAAAAATAGTCGATTACGTCATCACGCCCAGATGGATGACGTCACTAGTATGATATATAATATGTCAAAAAATCATAATTTAAAAATCGAATAACTTTTGTATTTCACATTTTTTCTAATTCTGTAAATAAAGCAGTTTACAGAGGGGTCAAAATATAGTGAATAACCCTGTACATACAAAAAATTACGTTTTGAATGCGTTAACCCGATAACAAGTACACCATCTAAAAAAGTCTGTAACTTTGTTGTTCTTTACTTCGCATACATTATTCTTTAATTTTTATGTAATACCAGTGGCGGCTCGTGACCTCAGTATGCGGGTAGGCTACACATATAACGTTTAACAATTAACCTCGCTTTAAATTTTTAATTATCTATAAATCTACACTTACCGGCAGAAAAAACCGCCACCCCCAAAAAATGGGCCATTTTTAATGTCTTGTATTTCCTAAACCTCATGTCCGATTTAAGTAATTCTTTTAATATGTTATAGCCTTATTCTTTAACAATATCCCTGTAATAATATTGTTGCTAGACAGGTACATTGTCATTGTATACAGGGTGTACGAATCAAACTGTGTTTTTTTCTCAAACTTTGGAACACCCTGTGGAATGTTCTAGCTTTTATAAAATACTGAAATTAAAACCCAACTATAGCCTCAGGTTTTCTTAACATTACGTTTTTTGTTTCATTCGCTTCTGTTGGATAATAAAAAAGTTAGACACTTTAACAACTACCCCTGCTTTTCGTCAATACAGGGTGTTTTTAAATAAGTACGGCAAACTTTAAGGGGTAATTCTGCATAATAAAATAATGACAGTTCGCTTTATAAACGTATGCCCGCAAATGCTTTGTTTCCGAGATAGGGGGTGTTGAAATTGTTCTTACAAACTGACGATTTATTTATTGCTCTAAAACGGTTTGTGATATGCAAATAAAATTTGGTAGATTTTAAGAGGTAGTTATTGCGCATTTTTTGGTATACAATTAAGAATTTTAAATTCACCATTGACGTGCATACGGGATATATCTAAAATGTTTATACCCGTATGCACGCCAATGGTGAATATAAAATTCTTAATTGTATGCCAAAAAATGCGCAATAACTATCTCTTAAAATCTACCAAATTTCATTTGCATATCACAAACCGTTTTAGAGCAATAAATAAGTCGTCAGTTTGTAAGAACAATTTCAACACCCCCTATCTCGGAAACGAAGCATTTACGGGCATACGTTTATAAAGCAAACTGTCATTATTTTATCATGCAGAATTACCCCTTAAAGTTTGCCGTACTTATTTAAAAACACCCTGTATTGACGAAAAACAGGGGTAGTTGTTAAAGTGCCTAACTTTTTTATTATCCAACATAAACGAATGAAACAAAAAACATAATGTTAAGAAAACCTGAGGCTATAGTTGGGTTTTAATTTTAGTATTTCATAAAAGCTAGAACATTCCACAGGGTGTTCCAAAGTTTGAGAAAAAAACACAGTTTGATTCGTACACCCTGTATACAATGGCAATGTACCTTTCTATCAACAATATTATTACAGAGATATTGCTAATGAATAAGGCTATAACATATTAAAAGAATTACTTAAATCGGACATCAGGTTTAGGAAATACAAGACATTAAAAATTACCCATTTTTTGGGGGTGGCGGTTTTTTCTGCCGGTAAGTGTATATAATATAACACAGTTCGTCAGTTTAACTTTAAATTATCCAAATTGTATTGAAACACAATAAAAATATAATCGACCACTGATAAATTTTATTCGACAAATAACTATTCACAGATTTATTTCTCGTTGGTGAATTATTACTAAATTAATATAAAATTAAAATGCCCTTCAATAGACCGATCTCAAATTTACCTGTTTATTATTCACTTTTCATAAACAAATTTAAATTGTCCTACCTATTTTTATTAAATACTTAACCTACTAATAACAGCCAAAATAAAAAAACAATTTAAAGCAGCTTCACAACACACAAGAGAAACAACTGATACAATTTTGTAGGCTAGTTCGGCTAAAAGATTCTGTGCCTATCCGCCTGCTTTAAAAATTCGTATAGTCGACCCTCCCGCTAAGGACAAGTTCGCGTAAAGAGAGAGAGATTCGGACGATTCGGTGTTGTCGTCGTTCTATTTCAGGCTACTTTTCCAAGTGCCTGACCTAGGAAGAATATAGAATCTTATGCACTACTACTGATACTACAAGGGGCGTACAATAATTATTATAACTTCGGAGAAATTTTTTTGGATATTTTTATAATAATTTGGATAATTTTTGCTTTTTTATTGTAGGTATTGTGTCAAAATTTATAAATTACAATTTTGAAATAAGTAATCTATATTAATAATTTATATTATTGCACTACATTTGAAGAGGGTAGCGGCGCCTACCTTGCCTTCCCCGACGGGCCGCCCCTGTGTAATACATATACATATTAATTTAGTTTATAAAAAGAAGTGGTAAACCAGGACAACATTATAGTAATCCAGGGAAATAAAGTTTTTCTCAGGATAGAAAATTATGCATCGCACTTAATTATCCAGGCAACTGATAACCTTTTTGTATATTGTAGACCTATAAAAAGAAAACCTACCTGTTTCCTGCCTTGAGTTCGGAGCCGTTTTTTAATTACTAACAATTTAGTACAAAAACGCGATATTTTCGATTTTTTGCACTCCATTAAAAAGCTAAATAGTTGACATAAAATTACAAAATTTGATTGTTCAAAGATTTGATTGTTCTAAATGTTTATAAACAACAAACTTTACAAAATTTAGCATTAGGATTTTTGACTATTATCAATCTTTTTTAATACAATTAGATAACTCTACTACTTTCATTTAGCATACGCAAAATTGCCCTATCTAATATCTTTATTATTTTCTGTCCTATGTTAATGCAAAATACTGGTCTCTGGGATAAACAAATATAATAACCTTTAAAGTAATTAATGAATGGGTTTCAAATTTTGAGGGTTTGGTAAATACACAATATCCAATTTTGGGTGAAACACCGAAGTTCTACGTTAGATTTAATAAATGTTATTAACAAACAATGATTTTCACTTATTTTGCAGTTTGCGAAGCAACAAATTGACTTTATAACTTTCAAAAATCAGAATTTTGAAGCCTTTTCAATGTTCTAAACCAGCGTTTCCCAACGGTTGGGTCGCGTCCCACTTTAAAATCAATTTTTTATACAGGGTGTTTCATTGGGAAACGGAAATACTTTAATGGTGAATACAGGTCATTAAGCCGGTTCTAGATATACTACATTTTTTGCCCTACCGACTTTTATAACCGAGTTACAGGGCGTTTGATCGATTTTGCCTATTTCTTTCCTAAGCCATAACTTTAGAACCACCCTGTATATTTTTTTGATATTTGGTACACATATGTCTCATTCAAAACCCAAACGGCCGACATACTAATCATAAGAAAAATCCAGGTCCGGATTAACAAAAAATTATAAAGTAATTGTGACCTTAAAACAACACCCTGTATATTCAAATTTTGAAAATCTGCTTGCACATTTGAAAAGAGCACAAAAAGTAAGTTTAATGGTTCGCTTCAATTTTTCGTCCAGATAATTTTATTCAATTTTTTAAGAACTCTGACATTAAAAAGCAGTTATTATTAACTTTTAGTTATAAATTATTAAAGATAATGAATAAATACTCATTTTAAAAATAATCAGTACTTATTTACTACATTGGAACGACCCAATTAGTAATCACAAGAAAAATCCAGGTCCGGATTAACCAAAAAAATATAAAGTAATTGTGCCCTTGAAACAACACCCTGTATATTGAAATTTTGAAAATTTGTTTGCGTATTTTAAAAGAGCATAAAAACTTCGTTAAAAGGTGCATGCCACATTTTTGCGCAGATAAGTTAATTACGGCCATTTTGAAATCATATTGATTAATTCTGTCAAGGTCACAAGAAGCTGCCAGAAAAATTAAGAACAATCCCAATGTAATTATTAGTAAATCGATTTGAAATCTTTTAAAACGAGCAAAGAAATGCATCGAACAAAATGGCGGACATTTTGAGCAACTGTTATAGTTCAAATATTTTTAATTTATGTTAAATTGTCGAATTGTTTAAACGATTTTTTTTATTAGATATAGCTGTTTTTTTTTAATAATTTACTAAATCATTAAAATATCCCAATTCTCGCAATTCTAATTTTTAATGATGTGCATACAGCTACAAATCCAGAGAATCCATGAAGCCAGCGTAGTAAATAACCTATTAAGTATTTTAAGATAAGTATTGATTCATTAACATTAAATTATTAAAAGTTAATAACATCTGGTTTTTAATCTCAGAATTCTTTAAAATTTCAATATAATTTCAAAATTGATGTAATTAAATCAACGGCGCAAAAAATTAAAATAAATCTTTAATCAAAGTTTTTTATGCTCTTTTAAAATGCGCAGACAATTTTCAAAATTTCAATATACACGGTGTTGGTTCAAGGTCACAATTACTTTATATTTTTTTGTTAATCCGGACCTGGATTTTTCTTGTCATTAGTACTTGGGTCGTTCCAAGTGGTAAATATGTATTGATTATTTATTAAAATGAGTATTTATTCATTAACTTTAATAATTTATACGTAACTAAAAGTTAATAATATCTGCTTTTTAATGTAAAAAATCCAATATAATTTCAAAATTAAAGTCATAAAATTGTCTGGCCGAAAAATTGAAGCGAACCATTAAACTTACTTTTTTGTGCTCTTTTCAAATATACAAACAGCTTTTCAAAATTTGAATATACAGGGTGTTGTTTTAAGGTCACAATTACTTTATAATTTTTTGTTAATCCGGACCTGGATTTTTCTTATGGTTAGTATGTCGGTCGTTTGGGTTTTGAATGAGACATATGTGTACCAAATATCAAAAAAATATACAGGGTGGTTCTAAAATTATGGAAAGAAATGGACAAAATCAATAAAACACCCTGTAACTCGGTTGGAAAAGTCGGTAGGGCAAAAAATGTAGTGTATCTAAAAGCGGCTCGGTGACCTTTATTCACCGTTAAAGTATTTCCGTTTCCCAATGAAACACTCTGTATAATAACTAAAAAATAATGGTCCCATACCTTGATTATTCAGTGTCCCGAACATCGTATATTTTTTGCTTATTTCGCTGGAGTATAGATGTGAGTTATACTAAACTTGTCAACGTCGCAAATCGTCCCTACAGTTAAATTACCCACATACACAGCTATTCAGTTGTCAATCAACTGGACGCTCCCTGTCATAATTTGAAATTTTCTAACGCGCAACGTTTATTGCTATTTCGGTTCAGCTGTACATCCCTCTATATTAGAATAATAGTGACTTACCTCTACAATAAAACTTCTCAGTCGCTCTAACTTTGATCCCAAATAATTATATGCAGTTGTATCACTATCGAGCAGAACAATAACGTCAAAGGAATCTCTCTTTTCCCACACCTCTTGAATTGACTCATTCAAACGCAATCCCAATGTGTTAGCTGAGAGGCTATAAAAACAATTGGAGTAAAAAACATAGTAAGAAATATATAACTTAAGAATATTACCATTTCAGTGGAAATACAAGATTTAAAGAATACAACAGACAAATTAGATTATATTATGTGAGGTCGTTAAGGCTAGCTCTGCCCGTGCCGTGCTTAGCGAAAACGCCGTATCTGCAAAAATCTGAAAAAATTAG
Source organism: Diabrotica virgifera virgifera (assembly GCF_917563875.1). Lineage (NCBI taxonomy): Eukaryota > Metazoa > Arthropoda > Insecta > Coleoptera > Chrysomelidae > Diabrotica > Diabrotica virgifera. Next base: position 147,927,219 of record NC_065452.1, on the reverse strand, counting down.
ATTTACACATTTTTCTAACCCAAATGTGCATATCTATCTTATTTGCTTACTAAAAATGACGTAAGTTAAGCCAAAATACATTAAACACAACGCATTTTATGCCGTATATGCAAAAATGTTCATGGATACTTAGAATAAATGCGTCATCTGAAAAATACTTAGAAAAACGCAGTATTTAAAGGTCACTTGCCGTGTTTATCCTAAGCAGGCACTAGATGCGGCGTTCTGTCTAAGCATTTGACATATTTTTACAGCATGTGTAAAATTTTTAATAAGGTTAGTTTGTTGCCATTTTTCAACGAGAACGGTTGTTTGATATAATTTTTTAAATATGTCAAATAGAACAAAGTTAATACTGCAGAAGGCTATTTTTTCTTTATCAACAGAAAATTTAAACACCTATGTTTGAGTTGTTGGTGATTAAGAAATAATGTGTGGTTCTAAAAACAATGCGGTACTACTAAGTGAGACAAATACTTCCACTAAATGTGGAGTTTCCTGAGGTATAGCGGAGTTTCCTATGTGTATGTATATTGTTGTTGATGCGACATTCTATTATTACGTTACATCAGACATTTTCAACAGCGCAAATTTTATAAAGTTTGTTCGAAATACGAATTTTGGTACGAAGTATTTTGGTCGCCGTATGTCGTAGAATTTCCAAATAAAAAATGTGGTATAAAAGTACATAGTTAAATCAATGTCTAATAATTAATAGTTAAAAATAAACTTGATCGTAAATTTTAATCGTTTCTGGAATGTTTTTAATTTTAGAATGCAAGAAACGCCCCTTAGCGGCAAACTTATTAATTCCAAAATTGTTCAGCACTTTTTTGTCCATTTTCATGACACACTTTTATAAAAAATGTTTTTTATTCTCCTTTTTCATCGTTATATTGTATTTATTATAAGTAGACTCCCTCTATAACGAGAACTGAAATGGCAGACTAATTACCTCGTTATACGCGGATCTCGTTATATCAGACAACAATAATATTGTGCATACATAATATACAGGGTGTAACAAAAATACAGGTCATAAATTAAATCACCTATTCTGGGACCAAAAATAGTTCGAATGAATCTAACTTACCTTAGTACAAATATGCACATAAAAAAAGTTACAGCCCTTTGAAGTTACAAAATGAAAATCGATTTTTTCGAATATATCGAAAACTATTAGATTTTTTTTATTGAAAATGGACATGTGGCATTTTTATGGCAGGAATATCTTAAAGAAAAATTATAGTGAAATTTGTGCACCCCATAAAAATTTTATGGGGGTTTTGTTCCCTTAAACCCCCCAAACTTTTGTATACGTTCCAATTAAATTATTATTGTGATACCATTAGTTAAATTCAATATTTTTAAAACTTTTTTGGCTCTCAGTATTTTTTCGACAAGGCAGTTTTTATCGAGTTGCGGCTGCTTTTCTAATTTGTTTACATAAAGATTTTATGGGGGTTTTGTTCCTTTAAACCCCCCAAATGGTTGTGTACGTTCCAATTAAACTATTACTGCGATACCATTAGTTAAACACAGTGTTTTTAAAAAATTTTTGGTTCTTTGTATTTTTTCGATAAGGCACCTTTTATCGAGATGTGGCTTCTATTTTAATATGGTTCAAAGTATATCTAAAAATGTAAATCATAAATCAATTTTCCTATTATTATCAAGTCTCCATTCCATAATCGTACTTTGCCATATACAAATATGTGGTGGATTTGACAAAATATGCAAAATATCTCGATAAAAACTGACTTTTCGAAAAATTACTAAGAGGCAAAAAAATTTTTAAAACATTGTGTTTAACTAATGGTACAACAACAATAATTAAATTCTAACGTACACAAAAGTTTGGGGGGTTTAAAAGAACAAAACCCCCATAAAATTTTTATGGGGTGTCTAAATTTCACTATATTTTTTTCTTAAGATACTACTACCATAAGAATGCCACATGTTCATCTTCAATAAAAAATCTCCAATAGTTTTCGATATATTGGAAAAAATCGATTTTCATTTTGTAACTTCAAAGGGCTGTAACTTTTTTTATGTGCACATTTGTACTAAGGTAAGTTAGGTTCAATCGAACTATTTTTGGTCCCAGAATATGTGATTAAATTTATGACCTGTATTTTTGTTGCACCCTGTATAGTTGTCTAAAATATTAACTTTCTATAGTGATGCCATTCGGACCAATATAAGATGCTAAATATTGTTTCCTCGACAATAAGGCTTCGCCATCATAAATTATAAATTTTCTTACAATATTCAGTATCGGCCAATCGATAAACAGAACAGGAAGAAGTTTATTATAGGTAGGCGGTGGATTTTTATTAAAGCACTACCCTCGATAACCGCACAGATGTTGGGAATTTATGTATACAGGTACCTAGCTGGGGTATTTACTTATAGCCATTACAGCGCTAAAAATAAATAAAGAATAATAAATATACATGTATAATACAATAATAAGGATACTTAATGTGATAAGATATTGTAGACGATACAGTAATTCTATCAGATAATATTAAAGGTCCCCAAATTCTGCTTGATCGTATTCACGAGGTAGGAGAGGAAATGGGCATTAAAATAAACTCAAACAAAACCAAATTTTTAGTGTTTAGTCGTGACCCACATCCCGATGCAAAGCTTCAATTAAACGGAGTCCAAGTTGAGAAAGTTCACAAAATGATATATTTGGGAACTGTGATAACGGACCAACTAGATCCAGGCATAGAAATAAAACGTAGAATAGCAATGACTAAAACTACTTTTATGAAAATGAAGTAATTTCTTTGCAATAATCATCTCAGTTTAGAACTAAGACAAAGAATGGTCAAGTGCTATGTTTGGTCCGTACTTTTGTATAGTGCAGAAGTGTGGACGCTAAAAGTATCGATCATGAACAGAATTGAAGCATTGGAAATGTGGTTTCATAGACGGATGCTGAAGATACCCTGGACAGCAAGAAAAACTAATGAAGAAGTACTAAGGAAGGTCAACAAAGATAGAGAACTGCTAAAGACTGTTAAACATCGAAAAATGTCTTATCTGGGGCATATAGTGAGGGGAAGTCGATATAAAATATTACAACTGATCCTTAAAGGCAAAATAGAGGGCCGTAGAGGTGTAGGAAGAAAACAAGTTTCTTGGTTAAAAAACATTCGTGAATGGAGTCAGACATCAAATGCAGGACAATTATTCCATATTGCAGAAGATCGACCATAATTCTGATATGGCACGTGAAGAAGAAGAAAGATACATATTTTACGATTTCATTTTTCCTCGTTATATCCAAATATGCCTCGTTATAGAGGTGTTCAGTTCAATAGGAATTTCATGGGACATCTAGTGTACCTCGTTATAAGCGAAACCTCGAAATAACCGTGTTCGTTATAGAGCGAGTCTACTGTGTTATAAAATAAGAAAATGCTTAGCTCAAACGCAGTACTGCATTCTTTCTAAGGAGGAAGAAGTTAATTTATGTAGTATACTGAGAAAGAACGCAGTAACATGAGTTTTTAGAGTATATAATATATATTTTGCCAATCGTATGTACCGGGTGTCCCAATAAGAATGGCTCTCGGCCATATCTCAGGAACCGTTTATAGTAGAGCTTTGAAATAAAAAATTTTATAACAAAAGTTGCCTCAGGAAAAGCCTGGAAATTATTTTCATAATTGTGGGACCACCGCTAGAGGGGGTAATTGAATATCAAAAATTAAAAAATCTAAATTTTACAAAATTTTCCTAATGAAGGGGCACTGGAAATCAAATCATCGTAATCTTCATACAATTCTGTACATATTTTATTTCACAAGTTTAAGTCTACCTGTGCAAATAAGAGGTGGGGGTGAGTGGGAACCTTGTTTTGAAAAAATCGCTGTAAGTCCGGTTCTGCTTAATCGATTTTTACAAACTTGGTCTTGTTAAAAACAGTTCTTTTTCGTCAATGTAATAGTTATAATTTGGAAACAGCCTATTACGTAATATGCCGGCTAGAAGGCGCTGTTTATTTTTTTTTAGAAATCTAGTTTTCTTTGGAAAATATTAAATACAAGTATGTATTTTTTTTTCCTGTATTACAAAATTAGACCAAATTAGCAACAGAATACCGAAAACCGCATGTCGATACCTTTTTTCTATCTCGAGATATCTTAAGAAACGTGTAAATTTTAAACATAACTGTTGCTGTCATATAAGTGGAAATATATAGAAGCACGTAGTGTGCTATGAAAAAAAAAACAAAGGAACATTGTCCAGATGTCACCGTATATAATGAATCAAAACAACAATAAGACAAATAACACTATAAAATATAACAAAAAAAAAGTGTGTGTACTTTGTACGCGAGTAAGAAGTTATACTTCTATTATTATGATTTTAACGAAATAAATATATTTTAAACAGTTTAATTTTATTTTTATTTAAATATTACACTAATTTTAATACTTAAAATAATACCAAAAAAATAGCGTTAATATGTAAATTTTTATGAATTGTTGCCTCCGCGCATTTGCTTTTCTCTCGATGAATCGTAGAAAATGTAAAAACGTCAGATTTTCTACACAAATTTTTAATTTTTATTTCATTATATTTTAATATCAATTATCCTATTCCCAACTAAGATAAATACATAACTGTAAAGGTAGACTTCCGCACCAAGCGACCGAGACAGGAGACCGCGACAGGCGACAGATAGGCGAGGTCTCCCCACGACTGCTCTCAATGCAATTATATCAGGGTAGTTCTGCAGCCCGCGACCGAGACCAGCGACCAACTATCGTCTATCGCGACCTATCTGTCGCCTGTCGCGGTCTCCTGTCTCAGTCGCTTGGTGCGGAAGTCTACCTTTAGTGTCACCGGTAAACTAAGTTAAGGAAGTCAAAGTGGAAACAAGTAGTGTGCTATGGAAAAAATAGAACTATTAGAAATATTAACTTCAAGAAGTCATCATGTGTCAAATTATGTGTCAAATCAGTAAAACATAAAAATTTGTTCATTGATGGTTTATTGCGGTTTGTTTCTATTAAATTTTATATAAAATTTATACAGAGTGAAATTCAAGATGATTCTTACAAACTAAGAAGCATTTGACATGATAGCCACATTCTTTGAATGCATAAGAAATGCAACTGTTGCGGCTAGAATATATGCAATGAAATATCCCGAAGCTATTTTCTTGTGGCATTTTTATAATCAAGTATATTCAAATGGGAAATAAGCCACAATTTTACCTAAAAATGATTTTATTAACGTTTCGACGCCCAAGTCGGGTGTCGTTGTCAAAATACAAAATAATACTAAATAAACAAAAATGTTGTTGCTTAGTAAAAAATTCTTCTAATAATTTATTTAATCTGACTCATTTATATCGGCAATTCAGACACGTATTATACATTTTAAAGTAGACGACTTTAAAATTATATTGCCAATATTGATGAGTTGCGTTCCTGGGACGACTTTACTAAAAGATAGTTCATTTAATTACATGAAATCAATCCCAACTCAAGAATATCCGGCACAAAAAATCATGCATGTGATCTGTCTTTAAAAAGACAACCAAATGCAACGGTGGCACTGAAATTCTCGCGTTAGATTCCATAGTAAATCACGAGGGAAAACCAGGAAAAACCTCGTGATACTATCCCGACAAAGTAAATGTAAATAGAGTAAACTAAATGTAAACCCAAATACTTACGATGTCGGGATAGTATCACGAGGTTTTTCCTGGTTTTCCCTCGTGATTTACTATGGAATCTCTAACGCGAGAATTTCAGTGCCACCGTTGCATTTGGTTGTCTTTTTAAAGACAGATCACATGCTATGATTTTTTGTGCCGGATATTCTTGAGTTGGGATTGATTTCATGTAATCGAATGAACTATCTTTTAGTAAAGTCGTCCCAGGAACGCAACTCATCAATATTGGCAATATCATTTTAAAGTCGTCTACTTTAAAATGTATAATACGTGTCTGAATTGCCGATATAAATGAGTCAGATTAAATAAATTATTAGAAGAATTTTTTACTAAGCAACAACATTTTTGTTTATTTAGTATTATTTTGTATTTTGACAACGACACCCGACTTGGGCGTCGAAACGTTAATAAAATCATTTTTAGGTAAAATTGTGGCTTATTTCCCATTTGAATATACTTGATTATGAAATATCCCCAAAGACGTCACCCCAGTAGTAGAGTTTTTCATATTTTGTTTTGATTTATTATATACGGTGATATCTGGAAAATGTTTCTTTGTTTTGTTCCATAGCACACTACTTGCTTGTATATATTTCCACTTATATGACAGCAACAGTTATGTTTAAAATTTACACGTTTCTTAAGATATCTCGAGATAGAAAAAAGGTATAGACATGCGGTTTTCGGTATTCTGTTGCTAATTTGGTCTAATTTTGTAATACAGAAAAAAAAATACATACTTGCATTTAATATTTTCCAAAGAAAACTAGATATCTAAAAAGAAAATAAATAGCGCCTCCTAGCCGGCATATTACGTAATAGGCTGTTTCCAAATTATAACTATTACATTGACGAAAAAGAGCTGTTTTCAACACGACCAAGTTTTCAAAAATCGATTAAGCAGAACCGGACTTGCAGCGATTTTTTCATAACAAGGTTCCCACTCACCCCCACCTCTTATTTGCACAGGTAGACTTAAACTTGTGAAATAAAATATGCGCAGAATTTTATGAAGAATACGATAATCGGATTTCCAGTGCCCTTTCATTAGGCAAATTTTGTAAAATTTCGATTTTTTAATTTTTGATATTCAATTACGCCCTCTAGCGGTGGACTTACAATTATGAAAATAATTTCCAGGCTTTTCTCGAGGCAACTTTTGTTATAAAATGTTTTTTTCCCAAAGCTGTACTATAAACGGTTCCTGAGATATGGCCGAGCGCCATTCTTATTGGGACACCCAGTACAAAGGGGAGACAAAAGACTCTGCGAAAATTATAGGGGCATAACAGTTTTAAATGTCGTCTACAAGATATTATCAGGAATCATATTTAGCCGCCTGGAATCGTTTTCGGAAGAAATAAAGTGTGAATACCAATGCGGTTTCAGACCAAAGAGGTCAACTGTAGACCAAATACATATGTTAAGAGGTATACATGAAAAAGGGCCTAGCCGGGTAAGATCATGAAAAATGCCCCCAACCCGATTCGAAATGCATATAGGTCACTATTTAGCACATATAGAGAAACTCAATTTCTGAAATTTTTAGCCCCCTTGGTGGTCACGTGACCCACCTAGAGCCAAATAAGGCTTTTTATATTCGTATTTTTTTGTCTCAGCCGCATCGAGAGCTAGCGAAAAACTTTAAATAAAAAAGTTGTAGGTTTCAAAAAGTTTTGTCCGAAAAAATTTATATTTTTAATTTTTGGCGGAAAATTTAAATTTTAGAATGATTTTAAAATTTTAAATGTGTATAAAAAAATAACTAAGACATTCGTTCTTATGAAAAAATTATATAACGTGTATTTTTTTTAAATATGATTTTTTTCAGATATTTAAATATGGTGAAACGTACTTGTAAAATTAAAAAGCCGCATTTTTATGCTTTTTTTTCGCTTTTTGATACAATTTTATACAGGGTGTTTCAAAAAGGTAACACCGTCACTAGGATAGGTAAAAAAATGAAAAATAATTGGAGTTTGCTTAATAAAAATTTTTTGTAATGCCATCCATTTTTAAGATACAGGGCGTTGAAGAAAACAAAATTTTACAGATTGTTTACGATTTTGCCGAAACTACTGGCAACATTGTAATAAAATTTGGCGGGTTTTAAGAGGTAGTTATGGTGTATTTTTTGACATACAATTAAGAATTTTATATTCATCATTGGCGCGCATATGGGTAATGGTCTGAATTTTTTAAAGAAGAAAAGATAGTACGCCACTGACATATTTCAAATTAACAATCATTTTCGAATTCCCGTCCAATTTCTGACAAAAAATCTATCTTCCCTTTTTTCATACAACGCGCCGTTTTCATGCATAAAATAATATATCTTAACGCTTCCAAAGTATTCGAATTAAGTTTTTATATTATTAGTCCGATCAAAGAACAATCTGACCCCAAAAAAAATAAAGGAAGGATGCAAATTTGGGAATAGGTAGTTGAAATTGTCTATTATTATATAAGAAAAAGTTTACAATTCTACATCCCCTCCATTTTACAAAAATGGAGGAGAATACCCCCCTCTCGAAGATAAAAAAAATACATTCAAAATAAGACCGGAATTGGATAAAATGACTAATTCTAAACAACTTTTCTTCTATAGGGTTTTTCACCAAGTCAATACTTTTAGAGTTATTTGCGAGTGAATATGTTCATGTTTAACAAAATAAAACATGTTTTTGGACGGTTTTTACGAGATAACTCAAAAAGTAAGTATTATAGCGAAAAAAATATTCTTAGCAAAAATATAGCCCATAAAAAATTGAAAAAAATGGTGTATACATGAGGTCTGTAGACCCAGTAGAAGTAGAGTTGCAGCTAATGAAAAGTAGGTTCCTCTTCGTCAAATTCCAAATCGAATATTTCAATGTGAAATAACCCAAAAACGGAGCACTTTCAGGGGAAAATTCATTTTAACTTAAAAGTGTTTAAAAAAAAGTTTATTTTTTTTAAACTTGTAATATTAAAAGTAAGTGAATTACGCTCAAAATATTGTTGGTCCCTTTTATTTTTTGGTAAAAAATGGCGCAAATCCTACATTTTTCTTTCCCAAAGAAGAACCTACATTTCAATAGCTGCAACTCTGCTTCTACTGGGTCTGCAGACCTCACGCATACACCATTTTTTTCAATTTTTTATAAGCTATATTTTTACTAGGAATATTTTTTTCGCTAAAATACTTACTTTTTGAGTTATCTCCGAAAAACCGTCCAAAAACACGTTTTTTTTTTTAATGAACATACTCACTCGCAAATAACTCGAAAAGTATTAACTTAGTGAAAAAACTCTATATAACAAAAGTTACTTAGAATTAGTCATTTTATACAATTTAGGACTTATTTTGAACGTCTATTTTTCACCCTGTATTTTCCAATTTTTGTAAAATGGAGGGGATGTAGAATTGTAAACTTTTTCTTATATAATAATAGACAATTTCAACTACCTATTCAAAAATTTTCATCCTTCCTTTATTTTTTTGGAGGTTTTCGTAAAATTTTGCGTTCCCTGATCGTGGTATATGGATGTACGAGTATAATTATGTTGAAGATGTAAGTATAGTTTACATAGAAGTTCAAATACTTTGTAAGGGTTAAGATGTTTTATTTTTTGCATAAAAATGGCGCTTCATATGACAAAATGGGAAGATAGATTTTTTGTCACAAATTCAACGAGGAATTCAAAAATGATTGTTTATTTGAAATATGTCAGTGGCGTACTATCTTTTTTCTTTAAAAAGTTCAAACTATTACCCGTATGCGCGCCAATGATGAATATAAAATTCTTAATTGTATGTCAAAAAATGCACAATAACTATCTCTTAAAACCCGCCAAATTTTATTACAATGTTGCCAGTAGTTTCGGCAAAATCGGAAAAAATGTGTAAAATTTTATTTTCTTCAACGCCCTGTATCTTGAAAAAGGATGGCATTACAAAAATTAAGCAAACTCCAATTATTTTTCAGTTTTATATCTATCCTAGTGACGGTGTTACTTTTTTGAAACACCCTGTCTAAAAGTGTATCAAAAACCAAAAAAAGAGAAAAAATACGGTTTTTTATTTTTAAAAGCACGTTTACATCTATCTAGTTTATATCTAGTACATAAAACATCTATTCGAAAACTGGAACAATAAATGGAAGGTATCCAGACGACAGCAAACAATTATTTCCCGTTTACGACTTGGACATACCCAGTTTTCTCATGAACATTTGCTTAAAAAAGAAGAATCTCCAATTTGTGATGAGTGCGGTTCACCCCTTACAGTGAAGCATGTGTTAGTGGAAAAGTGTGAAAAATTCAATAGACATAGAATTAAATACCATTTAGCAAACAATCTTTTAAAGACATTTTAGACAATAACAACACTAATAAACTACTTTTGTATCTCAAAGACTGTAATTATTTAAACAAAGTGTAATAAACTGTTAACTATCCCGCTAATAACCTTGTACAGGATTATCATCATCCAAAATAAGAGCAAGATATATTCGTTTAATTTTTAAATGTCCTACAAAACAAACATCACGTTAAAAGCTATTTGTTTTTAAATAATTGAGGTGACACCGATTACTTAACACAAGTGCACCAGTTTTCAATAACGCTTCGTCAGCGGTTCAATATTATTCTTAATAGGGATGTTCACTAATTTTTAAATATAGTTAAATTCAATAGATTACAAGGTATATAAGTTATTTTTTAAGATAAATGAGTTCATAATGTTGATTTTCTTGGAGGCTAGAAAAACGGTACCCTGCAGCGAGGCTACGGTCTGTGACGTCAGCAGTCGTAACGTCTTTGATCGACGACTAGTTTTGTATACTTATTTACTCAGTGTATTTGAATGTGCGCAGTTTTTTACGTATTTAATTATTAAAAATAAAGCCAAATAAGTGGTGTTATGTTCCTGGGTGTGTAAATACATCAAAAAACAGTTCTGACAAGATTTTTATTACCGTTCCAGCCAATTTAAAACAGAAAAAGAAATGGTTTGTTGCAGCTAGAACTTAAAATAACTAACTTAAAGAACTAACTTAATAAAATAAACATTATAGAAGTTTTCCAGAGACTTTCGGCCCTTGGTAATAATGTAATTGTTCTTTCTGCATTTACATTTTTCAAATATACTTATTAGTTTTCTCAGGATTCGAAAAAAATGAATGAATTTAAATAGCATTGGACCAAGATTTTGCACCTACCCCCTTAAAGAGTAAATGAAAAAGTTTCGGGACCTCAAATTTGTATTCCTTAAACTGGGATATTCCTAAAAACGGGATTCTAATAATACATACAGTAAAAGTAAACCTTGAAATAACTACATGTGGATGTAGGTATGACTTTATATTTATTATATTAAAATCATTAATAATTTAGTGAAAAGATTGGTTGAAATGAAAATGTATAATACCCAAGTTCAAAAATATTTTTTACCTTGGAACAGTTGTCAACTCGAAATACGAAACAACCGAAATAAGATCTAGAGTTGAAAAGGACATAGCAACATTTAACAACATGCATGAGAAATATTTTCACCCATTGCGACATAATATCTCTCCCACTAAAAATGCGGCTGCTAAAATGTTATTATTTCCGGTCTTGCTATATGGCGCAGAGGCCTGGACAATAATGGAAACATTAATGAAAAAGCTAGAGGCATTCGAGATGTGGGTGTACCCACGTATCCTCAAAATATCCTGGGCGACCCACACCAACGTACAGGTATTGCGTCGAATGGGAAAACAAAAAGAAATCTATTTTACAATTAAGAAATGAAATCTTAAATATTTCGGTCATATCATGAGGCATGATAAATATCGTATACTCCAACTGATAACGCAAGGTAAAATAGAGAGCAAACGCGGACCCGGAAGAAAAGACACTCATGACTTAAAAACTTACGCCAATGATTTGGACAAAAATCGATCGAGTTATTCAGAAACGCCTCAAATGAAATTAAAATTGCCATGATGATAGCCAATGTCCACAACGGACAAGGCACATGAAGAAGAATAAAAATATTTTTAATACACCTAACCAAGATAAAGTAATAACCAGCCAATGTATGTATACAATATGCATGCGTACAATGCATGCATACAACTTTCTCTATTTTTTTTGTGGAGTATTAAGCATTTATTTTTTTAGCTTAAAGAAGACATGGAAAATTATATGGAATATACACTCAGTAAAGCTGTGGTAGATTTATTTTTTTACAAGATGCCAATAAATAATACACCATTGTTACATCTACACTACAGTCGGTAGTTTATACGAATCGGCTTTCTGAAAACCTTCTTCCATTTTATTTGTTTATTTTTGTAAAACCCAAAATATGTCCTTACAAACAGTCTATCCACTTTAAACTAAACAAATTCACTATAAAACTCCACTTTAACCCTGATAAAACAAGAAGAGAACAAAATAAAATGACCTGAAACGTCAAACAGGTAAACAGTAACACTATGAGAATGGCGCGCGCTTGGGGTATGCAACTAGTGACGTCAGGCTAATAGAGAAGCGTTCTTGAAATTTAAAATAATGCTAGATTTCTAATAAAGATTTTTTATAGAAAGGCTTTTTCAATTTGGTTAAAATTTTGGACAATTATTCCTAGGGTGTTTCTTAATCGTTTTACATGTTTGAAATGACTTTTTAATTTTTTGTGAACATCCCTATTCTCGGTCAAGCTGAAGTCAGCATTAAAAACATCAACAATTTCCGAGTTTATTTATAGTTACAGTAAAGTATTGTGGATCATTCTATTTCATTAGTTTATCAATTATCATTCGTGATTCAGATACATAATTAGACAGCTAGACTTCGAACGCACCAACTAGTTACTGTGGTATTTAGAGTTGGTAAATAAATAAGTATTCAGTAAAAGTGTTTACTTCATCAACCCCTATCATAGGGGGTAACTACCCCAACTAACCTAGGATGTTCCTGAGGGTGGAGTACCACCATAACCTTATTAGGTTGAAGCGGATTGTTGTAAATTAAAAAAAAAAGAAAGTACGTTTCACCAATTTTAAAAATCTGAAAAAATTCAGGGTGAAATAATATGCAAAAATACACGTTATATACTTTTTCGTGAGAACGAATGTCTTAGTTATTTTTATACTCATTAAAAATTTTAAAATCGTTCTAAAATTGAAATTACCCGCCAAAAATTAAAAAAATAAATTTTTTCTGACAGAACTTTTTTAAACCTACAACTTTTTTATTTAAAGTTTTTCGCTTGCTCTCGATGCTGAGATAAAAATAAAAACATAAAAAGGCTAATTAGGCTCTAGGTGGGTCACGTGACCACCTAGGGGGCTAAAAATTTCAGAAAGTGAGTTTCTCTATATGTGTTAAATAGTAACCTATATGGAATTCGAATCGAGTTGGGGGCATTTTTCATCACCTTACCCGGCTAGGCCCTTTGTTGAATATACCAATTTACAACTTGTATATCGATTTCAAACAGGCGTTGGAGTACCACCATAACCTTATTAGGTTGAAGCGGATTGTTGTAAATTAAAAAAAAAAGAAAGTACGTTTCACCAATTTTAAAAATCTGAAAAAATTCAGGGTGAAATAATATGCAAAAATACACGTTATATACTTTTTCGTGAGAACGAATGTCTTAGTTATTTTTTATACTCATTAAAAATTTTAAAATCGTTCTAAAATTGAAATTACCCGCCAAAAATTAAAAAAATAAATTTTTTCTGACAGAACTTTTTTAAACCTACAACTTTTTTATTTAAAGTTTTTCGCTTGCTCTCGATGCTGAGATAAAAATAAAAACATAAAAAGGCTAATTAGGCTCTAGGTGGGTCACGTGACCACCTAGGGGGCTAAAAATTTCAGAAAGTGAGTTTCTCTATATGTGTTAAATAGTAACCTATATGGAATTCGAATCGAGTTGGGGGCATTTTTCATCACCTTACCCGGCTAGGCCCTTTGTTGAATATACCAATTTACAACTTGTATATCGATTTCAAACAGGCGTTGGAGTACCACCATAACCTTATTAGGTTGAAGCGGATTGTTGTAAATTAAAAAAAAAAGAAAGTACGTTTCACCAATTTTAAAAATCTGAAAAAATTCAGGGTGAAATAATATGCAAAAATACACGTTATATACTTTTTCGTGAGAACGAATGTCTTAGTTATTTTTTATACTCATTAAAAATTTTAAAATCGTTCTAAAATTGAAATTACCCGCCAAAAATTAAAAAAATAAATTTTTTCTGACAGAACTTTTTTAAACCTACAACTTTTTTATTTAAAGTTTTTCGCTTGCTCTCGATGCTGAGATAAAAATAAAAACATAAAAAGGCTAATTAGGCTCTAGGTGGGTCACGTGACCACCTAGGGGGCTAAAAATTTCAGAAAGTGAGTTTCTCTATATGTGTTAAATAGTAACCTATATGGAATTCGAATCGAGTTGGGGGCATTTTTCATCACCTTACCCGGCTAGGCCCTTTGTTGAATATACCAATTTACAACTTGTATATCGATTTCAAACAGGCGTTTGATGGAGTTTGTCTTTCAGCACCGCAATCGCAATTTAGAGAGGGTATTTCCCCCATCTGAAAAGTGAGTCGGAGCATATACCACAGTTTGGTCTAATTCTATTCAGTGTTGCACAGATTCGTCTTGGTTGGTTGAATGAAACCCTCTGGCTTGCTTGTAATACATGGCATATTCCGGATGTCAGGTGGTGCATTCTTCTCCCAATCTTCACGCTAATGGTCGAAGTTCTTGAATTATGGTGGTCGAATTATCTTGAGATTCCTTTCAATTAGTATTTAAATAGTAATATCAACGTGAGAGCGGTGCACAGGATCGGCGTTAATTTTTCTATACTCCCTGATAATATTGTAAAAATATAAAAATCCTTTTAACCATTTAAAATCCTGTATTTTGGCTATCTGTGGGCAAATTTTCAGCCAAATCGAAGAATATGTATTTTGCGAATTGAGGAAAATGTAAAAAATGGCGTTTTAACGTTTTCTACACTAAAATTTGATCGAAAACATCCAAATAACTTGTTATAATGCCGTATAATGACATTTTTAAGTCCCTTCTGTAGAAAACTTATTTTTTCCATAGATACTTTATGACAAAATACAAATTTATTTAAATAAATATCAAATCACTGTAAAATCGCTAAAAATGATATTTACAACACTAAAAAAAAAACTATTCGGGCTTCAATGTCTTATTTTTATGTCACGCAGAAGCTATACACCAAGCTTCAGACAAATCAGGCACCAAAAAATTTTTTGGATCCAAAATTGAGTGGTATGAAATGGTACCGCCCATATATACAATGTATTAAATAAGGCACTAGTTTTCTCATAAATTATTACTTACCCAGGCACTATCACTTCTTCAGGTATATTGATAAGGGTCCCCATTTTACAATTAATTCTGCAAGCTTGGTGATGCTCGTTAGGCCTTATATCCACTAATAAAAAATTTTGGCGTTTCTGAAGCAGATTAAATAAATCAAGGGGTCCAATAAATTTGTCTGCAATTAAAGAAAAACAATTTTCATCCCGTATATTTAATAATATGTAATTTAATATATTAATATATTATAATAATTTGTTGATTTTTATAAGGCATTTAATCAGCACTGAAACAATGTAGACTTATAACGAGACTGATAAAAAGTCTGATTGACTTGAAGAAAGCATTTGACAGAGTAAGACTCAAAGATGTAATCAATCTTCTGTATAATAGAGAAGTCCTCCTAGATATCATAAAAACTATTGAAAACATTTACCAAAACAACATAATGGAAGTCGGAAGAGATGGACAACTTACAGAACCTACAGACATAGGCAGCGGAATAAGACAGCGAGACTCACTGAGTCCTATGCTCTTCAATTTAATAGTGGATGATTATCAAAAGCGTCAACAAAGAAAGATGATAAAGAATGGGAAACAAAGAAGTAAAAATACTCTGTTACACAGACGACGTAATATTAAGCCCAAGATGAAGATAGTCTGCAAAGTTTAGTCCACAGATTTATTCCGGTTGGTGGATGGCGGAATTAATTAGACACTCGGAAGAAGGGTCGATTGTTAGTGAGAGCGTTGGGTGTGGTCCGACGCGTTTGCCTGCTGAGCTGTTACTGAATAGAACAACCACAACGATTACTGTTATCTTTCTTCCCTCTGACCAGATGACTGAGCAATAAATCATTTATTAGGTCTGGTGTATACTTTCGCAGTTACAACAAAAAACACTCTTGAATGCATAGTGAGTTGTTGACACAAACGTCTGATATGGTAACTAATTTATGTGGGTGAGAAAAACAGATGGTGGACAGGGTAAAGCCATGTCTCTCTTAACATTTGTATTTGAGTGTGCATTTCGAATGACTAACGTCGTTTCGATTTTGAGAAAAAATAATAAAAAAAGTAAGAAAATAAAATTAGCAGAAATAGTAATTATAGCGTAATGCTATAGATTTGACATAAGAGCAAAAGAATTCATTATGACAATTTCATCTCAGAAAACTAAATCAATAGTAATCAGTAAAGAACCAATCAAATGTAAAATAGAAATTGAAGGTATCAGTATTGAACAAGTAATGGAAATAAAATACCTTGTAATTACTTCAAGCTATGGAGATCTGGACAAAGAAGTCAGAAATCAGTACAAAAATCAAACAGACTGGCAGGTTGTCTTATTAACACTATACATCGAAATCAACATACAATAAGCATCAAAATTAACGCACCACCTTAAAAATGGGACATTTTTGATGTCTCGTATTTCCTAAAGATGTTGTCCGATTTGAGTGATTTTAACAGTGTCATTGTAACAATCGGGTGTAACAATGCCGGGTGTAACAATGATAGTGTGTTTTTTCCTCAAAGTTTGGAACACCCTGTGAAATATTCTAGCGTATATAAAATATTGAAATTAAAACTTTAACTGTAGCCTTAGGCTTTCGTAACATTTTGCTTTTAGATTCATTCGCTTATGTGGGATAATAAAAAGTTACGTACTGTCCGACAGGGATCTCGTGAATAGGCGGAGCTTGTACTACGCAGACTGAGAAAACTTTAGGGCAGAGAAAGATGGAGTATACTGGAAGATTTACGCTTGAGGTCACGCTGGAGAATCATTAAAATTTTTACAATGTTGTCAATATGTAGATGATCACAGTAATATTAGGTATTTTTGGTACGATACTATCTAAAGAAATGATATTGTTCCGAAGCTATTTACTTGTGGTATCTTATGAAATTTACTATTTTATTTGGGAATAAGCCGCAATTTAAGTTTGAAATTAAATTTATTTGACTTTTCGACTTTCACTTCGGAAATTGTTATCAAAATACAAAACAATAAACTAAACAAATTTTGTTTTGGTTGCTTTATCTGACTCATTCATATTGAAAATTCAGACATATATTATGCCTACATTTTAAAGTGATATAGTCAATATTTATGATTTTAATGATATAGTCAATATTTATGATAGGAAAATATAAATAGTAAATTGCTAAAGGAAAGAGATTTTGAAATAATTTAATGATTAAAAGAATAAGGGAAAAGTTTTTGGTTAGGTATGATATACAGTGTGAAAAAGCTCTACATAACGTAACATGTTTTAAAGATACACTCCCCGGCAAAAAATTCCGGCACTCAAAACTTTTGATTAGGTTTGACAAATTATATATTTATTATTTTTACTCCGATTTTCAATATTCTTGTATCAGTTTGTAGGTACATGTATTGACATCGTTTATTATTATACCGGCATCAAAAAATTTTTGCTTAGATAACATTATAAGGGGATGAATGGAAGCGTTGTATTTTCTCCTAACTTTAAAAAATTCTGTGAAAAATTGCGAGGGCTATTTTTGTTTCATAATCCTTTCGTATTATCTCGGAGGCATCCCTAAGATTTTGCTTTTTTTTCATTATCCGAACATCTCTTTTTTGCAAAAGCTGTAAATAAAAACTATGAAACAAAAAGATTAAGACTATGACTATGAAAAAGACTATGAAACAAAATCAGCTTTTCAATTTTTCCACAGAATTTTTTTAAGTTAGGAGAAAATACAACATTTCTGTTCAACCCCCATTTAATGCAAGTAGAAAATACAATACAATATTTAATATTTAAATAAGGTAATAATAATCCACTCATTATATTCACGGTTACACATCCGACAAAATTATTTTCTAATAAAATTATTTTTTCAATTTAACTGTGGCAATTTCTCAATCAAAATAGTTAAGGATCTTTAGAAGAAGAAATCAATAGAAGAAAAGAGGAAACGCTACAATAATTGTATCTCACAATGAAAAAAAATTATATGCAGAAAAGAAATACATTTGATTTTTATTAATATAATATGTATATATTACAATTTATCTACTTATCTTTACAGTTTTTATCTTTATCAGAGTTTTGAAAAGAACTTTTGCATAAAACGAGTACAACTAAAATGAAAAGAAATAATGCAACACTGTCAAAATATCGAATAGCTCACAGTAGAACGTCTGGCGCACGAATGCCATTACTGGACGTGGCTAAACCCCCACTTTCCACCCAGTTTTATGCGCGGTGACAACTTTATTTCACGAGATCCCTGTCGGCCTGTACTTTAACAACTAGCCATGTTATTCATCAATACACGGTGTTTCTAAATAAGTGCGACAAGCTTTAAGGGGTAATTCTGGATGAAAATATATTAGACCTGGCAGTTTCGTCGCCCCCGCTACCTAAATTATTCCGATTCGATTTTTTTGCACAAACTTACTCAAAGAGAGGTCCTTATAACATATCCACAGGATGCCGGGCGGTGCCGTGGTCGAAAAATTGTTTAAACAATTTTTTTTAAACAAATTCACGAAAATAATTTTTTCATTTCGAACAATTTTTTTTAGATAATTTGGGCCATTCTGAGCAAAAAGGGCTCTTGTCATTTTTTTCTAAAATTGATTGTTGTCGAGTTATATGCGATTAACAATTTGAAAAATGTGAAAATAACTATTTTCATGGCTTAATAACTCGATTAAAAATTATAAGTAAACAAATCAAGTTTCAAACCGCTTCTTTAAGGTCCTGAAGAGATTTTTGTCATTATTTTATTACAAAGCTGTTATTTTTAATTATTAACAATTAGCGCTATAGTCCAGGATATATCGTCGCCCCTGTTAGTGAAATTATTCCGATTCGATTTTTTGCACAAACTTACTCAAAAAGAGATTCTTATAACATATCCACAGGGTGCTGGGCGGTGCCGTGGTCGAAAAATTGTTTAAACAATTTTTTTAAACAAATTCACAAAAATAATTTTTTTTCTTCGAACAATTTTTTTTAAGATAATTTGGGACATTCTGAGCAAAAAAGGTCTCTTGTGATTTTTCTCTAAAATTGATTGTTGTCGAGTTTACGCGATTTAAAATTTGAAAAATGCGAAAATGGCCATATAACTCGACAACAATCAATTTTAGAGAAAAATCACAAGAGACCTTTTTTGCTCAGAATATTCCAAATTATCTAAAAAATTGTTCGAAGAGAAAAAATTATTTTTGTGAATTTGTTAAAAAAATTCAATTTTTCGACCATTACATCGCCCGGCACCCTGTAGATGTGTTATAAGAACCTCTTTTTGAGTAAGATTGTGCAAAAAAATCTAATCGAAATAGTTTCGCTAACGGGGGCGACGATACAGTTGGACTATAGCGATAATTGTTAATAATTAAAATTAGCAGCTTTGTAGTAAAATAATGACAAAAATCTCTTGAAGAAGGGGTTTGGAACTTGATTTGGTCACTTTTTGAATTTCATAATAAGAATTTTTAATCGAGTTATTAAGACTCGAAAATGGTTATTTTCGCATTTTTCAAATTTTTAATCGCATATAACTCGAAAACAATCAATTTTAGAGAAAAATGACAAGAGACCTTTTTTGCTCAGAATGGCCCAAATTATCTGAAAAAATATTGTTCGAAATGAAAAAATTATTTTTGTGAATTTGTTTAAAAAAATTGTTTAAACAATTTTTCGACCACGGCACCGCCCTTTGTATATGTTATAAGGACCTCTTTTTGAGTAAGTTTGTGCAAAAAAATCGAATCGGAATAATTTCTCTAGCGGGGGCGACGATACTGCCCGGTCTATATGTCCGCAAATGCTTCGTTTCCGAGATACGGGATGTTGAATTTTTTCTTACAAACTGACGATTTCTTTATTGCTCTAAAACCGGTTAAGATATGCAAATAAAATTTAGTAGGTTTTAAGAGGTAGTTATTGCGCATTTTTTGACATACATACAATTAAGAATTTTATATTCACCATTGGCGCGCATACGGGTCATATTACCCGTATGCACGCCAATGGTGAATATAAAATTCTTAATTGTATGCCAAAAAATGCGCAATAACTACCTCTTAAAACCTACCAAATTTAATTTGCATATCTCAACCGGTCTTAGAGCAATAAATACATCGTCAGATTGTAAGAAAAAATTCAACATCTCGTATCTCAGAAATGAAGCATTTGCGGACATATGTTTATAAAGCACACGGTCATTATTTTTTCATGCAGAATTACTCCTTAAAGTTTGTCGCACTTATTTAGAAACACCCTGTTTTGATTAAGAACGTTGCTAGTTGTTAAAGTGCTAACTTTTTTATTATCCAACATAAGCGAATGAATCAAAAACCATAATGTTAAGAAGGCCTAAGGCTATAGTTGAGTTTTAATTTCAATATTTTATATACGCCAGAATATTCCACAGGGTGTTCCAAACTTTGAGGAAAAAACACACTATCATTGTTACACCCGGTATACAATGACACTTATCTGTTTAGCAACAATATTATTACATCGATATTTCTGAAGAATAAAGCTATAACATATTAAAAAAATCACTAAAATCGGACAACAGGTTTAGGAAATATGAGACATCAAAAATGTCCCATTTTTAAGGTGGTGCGTTAATTTTGATGCTTAGTGTATTAGCACTGAGATGAAGTCAAGAATTTATAAAGCCAGTGTAAGATCAATAATTACATATGCATCAGAAACAATACACGATACAGCCACAACACAAAGACTACTGGAAATGACAGAGATGAGAGTACTGAGAAGAATTACAGGAAATACGCTGAGAGATCGAAGAGCAGTGAAGACATTAGAAGAAAATGTAATGTACAGTGTATAAACGAATGGACACTAAATAGAAAAAAAAAAGAATGGAATAACCACATAAGCAGAATCGGGGAGACACATAATGTGTTCAAAATAGCAAGAGATAAATCACCAATCAGTAGAAGAAGTATTGGCCGACCGCGCAGAAGATGGAGTGACAACCTTCCATTGAGGTATCAATCCGCCAATGAACAAGCAGAATTGCTTATAAAGAGGAAGAAGAAGAAGAAGAGGCTGATAAAATACATATACAACAATCAGTCGTATGATGGATGACCGAAGTTAAATTTAACGTTTGAGTTAAAGTTAAGATAACTCTCAGGAATAACGTGCCCATAACTAAATAGGTAAAATTTGGTGTGATGTATCGCTCGCAGTTATGAGATTGTTATATCATCATATAGGGAGCGGATTTTATGCTAAACGCATGTTGCATGCATATTTCGCATATTTGAGAACTTTACTAAATTTTGCATATTTTTAAAGAAACATGCATATTTTGTGCTTATTTAAAAACATTTAAGTCCAAAAAAATTTTTAAATTTTTTAATTTGACACAAAATATTTCCCCGCACAGGCTGTCGTATCTATTAATTCGGGAACTACCTGAAGAGGATGGCTCATTCACTGCCTTTCATTTTTTCTTAGAAAATACCCGATCTTTACACAAAGTACTTGTAGTGCTTATAGTAACCCGTTATAAAATGATTTTAGGATAGGATGTTAAATTGATGAAGGATGGTTTACCCGGAAATCCGAATTTTATTTACTTTTATTATATTTAGTATGTAATACCTATAATTCTGGTGATTCTTTTAAATCCTCTATTATTAAGAGAATTTACACCTTTAACCATAGTTTTACGATTTTTAACGGAAATTAACAAGTTATTTTAAATACGCCCCAATTACTTGTATTGATGTTGAAAGGAGTTTTTAAAGTTATAAAAATACTTTATCTAATCAAAGAATATGTTTCCTCGTAAAGAATTTAAAAAAACACATTGTAGTGAATTATAATCGAAGATAATAATATATTTATAGTGATATTGTTGTTTTATTTTAAATAGGTAACTATTGGTAGCAGTTTTTATAAAAACTGTGGATAAATTGCATATAGAGGGTGTTTGGTAAAGAATGGGCCATAGCTTAACCTCAGGTTCCTGAGATTAAAATAGGCCGATTTAAGCTAACTTACCTTAGTACAAAGTTTATAATAAACGAGATACAGGGTGTCAAAATTAAACTATTTTTTTTATTTACTATTGAATATTTCCTGACAGGTATGAGATAACAACATGAAATTTGGTATGTGGGGGTTTTCTGGGTCGAGAAAACTAAATTCCCTACCAAAAATTATGTATTGCCCAGAGGGCGCCACATACGCCTTTCAGCACTCATTTATTACGTTCAATTTTTTTTATCCCCCACTCTATAATTTTGACATTAAAATTTTGATTCTCCTATTAGTTTTACTTAAAAAAGGTATACTTCTTTCATCTCCATAAACTCAACCGTTTTCGAGATAAACGCATTGTAAATCTGAGATACACCTTCATTTTTAGCATAATATCATTGTAGTTAAACCCGAAAAATAACTTAAAACCATAAAATTATCCAAAAATTTATCGCAAATTTCTTCAAATGGAATTTGCGATGCAATGACATAAATTTGAGAACTCTCACAATTATTATGGTTTTAAGTTATTTTTCGGGTGGAACTACAATGATATTATGCTAAAAATGATGGTGTATCGCAGATTTAAAATACGTTTATCTCAAAAACGGTTGAGTTTAGGGAGATGAAAGAAGTATAGGTACCTTTTTTAAGTTAAACTAATAGGAGAATAAAAATTTTAATGTCAAAATTATACAGAGTGAGGGATAAAAAAAATTCAACGTAATAAATGAGCGCTGAAAGGCGTATGTGGCGCCCTCTGGGCAATACATAATTTTTGGTAGGGAATTTAGTTTTCTAGACCAAAAAACCCCCACATACCAAATTTAATGTTGTTATCTCATACTTGTCAGGAAATATTCAATAATAAATTTAAAAAAAGTTTAACTTTGACACCCTGTATCTCGGTTATTATAAACTTTGTACTAAGGTAAGTTAGCTTAAATCGGCCTATTTTATTAACCTCACAAACCTGAGGTTAAGATATGGCCCATTCTTTACCAAACACCCTGTATTATAAAAAAAATGATTTTATTTGAAACATAATAAATAAGATTGCCGCCCCCCCCCCCAATAAAAGAACCCATTAGAATAGAATAGAACAGAAAATTTGTGGTTTCTCGAAATGCGCATTTTTTGAATTTTTGTGCATATCTTGCGCATATTTCGTAATTTTTTACCGCATATATATGCGCATATTTCATCAAAATTGATCGCATATAAATCCGCTCCCTAATCATCAACGTTATATTAGAAAGAAGTTTTGAGGAACAAATTTTGAAGTAACAAAGAGAACCTTATGTACAAATAGTACAAGTTGGAGTGAGCGCGAGAGATTATTCCGACCATACCCGTCGTCGGCTACCGCCGATGACCGTCGTCGGCTGACCGCAAACAGCTGTTTGGGTTCGTTGGTGTTTCTAAGTTGCTTTCAAACGGTAGTTAGAAACAGGGTTGCCAGATTGGTGTATTTTCCCAAAATTTTGGGTTAATTTGAAAGCGTCTATTAAAATTTTTCTAAGCAGAAATTGTAGTTGGATTTTTTGGGGGCGGAAAATTATGGATGATTTTAAGGGGTCATGGTAAATTAAATTTGCGAATGTACATAGAACTGTATATTATACTCCCATATAATCGAAGACGATAGGAACTATGAATTATTTCCATGGCCCTCGTTGATATTGTAGTATGAATTTTGCTTTACTGTTCTCTTCATTTGACTAATAATTTATTAAAATGCGATAACAATTTAAATTTGGGGACTTTGGGGTATTTGAGCTTCAATTTCAGGGAATTTCAGTTTCTAAGTGGGGGATTTATAAAATATCATCTGGCAACTCTGAATAGAAAGCTCAGTAGGTACTTAAAATAAAATTTCAACTTATATCGCTCGATTTGATTTTTGTATAATTTTTAAAATTGTATTACCCTTCTATTCTTAATTATTAAATTACTAGCTTCTAAATTCACTTGATTTCTGTCTAAAAACAAGTCAAAAGATGAACCTAACCTTGCATAACTACAGAGTTATCTCATAACTTGAGGTTTAACGTCGCGTTATAAAGTGACCAGATAACTCAAGAACTGTCAAGAAATAACGCAAATAGTTAAGTTAAGTATGATACATCACACCAATTTGATGGTTATAACATAACTACAGGATAACTTTACGTTAACGATAACTTCGGTCATCCATCACAGGGCTGAATGCCACTGCAACGTAAAACTTCACGACAAGACACGAGGAGGTAGGTGATCTGTGGACACGACAGGTAAAATTAAAGTGAACACAGAGTTCGACAGGGGACACCATTTCGCCTAAACTTGCTGTCCTAAGCCTACAGCACCTAAACAGCTGTCCTTGAATACACAATGATATCATTGTCCTGGGATCATACAGGGTGATTGATTAGTAGGGTAAAGCTCAATAGCTCCGCTATAGTAATAGATAGCAATAAAAGTTAGGTAATAACAAAAATTTTAGCCACCTTTGAGCTTCACATTACAAAATTAGTTAGAATGTTACAGGGTGTTCGATAACACAGTGACAGACCTAACTTATGTTTTTTTAAATGGAACACCCTATATTTTATTTTATATTCGAAATCCTGTTAACTTCTCCATCACAAAAATATAAAGGTTTGTAATGTTATACAGGGTATTTACAAAATTATAACCAATTTTGTATGAAAATCGTAACAAGTTGAACTCCCTGTATAAATAAAAATAAGCACAACAGCAATGGTTTATTAATGCCATATTTTTTATTTATTGTCAAAATTTTTAGGAATTATTGATATTGCTAATTTTCTTTATATCAAATACAGGGTGAGTCAAAACGCAAGTACATTATTTTCTCAGTAATGTTAAATGGAACACCCTGTATTTTATATCATTATTGAAAAGTAACATTAACGTATTTTAATTTTTATATAACATTCCCTATGCCCAAATTTATTAGTTTTCGAGATATTTTCATTTTTCAGAGCAAATTATTTTAGGTGTTTAAATTTATCTAAATTTTAAGTAAGCCATGACTGAAGTGACAATTGAAGATTACCGATTATCAATCCGGTAATCAATGTAACACTGTAGCAAATAAAGAAATAAAAATAATTTATTAGTAATACATTTTACAAACAAAAACACAACCACTACATTTAACATTTTTGAAACAATTAAAAACTATCTTTTTATGTAAATGCAACAAATGAACAAACAAAATTAGTAATAAATTTTACAAAAAAAACACACAAACACAAAATACAATATTTTGTGAAGACAATTAAACACTACTTTTGTATGTAAATGTAACAATGTAACAAATAAAGAACGAAACATAATTTATCAGTAATACATTTTGCAAAAAAACATGTTTGAAAAAATTAGAAGCTACTTTTAATAAAATATTTTTAATATTTAATAATATTTAATATTTAAGGTGTTCAAAATTATCTCCTAACACATTTATGTACGCCTAAAAACGATCATTGAAGGAGCTACTTACTCTACGGAGCATTTGTAAATTAACACATCGAAATACACTTTGTATTCTATTTTTCATCTCATCCCTTGTTGTTGGAGGTATTTTATAAACTTCATTATTAACGTAACCCCAAAAAAATCAGTCCAGTTTATTAAATTCGTATTGTTAATAATAATGGACTTATTAGAAGAAAAAACTAAAATATGACCCTAGTATACGTCTTAATACTGATATATTATATTTAAATGCCCAAAGTCTTCTATGCAATAAAGATCAAATTGAAGGATGTTTGGTTCCATATGACCCTAAATTAATCTTGGTAAGTGAAGCTAGAATAACCAATGACATTGAAGATGTCGAAATTAACATTGAGGGGTACAATGCAGTAAGATGTGATTCGACGAGTCGTCATACTGGTGGTGTTAATATCTATGTAAAAAACTGTTTTCACTACTCTGTTTTTAAAACTTTTACTCTGGAGGGAAACTATTGGTGCAAATTTATAAAAATAGCAATTGGTTCGTCTCTAGTGGCTGTTGGTTGTCTGTACCACTCTCCATCTTCCTCTGATGCAATATTTCTGGATAAATTTGTGGATATTTGTGAACTGATTCTTTATGTATTTTAGTAGGGGATTTTAATTTGGATTACTTAAGCAACAGTTTTTATACTAATAAAATTAAAAATATACTAACAATGTATGGGATTAGCCAGCTAACTGCTGAGCCCACCAGAATTACTAATGTAAGTAAAACTCTTCTTGATTATGTGTTAGTTAATCAAAATAATTGCGTATCTGATGTCCATTCTTCACCTGCAATTACCGATCATTCAGTAATTTCAGTGAATTTTTCAAACTGTATTAATAACTTTACTAATTTATCAAGATCTTTTAGGAACTTAAGTAGTACTAATATGAATAAATTTAAAACTGATTTGATTTTATGCCGTTGGTCTTTGGATAATGTTGACGTAAATATTTTATACCAAGAGTTACATGCTACTTGTGGTAGAACATTAAATAATGTAGCTCCCATCCAAACGTGTAGTTATAGGAGTCACTTGCCATGGTTTGATAATGAAGTAGCCAATAAAATTAGAGCTAGGGATAGCAGCTACAAGGTGTTTAAGAATTCTTTGGGTCAAGAGAGGGATAATAATTGGTTAACTTTTAAAAAACTTAGAAATGAGGTTGTGAATGTGTTGAAAGTCAAAAAGGACCAATACTACTTTGATAAAATTGACAGAAATAAAAATAACTCTAAATTAATGTGGAAGACTTTAAAAAAATTAGTTAACAGGAACGGTCGGGATTTTCCAAATAATATAGAATTTGAGATTAATGGTCAGAAAAGCGTATGTCAGGATAAGGTGGACATTGCAAACAATTTTAATGTGTATTATGTTAATAGCATAGAGGATATAGTTAACAGTATGGAATTACAAGATTCTTGGATTAACGTCAATAGTAATTTATATATGCCCTTTACAAAATTTAAATTAATATCACTTTCTGACCTAAGACACATCATTAACACTCTTGATAGTAAGTACAATCCACAGGACATTCTTTGTAGTAAAATGATTAAAGAAGTATTTGAAACCATAGGTCATGTTATTTTAAATTTAATTAATACTTCCCTAGATGGTGGCATTGTTCCATCTGACTTAAAAATAAGTACAGTTGTTCCTATCCCTAAAGTGACAAATACTATTAAGTCGAGCGAATTTAGACCTATCAACATGTTACCGGCTTTGGAGAAAGTATTGGAAACGGTTGTATACGAGCAAATTCTTGATCACATAGATTTGAACCATATTTTAATTAATCATCAATCTGGTTTTCGTAAGAATCATTCATGTGAAGCGGCTGTTCAACTCTCAATATGTAAATTTAAACAAGAAATAGATAGAAATAATTATACAGTTGCAGTTTTTCTAGATCTTAAACGAGCGTTTGAAACGATTGATAGATACATTTTATTGGATAAGCTAAAAACCTATGGCATTAATGGAGCTGTTCTGAATTGGCTAAGGAACTTCTTAACTGGCAGAAAGCAAAGAGTAAAAATCTCTGATGTATTATCCGAAACTGTCAGTAATAACGTTGGTGTACCGCAGGGTAGTGTACTTGGACCATTGCTTTTTATATTATATTTAAATGATATAAATTTGTTTGTGAACTGTGAATTTATTAACCTTTTCGCTGATGATACCCTTTTGGCTTGTAGCGATAGTTCTATTGAAGGGGCGGTTGACAAAATGAATCACGTTTTATGTTCAGTGTCTAAATACTTAACACTTAATAAACTTAAATTAAACGTAAGTAAGACAAAAGCCATGATAGTTACATCTAAATTTAAGTACAGGAGTCTTAATACTAACAATATAATGTTAAACATTGATGGGGAACCAATTGAACTAGTGACACAAATTAAATATCTTGGTTTTCAATTAGATAATACTCTATCATTCGACAAGCATCTCGAGTATACGTGTAAAAAACTAGCAAAAAAATTGTATTTCTTTACAAGAATTTCTAAGAATTTGTCACTTCAGTCAAGGATCACTGTATATAAATCGATAATCCAACCTCATTTTGATTTTTGTGCATCCATCTTATATCTTTTAAATCTTAACCAACTAGCCAAATTACAAAAATTACAGAATCGTGGAATGAGGATCATTTTACGTACAAGTAGATTAACACCTGTCACATTGATGTTGAATACTTTGCAGTGGTTTTCGGTATCGCAACGTCTTTTTTATTTGACCATGATATTGATTTTTAGAATTGTACATGGATTCGCACCTAAATATTTTCTCGATCTTGTTAGTTACAATTCAGATATTCACCCTTATTTTATGAGAAATTCTAATAATATTTACATCAGCAGAACCAATACTACAGGTGCTATGAACTCACTTCTCTATAAGGGTTTTAATTTCAATAAGTTGCCAACGGAACTCAAGTTGAAGACCTCAATGAACATGTATAGGAAAAATTTAACGAATTATGTTGCAAATCGTATTTAATGTCTCATGTGGCTTCTAAATGTGTTTTTTAACTGCGTGTAGTTTAATGTAATATTTTGAGTAATGTAGTATTTTTAATCCTTGTATTGTAATGGAATATTTTAAGTGTTTTTTTTTGTTTTATTTTTATTATTATGACTTGGATATTGTATCTTAATAACACTTTTCTATTGTCAAATAATTTAAATTGTATATACATATTATAAAATATCTCAATTTTAACTGTATATTAGGGTTACCTAATTTTGAATAAATTCTTCTTCTTCTTCTTCAAATTCTGGTGATTTTCGTAGCCACGCTACTGGTCCATTGAAAAATGAAAATATCTCGAAAACTAATAAATTTAGACATAGGGAATGTTATCTAAAAATTAAAGTACGGTAATGGTACTTTTCATTAGTGATATAAAATACAGGGTGTTCCATTTAAAATTACTGAGAAAATAATGTACTTGCGTTTTGACTCACCCTGTATTTTATATAAAGAAAGTTAGCAATATCAATAATTCTTAAAAATTTTGACAATAAATAAAAAATATGGCATTAATAAACCATTGTTGTTTTGCTTATTTTTATTTATACAGAACTTGTTACGATTTTCATATAAAATTGGTTATAACTTAATAAAAATATCCTGTATAACATAACAAACCTTTATATTTTTGTGATGGAGAAGTTAACAGGATTTCGAATTTAAAATAAAATATAGGGTGTTTCATTTAAAAAAACAAGTTTGGTCTGCCACTGTGTTATCGAACACCCTGTAACATTCTAACTAATTCTGTAATGTGAAGCTCAAATGTGGCTAAAATTTTTGTTATTAACTTTTATTGCTATCTATTACTATGCGGAGCTATTGAGCTTTATTCTACTAATCAATCATCCTGTAGAGGCATTAAAATTAATGGCGAAAGATTGACGCACCTTTGATTCGTTCTGATCACGGATAAAATCGGCGAGGCAAAGCATATGCATGAAGAAATGGCGCTGAAGTGGCGAAGTAAAGAGAATTGTCGGGAACTAGATGATGGTAGCTCAACACAGGGAGACATGGAGAAACGTAGAGGAGGCCTATGTTCAGCAGTGGATGGTAACGGCTAGATGATGATGATGCTATTTAAAAAACTATACAGGGTGTAACAAAAATACAGGTCATAAATTTAATCACATATTCTGGGACCAAAAATAGTTCGATTGAACTTAACTTACCTTAGTACAAATGTGCACATAAAAAATGTTACAGCCCTTTGAAGTTACAAAATAAAAATCGATTTTTTCCAATATATCGAAATCTGTTAGAGATATTTTATTGAAAATGGACATATGGCATTCTTATGACAGCAGTATCTGAAAAATCAAATTACAGTGAAATTTAAAATTTTATGGGGGTTTTGTTCCTTTAACCCCCCCCCCCCCCCAAACTTTTGTCTACGTTCCAATTTAATTATTATTGTAGTGCCATTAGTTAAACACAATGTTTTAAAAACTTTTTTGCCTTTTAGTATTTTTTCGAAAAGTCGAGTTTTATTAAGATATTTTGAATATTTGTCAAATCCACCACATATTTGTATATCGTTAAGTACGATTATGGAGACTTCGTAATACATAATATGAAAATTTATTTATGATTTACATTTTTAGGTATATTTTGAACCATATTAAAAAAGAAGCCACATCTTGATAAAAGGTGCCTTATCAAAAAAATGCAAAGAGGCAAAAAAGTTTTTAAAACACTGTGTTTAACTAATAGTATCGCAGTAATAATTTAATTGGAACGTACACAAACATATGGGGGGTTTAAAGGAACAAAACCCCCATAAAATTTTTATGTAAACATATTAAAAAAGAAGACATAACTCGATAAAAACTACCTTATCGAAAAAATACTAAGAGCCAAAAAAGTTTTAAAAATATTGAATTTAACTAATGGTACCACAATAATAATTTAATTGGAACGAACGCAAAAGTTTGGTGGGGTTTAAGGGAACAAAACCCCGATAACATTTTTATGGGATGAACAAATTTCACTATAATTTTTCTGTAAGATGCGCCTGCCATAAGAATACCACATGTCCATTTTCAATAAAATATCTCTAACAGATTTCGATATATTGGAAAAAATCGGTTTTTATTTTGTAACTTCAAAGGGCTGTAACTTTTTTTATGTGCACATTTGTACTAAGGTAAGTTAGGTTCAAACGAACTATTTTTGGTGCCACAATATGTGATTAAATTTATGACCTATATTTTTGTTACACCCTGTATTAAAAACAATGAGAAAATAAAACCTACCTTGAAATATTCGTTTCTCTGTTGGTGATTCATCTTTTTCTTTGGAAACTGGTAGTGGGGAAAGTTCTGAAGGATTCACTATGTTATTTTCTAGTATTAACTGTTTATATCTAAAAAGAATTGTATATTAATTATATTAATTTAATTATTAATATGTTGTAAATCATTTTTTATTTTACTTTACAGATTAGTAAACTATTGTACTACACTTGTAGGTGGTGACTATGTGAATAATGAGTTTAAATATTACTTTATTTTAGAAGTGTTAAAATTAATTGTGATTGTCATGTTGTCTATATTTGCACAAATTCTACTAATTTATTAGTTTTATCAGATAAAAATGCCATTTTAAAACATTCTTATGCAAAGAAAATAAGTTAAATATTTACCGTTCTTGTAGACTATCTTTAAGATCCATGCTAAGTTGTTCAACTCTACGGTAATCATTTAAATACATTACTTTCAAATAATTTTGATCATTTGATATTTTAAATAAGTGATCCATGAGATGTATGTATCGTCTACACAATATATAACATTTTTCTTGATCATCTTGGCACTGCATAAGCTCTCCCAACATCTTGTTTGAAAAATTGGTGACCCTGTATACACAAAAACATGTTACAAATTTCTTGAGTAATCAATACAGTAAAACCTCGATAGAACGGACCTCTATTTAATGGACTTCGGATATATAACGGACAAAAAATCCGATCAATTGTAAAAAAATTGAACACAAAAAAAATTAAATGAAATGAAAAATGAATTCTGGAAGAAAAAACAGCAAGGACAGGATATCAGCACTGCTTTCTGCTAATGTCAATGGATCGCTTGGATTGACTGCTGCTATAATTGTTGGCAAATCTCGTAAAAGAGTTATCAAACATATAATGCATCATCTACCCGTTTTATATTATAGCTCTAATAAGACATGCTTTATCACAGATATTTTCAAAAATTGATTTTTTAAAGAATTTGTACCTGCAGTGAGAAACTGGAAATATTGCCGAATGAGGTGAAATATTTATTGATTTTAGTCAATGCTCCTGCTTATCCCCCTGAAAATATTCGACTTTCAGAAGATGGAAATTCATGGATCAGTGAATAATTTTGGCAACCAAACAGGAAATATTGCAGAAAGTTTATAGATGAAGTAGAAAAGTAAAAAAGTAGCAAACAAAACTTGATTCCTTTTTTAAATTACAGATCTGTATACTGTATATAAATGCAGTAGATATTTTCCAGAAAAAAACTTTTGATTGATTTTAAACTTATTTTTATATAACAGACTTTTGGCTTTAACGGACATCCCGTCCCCCGAATTAGTCCGTTATATCAAGGTCTTACTGTAATATACATTAATATAAATATGATCAAGAACAGCCTTTTTGAAGATGAAGAAATTTCTAAGTAACCAAAGACTCGATTTGCAAATCTGACATCGGATTAAGATCTCGACTATGCGATGGCCAATTCAATTTTCGAAGATTTACATGTTGTAAATACTTGATTACAGTTTGTGAATGTGAGGTCTTGCATGATCGTGCATTAGCAAAAAATTGTAACCAATTAATATAAGTAGCCAATAGCATGGTAGCTAAGTCCTTCGCTATGTAAGATCATTGATTGAACACACTCATCAAGGGTCAAATTCCTGGTAGTGCTTTCCATTTCCATACAGACTTAATTGACACTTAAATAATAAATCTACTAATTTTCACAACAAACCAGACACTTTTTGACTGTAAACAATTTGACATCTATTAAATTGGTAATTTCTCATGGCCTACTTTAGGCTTGTCTATTAAACTAAGCAGAAAATGGGGATTTATTGATGAAAAACATATCTAATCGTTAATGTATCTAACTTTTTTATTATCCAACATAAGCAAATGAATCAAAAAAGAAAATGTTAATAAAGCCCATTGCTACAATTAAGTCTTAATTTCTATATTTTATATGTGCTAGAATATTTCACAGGGTGTTCCGAACTTTAAGGAAAAAACACAGTATGATTGTTACACCCAGTATAAAATGACATTTATCTATCTAGCAACAATATTATTACATCGATTTTTGTAAATAATAACGCTATATCATACTAAAAAAATTACTCAAATCGGAAAGCAGGTTTAGGAAATTCGAGACATCTAACATGTCCCATTTTTAAGGTGTTTCGTTAATTTTGCCGCTGTGTGTAGCTAAAATAACTAAAAATTGTTTGTTGACAATAACATTATAGTTCTCTCATGACCTTTGAACACTCCAGACCTTAATGTTATTGAGACATTGTGGCATAAGATGAAAGAGAAATTAGGTAATGATCCCTAGAGAACCATTGCTGACTTGAAGAGAAAATTAGGTGATAGTTTTAACTGAATAAACATTTCTGAAGATAAACGTTTTCAATAAATTGTCGTTTGTCAGAACATTTAGCTGTTAGGGCTCCTACATACATTAACTTGTATGCTATAAAAATTAAAGTAAACAAATAAAAATGTTATTTTAAAAGAAACCTAATAAATTGTGATATTGTGTCAAAGAATTTTCGAGAGCACTTGAATCGTAATAATTGTTACATATTTAACCTGTTTAATATAATTAAAAACGAAAAAGTAAATAAGACACATAATATGTATATTGATATATTTCATTACTTATACATACACTTACCTATTAAATTTCTGCAATCCATTGATAACTTTATCTCTCTGCGCTAAACTTTCTAGGCTAGTTAAATTATTTGTAATATATAATTCCTTTAATTTCATTTTTACTAAAAATTAGATCTTTCTTTACTACAAAATTTTATAAAAACATAACCTCCATTTTAAACGTCAATCAAATTCACTTGTTTTGAGTCTTGTCTATCCGGTCCGGTTGTCAAAATACTGGTTACCAGTGGCGGATCTACGGGGAGGGAAATATCCCCCCTAACAATGTCCAAAATTAAAGAACAAAATTATATTATGAAACATAAAAATATATTATCTGACATGAAACTTAAACCACAGACAGACAAATTCAACCCAATAAACACGCTAGTTAGGAAAATTAAGTTATTATATGTCTTTTATGTAGTTTGGGTTTAGCTACCTTGGGTTTAGCTATCTTTTTAAACGCTTTTCTTTACTTCAATAGTTTGCATCAAATCTTGAGACGTAAATTTGACAGACTTTTCTTCAATGCAAATGAATGAAAATTTGCAGACATATGCATGCGCGGGAACAATACACGAATAGTCAATAAAAAAAGATTTTTTATGTTTATTGTTTAAATAAAAAGAAAACGAATTTAATTTAAAATGCTTAAATTCTCTTGTTTTTTACAACGTAGAAACTTGAAACTTTTACGGATTGCAGCTAATGATGTGAACTAATATACATAATTTCACTTTTTACGTTAATTGTTTACGTTATGCTTCATGAATAAACACTAAAGTTTCAAATTTTGAACGCTCATATAGGTACCTATTGTTTACATATAAATCGGCGTTTATTCGTGTCAAATTTCAATACGATACGAAACAAAACTTCAACCAAAACTCGAATTTAAAAAATTCGTGTTTTTATCGTAGTCTTAGAAAAACCACCGGTAGAGACGTTTTGTGTTACAATTAACATTAGAATTCATTTTGTCGTATTAATTAATTAAATGCTTTTCTTCAGTTCAATCGTTTGGGTCAAATCTTTGGACGTTAATTTGACTGCCTTTTCTTCAATGCAAATGACTAAAAATTTGTTGACATATGAATTCGCGGGAACAATACACGAATAGTCAATAAAAATTTTTTTTGTTTATTAATTGTTTAAATAAAAAAACGATTTTAACGGAAACAGCTTAAATTCTCTTGTTTTTTACAATGAAGAAACTTGAAACTTTTACAGATTGTAGCTAATTATATGAACTATACATAATTTCACTTTTTACGTTAATTGTTTACGTTATGCTTCATAAATCAACAATAAAGTTTCAGATTTTTTGCCGATTCCGACTACTTTTCATGTTTCTACAGCATATGTTTTATACATATTTTAATAAACATGACGATATATTTTAATGTTTGAAAAGTGTAAGACTAAAAAGTTAAAAATAAAAAAATATGAAAAATATATTTTTAAGAAACGCTTTTCTTTAGTTATGAGTGACTAAAATTAAACATATGTATTATAAAAAAGTCAACTAAAAAGCAAAAAAATAAAAAAAATTGAAAAATCTAACACATTAGTTAAAGAAGAGCGTGCTGCGAAAACCGTTTATTCGATTAAGACGCGCCACGCTTTTCTTTGACAAATGTGTTAGATTTTTTAATTTTTTTTTAATTTTTTGCTGTTTAGTTGACTTTTTTATAATATGTTTAATTTTAGTCACTCGTAACTAAAGAAAAGCGTTTCTTAAAAATATTTTTTTCATATTTTTTTATTAGGTCTTTTGATTGGTGTATAATTGTAAGTTCCCCTCCCAAGGCAAATGTCTAGATCCGCCACTGCTAGACATTGGCCTTGGGAGGGGAAATTTCCATTAGTGGGAACTTCCAATGAAACACCAACGAAAAGACATAAAGAAGATTAAAAGATAAACCCAAACTACATTTATATAAAAGACATAAATATGTAATAACTTAGCTGTGCATTAAGTTCCCTTAATTTTCCTAACTAGCGTGTTTATTGGGTTGACTTTTTCTGTCTGTGGCCCAAGTTTTATGTCAGCTAATATATTTTATGTTTCAACAATTTTTTTTCTGTAATTTTAAACCTTGTTAGGGGGGGGGGATAACTATAAACTACATTTAGGTATGCATCAATAATTGATGCTTACTCCTAAAAATATTCAGTTGATGTATACCTAGGTTTTTTTGTTTTGAAATTTCGTTTTACTGATAATAATCGAATGGGGTACAGTAAGTAGAGTTCAGTTCACGATTGGCACCGTTTCAACTAAAAGCTCTACATAACTCTTTATACAATTTATTTTTCTTCCTCGATATTAGCAATTATGATCAACTATATTAAATGGTAAATTATGCTTGTCATTAATATATATTACTTCTATATAAGATTTTGATTACTCTTCTCCATTCTACTTACATAAGTATATATTACGTATTTGATTATTTCATTCTTTTTATTGTTTAGTATCCACTCGTTTATATACTTTATGTTAAATTGTCTTTTGATATCTGTCTTTTATCTTTCGGTCTTATGGCGTATTTCTAAAGTGGATTCAATTATAATAAATACTGCCGATGATAGTTCATTACATACATCTAGTTCCTAAGAATAATATTTTGCAGTAAGTTTATGTAGTACCTAATTGTGGATTAGGCCTACCGGGGAAACCACATAAAAAAATGGCACCATTAAACTCTACCTCTATGGTGGTGTGGAAATAAGTAGCAATGATACATAAAAGATATTAAATAATTATTCCAAATTTCAGAAATAAAATGGATTTTTTTAAATGGAGAACTGTAACCCATTTTACTCATTGTATCTGTGTAGTTTTCCAGTACTTATCTTTAGTAATTTGATATTACTTAGTAAAAACTTTTTTTTTTCAACGAAAACATTTCTTTTATAAATTCGCAAAGTCTGTTCTTTCGTTCGTTTGTGCGTTGCTGCTTCTGCATTACTTGTAGCCGATCTAAATTCGTAATTTCTGGCGAGTTAAATACCATGTAAAATTGTAAAGCAAAACTTTGACCTTGTATAATTTTTTTGTAGGAGCAATATTTCTCGAGCTGTAGGTAAAAATATGGGCGCAAAACGCAAAAATTTTCCATTTTTTTCAGAATTTGATAAATAAATAATTAAGCAAAATTTTGCGACTTGCGCATATCGCGATTATTGAGACAAGGTAGAGCTGCGGTAACTGAATAGTTTACACCTTAATTTTTACATTTAGTCCAGGGCTAATCTGTTTTGAGATGGACGTTGATAGGTGACTCAAATTTTTTTGCAGAAATAAATGGTCCTTAACATTGTTTAAATAATCAAAATGTCAAAATATGAAGGAAAAATTCGATTTTTTATTGGTTTTTTGATTATAACTTTAAAACTGTTCATTTCTGAGAAAAGTTTTACTAACATAAAAGTTGCGTAATTAAATTTCCTACAATATAGAATTGGTTAAAAATTTAAAAAATAGTCACCCTTGTTGCAAAATAGCAATACTTGCGAAAATAACCATACAAAAACAAGTATTCGAATTTTACGTTTTTCAACCATTTATGCTACACTTAGGACCTTCATATTTTACCCAGAAAAACTTTATGATATAGTAAAACAACACTTTAAATTTCATTAAGATCAGTTTAATAGATTTTGCAATCCAGCTTTCGCAAAAAAAATTCATTTTTTAAAAATGTTGCAGGACTGAAAATACAGCAGAGAGTAAGTTGAATTTTTTTTTGCTTATAGAAGTGTACTGTACCTTTCATTATCAATTTGCAAAATTAAAATCGAATAATTACCACGGCGTCAGGAAATTTTTAAATAAACATTAATTTTTGGTGCTACGCGCAGGACAGCGGTGTTCGATTCACACAAGTTGATTTCCACCAAAATTTCTTCTAATCTTTATCTAATATATTATTTTCTTACTCTATATTTTGTTGTATTTTAATATTTTAATTCCACAAAAATCAAACTAATTTTATTATTGTTTGTGAAATATTGTTTAAACAATTGCATATGTTTAAAAATAATAAACTTTTATTCTCTAAGTTAAAATATATGAACAAAGAAAGTTTTTGCTAAAAAAAGTGTTATTTTAAAGGATAAAGTATATGTTTTTATTTTGCAATAAACAAATTTATTTATTTATATCGATATGTAATAAAAATTAAAATGTATCAATCACTATTAAAGGTCATTGAATTGCCCAATCAGAGCAAACTATCCGCTGTCCTGCGCATAGCAAAAATAATTAATGTTTATTTAAAAAATTCCTGACGCCGTGGCAGTTAATCGATTTTAATTTTGCAAATTGCAAATAAAAGGTACAGTACACTTCTATACCCAAAAAAAAATTCAACTTGCTATCTGCTTTATTTTCAGTCCTGTAACATTTTGAAAAAACGAATTTTTTTTGCGAAAGCTGGATTGCAAAATATATTTTGCAAAATCTATTAACCGATCTTAATGAAATGTAGAGTATTATTTTACTGTATCATAAAGTTTTTCTGAGTGAAATATGAAGGTCCTAAGTGTAGCATAAACGGTTAAAAAAACGTAAAATGCGAATACTTGTTTTTGTATAGTTTTTTCGCAATTATTGCTATTTTGCAACAAGGGTGACTATTATTTAAATTTATAACCAATTCTATATTGTAGCAAATTTAATTATGCAACTTTTATGTCAGTACAACTTTTCTCGGAAATGAATACTTTTAAAGTTATAATCAAAAAACCAAGAAAAAAATCGAATTTTTCCTTCATTTTTTGACATTTTGATTATTTAAACAATGTTCCGGACCTTTTTGAGAGGGAGGATAACTCAAATATTATTATTTGAGTTATTTTCAAGCAATTTCTGTAAAAAAATTTGAGTCACCTCTCAACGTCCAAATGTACTAATATTTTACAGATATTGTAATACTGTAAAATCGCAGTGCCTTACCTACAGATTTGCTAAATGTCTAAATTTTGGGGCGTATTGGAAAATAAATTTTTAATTGTGTTACTCTTTATCAATATTTAATATATGCAAATTAGATTTAAAATAAAATGAATATTTGAGGGTGGAATTGCTACGTTTGAGGGTGAAAAATTTACGCACAAGAGACAGGTCGTTGTTTCATATGAGATTTCATGCTACAAACTATGTGTAGATTACGTCCATCTGAATATTTTTTTTACCTTTTTTGCTATTTTTTCAATTTTTTTCTTCAACCCACAAGTTTGTGAATTTTTTGTGACGCCCCTGTTCGAGCTAGCCCACCCCGGTCAAAAATGACACTTATTCCTCACCCTTAGCTTTAAAGCGCCATCAAATTTTTTTGCCTTCGACAATCGCACTCCCCTAAGCAAAACTCGTACCCCTTAAAAAATCCGAAAGCACGCCCCTGACCGAATCGAAATCTGCACCAAAATCATCAAAAAATTCAAAAAGCTTAACTCGAAAAGCACAAACCTCCCCGCCCCATACTTCCGAAGCTACAAAAACGCCCAAATTTGACTTATGTATGTAGAATTAGCCCTTTGTCTAGACTTCGCGGAAGTGAAATGAATTTGGCATTTCACATGACTTTACAAAAACAAGGGACATATACAGGGTGTCCCCGAAAATAGTGCGTTCCTTAAAGATATAGGTAGAGTGCACCATGTAGAGCAAAAAAGTTTTATACTATTTTCTCTAAATTCAACCCAGTGGCGGCTCGTACCACTTTAAGAAGGTAGTGCCAGAATTCGGACAGCCGTCAAAATTTCTAGTAACGGGTTCACGATATTGTCAAAAAAGTTATAAAACAAAAAATTAAAAAAAAATAGGCGCTGATACTTTTACCTTATGTATATTTATCTGAGGTGCCAAGAAATTGTTCAAAATTTATCAAAACAGTTCCGTACATTCATTAACAATAAAAAACTTTAAACTTACAACCATTATTTACTGCTAATATTACTTAGCTTGTATTACGATTTAGTCTCTATTTACAAAATTATAAAAATAATACTATTTCATTATTTACACACATGCACAAAGTTGTGTTAATACCACTTTTAAAGTTTACGATACATCCTTCTTGTTTTTTTTGGTTGCAAAGTTTTCAATGACTTTATTATTAAAATTATCAATACCATTTACAAAATGCTATTCTGCAGATAACATACCTAAGTCGTTCTTCTTTCATTGTATTTTTAACTAATGTTTTAATTAGTTTTAACATCGAAAAACAGCGTTCTGCTTCAGATATTGATATAGGAATGGTAATTAAAATGCTTAAAAGTTTAATAGTTTCTTCCAATGTGCTTTTTAAACCTTCCTCATTTAATAAAACTCATAGCGGAATAGCCCCAGAGGTAGTACTTAATTCGTCTCACTAATACAGTATTTCTAATTCAGTTTTAAACCGAGTTTTGTTTAAAAATTAAAAAATTGTCTCCATGTTTCATTAAAAAATAATTCGGGGAACCGACGCTTGTAAGCAGAAAACTTCTCTGACATAAATAAATTAGAAACAACTACATGTCAGAAGACGGTAGACCTTTGAAAGATCTGGAACTTTAAATATTATGAACCTTTAAGTCGTTGTCTAATTCGGTGCTAAAATTGACCAGTTACCAGTTCCTTAAATATGCCTCTATTTTGTGAATTTTTTTCGTCGTGACCTCTTTAAGGCTACGGCTCCACGGGCGAGAAATTGACGCTAGCAGTAGCAGTAAAATGAACTTAAGGTTCCGCGGAACGGAATGGGAATAGCCGAACTGAACCGACTACGCACAAATCCTGTAGTCGGTACAGTTCGTCTTTTCCTATTCCGTTCCGCGGAACCTTAAGTTCATTTTACTGCTACTGCTAGCGTCAATTTCTCGCCCGTGGAGCCGTAGCCTAAGCTAACTCGAAAGCTCCACAAAACCTTATAAAATTTGTAAAGAAAAACCACCAAAAGAGTTTTTTAAGATACTAATCTGATTCATTGTCAATTAATAAATTAAACTTAAGAAATAATCAAAATATTTTTTATACTACACCCACGATCATGATGCACTAAAAGTTTGATAATAATATTATAAATACAAAAACAATAGACATAACAAAAGCGACAAGTCAGCACTTAAAGAAACTCAATATAAAATCGACGAGATTCTCATTTAAGGTATACTAAATAGTCCAATATAGCTCTTTCTCTGTCACTTATATAGGATGCTCGTAAAATCTTTCTCTTTTCAGCCGTGCCAGTATCAATTTTAGCTCAATATTCTTCAGCCGAATAATCTCCGCTGTAAGTGGCAGCGATTGTACTACGCGCACAGTTGCCAGATTTTATATAATTTATGAAGATAAAAAGAAATACACACAAAAAATTAACAGGCATTAAAAGATTTTAAAAATAAAAAATATGCTTCTGCATAGTTAGGAAGGTAGTGCCATGGCTCTATGGCACTACCTCACGGGCAGCCACTGTTTCAACCGTTAGGCCAAAAAGCGAAAATACATTTTAATATGCAAATTGAAATTTGACAACTATGTACAATACGAAAATCTAAACGTAGACAGTCACAACTTTAATAAACAGAGTTTGGAACAATCCTGTTATAGGACTTAGAAAAAAATGTTATAGGACTTTTTTGTTCTAAATTATATATTATATCCATACCTTAAAGGAACGCACTATTTTCGGGAAAACCCTGTATAACTATAAACTGGAATGAAGAAAAGCTCTTTAAGAAAAAGGTTAAAAACTCAATAGGACAAAGACAGAGTATTTGGAATATTCGTTTAAAGATTGAGTTAGTACAAATAAAATGATATCTTTGGATGGTGAAATTATTGTTAAAAGTTTTAAGTACCTACGATCGGTATTACACAGTAATGGAGAAATAGATGGAGATGCATGCAGTAGAATTAGATTGGATGGATGAAATGAGTTGTGTGACAGAAAAATTCCAAAGAAATTGAAGGGAAAATTATACAGGGTGTTTCATTGGGAAACGGAAATACTTTAATGGTGAATAGAGGTCACCGAGTCGGTTCTAGATATACTAATTTTTTTGCCCTGCCGACTTTTATATCCGAGTTACAGGGTGTTTTATCGATTTTGCTCATTTTGTTTCCAAAGCCATAACTTTAGAACCACCTTGTATATTTTTTTAATATTCGGTACACATATAATGTCTCATTCATATAACCCAAACGACCGACATACTAATCACAAGAAAAATCCAGGTCCGGATTAACAAAAAATTATAAAGTGATTGTGACAACAACACCCTGTATATTGAAATTTTGAAAATCTCTTTGCATATTTGAAAAGAGCACAAAAAACTAAGTCTAATGGTTTGCTTCGATTTTTCGGTCAGATAATTTTTTGACTTTAATTTTGAAGTTATATTGAATTTTTTAAGAAATAAACATTAAAAAGCAGTTATTATTAACTTATAATTATAAATTATTAAAGTTATTGAATAAATACTTATTTTAAAATGAATTTATTTATCAATGAACTTATTTACCACATTGGAAAGACCCAATTATTAATCACAAGAAAAATCCAGGTTCGGATTAACAAAAAAACATTAAGTAATTGTGACCTTGAAACAACACCCTGTATATTGATGTTTTCAAAATTTGTTTGCACATTTAAAAAGACCACAAAAATCTGAGTTTATCGGTTCACTTTGATTTTTTGTGCAAACATTTATTAACTTTAATTTTGAAATTAAATATATTCAAATTTTTAAGAACCCTGAAATTAATAAGCAGGTTTTTAAAGCACTTTTAATAATAAATCATTCAAGTTAATGAATAAATACTGATTTTAAAAATAATCAGTTTTTATTTACTGCGTTAGAACGATTCACTTACTAATCACAAGAAAAATCCAGGTCCGTATTAACAACAAAATACACAGTAATTTTGACCCTAAAAAAACACCCTGTATATTGAAATTTTTAAAATACGTTTGCACACCTGATGAGAGCACGAAAAACTAAGTTTAATGTCCCGCTCTAATTTTTTGTGCTGACAATTGAATGCCATTACTTTTGAAATTATATCGAAATTTTTATTATGAGTTCCCAGAGTTCTTAAAATTTAGACATAATTTCAAAATTAAATTCATTAAATTGTCTGGACAAAAAATTGAAGCGAACGATTAAACTTAGTTTTTTGTGCTCTTTTCATACCCGCATGTGCAAACGGATTTTGAAAATTTCAATATACAGGGTGTTGTTTCAAGGTTACAATAAATTACTTTATATTGTTTTGTTAAAAACTTTCATAATTTATTGTTAAAAGTGCTTAAAAATCTTCTTTTTAATTTCAGTGTTTTTAAAAGTATCAAATATTTAATTTCAAAATTAAAGTCATTAAATTTCCTTCACAAAAAATTAAAGCAAACCGGTAAACGCAGATTGTTGTGGTCTTTTCAAATGTGCAAACAAATTTTGAAAATTTCAATATACAGGGTGTTGTTTCAAGATCACAATTACTTTATGTTTTTTTGTTAATCCGGACCTGGATTTCTCTTGTGATTAATAATTGAGTCGTTCCAATGTGGTAAATAAGTATTGATTAATTTTAAAATGAGTATTTATTCAATAGCTTTAATAATTTATAATTAAAAGTTAATAATACCTGCTTTTTAATGTCAGAGTTCTTAAAAAATTCAAAATAATTTCAAAATTAAAGTCATAAAATTGTCTGGCCGAAAAATTGAAGCGAACCATTAAACTTAGTTTTTTGTGCTATTTTTAAATATGCAAACAGATTTTCAGAATTTCAATATACAGGGTGTTATTTTAAGGTCACAATTACTTTATAATTTTTTGTTAATCCGTACCTGGATTTTTCTTGTGATTAGTATGTCGGTCGTTTGGGTTTTGTATGAGACACATGTGTACCAAACAACAAAAAAATATACAGTGTGGTTCTAAAGTTATGGCTTAGGAAAGAAATTGGCAAAATCGATAAAACACCCTGTAACTCGGTTATAAAGCCGGTAGGCCAAAAACTGTAGTATACCTAGAACCACCTCGGTGACCTCTATTCACAATTAAAGTATTTCCGTTTCCCAATGAAACACCTTGTATAAGACAAGCCATAAGATCGGTTATGATTGATCGGAACTTAATGTTGGGCAGTTAAAAAGAAAGAGGAACAACAAATTCATGTGGCATAAATGAGAATGCTTAGATAAATGAGTGGAGTAACCAAAAAGGATAAAATTAAAAATGAGTAGATTAGACGAAGTCTAGGAGGACTAAAAATGGGTCGAGTCGAAGCAAGCGAGGAGGTCGCACGTATTTATGTGATTCGGCGGTAAACAACCTGGATTCGGGCTTTACCACGAAAACCATTTAGATATGTGATGTAAATTGATTTAAAAGTGATTTAGGATTGATTTAGGATTATTTAGTGTTGTGAATGTTGTTTGTGTACAAAGGACACAGAAGGATTTTGATTTAACATTTTGCGAGCGGTAAGTGATTTTTTAATTAGTAATGGTTTTATAAATTTGACCTAGTTGAAATCGGTGTCAAATTCCTCGTGCATAAACAATTTGAATTAAACCTTTACTGTAAATAGCAAATTGATTGCAAAACATATATTTATTTTATAAATAAAAACAAACAACATTCAGATAGAAATAGGAATACCAGTAAAATACAGTCAAACAATTAATTATAATAGTAATTGAAATTAAGATGACGGACAGCGGCAGCGACACTTATTTATCAGAGGATGGTAAAAGGAAAGGAAATGAATTTGACGGAATCTTTAGTAAGAGCAGAAAAGTATATCGATCTC
Source organism: Diabrotica virgifera virgifera (assembly GCF_917563875.1). Lineage (NCBI taxonomy): Eukaryota > Metazoa > Arthropoda > Insecta > Coleoptera > Chrysomelidae > Diabrotica > Diabrotica virgifera. Next base: position 147,882,871 of record NC_065452.1, on the reverse strand, counting down.
CCGATACAAAGAATGCTGGAGGTAGAGAGAATGAAATTACGGAACTGATGAAAACGTTAATAACTGATAATAAAAAGAAAGATAAGGAACTAGAGGATATAAAAAACATGGTAGGTGAGGTGGTAGGAGAAATGAAAGAACTCAGAAAAGTGAATAGCGAGTACAAAGAAAAGATTAAACAAATAATTCAAGAAAATGAAAATTTAAAAAAGGAAATGATGAGTATGAAACAAAAAATGGATAAATTAGAGCTAACTTTAGAAATCTGCCAAAAAGAAAGAAAGAAAAATAATTTAATAATGAAGGGTTTGCCAATAAGTACGTGTGATATGGAACAGCTTAAGAATGAAATAGGAAACTTTTTAAATAAAGAGCTACGAATAATGGCAGAGTTAAATAATGTACAAAAGATCAACGACAATATGTGCATTATTGAGTTTAGTAAGTTTGAAGACAAACTAAGAGTACTAAAAGCAAAAAGTAATCTTAAAAGTTATAGACAACACCGCGTATACATTGAATGCGATTTAACACTTAAAGAGATTGATATGCAGAAAAATCTGGCAGCAAAAGAAAAGGCAAATGGCAAAAGAATAAAAATGGGTTATGGTTTTATCGTTATTGAAGACACCAAATGGAGATGGAACCATAGTACGAATAATATAGAAATAGTCAGAGATAATGTAGCAGCAACTGGTTTAAAAAACTACTAGTTAATGCAAATTCAAGGATGGATATGGATACGAACATGGCACAGATTATGGACATGAGAGAATATAACAAAATCGATGCGAGTCTTGACAAAAATATGCAAAAACTAAACCGTAAAAATACAGACAATGAAAGAACTAGGAATGCAAAAAATGAAAAACAAAATAAGTATTGGAAAATTGGGTTGTGGAATATACAAAGTCTAAATGGTAAAGAAGAGGAACTTATTGATGAGTTTGAAAACACAAAAATGGATTTTTTAGCATTAACTGAAACAAAGAGAAAAGGTAGTGGATGTATTAAAATGAGAAATGAGCACTACATGATTTTTGGAGGTGTTAATGAGTCAGAACGTGCGAGGGCAGGAGTTGCCCTAATGGTTCACAGAAATGAGCATAAAAATATCACTAGATGGAAAAATATTTCGGAAAGATTCCTTAGAATAGATATGAGTAAAAACGAGAAGACAACAATTATTGTTGGGTATGGACCATCGGAAAATGAAGCCAAGGAACTCAAAGATAGCTTCTGGGAACAATTGCAGGACGAAATAGTAGGCGATTTTAATGGGCGAGTGGGGTCAAGCAATGAATATGACTACCCTATAGGACCATATGGAGAAATGGTCAGGAATAATAATGGACAAAGAGTCATCGAGTTTTGCATCATGAATGATATGCAAGTTAGTAACACATTTTTTCAACACAAGGAGATTCATAAATACACACGAGTGATGGATTCGCGGAACGAAAAATCCGTTATTGACCTAGTATTAGTACAGAACAGATACAAAAATGAAATAGCGGACGTGCGTGTTAAAAGAGGCTATGAGATCAGCTCGGATCATTTTCTCGTTGAAACTAAAGTAAAGACAAGGAGAGAACAGGCATTTAATATTAAAAATGAAGAAAATCGCTACGAACAACCAAGTATTAAAGTATACAAACTTCAGTCTGAAAATATTAGGAAAGAATACTGTCGTAAATTAAATGAAGAAATACGAAAAACAAATTGGAAAAATGAGGAGGATATAGAAATATTATGGAACATTTTTAAGGAGCTGGTGTACGCAACTGGGAGTAAAGTATGTGGGGTAACGAAAGGAAGATATCTGAAAGGTACAGCTTGGTGGAATAATGACATAAAATTGGAAGTTTCGAAGAAGAAAAAATTGTGGAAAAAGTATATAAGCAATAAAAGTGAAAGTAATTATCAAGAATATAAGGAACAGAGAATACTGGTTAAAAATAAAATTAAAGAAGCTAAGAATCGACAATGGGAAGAATTTGGAAATAAAATGGAAAGTGATAGTAAGGGGAATGCGAAGTTGCTTTATAGGACTTTAAAAAATCTAAGACAAAAGAAATCAAACGGATTAACAGGTTTAGAGGACAAAGATGGTAACATATTATTAAAAAATGAAGAGATTACCGAAATATGGCGAGAACATTTTATGGAGTTATTAATGGGAGACAACAACGAAATAGAGAATGACAGGGAGGAGTACAATTTAAATGAACAACAAGATGATGATGACATAACATACGAAGAATACAGGGAAGCAATTTTAAAATTAAAAAATGGCAAGGCTGCAGGACACGATAATATTAAGGCTGAGCTAATTAAATATATGGAAGGAGAAGGATTACAATTACTATGGAAGATCATAAGGAGCTGTTAGCGTACCGGATGCATACCTAGAGATTGGACGCTTGCAACTATTCTACCATTACACAAAAAAGGCGATAAACATAAGTGTTCTAACTATAGAGGAATATCATTGTTGGTAGTTGCTAGTAAAATCTACGAAATAATACTAGAGAAAAAGCTGCGAGAAAAGATCGAGGCCACACTGGATGACAGCCAATGCGGCTTTAGGCCAGGGCGAGGTACAACCGATCTCATATTCACGGTGAGACAGTTATCAGAAAAAACCCTAGAGCATAACAGTAAGTTGTATCTCTGTTTTGTGGACTTGGAAAAAGCATTTGATCGGGCGCCACGTAACAAGATCTGGGAAATATTAAACCGTAGAAATGTGAAACCGAAGTTAATCCAAGCAATAAAGAGTATATATAAATGTACACGTAATAATGTAAGAACGAACAATTGCTCATCTCTTGAATTCTACACAAGGACAGGTGTAAGACAAGGTGGTGTTCTGAGTCCTTTGTTATTTATCACTCTAATGGACGAAATTTCAAAAGAATGCAGGGGTAAGGTAAAAAGAACTAGGGTTGGGGTGTATAAACTTCAACAAGTTTGCGTGTCAGAGTTGATATATGCCGATGACCTGGTTATTGTGGCAAAATCAGAAAAAGACTTGCAAGTAAATGTGAATGTTTGGAATGAAGCCTTTAAATTTAATGTTGGCGATGGCATCCAATATACCTGGTGCCCAGGGTGGAACTCGTCACCTAGAGTTTTTATTTATAATTATCCAAAATCAGCCAAAAACTACTACCCTGGGGGTTTTGGGGCTCGCTGACCACGAATTTAATGCCGGCGATGGTCTCCAAGATACCTGATGCCTAAAGTGGAACTCGTCGCCAGGAGTTTTTAGTTATAATTATTCAAAATTAGTCAAAAACTATTACCCTGGTGGTTTTGAGGTTCCCTGAGTACGAATTTCATGTCGGCGATGGTGCCCAAGGTACCTGGTGCCAAGGGTTGGAACTCGTTACCTAGCGTTTTATGTTATAACCATTCAAAATCAGTCAATAACCATTGTTCGGGGGGTTTTTGGAGTCGCTAAACACAATTTAATGTTAGCGGTGGTCTCCAATAAGGTACCTGGTTCCCAGGGTGCAACTCGTCGCCTGTAGTTTTATGTCATAATTATTCAAAATCAGTGAAAAACCATTAACCTGGGGGTTTTAGGGGTCGCTTAGTACGAATTTCATGTCGGCGATGGTCTCTAAGTTACCTGGTGCCAGGGTGAAACTCGTCGCCTGGAGAGTATGTATATTTTGAATGTTTTAACCATTCAAAACCAGTCAATATAACCATTACTCGGGGGGTTTTTGGGGTCTGTGAGTACGAATTTCATGTCGGCGATGGTTTCTAAAGTACCTGGTGCGTAGGGTGGAACTCGTTCGCCTGCAGTTTTATATTATATTCATTCAAAATCAGTCAATATCCATTACTTCGGTGTTATGGGGTCGCTAAATATATTTTTCATTAATAATTTTCCTTAAAACACTTTTATATTATATCCTAAAAAATTACCTATTTAAAAATTATTTTTGTTAATTACAGAATAAATAATATTATAATATGAAGCCGTTTAAGATTGGTATTAAAGGAATTTTCATTATCTACAGTCTATAGCTACGCCCTACGCTGTTTTATAATTTTGGTTTTCGAAATTGCGGAAGAGAGAAATTTGTGTAACTTCAAGTAAGTAAATATATTTTTTATATTATTTTACTTTTTTATCAATTTTTTCATTATATTATACAAATAAATTGATTATGAATACGTGCACTAACATTTAATTTAACACGTATTTTTTAGATTATTGTATACCTACCTTGAAGACCATCGCCAACATGAAATTGGTGCCCAGCGACCCCTAAAACCTTCATAGTAATGGTTATTAACTGATTTTGTATGATTATACCATAAAACTCCAGGCAACGAGTTCCACCCTGGGCACCAGGTACCTTGGAGACCATCACCGTCATGAAATTCATGTTCAGCGACCCCCAAAACTCCCCGAGTAATGGTTTTAAATGATTTGTAATAATTATAACATAAAACTCCAGACGACGAGTTCCACTTTGGGCACCAGAGACCATCGAACACATGAAATTATTGTTCAGCGACCCCCAAAATCCTCAGTGTAATGGTTATTGACTGATTTTGAATAATTATAAGATAAAACTCCAGGAAACGAGTTCCACCCTGGGCACCAGGTACACAAATTCGCACTCAGCGACCCCCAAAACCCCCCGCGTAATGGTTTTAAATTATTTAGAATAATTATAACATAATACTCCAGACGACGAGCTCCAACCTGGGCACCAGGTATCTTGGAGACCATCGACCACATGAAACTCTTGTTCAGCGACCCCAAAACCCTCAGAGTAATGGTTATTGACTGATTTTGAATGATTATAACATAAAACTCCAGGCGACGAGTTCCACCCTGGGCACCAGGTATCTTGGAGACCGTCGCCAACACTGAATTCGTGGCCGGCGACCCCAAAAACCCCCCGAGTAATGGATATTGACTGATTTTTAATGATTATAACGTAAAACTCTAGGCGACGAGTTCCACCGTGGGCACCAGGTACCTTAGAGACCATCACCGATATGAACTTCGTGCTCAGCGATGCCCAAAACCCCCAATTATGAAAATTCAAGTCATTTTCAGCAATATTGCCTGAGTTCTAAATTTTTCATTTTCACCTCTTCGAGATGCACTTTTAAAATGCATTTTCTTATGCACAAAAATTTTTGCCCTAGATAAATTTAGTTCACAAAGTTGCCTGACACTCTCTCTAATCGAATGCAAAAAGTTGCATGACGATTCATCTTACTGCACAAAATTCCTAGGTTTAATGCTTCGTTGCTTCGTCTAATATGACAATGATGTTGAATCATTCTATAGTCAATTACAAAATTACACTTAAAAATTACAAAACAGACACTTAACAATCTAAAAAGGAACGAAATCACATATATTATTGGAGATTTTAACGCGAAAATTGGTCAAGGACGAAGATCTGACCTAATAGGTGAATATGGACTAGGGGAGAGCAATGAAAGACGCGATAGATTATACCAGTTCTGTCAAGAACATGACATGATAATCGCAAATAAATGGTTCAAATTACACAAAAGAAGATTATATACATGGAAAGGACCAGGAGATAACTCACTTCATATAATTAGAAATCAGATAGATTATATTCTAGTAAACAAGATATTTAAGAATGGTGTCAAGAGATCAACGACATATCCTGGTGCAGATATCGGTTCAGACCATAACCCTCTAATAGCTGACATCCAAGTGAAGCTCAAAAAACTCGAAGAAAGCCCCAAAACACCAAAATTACATATATCAGCATCCAACAAAACGCTAATAGAAAATGACCTGAATAATCAGCTAAAGAATTCAACAAATGAAAACAATACAGAAATATGGAACACGTTTAAAGATCTTACCTGGAAAGTAATGGAAAAATATACAACAACGATGCAGAGGCACAAAAAACAACAATGGATGGCTGATGAAATCCTGGAATTGATGGAGCAGAGAAGAAAACTGAAAGATAACAAAACAGAATACAAAGAAAAACAGAAACTAATTAAACAAAAAATAAAGGTAGCTCAAGAAAAATGGATGGAGGATAAATGCAAGGAATTAGAAAAGTTGAATGAAAAACATGATACGTTTAATATGTTTAAAAATTCGTCGGGAAAAATGATAATAGACGAACACGAAATTCGAACTACCTGGTATAATTATATAAATGAACTATATAATGATAGACCCGAAGAACTGGAAACTTTAGATGAACGTGAAGGACCAGAAATACTAAAATCAGAAATATAACATGCTATAAAATTGGCAAAAAACAAGAAAGCCGTTGGTCGCGACAACATACCTACAGAAATGTTAAAGCTCATAAATGAGGAAAACATTGGAATACTAGTCAAACTTTTCAATGATGTTTATTCGACTGGTGATATCCCTGAAGATTGGTTAAAGTCCGAATTCATAACCCTACCAAAAAAACAACGTCCGAAAAACTGTAGCGACTATAGAATGATAAGCCTTATGAGCCAAACCTTGAAAATCTTTCTACGTATCATCCACAGTAGAATCAGAGATAAATGTGAAGAAGACCAGGATGAAACACAATTTGCCTTCAGAAATGGACTGGGAACCCGGGACACACTTTTTGCACTAAATGTGTTATTGCAGAAATGCCGAGATCAAAGGAAAGACGTCTTTGCTGTATTTATTGACTATGGCCTTTGATCGAGTACAACATCACAAATTAATTAAAATATTAAAGGATAAAGGAGTTGATAGTCAAGATGTACGAATCATAGAAAAATTATACTGGCGTCAAACAGCGACAGCTTGCATAAATGGAGAATCAACAGAAATATGCAAAATACAAAGAGGTGTCAGACAGGGTTGTATACTGTCCCCACTGTTGTTCAATTTGTATTCAGATAGAATATTTAAGGAAGCGCTGCATAATTTGGAATGGGGTGTGAAGGTTAATGGAATTCTGATAAATACAATCAGATATGCAGACGATACAGTTATTTTAAGTGATGATATGAATGGATTACAACACCTTTTAAATGCTATTGACACAGTGGGAAGAGAGTTTGGCCTAAATATAAACTGTTCAAAAACAAAATACATGGTATTTAGCCGTTTGGCCCATCAAGATTCACGGTTATATGTTGATGGTCATATAATTCAAAGAGTACCCAGTTTTAAATATCTTGGTTGCCATATTACTGAACAACTAGATCCAGATAAAGAGATACAATGTAGAATCGAGATAGCCCGCACGACATTTTTAAAAATGAGGTCATTCTTCTGTAATGATACCTTGCAACTTCAACTTCGAAAGCGCATGACTAAATGCTACATTTGGTCAGTCCTCTTGTATGGTGTCGAAGCATGGACATTAAAAATATCCACCATTAACCGTTTGGAGGCCTTTGAAATGTGGCTGCACAGACTTATTCTGAAAATACCATGGACGGCTATGCTGACAAATGTGGCAGTCCTTAAGAGAGCAAATGCTACCCGCGAGCTGCTTGATAACATCAAATATAGAAAGATGGCCTATTTTGGAAACGTAGTAAGGGGAGACCGGTATAATATTCTTCAACTTATTATGATGGGTAAAATCGAAGGACGCAGAGGAATTGGTAGAAAGCAGGCCTCTTGGTTGAAGAATATCCGGGAGTGGACAGGAATAAAGAAAGCAGAACACCTATTTAGAATAGCTCGAGACACAGACAGTTTCGCCATGTTAATCGCCAACGTCAAGGGGACTTGATAGGGCACGTTAAGAAGAAGATTCAAGCATGCACCTCTTAGGGAAAATATTTTCTTGGCACATGTTTATCAAATCCGTTTTCTTTGCTTCACTTATTGAAAACGTACTTTTAAATAACTTTGGTAAATTACCCAGAGTTCGTAAGTCTATGTTTGCTTTTTGGGATGAACTTTGTTTTAGCCTTTTAGGGCGTAGAGTACGAGTTTTTTTATTCAAACCAATATCTTCTGATGTATTTATTAACTGGTTACCGTTTTCCGCTATTGTCTTTAGAATATCCTGCAGTAGCTACAGCATTTATTATATCATCTGAGAATATACACAGCGTTTTTTAAAAAACTTTTGACACACTGGTATTCATTCATGGTAAGCTAGCGGAAAGAAACATTTCTTACTAAATGTTAGTTCCTTTCTTTGGGAAGTTTTAGGGACAAATCTAGTCCTAATTAGTTGTACAGTTATATTGTACAAAAATAAAAATTTTTCTAGACTAGACTAATATTAGCATTCAGACAACTTTTCAGTACACTTAATTTAAATTTACTACAATTCATTTGCTGTGGTACCTTGGAAGCTCTAGAGTTTGTTGTTCATTATAAATATGGGCCCCATTCTAACAGATTTTTTTGTTTTCGTAATATTCAATTGTCAATTTACGCCATCTTTTACTGGGGTTTCGCAGGAAAAAAGTGTGCTGAAATTTAATAAACTATCATAGTCTAAAATTCTTTATCGGATTTTCGCATGAATATATTTTGTAATCTTCATCTCCGATAAAATTAATTATCAGTTTTTAACTTAGACATATTTCTAATAAAATTAGTAACTTTACACAGGAAAAAGAAGATAAATTATTCTACCGGATTCTCATATTATAAATACGTTTAGAACAAATTATTTTTATCAGTAAAGTTATATATCGGGTTGTTGTTATTTAAAAATATGAGTTACGACATTCTACACACGTGTGTAAATAAATATAAATACAGTGGAACCTCGATAACTCGGATTAATCGGGACCGCGGTCGATCCAGGTTATCGGAAATCCGGGTTTGCCGGAGAATATGGTAAAAATTAATAAACTACGGTATACTTACAGATAAACTCCGTTATAATTGAAATAACATGAAATATATATGCACAGTACACATCTAAATTACGTATAGTTGTATAGAGTATAAAGTATTGTTAATCTCTTGGTAAAAACTCGGTACTACACACAATACGGTCACAATCGGAACGATGTTATGTTATTTAAGAACAGTGGAGACTAATACCATGGTTTAAAAAAGAATATTTTAAATAGTCATTTAGTCTTTTTTAAACAATGTTAAGACAGCTTGAAATAAATAAAAGAATACAGGTGCATGTTGTTTCCGATAATCCGAGACAATGAACGTCGCTCTGCCGCCGTGTGTCATGAGTCATTTTTACTATCGTATAGTTCAAATTACACAAATACACAAATTATCTCTCAAATATTATATTACATTTACATTTTTATTGTTGAAATGTTTGTCTGATGAAAATCGGTCTGGGTTATCGGGGTTCCACTGTAAAAGCAAGAATGGATATCAAAAGAGATGGTACTAGGGAGAAGGAAAGGTGTTAAACTTAAGTTAAAGCATTTTTATACAGAATTACAAAATATACAAATCAACTGGTTATGATTAAAAAATTTACATTTTGGAAATTGATTTAATCCAAACTTTTACAGCAGGACTTGATACATAAATTTAAATTTAAGACATTTACAACTCTTCTTTCTCATCTAAATCTACATCGGAGAGATCAATATCCTCTTCTTCTGGAAGCACACCATCCTTGCCATCCCAAGGTTCGATTTTGTTTATTTTTGGAAGCTGTTGGCCCTTTACAGGGGCAGTATTGCCTTTACCATAGGACAAATTTCTACGGAAAAGAATAAAACTATATTACTGAACATTATTACTATTAGAATACTACACATAGTTTCAAAAGTTATGCATCGCCCCTCGTATTCACGATTTTTACACTTTTATAAATCCGTATCCTTATTACTCCAGGGTAATAAGCTAGAAATAGACCATGTTCGGGATACTCAAAGATCCAGGTATAGTATTTTTACTACAAAAACGTTATTACGTAGGTCAAAATTTTTGACGTAAGAGAACTGTCAAAACATTAGAATGTGACTTTTCATTATTGCTATGTTTATTATAAACACGGCAATAATGAAAAGTCACATTCTAATGTTTTGACAGTTCTCTTACGTCAAAAATTTTGACCTACGTAATAACGTTTTTGTAGTAAAAATACTATAGCTGACTATTTTTTAAGTTATTGTAGACCTATAGGAAGAAAACCTACCTGTTTCCTGCCTAGAGTTCGCGTTCGTTTTTTAATTATTAACAATTTAGTGCAAAAATCACGATTTTTTCCACTCCATTCAAAAGCTAAATAGTCGACATAAAATTACAAAATTTAATTTTTTAGAACATTAAAAACCTTCAAAATGCCGATTTTTGAAAGTTAAAAAGTTAATTTGTTGCTACGCAAACTGCAAAATAAGTGAAAATCGTTGTTTGTTAATAACTTTTACTAAAACTACCTTAGAACTTTAGTGTTTCACCCAAAGTTGGGTATTGAGGTACTTAACAAACCCTCAAAATTTGAGACCGATCCATTAATTAGTTTAAGAGTTATTCTAATTGTTTATCCCAGAGACCTTTATTTTGCAATAACATAAGACAGAAAATAATGAAGATAGGGCAATTCTGCGTATGCCAAATGAAAGTAGAAAACTGATGCTATCAAAATGTACTAAAAAAAGATCAAACAAATTATCTAATATAGTCAAAAATCGTAATGCCAAATTTGTGAAATTTTGTAGTTTTATAAACATTTAGAATAACTTTAAAAATATTGTCCGTAGAAAAAATCATTTTGCATATTAGAAAAGCTGGTATTTTACACGAATTTTTAAAAATGTAGTTCAATTAATGACTAGTCGTGGTAAGTGAAGGGGGAGCTGGGAGCCGACAAATGCACGAGTTCAAAAACTAAAAAAGGCACTTAAAACTACTATCATTTTTTATATCTCGGGATCTACTGAATATATTTTGATCGTTCTTTTTTTAAGTTGTCTGTAATTTTTCTGTACATTACCAATATGCAATTTGTCTAGACATTTATTAATTAATAAACATGTAGATAAGGACACACTATTAAACTTGATAAAAATAATAAACTTAAAGATAAAACCCATAACTATCGTCAGAATAATAAGTTTCTTGAGCGGATGCTTTAAAATAATTTTAAAGGAACAAACAATAATTAATGAAAACGTAAAAAATGACATTGACAATCACTGGGTTAAGTCAATAATTTCAAACACGCCATGTCTTGTTGCGTGTTTAAGGGTGGCTTCAAAAGAAATATGGATAATGCCTCCTTGATGCTGAGTTCCGTTGGAGAACTTGCATGACCAATGATTGAGAAGTCCTTACGACTAATAGGGTGGTCAGAATCAGTCATATGTTGGAATACCGCTGAATTTGGAACTGTTCTTGATCGTCTTCCTAAGTGAGGACTGACACTCAAGTGTTGGAATGTTGGAACAGTTCCATAAAGAAACGGCTCACAAAAACATCTTTAATACACAGTAAAAAACTAAGAAAATTATTAGGATCATTCACTGGACAGTCATCTTTATCCGCTGAAGAAGTAATTTTTAACTTTTCCACATATGTACTTAATGAAACTGAGAAACGTGTTTTATCCAAATTCTTAAATTATGCTTTAGCTCCCCAAAGAATGAACAAAATGAACTTCGCAGTACCGATGGAGTATACAGCACGCCACCTCCACAATTATGCCAATCAACACCCAAATACCTGTTTACAACCTAACTGTGGAATAACGCTAGATGGCATAACAGCCCGTCTTAAAGATATAGCACTGAATTCTTTAAACTATTTTAAGCCCCCACAGTCAAACCTCACTAAAGAAGAATTTATTGCCTTACGTAATTTACAAAAAAAAAAAATAAAAACATTATCATTATCCGGCCTGATAAAGGCAACGGAATAGTCATTTTAGATCGCTTAAATTACGTAGAAAAATTAAACAACATTCTATCGGATAACACAAAATTTATTAACATACCATTTAATAACCTATTTAAATTAATGTTATCATTTGAAGACAATTTCCGGAAAAAACTTAAAAATTGTTCTTCCAAGATATTCAAAGAAACTGCTCCCACTGGTTCACAACTTGGACGTTTATACGGAGTCCCAAAAGTGCACAAAACTGGTGGCCCTCTAAGACCGATTCTCAGCTCCATCAATACTCCAAACTATCTGTTAGCTAAATATCTTGTCCCACACCTTCAAATACTGACTGAAAATGAATTCACAGTAAAAGATACATTTTCATTTGCGAAGGAAATTACCAACCAAGACAGACACAAAGATGGAATTATGGTCAGTTTCGACGTTGAAAGAAAGTCTGTTTACAAACGTTCCCTTAGATGAAACCATCAACATAATAATAAATTCACTTTTTCCAAGTTCCAATTTAAGCTTTTTAGGAATGAAGCAGTCAAAATTTAAAGATCTACTGACATTAGCTGTCAAAGAATGTCTATTCAGCTTTGACGGAAAAGTGTATAGACAAATAGATGGCGTTGCAATGGGCTCTCCTTTAGGACCAGTTTTCGCGAACACTTTTCTATGTCACTGGAGTCAATGGAAATCTGCCCTTCTTAGGAATTAACATCTTCAGATCACCTTCAGGTTTTTCCACTTCAATATACAGAAAACCAACCTTCACCGGCCTGTATATAAGCGCAGATAGCTTCATTCCCAACAAATACAAAACAAGTTTAATCAATATACTTGTTCACCGCGCTTTCACTATCTGTTCAACCTGGCAATTCTTACATGAAGAGTTAGAACACATAAAGGTGATCTTAAGTAAAAATGGTTTTTCGTTGAACTTCTTAGAAAGATACATCAGACGTTTTTTCAATGACAAATTCCAACCAAACAGCAAAGTAGAAGAAATCAAAGAAAAGATCTATATCAAACTTCCATATACTGGTTACCACAGCTTACAAATCCGACGCAACATCCGTAGAACAATTAAAAAAGCATTTCCCTCTATAGAATTAAGATTTGCTTTCACGACTTTGGAAAGGATAGGATCTCGTTTCCATGTGAAAGACATGATTCCTAGTGATCTCGCATCTAACATTATATACCAATTCAAATGTAGTAGCTGTGCAGCTACGTACGTCGGGAAGACTCGACGTCACTTTAATGTCAGATGTTACGAACACTTAGGTGTCACTCCTCACTTAGGAAGACGATCAAGAACAGTTCCAAATTCAGCGGTATTCCAACATATGACTGATTCTGACCACCCTATTAGTCGTAAGGACTTCTCAATCATTGGTCATGCAAGTTCTCCAACGGAACTCAGCATCAAGGAGGCATTATCCATATCTCTTCTGAAGCCACCCTTAAACACGCAAAATGTTTGAAACACGTGTTTGAAATTATTGACTTAACCCAATGATTGTCAATGTCATTTTTTACGTTTTCATTAATTATTGTTTGTTCCTTTAAAATTATTTTAAAGCATCCGCTCAAGAAACTTATTATTCTTACGATGATTAAAGTAATAATTGAAACGTCACCATGAATTTTAATTTAGTTATGGGTTTTATCTTTAAGTTTATTATTTTTATCAAAATTAATAAACAGTCTAATTTGTTTAAACAATTTTTGAAAAAATAATTTTTGCCCAAAAATCCATGATTTTAATCATACTATCGTTATTAATCATAGAAAAAGTTAAGGTATAATTTAATAAATAAATTATCTTCAATAAATAATTATCTGATAAAAATCATTTATTTATTAAAGTGTACTTTAACTTTTTCTATGATCATTAATGATATTATGATTTAAAAAATAGATTTTTGTAAAAAAATATTTTTTCAAGAATTGTTTAAACAAATTAGACTGTTCATTAATTAATAAGTTTATAAACAATTTGCATATTTGTAATGTACGTAGAAATTACGTACAAATTAAAAAAGAAAGATGAAAATCCATTGAGTTGATCCGGAGATACAGAAAATTGTATTAGTTTGAAATTGCTTTTTCGGTATTTTAACTCGGTGTACTTGTATGTTCCCCCTAGTAATCGTTTGAACTACATTTTTGAAAAATCGTAGAGGGTGCTGTGAAGGTACAATGTTTGTGCAAATTTTTTTAAGAAAAAATACAAATCCCATTACTTAAAATGGCATCAATGAAATTCCTTAATTATTATAAACAAATTAGCTGTGAATTAAAAAAAACATATATGGCTAACTTTGTCCCTAATGAACCCAGGCTAAATTTTCTTTATTTGAAAATTCGTGTTAAAATACTAGCTTTTCGAATATATAAAAGATTGTTCCTACGGATAACATTTGTAAAGTTATTATAAATGTTTATAAACTACAAAATTTCAAAAATTTGGCATTAGGATTTTTGATTATATTGATTAATTTTTGTATCTTTTTTTACATTTTGATACTATCAAACTTCTACTTTCATTTGGCATACTCAGAATTGTCATATCTTCATTATTTTCTGTCTTATGTTATTGCAAAATAAAGGTCTCTGGGATAAACAAATAGAATAACTCTTAAAATAATTAATAGATCAGTCTCAAATTTTGAAGTTTTGTTAAGTACCCCAATACCCAACTTTGGGTGAAACACTAAAGTTATAAGGTAGTTTTAGTAATAGTTATTAACAAATAACAATTTTCACTTATTTTGCAGTTTGCGTAGCAACAAATTAACTTTTTAACTTTCAAAAATCGGCATTTTGAAGGTTTTTCAATGTTCTAAAAAATTGAATTTTATAATTTTATGTCAACTATTTAGTTTTTGAATGGGGTGCGAAAAATCGAAAAAATCGCGATTTTTGCACTAAATTGTTAATAATTAAAAAACGGACGCGAACTCTAGGCAGGAAATAGGTACGTTTTCTTCCCATAGGTCTACAATAACTAAAAAAGTAGTCAGCTACCTGGATCTTTGAGTGTCACGAGGAAATCCTGATTACCCAGGACTATAATCACATATTTAATATGCGTCTTTCATGTAAAATACTAGACCAGGGCGCATCTGTAAAAATATTAGTACATTTGGACGTTGAGAAGTGACTCAAATTTTTTTGCAGAAATTGCTTGAAAATAAGTCAAATAATAATATTTGGGTTATCCTCCCTCTCAAAAAGGTCCGGAACATTGTTTAAATAATCAAAATGTCAAAAAATGAAGGAAAAATTCGATTTTTTTCTTCGTTTTTTGATTATAACTTTAAGAGTATTCATTTCCGAGAAAAGTTGTATTGACATAAAAGTTGTGTAATTAAATTTCCTACAATATAGAGTTGGTTGAAAATTTAAAAAATAGTCACCCTTGTTGCAAAATAGCAATAATTGGGAAAAAACTATACAAAAACAAGTATTCGCATTTTACGTTTTTCAACCATTTATGCAACAGAATTCAACAGAATTATTTAAAGACGTAAATGTGTTAAACCAGTTCAGCACAAGCAGTGATCACAGGTTAGTAAGAGCTAAAATAACGATATCGATCGAAAAGGAAAGACTCAAAATGATAAAAAAGAAACACCCAAAGAAATGGGTAAAACCAACTAATATTCAGGAGTTCGAAAAATATATTAATGATACATTGAAAGATACAACAACAACAGACATTAATATACTGAACAAGCAAATAATCACCACAATACAACAGGCTCAAACTAAATACTGTCCAACAATCCAAAAAGATGAAAAACTAAGTCAACCTACTAAAACCCTTATAGAACTAAGACGACAGATGAATGGAGATACAAGTTCCAGCAAAGAAGCGCTAAATCAAATAAATAAGACTATCACAAAGTCAATAAGAAAAGACATAAGAAACTACAATGTAGAAAAAACAAAACAAGCAATAGAGCAAAATAAGAACATGAAAGTTTTGAAGAACGTAAGCGTACAAAAAGGAAAAATAGAAATCAACAAACTAAGAAACAGAACTGGAAAAGAAACTACAAACAGAGATGAAATATTAACAATAGTCGAAGAGTTCTACACAGAGTTATACAAATCAAGAAAAAAAGATGACAATGCGCAACCTCCAATTACAGTAAAAACTGGGGTATTAAATCAAGGATCGGATTTAATGCCCGATATAACAAAATCAGAAATCAAAGAGGCTCTGAAGAAAATGAAAAATAATCGAACCCCAGGTGAAGATGGAATAGTATCAGAAGCACTAAAAATTGGAGGAAATATACTACTTGAAAAAATTAAACAACTTTTCAATATCTGCCTTCACAACGCCAATATTCCAACAGACTGGAACAACGCTACTATGATTCTATTACACAAAGCAGGAGACAAAGCCAATTTAGAGAATTACAGACCGATTAGCCTCCTCAGCCATTTATATAAGTTATTTACGCGAATAATAGTTAAGAGAATGGAAAGAAAGTTAGAGACTTATCAACCAAGAGAACAGGCAGGATTCCGAAAAAATTACGGAACAAATGACCATCTACAAAGTATAAAAACCCTGATAGAGAAAGTAGTGGAATACAATAAACCCCTAGTTCTAGTTTTTATCGATTTTCATAAAGCCTTTGACACAGTTGAACTTAGCAAAATATTACAGGCGCTTAAAGAATGCAGGCTAGATTATAGGTATACAAAATTATTACACAAAATATACTTACAGGCAACAACCACTGTCAAATTACATACTAACAGTAATCGCATAAAAATAGAACGGGGGGTTAGACAAGGAGACCCAATGTCACCTAAACTTTTTAATACGGTCTTAGAACATGCTTTCAAGAGTTTGGATTGGATGACAAAGGGAATAAAAATAGATGGAGAATACCTAAACAACTTACGTTTCGCCGATGATATAGTCATAGTAGCTGAGGATCTAGGTATGGCAAGAGAGATGGTACAAGAACTCGTTGTAGCTACAGAAAATGTAGGTTTAAATATAAACATCTCAAAAACAAAAATAATGACAAATTTGGTACCCAACCAGAACATCAGTATTGGTGGGAAGGAAATAGAACTCGTAGATAGATATAAATACCTGGGACATGAAATTACGATTGGCAGGGATAACCAGACTCATGAGCTGAAGAGAAGAATCGGTCTTGGGTGGGCAGCATTTGGAAAACTGAGAGAAACTTTTAAAAGTGAGTTACCCACATGTCTAAAGAGAAAGGTATTCGATCAGTGCGTCCTCCCAGTCTTGACGTACGGATCAGAAACACTTACCTTAACTAAAGCCTCGGCTACCAAACTAAGAGTCACGCAGAGAAGAATGGAGCGGTCAATGTTAGGAATACCTCTGCGAGACAAAATCAGAAACGAAGAAATCAGGAGAAGAACAAAGGTGACTGACGTCATCGAGAGGATAGCCAGGTTGAAGTGGAGATGGTCAGGACACGTAGCCAGAATGACAGATGGGCGATGGACGAAGAGGTTATTGGAATGGAGGCCAAGAGAAGACAAGAGAAGCGTCGGTCGACCGCCTACAAGATGGACTGACGACTTAAGAAAGGTAAATAAAAACTGGATGAGGGCGGCGCAGGATAGATGGGGTTGGAAACGAGGGGAGGAGGCCTATGTTCAGCAGTGGACTTTTGAGGCTGGATGATGATGAACCATTTATGCTAAACTTAGGACCTTCAAATTTCACCCAGAAAAACTATATGATACAGTTAAACAATACTGTAAATTTCATTAAGATCGGTTCAATAGATTTTTCAAAAAAAATTTTGCAATCCAGCCTTAGCAAAAAAAATTCATTTTTTAAACTGTTACAGGACTGAAAATAAAGCAGATAGCAAGTTGAATTTTTTTTGCTTATAGAAGTGTACTGTACCTTTCATTTGCAATTTGCAAAATTAAAATCGATTAACTACCACGGCGTCAGGAATTTTTTTTAAATAAACATTAATTATTGGTGCTACGCGCAGGACAGCCGATAGTTTGCTCTGATTGGGCATTCCAATGACATTTGATAATGATTGATACATTTTAATTTTTATTACATTTTGATATAAATAAATTTGTTTATTGCAAAATAAAAACACATACTCTATTCTTTGAAATAACACTTTTAGCAAAAACTTTCTTTGTTCATATATTTTAAGTTAGAGAATAAAAGTTTATTATTTTTAAACATATGCAATTGTTTAAACAATATTTCACAAACAATAATAAAATTAGTTTGATTTTTGTGGAATTAAAATATTAAAATACAACAAAATATAGAGTAAGAAAATAATATATTAGATAAAGATTGGAAGAAATTTTGGTGGAAATCAACTTGTGTGAATCGAACACCGCTGTCCTGCGCGTAGCAGCGTTTATTTAAAAAATTTTCTGACGCCGTGGTAATTAATTGCTTTCAATTTTGCAAATTGCAAATGAAAGGTACAGTACACTTCTGTAAGCAAAAAAAAATTCAACTTGCTATCTGCTTTATTTTCAGTCCTGCAACATTTAAAAAAAAAATGATTTTTTTTTGCGAAAGCTGGATTGCAAAATTTATTTTGCAAAATCTATTAAACCGATCTTAATTAAATTTACAGTGTTGTTTTACTATATCATAAAGTTTTTCTGGGTAAAATATGAAGATCCTAAATGGTTGAAAAACGTAAAATGCGAATACATACTTGTTTTTGTATGTTTTTTTTTCGCAATTATTGCCATTTTGCAACAAGGGTGACTATTTTTTAAATTCTTAACCAATTCTATATTGTAGGAAATTTAATTACGCAACTTTTATGTCAGTACAACTTTTCTCAGAAATGAATAGTTTTAAAGATATAATCAAAAAACCAATAAAAAAATCGAATTTTTCCTTCATATTTTGACATTTTGATTATTTAAACAATGTTCCGGACCATTTTGAGTGGGAGGATAACTCAAATATTATTATTTGAGTTATTTTCAAGCAATTTCTGCAACAAAATTTGAGTCACCTCTCAACGTCCATCTCAAAACAGGTGCTCCCTGGACTGTCTTAGAACCCACCATGAACCTACAATTGGCGGTAGAAAAGAATGGGAGAATCTGCCGCAGGAAATGATAGATTGACTTGTTAGCAGTATTAAAGCTCGAATCCAGGCTTGCATCGATGCACATGGTGGAAATATACAACATTAAATTTGTTAAATACATATTAATTAGAAATTTATTTTTTATTTTTTGATTTATAAAAAAACAGTATCTCTTTTAAAACAAAAAATATCTGTCAACGTTATGATTTTTTTATAAATAAAACCAATAAGAGTCGTTTCTGAAAATAATTGATAAAAGCAAAAATTTTGGGTGATACATAACATTTGAAACTATGATTAGCTATTTATATGGGAAATAAGCCACAATTAAATTGAAAAAAAAAAGAAAATTTATTAACGTTTCGACGCCCAAATCGGGTGTCGTCAAAATACAAAATACTACTAATTAAACAAAAATGTTGTTGCTAAGTAAAATATTTTTCTAATAATTTATTTAATCTGACTCATTTATATTGGTAATGTAGACATATATTATACATATGAAAGTAGAAGACTTTAAAATGATATTGCCAATATTTATGACTTGCGTTCTTGGGACGACTTTACTGAAAGATAGTTCATTCGATTACATGAAATCAACCCCAACTCAAGAATATCCGTCACAAAAAAAATCATAGCATGTGATCTGTCTTTAAAAAGACAACCAAATGCAACGATGACAGTAAAATTCTCGCGTTAGAGATTCCATAGTAAATCACGAGGAAAAACCAGGAAAAAACCTCGTGATACTATTCCGACATCGTAAGTATTTGGTCTTACATTTAATTTACTTTCAAAAAACTAATACCAAATTCTGATTTTAATATGTTTAAATTATAAATAATATTAATAATACATAGATATACAATAAGTAATACTAAAATATAAAATTTGTACTAACTCGATGTTATTGACTTACTAATCGTGGTATTTTCTTTCTATTGACTTCCTCTTTCAGTATGGGTAACCACATCCTACTGCATTCTACCGAGGAATTTGCGACACAATTGGTTTTATTTAGCATAATTAGAGCCGCTTCTTTGATTTTCCTCGTTTTACTATCTGATTCTTTCAGGACTATACTCGAATCTCTCCACTGAACTCTATGTTCATTATCCCATGCGTGTTGACATATTTGAGATCTATCAAATTGTCTATTTTTAATATAAGACTGATGTTCACTTATTCTAACGTTTAATGGTCTTGATGTTTCGTTTCACCTAAATAAAATTGTTCGCATTCACAAGGTATTTTATAAATGCAATTCCTTGTTCTTTCTTGTTCATTGTTAGGTTTAGTTTTAGATATAATAGATCTCAATGTGTTTGTTGTTTTGAATGTTGTTGAAATGTTGAATTTATTTCCTATTGTTTTAAATTTCTCGGATAGTCCTTTTATATATGGTATTGATATTTTCCTCGTATTATTTCTTGTGAATGTTGTAGGATCCCGTTCTAAGTTGTTCTGTTCCATTCGATCCAATCTTGACAATTATTCCTTATTTATAAACGATAAAGGATAATCATCTTTTACTAAAACAGATGTTAACAATTGTTTTTCTTCTAAAAATGATTTTCGTTAGAACAAGTAATTTTGGCTCTATCATACAAGGATTTAATGATTCCCTTTTTAACGTTGATGTTGTGATTTGATTTGTAATTGAGATATCTGTTGGTGTGTGTTGGTTTTCTATACACTTGAGTCTCATATCCAGTATCCTTCTTTGAGACTAAAACATCGAGAAAAGGCAGGGTGTTATTGTATTCCTTTTCCATTGTAAATTTTATTGTCTCTTCTTGATCATTTATAATATTCAGGAATGTATCCAACAATTCTGATCTATGAGGCCATATTGAAAACACATCATCTACATATCTCCAGCATACTGTGGGTTATTTTGTTTAAAAATGATATTAGTTTCGAAATCCTCCATAAATATATTAGCCAATAATGGAGATAAAGAAGAGCCCATTGCTAGACCAAAATTTTGTTTATATAATTCATTATTTAGTTGAAAATAGGTATTATTAGTACATAATGTCATACATACACCAAAATTTTGTTTATAGAATTGATTATTTAGTTGAAAATAGGTATTATTAGTACATAATGTCATATTTACTATGGAATCTCTAACGCGAGAATTTTACTGTCATCGTTACATTTGGTTGTCTTCTTAAAGACAGATCACATGCTATGATTTTTTTGTGACGGATATTCTTGAGTTGGGGTTGATTTCATGTAATCGAATGAACTATCTTTCAGTAAAGTCGTTCCAGGAACGCAAGTCATAAATATTGGCAATATCATTTTAAAGTCTTCTACTTTAAAATGTATAATAATGTATAATATACAGGGTGTTAGTAAATAAGTATGAAAACTTTTAAGGGCTAATTCTACATGAAAAATTAATGCCGGTTTGCTCTGTAAACATATGTTCGCAAATGCTTCGTTTGCGAGATACGGGGTGTTGAAATTTTTATTTCAAACTGCCAATTTATTTATTGCTCTAAGACCAGTTGAACTATGAAAATAAAATTTGGTGGGTTTTAGGAGGTAGTTATTGCGCATTTTTTAACATACAATTAAGAATTTTGTATTCATCATTGGCGCGCATACGGGTAATAGTCTGATTTTTTTTAAAGAAAAAAATAGTATGTCACTGAGATATTCCTAATTAAAAATTATTTTTAAATTCCACGTTTAATTTTTGATAAAAAACATTTCTTGCCTTTTTTCATATGATGCACCGTTTTGTGCAGAAAAATAAAATATCTTGGCGCGTATTTTTCATTTCTTAATACAATCATCAAGAACTATCCAATATAATACAGTGAAACTTGGATAATTCGAATCTCAGGGGACCGTTAAAAAAATTCGAATTATCCAAAAATTCGAATTAAAAAATAAATCTACAAAAACAACGATTACCTACAAAAACACCTGCAAATGATAAATATCAGTAACTGATCAACAAAAAAACTAGTTGATCATTTTTATCACTTGGAAATGTTTTTGTTCCTATTCTTGCCCGAGTTTTGTCAACCTAAAAAATGGGCCAACAAAATTCGGCCAAAAATACCAATTAAAACATTTGCAAGATATAAAAAAGACAGACTTTATTTTTTTCCAAAGAGATTCGAAATTTTTAGCTGCGTTTTAGAATTTAGCTTCTTAGTAATGACAAAATATTCTAAGATATTCAGAAAAGATAGTAGAAAAGTTCGAATTATCCAAAATATAATTCGAATTATTCACTTTTTACCATTACTTATATAGGAAATGCTAGGGACCAGAATAAAAATTCGAATTAAAGAAGATTTCGAATTATGGAAGTTCGAATTAAACAGGTTCCACTGTATTACGAAACTAGAACAATAACAGAAAATATTACTAATAAGATTTCAACTAGGTGCAAAGCTGCAAAAAATGTTTAAAATGATCTCCTTTACAGGTAACAGAAGAATTTTAAATTCATCATTAGCGCGCGTACGGGTAATTGTCTGAATTTTTTGAAGAAAAAAATAGTACGCCACTGAGATATGTCAAACTAAAAATTATTTTTGAATTCCTCGTTCAATTTACGACAAAAATCTTTCTTACCTTTTTTTCATACGAGGCGCCGTTTTTATGCAAAAAATAAAACATCCTAACGCTTACAAAGTATTTGAGGTAGCTTCCATATGCATAGAAACTTAGTTTTTTACATAAAAACGGCGCCGCATATGAAAAAAAGGCAAGAAAGCTTTTTTGTCGTAAATTTAATCAGCAATTCAAAAATGATTTTTAATTTGACATATCTCAGTGGCGTACTATTTTTCTCTTAAAAAAATTCAGAACATTACCCGTAAGCGCGCCAATGATGAATATAAAATTCTTCTATAACCTCTAAAGGAGGTAATTTTTAACATTTGTTGTAGCTCTGCACCTAGTTAAAATCTTATTAGTAATATTTTCTGTTATTGTTCCAGTTTAGTATTATTATATTGGATATTTCTTGATATTGTATTAAAAAAATGAAAAATACGCGTCAAGATGTTTTATTTTTCTGCATAAAAACGGTGCACCATATGAAAAAAAGTCAAGAAAAGTTTTTTATCACAAATTAGACGTAGAATTTAAAAATAATTTTTAATTCGAATTATCTCAGTGGTATACTATTTTTTTCTTTAAAAAAATTGAGACCCTTACCCGTAGGCGCGCCAATGATGAATACAAAATTCTTAATTATGTCAAAAAATGCGTAATAACTACCTCCTAAAACTCACCAAATTTCATTCTCATATCTCGACTGGTCTTAGAGCAATAAATAAATTGGCAGTTTGAAATAAAAATTTCAACACCCCGTATCTCGGAAACTAAGCATTTGCATACATATGGTTATAGAACAAACCGGCATTAATTTTTCATGTAGAATTAGCCCTTAAAATTTTTCATACTTATTTACTAACACCCTGTATATCTGCATTGCCAATATAAATGAGTCAGATTAAATAAATTATTAGAAGAATATTTTACTTAGCAACAACATTTTTGTTTAATTAGTAGTATTTTGTATTTTGTCAATGACACCCAATTTGGGCGTCGAAACGTTAATAAAATTATTTTTTTCAATTTAATTGTGGCTTATTTCCCATCTAAATAGTTAATCATAAAAATGCCACAAGGAAATAGCTTCAGAACAACATTTGAAACTATGTGTATTTTTTGTTATTGTTAGTCAACATTGTTTTAATTTGATGTTTTTCTGAAAATGAACGAAGACACAATGGTTTTATTATTCTTACCTTAAAAATTCATAAATACCATCCTTGGAAAATGATCCACGGAGAATAGAATATTTCATTTTCTTTGAGTTAATGACAGCCATAGCTGGATATCCAAATCCACCAATATCAAGGGAATTTTCTAAATCAAGTTGAGTACCTGCTTCAGACCAGACCCATCTATAAAAATAACAAAATTATTATATTTGGTTAGATAGAGATATTTAAACAGTACATACAGGGTGGGGCATTAGTGTGACAAAGTCCAATTACTCGTTTGTCGTAAGAGATACGAAAAAAAGTTATTTAGGTAAAAGTTGGGGCAGGCAGACATAGTATCATATTTTAAAAATATTTTCAAATATACAGGGGCGTCCGTATTGACAGGGTGACACAAACTTATGTTTTTTTAAATGGAACACCCTGTATATTTTTACATTTTTGGATTCTCCTCGATGTTTCCTTTCTTAAAATATATGGTTTTGTAATATTATACGAGGTAGTTTAAAAGTTAATTAAGTTTTTTTGTTAATTTCGTAGCAAAATCTACACCCTGTAGAATTTTAGTGATTTGACATCAAATTTTTATTTTATGTTCAAACGATTTTTAATATAGTCTACTATTGTTAAACATTAACAGTATAGCGAACTGTTTAATTTTAGTATACAGGGTGGGTCGAAACTCGGAATGAGTATTTTCTGAGTTTTCTTAAATGGAACACCCTGTATTTAAGTATTGTAATGAAATGATATTTTATGGTACTTTTTTATTTCTTAAGCATTCCCTATACCTAAGTGCTTTAATTTGTAAGTTATTCGTGATTCTTTAAGCCAAACATTAATTGTAAGACAAATTACGTGAAATTTTATTAGGTGGCTGTGAAAATATTTAATCAGGAATAATTTTTGGAAAAGAAAATACATCATAATCTAGTCTGATCCTTAATTTATTACTATTGGATGAAATATCCAAATAAATTCTTGGTTAAGTTTGTTAGTGCGCAAAATATTAATAAAAACATACAATATTCTACCTCGACTGCTATGACACTAAATTTCCTTAAAAATTTGACATTATACTATTTTTATAGATCCAGTTGTTTTGTTACCATTACTAATATGTATTTTTCTTATGAGAAACTGACTAATAAGATTTTGGTGCTAGTGGAATATAACAAAAATGTGCTACTAGCAATAAGAATTTTTCATTAGAAATTCCCTGATAGACGACAACTAAGAGAAACGTTTAAAAATATACTAGAACGGTTTCAACGGACTGATCACTTAGATTATGATAAATCTGCTCGAATAAAAACTATTGTAAGTGAAGAAAACAGCAATTATATGTAATCCTTAGTGTCACTGAGGATCTGCATATTAGTATAATCGTTCTTACAATCTAAGTATCTAGTCTGTTGAAACCGTTTTAGTATACTTTCAAAAGTTTCTCTTTTTGGTTGTCGTCTATCAGGGAACTGCTGATGATAAATTTTTATTGCTAGTAGCTCATTTTTGTTATACTCTTCTAGCACAAAGCCATTTTAATCCGTTCCTCATTAGAAAAATTAATATTAGTAATGGTATAAAATCAACTGAAACTATGTAAATAGTATAATGTCAAATGTTTAAGCAAATTTTGTGTCATAGCCAACTATGCAGAATTTTGTATGTTTGATTCATATTTTAAGCACCAACAACCTTAACTACGAATGTATTTGGATATCTCATCCAATATTAATAAATTAAGGATCAGGCTATATTATTATGTATTTTTTTTTCGAAAAATTACTTTTGATTGGATATTTTCACGGCTACCTAATGAAATTTTACGTAATTTTTGTTGCAATTAATGTTTGCTTAAAGAATGACGAATAACTTACAAATTAAAGCACTTAGGTATAGGGAATGCTTAAGAAATAAAAAAGTACCATAAAATATAATTTCATTACAATACTAAAATACAGGGTGTTCCATTTAAGAAAACTCTGAAAATACTCATTCCGAGTTTCGACCCACCCTGTATACTAAAATTAAACATTTCGCTATACTATTAATGATTAACAGTAGTAGACTGTATTAAAAATCGTTTGAACATAAAATAAAAATTTGATGTCAAATCACTAAAATTCTACAGGGTGTAGATTTTGCTACGAAATTAACAAAAAAACGCAATTAACTTTTAAACTACCTCGTATAATATTACAAAACCATATATTTGAAGAAAGGAAACATCGAGGAGAATCCAATAATGTGAAAATATACAGGGTGTTCCATTAAGAAAAACATAAGTTTGTGTCACCCTGTCAATACGGACGAACCTGTATATTTGAAAATATTTTTAAATTATGGTACTATGTGTGCCCCAACTTTTACCTAAATAACTTTTTTAAATTAACAATACTAAATTAACAATAAAACGTAATTATCTTTTAAACCACCTCGTATAATATTACAAAACCCTATATTTTGAGAAAGAAGGCATCGAGAAGAATCGAAAAATGTAAAAATATACAGGGTGTTCCATTAAAAAAAACAAAAGTTTGTGTCACCCTGTCAATACGGGTGACCCTGTATATCTGAAAATATTGTTAAATTATGGTCCTATCCATGCCCCAACTTTTATGTAAATAACTTTGTTTCGTATCTCTTACGACAAACGAGTAATTGGACTTTGTCACACTAATGCCCCACCCTGTATGCAAATATAATAAAATTTCTGTTGGTAAATGGGAGAATAGGTTTTTGAATGAATGAATACCTAAGAATTTAAAGGCACTAATCACACAGAAGGCTTGCAAACATATTACGGAACATAGAAATAGATGATCAGGATGTGAGAATCATTACAAATTTATACCGATATCAGTAAATATGTTACGGTAAATGTGATTAAATGGGAATTATTAATAATTACCGGTTACTATTAATACAACCCGAATAGCTAGGTAAAAGTAATAAATATACCAGAAATAATCACATTGACCGGTTATTATTAATAAATCCCGTATCCAAACGGTAAACGTGATAAATGTTGAATACCAATAAGTTCTTAGAAGCTTGTGGGATGGAGGGTTTACTTATTACATGTCTATACTAAATTTACAATCAAGATGCAGTAGAAATAAACAAACCAAGACACGTTAAATGCTACTAGGAGTACTCCTGAATCATAATTTACAATGTACCCATATACATTGTAAATCCTAAATCATGATTTCCAAAGTTTATACATTGTAAATTATGATTCGGGAGTGCTCCTAGTAGTATTTAACATGTCTTGGTTTGTAAATTTCTACTGCATCTTGATTGCAAATTTAGTACACTTAGGTTTTTTGATTAATAAGTTCTGTTTAACTGTCTAAGGCCCGGTTGTTCGAAAGCTAATCAACAATGATCATTATCAAATATTTAATTATTGTAACCAACTGTCAATGTCAACTTTGTTTGGGTTGCTGAAAACATAATATGAATTTACTTAATCAATTATGTTAATAATTGTTATGTTAATTGATTAACTAATCTCATAATTTTAATCAATTATGTTTTCAGCAACTAAATAAAAGTTGACATTGACAGTTTTGGTGACAGTAATTAAATATTTGATAGTGATCATTGTTGATTAGCGTTCGAACAACCGGCCCTTAATGTATTGCCAAAATTCCAAAATACGAGTTTGTTAATACATACTTATTACATGTCTAGTTAGGATTTTTGATTGAATATTTCATTCATAGGAGATTCTGACCAATAGAAAGCTACAGAAATCTAAATTAAATCGATAATTTTTGATAATTGCCCTTCGTCAAGTATATTACGTCAGATGCCCTTCGTTGCTACGAAAACATACATTCAGTGACATTAATGACAATTAATGTTTTAAAAATTATAAAAGTGATGACTTTTAACCGTGAAATATTTATAACAACTGTGTGTTTAATTATACTAATTTGTACTTACATCAATAAATTACAATAAAATTTTGGTTTTGAACAGTTTTATTCATGAAATAATCGCAACAAATTGCACTCGATCTCTAAAATTAATATAAAATTTTAGAGCTCTTGTGCAATTACTACTGATAATTTTGTTTAAGGGCATAGGCGCAAAATGTCGCCTGACAAAATGTTCAATGTGCTTTAAATGTACTTATTTTTTTCGAATCCTAAGAAAACTAATCAATATTTTTGAAAAATTTAAAGGCAGAATGAAAGACTTCATGATTACCGAGGGCCGAAAGTCCCTGAAAACTTCTATATATATGTTTATTTTAATAAGTTACAGTTATTTATAATTGCAAATATTTCATTCAAAAGAAATTTTTTATTCTGGTGGACTTGAGAGGCCCTCGGTAATAACGTAATCTTTCATTCTGCATTTAAATTTTTTAAAAATACTTATTAGTTTTCTCATGATTCCAAAAAAATGAATACATTTAAAACGCATTGAAAATTTTAACAGGCAACATTTTGCGCCTTTCCCCTTAAGTGTTTAACTGTTTTTACTTATTAAATGTCTAGTTAGGTTTTTTTATTGATAAATGTTGTTTAAGTGCTTTAACTTTGTTACCAAATACAGGTCTAGTTAAATAGGTTTTTTTGGTTGATAAATGTTGTTTAAGTGTTTTAATTTTGTTACCAAATACAAATCTATTATTACTTGTTTGTTACCAAATATAAGTCTAGTTAGGTTTTTTGATTGATAAATTATGTTTAGGCTTTTAACTTTATTACCAAATTCGAGTCTTTTTTTACTTATTACATGTCTAGTTAGGTTTTTTGATTAATAAGTTCTGTTTAAGTGTTTAACTTTATTACCAAGTTTCATAAATAAACAGTAGCGAAGCCCAAAATGCGTTTTATTACTTTACCAGAGCTGTTAGGATAGTATTAATAATAACCGGTTAATCTAATTATAAAGGCATTATTAATCACATTGACCAACTGCTAAGGTTATTATTAATACAGACCGGTTATTATTAATACAGACCGGACTTATCACATTGACCGTAACAAATATACCGAAATCAAGCAATAAAGAACTGAACCTCCGAAAAAAAAAGGATGTGTGTGTACTTTGTACGCACGTAAGAAGTTATACTTCTATTAAGTATATGATTTCAACGAAATAAATATACTTAAAAGTTTATTTGTATTTTATTTAATTAATAAACTAATTTTGATTCCAAAAATTAAAAAAAAAAAGGATAACAATCGTCCGTGTCAGGATTTGAACCCGGGACCTTCGCGTTATGTAGTCGAATGCTCTACCAATAACCCATCAGGGTTTTGTTTTTACGGCTTCTGGGACGTAATTACAAACGAGGGTGACAAATAGATCAAGTGAAGTATTAAATATAAATGTTTAAAAATACTTATTATCTTACTCCCAAGGAAGACAAATCCAAAGACACAAAAATTATAATAAATATATTTACTAAAAACACTAATATATTACACAGGCCTACAGAAAAAAAAAATTTGTTTTGGTGCCGTGAATCCTTAAGCTGATTTTTACTATATTAGGGGCGATAAAGCGAAATATGGATTTCGTTTTTTTGTATCAGCTCTAGTTTTATGGATATGGCAAAATCCGAAATTAGAGCTTTAATATATGAGATAATGAAGAATGTGCTATTCAAAGGAATGAACATTGTTAATTAAACTTATTCCTGAGTATATATTTGTTGTCCTCACTGTATTATGCCTTATTTATGCAAGAAATAATACTTTATTATCGTTACATTACTATTTTATAAGGAAATAAAACAGCTTGAAGAGTATTTTTAAACTTTTAAAATGATACATTTACCACTTGTAAACCCATTCAGCCTCCATCTAATAATGGCTCATAGCCCATGGACCATGCTTCGCCTACATAGGAAGGAAGCTTCCCCAGATAAGTATGGAAAAACTTAAAGCTGGAATCTTTGATGGACCACAGATCAGACTTCTTACAGATGATCCGGCTTTTGTGGGGTCAATGAATGAAGTAGAAAAAAAAGCTCGGCTTTCATTTGTGAATATTATGAAAAATTTTCTGGGAAATCACAAAAGTGAAAACTATGCTGAGCTGGTAAACCGTTTGCTGAATGACTTCCAATCACTTGGATGGAATATGAGCATCAAAGTCAACTATCTTCACAGCCACCTGTACCGTTTTGCTGAAAACTTAGATGACACAAGTAATGAGCAAGGTCAGAGACTTCACCAAGAGATAAAAATCATTGAGGACCGCTATCAAGGAAGACGGGGCATGGGCAGCCTATGGAAAACTCAAAGACATCTTCAAAAGCGATATACCAATTTCTTTAAAACGTTAAACATGTGACCAATGTGTGTTGCCTGTGGTGACTTATGGTGCCGAAACTTTGACATTGATAGCTACAACTTCTAAAATGCTGCAAATAGCTCAGAGGAAACTGGAAAGGTCAATGCTGAGTATATCGCTTCGTGACCGAGTTGGAAATTAAGACTTAGACTAAGAACATGAGTTACCGATGTAATTTCCCGAATTGCCACCCTGAAATGGAACTGGGCCGGGCACGTCGCCCGAATCAGTGATTGGAGGTAGACGAAGAGATTACTTGAGTGGAGGCCGAAATTAGACAAAAGAAGTAGAGGAAGACCCCCTACTCGTTGGACTGACGATCTCAAGAAAATGTCAAGAAATTGGATGCAAAGTGCTCAAAATGGAGCACAATGGACAAAAATGAGGGAGGCCTATGTCCAGCAGTGGACGCAAAGGGCTGGATGATGATAATGATGAAATGGCTTAAAATATACGTATTTTTAATTGTTTGGTTTTTATTTTAATTTAGTATATTCATATCAGCATATTCGAATTTTAATGCATAAAAGCTGGCATGATGTACGTTATCTTGAAAACTAGAGCTGATAGAGCAAAACTAAGGCCATATTCGGAATCAGCACCCCAAATATACCCAAAATCAGCTTTAAATACTTCGGCACCAAAAACACTGTAGGCCTGTGTTATTTTCAAACCTTAGTTGCGCTGATACATACAAAAATTGGATGATTTAGCAACTAACATACTGCTGGTGTGCGCATGCGCCAGGGAATGTAAAAATTCACCCTCGTGCCTAAAGAAGTATAACTTCAAAAAAACACGACAAGACGGATCTAATTCTTTTTGCATTCGATTCGTGAATGCGCCAGGAAACTTTGTGACCCCGAGCCATGATATAATATTGAAACACTGCATACAAAAAATGCATTCTTAAAGTTCATCTCAGACAATAAAAAAAATTCAGAACTCGTCAATTATCGGCGGAAATGAGTTCAATTTTATTAATTGGGGGGTTTTTGGGGTCGCTGAAAACGAATAGGATGTCGAAAGTGATCTCTGGAGTAGCTGGTGCCCAGGGTACCTACTGTTTGCCTCGTCTTGTGGGGGTTTCGACAAATTACTCGGGGGTTTTTGTGGTCGCTAACGACGAATATGATATCGGAAGTGATTTCCGGAGTACCTGGTGCCCAGGGTACCTACTGTTTACCTCGTATTGTGGAATTTTCGGCAAAAATAATTACTCGGAGGTTTTTTGTGATCGCTAACGACGAATATGACATCAGAAGTGATCTCCGGAATCAGGGTACCTACTTCTTCTGAAGTTTTCGGCAAATTCATAAAAAAATTAGCCAACAATCATTACTTGGAGGGTTTTTGGGGTCTCTGACGACGAATATGACATCGGAAGTGATCTCCGGAGTACCTGGTGCCCAGGGTACCTACTTTTTATCTCGTGACTAATGATTTTTGACTAACATTTTAAAGACTTTGCCGAGAACTCCAGAAGACGAGGTAAAGAGTAGTTACCCTGGGCATCAGGTACTCCGGAGATCATTTCCGATGTCATACTCGTCGAAAGAGACCACAAAAACCCCCCGAGTAATGAATTTTGACTAATTTTTTAATAAATTTGCCGAAAATTCCAGAAAACGAGGTAAACAGTAGGTACCCTAGGTACCAGGTACTCCGTAGATCACTTCCGATGTCATATTCATCGTCACCGACACAAAAACCCCAGAGTAATAATTTTTGACTAATGTTTTAATAATTTTTTTGCCGAAAACTCAACAAGACGAGGTAAACAGTAGGTACCCTGGGCACCAGGTACTCCGGAGATCATTTCCGATGTCATATTCGTCGTTAGCGACCCCAAAAACCTCCGAGCAATTTGCCGAAAAAACCACAAGACGAGGTAAACAGTAGGTACCTGGGCACCAGGTACTCCGGAAATCACTTTCGATGTCATATTCGTGGTTAGCGACCCCAAAAAACCCCGGGTAATGATTTTTGACTAATTTTTTAATGAATTTGCCGAAAACTCCACAAGACGAGGCAAACAGTAGGCACCCTGGGCCCCAGGTACTCCGGAAATCACTTTCGACGTCATATTCGTTTTCAGCGACCAAAAAACCCACCCGGGCAACAAAATTGAAGTCACTTCCGCCGGTAATTGACGAGTTCTGAATTTTTTTTATTGTCTGTTTGAGATGCACTTTAAGAATGCATTTTTTTGTATGCAGTTTTTCAATATTGTATCATGGCTCGGGGTCACAAAGTTTCCTGGTGCATTCACGAATCGAATGCAAAAAGAATTATTAAGATCCGTCTTGTCGTTTTTTTTTCGGAGGTAAGGCCGATTTTAGTGCTTTATTGCTTCGCATATCTAAAGATATTCCAAAAAGAAGAGGACTACGACAAGGATGTGTACTATTCCTTCTACTTTTTAATATATGTTTAGAAGAGATGTTTAAAAAGGCACTAGAAGACATTAATGGAGGAATATCAATTAACGGAACACTAGTGAATAATCTGGCATGAGAGAATACCTGATGATTAAAAAAAAAGGATAATTGTAAAGATACCCAAGAAGGGAGATCAAACGAATTGCAACAGTTGGCGAGCAATAACACTACTTTCTACAGTGAGTAAAGTCATGACAAGGATGATACTAGAAAGAATGGAAGAAACTATAGACCAGTT
Organism: Diabrotica virgifera virgifera; assembly: GCF_917563875.1. Taxonomy (NCBI): domain Eukaryota; kingdom Metazoa; phylum Arthropoda; class Insecta; order Coleoptera; family Chrysomelidae; genus Diabrotica; species Diabrotica virgifera. The sequence goes on along the minus strand of NC_065452.1, from coordinate 147,850,199 downwards.
GTTAAGACCAAACCAAGCGGGCTTCAGAAGTAATAAAGTATGCACAGATCATATTAACACATTAAGAAACATTGTAGAACAAACAATAGAATGGCAGAGCAAAATCTATATAAATTTCATTGACTTTAGACAAGTCTTTGACCGGATTAACAGAGAAAAAATGTGGGAAATATTAAAGAGATATGGAATTCCATTAAAATACATAAGAATAATTATCAAAATATTCTATGAAAACCATACCGCACAAATCATGCACAATGGGAAACTCACAGGACCAATCAACATAGACAGTGGAGTCAGACAGGGGTGTATTCTATCTCCAACCATATTTTTGATCTTAATCGACTGGGTCATAAAGAAGGCAACGAAAAATAAAACAGGAATTACATGGAATGCTTTCGGTCAGCTTGAAGATCTAGACTTTGCGGATGATATATGTCTGGTGTCCGAAAAAAGACAACATATGCAGAAAAAACAGAAAAGGTGACAGAAGAAGCAAGAAAAATAGGATTAGAGATTAACACAAGAAAAACCAAACTTATGAAGATAAATACGGAAAGAGAAATGGGTATATTCATTGAAGGAGAAGAAGTAGAAAATGTACAGAAGTTTTGCTATCTGGGAAGCATAATTGACGCTAGCGGTGGAATAGAAGAGGCCTACTTGTGGCAGGCAACTCCTGCCACAAGTTGCCTGCCAGCTCTTATAACAGAATGACCTAGTTACCTTTTGACCCACTTACAACGTGTGTGAGTCATATGTTGCCCTAGGGCCGTATCCTTAGGAATTTTATCCATCCTTTGGATTTTTCGATGTTTTCATTTATATAAGACTTTTGTCTGTTTTTTGAAAGGCTTTAACCTTTGTATTTTTTGGTTGGCTCACCATGTTCTTGTAACACTGATGATGCTCTTGTTACAGAGCGAAAACGTTTTGTTCATATGTTTGTAGCCCTTTAGGGCTTTTTAAACTAATATACCTATTACCAAGAAGAACATTTTTTATTAAATTTCAATTCTAGCATTTATAAAATACTGAAATTAAAACCCAACTATAGCCTTAGGTTTTCTTAACATTCTGTTTTTTGATTCATTCGCTTATGTTGGATAATACAAAAGTTATGTACTTTAACAACTAGCCATGTCCTTCATCAGTACAGGGTGTTATAAGTCTAACGGGTGTTAGGGACTAAATAAGTTCGACAAACTTTAGGAGGTAATTCTACATTAAAAAATAATGACAGTTTGCTTTATCATCATATATCCGCAAATGCTTCGTTTCCGAGATATGGGATGTTAAATTTTTTCTTACAAACTGATGATTTATTTATTGCTTTAAAACCGGTTTAGATATGCAAATGAAATTTGGTAGGTTTTAAGAGATGGTTATTGCGCATTTTTTGACATGCAACTAAGAATTTTATATTCAATATTGGAGCGGATGCGGGTAATTTGACCGATCATATTATTCGTATGCACGCCAATGGTGAATAAAAAATTCTTAATTGTATGTCAAAAGATGTTCAATAACTACGTTTTAAAACCCACCAAATTTCATTTGCATATCTCAACCGGTTTTAGGGCAATAAATAAATCGTCAGTTTGTAAGAAAAAATTCAACATCCTGTATGTCGGAAACGAAGCATTTGCGGACATATGTTTATAAAGCAAACGGTCATTATGTTTTCATGCAGAATTACCCCTTAAGTTTGTCGTACTTCTTTAGAAACATCCTGTACTGATAAAGAGCATGCCTAGTTGCTAAAGTACATAACTTTTGTATTATCCAACATAAGCGAATGAATCAAAAAACAGAATGTTAAGAAAACCTGAGGCTATAGTTGGGTTTTAATTCCAGTATTTTATAAATGCTGGATATAAATGCTATGTGGAACACTATAAAGAACTACTTACCATCGAAGTAGAAGATCCAAATCAACCGAACCCAAGAGCAACCAACAATACACCATTAGAGCCTCCATCAATTCAAGAAGTACGGGATGTAATAAAACACCTAAGAAATAATAAATCTCCAGGAAGTGATGGTATATCCGCGGAACTTATTAAATATGGAGGTGCTACCCTGACTAATCAAATATATAAAATAATACTAAGAGCCTGGAATGAGGAACAAATCCCGGAAGAGTGGTGTCTTTTAATCGTTTGCCCGCTACACAAAAAGGGTGATCAATTGGAATGTAGAAACTATAGGGGAATAACCCTCCTTAATACAGCTTACAAAATATTTTCGAGCATCTTATATGGTCGCCTAAGTGCATATTCAGAGGAGCTTCTTGGAGAATATCAAAGTGGTTTTAGGCCTGGTCGATCAACAACAGACCAGATCTTTGTGCTAAGACAAATACTGGAAAAACCAATGAATTCAATATCGACACATACCATCTTTTCGTAGATTTTAAATCGGCCTATGATAGTGTCCTAAGAAATAAATTGTATGAAGCCATGGATGAATTCCACATCCCTGACAAACTGATAAGATTGGTTAAGGCTACAATGCGTAAAGTCGTTTGCAAAGTCGAAATACAGGGCGAACAATCACAGGCGTTTGAAACGAATATTGGGCTGCGACAGGGAGATGCGCTGGCGTGTCTCCTCTTCAACATAGCTCTGGAAAAGGCGGTCAGAGATGCCCGAATAGACAACAGAGGAAATATTTTTAATAAATCATCCCAAATTTTGGCATATGCCGATGACGTGGACCTAGTTGCCCGCACAACACGCAAACTAGAAGAAAGGTATACCACCTTCTCAAATGCCTCAAAAAATATGGGTCTGACAGTAAACGAGGAGAAAACTAAGATGGTGGCATCAACACCCAACAATAGAGCCATAAACATCGGTCACCAATTCTCTGTTGATAACTCTACCTTTGAAGTGGTGGACAAATTCACATACTTAGGCTCCCTGATCACCAAGGAAAACGTCATGACAGAAGAAATCAAGCGAAGGATAATCCTAGCGAACAAATGCTATTTTGGACTGAGTAGACATATGAGAAGCAGAAACTTAAGCCAAAAAACAAAAATAACCATATACAAAACCCTTATACAACCAGTGTTGACATATGGATCGGAGACATGGACCATCTCCAAGGCAGATGAAAACCTTCTGCTTATATTTGAACGAAGGATCCTGATAGGCATATTCGGTGGCATCTGTGAAAATGGTATTTGGAGGAGGAGGTACAACTACGAGGTATACCACAGATATAAACATATATTTGGTGGAAAAGACGTAGTATCTCTTATAAGAATAGGACGACTAAGATATACAGGACATCTAGCAAGATCACAGCATAACAACCCTCCTAGAAGAATCCTTATGTCACAACCTGTGGGAAGTAGAAATAGGGGTAGGCCAAAACTTAGATGGAAAGATGGTGTAGATGAGGATGGGAGAAAAATAGGCGCAGCAAACTGGCAACGGTTGGCAATGGATAGGACTGACTGGCGTAATAGACTTGGGAAGGTCGAGGCTCTTTCATAGGGCTGTAGCACCATTGATGATGATGATGATTTTATAAATGCTAGAATATTCCACAGGGTGTTGCGAACTTTGAGAAAAAAACACAGTTTGATTCGTACACCCGGTATACAATGAAAATTTACCTGTTTAGCAAAAATATTATTACAGGGATATTGACAAAGAATGGAGCTATAACATATTCAAAAATCACTTAAATCGGACAACAGGTTTAGGAGATACGCGACATCAAAAATGACCCATTTTTTAGGGTGCCCGTTTTCTATGACGCGCAGTGTATTTTGAAAACATTAAATTTTCAGATAGCCAAATAGTTATTTATTCCATCGAATTCCAAGACTTTACTGCAATCATCTTTTAGCTTATATTTCTCTCTTTAAGATTCAAAAAAAAAATTAGCTGCCACTATTTGCCCCTTTGGTTTTGCGAAAATTTTTTGTACAAGCGTTCTGCGCTGAGTTTCAATATGAATCGTTAACAACGCAGAATCAACAGACCATGCCGCAACATTCAAGTAGTTGTTATGACTGTAGATCTTTAGTTATTTCAGTATGGTATTGTAAAATCGTAGATAAAAGATTGAGGTACAGTATTATTGAAAAATAAAGTAAAAATTAGTTTTGACTTTCATATGATTAATAATCGAATTTAACGTTGGAATAAAAAATTAGCGGATTGCATTCGCCATTTTGTTTTTTGAAATTTCGAGTTGGGATTCGTAATCAGCAACCTCAAAAACCCCTGGATATCAAATGTCGACGGTATTACGTATACCGGGTGTCCACTTATATTTTCCCCCATTTTAACTCCCTATAACTTCTAAACGGCTTAAGATAGAAAAATGCGGTTTTCGCTGAAATATTTTATTTTAGTAAAAGTTTTGTCTAAATGTATTGAATTTTTTATGTCACTTTCGAATACGAAAAAAAAAATGGCGGATTTTTGGAAAAAACCGTTGACTTTTTTTTAATGGAACACCCAGTATATTTTCTTGCAAATTGAAAGAAAGGTCATTCACCTATCCAGCGATATAAAGTTTTTCAAAATCGGTTGTCAAATCTCTGAGTAATTAATTTTTAAAATGAGCGGTGCAACGTGGATATTACATACCTAAATCATCATCATTCTCTTTGCCTTATCCCTATGCGGGGTCGGCTTCCCTAATTGCATTTCTCCACACAATTCTATCTTGGGTCATATCAATGTTAATCCCCTTTACCAACATGTCCTGCCTTATCGTCTCCCCCCAGGTCTTCTTTGGTCTTCCTCTCCTACTCGTTCCAGGAATCTGCACTTCAGCTATTCTTCGTATTGGGTGATTAACATCTCGACGTTGAACATGACCAAACCCTCTTAACCTATGCTCTCTCATTTTGGCATCAATTGGTGCCACACCTAGACTTCCCCTAATATACTCATTTCTGATTTTATCCTTCTTTGTCACTCCACTCATCCATCTAAGCATTCTCATTTCCGCCACATGCATTCGTTGTTCCTCTTTCTTTTTCACTGCCCAACATTCAGTTCCGTGCATCATAGCCGGTCTTATGGCTGTTTTATAGAATTTTCCCTTCAACTTCATTGGAATTTTTCTGTCACACAACACACCACTCGCTTCTTTCCACTTCATCTATCCAGCCCTAATTCTACTGCATGCATCTCCATCTATTTCTCCATTACTCTGTAATACCGATCCTAGGTACTTAAAACTATTGCTTTTCACAATCATTTCACCATCCAAAGATACCATTTTATTTGTAGTAACTCCATCTTTAAATGAACATTCCAAATACTCTGTTTTTGTCCTACTAAGTTTTAAACCTTTTTCCTCCAGAGCTTGTCTCCACTGTTCCAGTTTTTGTTCTACGTCTCTTTCACTATTTCCTATTAACACTACATCATCAGCATACATTAGGCACCATGGAATACTACCCTGTAGTTTCGATGTTATCTGGTCCAAAACTAATGAGAATAAATAAGGACTAAGCACCGAGCCTTGGTGCAATCCTACTTTCACCTGAAATTTATCAGTCTCTCCCACACCTGTCCTAACACTAGTCGTTACTCCCTCATACATATCTCTCACAATCTTTACATATTCGCCAGGGACTCCTTTCTTACTGAGAGCCCACCACAGAATCTCTCGAGGAACTCTATCATATGCTTTCTCAAGATCAATGAATACCATATGAGCGTTGGTCTCTTTATTCCTGTATTTTTCCATCAGCTGCCTTACAATGAAAATTGCATCTGTTGTTGATCTGCCCTGCATAAAGCCAAATTGATTATCGGATATTTCGGTTTCTTCACGTATCCGTCTATCAATTACTCTCTCCCATATTTTCATGGTGTGGCTAAGTAGTTTTATAGCCCTGTAGTTTGTGCATTGTTGTATGTCTCCCTTGTTTTTGTAGACAGGTACTAATATACTGCTTCTCCAGTCGTCTGGCATTTTTCCAACTTCCATAATTCTGTTAAATAGACCTGCTAGCCAACTTATTTGTGTCTCTCCCAATGCTCTCCATACTTCCCCAGGAATATCATCTGGTCCTACTGCTTTTCCTTTCTTTATTTTTTGAAGCGCTTGAGCCACTTCCTCGTTTGTTGTTCTGGTAACCATTGCTGTTACTGTCTCCGTTAACTCGACTACATACCTAAATAACATAACTAAGCAAAATGATATTATGTTATGTGATTTCCACATTGCATCTCTCTTTTTAAAAATTATTTGCTCAGTCATTTGACAACCGATTTTAAAAAAATTTATATCGCTGGATAGGTAAATTACCGTTTTTTCAAGCTACAAAAAATAAACTGGGTGTTTCAATAAAAAAAGTCAACGTTTTTTTTTTCAAAAATCCGCCATTTTTATTTAAAAGCGATATAAAAAATGGTCATTTACCTAAAAACTTGAAAAAACGGTCATTTACCTATCCAACGATATAAATTTGTTTAAAATCGGTTGTCAAATGACTGGGTAATTAATTTTTAAAATGAGAGATGCAATGTGGAAATCACATAACCATACATAACATAATATCAATTTATGTGATATCCACGTTGCACCTCTCATTTTAAAAATTAATTACTCAGTGATTTGACAACCGATTTTGAAAAACTTTATATTGCTTTATAGGTGAATGACCTTTCTTTCAATTTGCAAAAAAATATACTTGGTGTTCCATTAAAAAAAAGTCAACGTTTTTTTCAAAAATCCGCCATTTTTCTTTTCGTATTTGAAAGCGATATAAAAAATTCAATCCATTCAGACAAAACTTGTACTAAAATAAAACATTTCAGCGTAAACCGCATATTTCTATCTTGAGCCGTTTAGAAGTTATAGGCAGTTAAAATGGGGGAAAATATAAGTGGACACCCGGTAACCCGCCAATTTGTTTGTTGCAATTCAGACTTCGGATTCGTAATTAGCGACCTCAAAAACCCCTGGATGCCTAATTTCATGCAAATCAAAAAACGCTTTCATATTTTGGCCATCTTTTCGGGTTTTTGGATCACTGTGTGACGGTAGATTCCTTTATACAAACACGGATACATACCCCCACATCTTCTTTTTGAATGTTTCTCCAATACCAGCAAGCATCTTAATATAATTGTTTCTACATTCAGACTGACAATCTAAAATGTGAGGAAGAACGGCTACTACACACAGAGGTTTGTCTTCACACAATTTCTTAAATGACTTGTCATCTAAAATTTGAGTTACTTCTGGTGCTGGAATGTTCTCTTCTAACTTATCTAAAGCCCAAGTAACAATGTCACTTGATGTACGACCACCATCATAATCTGTAGGAGAATCTTTTGCACCTGGGCCAAAGAATTTGATTGTTGGATATCCTATAAACAGAATTTTTTATAATTACTAAAAAAATAAAATGCAAATGGTAAATGACAAGATAATTAGATTAATATAGAAGGCACTTATGGAATAAAATTATTTCTGTCCTTGTTTTAAAAAATTATAGAAAACGCTCAGACCAATTAATTTTTATATACAGGTGTTTCATTAATAATTGTCCATATAGTAACTGGAGAAACCTTAGCACAAAATACGAAGATTTAACCTAAAACACTTAAATAAAATGTGGTTCCTTTCTGAGTTACAGGGTGTTTTATCTAAAAATTTAAAAACTATTTTTGCTCAGCATTTTAAAACTATTCGATGTATCCTTTTCATACTTGGCAGGAAGTATAGGTACTGTACAAACTACTAAATTATGTTAAACAACCGTTTCTGGCTATTACCAGAGACATACGACGGGGAAAGTGAATGATTGACTCTTTCCAAATTCTACACTACTGGCGGAATTGCTATTTTAGTTCAATTTTTGGATTTTCCAATACTTTCTATAAAAATAATATACTCTTCATTCGTAACGATAAAGTCATTAGTTTTCGAGATCTTTGATTAATGTATTGTGTCGTTTCACTTTTAATTTCAAATATCTCGAAAACTAATCATTTTATCGTTACGAACGAAGAGCATATTATTTACATAAAAAGTAGTGGAAAATCAAAAAATTATACTAAAATAGCAATTTCGTCAGTGGCATAGTATTTGGGAGGGGTCAACCAGCCACTATCCCCTGTCGTGTGCCTCTGGTAGTAGCTAGAAACGTTTATTTATCTTAATTTAGTAGGGTGTACAGTACCTACATTTTCTGCCAAGTATGATAAGGATACGCCAAATAGTTTTAAAGTACTGGGTACAAATAATTTTTAAATTTTAATCATATGAATCATATAAATTAATCAAGATGACTGTGTCGTTTCATATTTAACTTCAAACATCTCGAAAACTAATGACTATCGTTACCAATGAAGAGTATATTATTTACGTAGAAAGTATTGGAGAATCAAAAAATGGCACTAAAATAGTAATTCCTCCAGTGGCGTAGAATTTGAGAAGGGATAACCATTCACCATCCCCTGTAGTACGTCTCTGGTAGTCGCTAGAAACGTTTGTTTATCATAATTTAGTAGAGTGTCTAGTAGTCGCACTTTCTGCCAAGTATGAAAAGGATACGTCGAATAGTTTTAAAATGCTGAGCAAAAATAGTTTTTAAATTTTTAGATAAAACACCATGTAACTCAGTAAGGAAAAACATTTTATTTAAGTGTTTCAGGTTAAATCTTCGTATTTTGTACCAAGGTTTCTCCAGTTACTATATGGACAATTATTAATGAAACACCCTGTATAAAGGCGTGCTTTTTAGATATAAATTTAAATCTATAGGGTGATTCATGCAAGCCTACCATAGTCCATAAGCTTTATTTTTAACGAAACACCCTGTATATTTTTATAAGCTACTTAACCTGATTTCAACGAACTATGCCGGGGATACTGCTTCATGTATGTAGTGGAAAAAATGCTGTATGTTTATAAATGGAGTCTCGTAAATTGACCAATAAAACAAGGAAAAGTGGTCTCACAAATTACAAAATGTTACTTTTTTTATAAATTTCATTTTACCTTGTACTCCATATAGTGATGCTCTTGCTTGATGAACAGTTGCATCCAATGCTCCAAGTTTTACCTTGCCTTTAAGTTCAGCTGCAGCTTTAGCCCAATGAGGTGCGAGGTTTTTACAGTGCCCACACCACGGAGCAAAGAATTCTACTAGCCACATATCATCAGATTTCAGTACTAGCTTTTCAAAATTGCTATCAGTCAGTTCTACTACGTGGCTATTATCAGACTAGAAGAAAAAATCATTAAATGTAAATAGTGTTAAGATTTTTAATAAATATCACCTACATCATCAGACTGTGATCCACCTCCTAAACCAAGATTTGCTTTAGCTTTTGCTTTAGCTGCCTTGAGAGCACCTTCAACGATATCTTTGGCAGTTCTACCACCATTAAAATCTTCAGGTTTACGTTTATCTGCCCCAAAAATTTTTATAGTAGGAAATCCTCTAATTCCATACTGACCTCCGATTTCTTTGTGCTGGTCTACATCTACGGCTCCAACTTTCACAATACCCTAAAATTAATTGCCATTAAAAATTTCCATTATATATTTATGTGTTTGCAGGAAAGCAACATTGAACACCTTAGCAGCATTTAGAGATATTCATAAATTTACATTTAGTGCATTCGAGTCATATTTATATGTCCCGTAGTGAACCTTTGCAACAGTGCATTACGACATAGTCAACACAGCCAACCGTTAGTGTAATAAAAGGTCTATTTGTCTCGTAATGCAGCGAACATAAGAAACTAATGCAATATTAATGAGGAGATGAGTCACACAAGGAGACACGATATCGCCTAAATTACTTACACTTGTTTTGGAGGATATTTAAAAAAACTGGAATGGGAACAAAAAGGAATTAACATTCAAAACAGTACAAGGAATTAACGTTCAAAACAAAAGGAAGAGAATCTGATTCTCAGAATCTTAATAACCGTATACTACATGATAAGTCAGAAGTCAATAAGTTATTTACTAAGTTGGAGATCAATATGGAGTCGGTAAATAAAGTAATACGTGTTGGTAAAAGGTTGGAGAATAGTGCAAAAGGGAGACCACTGAAGGTAATATGTAATAGTCCTGATATAGTGAAGACTGCTTTGAACTCTGGAAATAAGTTGCGGAACTCTAATATAAGAATAGCCAATGATCTCACAAAGATGCAACAAGATGCATATATGGCTGCCAAAAAGAATTTAGAAGAAAGAAAATCTGTGGGTGAAGAAAACTTAGTTATTAGGTATAGAAATGGGGTTCCTGTAGTGTTGAAAGTTAAACCAAAAAACTAGCTTCTCTCCCATTAATGGTATATTACCAAAATGTTGGTGACCTACATTGCAAAATGTTGGTGACCTACATTGCAAAATGTTGGATGTTATTAAAAATATTTCATGCTGTTCCTATGACATTATTATTATGGTAGAGAGCAATCTGGATGCTAGCATTGCTGATGGTGAGGTTAATTGTAAGGGTTTCAGTATCTACAGGTGTGATCGCAACCAAATGACTAGTGCAAAGCAGAGTGGTGGTGGAGTAATAATCTTTATTAATAACAGAATTCAGTCTAAGCGTATTTCGGTTGATGAAGTTCGAGTTGAACAATTATACATATTATGCCAGTGCGATAACACAGAGTTTGTGATTGGTGGTGTTTACATTCCCCCAGTCTCCACGTGAAATTTACTCGAGGCATTGTCAAACTGCTGAGAGCTTAATTTTGCAGTACTCATCTTATAGTATGTTCGTATTTGGTGATTACAACTTGCCTAATGCAGCGTGGCATAATGATGAGTATGGTGTGTTGGTGAATTGTCCTGGTGGAGATCCTGCGGTGGATGTAGCACAAGCTTTTGGTTATTTGAAATGTTTCCAAAATAACAATGTCCCTAACAATCGTAATGTATTTTTAGATTTAGTTTTTTCTAACGTTAGGGAACTGAATGTCATCAAAGCGGGAGATCCACTTGTTGATCCAAGTTTACACCATGTATAATATGAATGTTCCATAGCTCTCAACTTAAATGACACTAAAACTACAAAATTGATTTATGAAGATTTTTTTTATGATTTTAGGAACGGTAATTATTTTGAACTGAATAACTTTCTTTCATTCATTAATTGGGATGGGTGTTTGGATAATAACGTTGATGATGCAACAAGTCTCTTCTATGATATCCTTTTAACAGGGATTTCTCTCTTTATTCCTACATCTACCTTTCCTAAATGGTTCTCCTCAGACCTAAGAAAATTAACAAGGGAGAAAAGGTATGTGCACCTTCTTTATCTTAAAAACCATTCTGACACTGAGTATATGAAGTTTTCACGTCTTCCAGCTGAATGTAAACGTTTATCTGAAATATGTTTTAACAACTATATTAGAGGGATTGAGTCAGACCTAATTAATAATCCTAAATCCTTTTGGAAGTATGTTAATGACAAATTTTTTTTGGAAAAACACATTTTTTTGCAATAGGGGACACCTGGGGCCACGTAGGGAGCTAAAAATTTGGTTAGGGGTTTTTTTAGATATATACTTTCGATTGCTCTATCCCAAGTAAGAATCCAGCCAAGTGCAGATTTTACCATTTTATCCCGCTATGGCCTTTAAACTGTAGTATGTGCAGTACGATCCCTGGCTCAAGGGTGAGACACTGGTCTATGTGAAAAATCAATGTGGCTCATAATATATGAGTTGCTTGGTAGCAAATGTGTTAAGTAACTATTGTATCTTAATTATATAGGTACTTACTTTTAATGCATTGGCTGCTTTGGTATATTCTGGTACTAAATTCTTACAATGGCCACACCAAGGAGCAAAAAATTCAACAACCCACACTTCATCTCCTTTGATCACCAATTTGTCAAAATTGCTTGGTGTTAATTCAACTACACTTCCACTACTAGGGTAGAGAGCTAGAGATGATTGGAAAAAAAGACCTAAAACTATATGCAAAAGGATAAGTCTTTTATTTTATTATACATTAATACCAGTAAAACAATGTATATGAAGGCTACAAACAATAAACAAGTAGCAAAACCCGAAGATCTAATGGTTGGAACATGGTTGAAACCACAAATCAACTTTTTTCAGGAATCAGAAAAACATACATTCTATTTCAGTAATTTTATGAGGAAGTAACCTAATAATTTGTTTCACTAATGTGTAGATCAATATTTGATCTATAAAATAATGAAACAAATTATTAGGTTAATTCCTCATAGTGTAGATTAATGAAACAAATTATTAGGTTAATTCCTCATAGTGTAGATCAGTGGTGGGTAAACTTTCTTAATGGGGGCCGCAAAGTTCAGGAAATTCTATTTCCTGAGCCACTGGAAACTGTTGCTCTGAGCGTCTCGTATGCATACTAACCATGTTGATGGACCATCGGCAGGCCAGCTTAAATTCTTTTTCGGGCCATACTTTGCTCATCACTGGTGTAGATCAATATTTTATCTATAAATTAATCAAAAAAATGATTAGGTTAATTCCTCATAAAATTACTTAACCCTTTAACGGGCAGAACTATTGTTTTTGTAAAACTATACTTTTGAATAGTAAAAGTAGTTCATTATGCATCGCTAATAAGACAAAAAATGTTTAAAAAAATTTTTTCTGTGCCAGAATGGCTGGAAAGGGTGGTAGATATAGCTACCAGTGTGCATTTTGACAAACAACTAATACTTAGTGGGCAATGGTTTATATAACGACCAGTAAAAACAATTACAAAAATTAATAAAAAAAATACTTTATTTTGAAAATGTAAAAAAACTAAATACAGTAATATTTTAAATTTATTATCTAAGAAGTTTCTATCTACTATGGTAGGGTGCAAAACAGTCTTTTCATGGAGCAACGTTACAAACTTGACAAATCAAATTACTGCGCGTTTGTTTCTTTTTATATGAAGCACAAAGGGCACAGCGCCTTTAAGTTCCTTTGGTGGATAAGTGTGAACCAGCATTCAAAGTTGAGTTTGATGGTGGTCCAGATTTTTTTCTGAAAGTAAGTGCTAATAAAATTATCAGCTAGTTCACTGCGGAACTGTTATCCAGTCATAGGCTTAGCACTTGAGTTTTTTTTCAGAGTCTCCTCCTTTTTTTCTTATATAAAATATAGCTGTTTACTATTGCGGAGTCTAAAAAGTAGAGAATTTGTTGCTTGAGGTAATGTTAACAGTTGTTCATCGTCGTGGTCTTCATCAGAAAAAATGTTTTTAGGAAATAACCTAGCCAGCTTGTTGTGCTTGAAACCAAATCCATCATCTGGATCAAACTGAGGATCTTGATCGGAATTATCAAAATCTTCGTTTCCGCTAGAATTATTTGTCTTTCTTGTAAGAGTACATTGGCGCACCCTTTTCAAGTGCTGTACTGAAGTACTGGAACATTTCGGCTGGCTGTCGATACTAGTAGTTGAGGATTGTGACGGAGTTCTGGAAATTGAGCTTGTCTCAGGGAAATTGTCGTCCGCATCCTCATCGCCATCAAATTTGAAAAGATAATACTCTTCATCACTTAGATGGTCTACTATAAACTGGAGTTCAGCTTCTGTAAGCGGTCGGTTTCTAGACATCTAAAAAAACATAGGAGTAATGTACTGGAAAATCTAACCAAACCTAAATAATGTACTGGAAAAATTGTAATGACAAATAGGTCTAATAAATAATTTAAAGTCTTATAGAACCTTGTCTAGCAAATAAATATGTACTAAACTTTGCTTTAATGTATCCGTAAAAATTTTAGTATTGGGCGTAAACTACGATCTCGAGATTTTTTGGTTTAGTATGTGAAAAAATAATCTCTTATTTGGTACAATCCTTAAAATGATTAAAAATATTTTCCTGTCGCTAATGTCAAACAACAAGATTTTTACAGAAATTTGTTGCCACAATATTGTTTAATAACTGGCATAAGTTTCAAAACGAAAAAATAAAAATTGTTTGTATGCCGGGATAAATAAAAACAATGAATTTTGGGGTTACAATTCTCATAAAATATATTTATTATTGCAATAACTATGCCAGTGCTTTTAAAGAATTATCTGCTAGTTAAAAATAATGAAAAAAGTACACTTGACACTTACCTTCAATTTTTGTCAAAGTAGTTTATTCCAAATGACACTTGTGCAAAAAACAAAAATAAAATTGAACGATTTTTTACAAAGACTTTTGCAGAAAGGGGCACTGGTAGCTTATCATACCAGTTTTGTGAAAAGCACGTGGTTGCCACGCCGCATACAGGTTTTCGATATTCACATCTACCAGCAAGCATTCAGTGTATCGACTTAGCCTATAAAAATTGTTTTCACCGCAACTCTGATGACAAATCCGAGCCGTAATTTAAGCCGTAATAGCTCATGGTATAATATATAGCTACCAGAGAGCATTAAAGGGTTAAATGGAACATTTTTTCTAATTACTGGAGAAAGTTAATTTGCGGGTTACAACCTTTTACCATTTAACCGTCAATATACTTTCGAAGGAGTAAGAGAGTTCATATATGCTCAAAAATCAACCAAACTAACACAATAACTAAATAAATCAACAGACCTATATATGTAACGAGGAAAAAGCGATGAAGAAAGTTTAGGCTGTTTTAAACATAAAATCCTCGACATATCTATAAAGGTGTGAAGGAAAACGGATTATGGGGTAGATGCTATAATTTTGAGCTTTACCGCCTTTATAGTGAACCTAGTATTGGTAGGTCCATCAAAATAAACAGGCTGCGGCGACTAGGTCACTTAAAGAGAATGAACGAGATGGAGACGTCAAATCACATTTATAACCAAATAATAATAATAATATCGTATGGCATTTTTGCCGGGGAGATCCTTTCGGATAGTTCCAGCGCCAATTACATCTTTAACCCTGTTTCAAGTAACTAGTGTCGATGTACACTAGCCCAGGGCTAGTTACCAGTTATAACCAAAGACTAGGAGTGACGAAAAGAGACAGGCTCAGATAACGATTTATGACAAGGTGGAAGAAAACTTTCAAGTGTTAGTGTTAAGAGTATGAAATTGGAAAACAAAGGTTAAGAGCAGGAAGGAATGGAAGCTAATTGTAGAACAGGTCAAGACCCACCAGGCTTGTATAGCCGATGATGATCTTGATATTACCCTAACCTATATTAAACAAATAAAAGGGACTTATTTTAAGACTAATATACATACCTATGGAAAAGATATAATGAATGTTAAATAAACAGTAAAAAGACAAGTGCAGCAGAGCAAAGAGCAATCACACTATCCTTTTAAATATTCCAGGTGTTTTAGCTGAAAACATTATAAAACATAGAAAACCGGCGAAATACAACCTTGGACTATTATAAAATATATTTTGCTCTGGATTTTGCTTAAAACTTTTAATGCAAAAAAATTTTAATCAAATACATACGCAAAAAAGAGCGGTTTTGAGTTAATACTTACAAAGTATTTGTATCATTTTTAACACAGCAATTTTACATTCAAATATATTCAGTTCTTGGAGTAGAAAATTTTCAGCAGTCTTTTTTATGCACCATCCAGATTCCACATTCAATTTCCACCTACCAAAGATTCTGGATTCAGAATTCAGATAATTACAATAATTAGCAAAAACCAAATACCCCTCTCACAAAACAAATTTTGCCAAGCAACCAAATTTTCGTGGTATGATTTGATTCGTTCATTTCTGAACGTAGGCAGGTTTATGTATTGTGGGTTGTCTCTGTCTCCATTTACGGAACACGGAACACAAGTGGTTCAGTAGTTCTAAATGATTTTTATAGATGGCGCCACTGTTAGCGTGTCGCTTTCGAACTTCTGTCAAATGTTGTATTCGCAAAATTAAATTCCAACAGAGGGCGCTCAAAATTTCAAAGATGGACGACAACGCTAGGAAAACAATTCATTTTGTCATTTGAGTTCACAGTTCTAAAACGTTAAATTAAAATCATTTACACGAGTGTTTCGCCAAAGTAACTACTAAGTTTTGCAACTAAGACATCTTATAAGTTAAAGACGACTCAAAATTATGTTTAATCTGTATGCATTCATTAAAATTTGATGCTAACTACTGATTTGTTTTACCTTTTTTTTCATAAAAAAATCTGGCCTCCGATAATCACACAGCGTTCTAAAAATTATTAATCTTAGGATTTCTAATTTTGTTTTTAATTTAATTAATAGGTGCACTACAGTTTATTTTACACCGACAGATAACAATTTTTAATTAAATAAAAACTGGAAACTTGGAAACTAAGTAGGTGAATTTATTTTATAATAATTGTGTTCTGGAAATTACGAAGTGGTCGGGATATTTTTCATAACAATGTACATTCTATGTACAGAATATATACTACATTTATTTAATTTTGCAGTCGCTTAAACATTAAAAAATACTACGTTTAATACAAACGTTAAATTAACAAAATGTGTGATTTGGCATTGGTTAATTTAGGTCATTACGTAGAGTATAATAGGAATGAATACTGAGGAACACTGCAATAGTTTTTTTAAGTCGAAATTATTGTTAATTACAACATAAACTGACCGCAAATATGTACACAAGTTAATGGCAAAGTCAAATGTTTTCCTTGAGTTGATGCTTTTCAATTTCGCCACCAGGCGTCGCCCACTTTGCGGTTCCTAGCGATTATCGCTGTGTCTAGGTACACGCTAACGTGTACGCAAATAAAAAAGTTAGGTACACGCTTTTAACCGTCATCAAGTCAGTGACGTCATTATTTAGCGTGTACTATGACTGGGTTTTTTGGTACACGCTAATTTGAGCCGCGTGTATGCTATGGTATTACTTGGGTATTAAGGCCCCGTCTCACCATCAAATAATTGACAGTTAATTTGATCAAACTTGACAGTTAGTGACAGTTACGCCTGGTTTCATAATCAGTTAAAGTGGACATTAAGTTTTAGGTTGGTACCCTTGTCAATGCAATTCATATGGGTAAATGTCAACGTTAAAGTGGACTTTAGTTAAGTTGATTATGAAACCGGGCGTTAATAGAGAGTTCTTCTTCTTCTCTTCATTTGAATGGCCTTAGCTGCCAGGGCTATCCGGCCAGGATCCGTGAATATAGACTTGAATATTCAAGAGCCGTACCTGAGGTACATCTGGGCTTAAGCTCATAGCTCCTGAATCTGAAATATTAAGAGATAAAAAAAAAACTTTGTAATTGTTTATAAGTTCCATAACTAAAGTTCTACTATTAATGGTCTATATAGTTCTAGTACTACCACGCAAAACCGCACTAAGCACAAAGCACATGCATTGCAAGCAAGCATAAAGTCATAAAGTTTTTAAGCAAGCTACACACGAGTCATTGTTGATGTTAAAAACTTTTGCACTGCGATTAATGTCTTTGAGTTTAAATTTTTAAACAACACATCAGTTAATGTCGGATCACCTTCTAGTTCCCTTCTAAACAACTGGGACTCTCTTTGGAACCTAGTACATTCCAATAAAACATGTTGTAAAGTTCCTACACTGCCACATAAACACTGGTTTGAATTCACTACCTTCAATCTAAATAAATGTACAGGAACACTACAATGTCCACTTCTCATACGACACATTTGTGTGATTATACCTCTCCCCAGGTTGGGAAATTTTGTAAACCATGCCTTTTTATATGGAACTGTAACTTGTGAGCAATAAGTAATTCCTTTTGCCTGTCCTATTTGTTGGAATCGATTTTCCCAACCGATCCATAGGTTTTCTTTATATTTAATTTGAAAATCTTTAAAGGAGGCCTTTGGTTCTTCACTAATGGGCAGCTTTCTTCCAAGATTCGCAAGATGGTCAGCTCTATCATTCCCAATAATTCCAGTGTGACTTGGAATCCATGCAAATTTAATTTCTCTATGTTGTTCATCAAATTCACATAGTTTTTGTTTTAGTTGGAGAGTTTGTGAGTCTATTGCCGCCTTGTAGCTTGATCTTGTGATTTTTTCTAGAGCACTCTTAGAATCACTACAGATGAGGCACTTTGTAAAATTATTCTGTTGGATTAACTCTAATGCTTTTTTAATGGCAAATACTTCTGCTGAGCAAATTGAATTAGCGGAGGGTAATCTTGCTGTTAACTGTGTTCTCTCGTTAAGGTATATCCCAATACCTACATTACCTTGTTTATCTTTGGATCCATCTGTGAAAATAAGTTTATATTCCGACCAGTTATTGAGGTACCATTCCATAAACTTGGTTTGGTTATTTGCTTCTTTGCCCATATTGACAGTTTCATAAGCCATAGGAGAAATCTGAATATTAAGTGGAAAGGAGTGACAAGGAAATAAGGAGCTATGTGCTACCTCATGAATTTCATGTAAAGTATTCTGGAAAGCAGCCAGTATTGGTGGGAAATATTTTCTTCTCCAAAAACTAAAGTAACCCAGAAAGACATTGTGAAATTGCTCAATTGAGGCATATATTGGGTTGTCATAGGCTACTACTTTTAAAATGAATTTAGATGCTAGCCATATTCTTCTGAGATCTAACGGTGTTTCTCCACACTCTGACAAAATTATATGAACTGGAGAAGACCTCATAAATCCCCCCACCACTCTAAGAGCTCTATACTGAACCTTATCCAATTTTGCAAGTAGAGAACGTGCACAACCTCCCAGAAAAATGGATCCATAGTCAAGATGTGATCTAATGTATGCCTTATATAGAGTGAGTAAAGTTGCAGGATGTGCTCCCCACCAAGTTCGACACAAACAACGAATAATATTGACTCCACTGGAAGCCCTCAATGCCATCTTTTCAATTTGACTTCTCCAAGAAAGGGAACTATCTAGAATAACTCCCAAATGAGAAACTTCTTGTTTCCAATCTAAACGTGTGTTATTCACTGATATTAGTAAATTCGGAATATTATTCTTATTTCTATCAAAAAAAATTGCTTGACTCTTGCTAGATGACAGACACATTCCCATATCATGAAGTTTATTAGAAATACTTTCTACTGTACCATTCAATTTTTCCACAACATCCACCCAGCTGTTGCCGGAGCAATAAAGGGCAACATCGTCTGCATACTGAGTAATTAGAACATCCTCTGGCACACAAAATGAAATTATATTGATGACAATATTAAATAGTACTGGACTCAAAGGGGAACCCTGAGGAAGGCCCACATTGGTAGTTCTTGGTCCTAGCAGATTTAAGGAAATAGGATCACGAACAGACACCAAACGATTAGTCAATAAATGTTTAACCAATTCAATAAGTAACCATGGCAAATTGAGATCTCCCAAAGCGTCCAATAATTGGATGATTGACACTTTATCATATGCAGAAGAAATGTCTAACATAACAGCAGCTGCTGGTTTCCTTTTTGAGATATTCATTGAGATTTCATTGACCAGATGAATTATGTTTTCAGACACCCCTCTACCTTTACGAAAGCCAGTCTGGAAAGGCGATAGGATCATAAAATGTTCTACATACCAATCTAACCTTATTTTTATCATGTTCTCTAAAAGTTTACTAACACACGATGATAAAACGATTGGTCTCCAGCCCGAAAGACAATTTATATTTTTATTGGGTTTGGGAATTAAACACACTGTTTGTGATTTCCATTGAGTGGGAATATGCATTCCCTCCTTTAAACATAAATTGAAAAATTTTAACAGGAACTTGATTGCTGACTCTGGAAGATGTTGCAACATAGAAAATGTTATACCATCCTGGCCCGGCACAGTATCCTTTCGTTCAACCAAAACCAATGAAAGTTCGTTTAAAGTGAAGAGTTCACACTCGATAGTATTAGATTTCACTGGGTGAGACGCAATGTCCTCAAATACAGGTGGAGTCAATGAACAAAGCATTTCCTCCCCTAACGATGAATTACTAGGAGTTCTAACTGAGGCTTTAGTGAAAGCCTTATGGAAACTTCTCACTTTTCTCCACATTACTGATATTGGAGTATCAGGTGAAATTGTGGAACAAAACACAACAAATGATTTTTTCTTTTTGGATTTAAGTTCTTTTTTACAATGTGCCCTAATTTTTTTAAAATTAATGAAGTTTTCTAAAGAAGGTACCTGTTTGAACTTCTTGACTGCCTCCCTCTTTGATTTAATTAAAACTGAACACTCTTCATCCCACCAAGGTAATTGTGGTTTATGGAATCTAACACGCTTTTTCTTAGGGATGAACCTGTTTGCTGCGTCTAATATTAGGTTTTGAAAATCTGTGTAAGACTCATTAGGGATGTTGTTAATGTTAGACTCAATATATTGGTTGAATTGTTCCCAATTGGCTTTTTTCACATTAAAGATACTGCGATCTTGAAGAGGGTCATTTCCTTGGGGACTATTTCTATCCTGCCCGTAACACACTACAAAAGGAAAGTGATCACTTGCTCCTATCTCTGGAAAAACTTCCCAGAGGCAGTCCACAGCCAAACCTGGAGATGCTATAGCTACGTCAGGGACACTGTTTGAGTCAGGCGGTGAGATTCTTGTCGCCTCACCCGTATTGAGAAAACACAAGTTATCCTCCTCCAAAAGATCTGCAAGACGATTGCCGTTCGGATTGTTAGATGATGAACCCCATAAAGAATGTTGGCAATTCAAGTCACCTATGAAGAAAAACGGTTTATCACACATTTGAACCAATTCTCTAAAGATCTCCTTACGAAAACGAACATCTGGTGTCTTATACGATCCTATAATAAAAAATTTTTCAAATTTGATAATGATAGCCTGCCATTTTTCAGGCAAGTGAATATGTGAAATGTCTATCCTATCAGCTGCCAGAGACTGATGAATAAGTACAGCTATTCCACCCCATCCATCAATCCTATCATCCCTATAGCAGTAAAAATTGGGAATATGCAAGTGCTGTGAAAATTTCAGATGTGTTTCGTTTAGAAGAATGATATTAACATCATATTCGTTAAGAAACACCATTAGATCTTGCTTATTGTTAAAGAAACCATTAATATTCCAATGCAAAATATTAAATATCATAACTATATATATAATTTGTTACTATTATTATTTTTTTTTAATTTTTAATATAAAAAATAATATATTATATTATCTGTAAGAAATAAATGAAAATTCAGTCAACACTACTTTTACTAAAATTAGATGTATTATGTGACTCATCAAAACCTGCAAAATCCATATTATTATCAGAGGTTAAATCAACGTTTTTTGAAAATACACTATCCTGAGAATGTACACGATTGCTTGTTAATGAGAGTGCAAAACTTGGGCCTTGTGATCCCGTATACTTTTGTGAATCATTTAATTTGTTTAAAATCGGTAATCTAGGTAAATTTCTGCTTAGATCCTCATTTAATAGAGCTTTATGCGCCTCTTTGTCATAACTAATGTCTTTAAGAATTACTTTATTTTTCCTTTTAACTGGGACCACATGACTTTGACTCTGGAAATGGGGAGTGGAGGATGGGGATTTTTGAAGTGCTTGAGTAAATGCTCTGGGTGAGCTGGATAGTAAAGAAGGAAAATCCCTACTTCTCCTCTGAAACATTCTCGAATTCTCTGGCTTTTCCTTAATTGGGGGAAACAGCTTGGCAGCTTCAAAAAAGGTGAGATCTTGGAAGACCATTACTTCATTTATCTTTTTCTGTCTTTCGAATTCTTTGCAAATTTTATTTGTGGCAAGGTGATCAAGATCGCAGTATAGGCATTTTGGTACAGAAACTGTGCAGCTTTGTACTGTATGTTCATCGGAACATTTCGGGCATCTTGCTTTTCCCCTGCACTGTCTTTGTGAGTGCCCAAATCTTAGGCATTTGAAGCATTGCTGTACAGGAGGGATGTATGGATCTACTGTTACCAAGTTTGAATATATGATTATTTCTTTAGGGGGAGTTCTTACGTCAAAGAGTAGTTGTACAGTTCCTGTTGGAATGTATGTAACGGTCCCACTGCTATCTAAAACTCTTCTGTTAAGTCTTCTGGCCGATATAATTTTCACGTTTTTTTGTAATTTACTGTCGTTAACTATGTTTTCCATTGAAATATTTATACTTACATCTCTAATAATACCCCTTGATGTTAGCATTTTTTGAGGTATATAAGCAAGAAATCCTTTCTCAAGGATTTCTGTACTATTTAGTACCATATTTGCCTGTTTGGAGGTGTTAAAAATTACTCCAATTCTATTCATGCCTTTTCTACTAATTTCTTTAATTCCAGTCGTACCCATTGTATGAAATACTTTCCCAATATCCATAGGATGGATATTTCCTGCTTTTCCCTTGTCACTCTCTATCATAATAAGGAATGGGCCGAAGTCAGTGTCCTTGTATTCAACTTTTCTTCTACTAATATTTTCAATCCTAGATGATAAGTTATTAACTTCTGTTAACATGATCTGATCGTTTTGGAATTTATTTTTTAAAGCACAGAGTTCTTTTTCTATTAAATTGATGTTATTTTTATGTCTCGGGGCTAGCATGTGTATGGAATTTAAAAAATTTTGCGAGTTCAATGAAAGCAAAGCATAGATCCCGCCCCCTTTGTCAGGGGGGCCGGGAGAGTTAGTGTCCATCTCCTAAGCCAGCCTCTACTCTACTATACTACTGCTACTATGATTATATAAAGGCAAAACTTACAGAAAAGTCCTTAGTATTTCTAATTCACTACTAACGTATTATCCCGTTTTAACTTTTAAATTAACTACTAAATTAATGTTCAAACACTAACTAACTATATCTACAGTATAATTACTTAATTTATAACAATTTTAACGCGATGATTTAAGATTTTTCTAAAAAATAAAACTTGACGTCTATCCTTCAAGTCGAAACTTTTTTTTCCCTAATAGAGAGTTATTGCCACCGGCAAATAAAGGATCCTTTATTACAGGATACTTTAATAAAGGACAAATACAGGACGGGTCTAAAAGAGTGGTATTGCAAACGCAGTTAAGGAATCTTTTATTTTGACAAATGACATGAAATATTTTTGTAAATATAAAAATAACCTATAAAATTCCATTTGTTGATAAAAGTTAAAATAAGATAATTGAAAAGAGTAAAACGTTAAATTTAATTATTTTGTCATTTAAAGATGTTTAGACATCAACTTATATCCCATAATACTCATCGTTCAATAATATGGAAGTGCAATTGGAAATACCTACTATTTTAGGAGTTTTTAAATACTTTTGGATTATGGGTATATAAAATGGGGAATTTCTGCAGAATATATTATTAGGGAATAGTGGATATCCAGTCCTCAACTACAACTACCTATGACACAATTGCAGAACATTCAGACAGAAGTTGTGTTTTATAATCAATCACAAACCACTTCAAGAATTGTTATTGAAAGAACATTTGGTATTTTGAAGAGATTTCCCATTTTAACATATGTAATGAGATGCAAGTTACCTTTTGTTCAAAGAATAATATCAGCTTGTTCAGTTTTACATAATATTGCAGTAGATAATAGAGAAAACGTTGAAATACTGGCAAATGAGTGTGCTATTGATATTGATATAGAAGCTGTGGCAGTACATTTTCAACCAGGAGCTAATCTAATGCAACTAAATTGTGTGTGTGTTTGTTTAAAAATATTGTTCGACATTTAAAGCTAGCTTAAACTAATTTTATTTTTATTGGACTGCAGTTTGTTAATAAACTTATAAATAAATATAAATATTATATTGGTGACTGATTTTAAGTATTTTATGATCATTAGCAGGTTTTAAATAATAAATTTATAAATATATACATGCTATTGGCGTTTGATCTTTTATCGTTTAAAATATGTTCATTGTTCATTAAGATCCATTATGGCCCTCTCTTTTCACCTCTGGATAACTAGTTATCAGGAAGTTTATCTGACAAGATACTAATAGATATCTGGCAGAGAAAAACTTCCCGTTAACTAGTTATCCGGAGCTTAAAAGACAGATACTAAGGATACTGTTATATAAACTTCCCAATAATTAGTTATCTGGAAATGAAAAGACCTCTAATATCTAATCTGTCAAATAAACTTCCCCATAGACAAAAATATAATAGAAGAATTAAGCTTTATGGTGGTTTTTTATGAATTTTTTTGGCAGTGTTTAAATAAACAAACACTGATGGCATGAAATGGATCACGAATCACGAATAAGGAGGTTCTAGGAGGAATGAAGAAAGAATTGGAGATTGTGTTTACCATTAAACGCATAAAACTGCAGTATCTGGGACACATATGAGAAATCAGTACCGTTACTCCCTGCTGCAGTACATATTGCAAGGTACAGTCAAAGGTAAGGGAAGACCCAGTAGACGGAGAATATCAATGGAACTGTTTCGAATTGCAGCTAGCAAGGTTATGATTGCTAATATGATTTCCAACATTCGAAACGGATAGGAACCAAAAGAAGAAGATGGCATGAAAATGAAAGTGTATTAATACTTTTGATTAAAAACTTTATAGATTCTAATCTGTAAAAGACTAAATTTTCAAAAATAAATAAGTACTTAAAGCTTTGTTTTATTTTGTTAACCTAACCTGTTATATATCTGTTGAATTGAACTCTATTTTGAATCTAGAATTTTAACAAATCCTAACCTTCTTTAAAATGTATTGAAATTACCTCATATCTATAATAAATATTTATTTCTATACAAAAATGTAAAATATATTGAGTTTAAATGAGTTAATGATAATCTATGTCTGATCATTGTAATTAATAACACTTTTTATTTACATAGTATTCCTTTTTACAAATTTTTGTAATCACTCAAGCTTCAATAAAATGTTCTTTTTTATATTGCTTTGGGTCAAAACATCAATAATCTATATCTGAGAATATTACTTAGAGTTCTTTTTAATAAATAAAACCCAACATACAACTTTAATGATGAAAGTTAATCAAATATCAATCCCACAAAATTATCAATCAAAAATAAAGGACAAGATAAATTCAAAATACAAGTGAAGTTAGACTTTTCTTCACATTTTTGACACGTTATGTCAAAATAAAGGAACTTTTATTAAAAGAAGGGTGTCCTCGAATTTTCCTTAAATACAGGCGGCCTGTATTTTATTAAAGGACAAAAATAAAGGACGCAATACTGCGCATGCTTATATGTCAAAATAAAGGATCTTTTATTACAGGCCGACTAAAAAGACGTTGGCAATAACTCTCTAGTATGTATAGTTTGTGTCACTAGTCAAGTTTGACTGTCAAGTTTGATCAAATTAACTGTCAATTATTTGATGGTGAGACGGGGCCTTTAAGTATCTGTAATATATATGTAAGTATGGCGTGAGTATGGCGAGTGTCAGAGTTTGGTTAGAATTTTTCTAATCGCGTTATGTTTACAGTTTAATATTGATTTGTAAAGAGTTTCCTTATTTTTACTTGTTTAGTGTTTTTTTTTAATTAAGTATGGAGTGTGGACAATTATTTAGTTCTTTTAATGAGTTTAACAGCATTCTAAAACAGTATGAAAAAGATAAGAGACAAAAATTCGTGATTAAGGGTAGCAGAAGTAATAAGACAACATATACGGGGCGATTGATTAGTGTGATAAAGCTCAGTAGATCCGCTATAGTAATAAATAGCAATAAAAGTTAATAACACAAATTTTAGCAAACTTTGAGCTTCATATTACAAAATTACTCAAATTAGTTAGAATGTTACAGGGCGTTCGATAATATAGTGGCAGACCAAACTTATGTTTTTTAAATGGAAATGGAACATCCTATATTTTATTTTATGTTCGAAATCTTCTTAACTTCCATATCACAAAAATATAAAGGTTTATTATGTTATACAGGGTATTTACAAAGTTATAACCAATTTTCTATGAAAATCATAACAAGTTCAACTCCCTGTATAAATAAAAATAAACACCACAGCAAAAATAAACACAATATAAACTGGTATAATTACTTACGTATAAAAATTATTTTAGCAGTATTTTGTATATAATATCATGTTAACTAATATTTATTTTGCTAACCTGAATATATAGTTTTATATACAGTCGTTTTATTAAAATTAAGTTTGAAACATCTGAATAGTTTTGCTTCCCTTCATCCCCTTCCCTTAATAAAAATATTTTCTATCAAACAAACAACAAACACTAAGGCCCGGTACTTTATGTCTCGATTAACAGCCGGTTAGTTAACCGGGACCTCTTTAGGGTCTCTTGCGTTGTAATAAATGCAATTATAATTAATATTATCCTTATTTATAATTATATTTAAGAATACTTGTAATTGCCTTTATTACGACGCAAGAGACCCTAAAGAGGTTCCGATTAAACCCCAGTTAGCTAACCGGCTGTTAATCGAGACATAAAGTACCGGGCCTACACATATCAAAATAGCGTGCACCAAAATATAAAGTCACTGCGCACGCTAAATAATGACGTCACTGGCTTGATGAAGTTTAATTCGCGTGTACCTAACTTTTTTATTTGCGTACACGTTAGCGTGTACCTAGACACAGCGTTTATTTACACACACTTACTACAAAATATAATTTATAAAATATATGTATTGTTACGACAGTTCCGTAAGATGGTCAAAACGCATGACATCGCATGCACTAACTTAATGGACTCGGACTCGACTAAACTACTTACTAATCTACTTGAATAAATATTTGTTGTTCAGACAAGAAGTTTAGTTATACTTAATTACCGCCTACTCGCTACTCGACTAAAATACTAGCGATACTAGCATAGCGTGAACTAGGAAGTGTAGTTTTAAACGGCTATTCTATCAAGTAGACTAGTTCGGTTAAAAATCATGCCAGTGTACTCGACCGCTAAAAAAACAAGACTTTAAAGAGAGTTATGAAATCAAATAACTAAAGTCTACTTTTTCGAACCACTATGAAATCACTGGTATTTGAAGTAGGTAAGTCTTCTGATGAATTTAAAAATCGTCCAAAAATCTTATTCTCCCAGGACAGGGGCGGATCCAGAAAATCGATTAGGGGGGGCACATAGGGTACAAACTCAAGGAGTCTGGAATATACTCCAATAAAATATATTCTATCTAGTGTATTTTTGATCCGCCTGGGGGGAGCACGTGCCCCTGTGCCCCACCCCTGGATCCGCTACTGGCCCAGGGCCAGTTTTTTTTATATTTTTGATACTCTTAAACGGAATCTTGTATCGATTGTTACTTAAATCATATAATTAACGTATTTTTAAATTATCTGTGTGAGACCACAGTGTGGTGAGACAGGTGAGACCCGGCAAAAGCAATTTTGAATCAAGTGCCGCCATTTTCATGTCGACTGACACCGAGTATGGCCGATTTGATTTGTGACGTAAATTCAAAATTAGAAGAAACCATTTTATAAAAACGCCTCAGCTATCAAAAATATTCATTGGGAATAGAATAGAATAGCAAAGGTAAGAATATTTTACTTTATAAATGTATTACATGTAAATAATGATAAAGAAAAATCTGGAATCAAACTTTCTTTTTGAATCTCGTTCTGTGATTCGAATTCAAACCACAAAACTTAACAGTCGATTTTTAATGTTATGATCTTGAATCAAAGTATATTATAAACTATATTATTTCATTATAACTTACAGTTAATACGTTTACCATAATAATAATTAAATATAAATGTGCTCGGCATATTACATTTTTTAAATTATTTCCGTTAGCATATTTCTTCCACAGAACACGACATTTTTAAAATTGACATATGAATGAAGTCAAAGTCAGTTGGTGAGAGTGATAGTCTATTTGGCGTCACTCTCGTTTGAGTTTAAATACAAATTAAAAAGTTTTTCGTTTTCAGTTTGTTGGCGTAAAAGTTTAAAAAGTTTTCAGATTGTACGTGTGTATCCTCTTATGTTTAAAACAGTTATTAAATAGGTATATAATTCAGTGAAAAATGGTTTAAGTTCATTGTGTATTTGGATATAGTTACAAGAATTTTTTTACCTACTGTAAGTATATTTTTTACTTTGAAAGTAAGAAGTTACGGAAAGAAAGTAGAAATTATGTTCACAACATTTATTCCCATCATCTAATGAACATTGCAGCTGTTGTTGGTCTGAATTACTTAAACCAAAGTGATATTCAGATCTTTCCTGAGGGGTTTTTCAATCAATTACTTTATTCCATTTTTTCATAGTGTGACTAGTCTTAGTAATACTATTTCGTTTTACTAGTTTCAAGGCCCTGTAGTTTTTGCATTATTGAACACATTCTTTGTTTATTTTTTAGTCACTAATATACCAAAAATTTAATTCTACAAAAACTAGTTCTGATATAAGGTAATTTGAAGATAGTTAATGAGTTTAGCTTATATATAGATTTAATTTAAATAAGCAGAACCTTTACTCATTATAGACCAGGTGTTAATTTGATTTTGCTTCATCAGTGAACTTAATACCTATTTCCAATTCAACTTTAAAATGGTTAGCAAAATGTTTTGCCACTGGCAACAGGGACAAATTTTCTGCTGTAATTTTGCCCCCACAAGATAGTGATCTTAGTCAGAGTTTGCCCCGCAATATGTTCTGACATTAGTTATGTTTGTTGCCCATCTTTTTAAGAGATTAGGATATGGTTAATTTGATTAGTTTCGTTGTTTCCTGGTATTTTCCATGTTCCTTTATGGATATCTTTTCTCTGGAAGTTAGTACTGACAACTACATAATTATTTACTGATGCGATTTGTGCAACCCTAAGTCCATTTTGGCTGATTTCACTCACTGGCAGAGAAAACGGGCACCCCAAAAAATGGGTCATTTTTAATGTCTTGTATTTCCTAAACCTGATGTCCGATTTAAGTAATTTTTTTAATATGTTATAGCCTTATTCTTTATCAATATCGCTGTAATAATATTGTTGCTAGACAGGTACATTGTCATTTTATACAGGGTGTACGAATCAAACTGTGTTTTTTTCTCAAACTTTGGAACACCCTGTGGAATGTTCTAGCTTTTATAAAATACTAAAATTAAAACCCAACTATAGCCACAGATTTTCTTAACATTCTGTTTTTTTATTCATTCGCTTATGTTGGATAATAAAAAAGTTAGGCACTTTAACAACTACCCCTGTTTTTCGTCAATACAGGGTGTTTTTCAATAAGTACGGCCAGCTTTAAGGGGTAATTCAAATTCAAATTCAAATTCAAAATATCTTTTATTAAAAAAATTGTAAACAACACACTTACAGCAAATTGTCACAATTGAATAATAAGTGTCTAATATACATACAAAATTACAATTACAAATACTACGAGTTAAAAGTTAAAATGTGTGATTTAAAAACTCATACACAGAATATGGTTCTAAATCCAATAAAATGCTTTTTATTTCAGTTCTAAATATATTAAAATTCTGTTGCAATTTAATTCTAACAGGCAATTTGTTAAAAAATTTTATACACGAATATGTAGGTCCTCTCTCTGTTGCGACTAGCCTATGTATAGGAAAATTGAGCCCTACATACCTAGTGGGTATGCTGTGTTTTGGCTCAGAATGTGTAAACCTATCCCTATTCTTGAACAGGAACAGTAAACACTCATATATATAAAGCCCTGCCACAGTTAATAATCTTAACTCCTTAAATTTTCCCCTACACGTCCTTCGAGCTTTTATCTTGAGCATTGTTCTTATTGCTCTCTTCTGAGCAATGAATACTCTATCAACATCAGTTCCTCCGCCCCAGAAAATAATACCATATCTGAGCACTGAGTAGATGTTTGCAAAATAAACTGTCTTAAGGTGTTGTAAATTCAAATACTTAGACATTACTCGTAATGAATAACATGCCATGTTGATTCTCTTGCGAACAACACACAGATGCTCTGACCAATTTAGATGTTGATCTATGTAAATACCCAAGAATTTTGTATTTGTTGATAATACAACAGTTTGATCATCCAAATGATCCAAATTCTGCATGATAAAATAATGACAGTTTGCTTTATAAACTTATGCCCGCAAATACTTCGTTTCTGAGATAGGGGGTGTTGAAATTGTTCTTACAAACTGACGATAATCTATTGAAATTCTTTATTGAAATAGAAATCCTACTAACAATATTTAAATATGAATTTGCTTAATTATATGTAACATACAATATACAATACATGCAATATTATACAACACATACAAATTTATTAAAAATTATTTTTTTTATCTAGGTAAAATATATGTCTTCAGTAATTTTTTAAAAATTTGAACTGTCAGTGCATTCTTAACACTGGGGGGAAGATGGTTAAATTCATTCATACATTTGTAAAACAGGGATGTCATTGTGCTATGTTTATTAGTTTTTTGAATATCAAAATCTTCAATATTTCTCATGGTATATGAATGAACTTGACCCCTCAATGTAACATATTCATTAAAATATGCAGGCAGCATTCCTTTTTTTAATTTAAAAATGAAAACCATAGTAAGGTAGTATAGCTTTTGTTGAACTGAAAACCAACCTAAAGTAGAGTACATACTCAATTGGCGTGTAGCGATTGCATCGAAGAATTGTTCTCATACCTCTGTTATACAAAATTTGCAATGATTGAATTGATCCTTTATCACCTAAATATAAAGCACTTGAACAGTAGTCAAAATGGGGCTGAATTATACTTCTAAATACAGTGATCCTTGAAAATAATGATAGATCTTTGCTAATTCTATTAAAGAAAAATAATTTTTTAGATATTTTCTTGCAAATATATTGAAAATGAGGTTTCAGAGAGAGAGTGTGTTATCCAGTATAAATCCAAGATATTTAATTTCATTGACCCATTTGATGCATTCATTATTAACTTTTAGTTTCAAATTTTCCATACTTATATTATTTAATTTATATCGGCTAGAGACTATCATTGACTTTGTTTTACTCCCATTACGTTTTAACTTGTTAGCATCCAAAAATATCTCAATTCTTTTTAATAAACACTGCATCCTTCTAACAACCTCCACAATATCATCACCACTGCATACAATTAATGTGTCATCTGCAAAAAGACTAATAAATTCCAGACCCTCAACATAATTTACATCATTGATGAAAATAATAAATAATACGATAAATAATACGATAATAAAAACGATTTATTTATTGCTCTAAAACGGTTTGTGATATGCAAATGAAATTTGGTAGATTTTAAGAGCTAGTTATTGCGCATTTTTTGGCATACAATTAAGAATTTTATATTCACCATTGGCGTGCATACGGGATATATCTAAAATATTTATACCTGTATGCACGCCAATGGTGAATATAAAATTCTTAATTGTATGCCAAAAGATGCGCAATAACTACCTCTTAAAATCTACCAAATTTCATTTGCATATCACAAACCGTTTTAGAGAAATAAATAAATCGTCAGTTTGTAAGAACAATTTCAACACCCCCTATCTCAGAAACGAAGCATTTGCGGGCATACGTTTATAAAGCAAACTGTCATTATTTTATCATGCAGAATTACCCCTTAAAGTTTGCCGTACTTATTTAAAAACATCCTGTATTAACGAAAAACAGGGGTAGTTGTTAAAGTGCTTAACTTTTTTATTATCCAACATAAGCGAATGAATCAAAAAACAGAATGTTAAGAAAACCTGAGGCTATAGTTTGGTTATAATTTCAGTATTTTATAAAAGCTAGAACATTCCACAGGGTGTTCCAAAGTTTGAGAAAAAAACACAGTTTGATTCGTACACCCTGTATACAATGACAATGTACCTGTCTAGCAACAATATTATTACAGCGATATTGATAAAGAATAAGGCTATAACATATTAAAAAAATTACTTAAATCGGATATTAGGTTTAGGAAATACAAGACATTAAAAATGACCCATTTTTTGGGGTGCCCGTTTTCTCTGCCGATGAGTGTATATTTACAAAAGAATCTTTTTTCCCCAGCTTAGCATTAAAATCGCCCAATGTTATAACAGCATCGTGTCTTTGGATTTTATCACGTACTTCCTAGTTCTTACTTTCATACTTCCTAGAAAGATTCTATAGAATTTTTTCACCTTTCAACCTCCTCTTCATCAGCCTCTTCTGTTGGGGCTAGCGTTACCAGGTGTCCCGATTTGTGCGGGACGTCCTGATTTTCAGGGGTCTAGGGACGCATACTGATTTGTACCTGATCGGCACACTAAATGTCCCGATTTTCACCCACGAAAACCAATTTCAGGAGGACTTGCAGTGAATTTTATAACTATGTTATAAAAACAAGGCACTCAAAGCACTACAAAAATGTAATTTTAATAAAAAATAAATAATTTACCTAATCTACGATTTTTTCTTGTAATTGAAGTAAATGAATTTTTTGTTCAGTAAATGAACAGGAAATATGGCTATACCGTATAATTTTCAGGATCAACTCCGAATTGCATGACAAATTGGAAGGTTTGTGCCGTTGGTTGCTTTTACTCGGGGGGTGACTGTCAACCCTAGTTGGGGGTGAAAAACCGCGCATTTAAAATAAGTCCGGAGATGAATAAATTGACTAATTTTCTAAGTAATTTTAGTTCTATAGAATTTTAACTTAGTTAATACTTTTCGACTTATTTACGATTGAAAATGTTTATTTTTCGACAAAAAAAGGTGATTTTCACAAATAACTCAAAAAGTATGTATTTGATCGAAAAAAATATTCTTAGCAAAAATGTAGCATAATATAAAAAAATGAAAAAAATTGTGAACTCGTAAAGTCTATAGACCAGGGGTGGGCAAAAGCCGGCCTGCGGGCCAGATCCAGCTTGTTGAAAAATTCTTCTTCATGAAATTTCTTTGTCTAAATGCTTTAAAATGATACTTATAGCATTTGTGTCAAATTTTTTGGATAGTGCAGGGAAATAACTCCAACAAAAAGATTGGCGGGTACACAGCGTTCGTTCACAGCATAGTCTTCCGGCCCGGGAGACATTTTGAAAATGTCGTTTTGGCCCACGCTTAAAAGTATTTGCCCACCCCTGCTATAGACCCATCAAAAGCAAAGTTGTAGCTTATGAAAAATACTTTCTTATTCGTCAAATTCCAAATCAAATATTTCAACGTGAAATAAACAAGAAATGAAGCACTTTTCGGGAAAAAACAATTAAAACTTTTTTAATAAAGCTTTATTTTTATGTTTTAAAAAAGTTTCTAGCATCAAAACTAAGTGAGTTGAGTTATGCTCAAGATCAAATTGACTCCTTTTTTTTGGTAAAAAATCGTGAAAATCTCCCCCTACTTAGCACCCCAAATGAAATTAATCGTTACCGCTTTACAAACAATTTACTTTACTTTTGTATTTTTTACATGATTGAAAGGGCCTGAACGAGTCACTAATCGCGAGTGTATGCAAAATATGAACAGCCATATTTTAATCAATTTTTGTCTTACAGAAAAACAAAATGGTATATCATATTTATAAGAGCAAAACCTACCTACTTTTTACTCCCTGAGATTTTTAGTTTCCCTAATACTTTTTAAGTTATTTTGAAGAAAGGGCATTTTCCAATATTTTAGAAATTTTTTTTTTTACTATAAAACTAATTTTTTTCAAAACTAAGCACTCCCAACCGGTATACCTTACAGATCGTATAAACAATACACATATAAAGTAAATGGTAAAGAGGTAACAATTAATTTTATTTACGGTGCTAAATAGGGGGAGATTTTCACGATTTTTTTTTACCAAAAAAAGGGGCCAACTTTATTTTGAGCGTAACTCGTTTAGTTTTAATGCTAGAGACTTTCATATAAAACAAAATTAAAGATTTTTTTAAACACTTTAAAAAATTTTAATAGGTTTTGCCCGAAAATTGCTTAATTTTTTGTTATTTCAAGTTGAAAAATTCAATTTGGAATTTGACAAATATGAACATATTTTTGATGAACTACAACTTTGCTTTTACTGGTTTTATACTTTCTGAACATACAATTTTTTTGCTTTTTTAAAAGCTACATTTTGCTAAGAATATTTTTTTCGATAAAATTAATCGAAATGTATTGACTTAGTTTAAAAATTATACAGTAGAACCCCGCAAATCAGAACTAATTGGGGGGGGGGGCAGCCTGTTCGGATTCACTGGGGAACAATTTGAAACTCAATTTCTGTTGAGTTAGATTTTTTAGCTGTTTTCTATAGAATTAGGCATGCTGGTTTTAAAACTGTGTGTAGTTTTCTTCTATCACGTCACATTCATTTTCTATGTGGGTGGGGGGAATGACTGTCCAATAACTGCAACTGGTCTAGACTTGCCTGTTCCTGTTCAGTTACGTCTGTTATACTCAGTTATACTGCAGTAAAATGTTGTGTGTCGGTTAGCAGTATTTAGTATTTTTTTACTAAAGTGTATACAGTGCCGGATTAACCATTAGGCGGACTAGGCGGCCGCCTAGGGCCCGGGCACTTGGTGGGGCCCGCATCTCGCTCAAATGCATTAATTATTATTATTGAATTATTTAAGCAGTAGTTTAAAAAAAATGTAAAATGTTAAATAAATCAAATAGGGCTAACTGAGACAAAAAAAAGATAATGGTTAATTTATGATTTCCAATCAAACTGACTTATTGTGTCAAATGGAGGATCGTAAACAGATAGATGCCATATACACGGATTTTTCGAAAGCGTTTGATCGTGTTGATCACCAGATACTCTTGGAAAAGCTGGTGTCTGTGGGTTTTGATGTTAACTTTGTCGAGTGGATTAAGAACTCCTCATCGGGGCGTACTCAACGAGTGAAGATTGGTAGCTTTTTATCTGACATTATTACAGTAAGCTCCGGAGTTGCTCAGGGTGGCCATACTTCTCCGCTTCTTTTTATCATCTTTGTTAATGATATAAATAATTGCTTTTTGAATAGTAAGTGCTTAATGCTAGCTGATGATCTGAAATTCTGGAGACCTGTGGATGGTTTGTTGGACCAGGCGTTGTTGCAGGAGGATCTTGATAGACTGCAGGAGTGGTGTGTTCGAAACAAACTTTTCTTGAATGCCAGGAAATGCTGTTTTATAAGCTTCTTTCGGAAAGTCAATAGAATTGAATCAGGTTACATCATTAATAATCAGCCACTTGAATATGTATCTTCCGTTAGGGATTTGGGTGTTGTTTTGGATGAGAAGCTTTCTTTTGTGGAGCATATAAATGCTGTATCTGTGAAGGCATCTAAACTTTTGGGATTTGTTACAAGAAATTGCAAATTCTTCTCTATTGAATCTACTAGGCTTGTTTACTGTAGCTTAGTAAGGTCCCTCTTGGAGTGCAGTTCTGTGGTTTGGTCACCCTATTTCCAGACTCATATTGATACTATCGAGAGAATACAACATAGATTCTTGAGATCATGTGCGTACTATACACAAACTATCATTGTCAGTCACGATTATTCTTTTCTTGAACAACAGTTGTCCCTACCTCCACTTAAGGTACGCCGTGACATAGCAGGTGCTGTTTTCATTTTTAGGATCATAAATGGACTTATAGATTCTCCCAATCTTTTTAAGTCAGATTAATTTTAATGTTCCTTATCAAGCTCTCCGTTACCATAATATGTTTAAAATACCTTTCCATAGAACATTGTATGGCGTTCACAACCCACTTGATAGGTATATGGGATTGTTAAATAATTACGAACTTATTCATTTATTTTTTATTTTACGGATACACCATTTTTACAAAAATACGACGTCAACCTTTACAAAGCATAGGTTCAATAGGTTGCATTAAAAAAACAAACCAAAATTAAAATTAAACAAAATTCAATTAAAGTAGTAGCTTAAGTTATTATTAAGTTATATAATGCTCAAAATCTCTCAACTGATTTCTTAAATGTTGCTATAGATATTCCAAATAACTCTAAACTATTGCTGTGCTCATTGGCAGTTCGTAAAATTCTTGTAATGGGTTCATTTTGACCATAATTTGTAGTGTGGAATGGAATGTTGAAAATCTCAGTGTTACGAGTTCTTCTAGTATTAACATTAAAACTTATTAAACTTAGTAACTCTGGATCTTGAACATATCCATTTATAATCTTAAAAAGGAAACATAAATCCGCTTGACACCTTCTATGATGTAGTGGTGAGATATTTAGTATTGACAGTATATCATCATATGTGTATTGTTCTCTAATAAAACCAATCTTGTAAGCACATACCCTCAAGAATTTATTCTGAACTCTCTCGATACTGTAGATGTCACTATTATATGAAGGAGACCAAATGAGAGAACCATACTCCAAAACTGATCGAACTAAACTAAAGTATAACATTTTTAAAGTTTGTACTGAAAACTGATTACAGTTTCTTAGAATGAATCCCAACATTTTTAAAGCTTTAGCTGAAGTTTCGTTAATGTGATATTTAAAAGTTAATTTAGAATCAAAATTTATTCCTAAATCCTTAATATTATGACGTGCCTCTAATGGTACATTATTTATACAATAATCATAATTTACAAACTCTCTTGATCTTCCAAAAGTAATTTTAAAACATTTTTTTATATTTAAGTATAGCATGTTTACCTCACACCAACTAGCTAAGCTTTTAATGTCATTCTGTAACAAAGAGGCGTCAACTAGGTTATTTACTATTCGAAATATTTTAAGGTCATCAGCAAACATTAGAAAATTACTACTTTTAATCACTGAGGATATATCATTAACAAATATATTAAATAATAGAGGCCCAATATGAGACCCCCGAGGAACTCCTGAGGTTACAGATACTCGTTGAGATAAAAAGTTTCCATATTTAACATACTGACATCTACCAGATATATAACTACCTATCCACTCAATTATTTTACCTCCAAATCCATAGCCTTTTAATTTAGCAATAAGCAGATCATGGTTAACTCTATCGAAGGCTTTAGAGAAGTCTGTGTAGATAGCGTCAACCTGACCCTTCTGTTCAACTGAATTAGCAATGAAATTAGTATACAATATTAAGTTTGTGCATGTAGACTTACCTTTAGAAAAGCCATGTTGTCTAACATCAATTATATCTTTACAATTCCATGTCAAAAAGTTATTTACAAGGCACTCAAAAAGTTTGGGTAATACAGATTGGTTACAAACCGCTCGATAATTTTCAACATCATTTTTATTACCAGACTTAAAAATTGGTGTTAAATAACTAGTTTTCCAAAAATCAGGAAAGATGCCAGTACTCAATGAGGAATTAAATAAGTAGCAGATAGGTTTTACGAGAGTAAAAATGCAATGCTTGAGAACATAAGCTGGCAAACAATCTGGTCCAAGCGATAATTTCCAAGGCATCTTTAAAACACTATCAATTATGTCTGAGAGCCCAATACTATAATTATTCACATTTACACTCTGCTGATAGTTAAAAATTGGGATCTGATTAACTTTAGAATTAGAATATGTAGTTGAGAAAAACTTACCAAATAAATTAACTACGTCTTGAGCATTATCACCTGTACTATCACCGTAGGACATATTAGATGGCAGATTAAAAACTTTTACGTTTATTATTGATATACTTCCAAAAATGTCGAGGATTAGATAGAATCCCATTCTCAATATTATTTAAATAGTTAGTATAACATTGAGAGGAGACTTGTTTACATTCATCTCTTAACTGAGAAAATCTTAAATAATCATCCCTTCTACAAATAATTTATACTGCTTATGTATTTTCTTTTTTAAATATATCAACTTCCTTAATTTACCATTAAACCAAATCGGAAACGAACTTGTTTTAAATTTTTTGATCGGAACAAATAAGTCAAAACCTGTATACATAAAATCATAAAATACTGCTAAGCTGTAATTCACATCATCTGATAAAAGTAAGTCCCAATTAATACTTGCAAAGTAATCATTTAATCCGACATAATTTGCATTTTTAAAATCATAATAAAATTCCTCGTAGTTCAGTTGATAATGCTTTTCAAAACCAGTTAATTCTACAACTATAGGCGAATGATGGATACTATTATCAAATAGCGAATCAAGTGGAATAACTACATCAACATTGTTTAAATTTGTGAATACTAAATCTAGAAAGACATTACGACTGTTAGGTAAAGTGTTTATTTGAAACATGTTAAAATAACCAAAAGAATTGGCCAAATACACAGCAGGAGAGTCATCAGGACATTCAACATTTAATCCAAAGTTGTCATTACTCCAGGAAGCATTTGGTAAATTATAATCACCACACAGTACCAAGTTTCCACACTTCTCCATAACATATTCAACTGAACTGCAATGTAACATGTATACATTTAGGACGGATGCAGGAGGGATATAAACTCCACCCATAACTATGCACTTATTATTAATTTTCAGTGATACAAAAATTTGTTCTACTTCGCAATCAGGGATTATCACTTTCTGCGCACTTATGTCATTTTTAACAGCAATCAACACACCTCCACCCCTAGTTTTTCCTGTAGCAGCAGGATTGCGATCATTTCTAAACACATTATAACCAATAAGTCCTAATTCTGTATCGCTATAATCACAAGTAACTTGATTTATTTAATATAACTCTAAATCAATTAAAAAGATCTCTTGCTCTTTGATGTTATTCTTATACTCTTAAGTGTTATGTTTGTATGTTGTATATTTTTTTGTAGTCAATATTTATGTTATATATTAATTTTCGTGACATGAAATTTTTCAGTGTTTTTATACTTTTCTAATTCTCTATTTTTTAGATTAATTAAGTCATATTTAACACATTGAATTTATTATTACCTTTTGGAAATGTATTAATATTTAACTGTAATTTTTCTGTTAATGGGGTTATCCCGTATAATAAATAAATAAATAAATAAATAAATAAACTCAGTTTTTTGCTTTGTCTTCTGTCAAATATCAGGAAAATACAACCGACTTCAAGACAAATTAATCAGTTATGTTATCTTTACAAAGGCATTTTTATATTCCATGTTCTAATCAGTCCCTCAATTCGGTACTTAATCAATTTTGCAAGCAAATTTTGCTTAGAAGCTGGTAATTATTTTGGTATGGTACGTTTTTTTTTTCAATTTCTACCCACTGATGGGCCTTATATAGTCCATTCAGTCACGGGTAAAATATTTCAAAACCTCCGGATTTTAAAGAACTTTTGGATTTGAAAGAAGAGCTTGGATTGACATGAAATTTGGCATACGCATAGCGAACATGTTAAAGAAAAAAGTGATATTGTGCTGATGTGTGTTTTTGCTCTAAGGTTGAGACCACTGCTTCTCGGCGGTGAAAAAATATAGCGTCAGAATACGTCCGGAAGTGGATAAACTGACTAATTCTAAGCAACTTTTGTTGAATATACTTAGTTTTTCATCAAGGCAATACATTTTGAGTTATTTGCAAGTGAATATGTTCATTTTTCAACAACAAAAAACACGTTTTTAGACGGTTTTGCGCAAATAACTCAAAAATAATTATTTTATCGAAAAAATATTCTTAACAAAAATATAGCTTTTAAAAAATTGAAAAATTGGTGTATATGTGCAGTCTGTAGATCCAGTAGAAGCAGAGTTGTAGCTTATGAAAAGTAGGTTCTTATTCGTCAAATTCCAAATCGAATATTTCAACGTGAAATAATCAAAAAATGATGCACTTTTCATGGAAAACTCATCATAACTTTTTTAAATGTTTAAAAAAAGCATTATTCTTGTTTTTTTTTTAAGTTTCTAGCATAAAAAGTAAGCAAGATACGCTCAGAATAAAAGTAATCCCTTTTTTGGGTAAAAAACTGGCGAAAATAACCCCCTAATTAGAATCCCAAATGAAATTAATCCTTACCGCTTCACAATCTACTTTACTTATGTATTGTTTATATGATCTGTAAGTTTTGTTGGTATAAAGGGCTGCAGTAGAAAGGCCTTGAAAAAGTCACTAATCACGAGTGTATGCAATTTCTTTTTATTTAGCTTAATACCTCGACAACTAATGGCCATTGGCATGGTACAGTGGATTTTTCTAATCAGATACCTAGTGTAATGTGTAGTGTGTTTTGAGTAGATGTCTTGTTACTTAGCAAAGTCGACGTCATTGTTTTTGCAAAGAGACGCTAATTGTATCCGTACTTCTGCGGTCCCTCCGGTAAGTACCGATCCCACAAGGATAGAAACTATTTTCATTTATTAATTTTTAATAAATGAAAAATTATCTACCCAGTGTATGCAAATTTTGAACAGTCATATCTTAACCAATTTTGATCTTCCAAAAAAGCAAAAAAATTAAATATTCAGAAAAGCAAAACCTACATTTTTTTACTCTTTAAGATTTTTGGTATCACTAATAATTTTAAAGAGTTATTTTAAAAAAAAAGACATTTTTTTCAAATAATTTGTTTTACTTTAAATCCCAGTATTTTGAAATATAAGCACTGTGAACCAGTGAAACTTACAGATCATATAAATAATATACAATAATGTATACAATAATGTATAAGTATAAACTAGGGGGTGATTTTCAAGATTTTTTTGCCAAAAAAAGGAATCAACATTATTTTGAGCTTTACTTGCTTAATTCTGATACTAGGAACTTGTTTAAACAAAACAAAAATAAAGCTTTTTTTAACACTTTAAAAGAGTTGTGATGAGTTTTCACCGAAAATTTTTTGGTTATTTATGTTGAAATATTTGATTTGGAATTTGTCGAATAAGAATCTACTTTTCATTAGCTCCAGCTCTGCTTATACTGGGTCTACATACTTCATAAATACACCATTTGTTTACTTTTATATACGCTATATTTTTCCTAAGAATATTTTTTCGATAAAATACTTAATTTTGGAGTTATTTGCGAAAAACATCTAAAAACGTGTTTTTTTTTTGTTGAATAATAAACGTATTCACTCGCAAATACCTCACGAAGTATTGAATTAGTAAAAAAACTCTAGAATAAAAGTTACTTAGAATTAATCAGTTTATCCATGTCCGCACTTATTTTGAATGTATGTTTTTTCACCCCCGAAGGGGTTGCATTCATACCCAGGGCAAAATCACATATCGGCACAATATCCCTTATTTTCTTTGACTATTATTGAGAAGTTGTTGCGAAATGTCGGTTAAAAGACTTGTATACTAGATGGTCAGCTAGATTTGATGCCGTTAAAGCAGTACAAATGTTATATAGGAAAAGGAAAATGAATAAGTATTAAATAGCTCTTTTAACCATTGTGGTACCAAATTTTAGAACGTTTTAGTGCTGCTAGTAAACATTAAAAGATCCGACTAAATTTATCAGATACAGTTATTTTAGCAATGTACCTAATAGAAGTAACAAAAGAAAAATCATCTTTTTTACATTGTTGTAATTTATTTTTAGAGTAACTACTTCCAAAACAACATAAATATCTATCTGTAAATTTGTTTTAAGTAAATGGTCGCTATAAAGGGGCCTACTTCTTATGGCCGCCTAGGGCCCCATAATGCCTTAAACCGTCACTGAGTATATAGAACTACTTGGTGTGTTTGAACTGAAACGTTTCCTTATGGCTACCTCTGCTCCTACAGTCCTACACGTCATAAGTGCGAAAACAGCCCCCATTCGTTTTGTTATATATGTGGCAGTTTTACCATTGTCAGACAAGCATATTTTGCCTATTTTAACGTGAAATTTGGTGATCAAAATAAAGCATGGGCACCTCATAAAGTGAGACATGGCCACTCAATGGGCACCTCAGTTTAAAAAGTTGATGTGATAGACAATATCTGAGGTTATTCTCAGATTCAGATGCCAAAAATTAGTGAAAAGCAAGTGTCAGATCTAACTCAACAAAAAATGTGTTATCCGAAAGTCAGCCTAATTAATAATCAAAGCTTTCGTTTTCGTTGATTTTGAGTCGCAAAAGGTTCTCGCAAGAGTGTGGACAATATTTTTGGACTCAAGTTAACTGCAAGAGAACCAAAGTAAGTTTATATTTAACCTTTATTTTATAAACACTACATAATATAAAGTACCTACGTATTCATTTTTAAGAAATTTTAAATATCAAAGTGCTATTAATCCTAAATTGTTCAATTTACTGGATTTATTCTGTATAATAAACATGTTTTTAAGTTTTTGTCTTGAATTTTTTATTTTTTTTTCACTTGCCGTTGGTTCAGACTTGCCGAACATTCGGATTAGCGGGGTTCTACTGTATAGAACAAAAGTTTTTTAGAGTTAGTCAGTTGATCCATTTTGGAACTTACTTAAAACGCGCGTTTTTTTACCCCTGAGAAGGGGTAACTGTAACTGTCACCCCTCAAGTAAAAGCAACCAAAGTTCAACTTTGAAGTAGACAGTAAGTAGAACCTAAAACTAAATTTTCATGCAATTCGGAGTTGACTCTGAAAATTATACTCCAAAACGGTCATTTACTGGGCTATTGTTGTTTATTTGTCCCAATCTACAACCCTAACTCCCGATTTGTTTTTGCTTGTGTATTGATTAAAAACAAATCGGACCTGGCAACACTAGTCGGGGCATATACATTAACCATTGTCACGTTATGCAATTTACCCTGAGTCTTATGGTTGATATTAGTGCAAATGCGATAATGGCTTTTCACAGTTGTTGGTTACTATAAACACTACTCCTCTTGGTTGAATCCTACATGTTGGTTAGTTTTAAGCTAATAAATGTAAAAGTTTTATGTGTATTTCAATTTTATATTTATTTAGGAAATAAAATGGACTCCACCAGTAAATCAAAATTACCAAAAAAATCCAAGATTCCTTTGCAAGAGGTCCAACAGAACATCAATAAACCTGTAAAAATTCCTTCATCTACTCCGAGAACTGCTGGACGTTTGCAAAGTAGGAATATCTCTGCGAATGTTGCCACATCAAGCACATCTACAACAAGTGCAGCTTCTAATAGATATGTCTCTGGAAGACTAACAAGAAGATCGAAATCCATGGTGGACTTGAAAGTTAACCCTGCATCCAGAAGAGTTTTACCTGAATCTTCAACAAAATCAACTTTTAAAGAACCAGGACCTTCGAAATCTACTTATAAAAGAGCAGCTACAACTAAATTAGAAACCATTTCAGAACCTAAAGAGCCAAAACAACCGAAAATTGCTGCATGGGATTTCAAAGGCAAATATAAAGAATTACAAGAAAAGCATAAAAAGCTTCAAGAAAACCTTTCTTCACTGAAAGAACAATGTAAAGGTAATGGTATATCAATTCTCTTATTCTATTTATTTACTCCATATGTATAGTGATATCGAGGGGTTCGAGCGAAAACCTGATAAATACCAAAATTATGAAATCCGGTATTTTTATTTCTGCTGTAGTAAAACCGTGTCTCCTACCACTGGTAAATGTTATTATTTGATATTAACATTTTTAAGCACAATAACTAATAAAAACCAAACATGGTAAAAACCGTTAACTCATTTTTTTTAAATAACACCAACCCGATATATAACTTTACTGATAAAAATACTTTGTTGTAAACATATTTATAATATGAGAATTCGGTAGAATCATTTGTCTTCATTTTCTTGTGTTAAGTTACTAATTTTATTAGAAATATTTTTAAGTTAAAAACTGATAATTAATTTTATCGGAGATGAAGATTACAAAATTGTTCATTTTGACAAAATATATTTATGTGAAAATTCGATAAAGAATTTTAGACTATGATAGTTTATTAAATTTCAGCACACTTTTTTCCTCCGAAAACCCAGTAAAAGACGGCGTAAATTGACAATTGAATCTTACGAAAACAAAAAAAGCGTTTAGAATGGGGCCCATATTTATAATGAAAAACAAACTCAGAGCTTCCAAGGTACCACAGCAAATCAATTGTAGTAAATTTAAATTTAAGTGTACTGAAAAGTTATCAGACTATTGAAACTCTGTAGAAATTACTGTTGTCTAGTAGTAGTAGTCTAGTCTAGAAAAATTTTTATTTTGTACAATATAACTGTCAAACTAATTAGGACTAGAGTTGTCCCTAAAACTTCCCAAAGAAAGGAACGAACATTTAGTAAGAAATGTTTCTTTCCACCAGCTTACCATGAATGAATTCCAGTGTGTCAAAAGTTTTTTCAAAAACGCTGTGTATATTCTCAGATGATACAATAAATGCTGTCGCTAACTGTGATTCTACTGGATGATATTCTAAAGAAGACAATAGCGGAAAACGGTAAC
Source organism: Diabrotica virgifera virgifera (assembly GCF_917563875.1). Classification (NCBI taxonomy): domain Eukaryota; kingdom Metazoa; phylum Arthropoda; class Insecta; order Coleoptera; family Chrysomelidae; genus Diabrotica; species Diabrotica virgifera. Next base: position 147,806,139 of record NC_065452.1, on the reverse strand, counting down.
CAGTTAATAAAAATATCAGAAGATATTGGTTTGAATTAAAAAAAAACTCGTACTCTACGCCCTAAACGGCTAAAACAAATTTCATTCCAAAAAGCAACCATAGACTTTCCAACTCCGGGCAATTTACCAAAGTTATATAAAAGTATCTTTCCAATAAGTGAAGCAAAGAAAACGGATTTGATAAAGATGTGCCAAGAAAATATTTTCCAGAAGAGGTGCATGCTTGAATAACAAATTTACAAACCGGTAATTATATCGTAGATCGAATTCCAGACATAATGATGTGAGAATAATCGAAAGAAGACACATTTTACCTTTTAATTTTCTAAAAAGAATGTAGATTAGCAGTGGCGGCTCGTGACCTCAGTATGCGGGTAGGCTACACATATAACGTTTAACAATATTAACCTCGCTTTAAATTTTTAATTATCTATAAATCTACACTTACCGGCAGAAAAAACCGCCACCCCAAAAAATGGGCCATTTTTAATGTCTTGTATTTCCTAAACCTCATGTCCGATTTAAGTAATTCTTTTAATATGTTATAGCCTTATTCTTTAACAATATCCCTGTAATAATATTGTTGCTAGACAGGTACATTGTCATTGTATACAGGGTGTACGAATCAAACTGTGTTTTTTATCTCAAACTTTGGAACACCCTGTGGAATGTTCTAGCTTTTATAAAATACTGAAATTAAAACCCAACTATAGCCTCAGGTTTTCTTAACATTACGTTTTTTGTTTCATTCGCTTATGTTGGATAATAAAAAAGTTAGACACTTTAACAACTACCCCTGCTTTTCGTCAATACAGGGTGTTTTTAAATAAGTACGGCAAACTTTAAGGGGTAATTCTGCATGATAAAATAATGACAGTTCGCTTTATAAACGTATGCTCGCAAATGCTTTGTTTCCGAGATAGGGGGTGTTGAAATTGTTCTTACAAACTGACGATTTATTTATTGCTCTAAAACGGTTTGTGATATGCAAATAAAATTTGGTAGATTTTAAGAGGTAGTTATTGCGCATTTTTTGGCATATAATTAAGAATTTTAAATTCACCATTGACGTGCATACGGGATATATCTTAAAATGTTTATACCCGTATGCACGCCAATGGTGAATATAAAATTCTTAATTGTATGCCAAAAAATGCGCAATAACTATCTCTTAAAATCTACCAAATTTCATTTGCATATCACAAACCGTTTTAGAGCAATAAATAAGTCGTCAGTTTGTAAGAACAATTTCAACACCCCCTATCTCGGAAACGAAGCATTTACGGGCATACGTTTATAAAGCAAACTGTCATTATTTTATCATGCAGAATTACCCCTTAAAGTTTGCCGTACTTATTTAAAAACACCCTGTATTGACGAAAATCAGGGGTAGTTGTTAAAGTGCCTAACTTTTTTATTATTCAACATAAACGAATGAAACAAAAAACATAATGTTAAGAAAACCTGAGGCTATAGTTGGGTTTTAATTTTAGTATTTCATAAAAGCTAGAACATTCCACAGGGTGTTCCAAAGTTTGAGAAAAAAACACAGTTTGACTCGTACACCCTGTATACAATGACAATGTACCTTTCTATCAACAATATTATTACAGGGATATTGCAAATGAATAAGGCTATAACATATTAAAAGAATTACTTAAATCGGACATCAGGTTTAGGAAATACAAGACATTAAAAATGACCCATTTTTTGGGGGTGGCGGTTTTTTCTGCCGGTAAGTGTATATAATATAACACAGTTCGTCAGTTTAACTTTAAATTATCCAAATTGTATTGAAACACAATAAAAATATAATCGACCACTGATAAATTTTATTCGACAAATAACTATTCACAGATTTATTTCTCGTTGGTGAATTATTACTAAATTAATATAAAATTAAAATGCCCTTCAATAGACCGATCTCAAATTTACCTGTTTATTATTCACTTTTCATAAACAAATTTAAATTGTCCTACCTATTTTTATTAAATACTTATCCTACTAATAACAGCCAAAATAAAAAAACAATTTAAAGCAGCTTCACAACACACAAGAGAAACAACTGATACAATTTTGTAGGCTAGTTCGGCTAAAAGATTCTGTGCCTATCCGCCTGCTTTAAAAATTCGTAGAGTCGACCCTCCCGCTAAGGACAAGTTCGCGTAAAGAGAGAGAGATTCGGACGATTCGGTGTTGTCGTCGTTCTATTTCAGGCTACTTTTCCAAGTGCCTGACCTAGGAAGAATATAGAATCTTATGCACTACTACTGATACTACAAGGGGCGTACAATAATTATTATAACTTCGGAGAAAATTTTTTGGATATTTTTATAATAATTTGGATAATTTTTGCTTTTTTATTGTAGGTATTGTGTCAAAATTTATAAATTACAATTTTGAAATAAGTAATTTATATTAATAATTTATATTATTGCACTACATTTGAAGAGGGTAGGCGGCGCCTACCTTGCCTACCCCGACGGGCCGCCCCTGTAGATTAGTTTATTTTTGTTGGAATAATATACAATTAACTTTTATTTTATAATTAAAAACATTTAAAATAAAAACCAATAAAGTCAAATGTTATACTCATTCAACGAGGTAAAACCCGATAAATATCACGTTTTATTTTTTTTTGGAAATACGTTTTTATAAATTAAACTTAAAATAAATTATTCTAACTAAATATTAAATTCTCCGCCATTTGGCTATAACAAATATTTGATAAAACTTCCTATGACGATTTTAAATCTTCTTCAAACTTCCTAAAATCTTTAATCGAGATTATCTCTAAACAATGGTTTTGTTAGTTATCGGGTTTTCGCTCGAACCCCTCGATATTCTCCTTTTCTATTTGGGTTGTTACACTTTATCCTGTTACGTGCATGTTGCCTCTGCATTCGCACTCCTATTTCTATCCCAATTTATTTTATGCTACCTTCTTCTGTTGCTACTTTAGCTTGAGATCCATCTATAGTTTTTGTTAATCTGATTAGCTTTGCTGGTATATCTTGATTTTTCATTTCAATAAATAATTTATTTCTTCTAATACAGTCAAAGACTTGTCTGAAGTCGACGAAAAGGGTGTGGAGTTCTATGTTGTGTTCATGGTATTTCCCGATTGTTTGGGTAATTATGTTGATTGCATCTGTAGTAGATCTGCCTTCTCTGAACCCTTGCTGATAGTCCCCAATTTTTTCTCTGTGAATTGAGTGACTTTTGGTCTTATGAGGGCTGTGAGAATCTTGTATATTGTACTCAGTAGAGATATTCCTCTTCTCCTTTCTCAACTTCTCTGTTTACTTCTCCTTTCTTAAATATTGGTATCATTCTGCCTTCTTTCAATCCTCAGGTATTTCTTCTGCTTCCCATATTCTAACTATTAGGTTATAGATGCATGTTAATATTTTTTCTCCTCCGTTTTTTATTACTTTGTTGGGAAATTTATCTGTGCCAGGTGTATTTTTCTGTTTCATTTTTTAATGATGACCTTATGGCTTTCTTTGCATTTATGTAGTTCTGTAAAGTGTGTTTCCCATTATCCATTATTAATTTTATCCATTGGTTTGCCTTTCCTTTGTTTAGCATTTAGGTATCCAAATAGTTTAGCGCTGTCGTTACTATTCTCTTCCTTTAACAACTCTTCCATCCACAGGTTTGTATTTAACCGAACACCAATGTAAAATCTATATGATTTCCAAACATTTGTCTTTTGGCACCAAATATTATAGTTGAGCACCAAAATTTTAATATCAAATTATTTATTTTTAAGCGTTAAAGTATTGGGTTGTGAAGGACACGACAAATATTACTTGAACAGCAAAATAACCAAAAATCGGCATCAAAATATATATTTAAGCCCATTAAACAACGTAGGCATACAAAATTATACATTCAAGTATTAAAAATAAAAACATCAGTAGTTCTACGCTGCCTCGAAAGTAACACCAATAAACCAACAAGAACTAACCAATGTAAAACTAAAAATCTGTTCTAACCTATATTGATACAAAATATCACAGAAAAACCATCATAATTATATTAATGAACTGTAAGAGCTACTTTGGCCCGTGTCAGTCGCCCCTGCTTTCCTTTCATTACTAAAGGAAAGTTTTTGCTTCAGAAGGTGGTATAGCGTATTTAAGGGGTCATATACGTTTTTCGAGCTTAAAAAGTAGTCTAAATGTAATGATAAATTGTACAAAAACTATTGGGCTAATTGATTTCATTTTTTTTTTAATTTTAGAGGTGGACTCTTAAGGAGCATAAAACATGTGTTAAAACTTAAAAATAATTAAAAACATGGCGGCTGCCTCCAATGATGTAGAACGTGTTTTTTTTTTCAGGTCAAACGGTGGGCATGATTCAGCTTGTAATATTTATCTGAAACAAAAATTGTTTAATTTTTATAATTTTTTAGAGTCATAGTTCTCGTGTGACGAGAGGAATTTAAGAAGAAAAAAAATTACGGAAATGGTCGAAATTTAAAAAAAAAGTCGTAATTTTCACCAAAAAAATTGTCTTTTTTTTATTGCTATTCGAAAATGGTTAACTTTAATCAAAAAAGCTCTCTTCACACGATAGTGAATCTAATTTAGAATATGTATGCCAAAAATTACGTTAATCGGACGAACGGTTAAGCAGTTATCATGCCCACCGTTTGACCTGACCAAAAAAACACGTTCTACGCCACTGGACGCAGCCGCCATGTTTTTAATTATTTTTTAACTTTTAACATATGTTTTATGCTCCACCTTTAAAATTTAAAAAAAAAATGAAATCAATTAGCCCAATAGTTTTCGTACAATTTATCATTACATTTAGACTACTTTTTAAGCTCGAGAAACGTATATGACCCCTTAAGCCAAATGGTCATTCCAAGAACATGTTCGCACATATATTCCTTGATGAACATTGGACAATAAATTAGAAGTACCTTGCACCCAGTCATCTTTTTTCTTCGGTAAAGACACTTTACATTCACTAAAACACTGTATCATGTAATCATCAAATTTGGTCCATGACTAAAATGAGTTTTGTCTTCATATTCATGTTTTTGGGCACCCTCTTAGGTATTTTAGCCCTTTCTTCTTCAGCCTTTGTTCGTCCACTGCTGGACATAGGCCTCTTCCATTTGCTTCTATCGATTTCTACTCTTGGTAATTCTCATCCACTGCTTGCCCGCGACTTGTTTGATATCATCTGCCCACCTCTTCTGCGGTCTGCCTACTCATCGCCTGTTCTCTCTTGGTCTCCAGTTTGTTAGTCTCTGTGTCCATTTTTCGGGATTATCTCGGGCAACATGTCCGACCCATTGCCACTTGAGCCTTGCTATACGTTCTGTGACATCAGTAATCTTTGTTCTTTCACGAATGTCGATATTTCGAATTCTGTCTCTCAAACTAATCCCTAGCATGGCCCTCTCCATCGCTCTTTGGGTTGTACTGAGCTGCTCTAAGGTTTTCTTTGTAAAGGCCATGGTCTCTCATCCATATGTAGTTACATTCAAGATACATTTGTCATAAACTCTATGTTTTAGACACATTGGTATATCTTTATCCTTCAAGATAAAGCTTAACTTGCCGAAAGTTACCCAAGACAATTGTATGCATCTTTTTATTTCGGCTATTTGGTTTTCTTTGCCGATTTTAATGGTATGTCCAAGATTATAATATAGTGATCTACATTTTCAAGACTGACGTTGTCAATAAAAAGATTAGCTTGTACATTACTCATTATTTTTGTTTTTTGAAGATTCATTTTGAGATCTATTTTATTTGATTGCTGGTTTAATTCCTTCATCATTTGCTCCAGTTCCTTGATATCTGTACTGAATAATACTATGTCGTCCGCAAACCTCAAATGACTCAAACATACACCATCAATGTTTAGACCTTTTTCGCCCCAGTCGAGCTGTTTGAATACATTTTCCAATGCTAAGGTAAAAAGTTTTGGTGAAATAGTATCACTTTGTCTAATACCTTTACCAACGCGTATTTTTTCGGTTTTTTCGTCTTCATTGATTTTGATGTGGAATGTGGCCTGTTCATAAATGTTTTTAATGAGTGTAGTGTACCGTGAGTCTATTCGAGCATCCCTTAAGGCTGACAAAAAGGATCAGGTTTCAATACTGTCGAAAGCCTTGCGAAAGTCAATAAATGCCATATGTAAAGGTACATTATACAGGGTGTCCCGAAAAGATTGGTCATAAATTATACCACAGATTCTGGGGTCAAAAATAGGTTGATTGAACCTCACTTACCTATATACAATAGTGCACACAAAAAAAGTTACAGCCCATTGAAGTTACAAAATAAAAATCGATTTTTTTTCATATATCGAAAACTCTCAGAGATTTTTTATTGAAAATGGACATGTGGACATGTGGCATATTTATGGCAGCAACATCTTTAAAAAAAATTAAAGTGAAATTTGTGCACCCCATAAAAATTTTATGGGGGTTTTGTTCCCTTAAACCCCCCAAACTTTTGTGTACGTTCCAATTAAATCATTATTGTGGCACCATTGGTTAAACACAATATTTTTAAAACTTTTTTGCCTCTTAGTGCTTTTTCGATAAGCCAGTGTTTATCGAGATATTTTGAATATTTGTCGAATCCACCACATATTTGTAGGTATATGGTTAAGTACGATTATAGCGACCTGTTAATAATCTGAAAATTTATTTATAATTTACATTTTTAGGTATATGTATTTTGAAAAAGAAGCTACATCTCAATAAAAGGTGACTTATCAAAAAAAGACTAAGAGGCAAAAAAGTTTTAAAAACACTGTGTTTAACTAATGGTACCACAATAATATTTTAATTGGAACATACACAAACATTTGGGGGGTTTAAAAGAACAAAATTCTCATAAAACTTTTATGTAAATATATTAAAAAAGAAGCCGCATCTCCATAAAAACTTGCTTATCGAAAAAATACTAAGAGGCAAAAAAAGTTTTAAAAACGTTATGGTACCACAATAATGAATTAATTGGAACGTACACAAAAGTTTGGGGGGGTTCAAGGGAACAAAACCCCCATAAAATTTTTATGGGGTGGACAAATTTGACTATAATCTTGTTTTAAGATGTTCCTACCATAAGAATGATACATGTCCATTTTCAATAAAAAATCTCTAGAAGTATTCGATATATTGAAAAAAATCGATTTTCATTTTATAACTTCAAAAGGCTGTAACTTTTTTTATGAGCACATTTGTACTAAGGTAAGTTAGGTTCAATTGAACTATTTTTGACCCCAGAATGTGTGGTATAATTTATGACCAATCTTTTCGGGACACCCTGTATTCTGTGGTTTTTTCTACCAGTGTTCTGATTTTAGTCCACTGGTAGGCATTTGTCCATTGTTTTAAAGTCAGAGTTGGCTGCTTTGAAACCATGTAGTTTCGCAGTTTATATTTACTTGACCAATCAGTTACCTTTTCAGAAGCAATAACTAAAAAACGAGAAAGAAGACAGCGTTCTCAAAGTGTGTTACTGTGTTTAATAACCCTATTAAAAGATTCTAAGATTCTAATCCATTGTTAGTGGCTCTTCTGTTGCATTCTAGGAGCTGGCTTGTTGTGTGTACATGTTGATAATTCGTTCTTATTTTTTGGTGGTCAGTATTATTGAGCACCAAATATTTTTGGTTGCCAAATATTATTTTTGAGACATTTTAAAATTTGGTAGGTAATGTTGGGGCTCAATAATTACTTTGGTGCTCTTTGGCTGTTTTGTAGCGCCAAAAAATACTTTTTTTATGTATATTTTTTGCTAAATTCAGCTTTTTTCTTTGTTTTTTTAGCTGCTGAAGAGATTAGAAAAAATTTTGATGAAATAATTGCCAATAAAGATACGGAAAATTGTGATTTACGAACAGAAATAAAAACTGTAAAAACTGATTGTGCAACACTAAGAACATTAAATACTGAAATTACAACCAAGTGCAATAAATTACAAGAAGAAAATAACAGATTAATAGATGAATTAAGAAGTAGTAATATTGAATGTATTGATTTAAAAACTACAAACGAGAAGTTACGTAAAGATTATTTGCAAAGTGAGATAGCGAGGAGACAACTTCAAAACACCGTACAAGATTTAAAAGGTATGCTTTTTAAACGCTTTTCTTTACTTCAATAGTTTGCATCAAATCTTTAGACGTTAATTTAACTGACTTTTCTTCAATGCAAATGAATGAAAATTTGCAGACATATGCATTCGCGGGAACAATACACGAATAGTCAATAAAAAAAATTATGTTTATTAATTGTTTAAATAAAAAAAAAACGATTTTAATGGAAAATGGTTAAATTCTCTTGTTTTTTACAATGTAGAAACTTGGAAACTTTTACGGATTGTAGCTAATGATATGAACTATACATAGTTTCACTTTTTACGTTAATTGTTTACGTTATGCTTCATAAATAAACAATAAAGTTTCAAATTTTGAACGCTCATATACACTCACCGGCACAAAATTCCGCCACCCAAAATTTTTGATTAAGTTTGACAATCTATAACTTTATTATTTGTACTTCGATTTTCAAGATTTTTACATCATTTTGTAGGTACATGTATTGATGTTTTTTGTTATTATTCCGGAACATAAATTTTTAGCTTAGATGGCATTATACGGGGTGAATGGAAGCGTTGTATTTGAAGCTAGGACAAATAATCCCCGGACAAATAATCCCGGACAAAAAATCCCCACAAATTATCCCCGGACAAAAAATCCCCACAAATAATCCCCGGACAAATAATCCCCGGACAAAAAATCCCCACAAAAAATCCCCACAAATTTTTTTGGACAAAATATCCCCACAAATAATCCCGGACAAACAATTCCCAGGAAAATTTTTTGCTACCGAATAGTTCTCTAAAAGTATAGCAATCGCCATGAAACCAGTTTTCGGCATGAAAATAATGATTAGCGATTAAAATTAAGCATACATTGTAATTTCGATTACCAAATGTCGAATTCCAATTGTGAGTTTTTTAAAAATCGTGGAAGATATGGGGAATAAGCTAAGGCATTGGGAATCATGTTGTACTTATTGTCTATTCGTGATGATAACTGCTGGTCCAAAAAACGATAATCTTGATTGTAATGCAAAAAATTCTGTTCCTTTTTGTAAGTTTAACGTCAAAAATATTTAGTCATCCTCATCATCAATGGCGTTATAACTTTTCCACCTTTTTCTAGGCCGCCAGACTGCATCTTTCCACCTTTTTCTAGGCTGCCAGACTGCATCTTTCCACCTTTTTCTAGGCAGCCCTACAGATCTTCTCCCATCTGGCATCTCTCCGAACAGCCATGTCTGGTTTGATTTATGGATAAATTTTTAAAGTTTTTTTATGGATGCACACAGATCCTTAATTACGTTTTCTGAAAACCTGATATCGAATAGTAATGCCCATAAATTTGTTCCCAAAACCAACAAAAAAGTCAAAATAATCGAAAAGCTTTGAATAACTTTCATGGCGATGCGTGGAGCGGATTTTTACATTAGTATAATCAAGATTATTGTTTTCAGTATAGTTGTCAGTTATTATCATGAATAGACAATGTTCTGAACAGAGTTACTCAAAGCAGAGTGATCAAAAGATTTAAGCCAATTACAACATCATTTCCACATCCTTAGCTTATTTCCCATATCTTCCACCATTCACGGCAAAACTTTTAGAGAACTATTCAAAGCAAACATTTCTTAGGGATTTTCTGTCCGGGATTATTTGTGGGGATATTTTGTCCAAAAAAATTTGTGGGGATTTTTTGTCCGGGGACTATTTGTGGTGATTATTTGTGGGGATTTTTTGTCCGGGGATAATTTGTGGGGATTTTTTGTCCGGGATTATTTGTCCGGACCCCTTGTATTTTCTCCTAACTTTAAAAAATTCTGTGGAAAAATTGGAGGCCTGATTTTGTTTCATACTCCTTTTGTATTATCCTGGAGGTATCACTAAGGTTTTGTTTTTTGAATTATCCGAATATCTCTTTTCTTGTAAGACATGTAAATAAAAAAACTGCTTTGAAGGTTTTTTTAATTAAAAATATCAAACGCACTAAAATTAATAAAACAAAACAAAGTTAACAACAAAACAAAATAATTCAATAGCGTGTATATCCACCTCTTTCAGCAACGACTGCTCGCAATATGTTTGTCATCGAATAAAGATGTGTTATCCTTGCCTGGGGAATAGCCTGATATTACCATCTACCAGGGTCATAACTGTACCAAACTTAAAGATAGGAGAAAATACAACGCTTCCATTCATCCCTGTATAATGCCGTGCAAGCAAAATTTTTGTGTTACCGGAATAATACCACACGATATCAATGCATGTACCTACAAACTGGTGCAAGAATCTTGAAAATCGGAGCACAAATAATAAAGTTATAAATTGTCAAACTTAATCAAAAATTTTGGGTGGCGGAATTTTGTGCCGGTGAGTGTATTTGTTTATATATAAATCGGCGTTTATTTGGACGTTAATTTGACTGCCTTTTCTTCAATGCAAATGACTGAAAATTTGCAGACATATGCATTTGCGGGAACAATACACGAATAGTCAATAAAAAAATTTTTGTTTATTACTTGTTTAAATAAAAAACGATTTTAACGGAAAATGTTTAAATTCTCTTGGTTTTTACAATGAAGAAACTTGAAACTTTTACAGATTGTAGCTAATTATATGAACTATACATAATTTCACTTTTTACGTTAATTGTTTACGTTATGCTTCATAAATAAACAGTAAAGTTTCAGATTTTTTGCCGATTCCGACTACTTTTCATGTTTGTAGATCATATGTTTTATACATATTTTAATAAACATGACGATATATTTTAATGTTTGAAAAGTTTAAGACCGTTAAAGAAAAGCGTGGTGCGAAAACCGTTTATTCGATGAAGATGTGCCACGCTTTTTTTTTGACGAATGTGTTAGATTTTTTAAATTTTTTTTATTTTTTGTTTTTTAGTTGATTTTTTTATATGTTTAAATTTAGTCACTCGTAACTAAAGAAAAGCGTTTCTAAAAATATTTTTTCGTATTTTTTTGTTTTATTTATTTGTATATAATAAATAAGTAGGTATATAATAGTATATTGTGCAACAAGTGCAGAAAGGTACTAAAAGAAAGAGTTTGAAAAGTTGCGGTACAAGCGCAAGCGAGTGCCGCAATTCAAACGAGTGAGAAATCACCTTTCTGCACGTGTTACACACTATACTTTTTCTACAACCACAGATTTTCCTAAAAATAAAAATCACAATTTCCAAACGAAGATTAATTATAATAATATGTGATAAATTTTAAACTGTATGTAATTAATACTAATCAATTTAAATTCCTTATACGTAAACAAATTGCACAGAAATCAGTTAAAACAGTAATGCACTCATTATGCAGTCCATCACTGGCAACTATATTACAATGGAAGACACTAAAATACTTATATGACAGTGATCACTTTCCAATCATAATTGACATCCTAAATGACAAACAAGAAACAACACATCCAATTTACCAGACCTGGAAAATAAAAACCGCTAATTGGGACCTTTTTCAGCAGTACATTGATGAAAAACTATGCAACTTTACATTAAATAAAAATATTGACAAAAACATATGTACATTAAATAATATAATTATATCGGCAGCGCATAAAGCTATCGGTAAAACAAAAACTTGTAATAGGACACCGGTCCCCTGGTGGAATGATCAGATTGCCAAATCATTATCTGCAAGCAAACACGCACTGAATATTCTTAAAAAACATAAAACAGATGCTAATCTACTGAAATTTAAAAAGCTTAGGGCAAAAACTCTATATTTAATTAAAAGAAGCAAAAAAGAGTCTTGGCATAATTATGTTGCCTCAATAAACCCCTCAACTCCTATCGAGACCATCTGGAAAAAGATCCGAAACCTTAAAGGATCAAACAACTACATCAATATTAATACTCTTTCTTACAATAATAATCTTATTACCGACAAAAAAGACATATCTAACGTATTAGCCGATGTGTATCAACTAAATTCTAGTGATAGCAACCTAAACTCAATTTCATTAAATATAAAAATCGTGAAGAATCCTTTAAAATTTCAATTTATGACAGCAAATCGCCCCTAAATGAACACATAACTCACCAAGAATTTGATTACTCTCTAAATTGCCTTAAAAATACCACTTCCGGCCCAGATGATATTCCACCTATTTTCTTAAAAAATCTTCCAGAATCAGCTAAACTTATCCTCCTAGATTTATTTAACTCAATATTTTTCAATAATATATTTCCAAAGATATGGTGCCATGCAATTATTATCCCAATTCTTAAACCCAACAAACCTAAAGACGATCCCTTGTCATATCGTCCAATCTCCTTGACATGTAGTATGTGTAAACTAATGGAAAAGATTATAAATAACAGACTAGTATGGCATTTAGAAAACTCAAAGTTATTATCCCCCTATCAAAGTGGTTTTCGTAAAGGCAGATCCACTACCGACAACTTAGTATCGCTTGAGTCTGAAATCCATGAAGCATTTCTACACAATCAAAATTACTAGCTGTCTTTATTGATATCAATAAAGCTTTCGACACTGCTTGGAAATATAACATCTTAAAAACACTACAAAAATTTGAAATTGAGGGTCACACACTAGCTTTTATACAAAATTTCTTAACTCATAGATACATTGAAGTAAGAGCCAACGGTTATAACTCTAGTCCACGCTCTCTTGAAAATGGAATTCCGCAAGGCTCCATTTTAAGCCCAACATTGTTTCTGATTGCAATAAATAACATCCTGGACGAGATGAGATTACCGATTAAAGCCAATTTATACGCAGATGACTTGATTATTTACCACAAAAGCAGAAGTGTAGAATGTGCGGCTGAAGTAATGCAGAAGTTTTTACACACGCTGGAAAAATGGTCACTTAAAACTGGTTTTAACTTTTCTCCTGAAAAACACAGTACATAATATTCAGCAAACGGAAAAATATAAAGAATATTCATCTAACTTTAAATGGGCATACTCTAAAAGAAACAAACGAAATAAATTGCCTGGGGTTAACTCTAGATTGCACCCTAAACTGGAAAAGCCATATGCACCTTGCAAAGACAATGTCAACCTAGAATTAATCTCCTGAAAATTCTTTCAAACCGTACGTGGGGAGCAGATACAAGAATCCTATTAAACTTATACCAATCACTTATACGTAGCAAATTAGACTACGGTTCAATATGTTATGATACCGCCAAAAAAACTACATTAAAAAAACTAAACTCAATTCAAACAACGTCACTAAGAATTGCTCTTGGCGCATTTAGAACTAGCCCAACCAATAGCCTTCAAGTATTAGCTAACGAATTACCTTTACACTTACGAAGGCAACAATTGTCACTAAATTATGCAGCTCGTGTATCATCAAATCATCAAAATCCTATGCATTCAAATATCTTAAAACCTAAATCTATCATTAATTACAGAAATAAACCTATAAATGCATTCCCTTTTTATGAAAGATTAAAATTCAGTGGTTACGACTGTGAGCAGTTTAGTGCCATCATAAATCCAACCCAAAACTTCCCCTCTTGGTCAACCAGTCCACCAATTGTAAATACATCCCTTACTCGCTATCCCAAAACATCCACTAACCCAACAATAATACATCAATCATACCATGAAATAATATCCCTATATCCAAATTCTGAACATATCTACACTGATGCATCAAAAACTCAATCAGGACTAGCAGCGGCTTACATACATGGAGCAGACCATTTTAAAATACGACTCCCTCTGAGTTGTAGCATATTTACTGGAGAAGCACTGGCTATTTTAGAGGCACTGAAAGTTTGCAGAAGAAAATCCGCACCTCATTACATTATAATATCTGACTCATTAAGTACACTAAAAGCTTTACAGCAATTGTATCCATCAAATGAAATTATAATGCTAATAAAAAATGAACTCATACTACTATCAACAAAAAACATAGAAATAACTTTTTTGTGGGTGCCATCACATGTGGGAATCAAGGGAAACGAAGCAGTGGACCAACTCGCGAATAAAGCTGCACTAGATGAAAGCATCCCTGTGTCAAACATACTAACAAGAAACGACCATAAAGCCTCCATCAAAAAACACATTACCAACTTATGGCAGAGTAACTGGAATTCCACATCCAACAAATTAAAAGATGTTATAGAAACTGTCGGCACCACATTACCACTCCCACTCAAACGTTGTGAACAAGTAATAATAACTCGACTGCGATTAGGACATACTATTCCAACCCATATTCAGTTAATAAATAAAGAGGCCATCCCTTTCTGCCACAACTGCAAGAACCAAATCACTGTGAAACATATTCTGTTAGAATGCAAAACATACACCCAAGAAAGAAGAAAAAATAACCTCTCCACCAACATGAAGGATCTACTAAGCTACCAGTTCAACCAAGTGCTAAAATATTTGAAAGACATTAAATTATACAGTGTTTAATGGAATAGACATATTATTTAAGTTATATATATATTGTAAGATATTGAATACTTGTAATTTGTGATAGAAGGTGATGCAGGGACATTTTTGTTTAAATAAAAAAAGTAATGCACTGCCTTAATTTGTTTAAATTTAAACTATTTTAAAAAATTATAACACAATAGAGTCATATTTAATGTTATACTTATGCCGTTACGGATTTACACAAAACCTACTTCATTCATCGTATCTTGCAGAGGTTGCTAAATCCTTATTGGTTATTTGATAATTATAAAATGTTCAATAAGAATAAAATTGTAAAATAAAACAGTTGTAACATCCATAATTTAATTTCTATTCTATAGTTAAATATAATAATTATTGTCTTATAGGTTATATATTTGTCTAAACTTTAACCACGGATGTAAACAGAATATAACGTTACTCAGAATGAGGTAGTCAACTGTGCAGAAAAGAACTTTCCGGCACAGAAACGTCACTTTTCTGCACACTAATGTCAAATATCTTATACTGTGAGAAAATATCAAGTTTGCTAACATAAAACTGTGCAGAAAAGTGCATTGTGAATAGTGGTTGTAGAAAAAGTAACATTTAACTTAGTGATGGTGCTCAATTCAACCTGTCACATTTTTGTAAACAAATTGATGAATTTAAAACAGAATTTATATTTTAAATCATCTTTAAAAGTGAATCTGGTTCACAGTACTCAAAAAAATTTTTATTCTTAGCAGTTCTTGAGTACTGAGTTCTCGATCCTTGAAAGTATTCGATTCTGCCCATCACTAATAATTAGTGATGGACGAATCAGCAATGGGATAATTAACTCTGGTCTGAGATGTCAATTCTATTGCGTGTGTTTTTGTTTTCTCTGTATTAATTTTCATATTTATTACGAGGAAAACAACGAAAAGCCCCAGATACAAAGTTTACTACCTTTTAAACAATTAGAATAATTGAAATAAAAATATAATAAACAATATTTTAAATCTAAGACTTTTCGTTAATAAACTGCTTTCTGGCTGCATCCCGTATCTCCGAATTTTACAATATATAATCACAAGAGACGACGAAAGTAGGAGAAAGCAAATAGAGGACGCTTAGGTCACGCATTTACCTTCCCTTCGTCAAGGAGAAGAACCGAAAGACAGTTTCTAAATACTCAAACTGAGTAAAAATGAAAAAGATAAAAAGATCAAGGCAGGTTTTGTTTATATTTGATTCAGAGTTGGACCACCATCTTCATATAGCTATTTCAGCATCCTTATGCCTCATCAGTGAAGCTCAGAAGTCTCAACTCTGAAGGAAATACAAACAATTCTGCCAATTTAAGGCAAACCATCGCAATGCAATGAAATTGATCTTTTTTATCTTTTTCATTTTTACTCAGTTTGAGTATTTAGAAACTGTCTTTCGGTCCTTTTCCTTGACGAAGAGAAGGTAAATGCGTGGCCTAAGCGTCCTCTATTTGCTTTCTCCTACTTTCGTCGTCTCTTGTGATTATATATTGTAAAATCCGGAGATACGGGATGCAGCCAGAAAGCAGTTTATTAACCAAAAGTCTTAGATTTAAAATATTGTTTATTATATTTTTATTTCAATTATTCTAATTGTTTAAAAGATAGTAATCTTTGTATCTGGGGCTTTTCGTTGTTTTCCTCGTAATACGAGAGATGTCGCTAAATTGCGTCTCAGAGGTGGGTTCATTGCATTGCGATGGTTTGCCTTAAATTGGCAGAATTGTTTGTATTTCTTTCAGAGTTGAGACTTCTGAGCTTCACTGATGAGGCATAAGGATGCTGAAATAGCTATATGGAGATGGTGGTCCAACTCTGAATCAAATATAAACAAAACCTGCCTTGATCTTTTTTATCTTTTTCATATTTATGTTGGATAGTTCTTCTAGGATTTCAAGATTGTTCTGTAAGTCTTCTCTGTTTTCTGCTATCAATACCATGTCGTCTGCAAATAGTAGCTGCGTCTGTTTCATTTGCCAGTATCCTAATTTTACTTTTCTCATTCTTCTCTTTATTTATTGCTTCATCCAGTACCACTGAGAATAGCAGTGGACTAGCACGCATCCCTGTTTGACGCCTTGACTTGTAGTACACTCTTTGCATTCCTCGTTATTGGTTCTTACTGTATAATACAGTAGTAAGAACGAAATATTTATGACCTATTAACTAAATGAACACAGGCGACTCGTCTTCACGGGGAGGAATGTCCGTTTATATCGAGAAGCAAATATTATTCGTAACTTAATATATTGAATGTTCGAGATAAAGTGTGTATATAACAAAAAACTAAAATCGATTCAATATAAAATGGCTCGAACAATCCTCAAACAAGCACATATTTCTAACATTTGAATTGAATATACAGTAGGATCGCATAATTTCAGCATGAGATACAAATTAGGGTGACAATCTTTCGTGTAAATACTCGAAAGTAGCAAAATTCCAGTGTCCGATAATAAAGTAAATCTAGAATTTTAATAAAATTGCTTATACAGTAGAACCCAACAAATCCGAACTAATTGGGGGGACAGCCTGTTCGGATTATGAATAGTTAGGATTATCTGAAAGTTCACTTATAATTTATTCAAAGCCTTTCCTTGTCATTAATTTTGAGTCGCTGCACCTGTCTCACTCTTTCCCTCTCCCACCCATCTCAGATTGATGCCACTGTTAGCAAATCTAAAAAACCACGAGCTTTGAATAACATGAACGCTTTGCCTGTTTATTTTAGGGCCAAAAAAAAAGCATGGATGAATGGTGCACTTTTTAAGGAATTAGTTAACAAACTAGTTTCGAAAATTCAATAAGGAAGTGGGGCTTCCCAAAAGAGCCCTCTTTTTCTTAGACAATACTACCTTACACCCTGAGGTAATGGAGATTATATGTGACGAAATTAAAGCTGTTTTCCTACCACCAAATGTGACCCCGCTAGTGCAACCCATGGACCGGGGTGTTCTGCAGTTTACAAATCTGTATCATACAAAAAATTTGGTACGGACTGTATTAGAAGGCGAGGAAAGTTTCATTACTGACAACCTGAAAAAAAAATCACTAAAAGATGTTATTTATTCTGTGGCTGAGGTCTGGGACAACTGCCTGATAGTTTAATTAGAAAATTGTGGAAAAAGTTGTGGCTAGATCAAAAGAAGGTCCATTTTTCCAATCTTAATTACAAGATAACCTCCTAGAAGTTGTAAAACTTCCAGGGTGTGAAAACGAAGAAGATAGTGCAATTACAGAATGGATTGAAGCTGACGACAATGGGTACCAAGAATTTACGGATTAAGTCATTGTAGAGTTGGTTCTTGTATGAAGCCGGTAAGCTGAGAAATCTACTCTCTGAAATGGACAGATTAAACATTACTATCATGGGGGTATGCGAAACAAGATGGCCAAATACAGGGAATTTCATAGCACACGGATACGCCGTTTATTTTTTTGGAAATCAAGACCATATGCATCGAAACGGAGTAGCAATAATTATGAAACAGCATATTAGTAAATATGTGACTAACTTCATCCCAGTGTCAGACAGAGTAATTTTAATACAGCTGAATGCTAAACCTGTAAATATAAATATCATCCAAGTTTATGCTCCCACTACAGATGCAGATGAGCAGAAAATGGAAGAATTTTACCATCAAATAGAAGAAGTGCTAAAAACAACAAAGAAACACGAAACAACAATAATTATGGGAGACTTTAACGCTAAAGTTGGACAAAAGATGACACAAAACATCACCGGAAAGTTCGGCTTGGGAGAGAGAAATCAAAGAGGTAAGCGTCTAATAGAATTCTGCCAAGAAAATGACTTCGTCATTACAAATACCTGGTTTCAACTTCCAGAAAGGCGTCTCTACACGTGGAAATCCCCTCAAGATGGACATCAAGGTAAAATAGTACGGAATCAAATAGACTACATCCTAATAAACCATCGATTTCGGAACAATATTAAAGATGTAAGAACTTACCCCGGCGCCGACATAAACTCAAATCATAATTTACTCTGCTCCAAAATACAAATTAAATTAAAGAAACTAACAAAGCCAACTAAGCCTAGTAAGATATATCTCGACCCCCTTAAAAACACCCAAACGCGCGAACACATAGCACAGCAGATAAATAGTAAAATGCACAGAATATCAAATATACCAGACGAAAACAGAACTATTAACGAATGTTGGTACGATATTCAAAACTCGATTTTAGAGGACGTAAGGGAATCTTTAAAAACACCTACAATGTTGGCAAAAAATGAATGGATGAACCAAGAAATTCTAGACTTGATGGAAGTTCGACGAAAATACAAAAATATAAATATTATCAAATACCGTGAAATTAACAAACTCATAAAAACAAAAATTAAACAGGCCAAAGAATCCTGGCTCGAGAATTCATGTAAAGAAATAGAAGACCTCCAAAAAAGCATGACAGTTTCAACCTCCACAAGAAACTTAAATATACCTCCGGAATTAGAAAACAGAAAAATGTTCACGTACTTAAAACCGCAGACGGAAAAATTTGTGATCACGAACAACAGTGCAAAGAATGGGAGAGACACATCAGTGACCTTTTTGACGATGCTTCTCGAGAAAATGCTCCAAATACTACCTGTGACAACCAATTAAACAGAGGTCCCAGTATACTGAAGTCAGAAGTCATAAAAGCAATACAACAAGCCAAAAACAATAAAGCACCTGGACCAGATCAAATCCCTGTTGAGCTACTTAAACTTTTGGACGAGGAAAACATTACCTACTTGACTACTTTCTTTAACAAAATTTACAACGAAGGAAAAATACCAGATGATTGGTTGGAGTCACTGTTTATAACATTACCAAAGAAAAGCAGGCCCACCAAATGCAGCGATTTTAGACTAATCAGTTTGATGAGTCACACACTTAAGATACTTTTACGTATTATACAAAACCGAGTATTCCTTCTGTGCGAAACTAGAATGGGTAATAAGCAATTTGGATTTAGAAATGGTCTAGGAACTAGAGAAGCACTATTTTGTATGCGCGTTCTATTACAAAAAAGTTGTGAATTCCGAAAGAACGTTTATGTTTGTTTCATCGACTTCGAGAAGACATTCGACCGAGTACAACATGATACACATTTCAACACATTAATGTTCCTAATAATCGTAATGTATTTTTAGATTTGGTTTTTTCAAATGTTAGGGAATTAAATGTCTTTGAAAGCAAAAGATCCTTTGGTAGACCCTAGCCAACACCATGTGGGTTATGAGTGTTTTTTAAACTTAGATTTAACTGATTCAAAAAATTTAAAATATGATGAATTTTTTTATGATTTTGTAAATGGAAACTACGCTGAACTCAATAACTTCCTTGCATCCATGGATTGGCAGAACTGTCTGGTTGAGGGTGTTGATAATTCTGTGGGTTTGTTCTATGATGTTCTGTTGACGGGGATAGCATTGTTTGTACCATTAAAAAGATTCAGAACATCTACCTTCCCTAAATGGTTTTCCCACGAACTCAGGAATTTAACGCAGGAGAAAAAACGTGCCCACTCTATGTACATGAGAAGTCAGTCTGATGCTGAATATGTTAGGTTTTCTCGCCTTAGGGCTGAGTGTAAGCGTTTGTCTGATGCATGCTTTAGTGGCTATATGGGTGGAGTAGACATTAGCTTAAAAAATAACCCTAAATCATTTTGGAAGTTCATTAATGACAAGCGATCTACTCATAGCTTACCGAGCTCTTTATTTTATTTAGACCAATCAGCATCTAACGGTCAAGATATAGCAAATTTATTTAAGAAGTTCTTTCAAACTGTTTACTTGCCTAATAATGGTCAGCTCCGGGTGCCCTGCTACCCTGAGGGTAGCAATGTAAGTACATGTATTAGACCTGCTGCGATATCCATAATTGAAATTTTTGACAGTATAAGTGATCTTCCCAATAAGCTGTCAGCTGGTCCTGATGGTGTGCCTAATTATCTTTTGAAAAAGTGTGTCTGTACTCTAGTCATACCTTTGCATTTACTGTTTAACAGGTCTTTAGCGACATCTATGTTTCCGGCTGCTTGGAAGGAGAGCTACGTTATACCTGTATATAAAAATGGGCAAAAGGATAACATTGAAAATTATCGCAGCATATGCATTCAGTCTGCAATACCCAAGCTTTTTGACAGCCTGGTGGCCAAGCAGCTTTCTTGGTTGTGTAACGGATTAATTTCCGATTCGCAGCATGGCTTTCGCATAAAAAGGTCTGCTGCGACGAACTTGGTCGAGTATCAGTCTGACTTATTGTGTCAAATGGAGGATCGTAAACAGATAGATGCCATATACACGGATTTTTCGAAAGCGTTTGATCGTGTTGATCACCAGATACTCTTGGAAAATCTGGTGTCTGTGGGTTTTGATGTTAACTTTGTCGAGTGGATTAAGAACTCCTCATCGGGGCGTACTCAACGAGTGAAGATTGGTAGCTATTTATCTGACATTATTACAGTAAGCTCCGGAGTTGCTCAGGGTGGCCATACTTCTCCGCTTCTTTTTATCATCTTTGTTAATGATATAAATAATTGCTTTTTGAATAGTAAATGCTTAATGCTAGCTGATGATCTGAAATTCTGGAGACCTGTGGATGGTTTGTTGGACCAGGCGTTGTTGCAGGAGGAGCTACGTTATACCTGTATATAAAAATGGGCAAAAGGATAACATTGAAAATTATCGCAGCATATGCATTCAGTCTGCAATACCCAAGCTTTTTGACAGCCTGGTGGCCAAGCAGCTTTCTTGGTTGTGTAACGGATTAATTTCCGATTCGCAGCATGGCTTTCGCATAAAAAGGTCTGCTGCGACGAACTTGGTCGAGTATCAGTCTGACTTATTGTGTCAAATGGAGGATCGTAAACAGATAGATGCCATATACACGGATTTTTCGAAAGCGTTTGATCGTGTTGATCACCAGATACTCTTGGAAAAGCTGGTGTCTGTGGGTTTTGATGTTAACTTTGTCGAGTGGATTAAGAACTCCTCATCGGGGCGTACTCAACGAGTGAAGATTGGTAGCTATTTATCTGACATTATTACAGTAAGCTCCGGAGTTGCTCAGGGTGGCCATACTTCTCCGCTTCTTTTTATCATCTTTGTTAATGATATAAATAATTGCTTTTTGAATAGTAAATGCTTAATGCTAGCTGATGATCTGAAATTCTGGAGACCTGTGGATGGTTTGTTGGACCAGGCGTTGTTGCAGGAGGATCTTGATAGACTGCAGGAGTGGTGTGTTCGAAACAAACTTTTCTTGAATGCCAGGAAATGCTGTTTTATAAGCTTCTTTCGGAAAGTCAGTAGAATTGAATCAGGTTACATCATTAATAATCAGCCACTTGAATATGTATCTTCCGTTAGGGATTTGGGTGTTGTTTTGGATGAGAAGCTTTCTTTTGTGGAGCATATAAATGCTGTATCTGTGAAGGCATCTAAACTTTTGGGATTTGTTACAAGAAATTGCAAATTCTTCTCTATTGAATCTACTAGGCTTGTTTACTGTAGCTTAGTAAGGTCCCTCTTGGAGTACAGTTCTGTGGTTTGGTCACCCTATTTCCAGACTCATATTGATACTATCGAGAGAATACAACATAGATTCTTGAGATCATGTGCTTACTATACACAAACTATCATTGTCAATCACGATTATTCTTTTCTTGAACAAGAGTTGTCCCTACCTCCACTTAAGGTACGCCGTGACATAGCAGGTGCTGTTTTCATTTTTAGGATCATAAATGGACTTATAGATTCTCCCAATCTTTTAAGTCAGATTAATTTTAATGTTCCTTATCAAGCTCTCCGTTACCATAATATGTTTAAAATACATAGAACATTGTATGGCGTTCACAACCCACTTGATAGGTATATGGGATTGTTAAATAATTACGAACTTGATTTATTTAATATAACTCTTAAATCAATTAAAAAGATCTCTTGCCCTGTGATGTTATTTTTATACTCTTAAGTGTTATGTTTGTATGTTGTATATTTTTTTGTAGTCAATATTTATGTTATATATTAATGTTCGTGACATATGAAATTTTTCAGTGTTTTTATACTTTTCTAATTCTCTATTTTTTAGATTAATTAAGTCATATTTAACACATTGAATTTATTATTACCTTTTGGAAATGTATTAATATTTAACTGTAATTTTTCTGTTAATGGGGTTATCCCGTATAATAAATAAATAAATAAATAAACATGTTTTTAAGTTTTTGTCTTGGTTTTTTTATTTTTTTTTTTCACTTTCCGTTGGTTCGGATTAGAGGGGTTCGGATTTGCGGAGTTCTACTGTATTTGTTTAATGGTGTGTTATATTTTACTCATGAGTTAATTTTTAGGCAACATCCGAGTCTTCTGTAGAGTAAGACCCCCAATTAATGAAGCTGAACATGAAAAGGCAAAATGTTATATAAATTATCTAAATGAAAGCACCATTGAAATTAAAAGTACCCAGGAATTGTCCCAGTGTTCGTCAAAGCCTACCAAACAAAAGTTAGAATTTACTTTTGACCAAGTTTTCCAGGAAAGTGCAACACAGGAAGAATTTTTTGTAGAATTATCCCAATTGGTGCAATCGGCCCTTGATGGATACAACGTCTGTGTTTTCGCTTACGGACAAACTGGATCTGGGAAAACCTACACCATGCAAGGCTCAGAAATTCCTGTACACACGGGTAAGCTATATAATATATTATTTATATAATATACACTGCGCGTCATAGAAAACGGGCCCCTAAAAAATGGGTAATTTTTGATGTCGCGTATCTCCTAAACCTGTTGTCCGATTTAAGTGATTTTTGAAGATATTCTTCTTTAGCGGCGAATCGATTGAGGATAAGATTGTACATGATCCGCGCGCCTGCGCACACTGACAGTATGTAGTTCTGACAGTATGTAGCTCATTGCTAATCTTTCAAGATAGGTATGTATGTATCTGTAACCGTGCAACTAAGTCATTAAAAGAATATATTAGTGGTTTTAGGAAATGTATTATTTATTATAATTCTTGTGTTTTTGGATTTGTGTTTCCCTGTAGTAAAATAATAAAATATTATCTAAGCATAACATTTTTACACTATATGTCGCCGTGTTGTGTAATTATATCCGAAACTTACATGTTTATTTCTAGGGCCTCGCTGGAGTAGTGGGAAATGCGTTAGCACTGAGATTGGAAGGTTGCGGGTTCAATTCCTGGGCGATTCATATTTTTTTTTATTTTTGGTTGTTTTAATAAAAATTTTTGACAGTGGTAGATAAGAAAGTTAGTTTGATTTTTAAATAAAATACAAATAACCTGTTAAGTCTATTTACTTCGTTTAAATTACCTATTATATAATAGAAGAATATCTTCTTACGTGCGTACAAAGTACACACACATTCTTTTTTTAATATGTTATAGCCTTATTCTTTGTCAATATCCTGTAATAATATTTTTGCTAAAGAGGTAAATTTTCATTGTATACCGAGTGTACGAATCAAACTGTGTTTTTTTCTCAAAGTTCGCAACGCCCTGTAGAATATCCTAGCATTTATAAAATACTGAAATTAAAACCCAACTATAGCCACAGGTTTTCTCAACATTCTGTTTTTTTATTCATTCGCTTATGTTTGATAGTACAAAAGTACTTTAACAACTAGCCGTGTTCTTTTTCAGTGCAGGGTGTTTCTAAATAAGTGCGACAAACTTTAAGGGGTAATTCTGCATTAAAAAATAATGACAGTTTGCTTTATAATCGTACGTCCGCAAATGCTTCGTTTCCGAGATACGGGATGTTGAATTTTTGAAGTTATACTTCTTTACGCGCTATATGAGGGTGAATTTTTATATGTTAAAACCTACGATCCGGGCGCATGCGCATTATAACTTTGTTCTGATTGGATGTTCAAATGACATGTCAAAAATTATTCAATATGGCGGCTGTGGCACAGCTGTGGTTTCATAGAGAAATAAAAAGAATGTAGTTTTTATTTCTCTATGTGTGGTTTGATTATTTATGGTTGTTGCGTTTTGAAATTTGTGGGAAAAGAAACAACAAACAAAAGTTAGTTAATAGTTATACTGCCTTTTTAAATAGTTTTCATATATATTTTTGGACTTTTGGACAAGGAAAACTCATTCTAATTTGGTAAGTAGTTTTTATTATAATCATATTGTAATTATACAGGGTGTTTCATTGGGAAAGTAACATACGTTAACTACAGAAAGGTGACACTTAGGCGGTCTCAAAAATACCATACTTAATGGGTCTTACTCCATTAATAACAAAGATACTGAGTGTTTTATCTATTTTGCCATTTTTTAATTGGTTCATAACTTTTTAACCACACTGTATATTTATTTTATATTTGGCACTCAAATATCGTTTAAGGTGTATAATAAAGTAATTTATCTACAATTGTAAAAAATCCAGGTCTGGATTAAAAAAAAATTGGAAATATATTCCAACCCAAAAACAACACCTTGTACACTAAATTTTTTTAAAACGGATTTTTCAGTTGAAAAGAGGATGAAAAATGAAATTTGGTGGTATTCTTTGAATTTTTGGCAAAATGATTTTTCTCTAAGTAGAAAAAGTAGAAAAAAATTGAAATACAGCTTACAACTTGTCAACCTCACTGTATATTCATTTTATATTTAACACGCGAATATTCTTTTAGGTGTCCAATCAATTAATTTATTTACAAAAAAAATCCAGGTCCGGATTAAAAAATATTGTATAAATGTTCAAACCCAAAAAAAAACACCCTGTATATTAAATTTTTTTAAAATGGATTTTGCATCTGAAAAAAGGATGAAAAACTAAATTTAATGGTATACTTTGAAATTTCGGCAAAATAATTTTTCTGGTAAAAGGACATCGCACACATCTTATGGAAAATATAATGTCACTCAAATTCCATAAAATTTATACGAATAGATTCGTTTTAAATTAACGGTCAAATCTTATCATTGCCCCAACTCCATATTTTCAATAATAAGAGCAGAAATTGATATAAATAAATCTGAAATCAAATGGATACGTACATAAGTTAGAGAGAGAAAAAATATTTTATAATACCCAAATTGTCGGTACTCCATAAATCAGCGGATTAGTTTCACTAATCCGCTTAGGCCCAGCGGGGTTTAAGCTCTTTTGAATAGCACACAGAGCAATAGTGATTGTAACTGACAGTTTTACTGACTCCAAAAATGTGATTTCGATAAACTTTAATGGCAATTTGCGCCGTAATTAATCATAATTAAGAGTTGGCGCAATGATAAGATTTGACCGTTAATTTAAAACGAATCTATTCGTATAAATTTTATTGAATTTGAGTGACATTATATTTTTCCATAAGATGTGTGCGATGTCCTTTTGAATTTGAATTCTGAAATTATGTGAATTGCGAAGCTCAAAGAAAAAAAAATTAAAAAATATGATTTCATTTTAATTAATACCATTATCTAATCTAAATTGGTAAAATATTAACATTTTGACACATAATAATAATTTTTGATGGTGGTAATTTTGAATAAGTACTTTAGTTTTGAATAGTTATGCTGCACATTTTCTCTGTTTTGTTATAATTTTTAGATACTTTGGTGATTAAAGTGATGTATTCTTTATTGACTCTTTATTATTTATTTAATATTTAAAGATGAATATTCGCCATAAACTATTTGTCACAGATAATAAAAAAAACACTGAAATGTTTTAACATTTTAAGTACCAATTTAGATTAAATAATGGTATTAATTAAAATTAAGTCGCATTTTAATTTTTTCTACTTAGAGCTCTCGCAATTTACATAATTTCAGAATTCAAATTCAAAATTTTATCAGAAAAATCATTTTGCCGAAAATTGAAAATATACCACTAAATTTAGTTTTTCATCCTCTTTTCAAATGCAAAATCCATTTTAAAAAAATTTAATATACAGGGTGTTTTTTTGGGTCAGAACATTTTACAATATTTTTTAATCCAGACCTGGATTTTTTATAACTGTAAAGAAAATAATTTATTGGACACCTAAAAGAATATTCGCGTATTAAATATAAAATAAATATACAGTGCGGTTAACAAGTTGTAAGTTGTATTTAATTTTTTTTCTACTTAGAGCTCTCGCAATTCACATAATTTCAGAATTCAAATTCAAAATTTGACCAGAAAAATCATTTTGCCGAAAATTTAAAGTATACCACTAAATTTAGTTTTTCATACTCTTTTCAAATGCAAAATCCATTTTAAAAAAATTTAATGTACAGGGTGTTGTTTTTGCGTCGGAATATTTTTCTAATATTTTTTAATCCGGGCCTGGATTTTTTACATTTGTAAATAAATTAATTTATTGTACACCTTAAAGGATATTTGCGTGCCAAATATAAAATAAATATACGATGTGGTTAAAAAGTTATGAACCAAATAATAAAATGGCAAAATAGATAAAACACCCAGTATCTCTGTTATTAATGAAGTAAGACCCATTAAGTATGGTATTTTTGAGACCGCCTAAGTGTCCTCTTTCTACAGTTAACGTATGTTACTTTCCCAATGAAACACCCTGTACATTTGGATTAGGTTGGAATAAATTTATTTTCTCAAGAATGGGGATTGTAGAGAGAAATCCGAAATTAGGTCCGATTTTTATTTTTAAATTATGATTTTTTGGCGTAGATTTATTTATCTAGTAGGTATGTAATGCTTTGATTTACATACTTAATTTGATTACCAACAAAAGTTCTACCAATCTTCATCTAATATATTGTTTTCTTACTGCTTTGTCATATTTTAATATTTTCTTCCACAAAAATCAAACTACATAATTTGATTAGGTAAATTCAGAACAACTGGCAAACAGTAAAACGTTCAGTTGCCCTATTTTTCCACATGACAAATAATGTGTAATTGGATGAATGAGTCTAGGCTTCGATTACGAATCAAAGCGTCCCCAAATTCGCGGGTTCGAATCCCGATGCAAGTTTTTATTTTTTTATGCATTTTATGATTGTAAGTATATTTGTTATATAATTTTTTTCAGAAAATGCGTATTTAAAATTTTTGCCAACAATTATTATCGTTCAGAAATCATTTTTTCTTTGTGGCATTTTTCAATGCGTTTGTGTGCGTTTTATTCTTTTATTTTTTAAAATTTTTGGTATTGTCTTAATAAAAATTTTTGGAAAGTAGTAATTATTAAAATTCGTTTAATATTTAAATGAAATGTAAATAAACTGTTTAAAGTACATTATATCAATTTCGTTAAAATCACATAATATGTAATAGAAGTATAACTTCTTACGTGCGTACAAAGTACACACACATTCTTTTTTTTTACAAACTGACGATTTATTATTGCTTTAAAACCGGTTGAGATATGCAAATGAAATTTGGTGGGTTTTAAGACGTAGTTATTGCACATTTTTTGACATACAATTAAGAATTTTATATTCACCATTGGCGTACATACGGGTAATAAGATCGGTCATATTACCGGTATGCACGCCAATAGTGAATATAAAATTCTTAATTGCAAGTCAAAACATTCGCAATAACTATCTCTTAAAACCTACCAAATTTCATTTGCATATCTCAACCGGTTTTAGGGCAATACCGTTTTTTCATGGAGAATTGCCCCTTAAAGTTTGTCGCACTTATTTACAAACAACTTATACTGATGAAGAACATGACTAGTTGTTAAAGTACATAACTTTTGTATTATCCAACATAAGAGAATGAATCAAAAAACAGGATGTTAAGAAAACCTGAGGCTATTGTTGGGTTTTAATTTCAATATTTTATAAATGCTAGAATATTCCACAGGGTGTTGCGAACTTTGAGAAAAAACACAGTTTGATTCGTACACCCGGTATATAATGAAAATTTACCTGTTTAGCAAAACTATTACTACAGGGATATTGACAAAGAATAAGGCTATAACATATTCAAAAAATCACTTAAATCGGACAACAGGTTTAAGAGATACGCGACATCAAAAATTACCCATTTTTAGGGTGCCCGTTTTCTATGACGCGCAGTGTATTATGTGATATTATCACCATCATAAACTAGAGTCAATGTAGTTTTTCTTCTTCTTTCTCGAAACTCCTTAAGCCCCTCAGGGGCGTCGGAGATTTTATTCATCCTCTATCCATATCTTCCATTTCTTGTGGTCCTTTGCTAACTCTTTTATTTGTTGATGTGTTTTTCCTTTTTCCTGTCCAATTTCTATAATCTGATCGATCCATCTTTTCCTTGGCCTCCCTTTCCTTCTATTACCATATCTTTATGATTCCATCACCTGCTTTGGTAGTCTTCCCTGGTCCACTCTGTTAATGTGTCCATACCATTTTAATTTTCTTTTTTGGATCTTGGTTATTATCGATTCCTGTTTCAGTCTTTGTCTAATATCTTCATTTCTTATTCTGTCCAATTTCGTTTTTTCTGCTATTTTTCTCAGCTGCTTAATCTCCACTGCGTTTATTGTACTGTCTAGTTTTGCATTGTTTGCCCATGTCTCACTTGCATATATTAAAGTTGGTACAGATATTGCATTGTATTCCTTCAGTTTTATTTCTTTATCTATTTCCTCCTTTCCAAATATATTGTTTTATTTAGTCCATAGTAGATCTTATTTGCTTTTTTCGTTCTGTATGAGATTTCTTGATGTCACACTTCTAGGCACTAGACACTTCTAGACACTGTCTAGGCGTCACACTTGATAGAAACTCACCTTCAAAAGCCATCTTACAAACGCAGCCGGTAAACTGAGAACAAGAAACAATATAATAACAAAACTTGCTGGAACAACTTGGGGTGTTTCTGCAGATACTCTTCGGACCTCTGCTCTAGCTTTGGTTTTTTCAGTGGCAGAATATTGTGCACCAGTATGGTTAAATAGTGCACATACAAACAAAATCGATGTCCAACTTAATCAAACCATGAGAATAATCACTGGAACAATAAAATCAACCCCAGTGAGATGGCTGCCTACTTTGAGCAATATTGCTCCACCAGATCTACGCCGTACAGCAGCATTAGTGAGAGAGTATCAGAAAATTGTAGCCAACATACAATTACCAATCCATCAAGACATACCAGACATTTCAAAAGAGCACCAGCGACTGAGGTCTAGAAATCCTCCAATCAGATCTGCCCGAACAATTGGTGGTTCCTATGATATACAAAGGCAATGGTCCACAAGATGGATGCCAACAATAGCAGCAGAATATATTCAGATATCCACCCCAACCCAGGGTTTCATCGGATCGGGTCTGCCTCGGTCCACCTGGGCGAGGCTTAATCGCATACGTATCGGACATGGTAAATGTGCTGATTCTCTGTTCAAATGGGGTCGTGCGGAAAGTCCACAATGCGACTGTGGATCGCATAGACAGACCATAAGTCATTGTGTTTCAGATTGCCTAAATCGTGCCTACCGTGGAAACCTCCAGGACTTTGTGGAATGCTCCCCAGAAGCAATTGAATGGCTATGCAAATTCGACATTAATATTTAGATTCATTCATTATATTTTAGTGTTTGAATAATATATATTATATTTGTGTATTTATCGTACTGTGAAAGTCCATACGCTAAATAAAAATAAAAAAAATTCTTGATCTAGCTTTCCATCCTCTAATATTATTACTCCCAGGTATTCAAACGTCGAGATTGTTTCTATTATTCCTTTTTTGCACCTAAATATCGTTTGGTCTATTTCTTCCCTTTTATTTTGGGTTACTATCATGGTCTTCGTTTTTTACATTTACCTCCATTTTTAAATTTTCTATTTCTTCCACCCAGATATCGATTAATTTTTGCATTTTCTCATCGTCTGCTATTATTACTAGGTCATCTGCATATAGTAATCCCTCCATTCTCACTGGTACTAAATTTCTATACCCTATTGTTGACTGTAATTGCCTTGACCTTCTTTTAGCGCTCTTCATTACTCTGTCCATTACTAATATAAAAAAACTGGGCTGAGACTGTCCCCTTGTTTTATTCCTCTCCTTAGGTTTATTATTGGCTATCTGTTTCCGTTTATTTGTACTTTAGCGAGTACGATTCTATATGTACTTTTTACCACGCTTATTATCTTTTGCGGGATTTGCAGGTCTTTCATTACTGACCATATTACTTCTCTATTTTAGAATCAAAAGCAGCTTTAATATCTATAAACGTAATATATAAATCTTCTCCTATTTCGTTTTTCCTTTCAATTATATTTCTCAGTATGTATATATTATATGTTGTTCCTCTTTCCTTCCTAAAAGCCGCTTGTTCTTCTTCTAGCTTTCCTTCCAGTTCTTTCCTGAGCTTCCGTTCTATTATCCCGGTGTAGACTTTATATGCCACTGATGATAAGCATATAACCGTATAGTTTTTGAATTCTTCAAATTAACCTTTTACAATGAAAATAAAAATAACATTACAGTGGAACCCCGATAAGTCGGCCTCCGATAACCCGGACGGAACTCCGGCTAACCCGGACCGATTTTTATCAGACAAACATTTCAACAATAAAAATGTATTAGCTGTTACAAAATCACGTGAACCTAATTCATTCATTTGGTGACGTCAATATACGAACGAAACGATTGAATCCGACATTACTGAAAATATCAGGGTGCAGATGGGACCCTGTCGCGCAATTCGCAGCAAATAAAATAGTCCTATGTTTTTGGCTTCATTTTATTTCGGTTATACATACGCATTTTCAAGGTTCACGAGGTTTTGTACCAACTCTATGTAACATAATATTTGAGAGATAATGGGTATTTGTGTAATTTGAACTACCTACATATACCATAGTAAAAATGACTCATGGCACACCACATTCATTGTCGTGTTATCGAAAACAACAGGCACCTGTATTATCCTTTATTTATTTGAAACTGTCTTAGCATTGTTTAGAAAAGACTATTAAAATTCTTTTTTTAACAATGGGCTTAGTCATCACTGTTATTAAATAACATAACATCAGAGACGGTATTGTGTGTAGTAAAGTCGTATTGTTCGCTTCCGTTCTGTAATCGTTCGTAAATCTATTCAGATTTTGTGTGCGTGTTTTTTGTCTATAAGGGCAACAAAACGTAAAAATGTTGTAGTGACAATGAAAAAGAAACTAGAAGCATTAAGTAGAATTGATAAAGGTGAATCTTGCAGCATTATATGGTGTCGGTACATCTACAGTATCGGATTGGAAGAAAAATAGAACTAAAATCGAAGAATTTTTTTCAAAATGATAACAAAAGACAGTTTGGACAATCGGTGCAAAGCTAATAAAGCTAAGAATGAGACTCTTGACGACGCTTTGTATGTGTGGTTTTGGGTGGAATGCGAACGTGGTTTACCAGTGTCTGTGTGACAATTATAACGGAGTTTATCTGTAAGCATACCATATTTTATTAGTTTTTACCATTTTCTCCGGCTAACCCGGATTTTCGATAACCCGGATCGGCCGCGGTCCCGATTAATCCGAGTTAACGGGGTTCCACTGTATTTAATTTTTTTGTGTGTTGCTTTAAGATATTTGTAGATAATAAAGTAAATAAAAATCATAAATTTAATTCACGAAATACCCCCTCTTTCCACAACAGTTTAAATAAAGATACGGGTGGGTCTCGTACTGACACAATGCTACTTTTACAGATCTATTGTGGTTCCCTTTGTCACTTAAATATCCTAATTCAGCTCTTTTCTCTTAATGAGCTGAGCTTCTACAGTCTTACTTGGGGTCCTTTCATATAGACTGATGCTTGTTTTTTCCTCTCCACAGTTCTAGATACCACAGGCTTCTGAGTCCTTTACAGTGACACAAGATGTGCAGAGTGAATTCCTCTTCTAGGAGACAACCAACAAGTATCTTCTGTCAAGCCCATACTACTCGGCATTTCCCCTATCACCCTTATTAGTCTAGTCGCAACATAGGGGGTCCCGTGGGAAATTCTAGCTGGCCGTGATTTGATGGTGGTATTATAGGTTTCTTGGGTCGCTGAATCCAATGGAAGTGGTCTGGAAGCCCAAATGTTGTGCGTTTGATTGTTATTAACAAAATATGGTAAAATTAGGTATTTTTCAGAAATTATTAGAAGCCCTGTAAATAAATTGATAGTGTTAAAGTCTTCTCTGGTGTATTCTTGGTCGCTGAATCGAATGTCACTAGTCGCGATTACTCAAAATATGTTCGGTACATTCCATGTCAAATCACTCAGGCAAAAAATTTTGGATCTCCGATTTGTCTGAAAATTGGTATATAGCTTCTGCGGGACGTAAAAATAAGATATTTAAGGTCAAAAAATCTTTTTTCTCAAAATGTTATTTTATGCGATTTTACAGTGATTTGGTGTTTAATTAAACAAATTTGCATTTTCTTTCGTAAAGTATCAATGAAAAACATAATATTTTAATAGAAAGGACTCAAAAATGTCATTATATGGCATTATAACAAGTTATTTTGAATCAAAACAAGTTTTTGATCAATTGTTATAGTGTAAAAAACGTTAAAATACCGTTTTTTACATTTCCCAAAATACATCATCATCGATTTGGCTGAAAATTTGCCCACAGATAGCCAAAAGATAGGACTTTAGGTGGTTAGAAGGATTTGAATTATATTATATATATATAATCATATCCCTTCTACCATACAATGGTGTAGGGTTGCAACATTAATCTACCAAATTAACATATCTAGTTTTACATAGGTACTTACAAATATACAAATTACACTTTTACATCTAATTCTACATTTCTAAAATTAATTTCATTAATTCTATAAAAGTATCAGTTATCTATATACAAATTTTTTCCACTCTTTTCTGTCTTGTGCTATCGCTTTGGCATCTATCCAGTTTGATCTTTTCTTTTGCAGAATGGCTCCTATTGCTTTATCCCATGTTTGTCTGGGTCTTCCTCTCTTCCTATTTTTTGATATTTTTGCTTCCCATACTCTTCGAACTGGTCTAGTTTCTTTCATTCGTTGTAGATGTCCCCACCAACATAATTGTCTTTGCTCTATATACTCCAATGTGGATGGTATTTTTAACTCTCTTCTTATGTCTACATTCCGTAGTCGGTCTAATTTAGTGACGCCTTTTACTCTTCTCAGGAACTTCATTTCCATGGCTTGGATCTTGCTTTTTTGTCGGTTTGTTAAGACCCAAGATTCGCTGCCGAAGGTTAGTACTGGTCTATAGATTGATTTGAACACTTTTATTTTTGTTTCTCTTGAAATTTCTTTTCTACTGATAAATTTTTTATTCATTGTATGGTACAGCTTTATTGTTTTGTCTATTCTATTGTTTACTTCAGCATCTTGAGTGCCTGCCTGGTCAATTATTACACCTAGATAAGAGAAAGTTTTCACTTGTTCAATTTGTGTTCCTTCAATTTCTATTCTTAGCTCCTGTCTCACTTCACCGATCTGTAGTACTTTGGTCTTGCTTTTGTTTATTACCATTTCATTTTCGATGAATACTCTGTTCCATATTTCAATGTTGTGTTGTAAATCTTTTTCACTTCTTGCAATTAACACCAAGTCGTCTGCAAACACTCCTTCTGATATTTCTACTCTACGAAGATATCTGTGTCCAACATGTAATTTTCTGCTTTCTATTGTGCATCTTTTAATTATTTGGTCCATAAACAATATAAACAGCGTTGGGCTAAGAGCTCCGCCTTGTCTTAGTCCTCCTGTTACTGTGAAAGTGTTTGATCTATTGTTGTTACTAATCACCGAGTTCACATTCTGACTATATATTTTCTGGATGATTCGTATCATTTTATGTCCTACACCTTTCTCTCTTAGCACTTTCCACACTCTCTGTCTGGGTACTTTGTCGAAGGCCTTTTCTAGGTCTAAGAAGGCTAAGTATATGTTCTTTTTCTCTTGAAGCGCTTTTTCGCCTATGTGTTTTAGCGTGAATATATGATCTTGTATGCTCCTTCCGCTTCTGAAACCACTTTGTGACTCGTCTAGTGTATCTTCCGCGATTATTCTTATTCGTTTATCTATGATTTTCTCTAATATTTTCATGGATACACATAGCAATGTCAATCCTCTGTAGTTATTACATTCTCTTTTGTCACCTTTCTTATGTATGGGAACTATCAATGCGGTTTTCCAGTCCTCTGGTAATATTTCATCTTTCCATACTTTGTTCATTATTTCTAGTAGTATTTCAGTACCTTGGTGTCCCATGTTTTTTATTTCCACCGTTACTTTGTCAATTCCCGGAGCTTTTCCATATTTTAGCTGTTTTATGGCTTCTTGTAGTTCTTCTAATGTTATTGGTTCTTCTACATTTTCTTCAGGTCTTTCTTCTGGTTCAGTATTGGTTTCTGTATTGTTGTCATGGTTCAATAGTTCTTCAAAGTATTCTTGCCATCTATTCGTTATTTGAGTTGGTTCTGCTAATAAGTTTCCATTTTTACTCTTAATATTGTGTACTTTTTGTTTGTTCTCTGTTCTTAATGTTTTTAGTGTTCTATAGAAGAGCTTTTGATTACTTTTACTGTCTTGTTCCATTTTATCACCAAATTTTGTCCATGTTTCCTTTTTAGCTGCAGTTACTAGTAGCTTTACTTTTTTCTTTCATTTTTATAAATGTTGTAGTATTCGTTTGTCTTGTTTTGCAGATATTGTTTCCATGCTTTTTTCTTAGCTTTTACTTGTGTTTTTATTTGTTCTGTCCACCAAGCTGTCTGTTTTTTCGTGGGATTTGTTTTACTTATTCCGCATACTTCTTTAGCTGAGTCTAGTAATAGGTGTTTAAACCAATTCCACGCTTGGTTTATATTCTCTTCGTTCGTTTCTATTGTATTATTGAGTTTTTCGTTTACTTTCTTCTCATAGTATCTTGCTGTTTCTTTATTTCTGAGTTTATAAGTATTAATTGTCTCCACCGTTACCATTGTTTGATTATCTGGTCGATTAACTTTTATGTCTATTGTTTTCTCTCTTATCTTTGCAACAACCATATAGTGATCACTACCTATTTCTGGGCATCTATGTACTTTAGTATTCATAACTTTTTTTCTGTCGTTGCTTTCAACTAGTACATAGATTATGGATTTTTCGTTACGGCTCTTTACTTCTCTTGTGTACATATGGATATGTTTGTGCTTAAAAAATGTGTTAGTTATAATCAAGTTGTGGATAGTGCAAAATTCAAGCATTCTTCTCCCATTATTATTTCTAGTCTGCTCTCCATACTGTCCTATGCATCTTGTGTATAACTCATCTCTTGTTCCAACTCTACTATTGAAGTCGCCTATTATGTATATCTCTCCTTTAGCGCTTTCTGTTATCAGTGTCAGCTCATGCCAAAATTCATCTTTGTTGTATGCTGTGTCGTCTTCGTTTGGGCCATAAACTACTATTACAGTTTTTATGCGATTATTCTCTGTATTATTAATTTCGATACTCAATATTCTTTCGGACCATGCTTTCCAATCACCTATTTGTTTCTCCATACTTTTATGTATTATACATCCTACTCCTGCAGCTGCTCTTTGATCTTCTCGGACTCCACTATATATCATTGTGTGTTCATTCTCTAATTTTATTTCACCTTTACCTTTTTTCTTAGTCTCAGTTATTGCTAGTATGGCTAGTATGCAAACAAATTTGCATTTTCTTTCGTAAAGTATCAATGAAAAACATAATATTTTAATAGAAAGGACTCAAAAATGTCATTATATGGCATTATAACAAGTTATTTTGAATCAAAACAAGTTTTTGATCAAATGTTATAGTGTAAAAAACGTTAAAATACCGTTTTTTACATTTCCCAAAATACATCATCATCGATTTGGCTGAAAATTTGCCCACAGATAGCCAAAAGATAGGACTTTAGGTGGTTAGAAGGATTTGAATTATATTACAATACCAAAAAAGTTACATGCAGTAATATCAGACTCAAAAGTATATATTAGTCCAGTCGGGATAGCATTTGACCTTGAATGCCGAGCTGCCCAAAATTTTATTTTTCTGATCTTTAGGGGAGTCAATAGTAGCCTAAATTTAAAATCACGAATGAATTCCTCCGTTACGTTAGCCGCCATCTTGATTTTAAAGGAGAACCTGTTTTGCTCAATATCTCCGCCATTTTTAACTTTTCGACAAAAATGGTAGGAACTGAAATTGTTCCAAATAAATCGTATTTACAATTATTACAATTTCTTTTTAACAATTTTTGTCGTGAGGTCGATATTTTCGAGTTAATTGTACTTACAGTAGACGGCTATATTTTTGACTATAATATTGCATGTAACTTTTTTGGTATTGTAATATAATTCAAATCCTTCTCACCACTTAAAGTCTTATGTTTTGTCTATCTGTGGGCAAATTTTCAGCCAAATCGATTGTGATGTATTTTGGGAATGGAGAAAAATGTATAAAACGGTATTTTAACGTTTTCTACACTATAAAATTTGATCAAAACTTTGTTTTGAATCAAAGTAACTTGTTATAATGCCATATTTTATAATGACCTTTTTGAGTCCCTTCTATTAAAATATTATGTTTTTCATTGATACTTTACGATAGAAAATGCAAATTTGTATAAATAAACACCAAATCACTGTAAAATCGCATAAAATAACATTTTGAGAAAAAAAGAAGATTTTTTGACCTTAAATATCTTATTTTTACGTCCCGCAGAAGCTATATACCAATTTTCAGACAAATCGGAGGTTCAAAATTTTTTTTGCTCCAAAATTGAGTGATTTGAAATGGAACGACACGTTCTTATTTTGTTAATAACAAAATAATTGTTTATTCGCTGAAAAACTCGAAATAATGCGCTATCTACAGCAAGTTTGTAGTCTTTTTCATAGTATTTTTATACGCTAAATAGATTGCCACTAGTCGTGATAGCTTAAACCACGTACCGACTTTGTTATTAATAAATTATTGCAAAAATAACGGTTTATAGTACGTGTACTCACGGTTTTTAATCTAAATTAAAAAAAAACAACTTGATTGACATGAAATTTGGCATAAACGTAGCTAACATGCCAAACAAAACAATTGATATTGTGCCGATGTGCGCTTTTACCCTGGTGGTGAGTTTCGTCCCTTTTTGGGGGTGAAAAAAAAACCTTTAAAATAAGTCCGGAAGTGGAAAAACTGATTAATTCTAAGCAACTTTTGTTCTATACGGTTTTTTCACTAAGACAATACTTGTGAGTGAACATGTTCATTTTTCAACAAAGAAAAACACGTTTTTGGGGGTTTTATAAGCACTTGTCGAACTGATGAAACTTACAGATCATATAAATACAACATAAGTAAAGCAACTTGTGAGGCGATAATGATTAATTTCATCTGCGATGCTAATTAGGGGGTGATTTTCCCGTTTCTTTTTACCAAAAAAAAGGGACCAACTTTATTTTGAGCGTAACTTGCTTATTTTTGATACTAGATACTTTTTCAAAAAACAAGAATAAAGTTTTTTTTATAAAAGTTCAAATAAGTTTTCCTCAAAAATTGCTTTATTTTTTGGTTATTTTATGTTGAAATATTCGATTTGGAATTTGACGAATATGAACCTGTTGTTCATTAGCTACAACTCTGCTTCTACTGGGTCTACGGACCTCACACTTACACCATTTTTTTCACTTTTTTACAGTCTACATTTTTGCTAAGAATTTTTTTTTAAATATGTACTTACTTTTTGAGTTATTTGCGAAAAACCGTCTAAAAAGGTGGAGTTTTTGTTGGAAAATGAACATATTCACTCGCAAATAACTCGAAAAGTATTGACTGAGTGAAAAACTGTATAGAACAAAAGTTGCTTAGAATTAATCAGTTTATCCACTTTTGGACTTGTTTTAAAGGTTTCTTTTTTCACCCCCAGGGTAAAAGCACACATTGTTTTGTTTGACATGTTAGCTACGTGTATGTCAAATTTCATGTTAATCCAAGAGGTTTTTAAAATTTGGAGCAAAAACCGTGAGTAAATGTACTATAAACGGTTATTTTTGCAATAATTTATTAATAACAAAGTCGGAACGTGGTTTAAGCTATCACGACTAGTGGCAATTGATTTATCGTATAAAAATACTATGACAAAGACTACAAACTTGCTGTAGATAGCGCATTATTTCGAGCTTTTCGGCGAATAAACAATTATTTTGTCATTAACAAAATAAGAACATATTTTGAGCAAACGCGACTAGTCGAATTTGATTCAGCGACCAAAAATACACCAGAGAAGACCTTAACACTATCAATTTATTTACAGGGCTTCTAATAATCCCTGAAAAATATCTAATTTTACCATAATTTGTTAATACCAATTAAACGCACCATATTTAGGCTTCCAGACCACTTCCATTGGATTCAGCGACCCAAAAAACCTATAATACCATCATCAAATCACGGCGAGCGAGAATTTCTCACGGGACTATGTTGCGACTAGATTAAATATCCTAGACGGAGAGGCAGCGCTGAAAAATCTATTTGAATTTACTAAAGCTAGATTTCTCACAGTTGATTTCTGTGAGTGTGTAGAGAAACATACTGCGATCGGTCAAGCGAAACGTAGAACAGGGGTTACTGAGAGGGTATCAAAGTTGCTTTCCTACAAAGGTAATTATTTCCATTTACTAAGGCTAAAAAACAGTACACTTCTTCTTCTTCCTTCTTGTATGTAGGCTTTAAAGCCTGTTTCTTCTTCAATATTATCCTCCTAAATTGTTTAGGTTATCGCACCACCTTTTTCTTGGTCTGCCAATACTTCTTCGTCCATTTGGTGACTTATCTCGTGCTATTCGTACTATCCTATCCTCTGCCATTCTACTAATGTGTTCGTTCCACTCCTGTTTCCGTTTTGTCACCCATCCATTTATGTCTTCTATATTGCATGATCTTCTTATGTTTTCGCTCCTCTCCCTATCCAACAGACTTTTTCCTGATATTCGTCGGAGTATTTTCATCTCTGTTGTTTCTAGTAGTCGTCTCGTTTTAGATGTGTCAGGCCTTGTCTCCGCCGTGTATGTTAATATAGGTCTAATTGCTGCTTTATAGATTCTTGCTTTTGTGTCTTGTCTTAAGTGTTTGTTCTTCCAGATTGTGTCATTAAGAGATCCCGCCGCTTTACTTGCTTTTAAGCTTTGTTGTCGTACTTCCTCTTCAACATCTCCGTAACTGGTTATATCTATTCCCAGATATCTAAACCTTGCTTCCTGCTTTATTATTTTCCCATCAATTTCGATTTTACATCGTAGTGGGTATTTAGATGTTGTCATACATTTGGTTTTTTCTGCTGATATTATCATATTTTATTTCTTGGCTGTTGTATTAAAGATGTGTGTTAATCTTTGGAGATCGTCTTCTGTCTCGGCGATTAATGCGGCGTCGTCTGCATAACACAATACTTTGATTTCTTTATTCCCCATTCTGTAACCATGACCTTTACGTACTGCTTCTATTATTTCGTCCATTATTATATTAAAGAGCAGTGGGCTTAATGAGTCACCTTGTCTGACTCCACTTTGTACTGGTATAAACTGCGTTAGTTTTCCATTTATCTTTGCCTGTATTCGATTATGAAAGTAGATGTTTTCGATGGTTTGTATAATATTGATTGGTATGTTTCTTCCATACAGTAAATGTAAGACGTCTTCGACTTGGATGCGATCGAAAGCCTTTGTCAGGTCTATAAAACATAGATATGCTGGTTTATTGTACTCAATGGCCTTTTCTGTGATTTGTCTCAGTACAAATACGGCGTCTACGCAGGATCTTCCGGATCTGAATCCTTGTTGTTCATCTGATAAAGTTGTTAGTTTATTGATTTTGTTGGTTAGGACTTTTGTGGTTAGCTTAAGTGCGGTGTTTAGTAGATTTATACCTCTATAATTGTTGGGGTCTTCTTTGTCTCCTTTTTTGAACATTGGTATCATTATGCTGTTTCTCCATGCGTCTGGTATCTTGCAGTGCAATATTAGTTTTTGTATAAGTTTTGTCATCTCTAGGGTTATACTTTCTCCTTCGTATTTTAGAAGCTCGTTGGTTATTCCGTCTGGTCCTGGTGACTTCCTATTTTTGAGTGAATTTATGGCTACCCCAACTTCCTGAAAACTGATTTCAATTTCGTGTCTTAATTCAGGTAGGTTATTATTTTGATTATGATTTTCCTTTCCTTTAAACAGTTCCGTCAAGTATCTTTCCCATTCGTTTGCTTCTAAATTTAATATAAATAAAAGTTATTATAGTCGGTCAGCTGTATGACGGGACAGAGCCGGTCGGTCGGCCCCAATAGTCGATTGAGGACAGGAAGCATTTTGGCTCGCAATTTTTCCGTCCAGCATGGATTTACTTGAAATTTTCACAGAAGGTAGGAAATAGTCCAAGGATCATTTTCTATATCATGCCACTATCATACGCTAAAACCTTGGGGGTGGTTGCCACCCCATCTCGGGGGCGGGAATTTTTTATTACATTTTAACCCAATGTAATTCGATGCAAAAAGTGATTCTAAGAAAAAAATGTTTTTACATTTTCTTCGTAAAACTAAGATTTTTCGAGTTATTCGCGTTTGAAAATAACAGTTTTTCGACGAAAAAATCGACTTTTTTAGAGGGTTTTTTGAGAATACCTCGAAAAATATGCATTTAATCAAAAAAATTTTAGATATCAAAATTGTATCTTTTAGTAACACAAACCAAACTCTTTTCCAATAACATCTTTAAGACAAATACAAACCGAGATACGGCATGTTAAATGTTAGCTTTTTCGTCAAATGCATAATTTGAAATATTCAAAGACAAATAATGGGAAAAATTTGCATTTTTCGAGGAAAACTTAAATTATCTTTTTTCAAGTATACAATTAGACCTTTCAAAAAAAAATAAGAAGTATCTAGCATGAAAATTAAGCGACTTATAATCAAAAAATATCGGTCCTTGCTTTTCTCTACGAAAAAATCAGTGAAAACAACCCCTTAACTACCTTCCTAATTCAAAATTGGTCTTCACCTTTCTGTAGTTCCTTTTACATTTATATTATCAATACACTCAAGGAGTTTGTCCTATTTAAAATGCCTAATTTTGGAAAAATGTTATATCTCACTGTATACTGATTTTCAGCCTTAGTAAATGGATTTAATTACCTTCGTAGGAAAGCAACTTTGATACCCTCTCAGTAATGAGACCCCTTAAAAACGATTTTGTAGGATTTTTAAAGAGCTATAAGACTGGGTAAATTAAATTCCGTAACATGTCTTAGTTATAAGATTCCGTAAAACAGCTATATTTGGCTAACTATTCACTGTAATGAAAATATGTGCACAGGGTAATTTTAGTCATTAAAAAAGCTACAATTTAGTAGTTTATAATTTTTTTCATATCTTTAGTATTTTCGAAATTATTTTGAAGTAAAAGGTGAAAAATACCAAATTGCAAAAAATCAATTTTTTTAAAACTCTAATTTTTCCAAAATTAGGCATTTTAAATAGGTCAAACTCCTTGAGTGTATTGATAATATAAATATAAAAGGAACTACAGAAAGGTGAAGACCAATTTTGAATTAGGATGGTAGTTAGTGGGTTGTTTTCACTGATTTTTTCGTAGAGAAAAGCGGGTACCGACTTTTTTTTGTGTCGCTTAATTTGCATGCTAAAAACTTTTTATTATTTTGTTTTGAAAGGTCTAATTGTATGCTTGAAAAAAGATTATTTAAGTTTTCCTCGAAAAATGCAAATTTGTCCCATTATTTGACGAAAAAAGCTAACTTTTAACATGCCGTATTTCGGTTTGTATTGGTCTTAAAGATATTATAGGAAAAGAATTTGGTTTGTGTTACTAAAAGATACAATTTCTATATCAACAATTTTTTTGATTAAATGCATATTTTTCGAGGTATTCTCAAAAAACCCTCTAAAAAAGTCGATTTTTTCGTCGAAAAACTGTTATTTTCAAGCGCGAATAACTCGAAAAATATTAGTTTTACGAAGAAAATGTAAAAAACATTTTTTTCTTAGAATCACTTTTTCCATCGAATTACATGGTTAAAATGTAATAAAAAATTCTCACCCCCGAGATGGGGTGGCAACCACCCCAAGGTTTTAGCGTATGATAGCGGCATGATATAAAAAATTATCCTTGGACTATTCCCTACCTTCTGTGCAAATTTCAAGTAAATCCATGCTGGACGAAAAAATTGCGAGCCAAAATGCTTCATTTCCTCAATCGACTATTGGGGCCGACCGACCGGCTCTGTCCCGTCATACAGCTGACCGACTATAATAACTTTTATTTATATTTAATTTAGAATGTGTGTACTGATTTTCAGCCTTAGTAAATGGAAATAATTACCTTCGTAGCAAAGCAACTTTGATACCCTCTCAGTAACCCCTGTTCTACGTTTCGGTTGACCGACCGCAGTATGTTTCTCTACACACTCACAGTAATCAACTGTGAAACATCTGGCTTTAGTAAATTCAAATAGATTTTTCAGCGCCGCCTCTTGGTCTATCCTTATTTTTGTTTTGTTCCGGGTTTTGTTTGCCGAGTTTTTCAAATCTTGTCCATGTTCATTTTTGTGAATGTCCAGGTTTGAGCGTGTAAGTGAGAACAGGAAGGATACAAGAATCAAACACTTTGGTTCGAAGGTTTTGTAGTATCTTTTGTCTTTCAGTATGTATGAGAGTTTTCCGAATGCCAACTATTACCCTGACTGTCATGAGTCCAGTAGAGACGTGATAATTCAGATGTCCGCATATTTTATTATTTTTTCAAAACTGTTTAGGGGCTGTCCATTAATCACGTGATGCTCGAAAGGGGGGGGAGGGGTCCATGAAAAATCACGAAACATCACAAGGGGGTAGGGGGGTTCAGTAATATAAGTAATATATCACGTGTATTTTTTTTTTCGGAAAATGCCCGATACTCAACCCGTTACGTGTATTTACTTTTTTGTCAAATGCGTACAAAAATCGAAAGCGGCATTGCTGTGACTAATATTAAAAAAAAATCCATTTCCCTTTCATAATATACACAACCCAGCAAACTGGTTCCACCTAAATTATCTTGAATGTTATGATAAAAGCGACCCATTTCAAATCGTTTTGTTGTGAATCTAGCATATGTTTCCACTAAATAGGATAACTGACCGGGACTCTGTCGCCGTCTCCGATTTTTTATTTATGAGCCTTTAGTCTTACATGTGTTTTACCTACTATCTTATGAATTGGAAATTCTCAAAATCCTGTCAGTTTTATATCGTTATTTTGTCACTGAATACATGCGTTTAAACCGTTTTTAACTTCGTACTTTTTTCATCACAATGTCTAGGTGATCTGTATAAAGAACTATTTACAGAGTATAAGAAAAGTAAAAATCTTGGTGTCGCTCAAAAAGAATTTAATGAATTGTGGGTTAACGGGAAACAAAAATATACAAAGGAAGAATTTATGAAGTGGGCCAATGATCTTTTACTAGATTACCGCCGAAAGAGCCAAGCAAAGAGGTCTTTCAATATTCTCTTTTATTATTCTACTACTAAAAAGATAATTTAAAATTTGTTAGTGACTATATATTTTTATGGACATTGTTCTAATACTAAGAATTCACCTATGTAGTTTTATTTGCAGTATTATGGTATTGTTAAATCTTACATTTTTTATAACATTGATAAAGTAAATGTAATTACTTTACAAATAAAATATGCATAGCGTACATACCTACAGCTGAGTCCACGAGTCTTTACCCGTGTTTCATCATTTAATTAAAGCATACGAAATAAGTCGATGAAAAAGTCGGAAATTGAAATTTACTAAACGCAATAGCAAGTGACAGTAAGTAACTACCTATCCTATCACGGGTTAAAATTTGAGTTATCAAAAATATGTGTTTTATCTCGCCAGGTATAGGGCTTTTCATCGATTGTCATTTGTTTCGAGCTTCTGTCATATGTTGTATAATCTGTGTATAATATTAATATACACGGATTATACCACATATGACAGAAGCTCGTACAATCTTTATCGTATGAAAAAATACCTATAATCCGTGTATATTAATATTATACACAGATTATACAACATAATATGTCATATTATGACAGAAGCTCGAAACAAATGACTGTGAATGAAGAGCCCTATTAATGACGCACGAGTAAAGACTCGTGGACTGAAGTGTACCTTAAATATTACTTAAATCCAAAACATATCTTTTAATTCGTGGCATTTTGAATTCTTTATTTTAATATTATATGAAATAAAATTGCTGGGGATGATAATATTATCATTAACTCATTTGCATGATAATTACATATTATGTATAATTACGGTGACCATATCTTTTTAAAGAAAAATAAGTACAAAAAACAAAAATGTATTAAAAACGCAAAATGTATCTTGTTATTGGACAAATATAACTTTTTGGGATTAAAAATAA
The DNA here is from genome assembly GCF_917563875.1 of Diabrotica virgifera virgifera. Lineage (NCBI taxonomy): Eukaryota > Metazoa > Arthropoda > Insecta > Coleoptera > Chrysomelidae > Diabrotica > Diabrotica virgifera. The sequence continues at coordinate 147,761,181 of NC_065452.1, read as the reverse complement.
ATAAACTATGTAGCTAGACATAAAAAATTATATCAATTAAACTAAACATAACACATTACAATCATTAACTTTGAAAAAGTTACAAGCCTGTAATTAAGAGTTTTTAGATGAGGGACCTGGAATAGCCTCATCTTCTTCCGGTTTTTTGCATCATTCATATTTTTCTGAACTTAAAATTAATTTAAGAAGGTCCGGCTTCGACTGAAGTAAATGAAACATTTCATACAAGTCTCATCAAAATTTGCGTACACTAGCATCGCTGCCTTGAGAGTGGATATGGACATTAACTTTTCCGACGTCCAATAATAATTATTTATTACAGAAAATAAATGCTCGATATCCGCACTAGTACCCGGAAGACAAAAAATAAATTCGCATAATTGTAAGTTTTTCAGTTTGAATTGATCTACACACTTAAAAACTTTAAGCCATCGATCCTGACTATTTTTTTCTTCTCTGTTCCACTCAGCCACTTGTTTTCACTTGTAGCCACGTCTTTCAAAATTCCCAGTTCGTCAAAGAGTTGATCGTCGTTTAACATGGTTGCCTTGATATACAATTTAAAAGCTTCGAGAGAATAACAAACATCGTTTCGTGTTATTTCACTTCTTATGCGAGCTCCACACTCTCGCCGAAGTCGATCTAGGTTCAACAAGTACGAGAGTGTAGACGGCCACCTTGTGTAATTTTGCCTCACTTCGTTCTACTTCCATTCTCTGTTGGTCTGGTCAAAGGGATCTTTGTCGGTATCGCACCGCTCTTTGTCGGTATCGCACTTCCTCGCGAAGTAGAACGAGTGTGTAGAGAGGGTACTTCGAACTTCGGTCAACTTTGGCGAAGTAACTTCGCCGAGAATGTGGAGCCCGCTTTAGATCTATGCTTTTGAATACTTAGTTTAAATTCATGAAAATTTGTACTCCAGTTTTCTAGGTAGGTTACACATTTTGTGTAAAAATGTTTCACTTGCGCAATGAAGTTTTGTGTGCGACCACCGCACCATAATCCTGATGTCTCACACACTTAAAATGTTTTTAAAGATCATTCATAAACGCATTTACCAAACACTTGATATGGATATTGAAGAAACCCACTTTGGATTTACACTACTAATCCAGAGATGCTTGGATGTGAACCAGGATATGTACGTCCGTTCCATAGATTACAACAAGGCTTTCGATAAAGTCCGCCACAAAGAGCTAATGGACGTCCTCAAAGCAAAACAATTATCTATATTATAAACAGCAGGCACACATACGCATTAACGAACACACATCAGAAGAGTTCGAAATTAAAAGAGGAGTGCGACAGGGGTGTGTATTGTCACTACTACTATTAAATGCACACTCTGAAGAAATTATGAAAAAAGTTGTTGAGGGAGAAACAGCAGGAATAAAGGTACCTAAATGGAACGCCAATTAACAACATTAGATATGCGGATGACACTATCATAATAGCGGACAACCTCCAAGACCTCCAAAAGCTAATGAACAAGATAGTTGAGTATAAATAATGATAAAGATGAGTATAAATAATGATAAAAGCCTGACAATTAAAGGTAAAACTTTAGAACAAGTTGAAAACTACAACTATCTTGGCACAATAATTAATCACACAAACGATTACTCCAAATAAATCAAAGTTCGAATAGATAAGGCAAGAACCAACTTCAATAAAATGAGAAAGGTAGTTTGTGCAAGAGAACTGAAATAATTCAGACTTGAGAGTTAGGCTGGCAAGGTGTTATATTTTCTCGACTCTACTTTACGGGATAGAAGCAATTAACGCGTCGACTACTAAAAAGTTGGAAGCATTTGAACTGTGGGTGAAGGTACCTGAAGATAGCATGGACCGAGCCTGTAACAAACAACGAAGTCAGGAGAAGAGTCAACAAAAGAATGGAAATATTGGAAACCATCAAGACCCAAAACCTGCAATACCTGGAACAGTATACAAAGAAATTTGTTTAAAATTAGTAAAAGATAAAAATATTAATTTTTTAGAAAAATAAGTACATTCGCGTGTCCTTAGAAAGGTCTTAAAGTACATTAGGACAATATTTAAAAAGAAGTACTGTCCTACTTAAATAAGTACATATGGTCACCGTACGTATAATACATTTAGTAATATGTATATGTAATACTAATTTAGTACAAAAAGTTTCTCAGATTTCTTTCATTATTTTATGTCAGTCAAAAACAACCTGCTACCTTTCTGTCTACCTCTAAACGTTATTATTGTGGTCTTTAATTTTTTATAATAAAATTAGATGATGTGTATTTTACAATTATTTAAAAAATATATTTTTTGTAGATACTAAAAAATACACGTGATATAGGGTAGGGGGGGGGGTTAGTTTTAAACCTCACCATGTATCACCAAGGGGTAGGGGGGGTTAAAAAATGCCAAAAAAAACATCACGTGATTAATGGACGGCCCCTTATGTCTTCAGCTCTTTGAGCAATGTCAATGTAATATTTTAAATTAATTCGTTTTGTGTATTTTAGGAATGATTCCGAGGACCATTAATTTAATTTTTGACACGATTAAAGACCTGAAAAGTTGTAAATGGCAGTATGACGTTACTGCCAGTTTTTTAGAAATATATAATGAAAATGTAAGGGACCTGCTGGATTCTGATTCAAACCAGAACTTAGAAATTATGTACAATGAAGGACGAGGGATCCAAGTGCCAAATTTAAAAGACGAGGAGATTTTCTCGTTTGCAGATTTTAAAAAATACATGAAAAAAGCGCAAAAAAATAGAGCTGTAGCGGCCACAGACGTTAATCAGCATAGCTCACGTTCGCACGCTGTTACCAAAATCACTATCAAGGGGAGAAACGAAGAAACCAATGCAACTTGGACCGGTTCTGTCAATCTGGTTGATTTGGCGGGGTCAGAATCAGCAAAGGTAAATCAAGGAGCTCGTCTAACCGAAACAAAAAATATCAATAAGAGCTTGTCTGCTCTGCAAACCGTAATGATGTCGCTACACAATCAAGATAAGCATGTACCTTACCGAAATTCAAAACTGACATATCTACTACAGTCGTCTTTAGGAGGAAATTCAAAGACACTTATGATTGTTAATATTTCTCCATTTCAGGAGACATGTTTAGAAAGTATCAACTCATTACGGTTTGCATCGAAAGTAAAAGAGGTAAAAACCAAAATTAAAAGAAATAAATAAATGTAACAAACCTGTCTGAATTAATTATAATTAATTATTTATTATTAATTATGTACTATTTGTAAAATGAATGTTTGTGTAATTATTGTAAAGGACACATCGTATGGAAAATATAATGTCACTCAAATGAAATAAAAAATAGAATAGCCTCGAAATTACAATAATTTCATATCATTGCGCCAGCTCATAATAGTATTTATAAATGACAGTTTTATGAACTTTTAAACATGTGATTTAGATCAAATGTAATTACAATTTACACCGTTATTAATCAAAATTTAGAGTTGGCGTAATGATATGAAATGATTGTAATTTTGAGACGAATTGATTCATCTAAATTTAAGTAACATTGTATTTTCCATAAGTTGTGTGCGGTGTCCTTTGCATCATATATTTTTTATATAGAACTGAATTGATGTTCTGGTGATTGAATCGAATTGATGAACAAAATTAACATATTTGTTGGCTGTGCCTGCGGCAAACATTAAAAAAGTGTTTTATTCTATGACTAGGTACCACGAGCTTGCTTAGGATTTGTTTCAGAAACATTGCTATTTGCGGACGTGAGTGCTATACAATGCCGCCTGCAAGCTATATTCAGGCTTTCTATTTTTCGTTGAAACATCGTAGTCGTTAATTTTAGTGTTATTTTTTAATTTTTGACATTGCAGTATGAATTATCTTTGGCAACTCTGACCACAGCAATGGTTTTCTATGTATTACTGACTAAGAGGGCCTACAAAACATAAGGAATCCCCGTAAAACAAACAAAAAGAATAAAATGAAAGTATTTAATTATAATTAAGATATTCCCTGTAAAACATAAACGAAAATGATTGCCCATTTGTGAGATTTTAATTCCATAGTTTTTTATTTAAGCAAATAAACAATGTTCTGTAACACCTTGTTTGAACCCCTTTTCGCGCCTATAACGCATCGTAACGTTTTATAAGACTCCCAAACATGTGCCATATTATAGAAATTACAAGGTTTTATATAAATCTCGGAGTATATTAAAAAACGCTTTATCAATAATTATCTTTTTGAAAAAACATACTGAGAACATCTGTTCACTTCGTTTTGTTTCCAAAGTTAAAGTAAAAGTTAAAATCAAAAGAAATAAATGAAACCTGGCTGAATGGGTTATAATTGTTTCAGTATTGTTGATAAATTGTATTTGTAGTCATAGTAAATTTGTATAAGTATGTTCGAGGAGACAGTCAGAGACTAGTCCTACTAGTTTTTTTTTTTTTAATTATTGACATTACAGTATGAATTGACTTTGGCAACACTGACTACAGCAATGGTTTTCTATGTATTACTGACTAAAGGCCTACAAAATGAAAGTATTTACATCCCAGGCCACCAAACAACGTTTACAAAACGTTAAAAAGACGTCATAATTATCACCAAAGCACGTCAGTTTATCACGTTTTTTCGACGTCGAAAATCACGTGAATTTGTCCCATCATAATTGACGTCATTTGTATCACGTTTGAAATACGTGATATCAAAAACGTAGTTTTTATGTCGTTTTTTAGATTATTTTTCATTTTGTGGTTATGTTTTTAAAAATACACAATAATCATTCGTATGAGCATTGCAATTTTTCATTTAACTGTTGTAAATGTAGGCCATAGGTTGAAAGTAAAACCAAATGGAAGACTCTCGAAATTGTATAGAATTACAATACCCTTAATGCAACATTATATAGAATTTTCACTTTTTATATATACTTACTGTGTCAAAACTGAAACAACATATAAACTAATAAATAATTTATTAACAAATTAATTTAATTAAGCTCGATAATACATAATTGGTTCACCAGTTGTTCAGAAAATAAACACCAAAACAAATTAAAACATAACCTCAGACAGTTTTGAAGAAGGATTATTGCATTAAACTAACTCACTTGAGAAAAACGAATAAACATCTCTTAATTAACACGTTTCTTCAACTAAATATCTAAATGAAGAGTCTTATTTTACCACACAAAGCACGTAAACAATAAATGAAAAATTTCTTATGAAAATTTTTTGGAGTCATAAGCAGTACGTCTTTAAGCTCCTCCCAATTTTCTGACGTCAGACTTACGCTCGATTTCATAAAAAAATTAAAGGGGACTTTAAACTTAAGTTGGTAGAGATAGTGTAAACACTCCTGACATGGAGCTGCGCGAAGGCGGAGTCAAAATGTCAATATTCACAGAAAGACAGAAAGGTTCTATTGTAGATACAGTGCGTTTCGCATGAAAGTGGGGACTAAACCAAATTTCTTCTACTGCGCCGTGGTCAGGAGTGTTTGCACTATCTTTACCTTTACAATGCAATTTCTATGGGAAAATGTCAACTTTACAGTGAACTTTAGTTAATGTTCACTTTAGTTAATGTTCACTTTAAGTTGATTATGAAACCGGGCGTAAGGTTGTCTGAAATGAAAACGTGTTTTTAAACGGATTTTAACGTCATTAATTTTACGTAAATCCCGTGTATATATTCAACCAAATACTGACGTTTTCTCGACGTTATTGACGTCACTTGGTTGCCTGGGATTATAATCAAGATATTCCCCGTAAAACATAAACGAAAATGGTTGCCCATTTGTGAGATTTTAATTCCATAGTTTTTTATTTAAGCAAATAAACAATGTTCTGTAACACGTTGTTTAAACCCCTTTTCGCGCCTATAACGCACCTTAACGTTTTATAAGACTCCCAAACATGTGCCATATTATAGAAATTACAAAGGTTTTATATAAATCTCGGGAGTACATTAAAAAACGCTTTATCAATAATTCTCTTTTTGAAAAAACATACCGAGAACATCAGTTCACTTCGTTTTGTTTCCAAAGTTAAAGTAAAAGTTAAAATCAAAAGAAATAAATGAAACCTGGCTGAATGGGTTATAATTGTTTCAGTATTGTTTATAAATTTTATTTGTAGTCATAGTAAATTTGTATAATAAGTATGTTCGCGGTGACAGTCAGGGACTAGTCCACGACAAGTGAAGCATGCACACTTTAAAATAATACCGTTGATAGATAAATATAATATACAAGGTATAGTTACTATTAATTAATATTAATAATAATTGATTATATATATAACAGCACTACAGGCCTTAGAGGCCCTTGGCTTCGATAGTCTTGACTAATTTCTTCCACTTTTTGCGGTCCTGTACTTGTCCTCTCCAGTCTCTTGTACCCATTTCTTCTAGGTCAGTCCGGACGGCATCAAACCACTTCCTTCGTGGTCTCCCTCTTCTTTTCTTCCCTTGTTCTTCTGCTGATAAAACTCTTAGGACGTTTCTTTCTTGTGACATTCGTAAAACATGACCCAACCATCTAACTCTCTGTGCCTTGATTTTCTGAGTTATTTTAGATTTCTTATACATCTCCATTAGCTCCTGGTTTGCTCTTCTGCGCCATTCCCCGTTAGCCTCCTTTATACCACCAAAAATGTTTCTCAATATTTTTCTCTCCCAAACCTCTAGCTTTTTTCTACTTTATGGTTCATTGTCCAAGTTTCACATGCATACAACACCGTTGGTCTCACTATTGTTTCATATGCTCGGATCTTGGCTGCCCTGGACACGTTTTTTGCCTCCAACAGTGCGTTTAATGAACCTACTGCTTTGCTACCTTTTAACAACCATTTATCTATCTCTCTCTCTCTCTCTCTTCGTCTCCTTTATTTGTAACGTTACTCCAAGGTACTCAATTTCAGTTACCTTCTCAAATTTATAATCTATCATATGAATTCCTTTTGTGTTCTTTTTCTTCGGAGTTATTTTGTTTTGGTATAAATGGAACATAAATTTTACCGATTACTAAGCAGTGGTCTGATCCGCAATCAGCCCCTCTGAAAGCTCTAACATCCTGGATGCTAAATTTTGCATTTTGTCTCGAGATTAGATAGTCAATGATTGACTTAAGTCCACGTGTATGTTGGTACCAAGTAAATTTATGGATGTCCCTATGTTCAAAGAATGTGTTGTATATTTTAAGTTCATACTCCTCGCATAGATTGATCAACCTTATCCCATTGTCGTTAATTTTTTCTTCTCCATATTTTCCCACTACATTACTGTGGTCTTGTTTGCCTACTCTGGCATTTAAATCTCCTGCTATAATCAATTCGTGCGTATTCGGAACCTGTTCTATTTGATCTTTTAATATTTCTTCAAAATTGTCTTTTACTGCTATCTGGGCATCGTCATTGGGAGCATATACCCCTAGGATTGTAATCGTTCTTCCTCTAATTGAGAGGGTCAGTTTTATTATTCTTTCGTTTATAGCATCCCATGATTGTATTTGGTTTTTCCATCGTTTGTTAATCATTACTGATATCCCTGCTTTCGCTCTTTCACTTTTTAATACTCCCGTGTAGCAGTGTATATAATTCTTAAGATCTTCACAGGCGTTTCCCTTCTTCTTTGTTTCCGAGAGGATAATCAGGTCCAAGTTTCTTTTTTCTACTTCCATAAGAATTTCTCTTTGTTTATTTCTAATTCCTTGTATATTCCAAAAACCAATATTCAATGTCCATTTTCGTTGCCGTGTTCGTCTTTGATTAAAACTGTCCCGTTTCCGAGGCCAATTTCTGGGTGTTTTAGCTTTTGTTTATTTTTTTACGGGTGTAGGGTTGCTGGCCCTACGACCTAACCCTCCCCCTTTTTCCGGGCTTGGGACCGGCAAGAATGACCGTCAAGCTACTCGATCCACCCAACAATCATTCCAGGCGGAGTTATTATAAATTCATAAATTACCTTGCACTACTCACAGTATTTTCGTTTTTATTTAATTTTGTGAAAACTTTGAAAACTGTTTATTAAAGTAGATAGTCTAATATTTATTATGAAATAACTCTTATGCAGTATCGATGCATAGATGAATAGAGTGTAACTAAAAACATTCGTTTATATTGAAAATTGTACACAAAACTTATATTAATTTTGATTGAAGTTCTAGAAGGGCAAGATTTAAAAAAATGGTTTAAAATTGATTACTTACCTTCCTCTGACATATTCTAACTACCCATAAAGACCGCGTCTCACCATCAAATAATTTGATCAAACAGTTTGAGCAAACTCCGGAAGTACGTCAAAGTGACGTCACAATTGCAGTTTTTTTGAAATTCTAAAAATCTGTGCTCTCACTATCAGTCTAGTTTGATCAAATTTTTTGTATTGAGTTGTCTAACTTGTTTGTACTTTATTTAAAATTAAAATTTTTCATTATTATTCACAATGAACACTCAGGATGTGACGTCACTAACTGTCACTTTCAGTTTGCTCAAACCAGTTTGATCAAATTATTTGATGGTGGGACGCGGCCTTCACTGTCCCAAAAATCACTTGAATTAAAAAATAAAGAAATCGCAAATCGTAAAAAAGGGTAGTACAATATACAATATGTAATGTTATAATGTAATATCTCACAGCTCGTGTTACGTAGTGACAGCTGTCAAATTTGTATGATTAGGTTGTTTAAGGAGGGGATAGTGGTAGATATCGTCATTATATAACTACCTGCTTTAGGGACAAAAATTGGCCCGAAATGCTAGTTTATGAAATATTCATTTTGGTCAGCTTTTATGTAAATACCATTCTGTGAATCGTCTAGAGTCTAGAATTATCTCTAAGCATATAATAATATATAGGTAAAATATAATATATTATAATGTATATAACTGTATTTTTGTTATAATAAATTTGAATTTTGATACATGCGTTCATTATTCCTTTGTCACCTAGGGTCGAAGTGATACAGATCTTTCCTATGGCGCTACACCCAAGGTGGCCCTGGCCTTCCCCAGCATCCGCCTCCAAGTATCTCTGTCCCTGGCTGCTCTCCTCCAGTTGTTCACTCTTTATCCCCAATATCTTTTTAGCATCGGTTCTCACTTCGTCTATCCCAGTGGCGTCTCGTACCACGTTAAGAAGGTAGTGCCGGAATTTGCACAGCCGCCAAAATTTTTAGTGACGGGTTCACGATATTGTATGTATGTATACACCGTTCTTAGGCGTCAACGCCCTTCGGTAGGGATCTATGGAGGAGTATCACCAAGCCGGAAGCCCTTATCCCTTCCTGTACCGCTCCTCCATAGGCCGATCAGACGCCAGTTTATTCCAGACCAAGCCGTAGACTCTATTGAGTTTTATACTACGGCGTTGGCCTTTTATAAATTTCATGACCTAGCTGAGGCTCGAACCAGCGACCGCAAATCCACTAAACTTGTCGATCGACTGAGCCCCAGCTAACTGGACCGTCACGATATTGTCAAAAAAGTTATAAAACAAAAATTAAAAAAAAAATAGGCGCTGATACTTTTACCTTATGTATATTCATTTGAGGTGCCAAAAATTGTTCAAAATTTATCAAAACAGTTCCGTAAATTCATTAACAATAAAAAACTCTCAACTTACAACCATTATTTACTGCTAATATTACTAGCTTGTACATATTACGATTTAGTCTCTATTTACAAAATTATAAAAATAATACTATTTCATTATTTACATACATGCACAAAGTTGTGTTAATACCACTTTTAAAGTTTACGATACATTCTTTTTGTTTTTTTTTGGTTGCAAAGTTTTCAATGACTTTATTATTAAAATCATCAATACCATTTACAAAATGCTTTTCTGCAGATACCTAAGTCGTTCTTCTTTCATTGTATTTTTAACTAATGTTTTAATTCGTTTTAACATCGAAAAACAGCGTTCTGCTTCAGATATTGATATAGGAATGGTAATTAAAATGCTTAAAAGTTAAATAGTTTCTTCCAATGTGCTTCTTAAACCTTCCTCATTTAATAAAACTCATAGCGGAATAGCCCCAGAGGCTCAGAGGTAGTACTTAATTCGTCTCACTAATACAGTACTAATTCAGTTTTAAACCGAGTTTTGTTTAAAAATTAAAATTGTCTCCATGTTTCATTAAAAAATGATTCGGGGAACCGACGCTTGTAAGCAGAAAACTTCTCCGACATAAATAAATTAGAAGCAACTACATGTCAGGAGACGGTAGACCTTTGAAAGATCTGCAACTTTAAATATTATGAACCTTTAAGTCGTTGTCGAATTCGGCGCTAAAACTAACCAGTTCCTTAAATATGCCTCTATTTTGTGAATTTTTCTTCGTCGTGACCTCTTTAAGCTAACTCGAAAGCTCCACAAAACCTTATAAAATTCGTAAAAAAAAACACCAAAAGAGTTTTTTAATATACTAATCTGATTCATTGTCAATTAATAAATTAAGCTAATAATCAAAATATTATTTATACTACCCCACGATCATGATGCACTAAAAGTTTAATAATAATATTAATATTATAAATACAAAAACTTTAACAGAAAATAGACATAACAAAAGCGACAAGCCAGCACTTAAGAAACTCAAAATCTTGTGCCAGGCACGAGATTCCCATTTAAGGTATACTAAATAGTCCAATATAGCTCTTTCCTCTGCCACTTATACAGGGTGTTTCATTGGGAAACGGAAATACTTTAATTGTGAATAGAGGTCACCGAGGCGGTTCTAGGTGTACTACATTTTTTGCCCTACCGACTTTTATAACCGACTTACAGGGTGTTTTATCAATTTTGCCAATTTCTTTCCTAAGTCATAACTTTAGAACCACCCTGTATATTTTTTTGATATTTTGTACACATGTGTCTCATCCAAAACCCAAACGACCGACATACTAATTACAAGAAAAATCCAGGTCCGGATTAACAAAAAATTATAAAGTAATTGTGACCTTAAAACAACACCCTGTATATTGAAATTCTGAAAATCTGTTTGCATATTTGAAAAGAGCACAAAAAACTAAGTCGAATCGTTCGCTTCAATTTTTCGGCCAGACAATTTTATGGCTTAAAATTTTGTAATTATATTGAATTTTTTAAGAACTCTGACATTAAAAAGCAGGTATTATTAACTTTTAATTATAAATTATTAAAGCTATTGAATAAATACTCATTTTAAAATTAATCAATACTTATTTACCACATTGGAACGACCCAATTATTAATCGCAAGAAAAATCCAGGTCCGGATTAACAAAAAAACATAAAGTAATTGTAACCTTGAAACAACACCCTGTATATTGACATTTTCAAAATTTGTTTGCACATTTGAAAAGACCACAAAAATCTGAGTTTATGGGTTTGCTTTAATTTTTTATGAAGGAAATTTAATAACTTTAATTTTGAAATTAAATATATTGATACTTTTAAGAACACTAAAATTAAAAAGCAGAGTTTTAAAGCACTTTTAACAATAAATTATTAAAGTTATTAAATAAATACCCATTTTAAAAATAATCAATACTTATTTACGACATTCGAACGACCCACTTACAAATCACAACAAAAATCCAGGTCCGGATTAACAAAACAATATCAAGTAATTGTAACCTTGAAACAACACCCTGTACATTGAAATTTTCAAAATCCGTTTGCACAGAGGTATGAAAAGAGCACAAAAAACTAAGTTTAATCGTTCGCTTCAATTTTTTGGCCGGACAATTTAATGAATTTAATTTTGAAATTATGTCGAAATTTTTAAAAACTCTGGGAACTCATAATAAAAATTTCGATATAATTTCAAAAGTAATGTCATTAAAAATTGTGTGCACAAAAAATTAAAGCGGGACATTAAACTTAGTTTTTCGTGCTCTCTTCAGTTGTGCAAACATATTTTAAAAATTTCAATATACAGGGTGTTTTTTTAAGGTCACAATTACTTTGTATTTTGTTGTTAATACGGACCTGGATTTTTCTTGTGATTAGTAAGTGAGTCCTTCTAACGCAGTAAATAATAACTGATTATTTTTAAAATTAGTATTTATTCATTAACTTGAGTGATTTATTATGAAAAGTGCTTTAAAATCCTGCTTATGAATTTCAGGGTTCTTAAAAATTTAAATATATTTAATTTCAAAATTAAAGTTAATAAATTTTTGCACAAAAATCAAAGTGAACCGATAAACTCGGATGTTTGTGGTCTTTTCAAATGTGCAAACAAATTTTGAAAATGTCAATATACAGGGTGTTGTTTCAAGGTCACAATTACTTTATGTTTTTTGTTAATCCGGACCTGGATTTTTCTTGTGATTAATAAATGGGTCTTTCCAATGTGGTAAATAAGTCTTGATTCATTTTAAAATGAGTATTTATTCAATAACTTTAATAATTTATAATTAAAAGTTAATAATACCTGCTTTTTAATGTTCTTAATGTTTAAGTTCTTACAAAATTCAATATAATTTCAAAATTAAAGTCAAAAAATTGTCTGGCCGAAAAATCGAAGCGAACCATTAGACTTAGTTTTTTGTGCTCTTTTCAAATATGCAAACAGATTTTCAAAATTGCAATATACAGGGTGTTGTTTTAAGGTCACAATTACTTTATAATTTTTTGTTAATCCGGACCTGGATTTTTCTTGTGATTAGTATGTCGGTCGTTTGGGTTTTGAATGAGACATATGTGTAAATATTAAAAAAATATACAGGGTGGTTTTAAAGTTATGACTTAGGAAAGAAATGAGCAAAATCGATAAAACACCCTGTAACTCGGATATAAAAGTCGGTAGGGCAAAAAATTTAGTGTACCTAGAACAGCCTCGGTGACCTCTATTCACCATTAAAGTATTTCCGTTTCCCAATGAAACACCCTGTATAGGATGCTCCTAAAATCTTTCTCTTTTCAGCCGTGGTAGTACCAATTTTGGCTCGAGATTCTCCAGCCGAATAATCTCCGCTGTAAGTGGCGCACAGTTGCCAGATTTTATATAATTTATGAAGATAAAAAGAAATACATACAAAAAATTAACAGGCATTAAAATATTTTAAAAATAAAAATATGCTTCTGCATAGTTAGTAAGGTAGTGCCATGGCTCTATGGCACTACCTCACGGGCCGCCACTGGTCTATCCACCTCTTCCTTGGTCTTCCTACTGGCCGACGTCGAACAATCTTTGTATCTTTGCATAATTTGCTACAGAGGGTTCTTTGTAATATTAATGTAACTCGTGGTTGAACGTTATTCTCCATATACCATTGTCGCAAATGGGTCCCAATATCCTCCTTAATATCTTTCTATTAAAAATATTAAGGATTATGTGAATGGTATTAGAGATTAATACCAAAAAGAATAAATTCATGATCATCTCCAGAAACTTTACACATTTGAAAACTCCACCATAACACTGAATACCAAGTCTATTAAAAGTGTGAGCAAATACCTGGAAACGTGGCTTTTTGAAGACTGGGCATCGGACAGGGAAAATTCAGGAATGTATACCTGTTCAGAGTTTGATCTTCAATTATTGAGAGTAAGGTTTACTAAGTGCTATGTATGGTCGGTGCTGCTATATGGCGTAGAGGGCTGGACACTCAAAACGAGGAATATAAGCAATTAGAAGCTTTCGAAATGAGGCTTGTGGCTTTATCGCCGTATCCTTAAGATACCATGGACGGCGAAAGTCACAAATATAGATGTCCTTAAAATAATTAACCAAGAACGCCAACTTTTCGAAACAGTAATCAAGAAAAGGAAAACGGCGTATCTGGATCACATCATGTGAAACGAAAAATACTTCAACTTATAATCGAGGGTTAAATTGAAGGCAAGAGAGGAATAGGACGCAGAAAATACCCTGTGCCAACACCATATGACTCCACAACATTCTCGACTATACCTTGTCCTATTTTGGCGTTGAAATCGCCCATGATAATAGTTAGCTCATGTTTTTTTGTCAGCTTTAGAGAGTTTTCTAGAGTCTGGTAGAAATTTTCTATTTCTTCTTCAGTTGATTGGGATGTCGGCAGGAGCGTCATTTGAAATTTTGTTTGGGGGGGGGCAAGCACTATATATACAATACATTATATATGATGTTATGATGAATATTGATGTATTTTTTGTAAATTTCAGTCATTTTTTAGGGCCAGGGGGGGCAAAGGCCCCCCCTGGACGCCCAAATGACGCCCCTGGATGTCGGTGCGTAGAGCTGAATGATATTTATATTAGAGGGACTTGAATTAATCTTCAACTCTGTCTCATATGGGCGTAAATCCTATTACTGCTTTGGCTATTTCCCTTTTTACTATCATCGCTACGCCATTTCTGTTTCTTGTTGTGTCTTCTCCCGAATAATAGATATGGTGTTCACCTATAATTTTTATTCCAGAATTTGGCCATCGAACTTCACTGCATCCTAAAATATCTATGTTTAGGCGAGTCATTTCTTGAATAATATTTGCTGCCTTGCCTGCTTGGTACATGCATGCTTCGAATGTTCCACGTACCAATCTTTTTCACTTTTGGGACATTATTGGCTGACTGGGGGATTCTTAGCCAAAACTATTTCTTTACCACTATACGGAATACAGGAAAATGGACAGGTTATGCACTACAACACGGATTCCATTACATACAAAAGGGGCCTGTTTTCATCCATTCCTGGATAAAGGCTTCCCAATGAAAAAATGAATAACCATTTTGAATTCCGTTGCAACACGAAACTACAGCCGCTTCATCATTCCAGTTCAATCAGAGAGTGCAACAAGCACCTCTACCGGTTTCGAAACTTATTAGTCTCTCATCAGGAAGCACATATGCTGCTCTCTCTGACCCAACTAGGACAAAACCACTCTCTGATTGAACTGGAATGATGATGCGGCTGTAGTTTCGTGTTGCAACGGAATTCAAAATGGTTATTCATTTTTTATTTACATGTTTACTCCGATTGGAGTACGAAGGGAACCATTCTCGTTGGAACTTTACCGCGCTGAGCAGATGGGACGTGAATTATAAATTGTAAAATTCCCCCATCTTCCTTAGTCTCCGCATCCGTTATGGCTTGCAAATTGTAGAAGCCTCGGAGGTGTTACCAGAGAAGGTTCCCATTTTTTTCAGTCTGGTATGTGACGTCACTAACTGTCACTTTCAGTTTGCTCAAATTATTTGATGGTGGGACGCGGCCTTAACATTTTTGGATGTTGTTTTATGTGCTACTTAGTTTTTGGCTTCCCAATGAGTTCTACACTTTTCTATGTTTTATACTATTTGGTACCAGTTTCTCACTGTGATATCTATTTCCTCTATCCGTTCTTATTTTGCTTTAAGTTAGCCCTTCTGCTACGTTTATTTGCACTGTTGTATGCTCTTCTTTACTGCACGTAGTTAATTTCTTTTGTCTACCGCTTGTTTACATTCTTCATCAAACGACAGTTCTTTACTTTGATGTTTTTAAATTCCTCACTCTTTTAGCCGCTTCCCATGTTATTATCTTAATATTATTCCATTCTTCTTGTATTGTTCCCCCCTCTGTTCTAAGAGTTCTTTATTCAATTCTGCTCGCAATCGTTTTTCTATTTCTGAATTTTTCAGGTTGTTCAGTGTTATTCTACTCTATTTGTTGCCATTGAGCTTATGTGTTCGTTATATTCTATTCTTGTTTCTTACCCAGTTCTTTATGTTGTCCACCTTGCATCTCAGTCGTATACAGTGTCTGCGTAACTTGGAACCATATGGGAAACTTTTTTAATATCAATTTTACGAAAAAAAGTTACTTTATAAAGTGCTCTGCATAGTCTAAAACCTAAGACGCAATCATCAGATATCAAATTTTATCAACAGTATACGAGGTATGTCAAAAAATATGAATTTTGCTCAAGAGTAAAGTGCCTTTATATTTCAAAATATCGAAAATTGTCATTGACAAAAGTTGTTTGTAATTAAAAATTATGTTATAATCTGCATTTACACTCTTCTAATCGAACAAAAAATTTTAAAAATTTTCCTCAAGTCACGGACACCCAACAGCATTTTTATTTATGATAGCTCCGTTATTATTAATTTTACGAAAAAAAAAATTTTTCTTTATAAAATGTTCTGCATAGTCTAACAACTCAGATAAAATTATAAGATATTAAATTTTGTCAATTTTGTACGAGGTATGTCAAAAAATATGAATTTCGCTCTAAAGTACCTTTATTTTTCACAATATTGAAATTTGTTAGTATAAAAAGTTGTTCAGAATTAAAAACTATGTTTCAATATGCAATTGCATCCTTCTAGTTGCAATATTGTGAACTATAAAGGTATTTTACTCTTGAGCGAAATTCATATTTTTTGACATACCTCGTATAAAATTGAAAAAAATTGATTTTTTATGATTGCATCTTAGTTTTTTGACTATTCAGACCATTTTATAAAGAATAACTTTTTTCGCAAAATTAATAATAACGGAGTTATCTTAAATAAAATGGATGTTGGGTATCCGTAATTTGAGGAAAATTTTCAATTTTTTTTTTAATTAGAAGAGTGTAAATGCATATTATAACATAATTTTTAATTACAAACAACTTTTCTTAATAAAAATTTTTGATATTGTGAAATACAGGGTGTCCCGAAAAGATTGGTCATAAATTATACCACAGATTCTGGGGTCAAAAATAGGTTGATTGAACCTCACTTACCTATATACAATAGTGCACACAAAAAAAGTTACAACCCTTTAATTACAAAATGAAAATTAATTTTTTTTTCATATATCGAAAACTCATAGAGATTTTTCATTGAAAATGGACATGTGGCATTTTTATAACAGCAGTATCTTATAAAAATTAAAGTAAAATTTGTGTACCCCATAAAAATTTTATGGGGGTTTTGTTCCCTTAAACCCCCCCAAACTTTTGTGTACGTTCCAATTTAATTATTATTGTGGCACCATTAGTTAAACACACTGTTTTTAAAACATTTTTGCCTCTTAGGATTTTTTCGATAAGCCAGTGTTTATCGAGATATTTTGAATATTTATCGAACCCACCACATATTTGTATATGGTTAAGTACGATTATAGAGACCTGTTAATAATCTGAAAATGTATTTATAATTTACATTTTTAGATATATTTTGAAAAAGAAGCCACATCTCGATAAAAGGTGACTTATCAAAAAAGACTAAAATGTAAAAATGTTTTAAAAACAGTGTTTAACTAATGGTACCACAATAATAGTTTAATTGGAACGTACACAAACATTTGGGGGGTTTAAAGGAACAAAACTCCCATAAAAATTTTATGTAATTATATTAAAAAAGAAGCCGCATCTCGATAAATACTCGCTTATCGAAAAAATACTAAGAAGCAAAAAAGTTTTAAAAACGTTGTGTTTAGCTAATGGTACCACAATAATGAATTAATTGGAACGTACACAAAAGTTTGGGGAGTTTAAGAGATCAAAACCCCCATAAAATTTTTATGGGGTAGAAAAATCTCACTATAATTTTGTTTTAAGATGATCCTGCCATAAGAATGATACATGTCCATTTTCAATAAAAAATCTTTAATAGTTTTCGATATATTGAAAAAAATCGATTTTCATTTTGTAACTTCAAAGGGCTATAACTTTTTTTTATGAGCACATTTGGACTAAGGTAAGTTATGTTCAATCGAACTATTTTTGACTTCAGAATGTGTGGTATAATTTATGACCAATCTTTTCGGGACACCCTGTATAAAGGCACTTTACTCTTGAGTGTTATTCATATTTTTGGACATACCTCGTATATTATTGGTAAAATTTGACATCTGATGATTGCATCTTTGCGTTTCTGGTTTTAGACTATGCAGAGCACTTTATGAAGAATAACTTTTTTTTCGTAAAATTGATATTAAAAAAGTTTCCCATATGGTTTCAAGTTACGCAGACACACTGTATAATAGTTGCGTTCGCGGGTGCAGTGGACAAATTGTCGCCGACAATTTCTAACCTCACTTAATATAAATATTACCGTTAATATATAAATATACAAGGTATATTTACTTTTAATTAATATTAATAACTAATTATTAAATTATACTAGGTAAATATACCTTGTATATGTATCTATTAACGATATTATTTATATAATTTTAAAGTGCGCATGCGTTTTGCTGCTAATTTGTCGCCGACACGCACTTAATATGTACTTCTAGCTCTGTCCAATAGTGTCTTACCATCGATTTTTCGAATGGTTACCTCTGCTGTTTCTAGCTAAATAGTGTCATGTGTCATGCCTACATATTTAAACTATCACTTGTTCTATTATCTCACCTACCAGCTCTCACTTACATCTTAGTAGGTTTCCCTTTATAACCATGTAGACTAAGAGCCGTATAGGAAAAATTTGCTAATCATTTTAGGCACCATAAGATTCTATAACTTAAATAGTAGAACCTAAAAGAAAACGTTTGAACACTGTGCCGTCACTTTTCAGTGGCACATGCGTCGACAGTGACGCATCAAACTTTTCACTTTTGGACCGGATAAATAAATTATTTTTAAATTAACGGCATTAAGACGCAAGGAAGATATTAAAAATAAAGACATAAAAACTATATGCCGTACAAAAATAATGGTTCTGCAACATAAAAAAAATTACATTTTCCGCATATTTTCATTGATAAAAAAATTATAGAAAACTGTACGGCATGCATAATAATAAGTAAATATATATATTTTAAAGTTATATTTTACTATGCCGTACGAATCTACTGGCTCAAACAGTTTCAACCCTTATGTAAATTGTCTCATTTCAACCCCTATTGACAAAAATTATTTAGAAAAGTACGGCACTGATTTCAGAGTATTACTTGTGCTCTAAAATGATGAAAAACATGAGTGCCGTACAAATTATTTGGCAAAAAATAATTATTCCATAATTTTGCGTGTTCTATACTAAACACCATTTTTTGTAGTGAAAAATTATTATTTCCTGAACGGCATAAATTTTAGAAGCTAGTTATTATACTTTATAAACTGTATGTGAAAATGCCGTACAAATATATTGACATAAAAAAAATTGATGGTGAATACAAATAATTTTTTTTTCAATTTTACTATTTTTAAAATCCATTTCCCAGCTACTACAATAATATTTAATATCATAACACACTTTATAACATTAACAAAATCAAATGATGATGAAAAACTATAATGCCGTTCATTTTTAATGGAACCCTGTTTTGTCAAAGTTCCAGGCATTCCTATGCACACAAAAATTTGACAAACGTTTACTGTTATTCTCAAAATATGTTTAATACTATAATTGATCCCAGTTACTGAATATTTAAATGTACTATTTCTACTATTAACTGAAGCAGGTTCACACGAATGCACAGAATTCTCAGATTCGTGGCTTGAGGTTCCCCAGAACAAAAGTTGAATTGAATTACCTTTCAAATGAGCTATCACACGACCCCTATTCTCATTTAAAAAAATCATCGAATACGTCATCACGCCCAAATGGATGACGTCACTAGTATGATATATATGCCAAAAAGTCGTAATTAAAAAATAAAAATTGACCTCTTTCGGGATTTTTTTCCAAAATCGTCCATTCTCGAGAAAATTAATTTATTCCAACCTTTACGTGCTCACTGTATAAAAAAAAGAGGTACTTTGTGTATACGAAATGTGTACGAACGTAAGAAGTTGCTTTTCTTTTGATGAATAACCAATCGCGCCTAAAGAAGTATAATTTAAATAAAAATGAATATTATTTTTTTAATTTCGGGTTATTATGTATTAAACACTTTCTTGTGTTGAATTATTTTAAAAATATACAAGGCTTTATTGAAAGTTAAAAAATAATTTGTAAGGCAAAGTAAACAAAATATATTGTGAGGTAGCCGCTCGTAGAAAAATTTAAAAACAATGCATGAAAAAAATTATTGCAGTTGATATGCAAACGATTTTGGAGGCTTTTGCTTCATCGTGCCACAATATTTATACGGGATTAGCTTTTTAATCGTCAATTTTTAATAAATTTAAAAAGACAATAATTTTTTTACTAAACCTTAAACGGAAAATTCATTTTCCTACTGTGACACATTGAATGTGCCATTCAAAATGTACGGCATAATAATTTGGGGACTATTTTTCTAAATGTTTTGGTTTTAGGGTGCCTGAAATAAATTAGCTTATTCTACGTAAAAAGTAAGGGTTGAGCAAGGGTTAAAACTGCATTTGGGCTAGTGAATTTGTACGGCATAGCAAAATATAGTTGTGAAATAAATATATTTACTTAAAATCATACACGCCGTACAGTTTTCTATAATTTTTTTATCAATGAAAATATGCGAAAAATGAAATTTTTTATAAGCTGCAGAACCAATATTTTTGTACGGCATAGTTTTTATATCTTCCTTGCGTCTGAATGCCGTCAATCTATAAATAATTTATTTATCCGGTCCAAAAGTGGAAAGTTTGATGTGCCACTGTCGACGCATGTGCCAATGAAAAGTGACGGCACAGTGTTCAAACGTTTTCTTTTAGGTTCTACTATTTAAGTTATAGACTTTTATCGTGCCTAAAATGATTAGCAAATTTCACCTATCCCGGCTCTTAGTCTAATGTATTTTGTCTTTTTTGGGAAAATTATCATGTTAAATTATCTGGCAGTTATATTAAATTGGTGCAACATTCGTAGTAAATCATCTTAACTTTGAGAGATTAGTATTGCATCGTCTGCATAGCAGATTCTAAGTTTTATGTTTCTCCCTTTTTTAGTTCTTACTTTTTTTCATCATTTCATCCACGATCGATCGTTTTAATTATTCCTAGAGGTAGCTCTCTTGCGTATAATAAATGGATAACGTTGTTTAATGTGATCTTGTCAAATGCCTTTTTAAGGTCCACGAAACATAAATATGCATATTTGTTGTATTTTAATGATTTCTCACTTATATTCGGATAACTTTCTTTAAAAACATTTGAAATCCTTTTGTAATCTCACATTTTGTTTTTGTCCACTAGATTATTTTGATGTGTGTATTATGTTAAGATAAGGCAAGATCAGTTAAGGCTAAAAACTGAATTAAAACAAGCATGAGCGTATCAATAAAACAGGACGAAGTATTTTTTATAGTCCTGGATATCTGGAACTAGTGAATTGTCCTGTTAGAAGAGCCGTATCGCTTCAATTTGGATAATAAATAAAAGTATAATTTATGTAAATGTTTTTATTTTGTATATATCCGATTTTCTGCATTTGGAAGTATAATAGATCTACTGTGAGAGAACTAAGTGATACATAAAAACTGATACCAGATAAGATTTCAGTAACAAATACATAAGAATTGGATATATTTATTTAAAAGGTATTTACAAATGTTTTTTGTTGTACTGTATAACAGTTTAAAATAATTATTAATTCTTGTTAATTTATAATATAAACTTAAACTGAAAACAAAACGAGATTTAAAAAAATATTAACTTATTTATTAAAACAGACGTAGTTCCAATATTAACTTTTACATTGTTTAATTTTACCCCTACTGGAATTACTTAACTCTAAGCTACCAATACAATACTTCAAAAAATAGCGAATATGTATTTAAATATTTCTGTACTCTACAAGGCCTTCAAATACTGTAAGAATACAGATGCTCTGGTTATGTTAAATTTGAGAGTGTATACAGGGTGATTGATTAGTAGGGTAAAGCTCAATAGCTCCGCTATAGTAATAGATAGCAATAAAAGTTAATAACAAAAATTTTAACCAACTTTGAGGTTCACAACACAAAATTAGTTAGAATGTTACAGGGTGTTTGATAACACAGTGGCAGACCTAACTTATGTTTTTTTAAATGGAACACCCTATATTTTATTCTATATTCGAAATCCTGTTAACTTCTCCATCACAAAAATATAAAGGTTTGTAATGTACAGGGTATTTACAAAGTGATAACCAATTTTGTATGAAAATCGTAACAAGTTCAACTCCCTGTATAAATAAAAATAAGCACAACAGGAATGGTTTATTAATGCCATTTTTTTTTATTTTTTGTCGAAATTTTTAAGAATGATTGATATTGCTAATTTTCTTTATATCAAATACAGGGTGAGTCAAAACGCAAGTACATTATTTTCTGAGTAATGTTAAATGGAACACCCAATATTTTATATCATTATTGAAAAGTAACATTAACATACTTTAATTTTTATATAACATTCTCTATGCCCAAATTTATTAGTTTTCGAGATATTTTCATTTTTCAGAGCAAATTATTTTAGGTGTTTAAATTTATCTAAATTTTAAGTAAGCCATGACTGAATTGACAATAGGGCTTTTCATTCACAGTCATTTGTTTCGAGCTTCTGTCATATGTCGTATAATCCGTGTATATTAATATTATACACAGATTATATAACATATGACAGAAGCTCGAAACAAATGACAATCGATGAAAAGCCCTATTGAAGATTACCGATTATCAATCCGGTAATCAATGTAACAATGTAGCAAATAAAGAATTAAAAATAATTTATTAGTAATACATTTTACAAACAAAAACACAACCACTACATGCAACATTTTTGAAACAATTAAAAACTATCTTTTTATGTAAATGCAACAAATAAACAAAGAAAATTAGTAATAAATTTTACAAAAAAACACACAAACACAAAATACAATATTTTGTGAAGACAATTAAACACTACTTTTGTATGTAAATGTAACAATGTAACAAATAAAGAACGAACCATAATTTATCAGTAATACATTTTGCAAAAAAACATGTTTGAAAAAATTAGAAGCTACTTTTAATAAAATATTTTTAATATTTAATTACATAAGGTGTTCAAAATTATCTCCTAACACATTTATGTACGCCTAAAAACGATCATTAAATGAGCTACTTACTCTACGGAGCATTTGTAAATTAACACATCGAAATACACTTTGTATTCTATTTTTCATCTCATCCCTTGTTGTTGGAGGTATTTTATAAACTTCATTATTAACGTAACCCCAAAAAAATCAGTCCAGTTTATTAAATTCTGGTGATTTGGGTGGCCACGCTACTGGTCCATTGAAAAATGACAATATCTCGAAAACTAATAAATTTAGACATAGGGAATGTTATCTAAAAATTAAAGTACGGTAATGGTACTTTTCAATAGTGATATAAAATACAGGGTGTTCCATTTAAAATTACTGAGAAAATAATGTACTTGCGTTTTGACTCACCCTGTATTTGATATAAAGAAAATTAGCAATATCGACCATTCTTGAAAATTTTGAGAATACGTTAAAAAATATGGCATTAATAAACCATTGTTGTTTTTCTTATTTTTATTTATACAGGGAGTTAACCTGTTACAATTTTCATATAAAATTGGTTATATCTTTGTAAATACCCTGTATAACATAACAAACCTTTTTGTGATGGAGAAGTTAACAGGATTTCGAATTTAAAATAAAATATAGAGTGTTCCATTTAAAAAAAAAACATAAGTTTGGTCTGCCACTGTGTTATCGAACACCCTGTAACATTCTAACTAATTTTGTAATGTGAAGCTCAAAGGTGGCTAAAATTTTTGTTATTAACTTTTATTGCATCTATTACTATAGCGGAGCTATTGAGCTTTACCCTACTAATCAATCACCCTGTATATAATAAACATTTTCTTTCCATTTTTTTGAGGTCAAACTATTTTATTAGGTGTATTCGCGGAGCAAATCCTGAACTTATCCAGAGGGAGAACGCCTGCTCATTAGGCGTTCTCCCTCTGGGTAAGTTCAGGATTTGCTCCTCGAATACACCTATTTTATACAGGAATATTACTTAAGTACACAAAATTCTTGAGACACAGAGATTTCTTTTGGGGATCTCAATTTCTTGAGAATTCTTAATTCCTTTTAGGGAGTCAATAAATACCTACTGCAAAAGTTTTGAAAAACAATCCGGGAGAATAACATTTCAACTAAAAAATTCTTAAAAAAACGTGGCATCTAACGATATAACGTATAGAATATGTTACTATCTAGTAGACTTAAAACAAGGATATTCATTCATATTAAAACTATGTTACAAAACTGACAACTCAAAATAATGCATTATTCGTCACAGAAAATGTTGTATTAACTTATTGTGTTTTTGAGATATGACAATATTGTGAAAAATGTCAAACAAACTTTTTGAATAGCAATAACGACACTTCGTCATCTGGCAACCATAGGCGTAAACTAACTTTATGACGTTATTATACAAAAAAATCTGTTCACTAACATAATCTATTTTATACTTTTTTCGAGATATGACGGTCTTCTTCCAAAGTAGCGATATATATTTAATACAATCTTACTTTATGGTTGTTCGTCGCATTTAAAACAAAGTTTTTTTTTAATTACGGGATTGTTCGAATCAGATTATGGTGAAGTACCTTTAATGTTATAAAAAATATTGAAAATTCTTCAAAAAAGGATTGTTTCTCAAACTTATGTACCAGCTATTACTCAACTATAATGGAAAATATCATTTTAAATGCAGATAATATTGTTATTTTTTAAAAACTTTCAAATTAACATAATTTACTAAAAAATTACCCTCCACATTTTGTAACACGTCGTTTTTTAACAAAATTTAATATAATATGGCAATAATCTAGATTTACAAGAAATGAAAAACGACACGGTCAAAACCTGGCAGGCAATATACAGGGTGTCCCCGAAAATAGTGCGTTCCTTAAAGGTATAGGTAGAAGTCACCATGTAGAGCAAAAAAGTCTTATAACATTTTTTTCTAAATTCAACCGTTTGGTCAAAAAATCAAAATACATTGTGTTACGCAAAATGAAATCTGACAACTATGTATACAAAAATCTAAAAATAGACAATCACAATTCAAAAATAGTTGGGGCATGGGCCTTTAGTATTTACATTAACCCTGTCTTCCTCCTGAACAAACAAACAAATTCTTGTTTTGTTTGATTTTCAAACATGGGGTGGTATAATTATTTTACAGGTGTACCTGTCTGACCTACATTTTTCTGGTGTCAATAACCATGTCACAAACAGATTTTGTACAGTAATACCACATTAGTTAATTTTATAAAAATAAAAGTTCGCTTATATGGCGAACAATGTATTTTTTTTGTAAACGGTTAACTTTAGAAAAAAATGTTAAAGGACTTTTTTATTCTACATGGTGTATTATATCCATACCTTAAAGGAACGCACTATTTTCGGGGACACCCTGTATATATCTACAGAACATGAAAAAAGTATTAAAAAAATCACTTAAGCCCACGTTTTTACATTTATTTATCGTGAGGTGATTCTTTCGCAACTTTAAAAATTAGTACGTATATTCTTCTTATGTACATTTGTTGAAAAATGTGTCACACAAATGCTATAAAAGACACGCTGCATAAAGCACTTGCGTTATTTTTAATAAGGCTTAAAAATTCTAAGTCAGTAAAATCGTGTTTCTATGTATATATAGGTACGCAGTTATACATTGCTTCAAATATTAATGCACCAATGGACAGTCAATTATTTGAGAAAAATAATATATATTATACTTGACTATGAGTTAGAAGTGTGAATGGAAGAAAATACAGTTTATTTTAGGATTGAGATCCAGACATCATACTGGCCACGCAAGGTTCTTTACCTTTTTAGACACGCTACAAGAGGTTATACCAATAAAAATCTGAAACTTGCCCGTGTTTTAGCTATGACCTTCTGGATATTTAAATATTTCTTTGCAAGGTTACTTATTGTAGTCATAGTAAAATCATAATAAAAACGTCAAAAATTGAAATGTATTGAATTAATTACAAAGTAACAAAAAGATAACACAAAATAATATCATACTTAACTTACTAAACTTACATAGGTATTTAGAAAACAATCTTTGTCTTAACCTCTTTGATAGTACTAGCAAATCGTACTGCATTAAGATTTTGACTGCATGTCTCCTCGAAAGGAGACAGATTAAAAATCATCAAAATTTTTGAGTTGCCTCCCAATGAGGATTGTAATAAATATTTATAATTCCAGTTTTTGAGTTGCCTCCCAATGAGGATTGTAATAAATATGTAAGTTTATAATTCCTATATGGAATATGCTTATCTTTACTATGTAAGGCTAAAATGACCTTATATAAATAATAAGGCAATAAATTATTGTATTCAGGAAATTAAAGGATTATCCAAAAGTCCTTCTTTATGTTTAATTTTGAAGTTGAATGAAAAAATACTATTCAACTTTTGACTCAAGATACACAACTCTTCCATTGATGCAGAAAAAACAGTATATTTTTTAAAACCTTATAAAATAACAACTTAAAAAATACCATACAGTAGCCTCGCTTAAACGGCCAACTTTTAAACACTTTGTGCCCAATCTCGTAAATGCAGAAAGACTTGGATTCTTTTAAAGCTACTCAATAACAAAATTTATGAAAATACTGTATTCCCGTGTATACACTGAATTTCTATTTTTGTATTTTTAAGGATCTTGTCTTTTGCATGCTTTCACCACCGGTATTTTGTAATGTTACAATGATTTTAGGTCTCACGGGCCTGGGTATGGAATTATTTCTTCCTAATGTTTCATCGGGATTCTTTAATTTTGCTCCAATGATCAAAACAGAGCAATGACAATATTGTTGATGAAAAACAAAAACTGTTGGGCCTTAAACCACCAGGAGATAGGACATACTGATATTTTTGAGTACTGAAATTACCAAACCAACAAAGAAAAACATATCTTCAACTATAATCACTACCTGCTTTTACCATGAAGAAGAAAACCGTAAAGAAAATAGTCAACCAGAAAACATCCCTGACACAGAATCTACATGAAGCTCAAGATATAAATAAGTGGTAAATTTTACGGAAGGCCTACGTTCAGCAGTGGAGAAATTAATTAATGATGATAACAAATGGTTGCAACTTCAAAAGAGATGTAGAGATTAAAATACAAAAATAGATAAATGATTACAATATAGTCATTCATTAAAACTGTTCTATATCAAAGAAGAGTAGGGTTACTGCGCTGAGGTTAGCCAATTACGAATGCTACTGTAGATACATGTAAACTAAAGTATAATACGTTTGTGGGGAGCATTACTTATATATAAATAAATACAGTTATGTACAACATATATATCACAACTAAATTATATTAAAAGCGTTTTCAAAATATAATACAAAATAATCAGCTAATTGCTGCAAGAACAACAAATAAAGTTCCTATAAGTCAAGTTAAGTTAAACAATTTTATCAACAAAAGTACAATTCGCTCCTCTGGAAGAAAAGTGTTACAACTCAAAAAACATCATTTTTCAGGAGAGACAAATAGAGTTTTTAGATCCTAATTTAACTGTCAGTTTTAAACGGTAACTGCTAAAATTTTTAAATTAAAAGCGAAGAATATGGATAAGTGAATGTTTCTAATTGTGTAAGAAGCAAAACCAAAAAAACTATGGTATCTGATTTAACAAAGAAAAAAATCAAATACAATATACACCAGGGAAATAAGGCAAAAATATACCATGTTTGGGACAGTTGAGCAGCCAGGTTGCAAATGGGTTTTTTTGGGTACCTAATACATTATAAATACAAAAATACCCGTCACAGTTTAGACGAGAAATTTAGTTATTAACAAATAAGGGTCAAAAATGAGAGTTTTTTCGTTTAAACCGCTACAGGTAAAAATAGGGTAATTAAATGTCTTATTTATAATATTTTTCTTTTAGTAGATGAGCCAAGGTTTAAAATAGCGTTTTTTGAATTTTGGTCCAATTATTTGTTGCTTCGGATATTTCAAAATAAAACTAAAATTTCGAAAATAAAAAATTTGCTACAACTTTTGCGAAAATGAATTTAGGACTTTCATATTGCATGAAAAGTTGAGTCAAACAGTCCATACAATGCACAAACATTTTTAAGACGATGATGTGTCTCAATTAGTTTAAATTTTATTCAGTTTGTTTATTCCAAAGAGCTTTTTTTTCGCAAAGTATATTGTTCAGAAAATAATAACGATACAGCAATTCAGTGAAAACAACATGAAAGAAGAATAGTCATATTTTCAACGCATTTTAAAAAATCATTAAAAAGTAATTTTTATCACTCAGAAAACATTTTACTAAAATAGAGTCATCTTTGGCTTATAAACAATTTGAATAACTTTGTTAATATTGACTATAGGCTAAAACTACAATAGAATTTGAAAAACTGGTATTTTTATACGAATTTTAAAAGAAAAACTTTTCGCATAGGTTAATTACGGTCAAAGTTAGCCACTTTTTTTATTTAATTGACGGCTACTTTGTTTATAACAATTAAGCAACCTAACTAGAGCCATTTTGAAGTTGAAGATATATAGGTTATGTGTAAAAGTTTGAGTAAACTTTGAACCTCAACAGAGTGGTTAATAAAGCTTTAAAAATGGCGTCCGAACGGAATTAATTCATGGTCGGTGTAGGGGAATTACTAAAATACGTGCACTCAAAAAATGAAACTGATTCTGCAAACATATGCTGCGATTAATATCGCTGGAACTTGTTGATGGATTTTGATCATAATTTTTTTAATTTGTATGTACTCGTAGTCTCTAGAGTACGTTATGTACACACAACCCACCTAACATTACAAAATGTTAGGGGGAACTCCCCTTATTACTCAGGGATATGAAGAATAGATTACGACCGATTCTAAGACCTACCGAATATACACATATAATTTCATAAAAATCGGTCAAGCGGTCTCGGGTATGGAAACGAACACTGTGACAGGAGAATTTTATAGATGTAAATATATAGATGGCTATTAACAAATAGGGGTTGGTGATTCTCTAGAAGAGTGAAAATTAAGGGTTGTATGTATTTTTTAATTCTACATCATATAAAATTAAGGTAGATAATTTTGTCCAAAAAAATAAACAAAAATGTCAGGGGGGCAACCCCCCTTATTACTTATGGGTATAAAAAATAGATTAAAACCTCTTCACGTCCTACAGGATAAACGTAAAATTTTATAAAAATCGGCCAAGCCGTTTCTGAGTAGTATGGTAACTAACACTGTTACAGGAGAATTTGATGTATATAGAAGTAACTGCGAATTAAATAATAAAAGTGGCTGAACCTAATTAACCTAGGCAAAAAGTTTTTTTCTGAAAATTCGTATAAAAATACCAGCTTTTGAAATCCGAAAGTAGATTTACTCTATAGTCAATATTAACAAAGTTATTCAAATTGTTTAGAAGCCAAAAATGACTCTATTTTACTAAACTTTTTTAGGAGTGATAAAAACGACTTTTTAATGATTTTTTTTCAATACTTTAAAAATATAACTATTATTCTTGCATGCGGTTTCCAGAGAATTGCAATGTCATTATTATTTTCTGAACAATAACATTGCGAAAAAAAAGCTCTTTGCGATAAACAAATTGAATAAAATTTAAACTAATTGACAAATCATCTTAAAATTTTTTGTGCATTATATGGAATGTTTTGACTCTACTTTTCGTGCAATATGAAAGTCTTACGGCCATTTTCGCAAAAGTTATAGCACATTTTTTTTGAAATTTTAGTCTTATTTTGCACTTTCCGAAACAAAAAAGGATCGGACCAAAATTCAAAAAGTGCCATTTTGAACCTTGGCTCATCTACAAAAAGAAGAATATTATAAATAAGATATTTTATTACCCTATTTTTACCTGTAGCGATTTAAACGAAAAAACTGCAATTTTTGACCCTTATTTGTTAATAACTAAGTTTCTTGTCCGAACTGTGACGGGCATTTTTGTATTTATAATGTTTTAGGTATATAGTACCCAAAAAATCCATTTGCAAGCTGGCTGCTCAAGTGTCCCCGACAAAAACCTTATTTCTCTGGACTAATAGTTTTCGTGATCAAAAACGATACGTTCACGTCGAATGTCAGACCATAACCTCAAAAGTGTCATTGTTCCGGAATAAAAGTATTCGTTTTACCGCCAAAGGAATGACACTACTGCCATCTTTCGAAGTTAAAAGTAAACATCTATGTGACACTTTTCCTGGTAAAAGTATGGGCAAGTATGGGGTATTTGGAGTCAATTTAACAAGATAACTTGAAATATGTATTTTTGAGCTGGCACTTTTCTTCCGGATGAGCGAATTGGATTCGTATCAACTTAATCTATTGATGAAGTGTTACTGTATGGTTAAATTTCGTGAATTAACATCTTGACACTGAACATTTTGTTCAAAACTTGTATATGAAGTAAATGTTAAGCCGGATTCCTGAGTAAAACATTATTGGAAAAACATAATATTATTTTCCCAACTGCTTAATTTTTCTTAACAGCATTCAGTGCAAACGAGTGAACTGATTTAATATTTTAAGGTACCACTACAGATTAGAAAAAATCAGAAAGGTTCTGAAAATTCACAGAAATTTTGTTGATCGATCGTTCCACAAAAGTTGATTCGTAAAACACCTTTTTACAGCTGACATTATAACATAACTTAAAAAAATATTACGCGAGGTATCCCAACAACTTCTACATTTTTAAATACCATTATATACAAATATTATAAATGAACACAATGCTTATACATTTGATTAAGATAAAACGCTCAAAAATGCATACTCATTAGTATTAAACCGCATAAAGCTGGGATCCAACGGAACGTAGTGTGGCACGCCTGGAGAAATAGAATATATATAATAGGAAAAGATAAAAAGTAAAGATCGGAATCAACGCAACGTGAAATAGCGTTATTTCCCTCAAAATTTGTGATTTGCGATCCGTGGGCCGGCGTGAAGTCTCCCATCGTTTGTCGGTAAATGAATACGGTTCAAAGGAAGTCAGAAGTTGATACATACTCTTTTAACTCGGCTAGAGACTGGTACGGTCAATGCCGTGGTAATTTTACTATGGAGTGGTCTAACTACGTTGTGTTGGATTTTTTATCATTGTATGAATTATTTCATAATAAAAATTACAAATGGGAATTCCACGAAGACACCTTAGAGAAAATAAAAGAAAACAAGCTGAAAATGCGCGCATTGTCATAACGAAAACTTTGTATATTTACGTATTTTAATTCATAATATGGAAAATTTCTATTATGAAAAGTAGTTTAGAATTAATAATTATGTTTTAATGTGCCATTATATCATTCTAATTTAAATGTTATGAACTATAAAGGTAGTTTACTCTTGATCGAAATTCATATTTTTTATATACCTCGTATAAAATTAATAAAATTTTATACAAGGTGTCCCAAAAGTAGTGGAACGGTCGAATATTTCGCTAACTAAACACTGGATCGAAAAACTGAAAAATACTTGTTCAATCATTTTCAAAAATCTATCCAATGACACCAAACACCAACCTCCACTACACCCCCTGGAGGTGGGGTGGGGGGTAACTTTAAAATCGCAAATCTAAACCCCTAGATTGTCTTGCAGATTTGGATTCGTTACGTAAAAGTAAGCAACTTTTATTCAAGACATTTTTTCGAACTGTGGATAGATGGCGCTATAATTGGGAAAAACGATTTATCCTGATACCATGGGTAAATTATAGAAACGGTCTAATATCTCGAGAAATACACTTCCAAATAAGAAACCAAACAAATTTTTTTAATACTTTTCGAAAACCTATCGAATAACACTAAACATGACCCTCCAACCCACCCCCTGGAGGTGGGGTGGGGGTAACTTTAAAATATTAAATAGCAACCCCCACTTTTTATTACAGATTCGGATTTGACATGAAAAACTAATGGTTGCTATTTAAGATTTTAAAGTTACCCCCCACCCCACCTCCAGGGGTGGATTGGAGGGTCATGTTTAGTGTTTATCGATAGGTTTTCGAAAAATATTAAAAACCTGTTTTTTGGTTTCTTATTTGGAAGTGTATTTCTCGAGATATTAGACCGTTTCTATAATTTACCTATGGTATCAGGATAAATCGTTTTTCCCAATTATAGCGCCATCACAGTTCGAAAAAATGTCTTGGATAAAAGTTGCTTACTTTTACGTAACGAATCCAAATCTGCAAGAAAAACTAGGGGTTTCCATTTAAGATTTTAAAGTTACCCCCCACCCCACCTCCAGGGTGTGTACTGGGAGTTGGTGTTTGGTGTCATTGGATAGATTTTTGAAAATGATTAAAACACGTATTTTTCAGTTTTTCCATCCGATGTTTAGTTAGCGAAATATTCGACCGTTCCACTACTTTTGGGACACCCTATATATGATGGTTGCATCATAAATCTTAGAACCTGAAGAGCTTTTTATGAAGAATAACTTTTATTTGTCAAATTAAAAATAAAAGAGTTATAAATGAAAATGTTCTTGGTATCCATAATTTGAGAAAAATCTTCAAATATTTTTTTCCATTAGAAGGATGTACACAGACACAATACTGACTAGTGATTTTAGTCAATAATTTTGCCAATTCGACAAAAAAATAATTTCTAAATAGTTAATAATTATTACTAAATAATTAGTAATTTTGCCAATTTCGGCAAAATTCTCAAAAAACAAAAAAATTACCTTCTACA
Source organism: Diabrotica virgifera virgifera (assembly GCF_917563875.1). Taxonomy (NCBI): domain Eukaryota; kingdom Metazoa; phylum Arthropoda; class Insecta; order Coleoptera; family Chrysomelidae; genus Diabrotica; species Diabrotica virgifera. The sequence continues at coordinate 147,728,637 of NC_065452.1, read as the reverse complement.
ATCACTAGCCAGTTGTGTTGACTTTAGCGAATGACTAGAAATGGAACAGTCCATTTATCATAAAGGGGAGGCCGTATTTATACTGGTATAAACCTTTTTAAAACTGTTAATAAATTATTGCTTTTAAAATATTTATACTCAAATTGGATTTTTGAACATCTTATTTATTTTATATATAATAATTAAATTCACTATCAAATGTCATTGATGTTTTATTAATACTTAATTTAAAATTTAGTTTGACATTCACGAAGTGTCAAACTCAAATGTAAATAACCTATGCTTGACAAAAATCGAGATTTAAAAAAAGTAGCCTACTTCCTAATCAACCATTTGAGCTGACATTTAGTGCGTCTGTAGGAGATAACCGGATTGTGACGTCACATTTTAGACTTTGAGGTCGTTTATCTCGAAGACGGTTAGAGATATCGGAATGCCGTTTTCAGATTTGGAATCAGAAGACAAAACTACATAAGAATCCATCTATACATCTGCTCTAAGTATTGCAGGAGCGGCGACGCAATAACACACAGACTTTTGCAAATTTATAAACGAAAAGTTTTCGTTGAAAATAACTATACCATAAATACCTAAGCACAAAAGATCCACAAGACCTCCGTAAATATAGAGATAAGAACACAGAAGTTATTCCAACGAAAGAAAAAAATGAACAATGGGAAACTAATGGGGAACTAACAGGAAAGAGACAACTTTTATACAATACATACAAGACGACGAGTGGCAGAACCACTATAAAAATCTAGTGATAGAGCAAGGACCAGAATTCAGCATCGATGGAGACGAACAAAAAATAATGACCACAGAGGAAGAAAAAATAGTCATAACAGACAAAGAGATGAAACAAGCAATAAATTCCATGAAGAACAATAAAGCTGGAGGACCAGGAGGAATTGTGGAGGAACTAATCAAATACGGAACAGAAAAACTAAGAATAATGATTTGCCGAATCATGGAAAGAGCAATAAATGGAGAGGACATCCCTAAACAATGGCAGGAAGCCTACATAACATCAATATACAAAAAAGGTAACAGAAAAGATTGCGAAAATTACAGGGGGATACCCGTCATCGCTACAATGGGAAGACTGTATGGCACGATCCTCAGGAACAAAATAGAGAAAAATATAGAAGGTAAAATCGGAGAAGAAAAAGCAGGTTTCACAGCAGGGAAATCATGTCTAGATCATATCCATACAATACAACAGACAATAGAGAAAAAAAGAGCTAAGAACAAAGATGTACACATGGCGTTTATAGACCTTAGGAAGGCATACGACACCGTGCCAAGGAAAGAACTGTACAAAGCAATGACTAAAATAGGGATACCACCTAACCTAACACAAGCCATCAAGAACATGTACAGTGGAAATGAAGTAAATATAAAAATCGGAAACAAGGTAGTTGCTAACTTCAAAACAACAAAATGTTTACTAGAGGGATGCCCAACGTCACTAACTCTATTTAAAATATTTTTAGAACATGCACTAACAACTTGGAAGACAAAATGTAGGGGTATGGGAATACCGATAAGGGACGATTACCTTTACACATTATGTTTCGCAGACGATCAGGTGGTGATGGCTCAAGATGAAGAGGATATCAGTTACATGGTAAGAAAACTAAAAGAGGAATACAAAAAGGTGGGCCTGGAAATAAATATGAAGAAAACGGAATACTTAGCAATATCGGAAGAAGACGTAAAAAACTTGGAAATAGAAGAACAAGTTGAAATAAAAGGAACGAAGAATTTTAAATATTTGGGCTTTATAATGTCGAAAAACGGAACAACAGAAGTAGAAATAAAAAATAGATTGGGACAAACAAGATCTTGCATCAGACAACTCCATAATGTAATCTGGAATAAGAACATCAAGGGAAAAACAAAAAAACCCAAAAAAGCATTCTGGCAACCGAAATGGAATACTGGAGAAGATGCTGTGGTCTCACCAGAAGAGACAGAATAACAAATAAGATAAGGAGAAGAATGCAAGTGGAAAAAGATGCCCTGCAATATATAGATGAGAGAAGACTAAAATGGTACGGCCACGCACGCAGAGCAGAAAACACTTGGATAAACAAGGTTGCAGAATGGAGCCCAAGAAGAACAAGAAGAAGAGGACGACCGAGAAGATCTTGGAAAAACGAAGACGAAGCCATATCTAAGAAAGGATTGGAAGGCGGAGACTGAGAAGATCGAAAAAAAAATGGAAGTCCTGGCTGACGGAAGGGAAACGGCATTAGCTGTAGACAACCCTTTATGTACATATGAATTATCCAACTTACTAAAATATCTACCGCCAACACTGATGGTGTGTACCTTCGATATTCGAGGAGACAAGCTCCATGGGAACGGTCCGACCGAATGTATCAAAAGTGAATATTTATTAACTTCACAGTAACGTGAGCTGCCGACAGTGCTCTCTTTTCTTTTCACTATTATATATTTTCTATTTGTCTTTGCCGACGTAAACTGAAGAGTGCCACATCACACTCCCTCGGATCCCGGATTAATAATTACGAATTCGTAATTTTTCTGGGAGATACGTAATAAAAGGGTTTAATAAAAATTTGGAACATATCATTATCATTTAATGTAATCATAAAAGGCTACGTTTTTGTTAGTAAAAACGAAATTCGAAGATGTGAACGTAATGCACTGTTACTATTTGTAACGATAAACAATACGATCCTTTGGACATGATTTCGTCATTCTTGATTCCGTCATCACTCGTAACAGTAAAATATCTGATACTGTGAAAGCATTTTTTTGCTATCATATACAGAATGGACATATTAATGAGTATTGGAAAATTACGTCAACATCACTCATTACTACTATAACAAATAAGATATTTTGACATAATTTGGTTATTTTTTGTACTGGTATAGGAGAAATAAATAAATCTAAGGAATATTAAAAATTATTTCAATATCAAGTCATCAGTATTTTTAAAATATCATCAGCCATCATGAGTGGCTGCTACTGCTTCAGACCTCTTCAAGATGTGTCGTTATGTTCTGCATTATAATTAGTTCATAGCTTACCCATAACTAATCTTTGGCTGCCAAACCTTCTATTTCCCACATATTGTGCAATGATTCTGTTTTGTGGGATCCAGCTATGTGCGCTTTCTCTTTTTAATGAGTTTTAACTTGTGGGCACAATATAAAAATATCTGTAAGTAAGTAGCCTATGCGCATTTTAGCTCAAATTGGGCCGTTTCCCCATGAAAATTCGTATATATATATATATATATAATGTTCTTGAACTCCTAAGTGGAGCATAGAGCTTCAGTGAAAACGCGCCATCGGGTTCTATTTTGCGCTAGGCCCTTCACCATGAAAATTCGTATAAGAAAATCTAAAGGTTATTCTGCCATTTTTGGTACCAAAAAGGTTCAATCCAAAGGGTTTCACGCAAGACGATTAAAGGCAAGGAAAGGTTAAAGACAATAAGTAGGGTGTGTGGGAAACTTATTAAGAACAAAATAGAAAATGACTAGAGAGATTACGAAACAGAGGAGCAAGCTGGCTTTAGAGCTGGGCGGTAGTATCAGGATTATCAGCATCCTAAAATAAGAGCAAGACAGTCATTTAATTTTTAAATGTCCTTTAAAACAAACAACACGTTTGTTTTCAATTAAGTAGATGACACAGATTTCTCAACACAAGTACACTAATCGGCAATAACGCTTTGTCAGCTAGTCAATATTATTGTAATTCACGGCCACGATGTATCAGCATTCAAAACAACAACACCTTACACTTTACTTATACATCCAGCAAAAGAAGCGTGATTCATTCTAATTCGATCTGTTATCAATTATCATTCGTAAAGCAAATACATCATCAGATGGTTATACTGTAAGCACACCAACTAGTTACTAATATATTTAGTAGTGTTCAATAAATAAGTATGAACAAGTGTTTTATCAAACCAACCCTCACCTCCAGTTAATCAACACCCCGTATTTAACGAGTTCTATTATACACAGTAAGACCACCTGTACTCTATTACGCAAGTTATTGAGAAAAAAATAGCCGTCAATAAAGAAGTTCACGTGGTGTACGTAGACTTACAAAAAGCATATAATAGTGTGCCCCTCAGCAAACTATGGTCCAACATCTAGCTAACCAACATTAAACATGGTCTTATCAAAGCAGCCCAAAATCTGTGTAATGAAACGACTGCAAAAATTATAACTGGATCAAGGATGTCTGAGTGATTTAAGGTCATGGAAAAATTTACGCAGGGTTGCTGTATTTCGCCTACCCTTTTCAAAATTTATCTGGAACAATCACTCAAGCTGTGGAAAATAAAGTGTAATGGCATGGGAATCCCTCTCAATGACGATACAACATTATACACGTTATGTTTCGCTGATGACCAAATTCTGATTGCTCAGGATCATGACGACTTGAGTTACATGACGCGGAAGCTAATAAAAGAATATAACAAATGGGGTCTCGAAGTCAACATTAAGAAAACTGAAGCCATGTGTATTGGAGGGACAAAGCAGTCCATTACATTAGAGGATGGGGTAGAAAGGCTTTATCCAAGATGAACGACATTGTGTGGGACCAAACAATATCTAAAGCGAACAAACAGCTCATATACAATACCATACTTAAAAGTATCATCACATATGGCAGTGTAGTTTGGCCACTTAACCAAAGAACAGATAAACTGTTACTAGTAACAGAAATGGACTTATGGTGAAGAGCAGCAGGCAATTACTGCATATGCAGACGATGTAGGTATAATTATTAGGAACAAGCCATGACTAATGAAAGCGTTCAAAGAAATTGATCCTAAAGCACAAAAAAGGAGGCTTAAAATAAACGAAGTATATGATCGTCAAAAGAAAACCTGACAATGACAATTATATCACAATAGACGACTATACTATTGAACGTGTGGATGCCTTCACATACCTGGGCACAGAAATCAATCATAGTCCAAGGCGGATCTGTTTTGAGATGGACGTTGAAAGGTGACTCTTATTTTTTTTGCAGAAATTGCTTGGAATTAACCCATATAATAATAATTGAGTTATCCTCCCACTTAAAAAGGCCCGGAATATTATTTAAATAATCAAAATGTCAAAACATGAAGGAAAAATTCGATTTTTTCTTCGTTTTTTGATTATAATTGTAAAAGTATGCACTTTCGAGAAAAATAGCAATACTTGCGAAAAAAACATAAAGAAACAAGTATTCGCCTTTTACGTTTTTCAACCATTTCTGCTACACTTAGGACCTCCATATTTCACCCAGAAAAATTTTATGATATGATAAAACAATACTGTAAATTTATTTAAGTTCGGTGTAATAGATTTTGCAATCCAGTTTCCCAAAAAAATTAATTTTTTCAAAATGTTACAGGACTGAAAATAAAGCAGACAGCAAGTTAATTTTTTTTGCAAATAGAAGAATACTGTACCTTTCATTTGCAATTTGCAAAATTAAAATCGGTTCACGCGCAGGACAGAGGTGTTCGATTCAGACAAGTTGATTTCCACCAAAATTTCTTCCAATCTTTATCTAATATATTATTTTCTTACTCTATATTATGTTGTATTTTCATATTTTAATTCCGCAAAAATCAAATTAATTTATTGTTTGTGAAAAATTGTTTAAACAATTGCATATGTTTAAAAATAATCCGCTTTTATTTTCTAAGTTAAAATATGAGTATATGAACAAAGAAAGTTTTTGCTAAAAAAAGTGTTATTTCAAAGGACAGAGTATGTGTTTTTATTTTGCAATAAACAAATTTACTTATTTATTTCGAAATCTCCTAAAAATTAAAATTTATCAATCATTATCAAAGGTCATTGGAATGCCCAATCAGAGCGAACGTATCCGATGTCCTGCGCGTAGCACCAAAAATTAATGTTTATTTAAAAAAATTCCTGACGCCGCCGTGTTAGTTAACCGATTTTAATTTTGCAAATTGCAGATGAAAGGTACAGTATCCTATTATATGTAAAAAAAAATAACGCTGTCTGCTTTATTTTCAGTGCTGTAACATTTTGAAAAAATGATTTTTTTTGCGAAAGCTGGATTGCAAAATTTATTTTGCAAAATCTATTAAACCGATCTTAATGAAATTTACAGTATTGTTTTATCATATCATAAGGTTTTTCTGGGTGAAATATGAAGGTCCTAAGTGAAGCATAAATGACTGAAAAACGTAAAATGCGAATACTTGTTATTTTATTGTTTTTTCGAAATTATTGTTATTTTGCAACAAGGGTGAGAAGTTTTAAAATTCTCAGTTAATCCTATATTGTAGGAAGTTTAATTACGCAACTTTTATGTTGGTACAACTTTTCTCGAAATTGAATACTTTTAAAGTTATAATAAAAAAACCAAGAAACAAATCGAATTTTTCCTTCATTTTTTGACATTTTGATTACTTAAACAATGTTCTGGACCTTTTTGATTGAGAGGATAACTCAAATATTATTATATGAGTTATTTTCAAGCAATTTCTGCAAAAATATGAGTCACCTCTCAACATCCAAATATACTAATATTTTTACAGATGCGCCCTGGTATCAGAAGAATTCCGTAAATAGCGAAATTGATGCACGTATTTCCAGCTGGAATCTTACATACTATGGTCTATGGTAATAATAAAAGATTGATGATGATTGATGACATCGAAATTATTAGACAAAGGAACCAAAATGACTATATCTACAGAACATTGATTAGACCCTTAGTAACCCATGGTTGTGAAACCTGGTTAATGACGAAAAGGGATCAAGCCGAACTCAGGACATTCGAGAGAAAAATACTGAGAAAAGTATATGGCCCGGTGCAAGAGAAAGACGGAACATGGAGAATCAGGAGAAACGACGAGGTTAATGAATTGAAATAAGGTTACGATATTGTACGATTTGTGAAAAGTCAAAGACTGTCATGGCTGGGACATGCGCAGAGAGAAGACGATGCAAAAACAACAAAGAAAATATTACAATGGAAACCGATAGGAAGGCGAAAAAAGGAAGGCCCAGAGCGAGATTGTTGGATGACGTGGAAGACGACCTGAAAACCATAAACATAAGACAATGGAGAATATGGGCAAACGAGAGATCCGAGTGGTAGGACATGGCCAGACAGGCAAAGACCCGTCCAGGGTTATGAAGCCAAAAGAAGAAAAGGAAGTGAGGAAACAATACTTATGGAATATATATATATATATATATATATATATATATATATATATATATATATATATATATATATATATATATATATATACATTAGCACTTCGAGCCAAGCAGGCTCATGGCTTGGTTTACAATCTTCCTCCATTCTTGCTTGTTCTTCGCTTTTTCTGTCCAATTGGTTGCATTGAGATACTTCAGGTCATCATTAACTTCATGGCTCCATCTGGTCCTAGGTCTTCCTTTTCTCTTTTTACCACCTATTGTAGCGCTTAACATGATTTTAGGCATTCTAACTTGGGCCATTCTCTGGACATGTCCTAACCATCTAAGTCTTTGTGATTTTACAACTGCAATTATATTAGGCTCCTTATACAATTCTTCTAACTCCTTGTTTGTTCTTCGTGTCCACTGATTGTTGATTATTTTTCCCCCAAATATCCTTCTAAGTATTTTTCTTTCCCATACTAGTAACATTGATTGCTCGGTTTTTGTCATAGTCCAAGTTTCTGAGGCATACGTAACTATTGGTCATATCACAGTTTTATACGTTCTTAATTTAGCTGCTTTGGATATATTTTTGCTTCTGAGTATTCTATTAGTGCATACATGCAACGATTCCCTGACATTAGTCTTTTGTGTATTTCATCCCGGATATTTGGTTTCCTAGAAAATAAGGTCCCTAAATATTCAAATCTGTCTACCTTTTCAAATTTATACATTGTTCCTTCATTCGTTGTTATCATTAAATATTGCCCTTGTTCAAATTTTTTGTCGGTCCATTCCATGTACTTAGTTTTTGTTTCATTTATATAAAGTCCTTTTTCTCGAGCTGCCTTTTCTAGTCGTTCTACTACCTCTTTTAATTGTTCCTTGCTTCTGGATAGAATTACTACATCATCCGCGAATGCCAAACATTTATGTTTTTTGTAATATATATGTCCTGATCTGTTAATATTAGCCTCTTTTATTATCATTTCCAATACTACATTAAATAGCAGTGATGACAACGGGTCCCCTTGTCGTACTCCTTCTTTCACTTCGAAATTTTCTGTTAGTTTGTTATTTACTTTTACTTTATTTTCTGTTTTCGTAAGTACAAGCTTTATCATTCTTATTATTTTTGGTGAAACTTCTAGATTTTTTAACGCTTTATATATTTCTTTTCTTTTTATTCTATCAAAAGCTTGCTTAAAATCTAAGAAGAGTGCCATTGTTGGTTTATTATATTCATAGCTCTCAGCTTGTATTTCTCGTAAAGTAAAGATGTTGTCTATAGTACTTCTCCCTTTTCTAAAGCCACACTGGTATTCACCTATGCTATTGTTAAGACTTCTTGCTAGCTTGTTTTTGATGTGGACTGCTAATATCTTATATATTACATTTAATAGTGCCACGCCCCTATAATTTTGACATTCTGCTTTGTCCCCCTTTTTATAAAGAGGACATATCACTGCTTGCTTCCACTCCATTAAATGGAGTGGAAACAATACTTAGATTACAATAAAATATGGAACAAAATGGCTATGAATCAGAACATTCAAGCAAAAAAGTGCCGAATGAACCTTAGATTTGCTAATGGTAATTTAAAAATGGGAAAATTGCCCAATTTGAGCTAGAGTATCCATAGGCTATTTACTTTTCTGTATTTGCAAAAATGTTTTTTTGTGAGCCTTTTAACACAATTTGCAATTTTATAGTAAGTGCAAATGTGAAAGACTATGATTTTTCATTTTAAAGATTTCATTTACCAGAATATAACAAATGTATATAGTTTTTAATTTCATATATCAATCAGCTGCATTATTGCAATTATTTAATACTGTAAACTATGTAATAATCTCAAAATTTATTATAGACATTTTTAACTGTTATCCAACAGATTCCTTTAAATCAGATGACCAATTCTTAAAAACGTTTTGGCCAAAAGGCACTTTTGTTATATTGTATTTAGTTTCAAAAGGCATTATAAGCACTATTTGGTTCAAAAGTTCAATATATAGTAATACAGTTAGCAACAGATAAAAATAAATTATGCATACCTTAGTAATATTATCCACTGTATTTAATTGAAATAAACCACAATTTTCAAGAAACCAGAACATCAGTTCAGTTCTATATAAACAAATGTATTATACAAATTTAGTATAGCTAAAAACCTCCAGTCAGTATACAGGGTGTCCCCGAAAATAGTGCGTTCCTTAAAGGTATAGGTAGAGGGCACCACGTAGAGCAAAACAGTCGTTTGGCTAAAAAACCAAAATACATGTTGGTATGCAAATTGAAATCTGACAACTATGTATACAAAAATCTAAACATAGACAATCACAATTCAAAAATAGTTGCAGCATTTTAGCCATAAGTATTTACATTAAACCCTGTCTTCATCCTAAACAAACAAACAAATTCTTGTTTTGTTGGATTTTCAAACATGGGGTGGTACAATTATTTTGGTACATTTGTGGTGTCAATAAACTAAATCACAAACAGTTCTTGTACCATGCCAAATTAGTTTAGTACCCATGCCATGATGCCAAATTAGTTAATTTTATGAAAATAAAAGTTCGCTTATATGGTGAACAATTTAATTTTTTTTGGAAACGGTAAAACTTTCAAGCAAGTTTCATTATTTTTTTTTTGCAATTTTTTATTGAACTTCTTTAACTATTGAAGCAAACGTAGCGAAGCAAACGATTGAAGTGCATCTTTTAGCGAAGAATACTGATTTTTTAGTGTCTTATATTCTTCATTGAGATTTTTATGTTTGTCTTTCAAAATTTGATATTTTTCGTGGTAATCGAAATCCTCAATCCTAGGCTCAGGAATGGTTTCCAATTTCGCTCTTTTATGAGGGCTAGAAAGTCCTCCAGCAGGGTTTCTCTTAGCCTTCTATGGACATTTGTATTGGGACCTGTGTTTGTTGTAGCAAGACTTGCAGGGACATTTCTACTTTGAGCTGGTCCAGCAGTTCTCTGAATAGCAGCAATTTTTACAGACTTATTGATGTTCTTTTGAACATCAATATCATCACTTGTATTATCTCTCTCTTCAATCTTGACCCCCCGGAGAGAGTGTAGTGGTCGACGTGATGTCGTTTATTAGGAATATTATGACAGTATTAGGAATATTAAGCAGTTGATTAACCTCACCTTTAACGCCCTTGAAATTTGACAGTCCCTCCATATTGTAGTCATTTTTGTTGTGGCAACTTTTGCTAGATCACAACAGATATAAATATTACGTAAAAATTAGAATAACTATACAACTAACTTGTTCCAAGATGACGGTGTTGTTAGGATTAAACCAGAAATGGTAAAGTTGCAGAGAGAAGACGGAGAACAATGGCCGGTAGAATTATACCGCAAGGCATGACAAACTATTAAGATTTGTTTTGAAATTAAATTTGAGAATTAAAATTGTGGTTTATTTTGATTAAATATAATGGTTAGTATAGAAATGCCACAAGAAAATAGTTTCAAACCTATAATTTTCAGAAGAACTTTAACTTCTACAATACATTTTTTCCAGGCATATACAGGGTGTAACAAAAATACAGGTCATAAATTTAATCGCATATTCTGGGACCAAAAATAGTTCGATTGAACCTAACTTACCTTAGTACAAATGTGCACGAAAAAAAGTTACAGCCCTTTGAAGTTACAAAATGAAAATCGATTTCTTCCAATATATCGAAAACTATTAGAGATTTTTTATTGAAAATGGACATGTGGCATTATTATGACAGTAGTATTTTAAGAAAAAATGATAATGAAATTTGGACGCCCCATAAAAATTTTATGGGGGTTTGGTTCCTTTAAACCCCCCCAAACTTTTGTGTACGTTCCAATTTAATTATTATTGTAGCGCCATTAGTTAAACACAAGCTTTTAAAAACTTTTTTGTCTTTTAGTACTTTTTCCAAAAGTCAGTTTTTATCGAGATATTTGAATATTTGATAAATGAACCACATATTTGTATATGGTAAAGTACGATTATGGAGACTTGGTAATAATATGAAAATTTATTTATGATTTACATTTTTAAGTATATTGTGAACCATATTAAAAAAGAAGCCACATCTCGATAAAAGATGCTTTATCAAAAAAATACAAAGAGGCAAAAAAGTTTTAAAAACACTGTGTTTAACTAATGGTACCGCAGTAATAGTTTAATTGGAACGTACACAAACATTTGGGGGGTTTAAAGGAACAAAACCCTTATAAATTTTTTATGTAGCCATATTAAAAAAGAAGCCCCAACTCGATAAAAACTGCCTTATCGAAAAAATACTAAGAGGCAAAAAAGTTTTAAAAATATTGAATTTAACTAATGGCACCACAATAATAATTTATTTGGAACGGACACAAAAGTTTGGGGAGGTTTAAGGGAACAAAACCCCCATAAAATCGTTATGGGGTGCACAAATTTCACTATAATTTTTCTTTAACATGTTCTTTCCATAAGAATGCTACATGTCCATTTTCAACAAAAAATCTCTAATGGTTTTCGATATATTCAAAAAAATCGATTTTCATTTTGTAACTTCAAAGGGCTGTAACTTCTTTTGTGTGCATATTTGTACTAAGGTAAGTTAGGTTCATTCGAACTATTTGTGGTCCCAGAATATGTGGTTTAATTTATGACCCGTATTTTTGTTACACCCTGTATAAACTTACGCAACGTTATATTTTCATATAGGATGGGGCATTAGTGTGACAAAGTCCAATTACTCGTTTGTCGTAAGAGATACGAAAAAAAAGTTATTTACATAAAAGTTGGGGCAGGGATAGGACCATAATTTAAAAATATATAGGGTCACCCGTATTGACAGGGTGACACAAACTTATGTTTTTTTAATGGAACACCCTGTATATTTTTACATTTCATTTTTGGATTCTCCTCGATGTCTTCTTTCTCAAAATATAGGGTTTTGTAATATTATACGAGGTAGTTTAAAAGATAATTACGTTTTATTGTTAATTTCGTAGCAACATTCACACCCTGTAGAATTGTAGTGATTTGACATCAAAATTTCTATTTATGGTCAAACAATTTTTAATATAGTCTACTACTGTTAAACATTAATAATATAGCGAAAAGTTTAATATTAATATACAGGGTTGGTCAAAACTCGGAATAAGTATTTTCTGAGTTTTTTTAAATGGAACAGTTTAGTATTCTAATGCAATAATAGAGAGTTATCAAGTAACCCTATGAGAATACGGTAACGTTATAAATAACATGTAAAGTATACAGTAAAATAGCGTTACCGTATTCTCCTAGGGTTACTTGATAACTCTCTATTATTTTATGGTACTTTTTTATTTCTTAAGCATTCCCTATACCTAACTGCTTTAATTTTTGAGTTATTCGTGATTCTTTAATCCAAACATTAATTGCAACAAAAATTACGTGAAATTTTATTAGGTGGCTGTGCAAATATTCAATCAAAAATAATTTTTCTAAAAAAAGTAGATACTAATCTAGACTGATCCTTACTTTATTAATTTTGGACGCGATATCCAAATACCTACGTAGTTAAGATTGTTGGTGCGTAAAATATGAATAAAAACGTACAAGATTCTACCTAGTTGGCTATGATAATAAATTTGATAAAACATTTGACATTATACTATTTTTATAGTTCCAGTTGCTTTGTTACCATTACTAATATTAATTTTTTTAATAAATAACTGATGAGTAACTGATCAAAATGGTTTCTGTGGTAGGAGAGTATAATAAAAATGTGCTACTAGCAATAAGAATTTTTCATCAGCAATTCCCTGATAGACGAAAACCAAGAAGAGAAACTCTTGAAAGTATACTAAAACGGTTTCAATGCATAGGATACTTAAATTACGAGAAATCTGATAGAATAAAACTATTCTAAATGAATAAAATGAATTAAATGTAATCCTTAGTGTAACTGAGGATCTGCATATTAGAAAGAACGTTTTTATAATATAACTATCTAGACCTAAACTGTTGAAATCGTTTTAGTGTACTTTCAAAAGTTTCTCTTCTTGGTTTTCGTCTATCAGGGAATTGCTGATGAAAAATTCTTATTGCTAGTAGCACATTTTTGTTATACTCTCCTAGCACAGAATCGTTTTTGATCAGTTACTCATCAGTTATTCATTAAAAAAAATTAATATTAGTAATGGTAACAAAGCAACTGGAACTATAAAAATAGTATAATGTCAAATGTTTTAGCAAATTTATTGTCATAGCCAACTAGGTACAATCTTTTATGTTTTTATTCATATTTTACGCAGCAAAAATCTTAACTACGTAGGTATTTGGATATCTTATCCAAAATTAATAAATTAAGGATCGGCCACCTAATAAAATTTCACGTAATTTTTGTTGCAATTAATGTTTGGATTAAAGAATCACGAATAACTCAAAAATTAAAGCAGGTAGGTATAGGGAATGCTTAAGAAATAAAAAAGTACCATAAAATATCATTTCATTAGAATACTAAAATACAGGGTGTTCCATTTAAGAAAACTCAGAAAATACTCATTTCGAGTTTTGACCAACCCTGTATATTAAAAATCGTTTGACCATAAATAGGAACTTTGATGTCAAATCACTACAATTCTACAGGGTGTGAATATTGCTATGAAATTAACAATAAAACGTAATTATCTTTTAAACCACCTCGTATAATATTACAAAACCCTATATTTTGAGAAAGAAGGTATCGAGAAGAATCGAAAAATGTAAAAATAAACAGGGTGTTCCATTAAAAAAAACATAAGTTTGTGTCACCCTGTCAATACGGGTGACCCTGTATATCTGAAAATATTGTTAAATTATGGTCCTATCCATGCCCCAACTTTTATGTAAATAACTTTTTTTCGTATCTCTTACGACAAACGAGTAATTGGACTTTGTCACACTAATGCCCCATCCTGTATGTCGCTTAGCGTAATTCTGTTATATTTCAAAAATACATTATTTACAACGTTATGCATATTATATCCGTCTGTAGAATTCTTGTGCTTATTTATTACATATTTATTAGGCTAGTATTTGAACCTTAAGAAAACTCAATACATCTGAGTAACTTCCTCTAAAGATAGTAGGATAACTAATAGCCCGTATACACGACAAGGATTTAACGTAGAGATGTGACTGTGCAGTTCGTTGGTGTCGATTTATCTAACGTGAGGACGCAAATCGACCAAATAACCAAAAATCTGCGTTGATTTGCGTCCACACCAACGAACTGCAGTCACTCACATCGCTACGTTAAATCGTTGTTGTGTATACGAGCTATAAGTAGTAGTTCGAGTGTACATCCATTCTATGAACACATTCTAGACAGTGATTTTTTTACGAGAAGAATAATAAACAGGTCACGCACATACCATACCAGCACATCCCTCAAGTGTGAGAAAATTTGAAATTTCTAGAGCCAAATCTATCAGTTCTTCTTTTAACCGTTATTTTATTTCATAAGATCTATCAATTCTTTTCATTTTACATGTCTTTTCGTGGTTAGTTTTATTTAAGGCTTGAATGTCGACAATTTTTACCGATAGTAGGAAAAACGAGCAGCATAGAACTTGTTGATATACAGGGTGTTTGGCAAAGAATGGGATATAGCTTAACCTTAGATTCCTGAGTTTAAAATAGGTAAATTTAAGCTAACTTACCTTAGTACAAAAGTTGACAATAACCGAAATACAGGGTGTCAAAGTTAAACTTTTATTTTATTTATTTTTGAATATTTCCTGACAGGCATGGGACAACAACACGAAATTTGGTAAGTGGTGCTGGTATTGTACAATCTACTAAATTATGTTAAACAAACGTTTCTGGCTACTACCAGAGGCGTACGACGGGGGAACGTGAATGGTTGACCCTTCCCAAATTCTACGCCACTGGCGGAATTGCTATTTTAGTGCAATTTTTTGATTCTCCAATACTTTCTATGTAAAAAATATACTCTTCATTCCTAACGATAAATCCATTAGTTTTCGAGATATTTGAAGCTAAAAACGAATGTGCATAATACATTAATCAAAAAAGTGTGCCTTTTCATTTTTAACTTCAAATATCTCGAAAACTAATGACTTTATCGGTACGAATGAAGAGTATATTATTTGCATAGAAAGTACTGGAGAATCTAAAAATTATGCTAAAATAGCAGTTTCATCAGTGGCGTAGAATTTGGGAAGGGTCAGCCATTCACTTTCTCCTGTTGTACGCCTCTGGTAGTAGTCAAAAACGATTATTTAACATAATTTAGTAGGGTGTACAGTGCCTACACTTTCTGCCAAGTATCACACGGATATGTCAAATTATTTTAAAGTATTCATTTTTTTAAAATCATTTATTCTTTAATTAAAACTTTAAGAACTATGTGTGCCCAGTACTATAAAACTATTTGACATATCCTTATGATACTTGGCAGAAAGTTTAAGTACTTTATACCCTACTAAATTATGTTAAATAATCGTTTGTGGTTAATACCAGAGGCGTACAACAGGGGAAAGTGAATGGTTGATCCTTCCCAAATTCTACGCCACTGATGAAACTGCTATTTTAGCATAATTTTTAGATTCTCCAATACTTTCTATGCAAATAATATACTCTTCATTCGTAACGATAAAATCATTAGTTTTCGAGATATTTGAAGTTAAAAATGAAAAGGCACACTTATTTTGATTAATGTTTTTAGCTCCTTCGTTTTTAGCTTCAAATATCTCGAAAACTAATGGCTTTATAGTTACAAATGGAGAGTATGTTATTTACATCGAAAGTATTGGAAAATCAAAAAATAGCACTAAAATAGAAATTCCGCCAGTGATGTAGAATTTGGGAAGGGTCAACCATTCACTTTTCCCCGTCGTACGCCTCTGGTAGTAGCCAGAAACGTTTGTTTAACGTAATTTAGTAGGGTTTATAGTACCAGCACCACTTACCAAATTTCGTGTTGTTGTCCCATGCCTGTCAGGAAATATTCAAAAATAAATAAAATAAAAGTTTAACTCTGACACCTTGTATTTCGGTTATTATCAACTTTTGTACTAAGGTAAGTTAGCTTAAATCGACCTGTTTTAACCTCAGGAATCTAATGTTAAGCTATGGCCCATTCTTTATCAAACACCCTGTATAGGTGGTAGTGAGAAAATCATTACAGAGATCTACGGAATGTAGTCAGAAATTTGTACGCATAAATAACTCGATAAATTATTCAGGATCCATTCGTCTGATGAACTCAAACGTACAGTCCATAGCATGGGATACTCCCACCACTCAACTCTGACCTTACACACGCCCACAAAATGGCGACACGTCAAGTATTCGTGACGTTCTTTTCTAATTATCGTTAGGTACATGCGATCTAACTTTTCTTCTTTTTCTGTAATTTGTTTTTGTAAAATATTCTTATTCACCTATGAAAGTTTATTTGATAACTAATCTTACATTTTATTTATATTTAATATGATTTTCTATAATTTGTGCATGATTTTCTCACTACGCCGATATATTCGGGCTATAAACATGAATCATCAAGACACAAATGAAAGATGTAAAAAATGCCGTTGATAAATAATATGAAACAAAAATTTAGAAAGAATAGTTACAGACATACTTTAAATCAAAATGAGAGATAAAAACAAGAAGTGTTAAAAAGAAGAATCGACAGATATGGATTCTTAGAAGGCTCTAGGAATCTTATACTTTCAAACGCGCAAATGGCCATGCTCTACTATTAAACAACGGCAAACGAGAAGTCTCTACGCATTCACTCATTGCTCAAAGAGCATTCCTGACTAATAAATCTATTTGGTTTTACGAAAGGTCGGTTACAGCTCTAGATGTACAATTATACACAACCAAACTTATACGGAATCACAACTTATTTCAAACCAATATTTATTTCTTTTGAAAACACTTGTGATTGTTGCGAAGAATAAAGGTTTTTGAAGTTATACTTCTTTACGCGAGATATGAGGGGGGATCTTTATATGTTAAAACCTATGATCCGGGCGCATGCGCATTATAACTTTGTTATGATTGGATGTTCAAATGACATGTCAAAAATTATCCAATATGGCAGCTGTAGCACAGCTGTGGTGTGGACGGTTGACGGTTTGGTTATGTAATGTATGGTTGTTGCGTGTTAAAATTTGTGGGAAGAGAAACAACAAAGGTTAGTTAATAGTTATACTGCCTTTTTGAAGTTATACTTCTTTAGGCGCGATTTCATTGAGGGTGAAATTTTAGTAATCTTCGCACACAGGCAGTATGGCGTTCGTTACTAAATGTTTTAATTTATGTAGTTATCAGTCCAGAAAAGGTGTGGAAAGAATATATTAGTGTTTTTAAATATATTTTTCTACATACGTGTTAAAAATGCAATTTACAGCACTCCATAGGAGCGTTAAAAATGCTACTTTAAAGCACCGATGCTTTAAAAATTTTAAGGCACTGCAGTTAAAAGTGAATTGTCAAATTGTGAAACGTCAAAATATTTATATTTCATTTAGTAACATTAATAGATATTAATAATACCTATTTACGAATGTTTCTTCTAAAATTTATGAATATATTAATTTTATAATACATTTAAGTATACTTCATCTAATTTACTTACCGTTGCACGTCATTCGCGTCATAGCCCGTGACGTCACATGATACCAACACGAAATATTTAGGCGGTAGGTGTGTTCTTTTTATAATCACTTTGCCGAGTACAATGGCATTACAGCCACTAGACATATTTTATTATATACGCGTAGAAATAATATTTAAAT
Source organism: Diabrotica virgifera virgifera (assembly GCF_917563875.1). Lineage (NCBI taxonomy): Eukaryota > Metazoa > Arthropoda > Insecta > Coleoptera > Chrysomelidae > Diabrotica > Diabrotica virgifera. The sequence continues at coordinate 147,710,664 of NC_065452.1, read as the reverse complement.
ATTTCTATTAATGTTAGCTTAAAGAAATACACAATAATATGTTTCATTTAATTTGTACAAATGGATTATAAAGCGTTTTTATGAAGCACATTTGTTCGGAATACACTGTAACTATAATCGAACGGAGGTGACATTTTGCCATAAATTGGTAACATTTATTTGACAGTTGCGGTGATGACAATTCATATTTGTTTATATTCTTTACTACAAGTATTTGTTTCATTATATTTACTGTTTTTATTATGTACTTTAACGTAAGATTATAACTTAATTCTTGTTTTCTATTTTTAAAGTTGTTATTTATTTACATTGAATATTAATTGGTTTTGCTGTAAAATCCACTACCGCAAAAATTGTGTGATGTATTTGATTTAAAATGAATTCAAGAATTTTTTGTAATTGGGCAACAATGTCAACTTAGATCTCTAACGTAGATAATGACGTGCAACGGTAAGTAAATTAGATGAACTGTATGTATGTAGTAATTTTCTTTACAATTTTTACTTACCAATTTGTTTTGTTTATACCTAATATCGCCGTTGTCTAGCAAGTGTCTGCGTAGATTAGCGGTATGTGTATTTAGCTACGGACCCGTTGGTACTTGGTTCAATTCCCACATAAGGATTTTTTTTTTGTTTATTATTAATGGTTATTGACATCTTAGACTATTATTATATGGACTTATAAATGATAAAAAATAATTAAAATAATTAATCGGGATGTTGCTTAACTATTTACCGGGTTGCAAATTTATAATAATTGCCTATTTCAAAATGCACTTTTGAAATTAATTTTTCTTATGCACAAATGCAATTTCAGATTTCTTATTCATTACAATAGTTCACAAAATTTCCTGACATTCTCACGAAATCAACGCACCAAACTGCATTAAAATCCGTCTTACTGCGCCAAAAATCGAGAGTAAGGCCTTTTTTGTGCTTCAATACCTCGACTAATTCGGCCAGAGATCGAGAGGTCGTGAGTTCGAATCCAGTGCAATCCTATACTTTTATTTTTTTGAAAGCGGTAAGCACAAAATTAGTTTGGTGTTTTAAAAAAAATTAAAACAAACTGTTTAAAGTATATTTATTTTTAAGAAATCATATAATAGAAGTATAACTTCTTACGTGCGTACAAAGTACACACACATTCTTTTTTTCACATACCAGCAGAGTGACTACAGACTTCCGTGAAGCAGAAGATATCACTGTTCTGGAGTGACCTGCTTGCTCCCCGACCTTAACAGTAAAATTAACCGCTTAAAAGGAAAATTAGATCTCACGGGGATAATCGTTAATCGCAATTATACGCCAGGGAAATGAGGCAAAATATACCATGTTCGGTACACTTGAGCAGCCAGCTTGCAAATAGGTTTTTTGGATACTATATACCTAATGCATTATAAATTCAAAAATGCTCGTCACAGTTCGGACGAGAATTTTAGTTATTAACAAATAAATGTCAAAAATGGCAGTTTTTTCGTTTAAGTGGGTAAAAATAGGGCTATTAGATATCTTTTCTTTTAGCAGACGAGCAAAGGTTAAAAATGGCGGTTTTTGAATTTTGGTCCGATAATTTGTTGCTTCGGAAATTTCAAAATTAATCTAAAATTTCGAAAATAAAAAATTTGCTATAACTTTTGTGAAAATGGCCTTTAGACTTTCATATTGCATGAAAAGTTGAGTCAAACAGTCCATTGAATGCACAAAAAAGTTTAAGATGATTCGTCAATTAGTTTAAATTTTATTCAATTTGTTTATCCCAAAGCGCTTTTTTTGGAATGTTATTGTTCAGAAAAAAAAGAATGATAAAGCAGTTCTGTGGAAACTACGTGAAAGAAGAATAGTTTTGTTTTCAAAGAATTTAAAATAAATCAATAAAAAGTCATAATTATCATTCCGAAAACATTTAACTAAAGCAGTCATTTTTGGCTTATAAACAATTTAAATAACTTTGTTAATATTGACTCTAAATTAAAATTATTTTGGTATTTGAAAAGCTAGTGTTTTTACACGAATTTAAAAAAAAACTTTTTGCTTAGGTTAATTATGGTCAAAGTTAGCCACGTTTTTTATTTAATTCACAGCTACTTTGTTTATAACAATTAAGCAACCTAACTAGCGCCATTTTAAAGCTCAAGGTATATATGTAGTTTATATGTAAAAATTTGAGTAAACTTTGAACTTCAACAAAGTGGTTAATAAAGCTTTAAAAATTACGCCTTAACGAAATCCATTCGTGGTCGGTGGAGGGGAATTATTAAAATCCGTGCACACAAAAAATGAAATTGATTCTTCAAACATATATGCTGCGATTAATATCTCCCGAGCTTGTTGATGGATTTTGTTCATAATTTTTTTAATTTTCACGTACTCGTAGTCTTATAGCGCACTTTATGTACACATATCCCCACCTAACATTACAAAATGATAAGGGGGAACCCCCCTTATCACTCAGAGATATGAAAAATAGATTACGACCGATTCTAAGACCTACCGAATATTCATATATAATTTCATAAAAATCGGTCAAGCGGTCTCAGAGGAGTATGACAATTAACACTGTGACAGGAGAATTTTATAGATGTAAATATATAGATGGCTATTAAAAATGGGGGTTTGTAATAGAAGAGTGAAAATTAAGGGTTGTATATATTTTTTAATTCTACACTATATAAAATTAAGGTAGACAACTTTGTCCAAAAAAATTTAAAAAAATGTTACGGGGGTAACCCCACTTATAATTTATGGGTATAACAAATAGATTAAAACATACTCTCAGTCCTACAGGATATACATGTGAAATTTCATAAAAATCGGTCTAGCTGTTTCGGAGGAGTATGGTAACTAACACTGTTACATGACTATTTTATGTATATAAAAGTAACTGTGAATTAAGTACTAAAAGTGGCTAAAAATGACCGCATTTAACCTAGGCGAAAAGTTTTTTTTTGAAAATTCGTTTAAAAATACCAGCTTTTGAAATCCTAAAATAGATTTACTCTACAGTCAATATTAACAAATCTATTCAAATTGTTTTTAAACCAAAAATGACTACTTTAGTAAAATATTTTCGGAATGATAAATTTTGATTGATTTTTTTATACTTTTTGAAAATATAAGTATTCTTCTTTCACGTATGTTTCACAGAATTGCTGTATCATTATTATTTTCTGAACAATAACATTGCACAAAAAAGCTCTTTGGGATAAACAAATTGAATAAAATTTAAACTAATTGACGAATTGTCTAGGGTACATTCCATGTCAAATCACTCAGGCAAAAATTTTTGGATCTCAGATTTGTCTATGGGATATAGCTTCTGCGGGACGTAAAAATAAGATATTTAAAGTCAAAAAATCTTCTTCTTTTTTTCTCAAAATGTGATTTTATGCGATTTTACAGTGATTTGGTGTTTATTTAAACAAATTTGCATTTTCTGTCGTAAAGTATCAATGAAAAACATAATATAATAGAAAGAACTCAAAAATGTCATTATATGGCATTATAACAAGTTATTTTGAATCAAAACAAGTTTTTGATCAAATTTTATAGTGCAAACAACGTTAAAATACCGTTTTTTACATTTTCCTCCATTCCCAAAATACATTATCATCGATTTGGCTGAAAATTTGCCCACAGATAGCCAAAAGATAGGACTTTAAGTGGTTAGAAGGATTTAAATTATATTTCAATACCAAAAAAGTTACATGCAGTAATATCAGACTCAAAAGTATATATTAGTCCAGTCGGGATAGCATTTGACCTTGAATGCCGAGCTGCCCAAAATTTTATTTTTCTGATGTTTAAGGGAGTCAATAGTAGCCTAAATTTAAAATCACGAATGAATTCCTCCGTTACGTTAGCCGCCATCTTCATTTTAAAGGAGAACCTTTTTTGCTCAATATCTCCGCCATTTTTAACTTTTCGACAAAAATGGTAGGAACAGAAATTGTTCCAAATAAATCGTATTTACAATTATTACAATTTCTTTTTAACAATTTTTGTCGTGAGGTCGATATTTTCGAGTTAATTGTACTTACAGTAGACGCCTATATTTTTGACTATATTGCATGTAACTTTTTTGGTATTGTAATATAATTCAAATCCTTCTCACCACTTAAAGTCCTATGTTTTGTCTATCTGTGGGCAAATTTTCAGCCAAATCGATTATGCTGTATTTTGGGAATGGAGAAAAATGTAAAAAACGATATTTTAACGTTTTCTACACTATAAAATTTAATCAAAAGCTTGTTTTGAATCAAAGTAACTTGTTATAATGCCATATAATGACATTTTTGAGCCCCTTCTATTAAAATATTATGTTTTCCATTGATACTTTACGATAGAAAATGCAAATTTGTATAAATAAACACCAAATCACTGTAAAATCGCATAAAATAACATTTTGAGAAAAAAAGAAGAAGATTTTTTGACCTTAAATATCTTATTTTTCGTCCCGCAGAAGCTATATACCAATTTTCAGACAAATCGGAGGTCCAAAATTTTTTTTGCTAAAAAAATTGAGTGATTTGAAATGGAATGACCCCTAGAATGTTTTTGTTAATGATATGTACTGATTGTCTCAACTTTTCATGAAATATCAAAGTCTTAAGTTCATTTTCGCAAAAGTTATTGGTATATTTATTGGTATATTCACTGCATATTGCTATGGTTTATATTTTGTGTTAGTTATTTATCTAATAAAAATAATTTTGTTTAATTATCACTCAAACTAACTTATTTCTACTAGAAAAATTGAATGTATTCCCGAAATTTGAAGAAAACTAAAAATATCTCGGAAAGTAATCAGTTTAGATATAGGGAATGCTATATAAAAATGAAAGAGTATATTAAATATAATAATGTTGAAAAATAAAATATAGGGTGATCCATTTAAAAAAATAGAGAAAATCGTAATTTGGTTTTGTAGTTCACCCTGTATACAAATATTCGTCAATGATGTGAATTGGACTTAATTTAAAAACTACAGTATATTGTTTATCTTATTACATAAAACAAATTATTGTCTACGAATTACTTCTTTATATACAGGGTGTTAATCTCATAGTGATTTCGAAATAAAAATGGTCATAACTTGTTAAATACTCTGTATAGTAATACAAAACCATATATCATATGAACAAGAATTATGAGGGGAATATAAATATGAAAAAATATATAGGGTGTCCCGTTTAAAAAATTATATGTTTGATATACCACGCAGTTACTGATCACCCTGTAGAAATGGACATATTTTCCAAGCGTGGAGAATATCATTGCCTACATTTTTTCTAAATAACTTTTCTCGATATTTTATACCGTAATGGAGTTATCGACCGATCCCGCACTAAAAACTCACCCTGTATATGTATTTGGTCTACAGTTGACCTCGCTTTGGTCTGAAACCGCACTGGTATTCACACATCATTTCTTCCGAAAACGATTCCAGACGGCTGTATATAATTCGTGATAATATCATGTAGACGACATTTAAAACTGTTCATCATCATCATCAGTAGCTCGACAACCATTTTTGGGCCCTGGCTTGTTCTAGGATTTTCCGCCATTCTGTTCTGTTCCTTGCTTTGTTCTTCCAGAGGGTAATCTCAAGTGTTTTCAGATCTTGTTCCACTTGTTCCATGTATCTAAGTTTGGGTCTTCCCTTTGACCTTCTCCCTACTGGTGTTTGCCTCATTATATGTTTTGATGTTTCAGTCTCCAACATCCGTTCAACATGGCCCATCCAGCGCAGACGTCCGATCTTTATGGATGTTATGACGTCGGGTTCGTTGTATGCTGCGTATAGTTCAAAATTATATCTTCTGCGCCATACGTCATTTTCTTTCACCCCCTTATACAGTGTGTCTACGTAACTAGGAACCATATGGAAAACATTTTTAATATCGATTTTACGAAAAAAAGTTATTCTTCATACAGTGCTCTGCATAGTATAAAACCTAAGATGCAATCATCAGATATCAAATTTTATCAATAATATACGAGGTATGTTAAAAAATATGTAAAGTGCCTTTATATTTCACAATATCAAAAATTGTTATTAAGAAAATTGTTTGTAATAAAAAATTTTGTTATAATATGAATTTACACTGTTCTAATTGAAAATTTTTTTTTGAAAATTTTCCTCAAATTACGGATACCAAACATCATTTTTATTTGATAACTCCGTTATTATTAATTTTGCGAAAAAAAGTTGTTCTGTATAAAAATGTCTGAATAGTCAAAACACCAAGATGCAATCATAATATCTCAATTTTTTTCAATTTTATACGAGGTATGTCAAAAAATATTAATTTCGCTCAAGAGTAAAATACCTTTATAGTTCACAATATTTCAACTAGAAGGATACAATTGCATATTGAAACATAGTTTTTAATTCTGAACAACTTTTTATAAGAGATTCATATTTTTTGACATACCTTGTATAGAATTGACAAAATTTAATATCCTATAATTTTATTTTAGTTGTTAGACTATGCAGAACGTTTTATAAAGGATAACTTTTTTTCGTAAAATTAATAATAACGGAGCTATCATAAATAAAAATGATGTTGGGTGTCCGTGATTTGAGGAAAATTTTCAAAAAAAAAATTTTTCAATTAGAAGAGTGTAAATGCAGATTAAAACATAATTTTTAATTACAAACAATTTTTCTCAATGACAATTTTCGATATTGTGAAATATAAAGGCACTTTACTCTTGAGCGAAATTCATATTTTTTGACATACCTCGTATACTGTTGATAAAATTTGATATCTGATGATTGCATCTTAGGTTTTAGACTATGCAGAGCACTTTATAAAGAATAACTTTTTTCGTAAAATTGATATTAAAAAAGTTTCCCATATGGTTCCAAGTTACGCAGACACACTGTATATGTGTCTGAGGATTTTTCGTTCAAACGTACCTAATAAGTTCTCATCGCTTTTCGACAGTGTCAATGTCTCTGATCCATATACAGTATGTCCCTGTAAGTTGTATCCATATGGAAAACTTTTTTATTATTAATTTTACGAAAAAAAGTTATTCTTTATAAAAAGCTCTGCATGGTCAAAAACCTAAGATTTAACCATCAAATATCAAATTTTTTGATTATTATACGAGGTATGTCAAAAAGTTTGAATTTCACTCAAGAGTAAAGTAGCTTTATTTATCGTAATATTGGAAATTACTATTATGAAAAGTTGTTTAAAATTAAAAACTATATTCTAATATGCAATTACATTCTTCTAATTGAAAAATTTTTTTTTTGAGAAATTATGGATAACTATCATTATTTTTTCAGTTATTTCAATTCTGATAACTCTTTTATTATTAATTTTACGAAAAAAAGTGATTCTTAATAAAAAATTCTGAATGGTATAAAACTTAAAATACAACCATCTTATATCAAATTTTATCAATTTTATACGAGGTATGTCAAAAAAGATAAATTTAGATCAAAAGTAAAGTACCTTTATAGTTCAGAATATTTCAATTAGAAGGATGTAATTACATACTGAAACATAGTTTTTAATTCTAAATAACTTTTCATAATAACAATTTTCGATATTGTGAAAAATAAACGTATTTTACTCTTGAGCGAAATTCATATTTTTTGACATACCTCGTATAAAATTGATAAAATTTGACAAAAGATGGTTGTATTTTAGATTTTAGACCACGCAGAACTTTTTATTAGGAATCACTTTTTTTCGTAAAATTAATAATAAAAGAGTTATCTGAATTAAAACAACTGAAAATAATGTTATCCATAATTTTTCAAAAAAAAATTTTTAATTAGAAGGATGTAGTTGCATACTAGAATACAGTTTTTAATTCCAAACAACTTTTCATAATAGCAATTTTCAATATTGTGAAAAATAAAGCTACTTTACTCTTGAGTGAAATTCAAACTTGTTGGCATACCTCGTATAATATTCAAAAAATTTGATATTTGATGGTTAAATCTTAGGTTTTGGACCATGCAGAGCTTTTTATAAAGAATAACTTTTTTTCGTAAAATTAATAATAAAAAAGTTTTCCATAAGGATACAACTTACAGGGACATACTGTATAAGGAGCGGTTTTATCAGGGTTTTGTATATTTTGCATTTGGTTTTTCTCGTGATGTTAGATGTTTAATTAGTCCATTATATGTTTTATTAGCAATATGTATTCTTCTCTTAACTTCTTCGCTGACATTGTTATCTGCGGTAACTAGTGAACCTAGATATGTAAAAATTTTTACGCTTTCGATGTTATAGTCTCCTATTGTCAGATTCTGTAGGTTTCTTTGACCTGTCGATTTGCTGGCCTTCATGTATTTGGTTTTTATTTCATTAATATTTAGGCCACTGTTTTATGCCGCTCTTTCTATCGCATTAAATGCTTCTATCATTTCTCTTTTGCTTCTAGCTATGATATCAACATCATCTGCAAATGCCAATATTTGTACACTTTTTGTTATTATTGTTCCTCTGGTGTTGACTTTTGACTTTCTAATTATTTTTTCTAATGTGATATTGAATAGAATACAGGATAGGGCATCTCCCTGTTGTAGGCCCATTCTGACATGGATTGTATCTGTTAGTGCGTTTTGAATTCGAATTTTGCTTTGTACTTTAAGTGTTTCTTTTACTATATCAATGAGTTGAGTTGGAATATTAAACTCTTTCAGGGCGTGGATCAGAGATTCTCGATGGATACTATCATAGGCACTCTCAAAATCAATGAAGAGATGATGTGTGTCTATATTAAATTCACTAGTCTTTTCCAAGATTTGCCTCAAGACGAAGATATGATCTATTTTGAACTTCTGCCTGCAGAAACCACATTGGTATCCCCCAACTATTTGTTCCGCATATGGCCTCAATCACTCATACACAATATTTGACAGTATTTTATATGCCACAGTCAGTAGCGTTATTGCCCTGTAGTTTTTACATTCAAGCTGATCTCCCTTTTTATGTAGTGGAATAATTACTCCGCTATTCCAGTCTTGTCGCAGTTGTTTATAATTCCATATGTTCACTATTAGTTCGTGGATCGCATTCAATAGGGAGTCTCCGCCTTCTTTTATTAATTCTGCGCTAATATTGTCTAATCCAGGTTACTTGTTGTTTTTCAGTCTGGTAACTGCTTCTTGCATTTCAGCTACTGAAGGGGGGTTGTTTCTCTGGTATCCGTTTGATCCAGTATAATTACATTGTATAGTGGATCTCCGTTTTGTTCAAACTTTTCTTTGAAGAATTCAGTCCATTTTTGTAGTATTTCACTCTGTTGAGTTACTATATCTACTTCTTTGTCTCTGCACATCATTGTTCTTGGTTTAAATTCTTTTCTGCTTTTGTTAAGTTTTTGGTAGAATTTTCTGGTTTCTGTTGGTTTATTTAATTCTTCAATTTCTTGGAGTTCTTTTTCTACGTGATCTCTTTTTTTCTGCGATGTATTTTCTTCTCTTCCCTCCTTAGCATTCTATATTCCTCCTCTACCTGTCTTGTTCTATGTCGTTGTTGTAATCGTTGATATGCATTATTTTTTCTCTCTGTTATGTTACGACACTCTTCATCGAACCACTTCCTTTCAGTTGATTTGACCTTTTTTTGTAGACCCAAGGTCTCTTTGGCAGCGTCTTGTATGATGTTTTTACACGCTTCCCATTCTCTGTTTATATCCTTGTGCTTTGGTCTGTTTTCTAGCCTTCCTTTTATATTATATTCTTTGTATTTGGCCTTTTTGCTGTTGTCTGCTAAGTTTTCTATTTCATATTTTTCAATTTTGGACCCTTTTCTTTTTTTATGTTTGAGATTCTGGCTCTTATTGTACTTTCCACTAGGTAGTGATCTGAGTCGTCATTTGCCCCTCGTCTGCTGCATACGTTTATTACGTCTGAGTGATGTCTAGAGTCAATAATAATAGTCTAAGAGCTAGTGAACCCTCCGACTAACGGTCGTCCTGTAAGGCTAGAAATTTTTCTAGTGATAATTCATAGCACACCAAGGCTAAAAACCATGACCTGGCAGGCATCAGCGGTGCACGTGTATCTACCAGGTGAATCGAAAAGTGCAAATTTAGAGGGTAAAATAAACTTTCTCCTGTAAGGTTTAAATTAAAGTATGTGTTTGAGTAAGTCATTTAGAAGAAATGTGTACAATGACAGGAGATTCTGAAGAGCATAAGACCTTGCCAGGCGAGGGGAAAGATTAGGGGTTTTTCCTAAAATTATTTTTTTTGCATCGAACAAATTTTTTTTAAGTTTTTTGAATCATTCCAAACAGAAAAGGTCTTGTGATTTTTCTCTTAAGTTAATAGTTTTTGTTATATGTATAAGCAGTGGCGGCTCGTGACATCTGCTATAGGGTGTGCTGCATGAACCACGGCCAATATAAAATAATAGAAATAGAATAACATACGAAAACAAAAACAATAAAATTAGCCTTAATACTAATTAATAGTAACTAATAACGACATGCTATAAAAATCTGATTAACTTACATTTATTGCATTTTTCTAAATTGGATGCACACGGAAAACAGAAAAAAGCATTTTTTTCGGAACATCCACAAATCCACTGATTTCGTAGATACATGTCTTTATTAAATTTACGCGTATATGTTTTTCCACGGCTTTTACCGGACACTTCAATATTAAGATCAGGCATAGGACGGCCACGTTCTTTTATAATCAACTGTTGTTGCTAGTGAAGTTTTTGAAATTTATTTACACCTAATTTAAATTGAAACTCCATTGTTTTAAACACGCTCGAACAAAACAAATTAAACAGAATTTCTAAACACGGCACAGATGCAACGGTCACGAATAACTGTCGTGAATTGCAGCTCCCAAACACATTTCCGAGGCCGCACATCGCCGATTGCCGAAGCACATCGGCTAAGATCGCCGTTTGCTTAATAAATGCATTTTACCGCTGCCAGTGTTTCGGTTTCACTGGCTTCAAAAAGATTGCTTCACTGGAGCACCAAATACGTAAAAAAATTATACGGTTTCACTAGAGGAGTAAATACGTAAAAAAAATAATATTAATCATCGTTGTTGGTGAATTATTATTAACAGTTGATGTTTAATATGATAATATGGCAGATTTGAAATAAAACTATATTAATTATTCTTTAATAATTAAGATTTGCTATGGTTGTTTGGTAGTTCTGCAGCTCAGCAGCACATAAAGAAAAGCCGCCACTGTGTATAAGCAATTGAAAATTTTGAAAATTGCGAAATCGACCATTGTTAACCCTAAATCGGACATTTATCTAAAAATTTCAAAGTTGCCAAGGTAGGTGGATATTCTTTAAACATTGATTGATGAAATCCCAAAGAGTTTTTTGCAATACAATATCGGAAACCCCTTTGTTTTTTAATTGCTAATCAAGCGGGCGCGACACTATAGTATAAGTGAGGAAGTTTAAGTTGGCATACATTCATTATCTCGAGAATGGGCAAATTTCAAGAGCAATCCTCAGACAGGTCGATTTTTATTTTTAAATTAGGACTTTTTGGCATATATATAATACTACTGACGTCATCCATCTGAGCGTGATGACGTAATCGATGATTTTTTTAAATGAGAGTAGGGGTTGTGTGATAGCTCATTTGAAAGGTTATTTAATTCTCTATTCACTAATATAAACATTAACATAATTATTTATACAGGGTGTACAAAAAAATTTTTTTTTATTAAATTAACTTTGATTAAATTTGACAAATAGAAGAAAATTTTTTTGTACACCCTGTATAAATAATTATGTCAATGTTTATATTACTGAATAGAGAATTAAATAACCTTTCAAATGAGCTATCACACAACCCCTACTCTTATTTAAAAAAATCATCGATTACGTCATCACGCCCAGATGGATGACGTCACTAGTATTATATATATACCAAAAAGTCCTAATTCAAAAATAAAAATCGACCTGTCTGAGGATTTCTCTTGAAATTTGCCCATTCTCGAGATAATGAATTTATGCAAACTCAAACGTCCTCACTACTTATACTACAGTGCCGCGCCCGCTTGATCAGCAATTAATAAAACAAAGGGGTTTTCGATATTTTATTGCAAAAAACTCTTCGGAATTTCATCAATCAATGTTTAAAGAATATCTACGTACCTTGGCAACATTGAAATTTTTAGATAAATTTCCGATTTAGGGTTAAAAATGGTCGATTTCGCAATTGTCAAAATTTTCAATCGCTTATATAACAAAAACTATTAACTTAAGAGAAAAATCACTAAAGACCTTTTCTGTTTGGAATGATTAAAAAAACTTAAAAAAAATTTGTTCGATGCAAAAAGAATAATTTTAGGAAAAACCCCTAATCTTTCCCCTCGCCTGGCAAGGTCTTATGCTCTTCAGAATCGCCTGTCATTGTACACATTTCTTCTAAATGACTTACTGAAACACATAGGTAAATTTAAACCTTACAGGAGAAAGTTTATTTTACCTCTAAACTATGCACTTTTCGATTCACTTGGTAGATACACGTGCAGGGCTGATGCCTGCCAGGTCATGGTTTTTAGTCTTGGTGTGCTATGATATATCACTATACAAATTTCTAGCCTTACAGAACGACCGTTAGTCGAAGGGTTCACTAGCTCTTAGACTATAACATGATCGATCATGTTTACTGTAACCCCATCTGGAGATCTCCACGTTCCCTTATGAATATTTTTTCGCTCATTTAAAACTGTTATGCCCCTATAATTTTCGCAGAGTCGTTTGTCTCCCTCCTTGTACATAGGAAATATTATTCCCAATTCCTACTTTCCAATCTTCTGGGATGACTTCTAGTGTCCATATGCGCTCGATTAGTTTATGGATACTCTTCCATAGCACATGTCCACCATTCTTTATCAGTTCTGCAGTTATTCCATTTGTGCCAGGCGCTTTGTTATTTTTTAGATGTTTTATGACGTTTGTAGTTTCTTCCAATATTGGTTGCTCAACTAGTTGTTCTGCTGTGTGGTGAATTATTTCTTCATCTTGGTTTTGTAGTTTTTCTGGGTTTAAGAACTCTTAAAAATACTCTTTCCACCTTTTCATTAGCTGCTCTTTCTCGCTGAAATTGCCCCATTTTTGCCCTTGCAAACTGTTGTTCTTGTCATGTATCCTTGTGTGTATTGATTGGTTTCGTTGTACAATTTTTTAGTCTATCTTCTGTTACTATAATCTGTAAGTTGTTGTATTTTTCTATTCAACATTTTTTTCTTTTTCCTTCTACATATTCTCTTTGCTTTTTTTCTCAGTTCTTCATATGTCCTTCTATTCAATTGGGAATTCCTTTGTAGACACTTCTGTCTAGCTATATTTTTGCTATCTATTACTTGTTGGCAATCTTGGTCAACCATTGACCAAGCTGCATATATTATGCAACTGCGTAGCACTGTTCTGCAAACTACTAAAATTCCTAGAAGAGGTCACTCTAGTCTGACGTAGGAAACAAGTCAGCTAGGATGCTCGTCAACTCTAGGATTTCAAGTATTGACATCCTAGAGTTTAACTAGATTAAGGTATGCACAAAAGATCTCTATATGTCGAAGTGTGGAAAGCTCTGCCGTTCTTAGGAAAAGCGCCGTATCTGCAGAGAGATCACATTTGAGTAAAATCGGTTTTTGTTTAAATGTCTAGCCGTTGAAAACTATTTAGAATTTTTTTTTGTTTTCTACTTTATACAGGGTGAGTCACCACTAACCCGACGGAAGATTACAGCGAAACGGTAAAAAATTTGAAAAACATTTTTAATTAGTGGTTTGTAAGTTGATAAAATCTACATTTTAAAATTATTTTGAAATATACAGGACGTCCCAATAAATGGCGGCGTATCAAAGTTATATTTTTTCTTATGGAACACCCTATATTTTATTGCATTTTTTAATTGTCTACAAAAAATAAGGTATAGTTTCATAAGGCCTATACCTATGTACAGAGTGTTCTGAGTTATGGTGACTTTTCTTAAAATGTAAAGTTTTAAAAGAAGGCTTATTCTCAAGTTATTTAAGAAATTATGAAAAAAATACTTTTACATACATCTAAATATTTGGATATAGGTTGAATGTATTTCATGATTAATTGTTACACATTTATTTACAGGGTGTTCAAAATTTACAGTTTTACCATTGGATTATTCAATGTGTCATATGATTCTTATTTTAAATGGAACACCATGTACATATATTAATAAATAATTATACTAAACAAATCTACCTCTTTCGAATGGTATATGGATGTCCTCTACCTAGGTGTCATAGTTTTTGCGTAATTTACAATTATTAAAATTCTTAATCTGTAAATCGATTTTAAAACAAAAGATGTAGTTAATCAATGGCATTGTATGACATTGTCATTTTATGACAGTACGGTCTGGTAATTATTTTATAATTAATGTATTCCATGATTGATTATTACACATTTATTTACAGGGTGCTCAAAATTTACAGTTTCATTATTGGATTATTTAATGTGTCATATGGTGCTTATTTTAAATAAAACACCATGTATGTTAATAAATTATTATACTAAACACAGGTTCGTCTTTCGAATGGTATAGGGATGTTCCATAAGTAGGAGTCATAGTTTTTGCGTAATTTACAATTTTCTTGAACGGTAAATTGATTTTAAAAATAATATTTATGCACTCTCGATTTTTAAACTGTACGAAATAAATGTTTGTTTACTGTATCATAATGAAATGAAAGTTATGTCTATTTTCTAGACCATTATTATGAAAAGTAGGTATATTGGTCTGTATACAATACATTAAAAAAATCAGGATCTTCTATAAAGTCTGAAGTCCATAAACGATAAGTTAAACATTTATCATAATCCTGTTTGGTCTAATACTTTTATAGTTGAGTTTTATATGGATAATAGTGATTTCTCTTAAGTATTCTAACAGTCATTTGACTGATTTACCCGAAATTTTTTCTTTACTGGTATTTGAGTTTTCCGTAACAGAAAGCAGGACATCAAGTTCCTTGACGTGATCACAAATAACTGGTTTATTTTTATTTAACTTTCCAAAATTTCTCAAAAACGTCCTTTTTTGCTTGTCTTCTATCAGGACACCTACTTTTGAGCGTAAACTTTAGAGTAAGATACAATTTTGCAAACACTCCCCAATGCAAAGTACCATGTCTACTCTTTCGTAGATAACGTGGTTATTCATTTTTAGGAACAATTAAATTTGAATATCATTCATGGATGTTTATATTTTTGATAATTACCAGACCGTACTGTCATAAAATGACGATGTCATACAATGAGATACATCTTTGGTTTTAAAATCGATTTACAGATTAAGAATTTAAATAATTGTAAATTACGCAAAAACTATTAGACCTAGGTATAGGACATCCATATAACATTCAAAAGAGGTGACTTCGTTTAATATAATTAATAATTAATATACATGGTGTTCCATTTAAAATAAGCATCATATGACACATTGAATAATCCAATAATGAAACTGTAAATGTTGAACACCCTGTAAATAAATGTGTAATAATCAATCATGGAATACATTCAACCAATATCCAACTATTTAGATGTAAAAGTATTTTTTTTATAATTTCTTAAATAACTTGGGAATAAGCCTTCTTTTAAAACTTTACATTTTAAGAAAAGTCAACATAACTCAGAACACTCTGTATATAGGTATAGGGAAGCCTTATAAAACTATACCTTATTTTTGCGGACAATTAAAAATGCAATAAAATACAGGGTGTTCCATAAGAAAAAATATAACTTTGATACGCCGCCATTTATTGGGACATCCTGTATATTTCAAAATAATTTTAAAATGTAGATTTTATCAACTTACAAACTACTAATTAAAATTTTTTTCAAATCTTTTACCATTTGGCTGTAATCTTCCGTCGCGTTAGTGGTGACTCACCCTGTATACATAATAAATATCATATAATTCATATTTATACATACGATTGGCAAAATATATATTATATACTCTAAAAACTCATGTTACTGCGTTCTTTCTAAGTATACTACATAAATTAACTTCTTCCTCCTTAGAAAGAATGCAGTACTGCGTTTGCGCTAAGCATTTTCTTATTTTATAATACAGTAGACTCGCTCTATAACGAACACGGTTATTTCGAGGTTTCGCTTATAACGAGGTACACTAGATGTCCCATGAAATTCCTATTGAACTGAACACCTCTATAACGAGGCATATTTGGATATAACGAGGAAAAATGAAATCGTAAAATATGTATCTTTCTTCTTCTTCACGTGCCATATCAGAATTATGGTCGATCTTCTGCAATATGGAATAATTGCCCTTCATTTGATGTCTGACTCCATTCACGAATGTTTTTTAACCAAGAAACTTGTTTTCTTCCTACACCTCTACGGCCCTCTATTTTGCCTTTAAGGATCAGTTGTAATATTTTATATCGACTTCCCCTCACTATATGCCCCAGATAAGACATTTTTCGATGTTTAACAGTCTTTAGCAGTTCTCTATCTTTGTTGACCTTCCTTAGTACTTCTTCATTAGTTTTTCTTGCTGTCCAGGGTATCTTCAGCATCCGTCTATGAAACCACATTTCCAATACTTCAATTCTGTTCATGATCGATACTTTTAGCGTCCACACTTCTGCACTATACAAAAGTACGGACCAAACATAGCACTTGACCATTCTTTGTCTTAGTTCTAAACTGAGATGATTATTGCAAAGAAATTACTTTATTTTAATAAAAGTAGTTTTAGTCATTGCTATTCTACGTTTTATTTCTATGTCTGGATCTAGTTGGTCCGTTATGACAGTTCCCAAATATGTCATTTTGTGAACTTTCTCAACTTGGACTCCGTTTAATTGAAGCTTTGCATCGGGATGTGGGTCACGACTAAACACTAAAAATTTGGTTTTGTTTGAGTTTATTTTAATGCCCATTTCCTCTCCTACCTCGTGAATACGATCAAGCAGAATTTGGGGACCTTTAATATTATCTGATAGAATTACTGTATCGTCTACATATCTTATCACATTAAGTATCCTTATTATTGTATTATACATGTATATTTATTATTCTTTATTTATTTTTAGTGCTGTAATGGCTATAAGTAAATACCCCAGCTATGTATACATAAATTCCCAACATCTGTGCGGTTATCGAGGGTAGTGCTTTAATAAAAATCCACCGCCTACCTATACCTTCTTCCTGTTCTGTTTATCTATTGGCCGATACTGAATATTGTAAAAAAAATTAAAGGCACTCGTGGGAGTGCCGACAGACAGAAGTGAAAACTTCTTATAGTATATAAATTACGAGCTCAATGCTTTTATCCCATCCTAAAAGAAGTGCTATATCTATGTATATCATATACGATATACGCGATGCGTATGCCCTATGCTATTTTTGTGTATACATACACATAATTTATATATGTACAAAATTTATTTCAGCGAAGTGATGACGGTCGCAAATTCAATATTTTTTCCCCATCCATGAAGTGCACAACGTCCCTAAAGGAATTTTCAATTAAAAAATTTATTTCGTCGAAGCGATAACGGTCGCTAATTTACTACTTTTTCCCCATCCAAAAAGTGCACAACGTCCCTCAAGAAGTTTTCACTTCAAATATTTATTTCGTCGAAGCGATGATGGTCGCTAATTTAATACTTTTTTACATCGAAAAAGTGCACAAAGTCCCTAAATAAGTTTCATTTCAAATATTTATTTCGTCGAAGCGATTACGGCCCTAATTCAACACTTTTCTTCCATACAAAAAGTGCACAACGTCCCTATAAAAGTTTTCACTTAAAAAATTTATTCCGTCGAAGCGATGACGGTCGCTAATTTAATAATTTTTCCTTATCCAAATAGTGCACAACGTCCCTCAAGAAGTTTTCACTTCAAAAATTTTTTTCGTCGAAGCGATGAAGGTTCGCTAATATAATATTTTCCCCATACAAAAAGGGCACAACATCCCTCAAGAAGTTTCCACTTCAAAAATTGATTTCATCGAAGCGATGACGGTCGCTAATTTAATACTTTTTTACATCGAAAAAGTGCACAACGTCCCTAGATAAGTTTCACTTCAAATATTTATTTCGTCGAAGCGATGACGGTCCCTAATTCAATACTTTTCCCCCATCCAAAAAGTGCACAACATCCCTAAAGAAGTTTTCACTTCAAAAATTTATTTCGTCGAAGCGATAAAGGTCGCTAATTTATATTTTTCCCCATCCAAAAAGTGCACAACGTCCCTCAAGAAGTTTCCACTTCAAAAATTGATTTCATCGAAGCGATGACGGTCGCCAATTTAATGCTTTTTTCCATCGGAAAAGTGCACAACGTCCCTAAAGAAGTTTCACTTCAAATATTTATCCCGTCGGAGCGATGACTGTCCATAATTCAATACTTTTCCCCCCATCCAAAAAGTGCACAACGTCCCTCAAGAAGTTTTCACTTCACGAATTTATTTCATCGAAGCGATGACGGTCGGGATGACGGTCGATAATTTAATACTTTTTTCCATCCAAAAAGAGCACAACGTCCATAAAGAAGTTTTTACTTCAAATGTTTATTTCGTCGAAGCGATGACGGTCGCTTATTTATTACTTTCTCCCCATCCAAATTTAATAATTTTCCCCATCCAAAAAGTGCACAACGTCCCTAAAGAAGTTTTCACTTCAAAAATTTATTTCGCCGAAGCGATTACGGTCGCTAATTCAATACTTCTTCCCCATCTAAAAAGTGCACAACGTCCCCAAAAGAAGTTTTCACTTTAAAAATTTATTTTGCCGAAGCGATGACGGTCGCGATGACGTTCGCTAATTCAATACTTTTTCCCTATATAAAAAGTGCACAACGTCCCTAAAGAAATTTTCACTTCAAAAATTTATTTCGTCGAAACGATGACGGTCGCTAATTTAATAATTTTCCCCATCCAAAAAGTGCACAACGACCCTCAAGAAGTTTCCACTTCAAAAATTTATTTCTTCGAAGCGATGACGGTCGCCAATTTAATACTTTTTCCCATCCAAAAAGTGCACAACGTCCCTAAAGAAGTTTTCACTTCAATACGTATACGTACAAAATTTATTTCGCCGAAGAGATGACGGTCGCGATGACGGTCGCGAAATAAATCCTTTTTCCCTATCGAAAAATAGGTTTTACATTTATTTTAAATTTAAATACTTTATACAATTTATGTATAGATACACATAATATAGATACGTACAAAATTTAGTTCGTCGAAGAGATGACGGTCGCTATGACGGTCGCGAAATAAATCTTTTTTCCCCATCTTAAAATAGGTTTTTCATTTATTTTAAATTTAAATACTTCTATACAATTCAATGTTTTAAAAAATTTTTTGCCTCTTAGTAATTTTTCGAAAAGTCAGTTTTTATCGAGATATTTTGCATATTTTGTCAAATCCACCACATATTTGTATATGGCAAAGTACGATTATGGAATGGAGACTTGATAATAATAGGAAAATTTATTTATGATTTACATTTTTAGGTATACTTTGAACCATATTAAAATAGAAGCCACATCTCGATAAAAGGTGCCTTATCGAAAAAATACAAAGAACCAAAAAATTTTTAAAAACACTGTGTTTAACTAATGGTATCGCAGTAATAGTTTAATTGGAACGTACACAACCATTTGGGGGGTTTAAAGGAACAAAACCCCCATAAAATCTTAATGTAAACAAATTAGAAAAGCAGCCGCAACTCGATAAAAACTGCCTTGTCGAAAAAATACTAAGAGCCAAAAAAGTTTTAAAAATATTGAATTTAACTAATGGTATCACAATAATAATTTAATTGGAACGTATACAAAAGTTTGGGGGGTTTAAGGGAACAAAACCCCCATAAAATTTTTATGGGATGCACAAATTTCACTATAATTTTTCTTTAAGATATTCCTGCCATAAAAATGCCACATGTCCATTTTCAATAAAAAAAATCTAATAGTTTTCGATATATTCGAAACAATCGATTTTCATTTTGTAACTTCAAAGGGCTGTAACTTTTTTTATGTGCATATTTGTACTAAGGTAAGTTAGATTCATTCGAACTATTTTTGGTCCCAGAATAGGTGATTTAATTTATGACCTGTATTTTTGTTACACCCTGTATATTATGTATGCACAATATTATTGTTGTCTGATATAACGAGATCCGCGTATAACGAGGTAATTAGTCTGCCATTTCAGTTCTCGTTATAGAGGGAGTCTACTTATAATAAATACAATATAACGATGAAAAAGGAGAATAAAAAACATTTTTTATAAAAGTGTGTCATTAAAATGGACAAAAAAGTGCTGGAAACAATTTTGGAATTAATAAGTTTGCCGCTAAGGGGCGTTTCTTGCATTCTAAAATTAAAAACATTCCAGAAACGATTAAAATTTACGATCAAGTTTATTTTTAACTATTAATTATTAGACATTGATTTAACTATGTACTTTTATACCACATTTTTTATTTGGAAATTCTACGACATACGGCGACCAAAATACTTCGTACCAAAATTCATATTTCGAACAAACTTTATAAAATTTGCGCTGTTGAAAATGTCTGATGTAACGTAATAATAGAATGTCGCATCAACAACAATATACATACACATAGGAAACTCCGCTATACCTCAGGAAACTCCACATTTAGTGGAAGTATTTGTCTCACTTAGTAGTACCGCATTGTTTTTAGAACCACACATTATTTCTTAATCACCAACAACTCAAACATAGGTGTTTAAATTTTCTGTTGATAAAGAAAAAATAGCCTTCTGCAGTATTAACTTTGTTCTATTTGACATATTTAAAAAATTATATCAAACAACCGTTCTCGTTGAAAAATGGCAACAAACTAACCTTATTAAAAATTTTACACATGCTGTAAAAATATGTCAAATGCAGTGGTGTCATGGTGTGGGAACGCGTGGGAACGCCGTTCCCGCACTGGTTAAGAAAAGAAAAAAAAATAATAGAGAATTTAGGTTTTGTAAACAAAAATTAGCAGTGCGTTCCGGCACTGCGTTCCCGCACTGCTAATTTTGCCATGACACCACTGGTCAAATGCTTAGACAGAACGCCGCATCTAGTGCCTGCTTAGGATAAACACGGCAAGTGACCTTTAAATACGGCGTTTTTCTAAGTATTTTTCAGATGACGCATTTATTCTAAGTATCCATGAACATTTTTGCATATACGGCATACGGCATAAAATGCGTTGTGTTTAATGTATTTTGGCTTAACTTACGTCATTTTTAGTAAGCAAATAAGATAGATATGCACATTTGGGTTAGAAAAATGTGTAAATCTAATTTTTTCAGATTTTTGCAGATACTGCGTTTTCGCTAAGCACGGCACGGGCAGAGCTAGCCTTAACGACCTCACATAATATAATCTAATTTGTCTGTTTTATTCTTTAAATCTTGTATTTCCACTGAAATGGTAATATTCTTAAGTTATATATTTCTTACTATGTTTTTTACTCCAATTGTTTTTATAGCCTCTCAGCTAACACATTGGGATTGCGTTTGAATGAGTCAATTCAAGAGGTGTGGGAAAAGAGAGATTCCTTTGACGTTATTGTTCTGCTCGATAGTGATACAACTGCATATAATTATTTGGGATCAAAGTTAGAGCGACTAAGAAGTTTTATTGTAGAGGTAAGTCACTATTATTCTAATATAAAGGGATGTACAGCTGAACCGAAATAGCAATAAACATTGCGCATTAGCAAATTTCAAATTATGACAGGGAGCGTCCAGTTGATCGACAACTGCATAGCTGTTTATGTGGATAGTTTAACTGTAGGGACGATTTGCGACGTTGACAAGTTTAGTATAACTCACATCTATGCTCCAGCGAAATAAGCAAAAAATATACCATGTTCGGGACACTAAATAATCCAGGTATGTGACCACTATTTTTTAGTTATTATATACTAAGCATCAAAATTAACGCACCACCTTAAAAATGGGACATTTTTGATGTCTCGTATTTCCTAAACCTGTTGTCCGATTTGAGGGATGTTTTTGGTATATTATAGCTTTATTCTTTAAGAATATCGATGTAATAATATTATTTCTAAATAGGTAAGTGTCATTGTATACCTGGTGTAACAATGATAGTGTGTTTTTTTCTCAAAGTTTGGAACACCCTGTGGAATATTCTAGCGTATATAAAATATTGAAATTAAAACTCAACTGTAGCCTTAGGCTTTTGTAACATTTTGCTTTTTGGTGTATTCGCTTATGTGGGATAATAAAAAAGTTAGGTACTTTAACAACTAGCAATGTTATTCATCAATACACGGTGTTTCTAAATAAGTGCGACAAACTTTAAGGAGTAATTCTGCATGAAACAATAATGACCGTTTCCTTTATAAACATATGTCCGCAAGTGCTTTGTTTCCGAGATACGGGATGTTTTTTTTCTTATTTTTTCTTACAAACTAACGATTTATTTATTGCTCTAAAACTGGTTGAGATATGCAAATGAAATTTGGTAGGTTTTAAGAGGCAGTTATTGCGCATTTTTTGACATACAATTAAGAATTTTATATTCACCATTGGAGTGCATACGGTTATAAACATTTTAGATAAATCCCGTATGCACGCCAATGGTGAATATAAAATTCTTAGTTGTATGTCAAAAAATGCGCAATAACTACCTCTTAAAACCTACCAAATTTCATTTGTATATCTCGAATCAGTTTTAGAGCAATAAGTACCTAAATCGTCAGTTTGTAAGAAAAAATTCAACATCCCGTAACTCGGAAACGAAGCATTTGTGGACATATTGTTTTTCTAAAGCAAACGGTTATTATTTTTTCATGCAGAATTACCCCTTAAAGTTTGTCGCACTTATTTAGAAACACCCTGTATTGATGAATAACATGGCTAGTTGTTAAAGTACCTAACTTTTTTATTATCCCACATAAGCGAATACATCAAAAAGCAAAATGTTAAAAAAGCCTAAGGCTACAGTCGAGTTTTAATTTCAATATTTTGTATATACTAGAATATTCCACAGGGTGTTCCAAACTTTGAGGAAAAAACACACTATCATTGTTACACCCGGTATACAATGACACTTACCTGTTTAGCAATAATATTACTACTTCGATATTCTTGAAGAATAATAGACCAGGGCGCATCTGTAAAAATATTACGTACTTTGGACGTTGAGAGGTGACTCAATTTTTTTTTGCAGAAATTGCTTGAAAATAACTCAAATAATAATATTTGAGTTATCCTCCCTCTCAAAAAGGTCCGGAACATTGTTTAAATAATCAAAATGCCAAAAAATGAAGGAAAAACTCGATTTTTTTCTTCGTTTTTTGATTATAACTTTAAACGTATTCATTTCCGAGAAAAGTTGTGCTGACATAAAAGTATCGTGATTAAATTTCCTACAATATAGAATTGGTTAAAAATTTTAAAAATAGTCACCCTTGTTTCAGAATAGCAATAATTGCGAAAAAAACATACAAAAACAAATATTCGCATTTTACGTTTTTCAACCATTTATGCTAAACTTAGGACCTTCATATTTCACACAGAAAAACTTTATGACATAATAAAACAATACTGTAAATTCCATTAAGATCGGTTCAATAGATTTTGCAAAATAAATTTTGCTATCCAGCTTTCGCAAAAAAATTTCATTTTTTCAAAATGTTACAGGACTGAAAATAAAACAGATAGCAAGTTAAATTTTTTTTTCGTTTAGAAGTTTATTGTACCTTTCATTTGCAATTTGCAAAATTGAAATCGATTAACTACCACGGAGTCAGGAATTTTTTAAAATAAACATTAAATTGATGCTACGCGCAGGACAGCGGATAGTTTGCTCTGATTGGGCATTCCAATGACCTTTGATAATAATTGATACATTTTAATTTTTATTACATTTCGATATAAATAAATAAATTTGTTTATTGCAAAATAAAAACACATACTCTATCCTTTGAAATAACAGTTTATTTGGCAAAAACTTTTTTTGTTCATATATTTTAACTTAGAGAATAAAAGTTTATTATTTTTAAACATATGCAATTGTTTAAACAATATTTTACAAACAATAATAAAATTAGTTTGATTTTTGTGGAATTAAAATATTAAAATACAACAAAATATAGAGTAAGAAAATATGTAATATATTAGATAAAGATTGGAAGAAATTTTGGTGGAAATCAACTTGTGTGAATCGAACACCGCTGTCGTGCGCGTAGCACCAAAAATTAATATTTATTTAAAAAATTTCCTGAAGCCGTGGTAATTAATCAATCTTACTTTTGCAAATTGCAAATGAAAGGTACAGTACACTTCTATAAGCAAAAAAAAATTCAACTTGCTATCTGCTTTATTTTCAGTCCTGCAACATTTTAAAAAAATGATTTTTTTTTGCAAAATCTATTAAACCGATCTTAATGAAATTTACAGTGTTGTTTTACTATATCATAAAGTTTTTCTGGGTAAAATATGAAGGTCCTAAGTGTAGCATAAATGGTTTAAAAACGTAATATGCGAATACTTGTTTTTGTATGGTTTTTTTTCGAAATTATTGCAATTTTGCAACAAGGGTGACAATTTTTTAAATCTTTAACCAATTCTGTATTGTAGGAAATTTAATTACGCAACTTTTATGTCAGTGCAACTTTTCTCAGAAATGAATAGTTTTAAAGTTATAATCAAAAAACCAATAAAAAATCGAATTTTTCCTTCATATTTTGACATTTTGATTATTTAAACAATGTTCCGGACCATTTTGAGTAGGAGGATAACTCAAATATTATTATTTGAGTTATTTTCAAGCAATTTCTGCAAAAAAATTTGAGTCACCTCTCAACGTCCATCTCAAAACAGATGCGCCCTGGACTATAAAGCTATAATACACTAAAAAAATCACTCAAATCGGACAACAGGTTTAGGAAATACGAGACATCAAAAATGTCAAATTTTTAAGGTGGGGTGTTAATTTTGATGCTTAGTGTATAAAACATTGATTTTTCAGAACATTGAAAAGGCTTCAAAATGCTGATTTTTGAAAGTTTTCTTCGCAAAAAAGTCAATTTGTTGCTTCGCAAACCGCAAAATAAGTGAAAATCATTGTTTGTTAATAGCTTTTATTAAATCTAACGTAGAATTTTGGTGTTTCACCCAAAGTTGGATATTGTGTATTTACCAAACCCTCAAAATTTGAGACCCATCCATTAATTACTTTAAAAGTTATTATATTTGTTTATCCCAGAGACCAGTATTTTGCATTAACATAGGACAGAAAATAATAAAGATATTAGATAGGGCAATTCTGCGTCTGCTAAATGAAAGTAGTAGAGTTATCAAGTTGTATTAAAAAAGATTGATAATAGTCAAAAATCCTAATGATAAATTTTTTAAAGTTTGTTGTTTATAAACATTTAGAACAATCAAATCTTTGAACAATCAAATTTTTTAATTTTATGTCAACTATTTAGCTTTTTAATGGAGTGCAAAAAGTCGAAAATCTCGCGTTTTTTCGTACTAAATTGTTAGTAATTAAAAAACGGCTCCGAACTCAAGGCAGGAAACAGGTAGGTTTTCTTTCTATAGGTATACAATAAACAAAAAGGTTATCAGTTGCCTGGATAATTAAGTGCGATGCATAATTTTCTGTCCTGAGAAAAACTTTATTTCCCTGGATTACTATAATGTTGTCCTGGTTTACCACTTTTTTTTATAAACTAAATTAATATGTATATGTATTACACAGGGGCGGCCCGTCGGGGTAGGCAAGGTAGGCGCCGCCTACCCTCTTCAAATGTAGTGCAATAATATAAATTATTAATATAAATTACTTATTTCAAAATTGTAATTTATAAATTTTGACACAATACCTACAATAAAAAAGCAAAAATTATCCAAATTATTATAAAAATATCCAAAAAATTTTCTCCGAAGTTATAATAATTATTGTACGCCCCTTGTAGTATCAGTAGTAGTGCATAAGATTCTATATTCTTCCTAGGTCAGGCACTTGGAAAAGTAGCCTGAAATAGAACGACGACAACACCGAATCGTCCGAATCTCTCTCTCTTTACGCGAACTTGTCCTTAGCGGGAGGGTCGACTCTACGAATTTTTAAAGCAGGCGGATAGGCACAGAATCTTTTAGCCGAACTAGCCTACAAAATTGTATCAGTTGTTTCTCTTGTGTGTTGTGAAGCTGCTTTAAATTGTTTTTTTATTTTGGCTGTTATTAGTAGGTTAAGTATTTAATAAAAATAGGTAGGACAATTTAAATTTGTTTATGAAAAGTGAATAATAAACAGGTAAATTTGAGATCGGTCTATTGAAGGGCATTTTAATTTTATATTAATTTAGTAATAATTCACCAACGAGAAATAAATCTGTGAATAGTTATTTGTCGAATAAAATTTATCAGTGGTCGATTATATTTTTATTGTGTTTCAATACAATTTGGATAATTTAAAGTTAAACTGACGAACTGTGTTATATTATATACACTTACCGGCAGAAAAAACAGCCACCCCAAAAAATGGGTCATTTTTAATGTCTTGTATTTCCTAAACCTGATGTCCGATTTAAGTAATTCTTTTAATATGTTATAGCCTTATTCATTAGCAATATCTCTGTAATAATATTGTTGATAGAAAGGTACATTGTCATTGTATATAGGGTTTACGAATCAAACTGTGTTTTTTTCTCAAACTTTGGAACACCCTGTGGAATGTTCTAGCTTTTATGAAATACTAAAATTAAAACCCAACTATAGCCTCAGGTTTTCTTAACATTATGTTTTTTGTTTCATTCGTTTATGTTGGATAATAAAAAAGTTAGGCACTTTAACAACTACCCCTGTTTTCGTCAATACAGGGTGTTTTTAAATAAGTACCCCAAACTTTAAGGGGTAATTCTGCATGATAAAATAATGACAGTTTGCTTTATAAACGTATGCCCGTAAATGCTTCGTTTCCGAGATAGGGGGTGTTGAAATTGTTCTTACAAACTGACGACTTATTTATTGCTCTAAAACGGTTTGTGATATGCAAATGAAATTTGGTAGATTTTAAGAGATAGTTATTGCGCATTTTTTGGCATACAATTAAGAATTTTATATTCACCATTGGCGTGCATACGGGTATAAACATTTTAGATATATCCCGTATGCACGTCAATGGTGAATTTAAAATTCTTAATTGTATGCCAAAAAATGCGCAATAACTACCTCTTAAAATCTACCAAATTTTATTTGCATATCACAAACCGTTTTAGAGCAATAAATAAATCGTCAGTTTGTAAGAACAATTTCAACACCCCCTATCTCGGAAACAAAGCATTTGCGGGCATACGTTTATAAAGCGAACTGTCATTATTTTATTATGCAGAATTACCCCTTAAAGTTTGCCGTACTTATTTAAAAACACCCTGTATTGACGAAAAGCAGGGGTAGTTGTTAAAGTGTCTAACTTTTTTATTATCCAACAGAAGCGAATGAAACAAAAAACGTAATGTTAAGAAAACCTGAGGCTATAGTTGGGTTTTAATTTCAGTATTTTATAAAAGCTAGAACATTCCACAGGGTGTTCCAAAGTTTGAGAAAAAAACACAGTTTGATTCGTACACCCTGTATACAATGACAATGTACCTGTCTAGCAACAATATTATTACAGGGATATTGTTAAAGAATAAGGCTATAACATATTAAAAGAATTACTTAGATCGGACATGAGGTTTAGGAAATACAAGACATTAAAAATGGCCCATTTTTTGGGGGTGGCGGTTTTTTCTGCCGGTAAGTGTAGATTTATAGATAATTAAAAATTTAAAGCGAGGTTAATTGTTAAACGTTATATGTGTAGCCTACCCGCATACTGAGGTCACGAGCCGCCACTGGTATTACATAAAAATTAAAGAATAATGTATGCGAAGTAAAGAACAACAAAGTTACAGACTTTTTTAGATGGTGTACTTGTTATCGGGTTAACACATTCAAAACGTAATTTTTTGTATGTACAGGGTTATTCACTATATTTTGACCCCTCTGTAAACTGCTTTATTTACAGAATTAGAAAAAATGTGAAATACAAAAGTTATTCGATTTTTAAATTATGATTTTTTGACATATATATCATACTAGTGACGTCATCCATCTGGGCGTGATGACGTAATCGACTATTTTTTTAAATGAAAGGGGGGAGGAATTTAGGGGTCGTGCGCTAGCTCATTTGAAAGGTTATTCGATTGTCTATTCAGTAATATAAACATTAAGATAATCATTTATACAAGGTGTCCAAAACAAATTTTTTTAATTAAATTAATTGACACAAAAAGAAGAATGTATATAATTTATTTAATTTAAAATACATTCTACTGCTGTCAGAAAACAGAAATAAATGTTTATTGAACAAATAAACATTACTTTTCACTTAAATTCAATGGTCAACTGCCACCCATCTGCCTCCTGGCAGTTTGAACATTGAATTAAAGCAAAAAGCAATGTTTATCTGTGCAATAAACTTTCATTTCTGTTTTCAAACAGCAGTAGAAAATATTTTGAACTAAATAAATTACATATATTATTCTTTTTGTGTCAATTAATTTAATTCAAAAAAAATTTGACACCCTGTATAAATAATTATCTTGATGTTTATATTACTGAATGGAGAATTGAATAACCTTTCAAATGAGCTAGCACACGACCCCTATTCTCATTTAAAAAAATAGTCGATTACGTCATCACTCCCAGATGGATGACGTCACTAGTATGATATATATGTCAAAAAATCATAATTTAAAAATCAAATAACTTTTGTATTTTACATTTTTTTCTAATTCTGTAAACAAGGCAGTTTACAGGTGGGTCAAAATATAGTGAATAACCCTGTACTTATAAGCTATTGATTATGTATTGCAGAAAGGAACTACAACGTTAACTTGGTTTTATTGTTTCATATAGTCAACAGACCTGTAAATATGAAAAACTCGCGGAGTGCTACCATTTAAATGGGTGCGTTTTTGAAAAAAGAGTGAATTAGTCCCTAGGCATAGGGCGAATTAGGGTGAGTTCTATGCACTTTTCGTACAAACACGTCTACAGGAAAATTGTTCCAAGTTAAATTTACTATCGAAAGATGACATTTTAAAGTAAAAAATATTTTTTTTTACAAAAATTTATTCAAAAGAAAAGCAAGAAAAAAACACGAATGATAGAGCAATTTTGTTTTTTGCCCCATAACTTTTTTCCACGGGGATATAGGTATAGACATTGCTTCACAGAAAATAAACTTCCATCTTTCCTTCTTAAAATGGTGTTTGGTAAAAGTCTCTATAATTTATAGTTTCCAAAATATGATTTTTCAAAATTCGCCACTCACAGAGATTTTGCCCCATTTTCCTCGTTACTTCTCAAACATTGGTCTCTAACTTTTTTCTACGTAGCTTTAGGTATATGCATTGTTACATTTAATAGGAAGACAAGTCAATAAATTGTCTTTAAAATGGTCTATTGTAGAAGGCTGTATGACTATTTTTAAGCAGATATGGTTGTTCAAAAATTTTATACTTTTAATGATTGTTGATATATTTTAGGATTAGTTTTAAATTTCTCATTATAACTTTTTTTGTTGTATATTTAGGTATATACATTGTCGAATATGGTCTTATTTTCTGGACTTTAAAATGGTGTATTGTAAACAATTCTAGGGCTATTTTTAAACAAGATATGCTTTTTCAAAATGTGACATATACACATGCAATAGGTCCCACTAAGTTGGAACCACATGGAAAACTTTTTTATTATTAACTTTATGAAAAAAAGTGATTCCTTATAAAATGTTCTGCATAGTTTATAACCTAAGATGCAATCATCAGATATAAAATTGTATCAATAGTGTACGAAGTATGTTACTAAATATGAATTGTAAATATGAATTTCGCTCAAGAGTAAAGTACCTTTATATTTCACAATATCTAAAAGTGTTATTAAGAAAAGTTATTTGGAATTAAAAATTATGTTATAATATGCAATTATATTCTTCTAATTAAAAAAATAAAAAAAAATTTAATTTTTCTCAAATTACGGATACCCTTGGATATCCTACTGATATCTTCTTTAAAAATAGTCCTAGAGTACTTTCCGGAACACCATTTTAAAGTAAAGAAAATAACCTTTTTTATTCCAGAATATATATATACCTAAATGTACAAGGGAAAAAATCATAATGAGAAATTTAAAAAGTAATCATTAAAAATATCAAAAATCATTAAAAGTATAAAACCTTGAAAAAGCATAACTTGCTTAAAAAGAGCCGTATAACCTTATACGATAGACCATTTTAAAGGTAATTGACTCTTTCTACTAAGTGTACCATTGCGTATACCTAGAAATGCGTAGCAAAAAGTTACAGAACAATGTTTGCCAAATAATGGGGAAAATGGCCCAAAAATGCTGTGAGCGGCGAACTTTGAAAAATTATTTTTCGGAAACTGTAAATCCTAGATACTTTTACCAAACTTCGGTTTAAAGAGGAAGGGTGGAAGTTACTTTTCGCTGAAGCAATGACTATACCTATATTCCTGTGGAAAAAAGTTATGTAGCAAAAAAACAAAATTACTTTCTTTCGTGTTTTTTTCTTGCTTTTCTTTTGAATACATTTTTGTAAAAAAATATTTTTTACTTTAACATGTAATATTTCGATAGTAAATTTAACCTAGAGCAATTTTCCTGTAGACGTGTCTGTACCAAAAGTGCATAGAACTCACCCTAATTCGCCCTGTGCCTAGGGACTAATTCACCCCTTTCTCAAAAACGCACCCATTTAAATGGTAGCACTCCGCGGTTTTTTCAAATTTAGAGGTCCATTGACCATAGGAGACAATAAAATCCCGTTAACGTTGTAGTTTCTTTTAGCTCTCTTATTTTGAACATAATAAATAGCCTATTATTATGTAATCTCACATTTCGTACATTTTTCGATTATTAAAATTTTATTTGCTGTTATTATGACCTCATCCAAAGCTATTCTCCTCTACTTAGAAAGAAATTTATAACATACCAAATAGGTGACTAAGTTATGTTGTTACTCACTCGATGTTTTGTTGACATTTTGTTTACATTAGTCTATCAGTTAAATGGTTTTAACATCATGTTCAGTTTGGTGTCTCAGGCAAAACTTATAACGAAAAAGTTGTGTTAACAATTTTATATCTTTTAGTGGGATACAGGTAGACAGTACAAAGAAGATCCCGTGGTATTAAACGGAGGTTTAAAAGAATTTGTTGAGTGTTATCCATCGACAGTAGACAATTCCCACCTATTTCTGAGCCAGACGAATTGTGACATAGACGAGCTGCTTGATTTAGACAGTATAGTTTATCCAGAAGCCGGTTCAGTAGTCCAGATGAGATTAAAAATTCACGAAGTTCCAATATCCGAGGAAGAGGATATGGGAGTTGAATTCCATACAGAAGGGGGTGAGGAAACATCTGCTCCATCAGTTGATGCAATAGTAGATAATCCGAGCACCTCCATGGAAACAAACACATATAATGATTTTTGATGTGCAAAGTGTGTGACTAATGCTCAGAGAGCCGGCCGGACTAAGCGGAGACCGAACTAACCGAGGTCGAACTTACGGGAGTCTACTGTAGTCGACATAAAATTACAAAATTTAATTTTTTAGAACATTAAAAAACCTTCAAAATGCCGATTTTTGAAAGTTAAAAAGTTAATTTGTTACTAAGCAAACTGCAAAATAAGTGAAAATCGTTATTTGTTAATAAATTTTACTAAAATTACCTTAGAACTGTAGTGTTTCACCCAAAGTTGGGTATTGGGGTACTTAACAAACTCTTAAAATTTGAGACCGATCCATTAATTAGTTTAAGAGTTATTCTAATTGTTTATCCCAGAGACCTTTATTTTGCAATATCATAAGACAGACAATAATGAAGACAGGGTAATTCTGCGTATGCCAAATGAAAGTAGAAAACTGATGCTATCAAAATGTACTAAAAAAAGATCAAACAAATTATCTAATATAGTCAAAAATCGTAATGCCAAATTTGTGAAATTTTGTAGTTTATAAACATTTAGAATAACTTTAAAAATATTGTCCGTAGTAAAAATCATTTTACATATTAGAAAAGCTGGTATTTTACACGAATTTTTAAAAATGTAGTTCAATTAATGACTAGTCGTGGTAAGTGAAGGGGGAGCTGGGAGCCGACAAATGCACGAGTTCAAAAACTAAAAAGGCAACTTAAAACTACTATTATTTTCTGCAGCGTGTCTACTTAAGTTGGAAACATATGGGAAACTTTTTTATTATTAATTTTACGAAAAAAAGTTATTCTTCATAAAAAGTTCTGCATGCTCTAAAACCTAAGAATCAATCATCATATATCATATTTTATTAATATTATACGAGGTATGTCAAAAAATATGAATTTCGTTCAAGGGTAAAGTACCTTTATTTCTCTGAATATCGAAAATTCTTATTATGAAAAGTTATTTTCAATTAAAAACCAAGACCAAATATGCAATTACATGCTTCTAACTGAAAAAAAAATTCCAAATTTTTCTCAAATTTATGGATACTTAACTTCGTTTTTATTTATTACATATATTATAACTCTTTAATTTTATTAATAATTTTTCGAAAAAAAGTTATTCTTCATAAAAAGTGCTGCATGGTCTAAAATTGAAAATGCAACCATCAGATATCACATTTTATTAATTTTATACGAGGTATGTCAAAAAATATGAATTTCACTCAGGAGTAAAGTACCTTTATTTTTCACAATATTGAAAATTGTTATTAAAAAAGTTGTTTAGAATTAAAAACTATGTTTCAATATGCAATTACATCCTTCTAATTGAAATATTGTAAAATTTAAAGGTACTATACTCATGAGCGAAATTCATATTTTTTTGACACACCTCGTATAAAATTAATAAAAGTTGATATATCATAGTTGTATCTTAGATTTTAGACCATGCAGAGCTTATTATGAAGAATAAATTTTTTTCGTAAAATGAATAATAAAAGAGTTATATTAATTTGTAATAAATAAAAATGATGGGTATTCATAAAGAGAAAAATTTGGAAAATATTTTTTTTTTCAATTAGAAGCATGTAATTGCATATTTTATTTTGGTTTTTAATTCCAAACAACTTTTCATAATAATAATTTTCGATATTCAGAGAAATTAAGGTACTTTACCCTTGAACGAAATTCATATTTTTTGACATACCTCGTACAATATTGATAAAATTTGATATATGATGATTGAATCTTAGGTTTTAGAGCATGCAGAACTTTTTATGAAGAATAAGTTTTTTTCGTAAAATTAATAATAAAAAAGTTTCCCATATGTTTCCAACTTAAGTAGACTCGTATATCTCGGTATCTACTGAATATATTTTGATCGTTATTTTTTTAAGTTGTCTGTAATTTTTCTGTACATTACCAATATGCAATTTGTCTAGACATTTATTAATTAATAAACAGTCTAATTTGTTAAAACAATTTTTGAAAAAATAATTTTTGCCCAAAAATCCATGATTTTAATCATACTATCGTTATTAATCATAGAAAAAGTTAAGGTATAATTTAATAAATAAATTATCTTCAATAAATAATTATCTGATAAAAATCATTTATTTATTAAAGTGTACTTTAACTTTTTCTATGATCATTAATGATAATATGATTTAAAAAATAGATTTTTGTAAAAAAATATTTTTTCAAGAATTGTTTAAACAAATTAGATTGTTTATTAATTAATAAGTTTATAAACAATTTGCATATTTGTAATGTACGTAGAAATTACATACAAATTAAAAAAAGAAAGATGAAAATCCATTGAGTTGATCCGGAGAAACAGAAAATTGTATTAGTTTTAAATTGCTTTTTCGGTATTTTAACTCGGTGTACTTGTATGTTACCAAGTTAGACAGAGGTCCCAGTATACTGAAGTCAGAAGTCATAAAAGCAATACAACAAGCCAAAAACAATAAAGCACCTGGACCAGATCAAATCCCTGTTGAGCGACTTAAACTTTTGGATGAGGAAAACATTACCTACTTTCTTTAACAAAATTTACAACGAAGGAAAAATACCAGATGATTGGTTTGAGTCACTGTTTATAACATTACCAAAGAAAAGCAGACCCACCAAATGCAGCGATTTTAGACTAATCAGTTTGATGAGTCACACACTTAAGATACTTTTACGTATTATACAAAACCGAGAAGAGAAATTATAGAATGGGTAATAAGCAATTTGGATTTAGAAATGGTCTAGAAACTAGAGAAGCACTATTTTGTATGCGCGTTCTATTACAAAAAAGTTGTGAATTCCGAAAGAACGTTTATGTTTGTTTCATCGACTTCGAGAAGGCATTCGACCGAGTACAACATAATACACTTTTCGATTGCCTGGCTACCAAGGCTACTTACTAGACAAGAGGGAGTAAGGCTAGGCGGAGAAGTAATCAACAATATTAGATACGCTGACGATACAGCCATTCTTGCTGAAAATTTACAAGATCTTCAGACACTACTAAATCTAGTCAGTGAAGCAAGCTATCGGAGAGGCCTTAAAATCAACATTTCAAAAACAAAGTGGATGGCAGTTGGAAAGATTAATATAGATCAAGGTCAGCTTTCTCTTGATGGAGAGGAGTTAGAACGGGTAAATCATTTCAAGTACCTTGGCAGCTGGTTAAATGTAAATTGTGACTCTGATGAAGAGATAATAACTAGGATCGAAATATCACGGAAGGCTTTTATGACCTGGAAACCAGTTTTATGTAATAGAAACCTGTCGATGAATATTCGAAAGAAGGTGCTGAAATGTTATGTGTGGTCTATCCTATTGTATGGTTGTGAGACATGGACGTTAAAAACCACAATGCTAAACAAAATAGAAGCATTCGAATTGTGGTGCTATCGACGAATCCTAAAGATATCGTGGGTTTCGCACACTTGCAATGAAGATGTTCTTCAAATGATGAATTCGGAACGTCTGCTCATAAGCATCATAAAGAGGAGAAAAACAGAATACTTCGGCCATATAATTAGAGGACCTAAATACCATCTGCTTCGCCTTATAATACAAGGAAAAGTGGAGGGAAAGAGATGGATTGGTCGAAAGAAACTTTCATGGCTGCGTAATATTAGACAATGGTGTGGCTGCACAGTAGAAGAATTATTTCGCGCAGCAGCCGATAGAGAGAGATTTCAGGAAATTGTAAACATGATGACGGCCAACGTCTGAATACAGACACGGCACCTAAAGAAGAAGAAGACTTGTATGTTCCCCCTAGTAATCGTTTGAACTACATTTTTGAAAAATCGTGGAGGGTGCTGTGAAGGTACAATGTTTGTGCAAATTTTTTTAAGAAAAATACAAATCCCATTACTTAAAATGGCATCAATGAAATTCCTTAATTATTATAAACAAATTAGCTGTGAATTAAAAAAAAACACATGGCTAACTTTGTCTCTAATGAACCCAGGCTAAATTTTCTTTATTTGAAAATTCGTGTTAAAATACTAGCTTTTCGAATATACAGGGTGTTTCATTGGGAAACGGAAATACTTTAATGGTTAATAGAGGTCACCAAGGCGATTCTAGATATACTAAATTTTTTGCCCTACCGACTTTTATATCTGAGTTACAGGGTGTTTTATCGATTTTGCTCATTTCTTTCCTAAGCCATAACTTTAGAACCACCCGGTATATTGTTTTAATATTTGGTACACATATCTCTCATTCAAAACCCAAACGACCGACATACTAATCACAAGAAAAATCCAGGTCCGTATTAACAAAAAAATATAAAATAATTGACCTTAAAACAACACCCTGTATATTGAAATTTTGAAAATCTGTTTGCATATTTGAAAAGAGCACAAAAAACTAAGTCTAATAGTTTGCTTTGATTTTTCGGCCAGACAATTTTTTGACTTTAATTTTGAAATTATATTGAATTTTTTTAAGAACTCCACATTAAAAAGCAGGTATTATTAACTTTTAATTATACATTATTAAATTTATTGAATAAATACTCATTTTAAAATGAATCAATATTTATTTACCACATTGGAAAGACCCAATTATTAATCACAAGAAAAATCCAGGTCCGGATTAACAAAAAAACCTAAAGTAATTGTGATCTTGAAACAACACCCTGTATATTGACATTTTCAAAAATGGTTCGCACATTTGAAAAGACCACAAAAATCCGAGTTTATCGATTCACTTTTAATTTTTTGTACAAAAATTTATTAACTTTAATTTTGAAATTAAATATATTCAAATTTTTAAGAACCCTGAAATTAATAGGCAGGTTTTTAAAGCACTTTTATTAATAAATCATTCAAGTTAATGAATAAATACTAATTTTAAAAATAATCAGTTATTATTTACAGCATTAGACGGACTTACTTACTAATCACAAGAAAAATTCAGGTCCGTATTAACAACAAAATACAAAGTAATTGTGACCTTGAAAAAACACCCTGTATATTGAAATTTTTAAAATACGTTTGCACACCTGAAGAGAGCACGAAAAACTAAGTTTAATGTCCCGCTTTAATTTTTTGTGCAGACAATTTAATGACATTAATTTTGAAATTATATCGAAATTTTTATTATGAGTTCGCAGAGTTCTTAAAAATTTCGACATAATTTCAAAATTAAATTCATTAAATTGTCTGGCCAAAAAATTGAAGCTAACGATTAAACTTAGTTTTTTGTGCTCTTTTCATACCTATGTGCAAACGGATTTTGAAAATTTCAATATACAGGGTGTTGTTTCAAGGTTACAATTACTTTATATTGTTTTGTTAATCCGGACCTGGATTTTTGTTATGATTTGTAAGTGGGTCATTCGAATGTCGTAAATAAGTATTGATTATTTTTAAAATGGGTATTTATTTAATAACTTTAATAATTTATTGTTAAAAGTGCTTTAAAAATCTGCTTTTTAATTTCAGTGTTCTTAAAATTATCAATATATTTAATTTCAAAATTAAAGTCATTAAATTTCCTTCGCGAAAAATTAAAGCAAACCGATAAACTCATATTTTTGTGGTCTTTTCAAATGTGCAAACAAATTTTGAAAATTTCAATATACAGGGTGTTGTTTCAAGATCACAATTACTTTATTTTTTTTTGTTAATCCGGACCTGGATTTTTCTTGTGATTAATAATTGGGTCGTTCCAATGTGGTAAATAATTATTGATTAATTTTAAAATAAGTATTTATTCAATAGCTTTATTAATTTATAATAAAAAGTTAATAATACCTTCTTTTTAATGTTAGAGTTCTTAAAAAATTCAATATAATTTTAAAATTAAAGTCATAAAATTATCTGGCCGAAAAATTGAAGAGAACGATTAGACTTAGTTTTTTGTGCTCTTTTCAAATATGCAAACAAATTTTCAGAATTTCAATATACAGGATGTTGTTTTAAGGTCACAATTACTTTATAATTTTTTGTTAATCCGGACCTGGATTTTTCCTGTGATACAGGGTGGTTCTAAAGTTATGGCTTAGGAAAGAAATTGTAAAAATCGATAAAACACCCTGTAACTCGGTTATAAAAGTCGGTAGGGCAAAAAATATAGTATACCTAGAACCGCCTCGGTGACCTCTATTCACAATTAAAGTATTTCCGTTTCCCAATGAAACACCCTGTATAAAAAGATTGTTCCTACGGATAATATTTGTAAAGTTATTATAAATGTTTATAAACTACAAAATTTCAAAAATGTGGCATTAGGATTTTTGATTATATTGATTAATTTTTGTATCATTTTTTACATTTCTATACTATCAAACTTCTACTTTCATTTGGCATACTCAGAATTGTCCTATCTTCATTATTTTCTGTCTTATGTTATTGCAAAATAAAGGTCTCTGGGATAAACAAATAGAATAACTCTTAAAATAATTAATAGGTCGGTCTCAAATTTTGAAGTTTTGTTAAGTACCCCAATACCCAACTTTGGGTGAAACACTAAAGTTATAAGGTAGTTTTAGTAATAGTTATTAACAAATCACAATGTTCACTTATTTTGCAGTTTGCGTAGCAACAAATTAACTTTTTAACTTTCAAAAATCGGCATTTTGAAGGTTTTTCAATGTTCTAAAAAATTGAATGTTATAATTTTATTTCAACTATTTAGTTTTTGAATGGGGTGCGAAAAATCGAAAAAATCGCGATTTTTGCACTAAATTGTTAATTAAAAAGCGGACGCGAACTCTAGACAGGAAAACAGGTAGGTTTTCTTCCTATAGGTCTACAATAACTAGAAAATAGTTAGCTACCTGGATCTTTGAGTGTCCCGAGAAAATCCTTATTACCCAGGACTATAATCACATATTTAATATGCGTCTTTCATGTAAAATACTCCTTTTTTGGTTTTTTATTTTATTAAAATTCCATTTAACCCGGGAGCAGTCGCGCCGTTAGAAAAAAGCTAACATTTTATCATTTTCCGTGATAACTTGATGAAAAATTTTGCAACATAACTTTCCACTCGTAAGTGCCTCGAGGAAGATTGTTGTAATGCGTAGGTATTTTAAAAAAAAAAAAAATATTTTTTTATTTTTTTGTGGAATTTATGGCTTTGGTGAGAACCAATAATTAGCTTTAGAATTGTTAGAAATAGATATTTTTAACATAACAAATAAATAAAAATAGTATAAAAAAAATTGTAAAGTTTTCAAAAATTTTTTGAAAATCTCAGGAGGTGTAACCAAAGAAAGTATTCCACCTGTTGTCAAGCTGGTGGTATGGGAACGATATTTATTGTCGTTTTCTGTGCTGCTTCGATTGATAACTTACTTTGTTTTTCGGTAGATGGCCCTAGTTCATCCGTGACATTTCTTTCTTTGCAATTCGGAAAGGCCCAAAGTGTGGTACGTGGAAGAATCTGAGAGAGGAGGATATGGGACTACTGATGAGGGGGAAACAACCCCCGAAACCGGTATATACTCTTCCTGCACTCTCAGATTTGACCATAGTATTATGCAGCTGCTGCATTTTCGTGTTGCAAAGAAATTGAAAATGTATATACATTTTTAAAAATTTGTTTTAAATTCGTATTTAAATTCATACTGTTAGATTTAATCTAATCGCGCGACTGCTTACGTGACAGAAGTGAGCGCGACTGTTCCCAGGTTAATAGACCTGGTTATTTAACTTTTTCCAATGATTAAACCCAAGGTTTACCTATTTGAAAAAGTTATTCTGGTAAAATCTTTGAAAATGTGATTTATAATGAATCGTAATTTAATTTTTGAGTTCGGCCATGCAAGAATTAACGCTTTAGGTGCGTGGCGGCAAGAGTGGGTGTTACTCAGAGTGAACATGCAGGGGATGTGCTCTCCAGAGCTGTTCATGCTCGAAGAAATCATAATAATATAGAAGAAATGCAGGGGATGTGCTCTCCAGAGCTGTTCATGCTCGAAGAAATCATAATAATTAGTTATAAATTTAAAAAATAGTCACCCTTGCTGCAAAATAGCAATAATTGCGAAAAAACCATACAAAAACAAGTATTCGCATTTTACGTTTTTCAACCATTTATGCTACACTTAGGACCTTCATATTTATCCAGAAAAACTTTATGATACAGTAAAACAAAATTGTAAATTTCATTAAGATCGGTTCAATAAATTTTGCAAAAAAAAATTTGCAATCCAGCTTTCGCAAAAAAAAATTCATTTTTTCAAAATATTACAGGACTGAAAATAAAGCAGATAGCAAGTTGAATTTTTTTTGCGTATAGAAGTGTACTGTACCTCAGTGGCGGCTCGTGGCCTTGGAGACAGGGTCGGCAAGGTTTTTTTGTCTCCTTCATATAGGTATACCATCAAACTAAAAGTTAAAAGGCTTAATTCATCATAGGAGATTTTGTTGTTTTTTGCTTTTTTTTTATTTGATGTACTTGACATTCTCTCTTGTTTCATGGTGTTTCGACAATACGTGTTGATTCTTTTGAGACAAGGTAAATCCCGTTTTTTTTTGGCAGAAATTGGTGGTAATAAGAAAATTGATTAACATTTTTTTGTAATGAATTGCAGTACTTACTACATAGAATTATACATACATATTGTGCAACTTATCCCACTTTCTGAAAATATTTGGACCAGCATAATTTTTAAGTACCTAACTTGTAATAATAAATATCTTGGAAATTCTTTGGCGAACGTAACTTTTAAATTTTAAATCGTCAAAGAGGTCAAAAATTTGCAAATCTTCAAAATTCGAAAAACGAGTATCTATTTGCATATAATAGTAGGTATCCAAAATTTCAAGATATACTTACTCGTTTTTCGAGATATGTATCATGTCGTTGTCTTTTTTGGGGTGGTTCGGAAATATCAAGCGAATCCAAAACGTCACTGCGTATATATTGGAAACCACTATCATTACGAAAATCTCTGAGATTTTGCACCAGCTTTCGTATTCTATTTTTAGAATAAATAATGTCTATTTAAAAAAATATTGAAAGAGTCATTAGTATTTAATAAAGTTCTCAAACCGATTGCTTCACGGATCGAGGTATCGCCACTTTCAAAATCATCGCCTTCGATAATAAAATCAAAAACTTCCAAAAGCTGTTCACGAAAATCTGCTACAGATACTAAAACTACAAGAGATAATCTGCTTAGATAAAACTAACCGAGATTTAAAATTTCATCGCGTCTGACAAACTGTTCGCTTTTTTTTTCGAAACAAATTTGTTCTAAAGCAGTAATCCGTTTAGGTGAGCTAAACTGGCAAGAAAAGACGATATTCTTTATTTTTTTACACGTATCATGTAAAACTAAATTCATTATATGCGCATAATGGTGAGTAAATAAAGGTTGTGATGCAATAGTTTTAACTTTTGCCTGGAGACTATTAAATTCACCACTCATCACAGCAACGCCGTCATAAGATTGCCCCAGTTTGCCCTACCAATTTATTTTTGGTATCAAAAAATTTGAATCTGTTCTTTAAAACACCAAAAATATATTCTGCCTTATTGCTTTTACTCACATCTCTAAAACCTAAAAACCTCTCATAAATATTACCACGTAACACGTATCGAACAAAATAATTGATAATTGTGAATGACATGATAATCAGAAGTTTCATCTACTTTCAGTGAAAAGCAAATGGTTTTCTAAATCTC
This sequence comes from Diabrotica virgifera virgifera, assembly GCF_917563875.1. Classification (NCBI taxonomy): domain Eukaryota; kingdom Metazoa; phylum Arthropoda; class Insecta; order Coleoptera; family Chrysomelidae; genus Diabrotica; species Diabrotica virgifera. The sequence goes on along the minus strand of NC_065452.1, from coordinate 147,669,450 downwards.
AGATTCAACAACGTTATTCAAAATTTAACATTTGATTATATGTATTAGTTCATTCTGTATTACGAATACACTTCGAATCAGAAAGTAAATAATTTCTAAAACAATTTTATTAATTCTCTATAATTACTTTGATTTTTAACAAATGCTTCGATCCATCATGTCCACTAAATGATAATTCCTGACAACTTAAAAAAATTACAATATCAATTAAACGACGTAAAACGGCGTGATTATTTTTGACAATTTCTACCGATGCATGCTTCCAAATGAAACACCGACCGGCAGACCGAAATGTGCCGTACTTGGCGCTGGCGCTTAACCTGCCATGCCGTATCTGCTATTGCCCACGGAGAGAAGTAATGTTCGCTTGCTCATCGACTTGTTATGTCGTTGAGTTTTACGTGAAAATTGTCAAGCTACGGATGTTAGGGACGGCTAGCCGAAAAGTCAGATAAATGGCTCGGATCATTCATTTTTTGAGAAGTCTGTTATGCGCAGGGATCACTTAACGCTCGGATTGATCAAATTCTTTTAAAAACCATGAATAAAATTTAGTCTGTATTATCTGATAGATTTTTTTTTATTTCACAGATACAAATATTTAAAAAATCTATATCTATAAATGTGTGGGTCGGCACTGCCGACCCTGCCGTCCCTGACTGGCCGCCACTGCTGTACCTTTCATTTGCAATTTGCAAAATTAAAATCGATTAACTACCACGGCGTCAGGAATTTTTTTTAAATAAACATTAATTATTGGTGCTACGCGCAGGACAGCCGATAGTTTGCTCTGATTGGGCATTCCAATGACCTTTGATAATGATTGATACATTTTAATTTTTATTACATTTTGATATAAATAAATAAATTTGTTTATTGCAAAATAAAAACACATACTCTATTCTTTGAAATAACACTTTTTTAGCAAAAACTTTCTTTGTTCATATATTTTAAGTTAGAGAATAAAAGTTTATTATTTTTAAACATATGCAATTGTTTAAACAATATTTCACAAACAATAATCAAATTAGTTTGATTTTTGTGGAATTAAAATATTAAAATACAACAAAATATATAGTAAGAAAATAATATATTAGATAAAGATTGGAAGAAATTTTGGTGGAAATCAACTTGTGTGAATCGAACACCGCTGTCCTGCGCGTAGCACCAAAAATTAATGTTTATTTAAAAAAATTTCTGACGCCGTGGTAATTAATTGCTTTTAATTTTGCAAATTGCAAATGAAAGGTACAGTACACTTCTGTAAGCAAAAAAAAATTCAACTTGCTATCTGCTTTATTTTCAGTCCTGCAACATTTAAAAAAATGAATTTTTTTGCGAAAGCTGGATTGCAAAATTTATTTTGCAAAATCTATTAAACCGATCTTAATTAAATTTACAGTGTTGTTTTACTATATCATAAAGTTTTTCTGGGTAAAATATGAAGGTCATAATTGTATTATAAATGGTTGAAAAACGTAAAATGCGAATACTTGTTTTTGTGACTATTTTTTAAATTCTTAACCAATTCTATATTGTATGAAATTTAATTACGTAACTTTTATGTCAGTACAACTTTTCTCAGAAATGAATAGTTTTAAAGCTATAATCAAAAAACCAATAAAAAAATCGAATTTTTCCTTCATATTTTGACATTTTGATTATTTAACCTTCGGATGACCAAGCGGGGGAAATTGTGACCCTAGCTATTTTTCTTTAATAAATTCAAAAGTATTTTTAATTTTTAACTCAATATTTTTTTATTTGACTTTAATATCATTCTAGATATCCTCATATTTTAAAATAAAAAAAATTCCCTATATTTTACGAATAAAAAATATATTCTGAAGTTGATGTTTAGTAAAATTACCGTCTATTATGTGTAATTACAAGTAGCTTTACGCTAATGACGTCGACGTTGAAAAGTAACAAGACACTTACTCAACATACACACTACACATGACACTAATACTCATGTTGTGACTGGCTGAATGACATAAAGTCCATGCCAAAAAAAAATCTAAAAATTAAAAAAAAACTTTATTTTTTTGTAAATTGTCATTTTTGACCTGGGGTCATTTTCCCCCCTTGGTCATCCGTGTAACAAAAAAAGGTTGGTCATCGGAAGGTTAAACAATGTTGGAGGATAACTCAAATATTATTATTTGAGTTATTTTCAAGCAATTTCTGCAAAAAAATTTGAGTCACCTCTCAACGTCCATCTCAAAACAAATGCGCCCTGGACTATCTTAGAACCCATCATGAACTTACAATTGGCGGTAGAAAATAATGGGAGAATCTGACGCAGGAAATGATAGATTGACTTGTTAGCAGTATTAAAGCTCGAATCCAGGCTTGCATCGATGCACATGGTGGAAATATACATTAAATTTGTTAAATACATATTAATTAGAAATCAATTTTTTATTTTTGGATTTATAAAAAAACAGTATCTCTTTTAAAACAAAAAATATCTGTCAACGTTATGATTTTTTTTATAAATAAAACCAATAAGAGTCGTTTCTGAAAATAATTGATAAAAGCAAAAAATTTTGGGTGATACATAACATTTGAAACTATGATTAACTATTTATATGGGAAATAAGCCATAATTAAATTGAAAAAAATAATTTTATTAACGTTTCGACGCCCAAATCGGGTGTCGTTGTCAAAATACAAAATACTACTAATTAAACAAAAATATTGTTGCTAAGTAAAATATTCTTCTAATAATTTATTTAATCTGACTCATTTATATTGGCAATGCAGACATATATTATACATTTTAAAGTGGAAGACTTTAAAATGATATTGCCAATATTTATGACTTGCGTTCCTGGGACGACTTTACTGAAAGATAGTTCATTCGATTACATGAAATCAACCCCAACTCAAGAATATCCGTCACAAAAAAAATCATAGCATGTGATCTGTCTTTAAAAAGACAACCAAATGCAACGATGACAGTAAAATTCTCGCGTTAGAGATTCCATAGTAAATCACGAGGGAAAACCAGGAAAAAACCTCGTGATACTATCCCGTCATCGTAAGTATTTGGTCTTACATTTAATTTACTCTCAAGAAACTAATACCAAATTCTGACTTTAATATGTTTAAATTATAAATAATATTAATAATACATAAATATACAAAAAGTAATACTAAAATTTAAAATATGTACTAACTCGATATGTTATTGACTTACTAATCGTGGTATTTTCTTTATATTGATTTCCTCTTTCAGTATGGGTAACCACATCCTACTGCATTCTACCGAGGAATTTGCGACACAATTGGTTTCATTTAGCATAATTAGAGCCGCTTCTTTGATTTTTCTCGTTTTACTATCTGATTCTTTCAGGACTATACTCGAATCTCTCCACTGAACTCTATGTTCATTATCCCATGCGTGTTGACATATTTGAGATCTATTAAATTGTCTATTTTTAATATAAGACTGATGTTCAGTTATTCTAACGTTTAATGGTCTTGATGTTTCGTTTCACCTAAATAAAATTGTTCGCATTCTCAAGGTATTTTATAAATGCAATTCCTTGTTCTTTCTTGTTCATTGTTAGGTTTAGTTTTAGATAGAATAGATCTCAATGTGTTTGTTGTTTTGAATGTTGTTGAAATGTTGAATTTATTTCCTATTGTTTTAAATTTCTCGGATAATCCTTTATATATTTATGGTATTGATATTTTCCTCGTATTATTTCTTGTGAATGTTGTAGGATCCCGTTCTAAGTTGTTCTGTTCCATTCGATCCAATCTTGACAATTCCTTATTTATAAACGATAAAGAATAATCATTTTTTAATAAAACAGATGTTAACAATTGTTTTTCTTCTAAAAATGATTTTCGTTAGAACAAGTAATTTTGGCTCTATCATACAAGGATTTAATGATTCCCTTTTTAACGTTGATGTTGTGATTTGATTTGTAATTGAGATATCTGTTGGTGTGTGTTGGTTTTCTATACACTTGAGTCTCATATCCAGTATCCTTCTTTGAGACTAAAACATCGAGAAAAGGCAGGGTGTTATTGTATTCCTTTTCCATTGTAAATTTTATTGTCTCTTCTTGATCATTTATAATATTCAGGAATGTATCCAACAATTCTGATCTATGAGGCCATATTGAAAACACATCATCTACATATCTCCACCATACTGTGGGTTTTAAATTTTGTTTAGAAATGATATTAGTTTCGAAATCCTCCTTGGCTAAATATATTAGCCAATAATGGAGATAAAGAAGAGCCCATTCCTAGACCAAAATTTTGTTTATAGAATTCATTATTTAGTTGAAAATAGGTATTATTAGTACACAATGTCATATTTACTATGGAATCTCTAACGCGAGAATTTTACTGTCATCGTTACATTTGGTTGTCTTTTTAAAGACAGATCACATGCTATGATTTTTTTGTGACGGATATTCTTGAGTTGGGGTTGATTTCATGTAATCGAATGAACTATCTTTCAGTAAAGTCGTTCCAGGAACGCAACTCATAAATATTGGCAATATCATTTTAAAGTCTTCTACTTTAAAATGTATAATAATGTATAATATACAGGGTGTTAGTAAATAAGTATGAAAAATTTTAAGGGCTAATTCTACATGAAAAATGAATGCCGGTTTGCTCTATAAACATATGTCCGCAAATGCTTCGTTTGCGAGATACGGGGCGTTGAAATTTTTATTTCAAACTGCCAATTTATTTATTGCTCTAATACCAGTTGAACTATGAAAATAAAATTTGGTGGGTTTTAGGAGGTAGTTATTGCGCATTTTTTAACATACAATTAAGAATTTTGTATTCATCATTGGCGCGCATACGGGTAATAGTCTGATTTTTTTTAAAGAAAAAAATAGTACGTCACTGAGATATTCCTAATTAAAAATTATTTTTAAATTCCACGTTTAATTTTTGATAAAAAACATTTCTTGCCTTTTTTCATATGATGCACCGTTTTGTGCAGAAAAATAAAATATCTTGGCGCGTATTTTTCATTTCTTAATACAATCATCAAGAACTATCCAATATAATACAGTGAAACTTGGATAATTCGAATCTCAGGGGACCGTTAAAAAATTCGAATTATCCAAAAATTCGAATTAAAAAATAAATCTACAAAAACAACGATTACCTACAAAAACACCTGCAAATGATAAATATCAGTAACTGATCAGCAAAAAAAACTAGTTGATCATTTTTATCACTTGGAAATGTTTTTGTTCCTATTCTTGCCCGAGTTTTGTCAACCTAAAAAATGGGCCAACAAAATTCGGCCAAAAATACCAATTAAAACATTTGCAAGCTATAAAAAAGACCGACTTTATTTTTTTCCAAAGAGATCCGAAATTTTTAGCTGCGTTTTAGAATTTAGCTTCTTAGTAATGACAAAAGATTCTAAGATATTCAGAAAAGATAGTAGAAAAGTTCGAATTATCCAAAATATAATTCGAATTATTCACTTTTTACCATTACTTATATAGGAAATGCTAGGGATCAGAATAAAAATTCGAATTAAAGAAGATTTCGAATTATGGAAGTTCGAATTAAACAGGTTCCACTGTATTACGAAACTAGAACAATAACAGAAAATATTACTAATAAGATTTCAACTAGGTGTAAAGCTGCAAAAAATGTTTAAAATGATCTCTTTTACAGGTAACAGAAGAATTTTAAATTCATCATTAGCGCGCGTACGGGTAATGGTCTGAATTTTTTGAACAAAAAAATAGTACGCCACTGAGATATGTCAAACTAAAAATTATTTTTGAATTCCTCGTTCAATCTTTCTTACCTTTTTTTCATACGAGGCGCCGTTTTTATGCAAAAAATAAAACATCCTAACGCTTACAAAGTATTTGAGGTAGTTTCCATATGCATAGAAACTTAGTTTTTTACATAAAAACGGCGCCGCATATGAAAAAAAGGCAAGAAAGCTTTTTTGTCGTAAATTTAATCAGCAATTCAAAAATGATTTTTAATTTGACATATCTCAGTGGCTTACTATTTTTCTCTTAAAAAAATTCAGAACATTACCCGTAAGCGCGCCAATGATGAATATAAAATTCTTCTATAACCTCTAAAGGAGGTAATTTTTAACATTTGTTGTAGCTCTGCACCTAGTTAAAATCTTATTAGTAATATTTTCTGTTATTGTTCCAGTTTAGTATTATTATATTGGATATTTCTTGATAATGTATTAAAAAAATGAAAAATACGCGTCAAGATGTTTTATTTTTCTGCATAAAAACGGTGCACCATATGAAAAAAAGTCAAGAAAAGTTTTTTATCACAAATTAGACGTAGAATTTAAAAATAATTTTTAATTCGAATTATCTCAGTGGTGTACTATTTTTTTCTTTAAAAAAATTGAGACACTTACCCGTAGGCGCGCCAATGATGAATACAAAATTCTTAATTATGTCAAAAAATGCGTAATAACTACCTCCTAAAACTCACCAAATTTCATTCTCATATCTCGACTGGTCTTAGAGCAATAAATAAATTGGCAGTTTGAAATAAAAATTTCAACACCCCGTATCTCGGAAACTAAGCATTTGCATACATATGGTTATAGAACAAACCGGCATTAATTTTTCATGTAGAATTAGCCCTTAACATTTTTCATACTTATTTACTAACAACCTGTATATCTGCATTGCCAATAAATGAGTCAGATTAAATAAATTATTAGAAGAATATTTTACTTAGCAACAACATTTTTGTTTAATTAGTAGTATTTTGTATTTTGTCAACGACACCCAATTTGGGCGTCGAAACGTTAATAAAATTATTTTTTTCAATTTAATTGTGGCTTAATTCCCATCTAAATAGTTAATCATAGAAATGCCACAAGAAAATAGCTTCAGAACAACATTTGAAACTATGTGTATTTTTTGTTATTGTTAGTCAACATTGTTTTAATTTGATGTTTTTCTGAAAATGAACGAAGACACAATGGTTTTATTATTCTTACCTTAAAAATTCATAAATACCATCCTTGGAAAATGATCCACGGAGAATAGAATATTTCATTTTCTTTGAGTTAATGACAGCCATAGCTGGATATCCAAATCCACCAATATCAAGGGAATTTTCTAAATCAAGTTGAGTACCTGCTTCAGACCAGACCCATCTATAAAAATAACAAAATTATTATATTTGGTTAGATAGAGATATTTAAACAGTACATATGCAAATATAATAAAATTTCTGTTGGTGAATGAGAGAATAGGTTTTTGAATGAATGAATACCTAAGAATTTAAAGGCACTAATCACACAGAAGGCTTGCAAACATATTACGGAACATAGAAATAGATGATCAGGATGTGAGCATCATTACAAATTTATATCGATATCAGTAAATATGTTACGGTAAATGTGATTAAATGGGAATTATTAATAATTACCGGTTACTATTAATACAACCCGAATAGCTAGGTAAAAGTAATAAATATACCAGAAATAATCACATTGACCGGTTATTATTAATAAATCCCGTATCCAAACGGTAAACGTGATAAATGTTGAATACCAATAAGTTCTTAGAAGCTTGTGGGATGGAGGGTTTACTTATTACATGTCTATACTAAATTTACAATCAAGATGCAGTAGAAATAAACAAACCAAGACACGTTAAATGCTACTAGGAGTACTCCTGAATCATAATTTACAATGTACCCATATACATTGTAAATCCTAAATCATGATTTCCAAAGTTTATACATTGTAAATTATGATTCGGGAGTGCTCCTAGTAGTATTTAACATGTCTTGGTTTGTAAATTTCTACTGCATCTTGATTGCAAATTTAGTATACTTAGGTTTTTTGATTAATAAGTTCTGTTTAACTGTCTAAATGTATTGCCAAAATTCCAAAATACGAGTTTGTTAATACATACTTATTACATGTCTAGTTAGGATTTTTGATTGAATATTTCATTCATAGGAGATTCTGACCAATAGAAAGCTACAGAAATCTAAATTAAATCGATAATTTTTGATAATTGCCCTTCGTCAAGTACATTACGTCAGATGCCCTTCGTTGCTACGAAAAAATACATTCAGTGACATTAATGACAATTAATGTTTTAAAAATTATAAAAGTGATGACTTTCAACCGTGAAATATTTATAACAACTGTGTGTTTAATTATACTAATTTGTACTTACATCAATAAATTACAATAAAATTTTGGTTTTGAACAGTTTTATTCATGAAATAATCGCAACAAATTGCACTCGATCTCTAAAATTAATATAGAATTTTAGAGCTCTTGTGCAATTACTACTGATAATTTTGTTTAAGGGCATAGGCGCAAAATGTCGCCTGACAAAATGTTCAATGTGCTTTAAATGTACTTAATTTTTTCGAATCCTAAGAAAACTGGTAGAACACTGGTAGAAAAAACCACAGAATATAATGTACCCTTACATATGGCATTTATTGACTTTCACAAGGCTTTCGATAGCATTGAAACCTGGTCCTTTTTGTCAGCCCTCAGGGATGCTCGAATAGACTCACGGTACACTACACTCATTAAAAATATTTATGAACAGGCCACATTCCACATCAAAATCAATGAAAACCAAAAAACCGAAAAAATACGCCTTGGTAAAGGTATTAGGCAAGGTGATACTATTTCACCAAAACTTTTTACCTTAGCATTGGAAAATGTATTCAAACAGCTCGACTGGGAGGAAAAAGGTCTAAACATTGATGGTGTACGTTTGAGTCATTTGAGGTTTGCGGACGACATAGTATTATTCAGTACAGATATCAAGGAACTGGAGCAAATGATGAAGGAACTAAACCAGCAGTCAAATAAAATAGGTCTCAAAATGAATCTTCAGAAAACAAAAATAATGAGTAATGTACAAACTAATCTTGTTATTGACAACGTCAGTCTTGAAAATGTAGACCACTATATATATCTTGGACATACCATTAAAATCGGCAAAGAAAACCAAATAGCCGAAATAAAAAGACGCATACAATTGTCTTGGGTAGCTTTCGGCAAGTTAAGCTTTATCTTGAAGAATAGAGATATACCAATGTGTCTAAAACGTAGAGTTTATGACAAATGTATCTTGCCTGTAACTACATATGGACTGGAGACCATGGCCTTTACAAAGAAAACCTTAGAGCAGCTCAGTACAACTCAAAGAGCGATGGAGAGGGCCATGCTAGGGATTAGTATGAGAGACAAGATTCGAAATATCGACATTCGTGAAAGAACAAAGATTACTGATGTGGCAGAACGTATAGCAAGGCTCAAGTGGCAATGGGTCGGACATGTTGCCCGAGATAATCCCGAAAAATGGACACAGAGACTAACAAACTGGAGACCAAGAGAGAACAGGCGAGGAGTAGGCAGACCGCAGAAGAGGTGGGCAGATGATATCAAACAAGTCGCGGGCAAACAGTGGATGAGAATTGCCAAGAGTAGAAATCGATGGAAGCAAATAGAAGAGGCCTATGTCCAGCAGTGGACGAACACAGGCTGAAGAAGAAGAAGAAGAAAACTAATCAATATTTTTGAAAAATTTAAAGGCAGAATGAAAGACTTCATGATTACAGAGGGCCGAAAGTCCCTGAAAACTTCTATAATGTTTATTTTAATAAGTTACAGTTATTTATAATTGCAAATATTTCATTCAAAAGAAATTTTTTATTCTGGTGGACTTGAGAGGCCCTCGGTAATAACGTAATCTTTCATTCTGCATTTAAATTTTTTAAAAATACTTATTAGTTTTCTCATGATTCCAAAAAAATGAATACATTTAAAACACATTGAAAATTTGTAACAGGCAACATTTTGCGCCTTTCCCCTTAAGTGTTTAACTGTTTTTACTTATTAAATGTCTAGTTAGGTTTTTTTTATTGATAAATGTTGTTTAAGTGCTTTAACTTTGTTACCAAATACAGGTCTAGTTAAATAGGTTTTTTTGGTTGATAAATGTTGTTTAAGTGTTTTAATTTTGTTACCAAATACAAATCTATTATTACTTGTTTGTTACCAAATATAAGTCTAGTTAGGTTTTTTGATTGATAAATTATGTTTAGGCTTTTAACTTTATTACCAAATTCGAGTCTTTTTTTTTACTTATTACATGTCTAGTTAGGTTTTTTGATTAATAAGTTCTGTTTAAGTGTTTAACTTTATTACCAAGTTTCATAAATAAACAGTAGCGAAGCCCAAAATGCGTTTTTATTACATTTACCAGAGCTGTTAGGATAGTATTAATAATAACCGGTTAATCTAATTATAAAGGCATTATTAATCACATTGACCAACTGCTAAGGTTATTATTAATACAGACCGGACTTATCACATTGACCGTAACAAATATACCGAAATCAAGCAATAAAGAACTGAACCTCCGAAAAAAAAGGATGTGTGTACTTTGTACGCACGTAAGAAGTTATACTTCTATTAAGTATATGATTTCAACGAAATAAATATACTTAAAAGTTTATTTGTATTTTATTTAATTAATAAACTAATTTTGATTCCAAAAATATAAAAAAAAGGATAACAATCGTCCCTGTCAGGATTTGAACCCGGGACTTTTGCGTTATGTAGTCGAATGCTCTACCAATAACCCATCAGGGTTTTGTTTTTACGGCTTCTGGGACGTAATTACAAACGACGTTGACTAATAGATCAAGTGAAGTATTAAATATAAATGTTTAAAAATACTTATTATCTTACTCCCAAGGAAGACAAATCCAAAGACACAAAAATTATAATAAATATATTTACTAAAAACACTAATATATTATTTTCAAACCTTAGTTGCGCTGATACATACATAAATTGGATGATTTAGCAACTAACAACATACTGCTGGTGTGCGCATGCGCCAGGGAATGTAAAAATTCACCCTCGTGCCTAAAGAAGTATAACTTCAAAAAAACACGACAAGACGGATCTAATTCTTTTTGCATTCGATTCGTGAATGCGCCAGGAAACTTTGTGACCCCGAGCCATGATATAATATTGAAACACTGCATACAAAAAATGCATTCTTAAAGTTCATCTCAGACAATAAAAAAAATTCAGAACTCGTCAATTATCGGCGGAAATAAGTTCAATTTTATTAATTGGGGGGTTTGTGGGGTCGCTGAAAACGAATATGATGTCGAAAGTGATCTCTGGAGTAGCTGGTGCCCAGGGTACCTACTGTTTGCCTCGTCTTGTGTGGGTTTCGACAAATTACTCGGGGGTTTTTGTGGTCGCTAACGACGAATATGATATCGGAAGTGATTTCCGGAGTACCTGGTACCCAGGGTACCTACTGTTTACCTCGTATTGTGGAATTTTCGGCAAAAATAATTACTCGGAGGATTTTTGTGATCGCTAACGACGAATATGACATCAGAAGTGATCTCCGGAATCAGGGTACCTACTTCTTCTGAAGTTTTCGGCAAATTCATTAAAAAATTAGCCAAAAATCATTGCTTGGGGGTTTTTTGGGGTCTCTGACGAAGAATATGACATCGGAAGTGATCTCTGGAGTACCTGGTGCCCAGGGTACCTACTGTTTATCTCGTGACTAATGATTTTTGACTAATATTTTAAAGACTTTGCCGAAAACTCCAGAAGACGAGGTAAAGAGTAGTTACCCTGGGCATCAGGTACTCCGGAGATCATTTCCGATGTCATACTCGTCGAAAGAGACCACAAAAACCCCCCGAGTAATGAATTTTGCCTAATTTTTTAATAAATTTGTCGAAAATTCCAGAAAACGAGGTAAACAGTAGGTACCCTGGGTACCAGGCACTCCGTAGATCACTTTCGATATCATATTCATCGTCAGCGACACAAAAACCAGAGTACTGAGTTTCCAGAGTAATAATTTTTGACTAATGTTTTAATAATTTTTTTGCCGAAAACTCCACAAGACGAGGTAAACTGTAGGTACCCTGGGCACCAGGTACTCCGGAAATCACTTCCGATGTCATATTCGTCGTTAGCGACCCCAAAAACCTCCGAGCAATTTGCCGAAAAAACCACAAGACGAGGTAAACAGTAGGTACCTGGGCACCAGGTACTCCGGAAATCACTTTCGATGTCATATTCGTCGTTAGCGACCCCAAAAAACCCCGGGTAATGATTTTTGACTAATTTTTTAATGAATCTGCCGAAAACTCCACAAGACGAGGCAAACAGTAGGCACCCTGGGCCCCAGGTACTCCGGAAATCACTTTCGAAGTCATATTCGTTTTCAGCGACCCCAAAAACCCCGGGTAAGAAAATTGAACTCATTTCCGCCGGTAATTGACGAGTTCTGAATTTTTTTTATTGTCTGTTTGAGATGCACTTTAAGAATGCATTTTTTGTATGCAGTTTTTCAATATTATATCATGGCTCGGGGTCACAAAGTTTCCTGGCGCATTCACGAATCGAATGCAAAAAGAATTATTAAGATCCATCTTGTCGTTTTTTTTTTTTTCGGAGGTAAGGCCGATTTTAGTGCTTTATTGCTTCGCATATCTAAAGATATTCCAAAAAGAAGAGGACTACGACAAGGATGTGTACTATTCCTTCTACTTTTTAATATATGTTTAGAAGAGATGTTTAAAGAGGCACTAGAAGATATTAATGGAGGAATATCAATTAACGGAACACTAGTGAATAATCTGGCAGGAGAGAATACCTGATTGGAAAAAAAGTATACAGTAAAACCTGCCATATCCGGATCAATGTGGCGACAGACCGATCCGGATATGAAAAAATCCGGATATCAAGACCACTACTTCTTTTACAGTTTCTGAAAGGGTTTCTCCTTCACACATTCCAGTAATCAACGCCGTCAATAACTTTCGTCGATAGACACGTTTTATAGATTCTATAATACATTATTTCGCCATCTTTTAGTTCTTCTTTTAGTGCGTTGTCCAACAGCAGGACTGCCTTTTTCGGTAGATTTCGGTAGATCCGGACGGCGCAGAACCGTCCGGATATGGGGAGGTCCGGATATGACAGGTCCGGATATGGCAGGTTGTACTGTAATTGTAAAGATACCCAAGAAGGGAGATCAAACGAATTGCAAAAATTGGCGAGCAATAACACTGTGCGATCTTTGATGTTAGGATCTCAAATAGGGGCTGATTCTTTGTTTTCTAAAGGAGATCTGACACCGGTTCAATAAAAAAACTTAAACATGAGCAAAAAAGGAATAGAATAATTAAATGAGGCGCAAAGAGGTCCACTTACCAATTCAATCCCTGCATTTGGTCTTCAAGAGGGCCCTCAGCTGCATTTAACACTGCACCAAGTCCATACACGAAAAAAGCCTTACCATCTAGGCTTTTACACCGGCAAACGAGCGAGCCGTTGTTGAGTGGCAACTTACGAGCTGTTGATTGTAGAGCAACTTTCGAGCCAATGATTGTAGAGGCACTAGCTTCTCTTACTTTTGACGAACACTACAAGGCTCCAGTTTTTGCACTCATTAAAGCAAACCTCTTTTATATCGCGATAAAAGGCAAAATAACTAGAGTTGGGACCATTTGCCTTCCTCGTGTAAATAAGTTAATTCAAATTTAAAGGAAAATACAACATTCTCCCCCACCAAAATGCAGCTTTAAATGGTGCATTTTAAAACTATTACAAGCTAATAAACTAAAAAAAAAAATAACCTAAGTCATGGCACTTTGGAATAAATCCCAAAAAAAAATTAAACAATATAATACTAATAATAAGATCAACAAAAAAAACTAAGGAATTATTTAAATAGGCAGAGGACACAGCTTCACCAGGGGGCGTCGAAGAATTCCCTTTGTGGTCTTAACATCTGCAACTCTTATAATTCCATCCTGTCCCGGAAATACTTGGGATATTCGTCCCAAACGCCATTGCGAGGGAGGGATATTATCATCCTTTATAAGGACCATCTCTCCGAGTTCGATAGGTTTTAAATTATCGGATGAAGTCCATTTACTGCGCTGATGCAAAGTATGCAAATATTCTTTGCTCCAGCGTTCCCAAAAAGTTTTATGCATTTGATTTATTAACTTCCATCTCATCAAATGAGATGCAGGAATATACGCTCCATCAAGAGGTTCAAACACAGCCGAAAGAGGTTCTAGATTTAAAAAATGACCCGGCGTTAGAACTGACAAATCATTAGGATCAGAACTTATAGGGGTCAAGGGCCTAGAATTAAGATACGATTCAATCTGAATTACGACCGTGTTTAGTTCCTCATATGACAAGATCTGATCGCCTATAACGCGAGCTAGGTGCGTCTTTACTGACTTTATTCCCGCCTCCCATAAACCGCCAAAGTGGGCAGCAGATGCAGCATTAAAATGGAAGGAAATATTTTCATTTGAAGCAGCATTTTTCATGAGGTTAAGGTATTTAGCAGCGCCAACAAAATTACTGCCACGATCAGAATATAACTTATCAACCCTACCACGACGAGCTATGAAACGCTGCAAAGCAGAGAGAAAAGTCTCACTCGATAAATCACTAGCTAACTCTAAATGAAGAGCTTTGGTGGCCATGCAAACAAAGAGGCAAAGATACACCTTACAAGATTTAGCTCCTCGATAGCGATTCATCACAACATAAAACGGTCCACCAAAATCCATACCTGAATTCAGGAAGGGTTTAACCTGGGAAATTCTAACTAGGGGTAAGTTACCCATTGGAGGTTGGTAATTTCTAGGATTGGGCCTCCAACACTGTATACATTTTGACAAAACCGAGCGTATAGCACGCTTAGGAGACAAAATCCAAAATGACTGGGCAAGCAAAAAACTAACTGTACGCAGCCCAGCATGACAGTATCGTTTATGGTAATAATCAATCAGCAAATAAGTTAATCGACTTTCGCGAGGTAGGATGCAAGGAAATTTCTTATCAATCGAAACAGACAAATATCTAAGACGACTGCCAACCCGTAATACTCCTTGATCATCGATAAAGCAGGACAACTTTCGCAAAGGTTTGGAAAAAACATTTCCCTCGAACTCCCTTTCAAAATATCGATGTTGAGTATATTTAACTAGCATAATCAACGACTCATAAAGTTCCTTTGAACTTAAGGGACCTTCTCTCTTATCATTGGGGAATTTTGAATTCCAAGCACACCTCAAGATCCAAGCTATAAGTCGTCGTATAAACGAGAAATCGGAAATGTCATTCAATAGATTCTCAAGAAAATTATCATCATTAACACAAGCCAAAGTTACCGTACGCTCCTCATCAAGCATTTCAGCACACTCAGAAAAGCAACAGGAAGCGTCTGGAATGGGATCGGTGTTATACAAAAACTCAGGACCTGCAAACCAATGAGATTGCTCCAACATTAGAGCAGGTAAAACACCTCTGGAAGCCAAATCAGCGGGATTCTGAGCAGAAGGAACATAAAACCAACTATTAGGAGAAAGGCGTTCCTGTATATATGAAACCCGGTTAGAAACAAAAGTTTTCCAACGATGAGGAGAGGATTTTATCCAACTTAGAGCTACCTGAGAATCGGACCAAGCTACAAATTTTGCGATTTTAAGTTTAGAATCTAATACTCTAACTACAAACTGCATGAGTTTAGATAGTAGAACTGCAGCGGACAGCTCCAAACGTGGAATGCTTACAGTTCTTATGGGAGCCACTTTTGACTTCGCGCAAACAAAAAAGACACAAACCTGACCATCTGGTAGAACAAAACGCAAATAAATAACAGCGGCATAACCCTTTTCACTACTGTCACAAAACCCATGTACCTCACAACAAATATACCTGGACACGAACATACACCTAGGTATTTCAAGCTGTGCAAGGGATAACAGTTGTTCCTTATACTGGTTCCAAACTTTACAAATTGAGTCTGGAGGAGAGTCATCCCAGTCGATTCCGGACAACCATAAACGTTGGATAAGGTGCTTCGTGAACAAAGTCATCGGAGCTAGAAACCCTACAGGATCAAACACTCGGGCCAATTCAGACAACATACTTCTCTTAGTACAAGATTTGTCCAGAGCTGTCACTTCAAAAGAAAAACAATCTAACTGTGCATTCCATTCCGGAGTACCTGGTACCCAGGGTACCTACTGTTTACCTCGTATTGTGGAATTTTCGGCAAAAATAATTACTCGGAGGATTTTTGTGATCGCTAACGACGAATATGACATCAGAAGTGATCTCCGGAATCAGGGTACCTACTTCTTCTGAAGTTTTCGGCAAATTCATTAAAAAATTAGCCAAAAATCATTGCTTGGGGGTTTTTTGGGGTCTCTGACGAAGAATATGACATCGGAAGTGATCTCTGGAGTACCTGGTGCCCAGGGTACCTACTGTTTATCTCGTGACTAATGATTTTTGACTAATATTTTAAAGACTTTGCCGAAAACTCCAGAAGACGAGGTAAAGAGTAGTTACCCTGGGCATCAGGTACTCCGGAGATCATTTCCGATGTCATACTCGTCGAAAGAGACCACAAAAACCCCCCGAGTAATGAATTTTGCCTAATTTTTTAATAAATTTGTCGAAAATTCCAGAAAACGAGGTAAACAGTAGGTACCCTGGGTACCAGGCACTCCGTAGATCACTTTCGATATCATATTCATCGTCAGCGACACAAAAACCAGAGTACTGAGTTTCCAGAGTAATAATTTTTGACTAATGTTTTAATAATTTTTTTGCCGAAAACTCCACAAGACGAGGTAAACTGTAGGTACCCTGGGCACCAGGTACTCCGGAAATCACTTCCGATGTCATATTCGTCGTTAGCGACCCCAAAAACCTCCGAGCAATTTGCCGAAAAAACCACAAGACGAGGTAAACAGTAGGTACCTGGGCACCAGGTACTCCGGAAATCACTTTCGATGTCATATTCGTCGTTAGCGACCCCAAAAAACCCCGGGTAATGATTTTTGACTAATTTTTTAATGAATCTGCCGAAAACTCCACAAGACGAGGCAAACAGTAGGCACCCTGGGCCCCAGGTACTCCGGAAATCACTTTCGAAGTCATATTCGTTTTCAGCGACCCCAAAAACCCCGGGTAAGAAAATTGAACTCATTTCCGCCGGTAATTGACGAGTTCTGAATTTTTTTTATTGTCTGTTTGAGATGCACTTTAAGAATGCATTTTTTGTATGCAGTTTTTCAATATTATATCATGGCTCGGGGTCACAAAGTTTCCTGGCGCATTCACGAATCGAATGCAAAAAGAATTATTAAGATCCATCTTGTCGTTTTTTTTTTTCGGAGGTAAGGCCGATTTTAGTGCTTTATTGCTTCGCATATCTAAAGATATTCCAAAAAGAAGAGGACTACGACAAGGATGTGTACTATTCCTTCTACTTTTTAATATATGTTTAGAAGAGATGTTTAAAGAGGCACTAGAAGATATTAATGGAGGAATATCAATTAACGGAACACTAGTGAATAATCTGGCAGGAGAGAATACCTGATTGGAAAAAAAGTATACAGTAAAACCTGCCATATCCGAATCAATGTGGCGACAGACCGATCCGGATATGAAAAAATCCGGATATCAAGACCACTACTTCTTTTACAGTTTCTGAAAGGGTTTCTCCTTCACACATTCCAGTAATCAACGCCGTCAATAACTTTCGTCGATAGACACGTTTTATAGATTCTATAATACATTATTTCGCCATCTTTTAGTTCTTCTTTTAGTGCGTTGTCCAACAGCAGGACTGCCTTTTTCGGTAGATTTCGGTAGATCCGGACGGCGCAGAACCGTCCGGATATGGGGAGGTCCGGATATGACAGGTCCGGATATGGCAGGTTGTACTGTAATTGTAAAGATACCCAAGAAGGGAGATCAAACGAATTGCAAAAATTGGCGAGCAATAACACTACTTTCTACAGTGAGTAAAGTCATGACAAGGATGATACTAGAAAGAATGGAAGAAACTATAGACCAGTTGTTAAGACCAAACCAAGCGGGCTTCAGAAGTAATAAAGTATGCACAGATCATATTAACACATTAAGAAACATTGTAGAACAAACAATAGAATGGCAGAGCAAAATCTATATAAATTTCATTGATTTTAGACAAGCTTTTGACCGGATTACAGAGAAAAAATGTGGGAAATATTAAAGAGATATGGAATTCCATTAAAATACATAAGAATAATTATCAAAATGTTCTATGAAAACTATACCGCACAAATCATGCACAATGGGAAACTCACAGAACCAATTAACATAGACAGTGGAGTCAGACAGGGGTGTATTCTATCTCCAACCATATTTTTGATCTTAATCGACTGGGTCATAAAGAAGGCAACGAAAAATAAAACATGAATTAGATGGAATGCTTTCGGTCAGCTTGAAGATCTAGACTTTGCGGATGATATATGTCTGGTGTCCGAAAAAAGACAACATATGCAGAAAAAACAGAAAAGGTGACAGAAGAAGCAAGAAAAATAGGATTACAGATTAACACAAGAAAAACAAAACTTATGAAGATAAGTACGGAAAGAGAAATGGGTATATTCATTGAAGGAGAAGAAGTAGAAAATGTACAGAAGTTTTGCTATCTGGGAAGCATAATTGACGCTAGCGGTGGAATAGAAGAGGAAATTAATGGAAGGATAACTAAAGCCCAAAATGCATACTATATGCTGAAGAAAACATGCGAGTCCAATAAATTAACAACCAAAATCAAAATCAGGATATTTAATACAAATGTAAAGAGCATTTTGCTATATGCAGCAGAAACTTGGAAAATAGAGAAAAAGATTATACAAAAGGTTCAAACATTTGTAAATAGATGCCTTAGATTAGACGAATATTGCAAATATATTGGCCAAGTCGGATAAGTAACAAGGAACTTTGGAGAAAAACTAATCAAGAGCCGATAGCCAAAACTATAAATAGACGCAAATGGAAGTTTATTGGACACACATTAAGGAAAATGAAAATGATAAAACCAAACAAGCCCTGGATTACCAACCAACTGGAAAAAGAAAACAAGGCAGAGCAATGGCATCCTGGAAAAGAAATATTAGCAGAGAGCTAGAAGACAATGGGTTAACATGGAAAGAGGTGAAAGCCCTGGCCAGGAACAGAGATGAATGGAGTGGACTGTAGAGGCCCTATGTTCCAAATGGAATTAAGAGGAGTAAAGTAAAGTAAGTAGTGAATAATCTCAGATATGCAGACGATACAATACTCCTTGCGGACAGCAGGAGAGGGCTGCAAATTTTTCTCACTACGCTCAAGCGTGCTGGCGCGCAAAGCGACTCAAAGGTAGGAATATTCAACATTATGTATCTCTTGTAATTTTAATCCGATCAATCTGAAATTTTAAGAGTATTCTTGCAGTTATGCACTTTCATTTAAAATAATACCTCCCCCATTAAAGGAAGAGGTATATATAGTAAATTCTGAGCACATAGATAAGAGGAGACCTATAAGAGAAATATTAAT
Source organism: Diabrotica virgifera virgifera (assembly GCF_917563875.1). NCBI lineage: Eukaryota > Metazoa > Arthropoda > Insecta > Coleoptera > Chrysomelidae > Diabrotica > Diabrotica virgifera. Next base: position 147,650,012 of record NC_065452.1, on the reverse strand, counting down.
TTCGTAAAAAAATATTTAGTACTGACGCACAGTGGTCCAAAAACCCGAAAAGCTGGCCAAAAGTCAAAAAAAATTTAACGTTTCGAGAATATTATTACATTTTCTAAAAGGGAATTAAATTCCCTATTCAGTTCTGGCAATCCTAAAGCTATATCTCCTGTATCTTAATTTCCAGTTCAGTTCAAAGTTGACCTTCGTACGGAACAAAAGCGCAGTTAAGAATAACGAATATTTTATACGCACAGTCTTGTGCGTGTATCTCGAAAACGAAGTGTGAAAATTCAATTCTGCAAAATGGAGGATATTCGTGGAGCCATCTTTAATAAAAACCGATAATATCAAAATATTTGTATATGTGTTATATTTAGTAGATTTTAAGTTGAAGTTAAGTAATAAGAAAGTATATAAACTGCGCGTCATAGAAAACGGGCACCCTAAAAAATGGGTCATTTTTGATGTCGCGTATCTTCTAAACCTGTTGTCCGATTTAAGTGATTTTTTGAATATGTTATAGCCTTATTCTTTAACAATATCTCTATAATAATATTTTTGCTAAACAGATAAATTTTCATTGTATATCGGGTGTCCGAATCAAACGTGTTTTTTTCTCAAAGTTCGCAACACCCTGTGAAATATTCTAGAATTTCCACAAGGAAGAACTTCCCATAGTTGGCTGTATACCATTAATTACAAGTAAAATTTAATAAAAAAGTTTCTTCTTGGTAAAAGTTATATTAGTTTAAAAAGCCCTGAAGGGCTACAAACATATGAACAAAACGTTTTCGCTCTGTAACAAGAGCATCATCAGTGTTACAAGAACATGGTGAGCCAACCAAAAAATACAAAGGTCAAAGCCTTTCAAAAAACAGACAATATTCTTATATAAATGAAAACCGAAAAATCCAAAGGATGGATAAAATTCCTAAGGATACGGCCTTAAGGCAACATATGACTCCCACACGTTGTAAGTGGGTCAAAAGGTAACTAGGTCATTCTGTTATAAGAGGTGGCAGGCAACTCCTGCCACCTGCCACAAGTTGCCTGCCACCTCTTATAACAGAATGACCTAGTTACCTTTTGACCCACTTACAACGTGTGCGAGTCATATGTTGCCCTAGGGCCGTATCCTTAGGAATTTTATCCATCCTTTGGATTTTTCGATGTTTTCATTTATATAAGACTTTTGTCTGTTTTTTGAAAAGCTTTAACCTTTGTATTTTTTGGTTGGCTCACCATGTTCTTGTAACACTGATGATGCTCTTGTTACAGAGCGAAAACGTTTTGTTCATATGTTTGTAGCCCTTTAGGGCTTTTTAAACTAATATACCTATTACCAAGAAGAACATTTTTTATTAAATTTCAATTCTAGCATTTATAAAATACTGAAATTAAAACCCAACTATAGCCTTAGGTTTTCTTAACATTCTGTTGTTTTATTCATTCGCTTATGTTGGATAATACAAAAGTTATGTACTTTAACAACTAGCCATGCCCTTCATCAGTACAGGGTGTTATAAGTCTAACGGGTGTTAGGGACTAAATAAGTTCGACAAACTTTAAGGGGTAATTCTACATTAAAAAATAATGACAGTTTGCTTTATAATCATATATCCGCAAATGCTTCGTTTCCGAGATATGGGATGTTAAATTTTTTCTTACAAACTGATGATTTATTTATTGCTTTAAAACCGGTTTAGATATGCAAATGAAATTTGGTAGGTTTTAAGAGATGGTTATTGCGCATTTTTTGACATGCAACTAAGAATTTTATATTCAATATTGGAGCGGATACGGGTAATTTGACCGATCATATTATTCGTATGCACGCCAATGGTGAATAAAAAATTCTTAATTGTATGTCAAAAGATGTTCAATAACTACGTTTTAAAACCCACCAAATTTCATTTGCATATCTCAACCGGTTTTAGGGCAATAAATAAATCGTCAGTTTGTAAGAAAAAATTCAACATCCTGTATGTCGGAAACGAAGCATTTGCGGACATATGTTTATAAAGCAAACGGTCATTATGTTTTCATGCAGAATTACCCCTTAAGTTTGTCGTACTTCTTTAGAAACATCCTGTACTGATAAAGAGCATGCCTAGTTGCTAAAGTACATAACTTTTGTATTATCCAACATAAGCGAATGAATCAAAAAACAGAATGTTAAGAAAACCTGAGGCTATAGTTGGGTTTTAATTCCAGTATTTTATAAATGCTAGAATATTAAACAGGGTGTTGCGAACTTTGAGAAAAAAACACAGATTGATTCGTACACCCGGTATACAATGAAAATTTACCTGTTTAGCAAAAATATTATTACAGGGATATTGACAAAGAATGGAGCTATAACATATTCAAAAAATCACTTAAATCGAACAACAGGTTTAGGAGATACGCGACATCAAAAATGACCCATTTTTTAGGGTGCCCGTTTTCTATGACGCACAGTGTATTTTGAAAAAATTAAATTTTCAGATAGCCAAATAGTTATTTATTCCATCGAATTCCAAGACGTTACTGCAATCATCTTTTAGCTTATATTTCTCTCTTTAAGATTCAAAAAAAAAATTAGCTGCCACTATTTGCCCCTTTGGTTTTGCGAGAATTTTTTGTACAAGCGTTCTGCGCTATGAGTTTCAATATGAATCGTTAACAACGCAGAATCAACAGACCATGCCGCAACATTCAAGTAGTTGTTATGACTGTAGATCTTTAGTTATTTCAGTATGGTATTGTAAAATCGTAGATAAAAGATTGAGGTACAGTATTGTTGAAAAATAAAGTAAAAATTAGTTTTGGAATAAAAAATTAGCGGATTGCATCCGCCATTTTGTTTTTTGAAATTTCGATTTGGGATTCGTAATCAGCAACCTCAAAAACCCCTGGATATCAAATTTGGACGGTATTACATATACCGGGTGTCCACTTATATTTTCCCCCATTTTAACTCCCTATAACTTCTAAACGGCTTAAGATAGAAAAATGCGGTTTTCAAACTGTAACTACAAACTACACAGTTAAAACCATTGGCCACGAAACCACCAAAGTTCAGGTTTTTGAGGCAGAACATTTCAATACATTAATCAGCGAACTGGATAAAAAAAACACCCAATATCATACCTTCAGACCAAAAAATGAGAAAACCTTCAGATTTGTGATGAGAGGACTTCATCACGAAACAAATACTGAAACTATAAAACAGTCATTGCAAAAACTTGGCCATGAGGCAACAAATATCCACAATATAAAACATAGAATTACAAAAATAGCCTTGCCTATGTTCTACATTGATATTAAGCCCAATGAAAATAACAAGGAAGTATATAATATTACGAACCTCGGAAACAATATCGTTAAATGCGAACCTCCATACACCAAGAGAATAATACCACAATGTACTAGATGCCAAGCTTTTGGTCACACCAAAGCTTACTGCAGAAAGATTTTCAAATGTGTCAAATGTGCAGGACAACATGAAACGAAAGATTGTTCCCGCAAAACAAGAGATGAACATGTAAAATGCGCCAACTGCGGAGGGAATCACCCTGCGAATTACAGAGGCTGCAACGTACACAAACAATTACAGCAACAATTGTATCCAGCATTACGAGAGAAAAGCAACGCCTTACCACAAAATCAACAAACAGCTAACAGATATATACAACCTGGAATGACATATGCCCAAGTAACAAATAACCAAGTACAAACCAGTCAAACAATACCAGAAAATATCCAGTCTGTCAACAACATGGCTAAACTAGAGGAGATGTTAACCAAACTAATGGAGCAAATGGGGACAATGTTAAATTTACTTACCGCAGTCGTTAGTAAATTAGCTTAATGACAGTACAACCCAAATATAAAATAGCTATCTGGAATGCCAATGGCCTACAACAACACGCGTTAGAAATAAAAACCTTCCTCATTGAGCAAGATATCGACATAATGATGATTTCTGAATCACATTTTACAGATAAAAATTATCTTTGTATTCCGAAATACAAATTATACTTCACAAAACATCCAGATAACAAATCTTATGGAGGTACTGCTATAATCATAAAGGAAAACATCAAACATTACGAAAGAGAGAAATTCGACAAAAATTACCTACAAGCTACTAGTGTTACAATCGAGGATGAGCACGGTCATATAACAATGTCTGCCATATACTGCCCACCCAAACATAATAACAAACAGATACAGTTTGAAGGTTTTTTCAATACACTTGGAACCAGGTTCTTTGCAGGAGGTGACTATAACGCTAAACATGTCACTTGGGGCTCACGAATTACAACTACAAAAGGAAGAGAATTAGTCAAAACAATGAAGGCTAACAATCTACAACAAATATCTACAGGCGATCCAACATATTGGCCGTCAGATAGTAATAAAATTCCAGACGCCATAGACTTTTGTATCACGAAAGGTATTGATACTAAGAAATGTACAGCAGAATCTTGTTTTGATTTATCATCCGATCACTCTTTAGTAATAATAAAGGTTAATTCTCAGATTAGAAATAAAGAAAAACAACCTTCTCTGTACAACAGTAGGACGAACTGGAACATATTCCGGGACAAACTAGATAATTTAATTTTCCTAGACTTACCGTTAAAAACTGTACTAGACATCGAAACAGCAGTCGAAAAACTAACAAAGAATATACAAGAAGCATCTTGGTTAGCCACTACAAACTATGAAACACCTCTAGGCAAAAGTGAAACATCCCCTACAATTAAAGAAAAAATTGCTGTCAAAAGACAATTACGGAAACAATGGCAACAGGCAAGGACTGGTGAAAACAAGAAGAAACTTAATAAAGTAACCAAAGAATTGAAACAACTAATTCAAGAAGAGCTAAACCAAGGCATTCAAGACTATCTAGAAAGTCTTACACCTACAGAAGCAACGGAATATTCATTATGGAAAGCAACAAGAAAACTCAAAACGCAACAACTTCCAAATCCACCAATCAAAAACTTCAACAATACATGGGCCAGAAGCAATAAAGAAAAAGCTGAAGTCTTCGCGGAGCACCTAAAAAATGTATTTAAACCATTTCCTTCCGAGGTATCCACCGCAGAAGAAAAAGAAATAATGGACTACCTAGATGCCCCATTTCAAATGGACTTGCCTCTACATAAATTTACTGTAAAAGAAGTAAAACACATTGTAAAGCATGAAATCAACATAAAAAAGGCACCTGGATTCGATCTAATTTCTGGAAAAATCCTACAAGAGTTACCTGAAAAATGTTACAAACTTATAACCTTCATATTCAACGCAATGCTACGGACGAGTTACTTCCCCTGCACCTGGAAGGTTGCACAAATCATCATGATCCCTAAGCCCGGAAAAAAACCAGAAGTCGTCTCCTCATATAGGCCAATAAGCCTGCTCCCAATGTTATCCAAAGTTTTCGAAAAGCTCTACGCCAGTAGGCTCGAAATAATAATAAATTCAAAAAAATTGATTCCAGATCATCAGTTCGGATTTCGAAAAAAGCACGGAACAATTGAGCAGGTGCACAGATTAGCTAACCAAATCTACAGGGATCTGAACGGTAAAAGATATTGCTCAGCAGCCTTCTTGGATATATCACAGGCATTTGACAAAGTATGGCATAGTGGCTTACAATTTAAATTGAAAGAACTCTTACCCTATCCCCACTATCTACTACTAAAATCCTACCTTTCAGACAGACATTTCTTCGTGAAACAAGGGAGTGAACTTACTGCATTACATCCAATATATTCTGGCGTTCCTCAAGGCAGCGTCTTGGGACCTATATTGTTTCTCCTTTATACAGCTGATCTGCCAAGAACAAGAACCACCACTGTAGCAACATTCGCTGATGACACAGCGGTCTTGGCATCCCACACCAATCCGGCCTCAGCCTCAAAGAACCTTCAGACAAACCTTGATAAAATCCAAAAGTGGCTAAAAAGATGGCGTATCAGAGTTAATGAAACGAAATCTACACAAGTGACATTCACTTTACGCAGAGAAACATGTCCACCAGTAAAAATCAATGACTGCTACCTCCCACAAGCTGACGATGCTAAATATCTTGGTATGCATTTGGACCGACGGATGACTTGGAAGAAACATATATTCACCAAAAGAAAACAGCTGGGCCTTAAATTTAGCAAAATGTATTGGCTGATTGGACGCAAATCTAAATTATCATTGGACAACAAAATACTGTTGTATAAGGCCATTCTCAAACCTGTGTGGACATATGGTATACAACTTTGGGGAACGGCCAGTAATTCCAACATTGACATCCTTCAAAGATTCCAAAACAAAGTGTTGCGAACCATCGTCGATGCACCTTTCTACATCCCCAACAGGGTCATTCTACACGACGTCAAGTTGGAATCCATCAAGGAAGTGATCTACCAGTTCAGTGTTCGTTACAGTGAAAGAGTGTCAGTGCATCCTAACGTGTTGGCCAACCGCCTAAACGTGCCTGATGTCAACGAAGTGCGTAGACTTGGACGCCTGCTACCTGCCGACCTGTCTACAGGACTCAGATAAGTTTTAGCTTTTAAGGACATATAGACACCAATAAGTACTCTCATTGTCAAAAAAAAACTAAATTTAAATTTAGCTAGTTCTTTAAAGGAGATCACTCACTGGAGTGATACTCTACATGTCAATCTCACATTTGTCAAAGCAAACGCTTATTGCCCTTCCGGCAGATTGCAGAATCCATTAGGGGGTTATATAAAAAAAAAAAAAAAAGTATTGTTGAAAAATAAAGTAAAAATTAGTTTTGGAATAAAAAATTAGCGGATTGCATCCGCCATTTTGTTTTTTGAAATTTCGATTTGGGATTCGTAATCAGCAACCTCAAAAACCCCTGGATATCAAATTTGGACGGTATTACATATACCGGGTGTCCACTTATATTTTCCCCCATTTTAACTCCCTATAACTTCTAAACGGCTTAAGATAGAAAAATGCGGTTTTCGCTGAAATGTTTTATTTTAGTAAAAGTTTTGTCTAAATGTATTGAATTTTTTATATCACTTTCGAATACGAAAAAGAAAATGGCGGATTTTTGGAAAAAACCGTTGTTGACTTTTTTTTAATGGAATACCCAGTATATTTTTTTGCAAATTGAAAGAAAGGGGATTCACCTATCCAGCGATATAAAGTTTTTCAAAATCGGTTGTCAAATCTCTGATTAATTAATTTTTAAAATGAGCGGTGCAACGTGGATATTACATACCTAAATAACATAACTAAGCAAAATGATATTATGTTATGTGATTTCCACATTGCATCTCTCTTTTTAACAATTATTTGTTCAGTCATTTGACAACCGATTTTAAAAAATTTTATATCGCTGGATAAGTAAATGACCGTTTTTTCAAGCTACAAAAAATATACTGGGTGTTTCAATAATAAAAGTCAATGTTTTTTTTTTCAAAAATCCGCCATTTTTTATTTAAAAGCGATATAAAAAATGGTCATTTACCTAAAAACTTGAAAAAACGGTCATTTACCTATCCAACGATATAAATTTGTTTAAAATCGGTTGTCAAATGACTGGGTAATTAATTTTTAAAATGAGAGATGTAATGTGGAAATCACATAACCATACGTAACATAATATCAATTTATGTGATATCCACGTTGCACCTCTCATTTTAAAAATTAATTACTCAGTGATTTGACAACCGATTTTGAAAAACTTTATATTGCTGGATAGGTGAATGACCTTTCTTTCAATTTACAAAAAAATATACTGGGTGTTCCATTAAAAAAAAGTCAACAACGTTTTTTCAAAAATCCGCCATTTTTATTTTCGTATTTTAAAGCGATATTTCTATCTTGAGCCCTTTAGAAGTTATAGGCAGTTAAAATGGGGGAAAATATAAGTGGACACCCGGTATTTAAAATACATAAACCCGCCATTTTGTTTGTTGCAATTCAGACTTCGGATTCGTAATTACCGACCTCAAAAACCCCTGGATGCCTAATTTCATGCAAATCAAAAACGCTTTCAAATTTTGTCCATCTTTTCGGGGTTTTGGACCACTGTGTGACGGTAGATTCCTTTATAAAAACACGGATACATACCCCCACATCTTCTTTTTGAATGTTTCTCCAATACCAGCAAGCATCTTAATATAATTATTTCTACATTCAGACTGACAATCTAAAATGTGAGGAAGAACGGCTACTACACACAGAGGTTTGTCTTCACACAATTTCTTAAATGACTTGTCATCTAAAATTTGAGTTACTTCTGGTGCTGGAATGTTCTCTTCTAACTTATCTAAAGCCCAGGTAACAATGTCACTTGATGTACGACCGCCATCATAATCTGTAGGAGAATCTTTTGCATCTGGGCCAAAGAATTTGATTGTTGGATATCCTATAAACAGAATTTTTTATAATTACTAAAAAAATAAAATGCAAATGGTAAATGACAAGATAATTAGATTAATATAGAAGGCACTTATGGAATAAAATTATTTCTGTCCTTGTTTTAAAAAATTATAGAAAACGCTGAGACCCATCAATTTTTATATACAGGGTGTTTCATTAATAATTGTCCATATAGTACCTGGAGAAACCTTAGCACAAAATATGAAGATTTAACCTAAAACACTTAAATAAAATGTGGTTAATTACTGAGTTACAGGGTGTTTTATCTAAAAATTTAAATTAAAAACTATTTTTGCTCAGCATTTAAAAACTATTCGATGTATCCTTTTCATACTTGGCAGGAAGTATAGGTAGGTACTGTACAAACTACTAAATTATGTTAAACAAACGTTTCTGGCTATTACCAGAGGCGTACGACGGGGAAAGTGAATGGTTGACTCTTTCCAAATTCTACGCCACTGGCGGAATTGCTATTTTAGTTCAATTTTTGGATTCTCCAATACTTTCTATGAAAATAATATACTCTTCATTCGTAACGATAAAGTCATTAGTTTTCGAGATCTTTGATTAATGTATTGTGTCGTTTCACTTTTAATTTCAAATATCTCGAAAACTAATCATTTTATCGTTACGAATGAAGAGTATATTATTTACATAAAAAGTAGTTTAAAATCAAAAAATTACACTAAAATAGCAATTTCGTCAGTGGCATAGTATTTGGGAAGGGTCAACCAGCCACTATCCCCTGTCGTGCGCCTCTGGTAGTAGCTAGAAACGTTTATGTATCTTAATTTAGTAGGGTGTATAGTACCTACATTTTCTGCCAAGTATGATAAGGATACGCCAAATAGTTTTAAAGTACTGGGTACAAATAATTTTTAAATTTTAATCATATGAATCATATAAATTAATCAAGATGACTGTGTCGTTTCATATTTAACTTCAAACATCTCGAAAACTAATGACTATCGTTACCAATGAAGAGTATATTATTTACGTAGAAAGTATTGGAGAATCAAAAAATGGCACTAAAATAGTAATTCCTCCAGTGGCGTAGAATTTGAGAAGGGATAACCATTCACCATCCCCTGTAGTACGCCTCTGGTAGTCGCTAGAAACGTTTGTTTATCATAATTTAGTAGAGTTTCTAGTAGTCGCACTTTCTGCCAAGTATGAAAAGGATATGTCGTTTTAAAATGCTGAGCAAAAATAGTTTTTAAATTTTTTGATAAAACACCATGTAACTCAGTAAGGAACCACATTTTATTTAAGTGTTTCAGGTTAAATCTTCGTATTTTGTGCCAAGGTTTCTCCAGTTACTATATGGACAATTATTAATGAAACACCCTGTATAAAGGCGTGCTTTTTAGATATAAATTTAAATCTATAGGGTGATTCATGCAAGCCTACCATAGTCCATAAGCTTTATTTTTAACGGAACACCCTGTATATTTTTATAAGCTACTTAACCTGATTTCAACGAACTATGCCTCAGGCCGGGGATACTGCTTCATGTATGTAGTGGAAAAAATGCTGTATGTTTATAAATGGAGTCTCGTAAATTGACCAATAAAACAAGGAAAAGTGGTCTCACAAATTACAAAATATGTTACTTTTTTATAAATTTCATTTTACCTTGTACTCCATATAGTGATGCTCTTGCTTGATGAACAGTTGCATCCAATGCTCCAAGTTTTACCTTGCCTTTAAGTTCAGCTGCAGCTTTAGCCCAATGAGGTGCGAGGTTTTTACAGTGCCCACACCACGGAGCAAAGAATTCTACTAGCCACATATCATCAGATTTCAGTACTAGCTTTTCAAAATTGCTATCAGTCAGCTCTACTACGTGGCTATTATCAGACTAGAACAAAAAATCATTCAATGTAAATAGTGTTAAGATTTTTAATAAATATCACCTACATCATCAGACTGTGATCCACCTCCTAAACCAAGATTTGCTTTAGCTTTTGCTTTAGCTGCCTTGAGAGCACCTTCAACGATATCTTTGGCAGTTCTACCACCATTAAAATCTTCAGGTTTACGTTTATCTGCCCCAAAAATTTTTATAGTAGGAAATCCTCTAATTCCATACTGACCTCCGATTTCTTTGTGCTGGTCTACATCTACGGCTCCAACTTTCACAATACCCTAAAATTAATTGGCATTAAAAATTTCCATTATATATTTATGTGTTTGCAGGAAAGCAACATTGAACACCTTAGCTGCATTTAGAGATATTCATAAATTTACATTGAGTGCATTACGAGTCATATTTATATGTCCCGTAGTGAACCTTTGCAACAGTGCATTACGACATAGTCAACACAGCCAACCGTTAGTGTAATAAAAGGTCTATTTGTCTCGTAATGCAGCGAACATAAGAAACTAATGCAATATTAATGAGGAGATGAGTCACACAAGGAGACACGATATCGCCTAAATTACTTACACTTGTTTTGGAGGATATTTAAAAAAACTGGAATGGGAACAAAAAGGAATTAACATTCAAAACAGTACAAGGAATTAACGTTCAAAACAAAAGGAACAGAATCTGATTCTCAGAATCTTAATAACCGTATACTACATGATAAGTCGGAAGTCAATAAGTTATTTATTAAGTTGGAGATCAATATGGAGTCGGTAAATAAAGTAATACGTGTTGGTAAAAGGTTGGAGAATAGTGCAAAAGGGAGACCACTGAAGGTAATATGTAATAGTCCTGATATAGTGAAGACTGCTTTGAAATCTGGAAATAAGTTGCGGAACTCTAATATAAGAATAGCCAATGATCTCACAAAGATGCAACAAGATGCATATATGGCTGCCAAAAAGAATTTAGAAGAAAGAAAATCTGTGGGTGAAGAAAACTTAGTTATTAGGTATAGAAATGGGGTTCCTGTAGTGTTGAAAGTTAAACCAAAAAACTAGCTTCTCTCCCATTAATGGTATATTACCAAAATGTTGGTGACCTACATTGCAAAATGTTGGATGTTATTAAAAATATTTCATGCTGTTCCTATGACATTATTATTATGGTAGAGAGCAATCTGGATGCTAGCATTGCTGATGGTGAGGTTAATTGTAAGGGTTTCAGTATCTACAGGTGTGATCGCAACCAAATGACTAGTGCAAAGCAGAGTGGTGGTGGAGTAATAATCTTTATTAATAACAGAATTCAGTCTAAGCGTATTTCGGTTGATGAAGTTCGAGTTGAACAATTATACATATTATGCCAGTGCGATAACACAGAGTTTGTGATTGGTGGCAGTGGCGTAGCTAGGGTGGGGCGGACCGCCCCCCCCCCCCCGCCCCACCCTAGCTACGCCACTGCCACCAAGGGGCTCCCCCCTAGGTGACACCCGAGAGACCCGATCACAAAAGAATAAATCGTTAATTTGTGACTTTACTCACGTTATCAATCTAAAGTTTGATATTATTTTGTGAACACACGAAACGACAGTATAAAGAGGGACAGTAGAACTTCTCTCCGAAAAATTGGAAGTAAAATCGTAAAAACAAGTAAAAAAGGCGCATGACGACCGCGCAATGTTCCCAGTCGCTAGAGCACCACACTGGCATTGCTGGTCGCGTAGAAACGTACGGGTTAACAGGGAAAACCCGCATCCACCACTGGTGAATTACCAATTGCGTACTCTGCCGGTAGTACTTCTTGAGATCAAAGTGCCTACATAGAAGAAATTTTACTGTTCCTCTTTTTACTGTGAAGAAACCGAGAGAACTCGAGGTCAAAGAGGTATTTCTTGAATTTTTTTTCCGTTAAAAGGAAAAAAGCAGTTAATCTAAGTTGACCTAATTATGTAACGATATTCTCAAGAAGCTTGAAATTGATGGTGTAGAAATATTATGAAGTGCCGTTCACAGGGATGCGATAATGCAGCTGTTATGAGCGGCGTACATGGAGGAATACAAGCTATTATTAAGGTGAAACAGTAGCGATCAACAGGTAGCCAAAACGCGTTCCAAGATTGCGGCTGTAATTTTGAATATTTTTTTGAGATATTTGGCACACGTATTCGTAATATAATAAAGAATGGCGGTACAGAGCCCAATTTGAAAAATATATTAATATGTGGAAATTACTCTGTAATTAAATACAATATTAAAAAAACGAGCCTGTACCGCCATTAAGAAGAACAAAAAAATACACTTTCTTCAAATAAACTTTTTTATCCGATGCCTAGATTTTGTGTCATTTTTTAACTACTAATGAAATAAAAAATTCTAGTAGTTCCAAAATGACACAAAATCTAGGCATCGGATAAAAAAGTTTATTTGAAGAAAGTGTATTTTTTTGTTCTTCTTAATGGCGGTACAGGCTCTTTTTTTAATATTGTATTTAATTACAGAGTAATTTCCACATATTAATATATTTTTCAAATTGGGCTCTGTACCGCCATTCTTTATTATATTACGAATACGTGTGCCAAATATCTCGAAAAAATATTCAAAATTACAGCCGCAATCTTGGAACGCGTTTTTGCTACCTGTTGATCGCTACTGTTTCCTCTTAAAGCAAAAAATCAAAAAAGCCATTTTCCTCGGATCTATCAATCCTTTAATTAATTTATGATAAAGTAATTGATTAATTTTTGCAAAAAATTAATCATCACTCTTTTGCACAAAACACATCTTGTGTAACATTTTTCAGAACTGTAGAAGCAATTTTTAAGTTTTTTATCTGTTTCCATTAGCTGCTAGGAAGTGCTTATTAAACATAGCAAAACATCTGTTAAGCGACTTTCCACAACGCGTTGGAGTTCTCAGTCACTGTCACTGCGCGCACTATGCTGGCTGCAGTTAAAGTATTGGCAGAACATTTTTATAGTGTTGTTGCTTCAATTGACAAATTCTCTCATCAACAAAACAAGAAAATTTATACACCAGAGGTGCTGCACATAACCTTATGCCTGCTTTATATAATTAAAGGCATTAATCAATCAGCGACCAAATTAGGGACACTTTGTCATTATATTGAAGAAAAACGTAATATTATAAATAAAGTAATACATAGATTTTGCCACGACAAAATATGAGGACGACGACATTTCCAACTAAAAACTATTTCGATGTAGAAAACGAATGGATGCTGAGTTAGCTACCTATATAGGAGTTACAATTCGAGCCGAACTTCAAAAAGATAATATTATGTTGGAATGTTTTGACATGATCAGTCCATTCATATGGCTTCATTGTTCGAGGCTGTGCAGACACACACTTTGAACAGTTGAAATTAGCTGTTTCAACATTTTGTGACTTTTACCATGAAGAGGTATCAGAAGAAGACCTCCTGCTAGAAATACCAAGGCTCAGAAGACTTTTACAAGCGGCCAATATTACAGCATCTAAATGGTTAGCTGTAGACTTTTTGAAATTCATTGTGGAATGGGATTTTATGGAATCTCTCCCAAACTTAATGGTCGCCTTAAAATTGATTATGACCATTTTTGTATCGGTTGCTTCATGTGAGATAAGTTTTGGGAAGCTAAAATCAATCAAGAATTACTTGTGAGAAACTTTGACGTCAACAAGGCTAAATAGCCTCGGTTTATTAACTATCGAACGGAGCGGTCGATATATTAGGAATACCTCTGTGAGGCAAAATCAAAAACGAAGAAATCAGGAGAAGAACAAAGGTGACTGACGTCATCGAAATGATAGCCAGGTTGAAGTGGAGATGGGCAGGACACATAGCCAGAACGACAGAGGGGCGATTGACGAAGAGGTTACTGGAATGGAGGCCAAGAGAAGACAACAGAAGAGTCGGTCGACCGCCTACAAGATGGACTGACGACTTAAGAAAGTTAAAACAACTGGATCAGAGCGGAGCAGGATAGATGGGGTTGGAAACGAGGGGAGGAGGCCTATGTTCAGTAGTGGACTTTTGAGGCTGGATGATGATGATGATTAACTATCGAACATGAAGCAACACAAAACATAAATATAGAAAATGTGATTTCACAAAAAAATATTTTAATTCATTCACATAGTGTAAACCAAAAAAGTAAATAAACTGTTATGTAGAACTGCCGGGAGCTTAGATAGTGGTAGCTCAAGATAGGGAGACATGGAGAAACTTAAAAGAGGTCTATGTTCAGCAGAGGACAATAGCGGTTAGACGATGATGATGATGATGATGTACTATTTACTGCAGTTTCGTTAACTATAATTCTTAATTTTTCATTATTCAAAACATACGTTTATCGGATTTTCGTTGATTTTAACAATCTTTATTTTTAGGATTTGGGGTGACACCATCGATTACCGCCCGGGGTGTCACCCACGCTAGCTACGCCAGTGATTGGTGGTGTTTACATTCCCCCACAGTCTCCACGTGAAATTTACTCGAGGCATTGTCAAACTGCTGAGAGCTTAGTTTTGCAGTACTCATCTTATAGTATGTTCGTATTTGGTGATTACAACTTGCCTAATGCAGCGTGGCATAATGATGAGTATGGTGTGTTGGTGAATTGTCCTGGTGGAGATCCTGCGGTGGATGTAGCACAAGGTTTTGGTTATTTGAAATGTTTTCAAAATAACAATGTCCCTAACAATCGTAATGTATTTTTAGATTTAGTTTTTTCTGACATTCAGGGAACTGAATGTCATCAAAGCGGGAGATCCACTTGTTGATCCAAGTTTACACCATGTATAATATGAATGTTCCATAGCTCTCAACTTAAATGACACTAAAACTACAAAATTGATTTATGAAGATTTTTTTTATGATTTTAGGAACGGTAATTATTTTGAACTGAATAACTTTCTTTCATTCATTAATTGGGATGGGTGTTTGGATAATAACGTTGATGATGCAACAAGTCTCTTCTATGATATCCTTTTAACAGGATTTTTCTCTTTATTCCTACATCTACCTTTCCTAAATGGTTCTCCTCAGACCTAAGAAAATTAACAAGGGAGAAAAGGTATGCGCACCTTCTTTATCTTAAAAACCATTCTGACACTGAGTATATGAAGTTTTCACGTCTTCCAGCTGAATGTAAACGTTTATCTGAAATATGTTTTAACAACTATATTAGAGGGATTGAGTCAGACCTAATTAATAATCCTAAATCCTTTTGGAAGTATGTTAATGACAAATTTTTTTTTGAAAAACACATTTTTTTGCAATTAGGGGACACCTGGGGCCACGTAGGGAGCTAAAAATTTGGTTAGGGGGTTTTTTAGATATATATACTTTCGACTGCTCTATCCCAAGTAAGAATCCAGCCGAGTGCAGATTTTACCATTTTATCCCGCTATGGCCTTTAAACTGTAGTATGTGCAGTACGATCCCTGGCTCAAGGGTGAGACACTGGTCTATGTGAAAAATCAATGTGGGTCATAATATATGAGTTGCTTGGTAGCAAATGTGTTAAGTAACTATTGTATCTTAATTATATAGGTACTTACTTTTAATGCATTGGCTGCTTTGGTATATTCTGGTACTAAATTCTTACAATGGCCACACCAAGGAGCAAAAAATTCAACAACCCACACTTCATCTCCTTTGATCACCAATTTGTCAAAATTGCTTGGTGTTAATTCAACTACACTTCCACTACTAGGGTAGAGAGCTAGAGATGATTGGAAAAAAAGACCTAAAACTATATGCAAAAGGATGTCTTTTACTTCATTATACGTTAATACCAGTAAAACAATGTATATGAAGGCGACAAACAATAAACAAGTAGCAAAACCCGAAGATCTAATGGTTGGAACATATTGACGGTTGAAAGGTAAAAGGTTGTAACCCACAAATCAACTTTTTTCAGGAAGCAGAAAAACGTTCTATTTAAGTAATTTTATGAAAAATTAACCTAATAATTTTTTTCACTAATGTGTAGATCAATATTTTTGATCTATAAAATAATGAAACAAATTTTTAGGTTAATTCCTCATAGTGTAGATCAGTGGTAGGTAAACTTTCTTAATAGGGGCAGCAAAGTTCAGGAAATTCTATTTCCTGAGCCACTGGCCACTGTTGCTCTGAGCGCCTCATATGCGTACTAACCATGTTGATGGACCATCGGCAGGCCAGCTTAAATTCTTTTTCGGTCCGTACTTTGCCCATCACTGGTGTAGATCAATATTTGATCTAAAAATTAATCAAAAAAATTATTAGGCTAATTCCTCATAAAATTACTTAAATGCAACATTTTTTCTAATTACTGGAGAAAGTTAATTTGTGGGTTACAACCTTTTACTATTTAATCGTCAATATACTTTCGAAGGAGTAAGAGAGTTCATATATCTAATCTCAAAAATCAACCAAACTAACACAATAACTAAATAAATCAACAGACCTATATATGTAACGAGGAAAAAGCGATGAAGAAAGTTTTTAATCTGTTTTAAACATAAAATCCTCGACATATCTATAAAGGTGTGCAGGAAAACGGATTATGGGGTAGATGCTATAATTTTGAGCTTTACCGCCTTTATAGTGAACCTAGTATTGGTAGGTCCATCAAAATAAACAGGTTGCGGCGACTAGGTCACTTAAAGAGAATGAACGAGATGGAGACGTCAAATCACATTTATAACCAAAGACTAGAAGGAGAGAAGAAAAGAGACAGGCTCAGATAACGATTTATGACAAGGTGGAAGACAACTTTCAAGTGTTAGTGTTGTATGAAATTGGAGTATGAAATTGGAAAACAAAGGTTAAGAGTAGGAAGGAATGGAAGCTAATTGTAGAACAGGTCAAGACCCACCAGGCTTGTATAGCCGATGATGATGATGTTTTATTCAAGTTATACAAATAGGAATCAGTATATTACCCTAACCTATATTAGACAAATAAAAGGGACTTATTTTAAGACTAATATACATACTTATGGAAAAGATATATAATGAATGTTAAATAAACAGTAAAAAGACAAGTGCAGCAGAGAAAAGAGCAATCACACTATCCTTTTAAATATTCCAGGTGTTTTAGCTGAAAACATTATAAAACATAGAAAACCGGCAAAATACAACCTTGGACTATTATAAAATATATTTTGCTCTGGATTTTGCTTAAAATTTTTAATGCAAAAAAATTTTAATCAAATACATACGCAAAAAAGAGCGGGGATAATGTCTAGGTAATGGGAACGGCAATTGGAAGGTGGAAACACAAAAAGAATCTTATGTATGTCTTTGTACTCACTTTATAATGCTAAAAAAATCACGGCTTCCGAATTTCCATGCATATTTTTTCTATAATTCTCATTTAAAATTTCTGTTTTAACATGAATTTTCAAATATATCCTCCATCTTGATTGTTCTGTCCTTAATGTCATGTCACTTTTCTACCAATGTTGCCATATTTTCAAAAATATTGTCTTGCAAAATTTTGTAAAAATGTAAAAAAATAATATAATTTTGAAAAAACTACATATATTATTTTGTTTTAATTTTGTCTTCATCAGTTATGTTTATATTGGTTTCGGTTAGTTTAGGTTAGGTTTGGTCAGGTTATGTTTTAGTCACTAAGAAATATTTAAAAGGTAATAAGTCACTACCTCCTGGGGTACTCTACACTCTAATACCCGAAAGTTAGGTTTGGACCGAAGGGTTAGGTCTTCCTCCTTTGAAAATTGTACTGTATAATATATAATATATTAATTTTTTAAAATTAGCCAAATTTCTGTTCAAAACGAATAAGAAGTAAATAAAACTTAGACACCCTGTTGAGAACCCTGACCGCTGCGCACAGTTGCAATCTGCCCGTTTTAGTCATTCTAGAATATTATTATAAAAACGGTACTTTTATTTATATTTAAATTACAAAATTTTGCAAGAAATAATATTTTTTGAAAATATGGCAACATTGGTAGAAAAGTGACATGACATTAACAAGGAAACAATCAAGATGGAGGGATATATTTGAAAATTTATGTTAAAAAAGGAATTTTTAAATGAGAATTGAACTAATTATAGAAAAAATATGCATTGAAATACACGTATCGTATTTTTAAGAGCATTATTAAGTGAGTACAAAGGCATACATAATAAAATTTCTCTAATTTCACCTCAAATTTAGGGACAACATCAAGTTTAGCGTCGGAATAATTAAAACAAATAGATGTGCTCAACTTATTTATATTAATCAACTTTTATAAAACTAACACCATAATTATTAAAATGCAAAGTCACCACCATTGACCACCATATTGTTCTCATTTCATCTTCCTTCCTTCTTTCATCAGTCATGATAAACGTTGCCAGCTTTCCAGCTCCGTTCGGACTTCTATTCTACACTGCATCCAGCCGTCAGATATGTAAATATTCCGTCGCTCCCTTCTTGGCAAGTTTGAAATGATCAGACTTGACAATATCCAATCGCAGAGTCCTCCAACATTGAATCTATACTGAAAGAACAGACAAAACAAAAACAAAACAAAAACCTGTTACCCTTTATCAAAACAATCACACATAATAAATAATTTCTTTTAAGAACAACTTATCTTTATTAAAAAAACTTAAGAACAACTTATTTAATTTTACAACTTGCAATACGAACACAACTTAACAACTAAACATCTTACTCCCTTCAGTTTTAAACATTGTAAAACAGAAATAATCTCCTTTTAAACTTCAAATTAAATCAACTTAAAAATTGTATAAGCTTAACTTATTATTAAATTAAACATAATAATAATACAAAAACAACTTAAATCAAAATCTCATAACTCCCTTCATATTTTAACAACTGTAATTTTTCTGCTTCAATTTATTATTCAAACAGTTCTCCTGTAAAAGAAAACAAGTATTATTAAACCTCATCGCCTTTTGTCAGAAGCAAATTTTTCAATTTTACAAATATTTCATAGCCAAGTGCTTTTGTCAATATATCAGCAATCTGATCTTTCGTGCTCACCCATTTAATAACTAAATTTTTGTTTGCTACCTCAAGCCTAACATAATGATAACATAACTTAACTATGTGTTTTAACGCTTTAGATTCATCAGATTTTGCTAATTTAATGGCTGCATTGTTGTCTTCATACATGATAGGCAGTATATCCAATTTAATCAATTTATTACACATTTCTTTAAAACAAATGAGTTCTTTACAAGCAAGCGACATAGCAATATATTCTGCTTCAGCAGAAGACAAAGCAACGTGGCTTTGTTTCTTTGATCTCCAACTTATAATATCTCCAAACAACATGATTACAAGACCACTCGTTGATTTCCCAGCTTCATCATTCATTCCCAAGGAAGCATCAACAAAACACTCTAGACCATCTTTTTCACTTTTATACTGCAGTCCCAAATTGAAAGTTCCTTTTAGATATCGAAACACTCTTTTGACTTTAATCCAGTCACTGTTATCAAAATTTGTTTGTTTTCTACTCAACATGTTTACTGCATAAGTGATATCAGGTCTTGAACCATTAGCCAAATATAACAAACTGCCTATTGCTTGCCTAAAAGGATACTCTTTACAATTTTCAATCATATTTTCACAATCCAAATTTTTCATGGCAACCATTGGAGTTTTCACTGGCTTACATTCAATCATATCAAAACGTTTGAGCATTTTTAATGTAAATTCCTTCTGACTTAAGAAAATAATTTTATTCTTTCTATCTCTCTTAATTTCGATTCCTAAAAACTTTTCAGGACAACCTAAATAAACCATTTCAAATTCTCTAGACAAATTAGCTTTTATTTGATTTATTTTATTGGGACAATTACCAACCATTAGTATATCGTCCACATAAAGAAGTAGAATTAGAAATTTAGTCAGTTTTCTCCATACAAAAATACAAGGCTGAAAGTTATAAATTTCAAAATTCATTTTTAATATAACTACTCTAAATCTTTCATACCATCTTCTTGGGCTTACTTTCAATCCATATAAAGCACCAGACAATTTGCAAACATATTTCTTTTCTAATATTTCTTTACCTTTATATCCCTCAGGAATCTCCATAAATACAGGTCTTTCTAATTTTCCATTAAGAAAGGCTGTTTTCACATCCATTTGATGAATGTCTAAACTATATTTATTTGCAACAGATAAAAGAAACCTAACATCTGATAGCCTTGCAACAGGTGCAAAGGTTTCTGTCAAATCATATCGATTTCTATCAGCAAAACCTTTAATTACAAGTCGTGCCTTATATTTTATTCCCATATTTATGTCATTTTTCTTTTTGAATACCCACCTTGATTTTAAGACATTACTATTTTCAGGAATTTCATTTCTTTCAATAAGAGACCATATTTCATTTTTGTCCAAAGAATTGAATTCTTCATTAATCGCTTTAATCCAATCTTTACATTCATCACCTTGTAATGCTTCTTTATAGCTATTTGGATCATTATCTACATAAGCAGCAAATGTTTCAATAAAATAACTATCATTGTACTCAATATTATTTAAACATTCATCTTCATTATCATTTTCTGATTTTTCACATATAAGACCAAAATTCTCTCTTACTGTTTCTATATCAATGTTACTACTTTTCAACAATTCATCATTACATATTAACCATTCAGATATATCACCATTCTCACACAAATCAGACAAAACTGATTTATTTTTACTCATGGCAAACACAGTTCCATATGTTTTAGATTCGACAAATTGAACATTCTTACTTCTATACACTTTTCCACTTTCTGGTTCAATAACATAGTAACTAGTCTCACCACATGCTACCAAGAATCCACGCATACTTCTATCATTAAATTTTCCTTTAATCTGAGTGTTTAGAACATAACTTAAACTTCCAAACCTTCTAAAATATTTTATTGAGCAAGGTCTTCTATGTATAATTTCAAACGGTATTTTATAATCCAAAGATTTTTTAGGAGTTTTGTTGTAAACATTTACTGCAAAACTTAGAGCATATCCCCACATTTGAGCAGGAAAGCCAGAATCAAACAAAAGACTTCTTATTTTTTGTTGCATTTCCAGATTAAATCTCTCAGCTGTACCATTTAGGTTTGGTGTATATGGAGGTGCTTCTCTAAGAGTTATTTTCTCCTTTTGAACTAACAGCTTCATACTTTCTGTCATGTATTCAGTTCCATTATCAAGTCTTAGAAAAGTAATTTTTGTATCTTTACCTAGAATATTTCTAACGTCTTCCAACATAAGCCCTAAAGCAATGTGAACCATAGTTTTGTTAGCCATCGGATAAGCCCATGCATACCTCGTATAATCATCTATAAAAGTAACGATATAAGTGTTACCAAATTTAAATGTACCTGGCTTAATAGGTCCCATTACATCTGTATGAACTAACTTTAAAGGTGCATCATACTTATATCTAACCGATTTGCATGGTGCTCTAACTAATTTTGCTCTTTTACAAACTTCACAATCCTGAAGTTCGTAAGTAAATTTTACATTTTTCAACACTTCAACATTCTTTGACATACATTCTAAATATGATTTGGATACATGACCTAGACGATAATGCCACAAAAGACCTATATTACCTTTTAAGCTTTCTATTTTTTTATTATCAATTTCCTCAAGATCAGATTTATTCATTTCACTTACACATTCAACATATTTATCTAAAGTATTTTCATTATTAATGTTCTCAAAACTTAAATTTTGGTTTTTACTATAATTATGATCATTTGCTATATCATTACTTTGATCATCATAATTACAATAACTATGATCAGATAATTCAATGTTTGATTCGGAATTAAACAAATATTTAATTTTGTTTTCAGATTTGTCTTCAACAAGCTCAAAATTCAACCACCAAAACCGTCCATCATATTTACCTCTTTTAATTAGTTTATTAGATTTTTTATCAATAATATCTATTCCATTTTTATTCAAATCTACTTTCCCACCTTTATTGACTACCTTCCTTAATGCAAATAAATTTTTAGTTAAATTTTTAGAATACAAAACATTTTTCAATTTATTTATTTTACCATTTGATAATCTATATTTAATTACACCTTTATATTTTATTTTTAAATCAGCATCTTTATTTGAATTTGCCCCTTTAATTTTAATTTCTCTATCAACTTCTTCAATATCAGTTAAATAATTTATATTATTCACTAAATGTTCGTTAGCCCCTGAATCAGCTAGAAATATAATATTTTTAAGTGAATTTAAATTCATACCTTCTACTTCCACAGCATTCGCTTCACCTTCGTCCTCAACCATTTCACTCTCATCCATTGCAATGTATGCATATTTTGGTTTTTCATCATCACCACCAGCGAGTTTGATCTTTTTGAACTTCTTTATGTTACGGTTTCCTTGTAATTGTACACCTCCACGACCTCTTTTTCCCACATTCTTATAAAATCTTCTTCCTCTCTGTGTCACCTTATATTCATATCCT
Organism: Diabrotica virgifera virgifera; assembly: GCF_917563875.1. Taxonomy (NCBI): domain Eukaryota; kingdom Metazoa; phylum Arthropoda; class Insecta; order Coleoptera; family Chrysomelidae; genus Diabrotica; species Diabrotica virgifera. Next base: position 147,627,258 of record NC_065452.1, on the reverse strand, counting down.
ACACGGTTCTTACCTAAAACTTTTCTCTTCTTACATGTTCTTCCATTATGATTAGTAGTCAGTTCTTTACAATTGTAGCAGATTATGGCTTTGCTTTTGCATTCGAAGCTCATATGGTTTGGTTTTCCACACCTATAACAAACCTTTTGAACCACTTCAGATCTTGTTTGTTTCTCTCCTTTTGGATCATTTTCAACTACAGAATTAAGCGCCATTGTGGACTCTGATTCAGAGCACCGCGCTTTTGCTTCTGTCTCACTTGCCTCTGCGTTTATCATTAGAGATTTCAATTCATTCAATGAAATTTTTCCACCTGCAGCATCGTATCGTCTTACCACTTCCGGAACACTATTATATATAGCCATAAGGAAATTCTCAACAATACTGTCTTCCTTTAGATCATCCTCTGCCACCCTCATCAGATTTCGAGTAGCTTCCTCAAAACGAGTTATAAACTCTGTTGCTGACTCTTTTCCCTTTAGGTAAGTTATATTCGACCATGATCTTTTCAATAAAAATTTTGTCGATGGAATTTTAGGGCGACGTACAGTGTCCAGTTTTTCTAATACTTGAATAGGTTCATTTAAGTCACAAACCAAACGCTTATATTCGTCATCCAATCTGCTAATTAGATAACCCATAGCAAAACCACTTCTAGTTTTCTCTTCTTCTGCTGTAAGTGTAGGTTTCATTTCATTTCTATCAATGAGGTACAGGTACCCGAAAGTCCTGAAGTCATTTTCCACCAATTTCCTCCAAACGTCATAAGAGGTGTCTTTTTGTAAAATACATGCTGGATTTTGGACTCTTGGAGTCTGATGAAGACTCTTCTTTAGTTCAGCTATCTGAGCCCGTAATTCATTAATTTCCTCCATATTTGACACCGTATTTCCTTCATCCATATTTCCTTTCCTCCTTTTACCTCTAAAAAGAGCAATGGATAAATATTTTATATATTATGTATTTTGATATCTGATAACAAACCAATCTCACATAGAACACCTTACCACTCGTATTGGGTACCCATCAATAATATTATTTAAAATTATTTCGTCTATAAAAGTGCAATATCCTCCTTAACCTTCTACTAATATTATTTATTTTATAAAAGCCCCTTAATTGCACTTTAACTACTACTTATTTCACCACCTATTATTTCACCTCTTAATTAAGTTTGTTATCAGTTACCTCACCATTTTCTCCTTATTTATATTACATAGTTTTTTATTTTAATTCTCTTTTTTTTTATAAATCTAAGCACGTGTACTAACCTTTCTTTGTTTTATAATCCGACAGTTAATTTTCTTTCGGGATTGTTGCCCGGCGCCTCCACCACGTCGGAATAATTAAAACAAATAGATGTGCTCAACTTATTTATATTAATCAACTTTTATAAAACTAACACCATAATTATTAAAATGCAAAGTCACCACCATTGACCACCATATTGTTCTCATTTCATCTTCCTTCCTTCTTTCATCAGTCATGATAAACGTTGCCAGCTTTCCAGCTCCGTTCGGACTTCTATTCGCGATTGAAACGGACTATAGAGGGCAGGTCGAATGCAAGAAAATGGCCGATATAAATGGTATAAACAAACATTCAATTGAGGAATAGAACGATACCGATTTGATTTAAAATATTTTAATGTACTCATAATGCTCAAATATACTAAAAGTTTCTTAATAGTGACCAAATTCCATTCAAATCAACAATTTTCTGGTTTGTTTATACCACTTATAGTAGTTTAAATTTATTCCACCAGAGGTCAGCTACTTTGTTTTTCATCGCGAATTCTACACTGCATCCAGCCGTCAGATATGTAAATATTCCGTCGTTTAGGGCAACCAAACATAACCAATTTGTAGTTGACATTTGAGGTAATCTAAAAACACTGACAGTGTTGCCATGTTGTAAAATATTTCTTACTGTAACATCTAAAATTCAAAATTGAATAGAACACAATATATAATTTAAAAATCGAAAACAAATGTTATATATAAATCAGAAAATATATTATAGTCTGTTCGCTAAACTCAGACGCAACTTTCTAGATATTTTAGTCGGTAATTTTGCCACTTTTAGTAAAAAATTATCGACTAAAATATGTAGCCAGTTGCATCTGAGTTTAGCGAACAGACTATAAAAGCATTAAAATTATATAAAAATCAATAGTGGCAATAGTTAATAGAAACATTAAACAATGTGAAGATTTCTAAACTGTAACTAATAAAATATCTAAAATACTAAATAGTAATACAGTAGAACCCCTCTAATCCGTCACCCTCGGGACTAGGAGTATGGTCGGAACGCAAAAAAGGTCGGATTATCAGAAAAAGTCATTAAATACGTGTGTACAAGAAAAAAAGCCTGTATTATTCTCTTCAGTGATATAATAACCATACATATGTACATAATTATATTGCATTAAAATGCCAGAATTCTTTGTTATGTATTTATTAAATTAATTGCAAAAAAGGTATGTACCTACATATGTACTGAAAAAATTAGTAGTCTACTTGGAAAAAAAGTCAGTGATAGATTTCTGTTTACAAGACGAAATTCTGGACTTAGCTGCAATGTTTCTCCAATTTTTGATCCACAAGATGTCCATCGGTGTTGATGCTGGATTCTGCTCTATGTACTGAAGGCCGATTTCAAATGCATTCTTGGCATCTGTGTGTGAAATCTGGACAGGAGGCTCGTCAACATCACTGTCGGATTCTAAGTTCATGTTTTCATCACCATCATGTTCCGAAACCGCGGCAACAATGTCGTCATCATTCAGCACTTCACTGGTTTCGCAGTTTTTGTCGCATTGTTCAATCCACTCTTCAACTTCACCAGCAGGGATTGAATTATTCAGGGTTTGAAGATTTTTAACGATTTCCTGCATGTCGTTTTGCTCATCTTCGATCTGGTCAATTTCGGTCATAACTTCTGGCCAAAGCTTACGCCAAGATTTTCTTAGCGTGTCAGGATTCAGTTCTGCCCATGACTCAGCCATTGTATAGATAGCATCTTTAATGTTCAAGGATTTCATGGCTTGAAAAATGTCATATCCTTCTTCGGATTTTTCTAAAATAGAACTTATGTATTTTCGGCGATAACGCCTCTTAAAACATTCTATCACTCCCTGGTCCATTGGCTGGATAAGTGATGTGACATTTGGTGGGAGGAAGATAGCTTTTATATCTCCTTTTACTAAATCCTCCTCAGAGGGATGCGATGGTGCATTGTCCAATAGCAGTAGAGCTCGAACGGGAAGATTTTTCTTTTTCAAATCTTTCTCAACACATGGCACAAACTCGTCAAAAAACCACGATTTGAAAAGATTGCAGTCCATCCAAGCAGATTTTTGATTACGGTAATAAACCGGCAATGATGATAAATTGATATTTTTGAAAGCCCTGGGCTTCTTAGATTTGCCTATAACAAACAGCGAAAGCTTGTGTGTACCATCGGCATTGCTACAAGGAGCAACAGTTAACCTATCTTTTAAGAGTTTCGTTCCCGCTACGGTTTCATTTGGCGCACTTAAGGTTTTACTGGGAAGCATTTTGTAATTTAGGCCTGTCTCGTCTATATTATAGACTTGGCAAGGTAACAGTTCATTTTCTTTTACGATTTCTTGAAACTTCACCGAAAACTCGTTAGCCGCCTCAGCATCAGCAGATAATTTTTCACCACAAATTGAGATAAACCGGATACCATGACGGGTTTTCCAGCGATCAATCCAGCCTTCACTAGCTTTAAACTCACTTCCGACTTCTAGTTTTTTGTGCAAAATTATTGCCTTTTCTTTTATGATTGGGCCAGATATCGGAGTTCCCTTCCTTCTTTCTTGGCTGAACCACATCCATAATGCACTATCAAGCAGTTCAAGTTTAGGCTTTTTCAATGTTTTTCGATTCTTAAGAGCGTTTTCTCCATCTATCGTCATTGTATGTGATTCAATGTCTTTCCGATTTTTTCTCCAATCCTTAATTGTTGTCACGCCTACGTTCAGTTCCTTGGCAATTTTTTGTAGTGATTCACCTTCATCCAGCCTTTGAAGCACTGCAAGTTTTTCACTTAACGAAAGAGTAATGTGTTTACGTTTCGCGGACATTTTGAAAACATGTGTACACACCACAAGGTTCGAAATAACACTGAAAGAATTGCGAGCAGGCACTGAAGGAATTTGCCGGGGCATGCGGGCAGGTCGGATTACCCGGAGCGTCGGACCATCCGAGGGCGGATTAGAGGGGTTCTACTGTAAAAAGAAACTAACTTAAACTGTAGACTGTAAACTCTAACTAATAAAATATCTAAAATACTAAATAGTAATAAAAAGAAACTAACTTAAATGAATAAACTAACCTATGAAATAAACATCTAAATTATAAAAAAAACATTTTAAACAAGGTCTAAATTCATATGTCTAAATTATAAACAGATATGGCAACACTGTTCACAAAATTCATGCTGTTGCATGGCCGTTGCCCTAAACTTTATGTTGTCCAAATTTAGCATGCACTTTTCCTAGACTTTTACCAAGAGCGGTTTTGAGTTAATACTTACAAAGTATTTGTATCATTTTTAACACAGCAATTTTACATTCAAATATATTCAGTTCTTGGAGTAGAAAATTTTCAGCAGTCTTTTTTATGCACCATCCAGATTCCACATTCAATTTCCACCTACCAAAGATTCTGGATTCAGAATTCAGAATTCAGATAATTACAATAATTAGCAAAAACCAAATACATACCCCTCTCACAAAACAAATTTTGCCAAGCAACCAAATTTTCGTGGTGTGATTTGATTCGTTCATTTCTGAACGTAGGCAGGTTTGGTTTATGTATTGTGGGTTGTCTCCATTTACGGAACACGGAACACAAGTGGTTCAGTAGTTCTAAATGATTTTTATAGATGGCGCCAATGGACCATGATAGTGTGACGTCAAAACGTCAAAATTTTTCCAAACACGTTGTGTCTAGGGTATACGCTACCGTGTACGCAAATAAAAAAGTTAGGTAGAATTAAACGTCATAACAAATATTTTTCTGTCAAACAAACACTAAACATATCAAAATAGCGTGTATCAAAATATACAGTCACTGCCCACGCTAAATAGTCACTAGCTTGATGAAGTTTAACTTTTTTATTTGCGTACATTTTAGCGTGCACCTAGACACAACGTGTTTGGAAAACTTTTTTTGACGTTTTGACGTCACGACTATCACGGTCTATTCTGTCAAATGTTGGATATCCGGCAATATCCGGGAGAGATTAAATATCCAGCACGCAACCGCGCTGTTGCCAGATTTACATCTTTTCTTTTAGCGGGAATTTTAAAATTTCTAATGCGAGTTGGTTTAAAATTTGACAGTTGTTTTCTCGAATCCGAATCTTAACCTTACTTTTGTGATTATTTATTTCCAAATATGTAAATAAATTGAAACAAGTATTGTAGGTACTTACTGTGTTATAATTTAAAACTCTTAATTATGTTAGTCTTAAAAAAAAATGAAGCTCAAAAAATACACTTGTTTACAGTGCAAATGATTTTTTAATGGCAATAGGGATTTAGGATTTCATTTGCAGGAAAAACATGGGCAACCTACCCAGTTGGTAAAATTGCAATTCAAAAACTCTTTAGGTAAGTATGGGTAACTTCCGCATTATTATTTATTTTTTAAGTATTAAGGTTGATGTTGATATCAAAAAGTTAGATTTCAAAAGTAGTTTTACGTAGGTAGATACTAGATAGAGGCTATTCCACGAACATACGTCTGTTCCAGACCATCGCGACAACGAATATTTTAGTGTGCAACATAAGAAGTACGAAACTAAATTCGAAATTGCATTCTTGTTTATTGGAATAATTTTTAGAGCCATTTACTTTCCTACTTATGTTGCACATTAAAATATTCTTTGTCACGATGGTCTGGAACAGACGTATATTTGTGGAATGGCCCATACAAGTAAGCTATGAGTAGTATAACTTCCCATGTAATCACCTGTTATGTTTTTGTAGATTTTACTGTCTGGATGGCACAGGAAGAGACACAAAATAATATTCAGTACTGCAGTCACAGGAGTACATAGTAGAGATATAAGAAAAAAGCTGTTCAACATCACCTGACACCGTTTAGTTTTTAGAAAATGAAAAGTCTTTAGGTTGAATGCGATCTGCAGTATCTTGCATTGCTACATAATGAATGTGTTTATATATGGTATTTTTTATTGAATAATCTATACAGGAACAACTAAATGAATGTATAAATATATTGCAGACATTACATTTAGTTTTTTAGAGCAGCAAGTTTTTTTGTGTTTCAACAAGGTATTCAGTTTTTTTCTTTTAGTATATACACATTATTATCTTGTAAAATAGCAAGCTAATACAGTTCGGTATCTAGACGTTATGGAGCATTTAACAGGTTTGCCTTTTTTAAGCTTTATAATCCTTTCGACAGTTTTATTCCTTAAAAACAATAACAACTGATTTTCAATGGCCATATTATTGGTATTTTAATTCCATAATCCTTTCTATAACAATAGGTGCATTGTTGGAAGATATTACAGTAGTTCTGCTGGAAATACTTACCAAAATTGTATGTATCTGCATCATTTAGAATTTTACCCAAACACCTATTAATACTCTATCTGAATCTAACATGTATTGCAGCTCTTTTAATGTCTTGTATACATAGAATTTTTTCAGAATCAGATATTTCATTAAGATTTACTTGCCATGCCCTGTCTATGTACCAGGGACATAACAGTCTATTAGTACACTCATGTATTTTTTCAAAAAAAGTTGATAAATAAAAGTATCTTTTGTATTTGAACATAAGAAAGCAATGGGAAATCCATACTAGCATAAGTTCAAAGTCCTAAGAAATGAGCTCATGAGTTCCATCAATTGCGATAAGCGATTTACCAAACTTAATTAATATTTCTTTTTGCACAGCATTCATGGAAACACATAAGACAAAAATCATTATTGTTAAATTCGGGAGGATTATCAATAATTAGTATGCCCTGTTGTTTGTAAAATAATATTGGACATTTATTTATTTATTTATTAACGGGGTACCACCCAATTTAATATATACACAAAATATTATAATTATCTAGTGATACAATAAATATAAAGATATAGTAAATATGTATGACAAAAATTGGCGATGTAGCTATATAGAAAAAACAAATATTAAAATAATACAAAGTAAATAACAAATATAAATCACATAAGATTACAAATTTTTTTTTTAAACACTGTCTACAAACATTTTCCGAAGCGCACAGCAACAAATCCAGGTCTATTCTATTTCCATTTAGAATGATTCTACTCAGCGGAGAATGCCTACCAAAGTTGCAGCGATGAAATTTAATTGCAAAATTTTGGGATGTTCTAGTAACTCTAGAGGGAACATTAAAGTCAATTAGAGACAGTAAATCATTGCAATTAATTTTTGAATTCAGTATTTTATGAAGAAACAAAACATCAGCATACATCCGTCTGGAAGATAGCCTAGGAAGGTTTAATTTATTTCTAATTTCTGAGTAGGAATGGTCACTTAAAGGTTTGTGTAATTTAAAACTCAAGTACCTAATGAATTTATTTTGGACTTTTTCAAGCTTGGCTATATGGACTTCATAAGTGGGTGACCAAACAACTGAGCAATACTCAAGAACAGATCTAACTAGGGAAATGTAAATCAGTCTGATGGAACTAATGTTATGCAAACATCTAGAAGTTCTAATAATGAAGCCTAACATTTTAAATGCCTGGTTATTCACATAATCAAAATGAGCGCAAAAATTTAGTTTGGAATCTAATTGAACACCTAGATCTCTTACAGTTGATACAGCCTTCAGTGGTTCTTCAGCTAATTTGTAATTATAAAAGAGGTTGTTAATTCTTCTACAGAAACTAATAAAGTGACATTTTCCAACATTAATGCTCATTTGGTTCCAATTGCACCATGCCATAATTTTGTTAATATCATCTTGAAGTTTTTCACAATCTAAGACGGATTCGATAATTCTATAGATTTTTAAATCATCAGCAAATAGCAGAAATTTAGAGTTAATTTGAGATTTAATGTCATTAACAAATATATTAAAAAGGAAAGGCCCTAAGTGGCTTCCTTGTGGAACACCAGATGTTACGGAAATTTCACTAGATTGAAAGTGTCTAATTTTAACAAGTTGTATTCTGCTAGTTAGGTAACTACATAACCAGTTATACAGATTGCCCGTAAATCCAATAGCTTTAAGCTTGTTACACAACAATTTATGATTCACAGTGTCAAAAGCTTTGGAGAAATCTGTATAAATAGCATCAACCTGTAGTCTCCTTTCCAAAGCATCAGATATGTATTGCGTGAAAAGTAAAAGATTTGTAGAAGTTGATCTACCTGAAAGAAAACCATGTTGCTCTTCAATTAGTACATTGCATAAAGGTGTTTTAATAGAGTCGCATATTATACTCTCTAGAATTTTAGGAATAGAAGAAAGAATGCTTATTGGTCTGTAGTTAGCTATATTACTCCTGTCACCTGATTTATGAATAGGAACAATAAAACTAGATTTCCACAAACTTGGACAAATACCTGAATCAAGTGAATGAGAAAACAGAAAATATAAGGGACGGGTTAAAGTACATCTACAATTTTTTAATAGTATGGGTGGAATTCCATCAGGTCCAGAGCCTTTAAAAATGTCTAAATTGGCTAATTTTTCAAATATGATTTCAATAGATACATTACAAGAATTCAGACTCACTGTTTTTTCATATTCTAAGGTGGGCTGTATTAAATCATCATTTACTCTGTAAATATTTTGAAAGCATTGTGCAAAATTATTAACAATATCCGCACCATTATTAAGCACTGTGTTTCCAAGAAACATAGTGTTTGGTAGACCATTATTTTTGCGTCTGCTGTTAACAAACTTCCAAAAGTGCTTTACGTTTGAACTAATTCTAGATTCAGTTTGACTTATATAAATATCATGACATGACCTGCTTAATTCTTTGCATGTGGTTCTCAAGGAAGAGAAAAGTAGATAATCGTCCCAAGAATTTGTTTGTTTATATATCTTATGAGCAATTTTTTTCCTAATTATTAATGATTTTAGGTCATTAGTCATCCAACGAGGAAATTTGGGATTTTTTAATCTTACACGTGGTATTGAACAATGGATAACCCAGTCTGTAAGCATTCACTTACCCACAAATCAACACTGGTTGCGGCATCTTTATGCCTACATCCATCTTTCAAATCAATGTCATAGGAGTGTTTAATGTTCGTGTTATCTTTTCTTGTAAGTAAATCAACTCTCAATAATATTTAAAAAATGGATTACTGATAACATTTTTGTTTTAAATTATATTGTGTATATGTAAATATTTTACTTACATTTTTGAATATGCCCATAATGTGTTTTAACTTATGTTACTTGTATGTATTGTAATATTCCTGCACAACAATCAGTTTGAATATTTTTAGATGTTAGTATTTGATTAGTACACAAAATGCAGAGATGTTCTCTCTTCTATCTTAAGAGCTGATTTAATCTCTACTTGTAGGTATCTGTAAAGTTTATCATTTTTCCCATGAACAATTTCAACACTTCCGGTTCTTCAGCGTCTATCCAAACCTGTTACGATGACGTAATCATATTTCTCTTCTCTTTCTCTAGGTAATCTAGTCTAGTAATTAATTCTCGAACTGTCTTGTTTGTATTAAATATCTTAATTATGTACTTATTTTATTTTTATAATGAAAATTAATAAATCAACCATATGCGGCACAAGATACAAATGTTTTCGGAAATATATTTATAAGAATTTAATTACCTCTTTTGTATACGACATATACAGGGTGAGTCATGAATAACTGTACATACTCCTACCTCGTATAGAGGCCCCTATGGGGAATAACAAATGGCCATTAAGAAATGTCTGCTCCCATTGTTTAATAATATACAGGGCGAGTTTCGCATTTTGACAGAAATTTGTATTCGTCATAATTTTTGAACGGTCAGATCGATGTGTCTCTTATTTTGGTCAATCGTTACACTATTGCCACCTAATCAACTGATTTATTCCAACTAGAAAAAAATCAGGTCCGGCTTTAAAAAAATTAGTTCGTTTGGGTCTTAGAAAAAATTTCACCCTTTATAAGCTTTTTGAAAACTCTAATACGAATTTTACAAATTACACAAATAGGGAATTAAAATAACATATTTATTTTTTTCCGCACACGATTGCTTAATTTTTTATAAAAAAATCAAATTTGATTATGAATTAAAAGTTTGGTAAAGTGAACCATAGATTTAACAAAATTAACTTTTATTACCAAAATTAATTTTTTTGAACAAATATTTAATTTATGTTACCACCAATCAACTGATTTATTCAAACAAGAAAAAATCAGGCCCGGATTTAAAAAAAAAAAGTTCGTTTTGGTCTTAGAAAAAATTTCACCCTGTATACGCTTTTTGAAAACTCTAATATGATTTTTACAAATTAGACAAATAGGCAATTAAAATGGTATATTTATTTTTTCCCCACACGATTACTTAATTTTTTATAAAAAAAATCAAATTTGACTATGAATAATTAAAAGTTTGGTAAAGTGAACCATAGATTAAAAAAAATAACTTTTATTACAAAAATGAATTTTTTTTGAACAAATATTTAATTTATGTTATCACCCAATCAACTGATTTATTCAAACTAAAAAGAAATCAGGCCCGGATTTAAAAAATTAGTTTGTTTGGGTCTTAGAAAAAATTTCACCTTGTATACGTTTTTTGAAAACTCTAATATGAATTTTACAAATAAGACAAATAGGCAATTAAAATGGCTTATTTGTTTTTTCCCCACACGATTACTTATTTTTTTATTAAAAAATCAAATTTGACTATGCATAAAAAGTTTGGCAAAGTTTTTGCATAGATTTAAAAAAATTAACTTTTTTTACAAAAATTAATTTACAAAAACAATGTTTTTCTTAAAATTAAAAGTTTTACCATTTTTCTTTTCTACAACACGTCTAGATCTAAAACTTCTCATAACACTTCTTTTGGACTCTATAGTTTAACATAGACGTGATCAAATTTATAAATTTTAAATTTTTCCACCTAATTTTTGCGATTTACAAGTTTGCAACTTTTACAAGAAGAAGACTGAAAGTCTACAACAATTTTCATAGTCTTCACAATGGTAAGAGGTATGTGCTGTAAAAATTTCAGAAAAAAAATATTAAAATGGAAAAGAGTTGTAGCGAGCTAAACCTTGAGTTCATTTTTTTTTCATTTTTAGGTTAAAATTCCGATTTTGACAAATTTGATTTTTTAATAAAAAAATAAGTAATCGTGTGGGGAAAAAATAAATATGCCATTTTAATTTCCTATTTGTCTTATTTTAAAATTCATATTAGAGTTTTCAAAAAGCGTATACACAGTGTGAAATTTTTTCTAAGACCAAAACGAACAAATTTTTTAAATCCGGACCTGATTTTTCTCTAGTTTGAATAAATCAGTTGATTGGATGGTAACATAAATTACTTATTTGTGCAAAAAAAAATAATTTTTGTAATAAAAGTTATTTTTTTTAAATCTGAGGTTCACTTTACCAAACTTTTAATTCATAGTGAAATTTGATTTTTTATAAAAAATTAAGTAATCGTGTGCGGAAAAAAAATAAATATGCCATTTTAATTGCCTATTTGTCTAATTTGTAAAAATCATATTAGAGTTTTCAAAAAGTGTATACAGGGTGAAATTTTTTCTAAGACCCAAACGAACTAATTTTTTTAAAGCCGGACCTGATTTTTTTCTAGTTTGAATAAATTAGTTGATTAGGTGGTAATAGTGTAACGATTGGCCAAAATAAGAGACACATCGATCTGACCGTTCAAAAATTATGACGAATACAAATTTCTGTCAAAATGCGAAACTCGCCCTGTATATTATTAAACAATGAGAGCAGACACTTTTTAATGGTCATTTGTTATTCCCCATAGGAGCCTCTATACGAGGTAGGAGTATGTACAGTTCCTCATGACTCACCCTGTATATATAATAAGTAAAAACTATTTTTATAGCTAGGAATTACTTTATTGAACAGTCTTAAACCTGTTCATAAATTTTGTTACTATATTTTTTAACTCCGATTTGTAGGTAGCAAATAATATTTGTTATTCTTATCTTATTTTAATTATATTCATTTAAGTTTTGATTTAACAAATAAACCTATCAATCAAAAAACTGTTGTTTAGCTGTGTACACCCAAAAACTAGCTTGATGTAATACAGATGAATATGAAGTAAATACATGTCATAAAGACGTCTTTCTATGGTCAAAATTTCATCCTAAAGACGTCATTTATATGTCTTACGTCACAAAATTACCACAATAAAACGTTGTCACTAATTGCTCAATTTAATGTCATTCAAGTTAGATGTGATGTATTGATGGCAAATTGGTCATTAAACCTGACATCATATTTTGGTCATGTTTATGTCGCCTATCAATTAAGACTAAAAAAACAAGTCACTTCACTCTGTTGGCTGGTCATTTAGAGGATTTGAAATACACGGATTACTGAATTTTAAAGAAAGATGCATTAAATATAATAAAAAAAGACAACTTATGACAATAAAACATTAACATCAAAATTGTTAGTCTTTGTTCTGCTCATACTTAACATAATCGTCCTATTTGAAGTCCATATACTGTGTAATAAAACTTAAAGCCACTTTGTAGGCGTTTTTGACATTATCATAATTGTCTTTAATAGTAAAATGTATGTGTAACGCAATAGATGTAAAATTATTATTATTAACACATTTACGGACACGCTTAGCCTGTAGCCACGTCTTCTTATGGAGTAAATGACTTAAATGTGTTAAATAATTAAAACAAACAATTATTTTAATTGCTTTGGCTTTCAATATAAACCAGAATAATACCACCATTAATTTTTAAGTATATTATGTAAGAAAATAGAATTTACCTAATAACTCACCTCGCCCCCAGGTAAAGTAAAGGTGCTGCGTCACTGAAATGTTTTTTCATTTTTATTTATTTTGTTGCTTTAGCCAGCAGATACATGATGGAAATTATTCATACACTACATATTAATACTATTAAAACTAATACATATTAATATTCTAAATAATTATATAATTATTTACTACTAAAATGAAGAAAAATGTCTATCTATACTACATTAATTGAGACACCATTTTCACTTTTCTTTTCGCAGGATCCTTGGGATTTTAAAGCTGTGTCTCTATCTTGTTTTGTACAATAATTATTGTTTGAGAATGGCATACATACATAATGAGATGCTTCATGTTTTTGTACTCCTGTGACTGCAGTACTGAATATTATTTTGTTTCTCTTCCTGTGCCATCCACACAGTAAAATCTACAAAAACAACAGATTATTACATGGGAAGTTACACCAGTCTATATTCCTTAGTTATAGGAGGAATTCCTCCTATAATGTGGTTATACTACTTATAGCTTACTTTTATCTAGTATCTACCTACATAAAACTACCTTTGATATCAACATCAACCTTAATACTTAAAAAATAAATAATGTGGAAGTTATTCCATACCTACCTAAAGAGTTTTTGAATTGAAATTTTACCAACTGGGTAGGTTGCCCATGTTTTTCCTGCAAATGAAATCGTAAATCCATATTGCCATTAATTTGCACTGTAAACAAGTATATCTTTTTGAGCTTAATTTTTGTAAGACTAACATAATTAAGCGTTTTAAATTATAACACAGTACATACAATACTTGTTTCAATTTATTTACATATTTGCAAATAAATAATCACAAAAGTAAGGTTAAGATTCGGATGTCAAATTTTAAACCAATTCGCATTAGAAATTTTAAAATTCCCGCTAAAAGAAAAGATGTAAATCTGGCAACAGCGCGGTTGCGTGCTGGATATTTAATCTCTCCCCAATAATTCCTCGCCAATAATTATACATATCTGTATAAAAATATACACAGATTATACAACAATATGACAGAAGCAGTGGCGTAGCTGAAGATTGCGGAGCCCCCCGCGACAATTTTGTGGGCCCCCGTACTATAAACATAACGACAACAACTAATAACAGTATAATTACTTAAATATGTGTAAATGACAATATTTGGCCTTTCTTTAATAAGTCTTCATTAGTTAAAGTGTTAATAGATTTTTTGGGAATAGACATAAAAACCTTTTAAACATATATCTTAATCCGACAAACCTATTAGTAAGTTGTTGCAATAAGGGAGTTTTTGTTGCTACGTAACGTACGCATCTCCGTATACGTAAAGCCACTAACGTGTCGTAGAGGATGAACGTTAAAATAGGTAGTTTTTGTGACTGCCTTAACGTAACGTAAAGCAAATCGTAAAGTAATTTTTAAATTCCGTTGACATTAAAAAAATAAAACAATGTTCACACAATATACAATTAATATACAAATGTAAAAAAAGATAAATGAATGATGAAATTGTATGGTTTTTATTGCTTCCATTTAAATATAAAAATATTATTTTTCCTTAGGTTAATTTTTTTTTATTTTTGTTTATACCTACTTTTTAGTTGTAAATTATTGTACCTACATCAGAATTCCAGTATAATGTAAATAGTGTGTTCATATTTATTTGAAAATTTTACAGAAATTAGCTCATTTATTTATCAAGTTATTAATTGTGCTGATCACTGTATTTCTTAAATTAATACAAGATTTGTTTGTTTTGCTTTATTAATAGACAACTTGAAAACAATAAAATTTTAAATCTATTATGAAGTTCCAATTTCCAATTACAAACACAGAATAATTTTACTCAAATAGACTAAACCAATAACCAATATAACCTTAAATATTTATAAACGGGTACTGGTAGTACGCTGATGAAATATTCATTTGGTAGCCATTGGTAGGTAATCGCCAATCGGGCAAGATCCTCGTGTGCATTCGGTGACTTTCGTCTCGATAGGGATGCGTTCTCACGTACGTATCAGAGCCAGAGCGCTACTTTAGGTAATACGCATCGAGATACGGCGTATGATGGGTAAGATGCGTAAGATGGGTTACGTTTACGTATTTGTGTGCACAAAAACTCCCTATTATATCTAAATTTACATTGAAAACAATAACTAGAAAATTTTTTTCTAAAAGTTATTTTTTCGTCGCAGCTGAGCTCATCGTAAAATTGTTTTATACATTTTATCCGTTTATTTTTAAATTTCGGTATAATACCCCACTATTCTGCTATTCCTGTTGCTTTTGCTAAAGTTTCGGTAAATAAATTTCTCAGTTCTAGAAGATTATCAAGAGTTTTTTCAAAAAGTTGAAGGGCGACTGTTAACTCTGCCGTTTCAGATTGCAAAAGTGTAGATGTTAGATTAATAAAGTTCATTACTTGTCGGAAAGCTCGACGTAAAGCCATAACAGCATCATGTCTGGATGACCACCGGGTTTCACATAACCTTTTAAGTGTTGGCAAACGCGATGGATCCAGTCATAATAGTAGTACATAGTAATAGTACATCCTATCTTTTAATACTTGCACTAAAAAAACATAATCTTTTAATTATATCTTAAAAAACCAACTTCTGTACACCAGCAACGGCATCATTCAACACTAGGTTCAGGTTGTGTACGGAAAGGTGCTTTGATTGTATAAATTTTAAAATTTCATTTACAAGACCTTCTGCACTTTGGACTAACATGCGAATAAATCCCAAAAAACTTTCAACAACTTCTGCTTTAGAAGAAAAATTATTTTCATCGCAAGTTACGTACCAGAAAATAAAATTAAGCTGATCGTGTTTCGAAATATCTTGAGTGGTATCAAGAATTATTGAATAAAAACAATTTTTTTTAATTAATCAATTCGTTTTCAGTTTCTTGAGCCAGCAAATTTATAACTTCGTTTTGTATTTGGTTGCCCAAGTAATGTGTTTTTTTTTTAGTTATTGTTTTTATCGATTAATTTAGCTAAAACAGGATCATATTTAGCTAGTAAAAGAACCACTGACAAAAAATTACCTTTTTGGGATTCACTTTCATCTAAACTACCAAATGTCCACGAAAGTACGAAACGCTAAATTGCACCCGAAAACAGTAGAGTTACGTCAATTATCCGCTTCATTATTTCCTTCCAAATTCCCTATTTTGATGCTTATTAGTAAAATATGTTTGGGTTCAAAATTTAAAGATAGAAGTATTAAGCTTGAAGGCTTTAACGGGCCCCTCCTAACGTCGGGGCCCCCGCCTTGCGGGCCTGTCAGCTACGCCACTGGACAGAAGCTCTTGTTTACCACTTGGATCTACAGACCGAGCGCGTCTCGTAAATTGCACGGCTTCGCGCAATCGTACTTGAGACACTGTGTCAGGTGAGGTGTTTGAAAATTTGAGTAACTTGATTCTGTGGTGTGAATTTCTAAAACTTTTAAGTGTGGTGTGTGGTTTTTGACCGTTGTGAGAAATTATTTATTTAGTGTTGTGTTTATAATTTAAACTTTTGTTTTATTTTCAAAGTGTTCTTTTTGTTGTAAGTACAAAATGAATCGTACTAAGTGTAACATAAAACTTTTCGAAATCTTCTAACTTGACGGCACATGTAAAAAGAAAACATCCAGGTAATATCATATTTTATACATTTTGATGGTGTTTTAATAATGATTTAATTTTTCCTCCATTTCAGGCTGTGTAGAACTTATTTATAAACGAAATAAATTATTTACCTTATATATACCTATATTACTTTTATTTAGATGATGCTGACAACCTGGTGATTGAATGCGATGACGAGAAAAGGGCTTTTAATAGGTGCGGTTAGCAAAATAAGAAGAGATGAGGAAAGTTGTCTGAAAGAAGCTAAGGAAAAATTAATTTTAAAGCTAACAGGGCAAATAAATGATTTAGTTTCTTTCGAACAATTAAAGGCTGTACAAAAAATTGTAGTCCCGATAAAACCCACCATAGATGCTATAAGAAATCAAAAAGATATCAATTTGGGTTTTCCATCCGCATCCAGAATACCCTCCAATAAAAAAATTATACCCCAAAGGAATTTTTTTCCAACAAAAAAAATTAAAAAGGGAAAGAAACGTTCAAAATTGCAAAAGCCGTCCGTCCTCAGAAGAAGCCAATATGCTTGCTGCAAAGGTTTTAATTCAAAAATAATTTATTTTTTTATGTGTCAGTATATAATAGGTATATGTTTTAAAATAAGTTTTGTTTTATTTTTTGAGAAAAAATAAAAAATACAGCATACTTACAGTACTTTTTTTGAAATGCTATTTTCCAAAGTTTATAAAATTTCTTACGCTCGATTTTATATTAATAAAGTTAAAGTGGAATTTAAATTTAAAGTTTTCTTTAACTGTAACAGTTGCATTTTTTAAGGTTGTTCAAATTGCATTTAAACTGTGCACAGCGAGAAAAAATAACTCCCCACGCCGCTGATGGAACACAGATAAATAGTTGTGGCCCGAGCCACTGATTCCCAAAAACTTGAGCTCAGCTGTTGCTGTTGCTATGCCAAAACAACACATTTCTTGTAGTTTTCCCCTTCGCCCCCTCGAACCACCGGTAGTTCTTTTTAGTAAGTCAAGTCACCAGTAGCAAATTAGACACCGTTTAAGTATGTACCTAGTGTAGCGCCGATCGTTTTAGGCACTATTGGCTCGCGTAAGCTATGATGCCAACTCTCTCAAGGGCTCTGTGCCTACAAACAATTTATTATATTTAGTATCTCTGTTGTCAAAAAACAGTAAAGTGTATGAAAGTGCAGTGCCCCACTCTAGTGTAAATAGAAGAGTATGTGCAAGATTCTGACGCCTAGCCACAACGAATTTGTTGCTAACACTCTCTCTCATGTTCGTAAGTAGTGTAGTTATTCTCGCAGCTCACACCATGTATTTCTCAACCCTTTGTTTAACAATAACAAACTATTGTAGAGTATAATTCTCTCGCAGAGTATTGTTTATTTATGTTCAATGTTGATTTCCCTTTAACATTAAAGAGTTTACAGTTTCCTGTGGTATTATTTCGTAGTATTTGAACCATAGGAACTGTCCCCTTGCTCTAACCACCGGCTGAATGATTTACAACCATTCACGGTTAAAAAGTGCAGGAACCAGTGCGCATGAGCCAAAGCCCCTGGTTAGAACAAATGGTCCTTCGAGCCTTCAAAGGGTAAATGGCCCTTCGTAGCCTATTAATTTTAGTATTTCAGCCCTTGGCTGACCTTAGTTGATGTATTTGCTCTTACACCCACATTCCACCCCTTTGGATAGTATCCTAAAGCCATTCTTAAGGGCATCAAAGGTCCTTCCCGCATCACAAGCTCACTCTATCTCTTAAGATTGTTTGGAGTCCGTTCGGACTCTCTCTCTCTCTCTCTCTTTCTCTAAGCACGCATAGACAATAAAGTGTAATAAGTCTCCTATTTAAAGACATTGTCTCCGGTTAAACCAACTCGCGCCCGGGCAGAATCGCTAGCGCGTGAATACAAGTTCTTCGGAAACAAAAGAATCGCAGACGAATCAACACCGCCAACGCTCCAATCAAGAAAGCTTCAAGGCTCTCAAGAAAGTTTTGAAGCGACGGCAACACCGCAAGCAATCTAGCAGTTGAAACCCCGACCCGACAAGTGGACTACAGACAGGTTTTTTCTTCATAATTTTTAAAGTAGAAATAGTTAAAACTGATTTTAATCTCACAATGATGATAATAAATAACTGTTTGCTTTTTTGTATATTATGGAAAAGGTTTGTTGAATTTATTTTCGTTTAAAAGTACATAAAACGTTATTCAGTAAATCTAAGAGTAAAAAGAATTTTAAACGCTTTTCAGGTAGACTAAATATGATGATGAGTTATAATATTAATTTTTCGAGTTTAGGTGTATAAATATATGAAAACATTTTAGGATTTTACAGGGTGTAACTCGTAATTGTTACAGTTTATGATGCATTTTATTCGTTTTACGCTGATTAAGATATATGATTTTTTTTATGTTGTATGTAAATAGGTAGGTATAAGTATTTAGATACATGAAAAAGGTGATATGTATAACAGGTATCGCTAGTATAAAAAGTTTTTTTTGTCGGTTTACTCAGTTCAGCATACACGCGTATTTAACATAGTTTTTTCTACGACCTTGTTTTTAGTGCATAACTCAAATCTCTTAGCAAGTAAATTGATGAAAATTTGTTTTTTGCTCATATAAAAGTTAAACAATGGATTACAAATCGCTATGTAATAGCAGGACAGCTGCCAAAGGGCAGCTAACTCGCGTTCAGGATTGGATTAATAACAAATCACAGGGTATTAATTCGATTTCAATTTTTGAAGCAAAATTAGACATTGTAGAGAAATATTTTGATAAGTACTCAATCGCACAAGACTCTATAGAGATTTTAGTAGCAGAAAATGACAATTTGTCAGATTCTGAAGACAGGGAGGTAACGGAAGAAATGTTTGTTATTAGTATCGCCGCGCTGAAAGATTCAATTAAAAAATTGTCCCCCTCTAGTAGCTCTACCCCCATACGCAATAATAGTTCTGTACCTGTCTCTCAAGATTTACATAGTAATGTTAAGTTACCTGACATTAAGCTCGGAAGTTTCGACGGTTCACGTCCTTCTGAATGGGGAGGCTTTATAGATATTTTCGAAGCTTTAATTGGCAGTAACTCTCGGCTTAAAGATGCTGAGAGGCTCTATTATTTACGTACCTTAGTAAAGGGATCCGCCCTTAAGTTAATTGATACCTTAAAAGTTACAGACTCTAATTACGCAGTTGCACTTAAGACATTGAGAGACCGGTATGAGAACAAATCTATTGTAGTAAACGAATATTTGTCAAATATTGTACATTCCCCCCAAATTAATAAGTGTAACTCTGAGGTTTTGAGAGAGTTTGCCTCATCGCTGCGCAAGGATATCGAATGTCTCAATAATCTAAATCTCACCGATAAAGTTTTAACAGAGGCTCTTTTAGTATTTCTGTTTGAACAAAAATTAGATGCAAACTCGCGAAAGTCCTTTGAAGAAGAACGCAAAACTGCTCAAATCCCCACTCTTAAAGAATTTTTTGATTTTATAGATAAACGTTGCGTTATTTTAGAAAATTTGTCCAGTTTTGAAAACGCTAATGAGAAAAAGCACAATGTACAAGAAAATAAAACGGCCGCGTTCAAACCTAAGGTTAACTTGCATGCAAGTTGTGAATCAAATACTCGCCCCCTCTCGCCACGAAACCGCCCCCACTCACGCCCCAATTCTCCGAATTTTAACGCTACTTGTGTGATTTGCAACGGTGCTCATAGAATTTATTCTTGCGCTAGATTTACCGCTCTCCCTCCTCGCGAAAGAATTAATAGTGTGAAACAGAAAAAGCTGTGTTTTAATTGTTTAGGTTATCAGCACTCAATCAAGGATTGCCGGTCAACAATAAGTTGTTCTATTTGTCGCCAAAAGCATCACACTTTGATTCACTTAGACTCACAGGCAACCTCCAACACTCAATATGCGCCGCGCTCCCAAACTTATCATACGAATAATAATCACACTCACCCACAGCACTCTAATATACGGCAAAATAATTCTTACCACGATAATTCAAGGAATCATACTCCGGACTCTCGCACACGCCGCTATTCGCAACAGGACGCACATTCGCGTCAAAGTACTACGCCAGACGCACAAGAGCGTCCAAACCAAGCCCCCCAAGCAGGTAACCATGTAAATCGTGGAAATTATAGGTCACAAACCGATGTCTCTTACGCGAGCTCGCACAACGCAGTTACACAAAATAGAAATCAGGAATCGCAAGTTTTGCTAGCCACAGCTGAAGTGGTAGTTTTCTCTCACAACGGTCAACCCATGACTGTTAAAATGTTATTAGACAACGGCTCTCAAAATAGTTTTGTAACAACAAAGTTGGCTGAACAATTAGGATTACCCTCTGAAACACAAAATTTGCATGTGTCCGGCTTATCCGGACAAGAAACGCTAATCTCGCGCGAAAAAGTTGAGCTGGAAATTAACTCAAAAGTTAATAATAGGAAATTTGTTATTGATTGCTCTGTTATCGATACCATTTCACAACGTCTGCCACAGTATAGTATAAACCCCGCAAAATTAAATATACCTGCACATTTAATCAGTTGCTTAGCTGATAGCACATTTGCAGTGCCGTCCGAGATTCAAATTTTAGGAGGCGCTGAAATTTATTACTCGCTATTATCTCATGGGTTGTTACATTTAGGTAAAGGACTCCCATCGTTAATTAATACACATTTGGGTTGGGTGATCTCTGGTAATGTCCCCCAACATTGTCTCGAAAATACCCCCAAAGAAAAAGTTTACGCGTTTACAGGTATCTCTGACGCTCTCTCCCTCGAACATAATGAAGAAAATTTATGACTAGATACTCTCTTAAATAGATTCTGGAATCAAGAAGAAATTCTTGACACTTCCTCCCACTCCGCACCTGAAAATGAAATTGTTGAAAATTTGTTCACCTCCAGTACTAAAATTTTAGAAAATGGCACTTACGTTGTAAAAATGCCCTTTAAAACCCCCGACGAATACCTCAAGCTAGGTGACTCCTTTTCTATAGCAAAGAGGCGTTTCTTATCGCTAGAAAACAAACTTCAGAAAAACCCCAATCTGTTGAAAGATTATCAAGAATTTATTAATGATTATGTAGCTCAAGGTCACGCTCGACCCATACCCCTAACCCTTACGAATTCGCTCTCGCAGAACAAGTATTTCGTTCCCCACCTGGCCGTCATTAGAAGCGACCACGTTACGACAAAAACTCGAGTCGTGTACGATTTCTCTTGTCCCAGCAGCTCGAAGCTCTCTTTCAATGATATAGCACTTAAAGGTTATCAGGTCCAACCAGATCTGTATGACATTCTCTTAAGATTTCGTCTTTTCCCCCTCGCACTCACCGCTGACATACGTCAAATGTTTAGGCAAATCAAAACAGACCCCACACAAAATTTTTTGCAGAACATACTTTGGCGCAACTCCCCTTCAGATCAACTGGAATGTCTTGAACTCTTAACCGTGTCATTTGGTCAAACTTTTGCTCCCTACTTATCTTGTCGAGTTTTAAAGGACATCGCACAGAAAAACACTAATCTCCCTCTTGCTTCTCATGCGCTCCTCTACCAAACGTATGTTGACGATATTTTGTGTGGAGCGCACTCTCTCTCTGAATTAGAAATTTTGTACACTCAGTTAAACTCCGCCCTCGCTAACTCTGGTTTTCAATTACACAAATGGTGCAGCAATTCAATAGAGATGTTGCAAAAAATCTCTCACTCTGACCCCCAAGAAAAAGATTTAAATTTAGATGACTTACCCTGCAAAGTTTTAGGCATCAAATGGAACCCCGCTACCGATGAATTTAAAATCTCTGTCCCCACTGCTCTAGAAGTCACTCCTCTCACGAAAAGAAAAGTTTTGTCGATAATTAGCTCCTCATATGATCCCCTAGGTCTAGTAAATCCAGTCATAGTAAATGGAAAAATCCTTATGCAGAAACTTTGGCTGCAAAAAATTGATTGGGACACTCCCATCTGTGACTCCGCTATTCTTGAACATTGGCAAGATTTTGTGTCAAATCTCCTCCAGTTAAAAAATCTCGTCATCCCTAGACAATTGCAAGTTAGTAAAGATGTCTCTCGTATTGAAATTCATGGATTCGCTGACAGCAGCTCATCAGCGTATGGGTGTGCTTTGTATCTCAGAGTTAAATACTCAGATAATAGTATTTCATGTAACTTAATTTCCAGTAAAAGTCGTGTATGCCCTCTCAAGAAAATAATCACTATCCCCAAACTAGAGTTATGTGCCATGTTGCTCCTCGCGAAGTTGACTACAAAAATTTTAAGTATATTTGAAAATGATCTCCGCCCTCACTCAGTAAATTTGTGGACTGATTCCACTATTGCTTTACATTGGATAAATTCTCACCCAAGTAGATGGAACACGTTTGTAGCTAATCGTGTCAGTCAAATACAGAGTCAGTGTGAAACGTTCCAGTGGCGGCACGTTTCATCCCCAGACAATGCAGCCGACATGCTGTCTAGAGGCTCATTTCAACCTAGTAATTTGGAAGTTTGGTTCCATGGCCCAGAGTTCATGCGAAACCCAGGCTTTGAAACGCCGCAAGTAAACAACCTACCCCCACCCTCTCTCAAATTACCCGAAGAAAAGAAAGTTGTTCTTACGACTCTTGTTCAGCCTGAAAATTTTTGGCTATCTCTATTCTCTCGTTTTTCTAAGTTTTCCACCCTTCAACGTACAGTGGGGTACGTATTAAGATTCACTCAAGTACTGAAAAATAAAAAGAAAAATTCTGAACCGCTCTCCACCTCTGAACTCTCTCAAGCGCATGATCGCATAGTGAAAGCCATACAATCGCATTATTTTGCAAAAGAAATTGCAGAAATCTCCGCAAATCGCCCCTTGTCAAATAAGCAGTTATTAAGTTTGAATCCCTTTCTCGACTCTTCTAATTTCCTCCGCGTAGGCGGCAGGCTCGCTAACGCTGAGATACCCTTCGATCAAAAATTTCCGCTATTGCTCCCCTCCAAAGCTCACGTTGTCACACTCATGATCAAAAAAGAACACATTCGTTTGCGGCATGCAGGACCGCAAAATACACTCTCAAATCTCCGACTCAGATATTGGCCACTCAATGCTCTTAGAGAAATTAAACGCATTATCCATTCTTGTACTATTTGTCACAGATTCAACGCAAAAGTAGCTGAACAGATTATGTCAGATCTCCCCAAAGAAAGGATTTGTGCATCCCGCCCATTTTTCAAAGTAGGTGTCGACTTTGGAGGACCCTACCTCGTAAAATCTTCAAAATTGAGAAAAGCCCCAGTAACGAAATGTTACATCGCAGTTTTTGTCTGCATGGTCACGAAAGCGGTACATGTAGAACTTATCTCCAATCTCACCACAGAGGCATTCTTAGAGACTCTCAAAAGATTCATAGCTCGTAGAGGTAACCCTTCCAAAATATTTAGCGATAATGGTTCGAACTTTCAAGGGGCAAGAAATCAACTGAAAGAACTCTATGACTTTTTCAAAACCCAAAGTAATTATGACACAATTAGAGAATATTTATCACAGAATGAAACGCAATGGCAGTTCATTCCCCCTAGGGCTCCTCACTTCGGTGGGCTTTGGGAAGCTTCCATCAAAAGTGTAAAATACCATTTACAAAGAATTCTAGGTAACTCTAGTTATACCTTTGAAGAACTCTACACAATATTAGCACAGGTTGAAGCAATATTGAACTCTAGACCTCTATCTCCAATATCAAATGACGCCTCCGACTTGCAGCCACTCACACCTGGGCACTTCCTCATTGGTGGTCCAGTAACCGCGTATCCCGACAAAGATATTTCAGAACAATTAGATAATAAACTCACATCTTGGCAAAGGTGCACTAAGGCACAGCAAATATTCTGGAAAAGGTGGACAAAAGATTATCTTAACAGGTTGCAGCAACGCCCAAAGTGGTTACGCCCACAAACAGATCTGAAAGTAGATCAAGTTGTTTTAATAAAAAATGAAGACACGCCTCCATTAAAGTGGCCTCTAGCTAGGGTATTAGAGGTAATACCAGGGAAAGACGGTAAGGTTAGAGTCGTACGTCTTAAAACGACAAATGGTGAATATACCAGGTCCATCACAAAAGTTTGCCCCCTCCCTTCAGATGACATGGTCGCCTCATCAAATTAAACCAGCTGCGTTATATATTAATGTGATATTCAAAGATCGGTGTGCTCAAAGCAATTGATTAGATAATTAATTAATTAATTAAATTTAATTTTAATGATGCACTTATGATTTAATCACACTATTTAATGCTCTAATCTCAGGGTTTTATATTCTCGTGCTTCAATATCTCCTTTGCTTTACATATGATAAATAAGGTCAAAGACTAAAGGAATAAAACACATATATGGTACAAAAACATCTATTGAAATAAATTCACCCTCAAAATATCCTCTAAAAATAATATCTCCTATTCTGATTATTGAAATACTCCTACCACTATCTAAAGTACTTATTGAAATTTGCGTTATGAATAATTCTACAAAAAATAAAACTGTCTCTCGGATGATGAGTTGTCCAAATTCTTGTCTCTGGTCGCCTACAATTTTACTCTTAGCAGTCCCCTATGTAGTCAGCAATCTCGCAACAAACTATTGCAAGCCTATTGTCATCAATGACCCCCTACAGATGCACGTATCTTTCAAAAAAACAATGCTAGCCTTTTCTCCTCTCAATAAACTGAATCTATTTCTCGTTCCGGCATGCAACGGTGACTCTTGGAATATAAGTAGAACAATATAACTTACAATGCTTTACGTGATGAGCTTCCGTCAGGACACTTATTTCAACAAACTCACAACTATTCACTTATCTGCCTTACTACTTCAGGAGACTCTCAGAGATCACCACTAGTCGACTTCACGATCATTTAACAACTCCCCGCCATTTGATTTGCCAAAAAAAATTCTGTTATTTATTTAAATGACACAAGTTTTTTTTAGGATCAAATTATTCCCTTATGTTACCAAACTCTACTCATGATACTTATAAATGTCGTGAATGTTAAAAATACCCCGTATCTTGCCTGTCTCTATATGCGCTAATTCATAACTATTTACCCCATTTTCCGTATTGACCCTATATGGACCTTCAAATACCGGCATCAATTTAGCACAAATACCATTTTGTAAATTGGACACCCTCAGTGCCCTCACTAAAACTTTATCCCCTTTCTGGAATGTAACCGGCCTTCTTCTTCGGGTCCTCTCTTGCCTTTGGAGATATTTCTCTCCACTTCGTCTCAATCTTCGTTGAACCACCTCGATCACTTCTTCGTATTGTCTGGGGGCGGTGTCTTCCCACGGTCTCGTAGGCATTGTTCCTTTCATTACATATAAAGGCGTCTCCTTGGTAACCGTATTTGGTGCACAGTTCAAATACGTCTCTATTTCAAACACTTTTCTGTCCCAATGTCGATGATGTTCTTCCGCAGCAATTCTTAGAAATTTTGTGACTTCTTGTATAAAACGCTCTGATGGGTTGCTCTGTGGATGTCGGATGCTTACAAATTTTGTATTTATGCCTCTCTCTCTTAATTCCCCTTTAAAACGGTCATTCCTAAAGTATGTCGCATTGTCCAACAAAATATTGTCTGGTCTTCCCACTGTTTCGATAAAATCGTCTATCTTCCGAAGTATTTCAGCTCCTTTCGTGGTTCTACATGGGTACAGTTTTAAATACTTTGAGAAAACATCCACCATAACTAATATGTGTTTATTCCTCTGTGTTGTTGTTATTAAATCGCTCAACATATCAATGGCGACAATATCCAGTTTCTTCCGAGCTATGACGTTTTTTGTGATGTTTTCGTTTTTGAAATTCTTACTTTTACACTTCTGGCATGTCTCGCAATTTCGAGTCATCTCTTTGGCTATTGTATAGTCCTGTCGACAAATGTAGTTCTCCCTGAACATAAGCCACACCTTCCTGCTTCCAATGTGTCCGTTGTCACAGTGTAATTTTGCTAAAACTTCTTTTGCCATCTGTTCCGTGATTACATATAGTTCTTTACCATCGACCCTCTTAAAATATAAGTTATCTTCTTGTTCGGCCCTTTGCTTTTCTCTTTCATCCAG
The DNA here is from genome assembly GCF_917563875.1 of Diabrotica virgifera virgifera. NCBI lineage: Eukaryota > Metazoa > Arthropoda > Insecta > Coleoptera > Chrysomelidae > Diabrotica > Diabrotica virgifera. The sequence continues at coordinate 147,600,495 of NC_065452.1, read as the reverse complement.
TTGTTCCTGATTTTCCCTGATCTGAGCCAAAGAAAATAAGCCTGCTTCTTCTCTCATTATGTTCATGCCAACGTGGAGAGTTTTGTGGTCCTCTTTGCGGAATTGTTCATCTCTCGTCAACGCATCAGCCAAGATATTGTCAGTTCCTTTGATATATTTAAATTCAAAATCATACTCTTGAAGTAAAAGAATGCCCCTATGAATTCTATTATTTACCAGCCTATTTTTCATTATGTGTACCAAAGCTGCATGGTCTGTTTCAACGGTGAATTTTGCCCCTAGTAGGTAAAACCGTAATTTATTTACACAAAATAACACACTGGCGAACTCTAATTCAGTAACGCTGTACTTTCTCTCATATGTTTTGGTTACACGGGAGACAAAACAGATTGGCACCTCTACATCGTCTTGGATCTGTGATAACACCCCTGCGAATTTTGTTATGGAAGCATCGGTCCGGAGAATGAAAGGTTGATCATATCTTGGGTGGTGTACTCTTACAGCTGTGGAGAAAGCTCCTTTTAAATTTTTGAAAGCCATTTCTTGTTCCGTTCCCCATTTCCACCTAACATTTTTCTTAAGTAATGCTATCAACGGTATTTCTTTTGTGCTGATGTCTGGTATTAGTTTTTTGAAATAGTTTACCATTCCCAAAAATCCCCGCAATGTTTTTAAATTGGTTGGCCTAGCGTAGTTATTTATAATTTCGATTCTATCTTCTGCAAGACTAATCCCTTTTGTGTCTAATTTGAATCCTAAATACAGTATTTCCTTTTGAAAAAACTGACACTTTTGAATATTTAATTTCAATCCCGCTTGATCCAGTACTTCTAGCACAGTGTGAATATGTCGTAGATGGCTTGTTATATCTGGTGAGAAAATTAATAAATCATCTATGTAATGTACAACAAATTCTTCATGCCTATTTAAGATTGTGTTCAATGCGCGAACCAAAGCAGCGCATGCACTCTGTAGGCCAAATGGTACCACCCTAAATCGGTATACCACTCCGTCGATCGAAAAAGCGGTATAATTTCGACATTTCTCTGCCAAAGGTATTAACCAAAAACTATGTTTCAAATCGATTTTGGAAAAAATGTGTGACCCTGTGATTCGTCCAAATATGGCTTCGATGTTCAAAGGCGCTTCGTATTGCGCGATTGTGTGTGAATTAATGTTTCTTGCATCTAAACATAATCGCAAATCACCACTCGATTTTTTTACGTATACTATCGGGTTGATATATGGAGAGTCACATCTTTCTATCACCTTGTCTTCGATCATTTTTTCAATTTCCTGTCCGACGCTTTGCCTGTATTTATACGGGATTGGATATGTCTTGGATTTAAAATTTTCTAAGTTTTTAACTTTAAAAGAATGTTCATAATTTTTAGCCACTCGGCTTTCTTCATTAATCAAATCTCCATAATTTTCTAGAATCTTCTCTACTTCCTTTTCCATGTTTTCTCCACATTTTAATTTTCTTTCATCCTCATTTTGTTCGCATGTGTTCACTGTCCATAATATTTCTTCATAAAATTCTGGATTCTCGTCCATTATTGCCATTTCTTCTCTGTCCTCATCCTTTATTTCTTCTTCTGTTTTTTTTTTATCTTCAATTTCCATTTGGTATCCCGAGCACCATGTTTCTACTGCTTTCATTTCTCTTATGAGAACTTCCTTTTCTTCCTGCTTCCTTTCTGTTTTATCGTCGATAGCCGACAATTCTTCCGTATCTTCGATTTCCTGTCTTTCTCTTGTATCCACCGTGTTTTCCTTCTTTCTTTTTGAACTCTTCTTCTTTTTCTTCCTTCTTTTTTTTTTTCTGGTTGATTTTTTTCTTGTACTTTCGGTTTTTCCTCTACAGTCATATTGATTTCTTTATGTTTTTCCTGTTCATTTATCTTTTCAACAATTATTTTCCTCTCTATTTCCGTTTCTTCTTCTATGTTGTCAGGTTCTGCTCTGATTTCCAGTTTATTCTCCGAAAAATTTATGGTGATATGTTTTTCACTCAATTCATCAATTCCCGCTATCATATCATGGTTTAAATCTTCGATCACCACACATTGCATAATATAGTATTTGTCTCCCACTCTGATCCGCACTCCCAAACCTTCATTTACTGTCGTCAATTTTTTGTTGTTTGCACCCACTAAAGCAACCCTAGGAATTTTATACACAAATCTGTCCAAATTTAATTCTTTTACTAGTTTCTTATTGATTAACGATATCTCCGATCCAGAATCAATCAAAATTTTAATCGCTTTATGTTTTATAAATGCATCTAAGAGTATTAAATTTGAATTAGAACTTTGTCTTTCATTTTCCGCCAACTGTATAAACTCTCTCGGATGACAAAATATACCGGAGAGCTGTCTGGATTCATTGCATATATCTTCTTCCTCGTTTTCTATTGTTACATTATTCATCTCCCTTCTATTTTGTCGTTGGAAATTCTGATTGTTTCTACCGTCCCTTTGTTCGTTCGTATTCCTAGTCGGAGGATTTTGTGCATCTCTGTTTCTGTTGTGATTTTCATATGTTCTATTTTTTGCGTGATTCCTGTTATCATAATTTTGTTGTCTATTGTAATTTTGGTATTCTCTCGGCCTATCTTCGTTTGTTGATTGGGCATGTCGGTTTCTCTGGTCATAATTTGATTGATACCTTCTTGCCGGTCCATTATATTGTTCATGTTGTCTTCTGTTTCGCATTTCTCTTCGTTTTGCTTCCCTTACTTGAAGGAATTGGCACAAACTATCAATATCTTGATATTCTCAAAATCACGTGGTCCTCCAGCGTTTCTTCGAAATGTCTGCTTATCATTTCTACCAGTTGTTCGGTAGAGTATTTGTAGTCTAGATATTTGGAATTGTTATATATCTGCAAAGCATATCTTTCCTCCGATATTCCCATTTTCTCGTGATATCTTCCATTCTGTAGCTCTTGGTTGATTTCCCTCTGTTTAACTTTCCCCCAGAAATAGTTGAGAAATTTATTTTCGAAATCTGTCCAATTTTCAAACTCATCTTCTTTACTTTCATACCATAACGCTGCTCCTTCTTTCAGATGGTTTCTAATTGTTTCTTTGCAGTCGTCAAAATATCTAATATGTTGCAATTTGGTTCTCAAATTTTTAACAAATGGTACTGGGTGTGTTTTTCTAATATCCCCGCCAAATTGTATTTTCGCGTCGCTTGTACCATGGATAATCATTTCCCTTCTTTCTCCACAATTCTGTTGATTCTTGAGTTCCGCAATTTGTTTTTCGTTTTGCTTAAATTTTTCTTCTATTTCTCGCCTGTCTTCTTGTATTGCATTTTCAAATTTGCTTTCTAACTGTTCTAATTCCATCTTCTGCACATTCTTAATATCCTTCATTTTATTTTTGATTTCTTTAATCTCTAACTCCTGTTTCTCGCTCTTTTCTGCAATCTCTTCTATTTTTTTAACCATTTCCTTTTTAATACTCTCTATATTTCTGTTGTTTTCTTCTATGGCTTGTTTTGTTTCCTCCTGATTTTCTTTCATTACTTGTTGTGTTATTTCCATGGCTCGTTTTGCTTCCTGTTGATTTTTCTCTATTTTTTGTTGTGTTTCTTCCATGGCTCGTTTTGATTCCTGTTGATTTTCTTGCATTGTCCTTTTTGTTTCCTGTTGATTTCTATCCATTTGTTGTGATTGGAGTTGCATCAGTTGCAATAGTTTCTCTATTCCTGTTAATTCCTGTTCTTTTCTCTCCATAATCGTTGTATCTCCTTCATTATCCAATCCTTCTTCAACAATTTTTTTCTCTTCTATGTTTTCTTGCATTTTGCTTTGCCTCCTTGTGGTCGACATGTTGTTTCTTTTCGTTACTGTTTTCTTTGTCCCCGCCAAATGTGAAATTTTACAACACTCTATAAGTTGCAGAACACGACAAATATTTCTCCCCAAATTTAATAAATTTTCGCCACAAATATCAAATATGCAATCAGTAAATTTCAAAATAAATATCAAATGTACGATTGGAAAAAATATTAAATAATTCAATAGCAGTAAATCTCAACTACCTACGATCAATCCATAAATCAAAAATATTTTTACACCTGGAAAAATTGTCAAATTATCTCTGGATCACCTGTAGTTATTCCTTATCTCTTTCCCTACCATCAAATGCAAAGCTGTGATATTTTTTTTAAGCCACCACGTTCTGGGCTCCAGTTAATGTGATATTCAAAGATCGGTGTGCTCAAAGCAATTGATTAGATAATTAATTAATTAATTAAATTTAATTTTAATGATGCACTTATGATTTAATCACACTATTTAATGCTCTAATCTCAGGGTTTTATATTCTCGTGCTTCAATATCTCCTTTGCTTTACATATGATAAATAAGGTCAAAGACTAAAGGAATAAAACACATATATGGTACAAAAACATCTATTGAAATAAATTCACCCTCAAAATATCCTCTAAAAATAATATCTCCTATTCTGATTATTGAAATACTCCTACCACTATCTAAAGTACTTATTGAAATTTGCGTTATGAATAATTCTACAAAAAATAAAACTGTCTCTCGGATGATGAGTTGTCCAAATTCTTGTCTCTGGTCGCCTACAATTTTACTCTTAGCAGTCCCCTATGTAGTCAGCAATCTCGCAACAAACTATTGCAAGCCTATTGTCATCAATGACCCCCTACAGATGCACGTATCTTTCAAAAAAACAATGCTAGCCTTTTCTCCTCTCAATAAACTGAATCTATTTCTCGTTCCGGCATGCAACGGTGACTCTTGGAATATAAGTAGAACAATATAACTTACAATGCTTTACGTGATGAGCTTCCGTCAGGACACTTATTTCAACAAACTCACAACTATTCACTTATCTGCCTTACTACTTCAGGAGACTCTCAGAGATCACCACTAGTCGACTTCACGATCATTTAACAATATATATGCATATATCGACGGCCAAAGTGCAGTACCTCGTATCATTATTTTGGTCAATTTTACAGAAATCGCGAAAAACTACATTTTCTCGCACATTGCGCTTAATTTGTAACCAGAACTTAAAAAAATGATTTATTAACCTATTTTAATACAAATTTATTATCTTTTTACATCCATAACCCACGTCTGCTTGATCCGAGGTATTGCATTAAAACGGTAAACCTATACGAGGTACTGCACAGCTAAAGTTGACACATGAGAGTAGAAAAAAAAAGGCACAAAAAGAGTAACTTTAATAACATTTTATTATCCAAAATGGTAACTCATTTAAAAAACAAAACATTATTTTAAACATTATAACAAAATCTTATTTTTTAATATTAGGTATGTTGAATAAACTTATAACATTTATTATCAAAAATGGTAAAAAACAAAACAAACCTTATTTTTTATTAGGTAGGTCGAAAAAACTTATGAAAAATATAAAAAATTCATTTTGTGTAGAAAACTCCTACTATTCGTATTGCAAGCTTTCATAATACGCCCAACAATCTTTGGGAATAACCGGCTTTATTTCATTAAGATGATCAAACTTTTTTTTTTATTTTTTGTAGTCTCTTGTATAACCGCGGAAACTCAACTCCAGCTAAACTTATCGCTTTTGGTCGTCGAGGAAGTACTTGAAATTCATCATTGAAATTGATTTCTCCCTTTGGCAAGTATTCCAGTACTCTTAGGTTTGTCACGACTGGATCTGATAATACTTTTATAGGCCTTATGGAATCATACTTCATTAATGGCTTGTAATTAAAATTGGTGAAAAAATCAAAGTCTGGTGTTTTAACAATATAGGGGTTTTTCTTTTTAGCTTCCTTTGTGATTCGAGCGTAATCGCTTGGAAGATAAATGTCTTTATTTTTTAATGATGTTTTAATGCAGGCGTGCACACTATCGCACTCCATTTCTGTATGGCCCTTGGCCAGATATTTTTGTGTGATTTTTACACTGTACATTTCAGACAAATGAAGTAGCGCGTTAGACATTATGGAGTTGCGATTTTGGGCTGTGCAGCCATCTGAGAATATGATAACTTCTCTTTTGTCACCTTTATCCAAAAAATTCTCTTTGAGATAATCGACTACACACGAGGCGTATGTCGAGGCGTGAAGATCTGTTTTGGTCTCATCAAACCAATAACAAGTTCCCAAGTTGGTTTTTAAGTCGTAGATGGTGAAATTGTGGCAGCAAAGCTTTACTTTGTAATATAGTGAACTAGCGTTTAACTGAGGACAAAGCTTAACGGCTTGAAGGTAAATTGTAAGTGTATGACATTCTCCTAAAATTGCCTTATTTTTGTCAGATTCCTTCTCTTTTCTGGCCCTGTCTTTTTCTTCGCGATGCTTGAGAAATAACTCTTCCTCTAAATTTCCATTTTCATATTTGTAGCACTGGTCACATCTGTCCTTTCGTGGTGTAAATATTCCAATGTTCAGCCCATTTACAACCGCCGTTAATTTAGTCATCGACAAGCACATTTTGTCATTGATATTGCACTGCTTTTTATACTCCCGGTATAATTGAGCTATAGAATGAAACTGCTGTTCTAAATACTGTTTTGAAGTTTCCTTACGACAGTAGTGCGCAGGTAACTTATTAAGGGATTGCAAAAATTCTTTTAGGTATTCGGAAGCTTCTGTGTGATTATTTTCTCTTTTCTTTCTGCTCTGCACAACAATTTCTTGCCTTTCAACAATGCCGTCACTACTTTTTAACAACCAGTTTCGTACCGACCATTCACCAAGACCTGTTGTGTTCAGATACATTTTTTGCAAACCGGAATGAACCGGTGATTTATCTTTAAGTTGTATTTTAGCGTCGTTGTCCTTCTTGAATCCGGTGTTTTATTTCTTGACGTTTCCAAAGTAACCGTATTACACACAAAAACCTTTCTTTGATCCCATGTCATTTTCGACCAAAAATTGTTAAATATTCCTGCACGGTCATTTTCGTCAATTAATTTACACTTTCGACTGGCTCCCTTCTCATCTCCACAATCGCATCGCGGTTTTAGGCGACGTTTTGTTCTCATTTATCATTAAATGTTTTATTTTGATTTCTTTATTTTCTGAATCCTAAATAATCTTGTCCTTCCATCCTTAATTTTTTATTGAGCTGTCGTTGATTGGTTTTCTTTCGCTTCCGTTTTTGTAAGTTTTCTTCAATATTGTTGTCGGCTTCGGTTATATCAAGTTCCATATTTGTATTGTTCGGTTGAATATCTTCATTATCGCTTTCTTCTTCACTCTCTGGGTTTGAGTCTGGTATGTATTCTTCATCATTTTCTTTATTTGACTGCGTATCCTCCTCCACTTCACTATCGTCACTAATGGCTTTCTGGTAGTTCTTATCTGGTACGTATACTTCTTCCTCTACAGTGTAAATAATAGTTTTGTAGTATTGCGGTCTTAAGTCAACATTAGTAGAAGTTGAATTTGTGGCTACATTAGTTGGAAATAATTGATCCAAATCCTCAAATAGGTTCGACACGTTTGGAATTTCATTTTGGTTGTCTTCTAAATCTACGAGCATAAAAAAATTAGTCAAAGCGAAAGAAATAATGTTAGTGCAAATACCTGCTAAGTCATTAAAAACTGGACCTACGTCGTTTTCAGGCTGGCTTAAAACTTCGTTAAGGGCATCAACAACTGTTTCATTTAAAGCAGGATTTAAGTCGTCTTGAAAAACAATTACAGCGTTTTCTAAATCTACTGTTGTATAATAATCTAAGGTATCGCTTTGACTAGAAGCGCCTTTAGCTTCAGTAATTTCTTTGGCACTCTCTAGAATTTTTTTCGTTCGTGATAACATTGCCACTATGACTCCTAAAAAAGAGATACATTTCTACAAATATATCGATGAATAGTTTATAAGCATGAGCGTGCCATGCGAGAGAAATGAGTTCTATCGAGTATAGTAATTATTATTGTCTTTGTTGGATAAGCGTTAAATTTACAGAATTATTTTTTCTGTTTTTCTTGTATATCACAGTCTCAACAAACTTAGTCTCCAGTGTGCAAGTACTGTTATGTGTTTAACAAATTAACTTGGATGTAAAAAGCTTGTACAAAGTACCTACAAAGTAATGCATTACCTCGTATGGTAACAATAAATATTGTAGACACAATATTGCAGGACCTCGTATAATTATTTGGACTTACAAACCTTATTTTAGTAAAATCGCAACGACTTTTAAAAAAATCAAACTATTTTTTCGATGAAATACAATATTAGGATAAATGTATAACAGCATTAATAATTATTAAATGTTTACTTACCTCATTAACGTAAAAAAGGTAATGGCAAAGCCAAAGAAGGACTTCTTATGGCAGAAAACAATGGCGACTGACGGATACAAGGTACTGCATTCAAAAAGACAACAACAATTATCCGAGGTAATGAATTTGCCTCTAGAAACCTGTAACGAAGTTATGTGGAATTTTTTAAACGTTTTTAATAGATGGCGCGAGCAAAATCCTAAATATTCATGTATAAAACCTAAAACCGAAAAAATATCACATACGAGGTACTGCACTTTCGCCGTCGATATGTAAAATTGTTAGGTATCGTGTTGTCGTTTGTCGCGTAGTGTAGTCTTCTCCGCCTTGTATATGGATGGCCGCTTTTCCGGTGGTGGCAGAATGTTCAAATTGCATTTAAACTGTGCACAGCGAGAAAAAATAACTCCCCACGCCGCTGATGGAACACAGATAAATAGTTGTGGCCCGAGCCACTGATTCCCAAAAACTTGAGCTCAGCTGTTGCTGTTGCTATGCCAAAACAACACATTTCTTGTAGTTTTCCCCTTCGCCCCCTCGAACCACCGGTAGTTCTTTTTAGTAAGTCACCAGTAGCAAATTAGACACCGTTTAAGTATGTACCTAGTGTAGCGCCGATCGTTTTAGGCACTATTGGCTCGCGTAAGCTATGATGCCAACTCTCTCAAGGGCTCTGTGCCTACAAACAATTTATTATATTTAGTATCTCTGTTGTCAAAAAACAGTAAAGTGTATGAAAGTGCAGTGCCCCACTCTAGTGTAAATAGAAGAGTATGTGCAAGATTCTGACGCCTAGCCACAACGAATTTGTTGCTAACACTCTCTCTCATGTTCGTAAGTAGTGTAGTTATTCTCGCAGCTCACACCATGTATTTCTCAACCCTTTGTTTAACAATAACAAACTATTGTAGAGTATAATTCTCTCGCAGAGTATTGTTTATTTATGTTCAATGTTGATTTCCCTTTAACATTAAAGAGTTTACAGTTTCCCGTGGTATTATTTCGTAGTATTTGAACCATAGGAACTGTCCCCTTGCTCTAACCACCGGCTGAATGATTTACAACCATTCACGGTTAAAAAGTGCAGGAACCAGTGCGCATGAGCCAAAGCCCCTGGTTAGAACAAAGGTAACACACACTTTAACTTTATTATGAAATCGAGCGTTAGTCAAAATTCTAAATGCTCAGTAAATAATAACAACAATTAGGTACTTGTATTGAAAACAACATATTTTGTAGTTTAAAAAAAAACAACATATTTGCAACATAGATAACAAAACAACAGCTTTGTTACGTATTTTAAAAAACTCTCCATCATGCATGCTCCATGAGAAAAGAAAATATAAAACTAATTTCATCCTTATCGTGTCTCAGATGGCGTAGCTACTTTTGCTATAACTACTCAACGCTTTGCTACTCTACCTACCTACATACAATTTGTATTATTTTATCAAAAAACAAGCATTTACATACTTTGCAAATTGTATATTTTGCTTTGCATTTTCGTATGAAAAAACCGCGGTATTTATCTTGAACTTTTTTTGAACAAGGTGCAATACTTAGGTAATATTATTATTAATAAAACAAAGTATATTAAAATACAATGTTAAAAACTTTAATAATATTAGCAATATTTAAAAACTTTAATATATTATATTATAGTAGGTATACATATTATGAATCAGTAGAAACGATTATATTTAAAGGCAGTGGATAGGTAGCCGGTACCGGTGACTTCTTCCGTAGCCGGTGCGGAACTACCGGTCAATGAGTTGGTTGCCGGTTCCGGGGGGTACCGGGTACCGGTAATACATTAGGTAATGATGTATTAGCATGTGTCCTACTTACTGAAATTATACAAAATAGCTGCATTTACATTATACATTTTCAATGATTGTGCGAAATAAATGCATTTTATTTTAAATAATTATTTTCAAGCAGTGTGCATTTTTATGAAAAAGTAATCAAACAGATCACAAATAATTAACTCAGAGATCAAGTAAGACTTTATTAAAAAAATTAAAAAGTAACAATAGTTATGATTATTATTGTACCCCGGCAGAACCAAAATTTAGTCTTCATCACAGATAATCAAATTTGCCTGATTGATGCAGTTCTGAAGGCAAAACTCTGCTTTTCTGAATGAACAAGATCCTGTATAGATTTCCATGTCTCAACAAGTTACCATAGTTTTAAAATTGATACCGAAACAAGATTAGAAGAGATTAGAAACTATTTGTTTTTTAAATTCAACTTGATCGGATTGGCTTTTCATTTTCTTTTTTTTTTGTAAACTAATTACGGTTACATCTTGTCCTTTTGGTCTTTCAACCTTTAATTCAATTCAATGCTTTAAACTTTATACAAAACAAACATAGGAGCACACGAAGCATAGATAAAGAATATATTATACTGAATATCACAGTATATAGGTTTATACAACAATTCGAATAGCAAAAAAACTGTGCTGAATATATACTACTCAAACACGAATCAACATAAACATAACCTAAACTAAACATACTCTTGATTTAGACCAATAATAAGCGACTACCGGCTACAGAACAAGTCACCGGTACCGGCTACCTATCCACTGCCATATTTAAATTTGGTAAATTATAACTCCACTGGACCAGAGCACGACCACACAACTCAAAACACAAGTACGCAAATACGGTTGCGTAAAGCGTGGCTCGAAGCCGTGCAATTTACGAGACTCGCTCGGTCTGTAGATCCTTGTAGGGTTACCACGTCTACTGATTTTTCAGTAGAACTACTGATTTGAACACAAATCTACTGATCACTGTATAAAACCTACTGATTTGAACTCAAATTTACCGAGCTACCGAAAACTTCTACTGACAAATCTAAAAAAATTCAAAACCCAACATCCAACAACGTGTTAATCTTCTTTGGTTTCACTTTACCTAAATTTCTAAAAATAGTCGGTATATATGGGATGTTTAGAATTTGTCATGGTAATAATGATGTCAATAAGTGGCTACTGTGGCTAGCCTTAAGATAACAAAGGGACTCTTGCGTTGAGAGAGAAATGTGTCATGTGTTTCCAATAGGAATACTGATACAACCAAACCGTCGGTCGGGTATTGCGACGCCTCGATATAATTTATGAGGTGATTTATGAGTATCTGATGAATAGGTATAGGTACTTTATTTTTTGGTAAAAGAAATGGGTAATTTTTGTCTTTAGTACTTTGTACTTATTCTGTTTCCAATAAGTTCAGAGCGTGCAGAAAAACTATTTAGCAAATAAATATTTTTTGATGTTTTCTGGCAATAGTAAAATGTATTTTGAATTAAGTAAATTACATACCTACATTCTCCTTTTTGTGTCAATTAATTTAATTCAATAATTTTTTTGTACCCTGTATAAATAATTGAAGACGTAAGTGGATAAAGGTCGTATGTCACAAAATAATGTTTTTGAGTAATGAGCATTTTAGTGTCTTTTGTTCCAAGTTAATTATTTATTTTATAAATTTGCATTGCTACTCTTTTTTAAACAGGTGTCTGAAGGTGCTTTTTTAAATTTTAAATTGAATTTAAAAAAAGTTACCTTAAGCCAAATATTTCAATTTTTGTGGACATATTATTACCTTTATCCACATAAAAATAATAAAAAAATGTTACGGTTAAGTGGATAAAACAGTTAAGTATCAAAAATGCGAGCATTTATTTTCAAAAAAATTACAATACAAAATGTAAAATTAAAAAAACACATATTTTTTATTAGGTTCTTCTTTTCTTTTTGGGATTTTCTTCATTTTCCTCAATGTATTGTGTTTTCATAAAACCATCTATACTCTTAGGAAACAAATTTTATTCAGTCTCTTAAATTTTGCAGTTTTTCCAAACTCAAACCGCCAGTTTTATTTTCCAGTTTTCTTGGTCTATATTCAGTTCTGGTCAGATGTGCTGTCCTTTTTTTTCTTAAATCTACTTGCTAAAATGTCATGTAGTCATTAAGGTATGTATTATAGAGATAGAAGCCAAATTCGTCCACTCTTGTCGATTTACATTAACACGAAAATTAACCTTTTCATTTGAACTGTTTGTTTGCTTTTACATAAACGGAGGTTTACCAGCAGATCTCCAAAGTCGTAGAAAAAATTCTCCATATTTACGCATTTCACATGGATAAAGGTATTATGTCCAAACGCGATTTTGGACATAATACCTAAATACCTTTATCCACTAGAATTTCGAAAATCTAGTGTGACATATTGCTTTAATACATTCCTATTATTTTTATTTGAGTACAAATAGGTTATTTTAAAATTCTAAAAGTTGAAACAGCACATTCGAAGAACAAGAACCTAATAAAACAATTTTCTCAAAAAATGTGACATATGACCTGTATCCACTTATGTCCTCAATTATCTTAATGTTTGAAGCAATAAATGTTTATTAGCAATAAATGTTAAAAATTATTTTATTCTAACTTTTACGCGCTCACTAGATAGGTATCAGGTATAATATAAAAGACCAAATAAATAAATATAGTATGTAAATTTCTGTGAAGGCTTTAAAAATACGAGATTACTTGGCCGCGTCAATAATATAAAGGTGACCGTAGATACCAGTTCATAAATAAGCGAATCTACATAATATAATTAGTTTGGAGAATTTTAAACTGGCCGTTATTTAAAAACTGTCCGTTAGTAGAAGTGGCCGATTTTAAGAGGTGGCCGTTAACACCGGTTTTACTGTATTATAAATGGCTCAAAAAATCTACTGATGGCTACTGATTTTTTGAAAGCAAAACTACTGAAGACATCAAAACTGACCTGGCAACCCTTTCATCGATTGTCATTTGTTTCACGAGATGCTAATAGACCGTGATAGTCGTGACGTCAAAACGTCAAAAAAAGTTTTCCAAACACGTTATGTCTAGGTACACGCTAAAATGTACGCAAATAAAAAAGTTAAACTTCATCAAGCTAGTGACTATTTAGCGTGGGCAGTGACTGTATATTTTGATACACGCTATTTTGGTATGTTTAGGCCCGGTTGTACAATCGAGGTTCAACTCCGGCTCAGCGCCATTACCGAGTTCAGGGCAAGAAGTGCGTTGTACATACAAAGTTTAAGCTTGAGCTCGGTTTAAGCCCGGGTTCAGCTGAGCGGTCGATGTTCGGCGGTTTAACGCTGGTTCAAGCATTTTTAACCTCACATTTTTGTCATTGTCAACGGAAATCATAATATTTACACCTTAAAAATGAACCTCATTGAAAATTTAACTAATAATGAAGATTTTCTGGAAATGGTAAATATTCTAGAAGGAAGGAGAACACAGAAACAGTGTAGGTCTAGAGAAAATCATTTTGAAAATGGAAGGATAATGCATTGTTGCAAAGATTTTGGATATCTGTTCACTGTTCACTATTTGTATGAAACTAATATTGCTCATAGAATAAAAAATCGAACAGATAGGTAAGAACGAGAACGAAAACAAGTGGCAAATTTGTTATTGACATTTCAAGAACCAAGCTGTATCTTCTAAGAACATGGTTTTTATTGCCTTAAATTAAGGTTTTGTGCAGTGAAGTGGGCCCATATCACTGGTTTTAAGCAACAGGCTCCTTTTTGCAACTTGTGAATGATTTTGAAGCAAATGTAGAAAACGATTTTGTTAATTTATTAAATTAGATGTACATAATTTATTAATAAATCTTAAATTAATTATATTTGTACCATGCTTATGTAGGTACATATTATCACTTTATTTAATAATAATTACAAACTAATTTACCTTCTAAAATTATTTAAATTACCTACCTACTTCCCTAGAATAAGGCAAATATTAACATTTTTGAGTGAATTTGAAATCATAGCTGTAAACAGTTAAATATTTATGAGAAGAGAATGTGAAGATTGAATTAGTATCTTCTTTGGTGATAGTGGTTACGGAGTCAAGAAAACCTGATAACACCCTTACGCAATCCTTCATCACAAGCTGAAATTTTATTTAATGAGGCACAATGAGAATGCAGAATGCATAGACACAGTTGAATGGGTCTACCGAATAACAATTGTTAAGTGCCATGTGATTCGTTTTTAAGAAATCGAACAAAAACTGTTAAAATTGGAATATTGGTAAATTTACACATTTAAAGGTTAGTTATTAATACAGTTTGTAAATAACTGTACTGTATTACTAATCCTTTTTTAATGGCATGGACTATATGTCAATCAGCCAGTCAAAGCATGACGAATATATTAAGAAGAATATAGGTACATTTAAAGACCGTAAAGTCCATAAAATATCAATGACGAAGAAAAGTTAGTTCAGTTGAGATGTAATTTAAGTACTGAAATTAAACAGATGGTACTAAGCTGAAGTAATTAATTACTAATCCTTAAAATGTATAAATTTACCATTATTATAATTTTAACAGTTTTTGTTCGATTTCTTAAAAACGAATCACATGGCACTTTTATTCGGAAGGCCCATTCAATTGTAATTGGAACATCAATGATACACAATATTGCAATGCTTTTTAATAACCCTTTGCTTATACTACATAAAGAAGAAGAAGTAGCAATAACATTAGCCAAAAATGTAGTAAATCTAACTGTCTATAGTCTAGAGAATCATGAGAAGTACAATTTGTCAAACGTAGGAGGAGGTTGAAAATCTTATGCATGAATACTTTGTTAATTTAGAAATTTAAACTAATACATACAACAACTATTAGATATTTATAAAAATTTCTTACTATCTGCTACAATCAATGGCTTTGATAAACTTCTTTAAAATTTTGGGGGTTATTTGTTTCATTCTATTTTGTACAATTCTGCTTTATTATTTGGCCAAAGATACCAATATTTCTTTTTGAGAAGTGAAATTGGAAGGCTTTTTTGCGTCCAGTGTAGAAAAAAACACTTATATAAAAACAGTTTTTTACAAAAAGAAAATAAACACATTGCAATATCCTAATACTTATAATACCTATTCAAATGGTCTGTTCACAAATTTAACGTAGGAAATTGATTAAACTGATAAACTAAACGATAGAAAATACCGATTAAACTAATAACAGTAATAAAAGAATTATATTGACAAAAACCAAATAATAATACATAAATGGCGGGAAAATTTATGTCGAGAATTGACGGGAATTGCTTTGAATACGCATGCCTTACGTTGCCAACCTTACCAAAATTTGTATGAACCTCGGCTTAACTGAACTCGGCATTGAACAACCCGAATGAAGTTAAACCGACGCTCAAAATTGAACCCGGTTCAACTAAGCCATAGCTTAAGCCGCCAATGTACAATCGGGCCTTAGTGTTTGTTTGATAGAAAAATATTTGTTATGACGTTTAATTCTACCTAACTTTTTTATTTGCGTACACGGTAGCGTATACCCTAGAGACAACGTGTTTGGAAAAATTTTGACGTTTTGACGTCACACTATCATGGTCCATTCGCACACTTTAACCAACGTTGCCAATTGTACGCGTCCCAGTCAGTGCGCGGTAAATTTAAAATAGACGATGTATGGTGCCAGCACACAAACATGAAATTAATGATAAATAATATGAAGTAATATAATAATTTAATTATTAAAGGTAGTAATAATTTAATTATTAAAGGAATATAAAGTTCTAGTCAATATAAAGTTCAAAACATAAGTTTATTCAAGCTTTTAAGCGATATGTAAAAAAAAGTAAAAGTTTGTATTTCCATACCTAAATTGTATTTTGCGTAGTGATAAAAAATAGTGTTTGTCAAACTAAGTATGTAATATCTAAGGCTTAAGGAATACAATCAAGTCGTAAAAGTACCTACTCAAGAGCAACCAAACAATTATTTTACACATTAAAAAAATACCTCTAATACAACTATAGAAATACTTGAATTAATGCTAATATACAGGCTGTTATAACCAAAACAAAAATAAGCGATCGATAATGGCCGTTTACAGTAAATTAAAAGAAAATTTGATTAAAAATTATGGCCTTCTATGGAAAGTTTTCGTTATCATTGGGTTTTAAAGTGCTTTTCACTCAATAACAACCTTGTAGAGCACCGGTTCAAGTTAAACGTTGTTTTTGTATTTTTTATAACTCTTTAGTAAGCTTTGTCCATCAAATTGTACAATTTTCCATGACAATAAAATATATTTCTATTATAAGTTGTGTATTTGTTAAACCCAAGCATTGATTATTAATACAAAATATTAATATGATCAATATTAATCTCACAATATTCTTCTTCCTGCTGTGCCTATCCATAACGAATGTTGGCGATCATCATGATAATCTTCACTTTATCTGCAGCAACGCCGAAAAACTACACAGATGTTGTGTTGAATTGCATTCCTTTCTTAACCGTACTGCAATCCCAGTATGAATTTCATGTTAGACGTAACATATAAGGTACTCGCCAGAGTCATAAGAAGCAGATTGGAAAGGCACTTAAATGAGCAGGTTGGTGAATACCAGGGAGGATTCAAAAAGGGCAGATCCACCATAGATCAAATATTTGTATTGAAAATGATTCAGAGCAGTACTAACGAGCAACAGTTAACGCTAGAGTTCTGAGGTTCTTTAACCAGGTTGTTCTTCTTCTTATACCTCGCTTTCCAAATATTTTTCCTTGCAGAATAGCTTGTATGAGGGCATATCTGGATTCATGGTGGTTAGTACCTCCCGGTTCTTACCCATTTTTCTAAGGACCTCCTCATTTGTGGCCCGATCAGTCCATGGGCTTTTAAGAATTCTCTGATATAGCCACATCTCAAATGCTTCCAATTTTTGGCACATATCTTCGTTCAAGGTCCATGATTCAACAATCAACCCATAGAAGTTGTCAAACAAATAAAATATTTGGGAATCATTATTGATAATTTATTAACATTAAAAACGGTTTATTGATTACAGTTAATTTATTTAAATTTTATTACGGAAATTACCGTAATAATAATAATGTTTATTCATCATAAATATAACAATATAAATAAAATAATAAATTATAAAATCTTCATGAGACTAAAAACATATCAAAGTGTATAAGTTCATAAGAATATACATAGGAAGCCACAAGGAAATAAACCTGCATGTAGCTATAGCCCAAAGTAATTCCTTTTGTTTATCCAAATCTTCACTAGTCAAACCCCTTTGTGTTAAGTTCCAGCAGTTTCTCCTGTTCCTACATTTAAAATATCTGGTGTTAGTGGTGTTTGTTCCTAAAAATAAATACATCAATAAAAACTCTACATTGTGTACCATAAAAAATCATACAAGTGTATTTTAATATTATTTAAGAACAGTTACCATAATAAGACACAACAAAAAGGTATTAAGCGAAATAGACCTGAAACGGGAAGCTGCTATGTTTGATCTAATATATAAATGAATGTAAAACAAGATATATGGAGTGCACATAGTCAAATCAACATGACAATCTGAAGGTAGACAACAATACCTACAAAATTGTGCCTCCAATTTTCACTACCTAGGTTCAATAATAAATGCAGCAGTAATAAGTGTTTTTATGCATACAAAAAGTTAATGAAAATTAAGTTACTGAATCGTGAGTCTAATACAAAACGGTAATTAGACCAGTGGTCACATATGGATATGAAACTTGGACCCTCTCAACCACTGATGAAAATCAACTGAGAATACTTGAGCACAAAATACTAAGGAAGATATTTGGTCCAACACATTGCAGCGATGGTTCATAGAGAATTAAAATGAACCACAAGCTGTATGAACTAATGCAGAGCACATATATTGTTAGATTTGTAAAAAAGACTAAACTGGCTTGATCACTTAGAAAGAATGACAGATAATCGAGCTGTGAAAGTAATCCAAAGATGGAAGCCCCAAAGAAAAAGACCAAGAGGAGGCCCCATAAAAGATAGATAGATGACATAGAGGGGGATCTTAAAACCATGCACATCAGATAGTGTCGAAGGAGTATCCAAAGTATCTGACAGGGTAGAATGGAAAAACGTTGTTAAGTAGGCCAAGACCCACAAAAGGTTGTAGCGCCATTAGAAGAAGAAAATTTGAGGACAGTTTAGGTTTAGATTATACCTATGCGTTAAGGCGGTCCAAAACGTAAGCTTTGCATCTACCCATATTGTAATAAACTATATCTTACACTTACATGGTCGAGAGAAGTCTCAGCATTATTTTCTTCACTTTTATTTCTTTTATCAGCTATTTCCTTGCGTTCTAGATCACCATTTCTTTTTATTGCCTGGCTTTGGTACACTATGTTTTGGCGTTGATTGAGGTTTAATTTTAGATCTGTTTTCCTTTTTTTGGCTTTTATCCATTGGTCCCGTTCCCGACTTAGTTATTGTTGTTAGGATATATGATTTGGATTTGATTTATTTCTTAGAATATAAATATAAAATATAAGTTTTATTTTATATTTCAAGATTATTTATATTTACAATTTACCGTCGATCATCTGTCAATTGTCAAATTGGTGTCAAAGTTCGAGATTTTAGCGACTTGGCAACGTTGGTTAAAGTGTGCGAATTAGGGATTCCAATGAACTGTCAGTGGTGGCCGGTGGATGGCTAAACTGACATGGCCATAGAAATAGATAAGGGGGGTGGTCATCGCGTATCTAATGTTTACATTAAATATTGACAAATTTGTAAAGAATATTCTGTTTGGTTTTGTTTTTTTGTTAATTGTGTAGCGAAATCTGTGAAATTGTGATAGCAAATTAAATATGAAGTGGTTTAATAATTGGATACGCCTATGGATGACAGGTTTGCCATCCAGCAGCCATATTATATCACGTGATTTGGAATGCCTAATTAGATTCTCGTTTTGTTTCCAGCTTCTGTCAAATGTCGCATAATTCGTGGATAATAACAATATACACGGATTATACAACATATGAAAGAAGCTCGAAACAAATGGGTGCGTTCGGACGACCATAGCGGCTGGCGGTCAGCAGAAATCGGCTGAGTGGTTGTATCCAGCTAAGGTATCCAGCCGTGATAGGGAAAGCTTAGTAAAATCTCTCCGCGGCTCCCGCGGCTGGCTTCCAGCGGTGACGTCTGACAGCTACTGCTGGCTCAGCCAGCTGTCCAGCCGCTGTGGTCGTCCGAACGCACCCAATGACTGTGAACAAATACTATTGACTGTAATACATACAACTCTTGAAATTTCCCATTACCTTTGAGGAAGCAAACAATATAGCGCCATCTAGTGGTGTGCGGTGATAACCAGAGCAATCTAACCTTACATTCATAAAATTGCTTTATTATTGTTTTTGTATAAGTGTTTGAACTATTTTTATTTTAATTTAATTTAGCAAAATTAGCTCGTTATTCAAATATTTATAAAATTAAATTTGAATCTTTACCTCAAATTTTACATTTTCAAAACGTAGTTTCACTTCAAGCCGACAGGTGGCGCTAGCGCGCTAGTGGCAATAGCCTACAGAAATTCCGAACATGAAGCAACAAGCAACATGCTATTCTCCATCAATGATGATAACCGGAATAGAAATGAAGCTTCTTCAAGATCTTATTTTAGGAAGATATTGCCTCCCTGCGAAAAGGAACCTACATCCCTGTTGAAAACTTCAACCTACGTTGAAAACTTAAAAGATGCGTGAGGCCAGCAACCCTATTCCTACCATCAAACCTTTTGCTTCTACTATTTACTACTATTGAAACACTGATATGCCCTTTGCTCCGCTATGATGCTATATAATTTATATATATTGTCTAATTTAGACAGAGACATAAAGTACCGGGCCTACACATATCAAAATAGCGTGCACCAAAATATAAAGTCACTGCGCACGCTAAATAATGACGTCACTGGCTTGATGAAGTTTAATTCGCGTGTACCTAACTTTTTTATTTGCGTACACGTTAGCGTGTACCTAGACACAGCGTTTATTTACACACACTTTACTACAAAATATAATTTATAAATATATGTATTGTTACGACAGTTCCGTAAGATGGTCAAAACGCATGACATCGCACTAACTAAATGGATATAGACTCGACTAAACTACTTACTAATCTACTTGAATAAATATTTGTTTTTCAGACAAGAAGTTTAGTTATACTAAATTACCGCCTACTCGCTACTCGACTAAAATACTAGCATAGTGCGAACTAGGAAGTGTAGTTTTAAACGGCTATTCTATCAAGTAGACTAGTTCGGCTAAAAAGCATGCGCAGTGTACTCGACCGCTAAAAAAAACAAGACTTTAAAGAGAGTTATGAAATCAAATAACTAAAGTCTACTTTTTCGAATCACTATGAAATCACTGGTATTTGAAGTAAGTCTTCTGATGAATTTAAAAATCGTCCAAAAATCTTATTATCCCAGGCCCCAGGGCCAGTTTTTTTATATTTTTGATACTCTTAAACGGAATCTTGTATCAATTGTTACTTAAATCATATAATTAACGTATTTTTAAATTATCTGTGTGAGACCACAGTGTGGTGAGACAGGTGAGACCCGGTAAAAGCAATTTTGAATCAAGTGCCGCCATTTTCATGTCGAGTGACACCGAGTATGGCCGATTTGATTTGTGACGTAAATTCAAAATTAGAAGAAACCATTTTATAAAAACGCCGCAGCTATCAAAAATATTCATTGGGAATAGAATAGAATAGCAAAGGTAAGAATATTTTACTTTATAAATGTATATGTAAATAATGATAAAGAAAAATCTGGAATCAAACTTTCTTTTTGAATCTCGTTCTGTGATTCGAATTCAAACCACAAAACTTAACAGTCGATTTTTAATGTTATGATCTTGAATCAAAGTATATTATAAACTATATTATTTCATTATAACTTACAGTTAATACGTTTACCATAATAATAATTAAATATAAATGTGCTCGGCATATTACATTTTTTAAATTATTTCCGTTAGCATATTTCTTCCACAGAACACGACATTTTTAAAATTGACATATGAATGAAGTCAAAGTCAGTTGGTGAGAGTGATAGTGTATTTGGCGTCATTCTCGTTTGAGTTTAAATACAAATTAAGTTTTTCGTTTTCAGTTTGTTGGCGTAAAAGTTAAAAATGTTTTCAGATTGTACTTGTGTATCCTCTTATGTTTAAAACAGTTATTAAATAGGTATATAATTCAGTGAAAAATGGTTTAAGTTCATTGTGTAATTTGGATATACCTACATAGTTACAATAATTTTTATACCTACTGTAAGTATATTTTTTTACTTTGAAAGTAACAAGTTACGGAAAGAAAGTAGAAATTATGTTCACAACATTTATTCCCATCATCTAATGAACATTGCAGCTGTTGTTGGTCTGAATTACTTAAACCAAAGTGATATTCAGATCTTTCCTGAGGGGTTTTTCAATCAATTACTTTATTCCATTTTTTCATAGTGTGACTAGCAAGGGCGGATCCAGGACCCATTTTCGGGAGGGGCCATGAACTTTTTTGGGTAGGGGTACCGGGGGATCTGGGAGTCATTTTTAAAAATTAGGGTTACAATATAGAGTTTTAAGGCACCACAAACTTTTGAGTGCCATAAAGACATTCAAAATTCCTACACATTTCTTCGGATCCAAGTGCAGTTCTTTTAACAAGTTAAATACTTATTTTCCCAATGCCTCTAATGTCAGGCCTTGTTCTTCCCCTCTTTATTGAGTTTCACTCATTATTTTTATGTTCTTATAAGCGTCAGTCAACTTGACAAAGTCTTCACGAATGTTATTGTGTATGTATCTCAAATTTAAAGAAAACTGTTCCACGTGGAATACGTCGGTCATTTTTTTAAATATGACAGAGTAATAATTTGCACTTTGAACCTGATTCATTATTTGTTTAATTATTTCTTTACCACAACATGTTATCAATTGATTTTGACTGGTGCTTGAAGATGCTGTGGATAGGTGTTGCTTAAGAGTCTTATCTTCTGATGCTACCTTAACAATTCCCCTCATTACTAGGTCCAGCATCTTCGTCCAGAAGCAGAAGGCTATCATCACTATGGCCTCTTAGAGGAATGTTTTGTCGACCTAAAGAACACTATAGACTCTACTATTGGTCTTAGTCTTTCTCTATTTTCTTGTATCTGTTTAGACTTCTGAGGGTATATCTAGTTAATGACTGACTTTTGCGGGTTGCAACAACTAGAAAATCCAACCCAACCTGAACGAACTTCTTGTGATATGATGTTTTTTCATGAGTTTGTATGGCTCAGTCTTTGCCCATGAGTTTGACGAAAGATGTTAAAGGTTTCGCGACAAGGCTTTGGGCTATCATCCCTTTATTGTGAAAATATTTTTCATTAGAAAAATAAAGCGCAGCACTTGCAAAATCTCTTTTGAATGTGCGAAAGTACCAAACTCCTTTGTTCTGAGTGCTCGCGGCCCAAGTAACGCTACATTTCTTTTTTATTCTTTGTGTGGAGAAAATGGAAATTGATACGATTTTGATGACTTTTCAAGGTCGTTCTGTTGATTTAAAGAACATAATAATATGTCTTTCTTGAGGTTTCCGTTACTGCTTTTGTTCAATTCTAGTCCAGAAGACATAATATTATATACTTATCCACTGTTTTGTACATACCTATACATGTGTTTGAAATTAAAAACATTTGAACTGTAAATAATTAAATTCATATTTTTTTAATTCTCGGAGGGGGCCATGGCCCCCATGGCCCCCTCCCTGGATCCGCCCTTGGTGACTAGTCTTAGTAATACTATTTCGTTTTACTAGTTTCAAGGCCCTGTAGTTTTTGCATTATTGAACACATTATTCTTTGTTTATTTTTTAGTCACTAATATACCAAAAATTTAATTCTACAAAAACTAGTTCTGATATAAGGTAATTTGAAGATAGTTAATGAGTTTAGCTTGTATAGGGATTTAATTTAAATAAGCAGAACCTTTACTCATTATAGACCAGGTGTTAATTTGATTTTGCTTCATCAGTGAACTTAATACCTATTTCCAATTCAACTTTAAAATGGTTAGCAAAATGTTTTGCCACTGGCAACAGGGACAAATTGTCTGCTGTAATTTTGCCCCCACAAGATAGTGATCTTAGTCAGAGTTTGCCCCGCGATATGTTCTGACATTAGTTATGTTTGTTGCCCATCTTTTTAAGAGATTAGGATATGGTTAATTTGATTAGTTTCGTTGTTTCCTGGTATTTTCCATGTTCCTTTATGGATATCTTTTCTCTGGAAGTTAGTACTGACAACTACATAATTATTTACTGATGCGATTTGTGCAACCCTAAGTCCATTTTGACTGATTTCAGTATGCAAACTATGTTTCCTAAATACACTCACTGGCAGAGAAAACGGGCACCCCAAAAAATGGGTCATTTTTAATGTCTTGTATTTCCTAAACCTGATGTCCGATTTAAGTAATTTTTTTAATATGTTATAGCCTTATTCTTTATCAATATCGCTGTAATAATATTGTTGCTAGACGGGTACATTGTCATTGTATACAGGGTGTACGAATCAAACTGTGTTTATTTCTCTAACTTTGGAACACCCTGTGGAATGTTCTAGCTTTTATAAAATACTGAAATTAAAACCCAACTATAGCCTCAGGTTTTCTTAACATTCTGTTTTTTGATTCATTCGCTTATGTTGGATAATAAAAAAGTTAGGCACTTTAACAACTACCCCTGTTTTTCGACAATACAGGGTGTTTTTAAATAAGTACGACAAACTTTAAGGGGTAATTCTGCATGATAAAATAATGGCAGTTTGCTTTATAAAATAACGTATGCCCCGCAAATGCTTCGTTTCCGAGATAGGTGGTGTTGAAATTGTTCTTACAAACTGACGATTTATTCATTGCTCTAAAACGGTTTGTGATATGCAAATGAAATTTGGTAGATTTTAAGAGCTAGTTATTGCGCATTTTTTGGCATACAATTAAGAATTTTATATTCACCATTGGCGTGCATACGGGATATATCTAAAATATTTATACCCGTATGCATGCCAATGGTGAATATAAAATTCTTAATTGTATGCCAAAAAATGCGCAATAACTACCTCTTAAAATCTACCAAATTTCATTTGCATATCACAAACCGTTTTAGAGAAATAAATAAATCGTCAGTTTGTAAGAACAATTTCAACACCCCCTATCTCGGAAACGAAGCATTTGCGGGCATACGTTTATAAAGCAAACTGTCATTATTTTATCATGCAGAATTACCCCTTAAAGTTTGCCGTACTTATTTAAAAACACCCTGTATTAACGAAAAACAGGGGTAGTTGTTAAAGTGCTTAACTTTTTTATTATCCAACATAAGCGAATGAATCAAAAAACAGAATGTTAAGAAAACCTAAGGCTATAGTTTGGTTATAATTTCAGTATTTTATAAAAGCTAGAACATTCCACAGGGTGTTTTAAAGTTTGAGAAAAAAACACAGTTTGATTCGTACACCCTGTATACAACGTCTAGCAACAATGTTCTAATCTAAGAAATCTGTGAAAATTAGTGCAGTTTTGCAGTTCTCTTTTTCGTTTTTTTGGCTCAAAAGCAATTACCATTAAAAATCAATTAAGGATAAGCTCCGTCTGTTTTGGAATAATTACCAGTGGCGTGCCTACTACTTTCCTAATTCTTTAATTTTTAATTTGACGATTATTATGGAGTGTGTTGTTTGTAAAATTATAAATAGCAGACCATATATAACATGTGACAGCTGCCAGAGGGCTACACACAGGGATTGTTCGAATCTTACTGCTAGTGAATTAAAAGTTATTGATCTTAAGGGAACCAGATTATTGAAGTATTACTGTGAAGAATGTGAAGCCGGAGTTAAATTAATTCCTACATTACTACAAAAAATTGGTGATTTACAAAACGAGTTGCAAGAAGTAAAAAAATGTGTTGAAGGTTACAAGAGAAGTGGGGAAATGTCATTGAGTGTTACGGAAGATTTAATCAGTGAAATTATGGATAGAGAGAGGAGAGCTTCTAATATTTATTTATTTATTTTTATTTATTTAAAACACGGGATACCCCATTGACAGTTAAATTACAAACAATATCAGTTTTCAAAACATAAATTACCTATAGTGTTAAAACAATAACAAAAGTTACATTTAAAGTTCACTACATACTAAAAATATACAAAATATAATTAGAACAAAATTCAACAATACCATACATATATATCACAAAGCAAGAGATCTTTTGAACCGAGATAAAGTTAAATTGAAAATATCATAATCAAATTCATTTAATAGCCCCATGTATCTATCCAATGGGTTATGAATGCCATATGTTGTTCTGTGGAAAGGAATGTTGAAAACCTGGTGGTAACGTAGAGCTTGGTTTGGAACATTGAATTTAATGTGATTTAACAGGTTTGGACAATCAATAAATCCATGTATGATCTTATATATAAATATAGCACCTGATATATCACGACGGTTCTTAAGTGGGGGTAAAGATAATTGTTGTTCAATATAGGAATAATCATGATTTCTAATGGCAGTGTGAACATGGTAAGCGCAATATCTCAAAAATCTATGCTGGACTCTTTCCAATGTATCAATATTATTCTGAAAATAGGGTGACCAAACAACTGAGCAGTATTCTAAAATAGATCTAACTAAACAACAATACACTAACCTTGTTGAATTAATGGAGAGGTACTTGCAATTCCTAGTAACAAAACCAAGAAGTTTAGATGCCTTTATTGAAATAGTGTTTATGTGGTCACAGAAAGTAAGTTTCTCATCGAAAATAACACCCAAATCCCGAATAGAAGAAACATAATTCAATGGCATATTGTTAATAGTATAACTTGTTTCGATTCTATTGACTTTACGAGAAAAACTTATAAAACAACATTTTTTTATATTCAAGTGAAGTTTGTTCTGATTGCACCAATTATGTAATCTGTCTAAGTCATCTTGCAACAGAGCTTGGTCTTTTAGGCTATCAATAACTCTCCAGAATTTCAAATCATCTGCCAACATTAGACATTTGCTATTTAGGAAACAGGAAGTGATGTCGTTAACAAAGATATTAAAAAGAAGTGGAGAAGTGTGGCCACCTTGAGGAACTCCAGATGTTACTGAAATACCGTCAGACAGATGACAACCTATCTTGACTCTTTGGCTTCTACCATATGTAGAGTTTTTAATCCATTCAACAAACGTGTCATGAAAGCCTACATTAATTAATTTGTCCAATAGTATTTGATGATCAACACGATCAAATGCCTTGGAAAAATCTGTGTATATAGAATCTACTTGTTTACGGTTTTCCATTTGAGATAATATATCAGATTGATAACAAACCAAGTTGGTTGCAGTGGATCTTTTGCTATAAAATCCATGTTGAGATTGAGATATTAAGCCTTTACAGAACCAAGAAAGTTGCTTTGCTATAAGACAGTCGAAGAGCTTAGGGATTGCAGATTGTATACATATACTACGATAATTTTCAATGTTGTCTTTCTGACCATTTTTAAATATAGGAACAATATAACTTTCTTTCCATGAAGAAGGAAACATAGAGGTTTCCAGAGATCTGTTAAACAACATAACAAGCGGCATTACAAGGGTACAGACACACTTTTTTAATAAATAATTAGGCACACCATCTGGGCCAGCAGTAAGCTTATTGGGCAGTTCACATATGCCATTAAAAATATCGGTCGTGGTAATCTTCGACGGACAAATATTAGTACTAACGTTGCTGTTTAATGGATGGATAGGTACGTAAAGGTTATTGCTGTTAGGTGAATACACAGTTTGGAAGAAGTTCATAAATAAATTAGCTATTTCTTGACCATTTGTTGCTGATTGGGCTTGATAAAATAATGAGTTAGGTAAGCTGTGACTAGATCGCTTATCATTTATATACTTCCAAAATGATTTTGGATCATTTTTTATGCCAGCATCTATCCCTTTGATATAGTTGTTGAAACAAATTTCAGACAGTTGTTTACACTCAGCTCTTAGGTGGGAAAATCTAATATAGTCAGCATCAGAACGATTATTAACATAAATATAGTGAGCATGTTTTTTCTCCAGCGTCAGTCTTCTAAGATCAGCAGAGAACCACTTGGGAAAAGTTGAAGTTCTATATTTCTTTAATGGCACAAAGTAAGAAATACCTATTGAAAGAATTTCATAAAATAATTTTGTAGCAATATCAATATCATCAACTATACATACCTGCCAGTCTATGGACGCAAGGAAGTTGTTAAGCCCTATGTAATCACCATTCCGAAAATCATAAAACAACTCATCATAAATCAACTTATTTCTATTTGTTTCTTTCACATCTAGCATTAAGCAACATTCATAACCCACATGGTGGATGGAAGGACCCAAAAGAGGATCGCTTGCTCTTAAGATACTTAACTCTCTACTATTAGAAAAAACTAAATCTAAATAAACACCACGATTATTGGGAATATTATTACATTGAAACAATTTTAAAAAACCAAAGGCTTGAGCAATATCCACAGCTGGATCACCTGCAGGACAATGCACCATCAAACCAAACTCATCATTCTCCCATGATGCATTGGGAAGATTGTAATCACCAAAAATATAGAAATCCTGTGCTGAGTATTGCTGAACAACATTTTCCACAGTTTGACAATGCCAGTTGTATACTTCACGAGGTGACTGTGGAGGTATATAGACACCACCAACCACAAACTTGACTTCATTAAGTTGACATAAGATGTATATTTGCTCAACCCGATCTTCACGAATACTAATGGCTTGTGATTTTAGCTTATTGTTAACAAACACTAGTACACCACCACCACTCAACTTTGCACTGGTTCTCTGGGATCTATCACATCTGTAAATACTAAAACCATCACATCCAATTTCACAATCAGCTATGTTATCATTTAAGTTACTCTCCACTAAAATAATTATATTGTATGAGCAACAGGAAATACTTTTCAAGACCTCAGAAATCTTTGTACGAATGCCTCCAACATTTTGATAAAAAACTGTCAATGGGAAGGATACTAGTTTTTTCTTGGAGAGAGAGAGTTGTTTCTTGGATTTTATAAAAAAAATTTGTCTCCACTTTTATTTTCTAGGTGGTTCTTAATGTTTCTGGATCGACGTGGGGGATTGCTGGTAAATTCCCTAACCCTGACCATGCTAGGCCAAGATGACGAACTCAACATAGCATCAAACATGCTTTCACGAACACCAACTCTAAAGGAGCTATAGTAATCATTGGCAGTCAGCTGATTTACCAGTACATCCAGCCCTTTGAGACTATTTTTCTTAAGTATATAGTCTTTAACATCTTCGGGAGTTACACCGGGAGAAACGTTGTTAACATGCAAAAATCTCATCCTTTCTACTCCACTAAATCCAGCATTGGCATCAGAACCAATCATGTCAGTCTTTCCCTTAGTACATCTGGGCGATTTCCTAGTGTGACGAGTATCAGCGTTATTGGTGCTCACTGGTGTTCCATTAAGCAGTTTAAAAGAAGCAGTAGCGGTTGGCGTGATGTTGCCCCCCGCAGTAGCTGCAGAAGTTGCTGTAAGATTAGAAATAGGCAGCCTATCTTTATGAACATTCACAGTTGGTAAAATCCTGTTAGCAATTTTGGCCCTGTTACTATCACAATTGGTTGGCAAACTACCAAAACCATCAGAAGTCCCGCCCACATTATGAGGAAAATTAGCAAGCATATGAACCAGTTGAATATTGCTTTCTCTCAACAAAATCAACTCATCACCCAGCGAGTTACACTTACTCTCTATATTATCCAGTTTTTTTGCCTGATCAGCAAGAAATGAAGTATTCAGAGAGGATATTCCAGCTTTAAGAGAAGAATCAATCTTATCTTCTAGTCTTCCAAGATATTTTTTAAACAAATTATCAATAACATGTTCAACATTAACACCTGAATCTGCACCAGAGAGACAGCCATGACATTTATAGGTAATTGAGGGGCTCCTCTTCTTTAAAGCTACAGCGCGAGCCTCGGTTGAAGTCAACTCAGCACACTCTTTACATAATTTCTGAGAGCAATAATCACACAAAACCAACGGATCCTCCCTATTATCAGTTTTCCCACATTTAAGGCAACTCATTTTAAATTGATCTTGATACAATTAAGAATGTTTCTGTACCTATATTGACTGGACTATTTATTTATTTTCGGGAGTCACAAAAAAGGAGCAATTAGTGACTAGATGTTAGTGGTTTTTTGCTCAATTTCTTGTTGTCAAACTTTTAAACACACAAACGTGGATTATTGATGAAACAAGAGTGCACTTTAGATTAAACAGCTAATTAATACATTCAACATATGGCAAATTTAGTCGGCTACACGCTGACATCAAACACAATTTTTAATTATAAGTACAAACCAAGATTTGGACAAGAAATTCACAGAGCTACTTTAACAGCACGTTTTGTTAATGACTTTCTGTGTACTATTGTAGTGTTTAATGTAAATGAGTCCAAAATGAAGACCCAACAGGACAGAAATGATGAAGACTTGACTACGGTAAACAAGATATTGGAAAATTTTGATATAGACAGAAAGAGCATTAAAGTTTTTAGACTTGGTAAGTTTACACCAATGAAAACTAGACCAATTAAAGTTATACTACCATCTAAAGAAAAGGTTATGTCTGTGCTGAAGAATAAACAACTGATTAAGGAAGCAGGTATCAAGATCTTTGCAGATCAAACCAACCAGCAACGTGAGTATTATAAAAAAGTACAAAATGAACTACAGAATCTGATCGATTCGGGTGACCATAGTAAAACTATTAAATACATTAATAATAGACCCACGATTGTCAACAAAAATAATATAAATAATCAAAAAAACTAAAAATTGCACCTGATATACAACTTAATACAGATGTTATATATATAAATGCTCAAAGTGTTTTGCAAAATTTAGATCTAATTAGGGAAAGTCTGTTATGTTTTAATCCGAAGGTTATTTTATTAAGCGAGACCAGGACCACCAAGGACATAGAACAGTGGTTCCCAACCTTTTATGTCTGGCGACCCATCTTCTGATGTTTTTTCATATTCGCGACCCATCCCTCACCCATGATGATATATGTGTACGTTATTCAAGTACTGTAAGAGCGACGTCGCGACCCACCTGAAATCCGTCCGTGACCCACTAGTGGGTCGCGACCCACCGGTTGGGAAACGCTGACATAGAAGATAATGAAATAAGAATTGAAAACTATATGTGTGTTCGTTGTGATTCATCAAGTAGGTATACTGGTGGAGTGTTAGTATATGTTAAAAGTGACTATAGATGTTCTGTTGTAAGAAAGTATGTCCTTGACAAAAATTATTGGTGTGTAATTTTAAAAGTTAATTTTTTAACATCAACTTGGTACATAGGTTGCATATATCATTCGCCTTCATCATCAGATGCTAGGTTTATGGAAGAACTGGATAATATTTTTGATTTTATTGTTTCAACGAACCACTCTTTCATTTTAGTGGGCGATTTCAATTTAGATCAATTGTCAAGAACTTTTTATGTCAAAAAAATAAATGATCAAATGTTGAGCTACGGTATTTGCCAATTAGTTACAGAACCTATTAGAGTGACAAATGTATCTAAAACACTGGTAGATTATGTCCTGTCAAATACTAATAATATCATAGTAAATGTTCATGAAACTCCAAAATTAACTGACCACTCCATTATTTCTGTTAATCTAAGAAATACTAAAAGTACAGAGCATTATAATGTTAAGAAATTTAGAAATTTAAGTCAGAGTAATATTTTGACAATTCAAACTAATTTAATGTATTATAACTGGAATTTGAATTCTGTTGATGTTGACTCGATTTTTAATGAGTTATTTTTAAATTGTGAGATTGAAATCAATAAAACAGCACCTATTCAAATCTGCAGGTTTAACTTAAAGCTACCTTGGTTTGATAACGAAGTTTACTCTCTTATAAAATTACGTGATAATGCTTATAGAACTTTTAAAACAGCACTTGAACCGTTTAAACAGGAGTTGTGGAGTAATTTTAAAAGATATCGTAATGAAGTTGTTAATTTGTTAAAAACTAAAAAAAATCTTTATTATTTTAATAAAATAGATAGATTTAGACACAACCCCAAAGAAATGTGGAGAACATTAAAAAATTTAGTGAACATTAAATCCAAGGGTTCACCTCAATATGTTCAATTTGAAACAGGTATGTATTCAACATGTCAAGATAGCAAAGAAATCGCTAACCAGTTCAACAGTTACTTTGTTTCAAGTATCAACAATATTGTTGGAGCTTTGGATCTGAGGCAAACCTGGTGTAATAAAAATAGTAACTTATACCTACCAATAAATAAATTTAAATTAGTATCTTTAAACGAATTATGTATGTATGTTAATAAATTAGACAGTAAATGCTCAGTTCATGATATATTAAACTCTAAAATTCTCAAAGACATTTTTGAAACAATTGGGCATATTATACTAAATTTAATCAATACTTGTCTGTCTACTGGTAAAATTCCGAATCAACTTAAAGTTAGTACAATTGTACCAATTCAAAAAATCAATAATACAGTGAAAGATGAAGAATTCAGACCCATCAATACACTACCCCCAATTGAAAAATTGATTGAGCTTGTTGTGTATGATCAAATTATTGAACATGTTAAAACAAATGCTATTTTGATAAGTAATCAATCTGGTTTCAGAAAGCAACACTCTTGTGATTCGGCACTTCAATTGACAATTAGTAAATTTAAAAATGAATTGGATCAAAACAAATATGTAGTATCTGTATTCTTAGACCTTAAGAGGGCGTTTGAGACCATAGACCGTAATATTTTACTGGCAAAATTGTGGCAGTATGGCATTAGGGGTGGAGTTTTTGACTGGCTGAATAATTATCTATCAAATCGCAAGCAGAAGGTTAAATTCAATAATTGTATGTCAGATGAACTTAACATTGATCTAGGTGTACCTCAGGGCAGTGTCCTAGGGCCATTACTTTTTATTCTCTACTTGAATGATATAGATCTGTTTGTGGATTGTGAGTTTGTCAATCTTTTTGCTGACGATACGTTATAATAGCTTGTAGTGATGTATGCTTGGAAAATGCAGTGGCAAAAATGAATTCAATTCTAGAGGCTGTTTATAATTATTTAACATTAAACAAGTTAAAATTAAATGTATCAAAGATAAAAGCTCTAATTGTAACCAGTAGATATAAGTATAACAAAATCAATATAAATAGCATTAATTTATCCATAAATGGCGAAAAGATTGAAATAACAACAACTATTAAATACTTAGGATTTCAACTTGATAACACTCTTTCATTGGAAGATCATTTTGTTTATATACACAAAAAAATCAGCAAGAAATTATTCTTTTTTACAAGAAAAGCAAAAAATTTATCTTTAGAAACTAGACTTACTGTATATAATTCAATAATCCAACCACATTTTGATTATTGTGCATCAGTCTTATATTTGTTCAACCTAAATAAAATGGGGCAACTTCAAAAATTACAAAATCGTGGCATGCATATAATATTAAGAATGGGTCGATGGACACCAATAAATTTAATGCTGAATACATTGAACTGGTTTTCGGTATATCAAAGGTTTCAATATTTTGCATTGATTTTTGTTTATAAAATTAAAAACAATATACCTAGCTCCCGATTATTTTCAGCAATTTATTAATTTTCCTAATACACATACACGATACTCGAAATAAAAATAACATATACTTTTCAAAAATGAATTATAGCAGCTCAATGAATTCATTAATATTTAGAGGTTTCAGAGAATTTAATGAATTGCCTAATGAATTAAAAGACTGTAGGACAGTTAAAAATTTTAAAGATAAATTAAAGGTTTTCCTTAAAAATTTAAAGTAGTATGTATTTGAATTGGCGGTGAACGTGCACAATATTTTTGTTTATTTTTATTGACTTTTATTGGTTGGGGAACTTGTTAATTTGATTATAATTCGTTATTAATTTTGATTATAATTTGTTATTATTTTTTAATTTATTATTACATTTATTATTTTTTTTATTGAATTTTTTTATTGTGAATCATTGTATTGTATTTTCCTTCTTTTTATATGTAAAAAAATGTATTTAAGTTAAATTTGTATATTAGGTTACCTATTTTGAAATAAAGATATCTATCATCTAACAATATTATTACAGCGATATTGATAAAGAATAAGGCTATAACATATTAAAAAAATTACTTAAATCAGACATTAGGTTTAGGAAATACAAGACATTAAAAATGACCCATTTTTTGGGGTGCCCGTTTTCTCTGCCGGTGAGTGTATATTTACAAAAGAATCTTTTTTCCCCAGCTTAGCATTAAAATCGCCCAATGTTATAACAGCATCGTGTCTTTGAATTTTATCACATACTTCCTAGTTCTTACTTTCATACTTCCTAGAAAGATTCTATAGAATTTTTTCACCTTTCAACCTCTTCTTCATCAGTCTCTTCTGTTGGGGCTAGCGTTACCAGGTGTCCCGATTTGTGCGGGACGTCCCGATTTTCAGGGGTCTAGGGACGCTTACCGATTTGTACCTGATCGGGACACTAAATGTCCCGATTTTCACCCACGAAATCCAATTTCAGGAGGACTTGCAGTGAATTTTATAACTATGTTATAAAAACAAGGCACTCAAAGCACTACAAAAATGTAATTTTAATAAAAAATAAATAATTTACCTAATCTACGATTTTTTTTGTAATTGAAGTAAATGAATTTTTTGTTCAGTAAATGAATTTTTTGTTCAGTAAATGAACAGGAAATATGGCTATACCGTATAATTTTCAGGATCAACTCCGAATTGCATGACAATTTGGAAGGTTTGTGCTGTTGGTTGCTTTTACTCGGGGGTGACTGTCAACCCTAGTTGGGGGCGAAAAACCGCGCATTTAAAATAAGTCCGGAGATGAATAAATTGACTAATTTTCTAAGTAATTTTAGTTCTATAGAATTTTAACTTAGTTAATACTTTTCGACTTATTTACGATTGAAAATTTATTTATTTATTTATTTATATATATTTACGAGCAAAGCTCATTACAATAAAACATTACAGAAGATATGAAGAACTAACAAAATATTACAAATATACGTAAAATACAATAAGATACAATAAACACTACGACAATAAAGCAAGTCAAAAAGTAAAAGTTAAATCAGCAAACTTTTCTCTAATTAAAGGCTATCTCGATTGTGTCAACTGGGATACTTTAATGATTGGATGTTCAGTCGATGAAATGGTTAACATTTTATATGATATTCTGTACTCAGCTATTGACATCTATGTTCCTGTTAAAAAATTCTCTTCTAGAAAATTTCCTATCTGGTACTCTTCGGAACTAAAATCGTGTATTATTAGAAAGAAGACAGCACACAGGAGACTTAAAGAGTCCAAGCTGCCAAAAACCAGTTACCTTTACAAACAGTTCTCAGAGCTCCGATCTCAGTCCCAGATACTTGCCAAGCGTGACTATTTAAACTTTACATTGTCTACTG
This sequence comes from Diabrotica virgifera virgifera, assembly GCF_917563875.1. NCBI lineage: Eukaryota > Metazoa > Arthropoda > Insecta > Coleoptera > Chrysomelidae > Diabrotica > Diabrotica virgifera. Next base: position 147,565,697 of record NC_065452.1, on the reverse strand, counting down.
AAAACTCTCTTCCCGGCGGTCTGAATAAGTTTTGGTCTTTTATCAATAACAAAAGAAAATCAAATGGAATTCCTTCTGAGTTATCTCACAACGGTAAAACTAGTTCATCTGGCAAAGATATTGCGAATTTATTTGCTGATTTCTTTTCATCAGTTTATTCCTCTGTTGTTGTTGATTTCCCCGAAGACATCACTTCTTCACCCTTAAACCTATCATCATGTAAACTATCCATCTCTGACATTTACTCTAAATTGTGTAACCTCAATCCTTCTAAAGGCCCGGGACCTGATGGCATCCCATCAAGCTTGCTCAAGTACTGTGCATTTAATTTAGCTCGGCCATTATTTCTCATCTTTAACAAGTCTTCAGCTAGTGGAAGCTTTCCAAATGTTTGGAAGACCAGTTTCCTATTGCCCTTACACAAAACAGGTGACAAAAGTCTTGTGTCCAACTATAGACCTATTAGTATCCTAAACTCTATTCCTAAACTATTCGAATCACTTGTCTGCGATTTCCTTACACCCTCCTTGAACGGTGTTCTATTGGAACAGCAGTTTGGTTTCAGGCGCCATAAGTCAACTGAACTCAATTTGCTGACATATACTAACTTCTTACTGAACGCCTTGGACGAAGGACTACAGGTGGACGCCCTGTACACCGACTTCTCTAAGGCTTTCGACAGAGTTAATCACAATATTCTATTAGAAAAATTGCAGCGATTAGGGATACATGGTTCACTTCTGCTGTGGCTTAGGGAATATCTTCTGGACAGAAAACAAATCGTCAAGCTCTACAGCTATTTTTCCTACGAAATAGTTGTCCCTTCGGGTGTACCGCAGGGATCTCATCTTGGACCTGTTATTTTTTTTTATATATATATTTACGAGCAAAGCTCATTACAATAAAACATTACAGAAGATATGAAGAACTAACAAAATATTACAAATATACGTAAAATACAATAAGATACAATAAACACTACGACAATAAAGCAAGTCAAAAAGTAAAAATAACAGGTAAAGATATATAATCACAAGTTTAAAATATTCAAGAACATAAAACTAGAGGGTGCAATCCTTTAGCGTTTTTAAAAATCGCGAACTATCCGCAAAGAAATCCACACAATTGGAGCAAGCATTTGCCTGTCTAGAAACCCTCGAGATGAAAGAATTTGCAGTGAAGTTAGTTCTGCTGATGGGAGTATGAAACGTAGATCTTGAACGTGTGATTCTGGAGGGAATATGTAAACCTACTTCCTCAAGGAGCTCAGGGCAGTCGTGAATTGAATTTATAATATTATACAACATGTACATGTCCTTTTTCCGTCTGCTTGATAAGGTGTCAATGTTAAGTTCTAGTTCAATATCCATATAATTCCAGTCTCTACGGTTTGTTTTGAATGCGACGAACCTAAGGAATAGGTGCTGGATCCTTTCAATCTTACAGTTGTATGTCTCATAGGCGGGTGACCAGACGCAAGATGCATATTCCACGATTGGCCTCACCATTGCACAGTACAACAGTTTAAACGATCTCAACTGCTTAAAGTCTTGGGAGCATCTTTTAATAAAACCTAACAGTTGAAGCGATTTTGAGATGATATTGCTTATATGAATATTGAAAGATAGTCCAGAGTCAAGTGTAACTCCAAGATCTTTTATGGATGTGACTGTTGTGATATTTATATCACCTATTTTGTAAGTGAAAGAGATCTAAGAGAACTAGTTTTACCGTTGTGAGATAACTCAGAAGGAATTCCATTTGATTTTCTTTTGTTATTGATAAAAGACCAAAACTTATTCAGACCGCCGGGAAGAGAGTTTTCAGTAGACAATGTAAAGTTTAAATAGTCACGCTTGGCAAGTATCTGGGACTGAGATCGGAGCTCTGAGAACTGTTTGTAAAGGTAACTGGTTTTTGGCAGCTTGGACTCTTTAAGTCTCCTGTGTGCTGTCTTCTTTCTAATAATACACGATTTTAGTTCCGAAGAGTACCAGATAGGAAATTTTCTAGAAGAGAATTTTTTAACAGGAACATAGATGTCAATAGCTGAGTACAGAATATCATATAAAATGTTAACCATTTCATCGACTGAACATCCAATCATTAAAGTATCCCAGTTGACACAATCAAGATAGCCTTTAATTAGAGAAAAGTTTGCTGATTTAAAGTCATGATAGTAACCCTCCGGTAAAAGTCCCTCATTATATCTGGTAGTTATGGGTAGTTCAAACACCAGTGGGGGATGATATTGGTCAGGAGGGATTAAAATGTCTGTAGGTTCAACAACGGCGATATCTTTATTTTGGACCAGTATCAAATCTAATAAAGAATTAGAGGTATTTGGGCAAACGTTAATCTGGTATAGATTATGCAGACGGGATAGATTTGAGATAATCTCAATGGATGTTTATTTTTCAACAATAAAAGGTGATTTTCACAAATAACTCAAAAAGTATGTATTTGATCGAAAAAAATATTCTTAGCAAAAATGTAGCATAATATAAAAAATGAAAAAAATTGTGAACTCGTAAAGTCTATAGACCAGGGGTGGGCAAAAGCCGGCCCGCAGGCCAGATCCGGCTCGTTGAAAAATTCTTCTTCATAAAACTTCTTTGTCTAAATGCTTTAAAATGATACTTAATAGCATTTGTGTCAAAAAAATTTTTGGATAGTGCAGGGAAATAACTTCATCAAAAAGATTGGCGGGTACACAGCGTTCGTTCACAGCATAGTCTTCCGGCCCAGGAGACATTTTGAAAATGTCGTTTTGGCCCGCGCTTAAAAGTATTTGCCCACCCCTTGCTATAGACCCAGCAAAAGCAAAGTTGTAGCTTATGAAAAATACGTTCTTATTCGTCAAATTCCAAATCAAATATTTCAACGTGAAATAAACAAGTAATGAAGCACTTTTCGGGGAAAAAACAAAACTTTTTTAATAAAGCTTTATTTTTATGTTTTAAAAAAGTTTCTAGCATCAAAACTAAGTGAGTTGAGTTATGCTCAAAATCAAATTGACTCCTTTTTTTTGGTAAAAAATCGTGAAAATCTCCCCCTACTTAGCACCCCAAATGAAATTAATCGTTACCGCTTTACAAACAATTTACTTATGTATTTTTTACATGATTGAAAGGGCCTGAACGAGTCACTAATCACGAGTGTATGCAAAATATGAACAGCCATATTTTAATCAATTTTTGTCTTACAGAAGAACAAAGTGGTATATCATATTTATAAGAGCAAAACCTACCTACTTTTTACTCCCTGAAATTTTTAGATTCCCTAATACTTTTTAAGTTATTTTGAAGAAAGGACATTTTCCAATATTTTAGAAAATTTTTTTTTACTATAAAACTAATTTTTTTCAAACTAAGCACTCCCAACCGGTAAACCTTACAGATCGTATAAACAATACACATATAAAGTAAATGGTAAAGAGGCAACAATTAATTTTATTTACGGTGCTAAATACGGGGAAATTTCACGATTTTTTTTTACCAAAAAAGGGGCCAACTTTATTTTGAGCGTAACTCGTTTAGTTTTAATGCTAGAGACTTTCATATAAAACAAAATTAAAGATTTTTTTAAACACTTTAAAAAATTTTAATAGCTTTTGCAAAATTGCTTAATTTTTTGTATTTCAAGTTGAAAAATTCATTTGGAATTTGACAAATATGTACGTATTTTTGATGAGCTACAACTTTGCTTTTACTGGTTTTATAGACTTTCTGAACATACAATTTTTTTGCTTTTTTAAAAGCTACATTTGCTAAGAATATTTTTTCGATAAAATTAATCGAAAAGTATTGACTTAGTTTAAAAATTACAGTAGAACCCCGCAAATCAGAACTAATTGGGGAGCAGCCTCAACAATTTGAAACTCAATTTCTGTTGAGTTAGATTTTTTAGCTGTTTTCTATAGAATTAGGCATGCTGGTTTTAAAACTATGTGTAGTTTTCTTCTATCATGTCAGGTTCGTTTTCTATGTGGGTGGGGGGAATGACGGTCTGATAACTGCAACTGGTCTAGACTTGCCTGTTCCTGTTCAGTTAGTCTGTTATACTCAGTTATACTGCGGTAAAACGTTGTGTGTCGGTTAGCAGTATTTAGTATTTTTTTACTTAAGTGTATAGAACTACTTGGTGTGTTTGAACTGAAACGTTTCCTTATGGCTACTTCTGCTCCTACAGTCCTACACGTCGTAAGTGCGAAAACAGCCCCCATTCGTTTTTGTTATATATGTGGCAGTTTTACCATTCCCAGTCAAACGACAAACATCAGTACATTTGTCAGACAAGCATATTTTGCCTATTTTAAAGTGAAATTTGGTGATCAAAATAAAGCATGGGCACCTCAGTTTAAAAAGTTGATGTGATAGACAATATCTGAGGTTATTCTCAGATTCAGACGCCAAAAATTAGTGAAAAGCAAGTGTCAGATCTAACTCAACAAAAAATGTGTTATCCGAAAGTCAGCCTAATTAATAATCAAAGCTTTCGTTTTCGTTGATTTTGAGTCGCAAAATGTTCTCGCAAGAGTGTGGACAATATTTTTGGACTCAAGTTAACTGCAAGAGAACCAAAGTAAGTTTATATTTAACCTTTATTTTATAAACACACTACATAATACCACCACATTAATGTTCCTAATAATCGTAATGTATTTTTAGATTTGGTTTTTTCAATGTTAGAGAATTAAATGTCTTGAAAGCAAAAGATCCTTTGGTAGACCCTAGCCAACACCATGTGGGTTATGAGTGTTTTTTAAACTTTTTTAAACTTAGATTTAATTGATTCAAAAAATTTAAATATGATGAATTTTTTTATGATTTTGTAAATGGAAAACTACGCTGAACTCAATAACTTCCTTGCATCCATGGATTGGCAGAACTGTCTGGTTGAGGGTGTTGATAATTCTGTGGGTTTGTTCTATGATGTTCTGTTGACGGGGATAGCATTGTTTGTACCATTAAAAAGATTCAGAACATCTACCTTCCCTAAATGGTTTTCCCACGAACTCAGGAATTTAACGCAGGAGAAAAAACGTGCCCACTCTATGTACATGAGAAGTCAGTCTGATGCTGAATATGTTAGGTTTTTCTCGCCTTAGGGCTGAGTGTAAGCGTTTGTCTGATACATGTTTTAGTGGCTATATGGGTGGAGTAGACATTAGCTTAAAAAATAACCCTAAATCATTTTGGAAGTTCATTAATGACAAGCAATCTACTCATAGCTTACCGAGCTCTTTATTTTTATTTAGACCAATCAGCATCTAACGGTCAAGATATAGCAAATTTATTTAAGAAGTTCTTTCAAACTGTTTACTTGCCTAATAATGGTCAGCTCCGGTGTGCCCTGCTACCCTGAGGGTAGCAATGTAAGTACATGTATTAGACCTGCTGCGATATCCATATTGAAATTTTTGATAGTATAAGTGATCTTCCCAATAAGCTGTCAGCTGGTCCTGATGGTGTGCCTAATTATCTTTTGAAAAAGTGTGTCTGTACTCTAGTCATACCTTTGCATTTACTGTTTAACAGGTCTTTAGCGACATCTATGTTTCCGGCTGCTGGGAAGGAGAGCTACGTTATACCTGTATATAAAAATGGGCAAAAGGATAACATTGAAAATTATCGCAGCATATGCATTCAGTCTGCAATACCCAAGCTTTTTGACAGCCTGGTGGCCAAGCAGCTTTCTTGGTTGTGTAACGGATTAATTTCCGATTCGCAGCATGGCTTTCGCATAAAAAGGTCTGCTGCGACGAACTTGGTCGAGTATCAGTCTGACTTATTGTGTCAAATGGAGGATCGTAAACAGATAGATGCCATATACACGGAGTTTTCGAAAGCGTTTGATCGTGTTGATCACCAGATACTCTTGGAAAAGCTGGTGTCTGTGGGTTTTGATGTTAACTTTGTCGAGTGGATTAAGAACTCCTCATCGGGGGCGTACTCAACGAGTGAATATTGGTAGCTATTTATCTGACATTATTACAGTAAGCTCCGGAGTTGCTCAGGGTGGCCATACTTCTCCGCTTCTTTTTATCATCTTTGTTAATGATATAAATAATTGCTTTTTTGAATAGTAAATGCTTAATGCTAGCTGATGATCTGAAATTCTGGAGACCTGTGGATGGTTTGTTGGACCAGGCGTTGTTGCAGGAGGATCTTGATAGACTGCAGGAGTGGTGTGTTCGAAACAAACTTTTTCTTGAATGCCAGGAAATGCTGTTTTATAAGCTTCTTTCGGAAAGTCAGTAGAATTGAATCAGGTTACATCATTAATAATCAGCCACTTGAATATGTATCTTCCGTTAGGGATTTGGGTGTTGTTTTGGATGAGAAGCTTTCTTTTGTGGAGCATATAAATGCTGTATCTGTGAAGGCATCTAAACTTTTGGGATTTGTTACAAGAAATTGCAAATTCTTCTCTATTGAATCTACTAGGCTTGTTTACTGTAGCTTAGTAAGGTCCCTCTTGGAGTACAGTTCTGTGGTTTGGTCACCCTATTTCCAGACTCATATTGATACTATCGAGAGAATACAACATAGATTCTTGAGATCATGTGCTTACTATACACAAACTAT